>NW_027491390.1:0-1447936 GCF_021521415.1 Bidens hawaiensis | reverse complement strand
TAGGTAAGCCTTTTGTTGTATATTCTTGCTCATGTGTTTACATCATATATAGGGTTATATAACATGTTCGGTTAAACAAAAAGAAAGTTCATCAGCTTTTCTTCTTGTTTTTGATATGTTAATGATAGAAGACTTGCTGCAAGTCCATGTGCTGTGTAAAAAATCACATAACCCATGCTGGTGCGAGAGTAAAAGGGTTACTTATTATTTGTACTTGTGACAATTCTAATATTTTATCAACTTTTAGGTTCAAAAAGTTTGAGCCGAAATGGAAGAAAACAACTATAAAATTAAAGGAAATTAATAAACGAGCTGGAAGAATGAGTGCGATGAATGGAAAAGGAATGCAATAACTAAAGAAAGGAGGAAAAAAATGTTTGATGAGTTTATGAGAACGTTTCAACCTCATGGTGGTGATTAGTAATAGATTTTTTTTTCAATATATGGGGTTATAAGTTAAAACTGATAATTTTGTAATGATATTTAGTTTTGAAGGTACAAGCACCAAGAGGTAATAGGGGCTGAATATTCGGGATCAGCACTTCAGATCCCCATTTCGTGGTGGCCGCGACACCATCTATATATTGTGGGTTTGGATTTCATTTTGATGCTTGAAGGTCACAATAAGAGGTATTGTTGTTGTTGTAATTATTATTATCATCATCATCATCATCATATATTGTTTGTTTATTAATTATTATATATGTTTAATTTCATTTTGCAACTTTCACAAACATGTTCCTGAGGTTGATTATATACAACAACTTTATAATACAAGTATTTAGGGTATTAGATTCATATTAAGAATTTACTTTTTTGGATGGAAGATATGTTAGATACTATTTGGATTCAAGTTCATGATAAGAAAATGCTATAAGATTAATCAAAACTAGGATAACACATTACACACAGACTGAAATTGGTGGTAGAACATTAGCTCTGCACTATGGTACATTGATCGGAACTCAATATCATACGTAGCTCTGTTTTCTTAAACAATATGACTCTTTGACATGCTTTGAAGAAAACGACATTCTTAATTTAACAAATTTTATCAAATGTTTAGGTACAACTGCACAATTAATTCAAGCACAGATGGAAGAAAAACTGAAATGGAACGAAAGGCAAGAGAAGAGTTGAACAACAACTGAAACAAATAGAAAATGAAGAAAATCAGAAATGATGCAAAATTGTGAAGAGTTATTAGAAAGTTTCAGTCTCCTTCAAATTAGTATGACCTTCTTAATATTAGTGCTATACCGTGATACTATTTATTTAAGTTGTATTTATAGTTGATTTGTAAACACGTTTCGAAATATATTTAAGTTATTGCATTTATGATTTATTTTTTGGGTTTAGATTTTTTTTAAATGTGCATGAAATAAAACACAAAAACCTAATATTAAATCGATGCGTTGAGAATGAATATAAATAAGATAAACCTTTGTGTTGGAAATGGGTAGAAAAATAAAAACATAATATATTTAGATGCGTCAGAATTGTGTAAGAAAATATAAGAAAGTAAAAAATAAGAATATAAAAGAATTAAAATAAAAAATAATATTTGCTTTCGTAGGAAATGCGTAAGAAAATATATTAATATGGGTTGGAAATGCGTAAGAAGATGAAAACAATCTTATTAATTATTTGTGTTAGAAATGCGTTGGAAACTTCCAACGATATATTTTTGTAAGTAATGTGTTGGAAAATGTGTTGGAAATGTGTAACAAAATATTTCCCACGAGGCTTTTTCCCACATACCTGTTTTTGTTGGAAATGTGTTCGAAACAATGATTTCCTACGCATTTCTAACGGAAACTGATGTAGGAAGTCGGGCAATTTTCTAGTAGTGTTAAATATCTTTTTTTAGTTTCTGGATAACCGAATACGATATTTCGGGTATAAGAATATCGGATACGGATTCGGATAATGATATCAGCTATCCAAAAATTTCAGATATCTAGCTTTGAACACCCATAATTTGAGGTTCCAACCAAAACGAGGCGCGGGTAGTGATCCGGCTTCCTCGTAATGTTGTATCTTGGATTGCATAGATCCAAGACATGGTCGTGTATTTTCATAGGTGTATATGAGTTGTGTACGCGGTAAAATGTACGGGTCAGGTCGAGCGAGGTAATGGGCTAGGTCTGGTTTGAATAAGAATGGGTCGTTTTTATTAGAGTTAAAATAAGTTATTAAAAAAATAAAAACGGGTAAAAAGTAGAAAGTTTAGACCAAAATGAAAAATACAAAAATTATAAGAACACTTGGTTACTAACAGAGACGCGTCAAAAGATTTAGAAATGGTCAATTTGCTTCCATTAGACTTTGACTTATGTGAATAATATTCAAGTTGATCATGCAATCTACTTTTAGTTACATATCACAAAATATAAAGCCAAACAAATACACCTACTCGGTGAACGACGTCTTTGGCGTTCTACCAACTCTTTGAAATGATCCAAACATATATAAGAAGCTCAAGCAAGCAGGGACGGCCCGTTGGCCCACGAAACGGAGTAAAGACTTTAGGCTCACCTTAATTAAGGCATTCAACATAAAAAATAAAATGTTAAATATAGATATATTAAAGCATACTCAACATTATGTATTGGTTTGGTGGAAAACTTGTTTGTTGCTTAGTTGTTATAGGTCATGAGTTTGATACTGGTTCAATGTTTATTTTCTTTATTTTTTAACAGTTATCATGAATGAGCCACAAAATCTCATTTCGTTTTAGGTATTCAAAATTATAGAGTCGGCCCTGCAGGCTAGGAACAAAACAGCTTAACAAATATTATATTAAACATGAAATAAAGATTTAACTAAGGGCGAATTATTGAAACGGGTCATGATTTGATGCATATGAATGAGCTCATAAGAAATGTGAAGATGATAGACCTTTTGAGCATTGGTTGATCTACTGGCTCAAAACGCTTAGCCACTCCTTTTGGAACAAATAACATTTTGCATGCGTTTAATATTTTATCATGACTCGACTAGACGACCAGGTTTCTTTTATGCAATCAATGAAGTTGTTCAGTTTCTACGCTCTTGATTTTATCTCCCTGCATACATGATTTCTTTTTAACTGGGTTGTATGTTATGCAACTAATCGTTGTCGGTCTTTATCGTGTATATAATAACTCATAGTATTGAAGCACACATGTCATATACGCACATTCACACCACCGTATTTATCTTGTCATGTATCTAATAACTCAAAGTCATATTCACGTAAGACATACTCAATCAAATGATAATGTTAAATCTTTATCATAAATTTAATAGCTTGTAATCATGTGGGGCAAATATCATGTGCTCACATTAAGTAACAAAAGAAACTTCGACACTATATTACTTTCCACATTTTATTATTTTTTCTCACATAAAGGAGTAACGTCTAAGGATCGTTTATTAGAGTAAGCAAGTCGTTGAAAATTTTGAAATGCATATTAGACTTTAAGAAAATCATTTTTATATTATACCTAATTTTCATAAATACAAGTCTTTAAGGCTATGTGTAATGGGACGTAGATTTGGACGATTTTGGGCGCGAACACCGCCCCCGGGCGATTTTTGGGCGAAAAGGGGTGAGGGCGGGATGTTTTTATCGCCGTGGAAGAAAAATAAATATTATTATTATATTATATGTATGTGTGTGTATATATGTATATGTATATATGTTGTGTGTGTATATATATGTATATGTATATGTATATGTATATGTATATGTATATATGTTGTGTGTGTATATATATGTATATGTATATGTATATGTATATGTATATGTATATATGGTGTGTGTGTGATATATATATATATATATATATGTATATATATATGTATATGTATATGTATATATGTTGTGTGTGTGTATATATATGTATATGCAAAATGAATCATAGAAACAACCCGAACCAACCGAACCACCCATTCCCTCATTTCGGTCAACATCATGGTTCGCAAAACCAACCGAACGTGAACTTACAATGGAACCCGATGAACCTAAACCAACCAAGCTATCCGTTTCAATTTTCCGACCCGAAACTAAACATGTACGCCAACCGAGCTATATGTTTTTTTATATTTTTAGTTATGTATTTTTTTTTGTATTTCTTTTTAATTTTAATGCATTTTTATTTAATTAATGAATAAATTGGTTTTTATTTGATTAGTTTAATTATAAAAAGAAAATAATAAAAAAAGATATTGTGGGCCCAACTTGTAGCCCCTACACCATTACACCCCAAAAACAAATTCGTCCCCTTTGCTGACTGGGCGTCACGTGTTACAATTCGCCCCTAATTGTAACCCCTCCCCTAGACATAGCCTAATAATATGACATCTTATTCATTATGTTGTTTCATGTCACTCTCCTCGTATAACATCCATATTACATGTATAATCATTGTTGTGAGTGTAATAAAGTACGTGACAATGAAGGTGTCACACACCACCACGTCACATCCCAACGCCCATGTGTCATTGCTCGATGATACGATGTAAATTGAAAAAATACCCTAAAATCATTTTTCTTTAAACTTATCATTTAAGATTTCTGAAAATGAATTTCTTTTATTAAAAATAATTATGAATTTTTTTAGGACCATTCTTCTAACATAAATTGAATTAAGCATCATTCACCGTTGGGTGAAGAATCGTTCAAGAAAGCTTATCGCTTCATGAGAAAATTGAAGGAGCATTTCGTTTTAATTTTGTATACAATTGTTTGGTGTTTTGGCGATTTGGTGTTTGTATATTTGGGTCTTCGGGCTGTGATTATATATATGATTTTAGTTGGTCTTTCAAAAAAAAAATCACCGTTATTGGCTTTATTATTATTTTTTTGAACGGCAAATTAGGATCACTCACGAACCACTGGAGTATCATCGTGTCACCAGCAGAACCACACGATCATATCCATCTCCACTAAGCAATAATGCCTAACCACCAATTCAGAAGGAAACCCAATAATTCTTGAGAAAACCTCATTGTGAGATTCGAACCCAGGACCTTATGGTCCCTAAGCCTTATCCCACCACCAAAATACCACTAGGCTATAAAGCCATGGACTCAATGTTTGGCTTTAATAGTTTGACTACTTACTAAACAAATTTTCTTCCGTTTCTTTTTTATTTAATATATAACTATGTTTTCATAGTTTTACTGGTGGAGTTTGGCCCACAAAGACAAAGGTGTTAAAAGTTTTAAGGTCATGGGGTATACTTTAACCCCTACATGGGTTAACATGACATGACACTTTAAAGATTGGATTAAAACACTCCCCACTTGTGTTAAGTGTGTTAAAATGGCCAATGGATTATGTTTTTAACGGGTTAAAAGAAACAATATGCATTAAATATGTATTAATTACTAATTGATTTGTTATTATTTATTCTTGTAATTAAACTACATGTTTGATTTTAAATTAAATATTAATAGGAGAGAAATGAAGTTAAATGAGTTAAACCATTTTCTTTGGATGACATGGAGTGAAAGTAAAAAAATAAGTGATATGGAGCTTATGTGGAATTAAGATGGGTTATAGTATACCTTATGGCCTAAGTGCTAGGAAAAAAAAACGTGTTTAGCAATTAAGAGGCTTAGAAGTGTCTTAATTGGAATTAATGGCAAATGTTTTTGTAATTGTAAAGTACCTATGTGTGTATATTATTTTCTTGTGGTTAAATGAATAAGCATTGGTTTCCGTTAAAAAAATTACTTGGTTCCACGTTAAATTAAGTGATAATCTTATGTTAACTTGTTATTGTAAATCCAGATATAATAGCTAAAAATCACATAGGACTTAACATCATGTGTTCACATAAATCAATAAAAAATAGTGTATACAAGAAAAAACGGGTTTTCTGGCTTGTGCCTAGTGGTACTAATGTGTTGAAAAAGATGGCTTTAAGTGGTGAAGGTTAAATTACCATGGTGGACAAAAGACGTAGATTACAAGTAGCCAAGTATGATTAGAGGGTGTGTGAGCTCATCGTTCTTAAAAATATGTTTAACTGATTTGAACTATAAAGGAGACGCTGACTATACAAGTTAAGGTGACTTTGTTTGACAATTCCATGGTTGTCTAGTAGTGCACCTCTTATATTATGATTATTGATGAACTATTAGTTTTTATTATAGTAAGTTTTTAGTTTCCAAATAATGTTTGAAAACTTGATGTCACTTTTGTATTGATTATTATAAATCATGAGTGTAGAATGTGTGTTATTTTAGTTCTTTTGGTTTATGATAACCAATCTTGGTTCTTTGATTAGAAATGTTTGATGTTGGATTGTAGTAAGTACTCTATGCTCGTTTAGTTTATAATAGTTGATTTAGGTCGTAATATTTAGATGAATTGAGTTGTGAAGGTGTGAACTTTATGTTTGATTTTAAGAAGGCTAATTTGCCTTTTCAGGGAATAACCCTTGTGGATTGGGCCCAGCCTAGTAGGTAATTCTTTTAAAAGGCATTGTTTGATTAATATCTTATACAAGACAGGAGTGCATGGTAGTTGCTACTTGATAGAGGTGCACAAAATACCCGATTCCGGATTAGAATTGGAACTGATTTCTATCGGTACTCGATTTGCAGGTACGACCTAGTATTGGGTTTCTTCTCCCCAGACATGCACCCAGAAACGGACCCGACCCGGACCCTCCTGAACCAGTTCCACCTTTACCTGGTCAAAATTCGACCAACACCTCAAAAAACCCGGTCAAATACCCGGAATCGGGTTCTGTTCGAATCGAATTTGACTTTTGTTGACCATATACGGTTCCTAAAAAATATCTGGTTTGTGCATCTCTAGTAGTTGCTTAATTTGCAAGAGCATATACTAAATCGAAACCCAAAAAGGTAAAAAAAAACTTAACACAACTTTGCAATGAGTGACAAACTTAATTAAAGCCCTTTCGGGTTCAAGAAGACTTCTATATTGGCTAACGTTTATTTTGTTTACATGTGTATATATATTTCTCCCTCCGTTCTATTTTAAGTGTCTTAGTTTGAATTTTTAAGTCTTTTTTTTTGCAACTTTGACCGTAAATATTTTTGTTCGTGTCATATAATACTTGATGAAAATTATATCAATGTAAAATACATTTAAAACCCAATCCATTCATATAATTTCCATTCATATAATTTTCATCAAGTATTATATGACACGAACAAAAATATTTATGGTCAAAGTTGCAAAAGAAATACTTGAAAATTCAAACTAAGACACTTAAAATGGGACGGATGGAGCTATTAGCACTTTCATCATATTTACCATAATATTTGAAGCCATTTTAAGTTCTCTGCAATGATAATGCCACATTGCCACTAGGGCCGTTCAAACTGCTCGTGGCTCGAACTAGCTTGTCGCTCGCTCGAAAATTGCTCGGAAAATGCTCGCTCGTTTTTTCGCTCGATTGTAAACGATTCGCTCTGCTCGGTTCAGTTTGCAAACGAGCCAAGCAACGAGCAAAGACCTGCTCGGTTCGGTTCGGCTCGAATATTTTTAATTTATTTTATATATAATTATATATGAACAAATATATAAATATATAGACAAAACACATATATATAAGCTTAAAATTTTTTTACCCCTTAAAATTTTTCCTATTCCGATAAATTTGTAGTTTTATTTGTTCCTTTCAAGTTTTTAGAATACTAGAAGTTTGTTTACGTGATCATTTTATCTTACTTCAAACATACTTTTAATAGAAATTTACAATCTATTACACGTTTGTCTCAACACTACTAATTTATTTATAAAATATATAACTTACAACCATTAAACTTGTTTGTTATTGAAAATTTTAAAGTGAAAAAGAAATAAATAATGCTCGAAATCGCTTGATGTTCGATCGAAAAATGCTCGATTCAATTTTGGCTTGTTTCGGTTTTTGCTCGGTTCGAATTTCAGCCGTTCAGTTCGGTTCGGTTGTAAACGAGCCAAGCAACGAGCGAACCTTCGCTCGGTTTGGCTCGGCTCGTGAACAGCCCTAATTGCCACACAAGCCAACAAAAAGAGACCATTTCCGGAAGGCCCAGCCCACTTTCCTCGTTTGGCCCGTTATATGGGCTTAATTATCTTTGTCTTGCAAGATTATATTTATATTTTATACACAACCTTTTTTCTGGTCAACATGTGAACCATACATTTTCTTTTTCATAGTTGACTTTTAGCATAAGAATGTAGACCAAAGTATTTCACAATGTAGTGAATGTACCCATCTACTTCTCTTGATGTCAAAATTGCATAAATCTTTATTTTTTTAACGTGTAATATTTGTTTGTCTATTGTTTTATGTGTTTACATAATAATATCTAATTTGTGAAATTACAAGCACAAATAAAATGTATACAAAATTATTATGTTTCAACTATGAAACATGATAATATTTTCTCTTTTAAATTTTGGCAAAAAAATACCCAATAAGTCTAAGTTATAACAAAAGATATATGTTAAGAATATTATAAAATTAATAGGCTAAATGGGTTAACTTGTAAACCCATGTTGACTGAACATGACCCGTTTAGCTAAACGTGTTCCTTGGTTTAACCCATCGAGCTACGTGTTAAGAGTTCCCACCCTAACTATTATTGAAATTATATAATATTTGTAACAACATTTGATGTCATAATATTTTGTCTTGCAACTGAAAGACTACCAATCAACGAGTTAAGTCGTGGCTGTTGAAGCAACCCGAGTCCCAGTTTTCAGACAACAATTACATATGTTAATCAATGATCAAAATTATGAATTCTATTACCAAATATGACAGCTGCCATTAAAATTTAGGACCAAAATGATGAATACATATATCACATCAAATATGGAGTGGAGAACTTGGATGGCACCAGCTGAGTTATATGGTCCATTGTTGATTGGGGACCTCATGTCATGTGGTCTTTTCTGTTTATACAACCCCCCCCCCCCCCCCCCCCCTCTTTCTCTTTTAAGATTCTGCCATATAGTCTTTGGTTCAATAATTGATACATATCTTCATTGGAGTGTAATTTGCAGTTGGGGAACATGATCATAAAGCACACACCTAATCAAAGATATCTAGTCTCAAATTTAAATAAATATTTATCTTTGACACCATCACTAGAATTCATCATATTTTGTTTGAAATCATGTTTTTTAAAGATAATTGTGAGTTGTTAGAGGCGTTATGACAAGAAATACTAGTTCCGTCACTAATTATTAAAAGGAATGTTCTTCAGTAAACTTATCATAGTTAATTCACATGTGAATTAACTTCGACTTTAACTTGATTCACATATGAATTTCAGTAGAAGTATATCAAACGTGTTAACTAATTATAGTAAAAAAAATCTTTACTTTTGTGATGTAATTTGTTTGATTTAGTGATAACACAACAACCGAATGACTTAGTATATAGATCATTATAAAAAGTTTAACAAGTTTATTAGATAATTATAAACCATTGTTACAAAAAATATATGATCCAATGATTGTTATTTAGTCAATAATAATAATTATATATAATATATAATATAAAAAAACAGAAGAAAATGAAATGAGTGGAAATTGGATTTGATGTGTGAATTATGCTTTCACTTATTGATACCATCTTTTCCCATTTAAGGCGAAACCTTGAGAAGCAAAGCCATTGCATTATTTTCCAAATAGAGTGAAAGGTTAAGGCACTCACTAAAGCTCGTTGTCCAATCGAACTCATTTCACAATCTTTATCTTATGTTTTTTATTGTATAAGTAACTAGAACCCATGTAGATTTTAATGTGTAAAATTCGATTTAAAGGTAGCATGTCGATAATCTTGCGTTAACGTATACGTTAAGCTAACTTGGTTGAGCCGTAACGATCCATCGCTCTCATAATGGTTGACACGTTTTTATCTATTTTTAAGGTTACTAAATTACAAGAGAAATAGCGGAAAAAAAAAATTAATTAGATTTAAATGGTTAGGTTGTTGAAGTGTCAATTCAATTCACTCGAACTGTTTTATAATGTTGATTATACGAATCTTAATAATGATATTTGAAATTTTAATGGATCTAGTTTATGTGATTAGTAATGACCAACACAAAGCAAGCATGTGATGAAAGTTAAGTGATGCAAATCATAATTATTACAAAAGACATTTTTCTTTGAACTTATATTTCAATATAGAGATTTCTATATTATGCATTAAAAATATGATATTTTTACATGTTAGTTAGAATTTGAATTCTCCATTCAAATCATATTAAAATATTTTGTTAAGTGATCATGTAAATTTGTTTTGTTTAATAGCATGTACTATCATATCATTTTGATACAAATAGAGTGATACAATTACGATATAAAGCTTCATCAAAACTATTTATATATTTATTTATCAATAAAACTTTTACTTATACGTAAAGAAGTGTGAAACTAAACAAGCACCGTTGTGCTTGCAAGATAAAGTGAAAGATAGTGGGACAATTATGCACCTAGATAACTATTTTATGTAATGATCAAAGCAATAGATATAAGTGGTTTATTGCACTTATCAAATTAAAATCACTTATGAATTAAATGTCATTCTACGTTTATTATAATACTATATTGTATTTGGGTGGGTAGTTTAGCAAGATGGTTTATTAGATTATAAAAATTAGTGACGAAAAAGCGGATGCTAGTCATGCTACTATACACACATCTGAATCAGGACCGTTTCAAAGAATACCTATAAACTCCTGTGCTTGGCCCCAAGATGTGTAAAAAGAAACGGGCTCTAAAATTTTTATAAGAAAAATATTACTTCTAACTTTTGAACCTAAAACCGTTGTTTTATATACCAATATTTTTTCCATCGTACCAAAAACCATTTTGTAAACTTATGTTCTGAAATATATTTACATATACAAATATACATATTTTTATACAGTTATGGAACCTATAGAGGTAGGGTACCAAAAAGACCCAAATACCCTTAAGGACTACCTGCGAGTCACTCAGAAATCCCTTATAAGACACCCGTGGGGCACCCAAATCATCCGCATAATCATTTGAGAAAGAAACACTCTCATAGCACATGCGGAAGCATAATAGCACCCTCAGAAATCATCCGCAAGAAGGAATAACCTTCCGCGTAAATGACCACGAGATAATGCTATGTGACAGCTGTCAATAACCAATTACCTTCTACAAGATTTACCAAGATGCTTTCTTGGGCAATACGTGATCTTTTGGCCAATCAGCTAGTGACACCTGGCAAGGTCGTTATAACCGTGCACATGTCCAATATTCTCACATTAACAAATGGAAAGAGGACGCGTGTCTAGGTTGTTATACATGCACATGCAAGATAAGCTAAACCTATCAAACAAGGACACGTGTCCAGACGGTTATGCAGACATCTTCCTAAGGAACAGCTTGCCCAATCACCTTCCCATACCCTTCGGCTATAAATACCCTCTCGATCATCATGAGGTATTCATTCACAATCACCATACTCTCACAATTTACTTAAGTACTTTATCACTTTGTAAGAACGGTACTTATTCTCACGCCGGAGGGTTGTTACAGGAAGACCCCCTCCCCCCTCTTGTCCTTCCCGTAACGAGCTCACGGTGTTCTGTTTTGCAGGATTCACGTAACTGGACTTTAGGTATTGTATTCATATCGTGTTGACAGTAACCGTATCCTACCTTGTGGACTCATTGGATCTAGGACCCATTAGTGGGGAGTAAATCCGTGTTTCTTCATTGGCGCCATCCGTGCTTTTGTTAGAACAGCTAAAAAAATTTCCGTTCTCTTTACAATATGAGTCAGTTACCTAAAGGGCCGACGGAGAATCAAGCACAACCTCTGCGTGATCTCAACCTTGAAACACGTGAAGGAGCAACGTCTGTGTTTGCTCGAATTTCGACCCCTATTGCAAGAGCTGAAACCGTCAATCCAGGAGTCTTTTCCTTGGATGGTTCGACGGCTCTGGGGTTGTTTACTCAACAAGAGGGTGTTACCCCGGTAGACACCGGAAACATTGTTACACCAACTACTGACTTGGGGTACGTCACAGCCCCAGGAGGTTCTAATATAAGGAATCTAGAGCGTGTTCCAAGAGAAGTCCATCGAACTCAGTCGGATTTAGGTTTGGAAGAATATTCCGGTGACTCTAATCCAAGAAGAGCTCACCGTCATAACCTCAGGATTGAAGAAACCTTATCTCCAGACGAGTGGCTTCGTGTTCAGCAAAAAAGTTTAACAACAGAGTACGAACGTCGGGTCCGGAATAAGCGTTTCCATGGCCGTACCCTGACGTACGACGATCCTCCCAGGAGATCTATTTCTCCTCCCATAAGGGAAAGCCACATCCAATACAGTTTGCCACCGGAGCGAAATATGAGTGAAACCCGAAGGTTGCGCCCTCGTCCCCGCATTGATATGCGGGTATCATTCTATGAGGACGAACTGGACGGGAACGACTCATTTTATCTGCCGGATGGTAGTTTTTATAGCGGGGATAGTCATCTTCCTTCTTACGGAGGGACTAGTTACCCGCGACCAGTTGTCCGCCATGCGGAATATCACAGCGATGCTGAGCATGATTTTTCGAAACCATACCGTCTGGAGTCTTTTGCAGAAAAGTCGAAATTTATTCCAAGTATCGCACAAGCTTCATTTCCAGTAAACACGAAGCTTCCAACATCTGTTGGAACATATAATGGAATGACAGATCCTAGCGATCATTTGTTGAGATTTGTGGCAGTCGGGGGAGTCAGTGGTTGGACTCTTCCGTACTGGTGCCACATGTTCGCACTCACACTCACGGGAGCTGCGAGAGAGTGGTTTGAAAAACTGCCTGCCGGACAAATCAAAAGTTGGAATGATTTCATAGCAAAATTCTCCCAGCACGTTAGTCAGCAAAAGAAACATACCCGCGACCCTTCAGAAATACTGGATGTTACAAGGCGAAATAATTAGTCCATTGAGGACTTCATTACTCGTTTTACTAACGAGAGCCTTAACATCGGAGGGGTAAGCAAAGATATGCTAAGGGGAGCATTCTGTAAAAATGTCCATTGTGATGATTTGATCCGCACACTCACGGGGAGAGACGGGATGCCCGAGTCATGGGATGAAATCATGAAAGCATCAAAGCTGTATGCGAGAACTGAGAAAACTTTAGGTTCCAGTGGTCAAAAGCAACCACCAAGGGTCGAGTTTCAAACTCCGAGACCAAATAAGCAAGCTAAAGGACCAATATGGTCAAGACTCCAACCAAGTGCGGAAGCATCTAAGCCTTTTGATGCAAGATCTTTTGATCGGCAACAAAGGCAAACGTAATTTTTCAACCCGCTCCACCAACAGTTGGACCTAGTTATCAAAGACTCCCTCAGAAATTCTCACTACTGAAAATCTGACTTTTCGGAAACCCATGGAAGAGCGGGGCCTTGGGCTTGGGCAGTCGTCCACCATACCCATCACAACTTTTGGGCTCTACGCCCTTAAATAAATCTTTTTATTTATAATCTGCTTTCCTATTCTTTATAACTATAGATTGTTTCTGTTTTCTAATATATATAATGGTGCGCAATTATATAAATAACAACTCCCAGTTATGCATGTAAATGGCTATAGCATAGACATGTAGTGTATAATATTATGAATGTGTTACGCAGTTATACACATATGGTGTATTATATAAATGTATCTGCCTCTGGTCGAAGTATATATGTACAATGACGGATGCATGTATTTTTGTTAGAAAAGATTGAGTTAGGTCAGATTTGAATAGATCAACTTTAAGTTTACCTGAAAAAAATACCGTCTAGTCAACTATTAAAAATATATTATATTATACATATAGACTTATAGAGGGACTTTACTTAAAACACATGCATGGAGAAAGTAGTCAAGTATTTTGTAATGTGATCTATCTTAATAAATAAACATGCAAGCTATAAACATACCGTCTAATTAAGGTTTGCAAATTATATTAAGATAGCTTTTGTAAACTAAAACGTTGTTTGAATCTATCAACAACGATTGGTCGGCATATTATTTAATTATTGTTAGTGGAATTTAATTTCATTACTAAAAAGCAATAATAAATATTATTCTATACCAATATTCACAAAACTGTCGTGTTCATGATCGGCAAAATGATTCTCTGAGTCCACAAATTAATTTGAATTATTATAACCCTTGTGATGTGATGAATTTGTCAATAATTGATCCACTAATTCAACAAATTTAATATAAAGTTTTAATTAAAGTGGGAAGTTATGTTAATCATAGGATCCTAAGCCGGCATTTAGTAGTAAATAGAATATTTGATTACTCTTTTATGTTATGAATTAGGTAAATTGAAAAGGAAAAAAATATAAAACTAAGGCTTATGTTTTTCACTTCGTTTTAGGACTTCGAAATGCTTGAGTCGCTTTTGTCTATTGTTTATTAATGATGAAGAAACTGAATAAGATTCAAACCAAACCGAAGAAGTTATTTGGAACACGGAATTGAAGATTTTGATATGGCGTTGTAGTTCCCATGTGTGCACGCATCTAGTTATATTAGTTTTTTTTCTTTTGATAAATGAAGTTTTATTATCGGATTCAATTACGATATTGTCAGTTTGGATTAAACCAAAATCAATTACATAAAATTCCAGGACCGGGTACAACATACATTATGAGCATACCAAGGTTGCCTTCGGTTGGTCATATTCGAAAGATACACACCCGTACTTAATAATTAATATTATGTCTACACATTTTCTCGAGTAATCAAGCACACATAGGATTAGAATCGTATGAGAACATTTTGGTAATTGATAACTATTTTGAACAAATCATCTCTCTCCAAGCAAATTTTAAAAAACGGACTTTCTTGCACATTTTTTTTAAGTTTGTATATATATCCAGTTACATATGTATGCATTATCATTTATTTTTAGTGTACATATATGTATATTATAATTCTTTTAATTGTAAATATATAACACTTATTTTTTTAATTTTAAATATATATATATATATAGATAAATACATACATACATATTCTTCTTATGTGTCTTCTTTATAGACACATGTATAAATTAAAAAAAATAACACTTGCATGATTCTCATAGTTTTTTTAATAAAAAACTTGGTTTATGTATTATATGTATGGATGATCATTTACAACCGTATCATGTGTGTGTATGTATGCACACACCATCATATATCATATGTAATAGAATGTTACAACCAATGTTTTAATAAACCGGTAGGTATCGGCTGGTTGAACCTGTTATACCGAATTATCGTAAGACAACCGGTATTTCGAGTCCGGTATTTTTGGGCGGTTTGCTAAAACATCGTAGCATCGTTTTTAAAAAACACCAGTTTAAACCGACAAGCTGGTTTTAAATCCAAGAGATTTTTGATATTTTATGAAGCCAATATTTCTTAAAAATGGCTTTATCGTAGCGGATATAATTGAAACGAGTAAACACGGTAAACGACAAATCGTTAATCAACCAATTTTGTATCATACAAATCCAATGTTGGTTTACTTACATCTTTTGTAATTACCTAGTTTCGTATACAAAATACAAACTTTCTATCTGACTCGACCATTGTTCATGTGTGATATTGGTTCAAGTGTGATGTTTATTAATGTATTTTTGGGTTATTTTTTGAGTTGAAGTTGTGTTTATATAAATATACAAGGTAAATTAATCAACCCGGTTGAACCTCCCTTTACATTCCGGTTCAACCGGTTGTATCATTTTTTAACTAAATCCGGTACAAGTAAAATATTGAGAATACAACGCTACATTAAAGGAACCAGATTGAAGTTTTATAATTTTATAGTATCTTGTAAATCTAGTTATGGACATTCCAATTAACAGCATTTCACAAGATTTTGTTGTCTAAAAATATCATAATTTTGATTTTGTTTGTTCGTTGATGAAGAAGATGAAAAGGTTGCAAGGCTTGAGAAGACAAATATAGGTATATAATCGATATAAATTTTATAATTATTTTTGTCATATTTTTCCCTCTTACAACTCTCAAATGATTTTTTTACCATCCTACTACATGAATTGGGTTGGGTTGAAACAAGAAGTATTCCGATATACTGATCTTATGAAGGGTTAAGAACTTGAACATAGTAATATCCCATATTTGTTGATTCTCTCTTTTACATGTAAAGGATAAGGATATATCATTTTCTCTATCAATTTAAAACGTCTATAACTTTTTATACGATATTTCTTTTTTTTTAAATTGTATTATAATAACGAACGCTTTTTCATCTTTAGTAAGAGTATAAAATTGCTATATAAAGTTAATAACAAAATATAGTTTTGTTTCTATACATTGTATTATAATTTATGGTTTATGTGTTTTTCAACTGAGTTTATCTATCAATTTAAAACGTCTACAACTTTTTATACGATATTTCTTTTTTTGTAAATTGTACTATAATAACGAACGCTTTTTCATCTTTAGTAAGAGTATAAAATTGCTATATAAAATTAAAAACAAAATATAGTTTTGTTTCTATACATTGTATTATAAGTTATGGTTTATATGTTTTTCAACTGAGTTTCCAATACACGGGATTGTCTTGGACAATTGAAATGCCGAGACGACCTTGTCAATACATTGTGCTAAAAAATCTGGTCATTGTGTTTTTAGTTTATTGTCCGTGTTTTACCGTGGTGTGCTTTAGTGTTTTGTTATCCATTGTATTTTATGTTAATGGATTTTTGAAAATTTTTTCAAAGTATAACAATAATACTTATACTAAAGATAAAAATACGCACGATTTTATGGTGTATTTTTTTAAATTGTGTAAAAAAGTTTAAAAATAATTTAAAAGTTAACATGTGATTTGGATGTGAAAAATACATCAACACCCTCCCCCCTTCCACCCACACACACACACCCCATCCCCCCTCTCTCTTTTGACCTCCCCTTTGGCCCCACTTAGACACATGATATATACGTATCGTTTCCGAGTTCACTTAACTAAAAACATGGAAAAGAAAAGAAACCATTATCATTACCTTCCTTTCCTTCCCTTCGTTTTCTTTTCATTTCTTTTCCATCTAATTCATTTCATTTTGAAAGGAAACAATTTACTCTTCTTTTTTCAATTTCTCTCTCATTCCTTTTCATTTTCTCTTCTAATGAAACTTGAGAACACACTAGGGGTGTTCTTTGGGTTTTTTATTCGGGTTTCAGGTTGTTTAGGTCGGGTTGTTCGGGTTTGCGCTCAAAACAAATTGACCCAATAATCGACCCAAATAAGTTCGGTTTGTTCGGGTTTCTGGTTAAATGGGCCGGGTTAATTCGGGTCGGGTTTTGGATTTAGCAAATTAAAAAAATTTATCCACCTAAAACAATATCATAAAGTTATAAAAAAACCATATTTCAAGCCGTTATAAAACCATAATATACAGCCATGTTCAATAATAACTTATAATATTTAGCAAAACATGAAATTTATCATACAAGCATGCATTAGACTGGATAGAGTGTTGTAGCTTTTGGATCAATACTTGTGTAGATTGAAAAAATATGCTCAATACATATTGATTTAAATATTATACTATTTAAGCTTTTGAATTAAAGATACATTCTGAACATGCTTTATAGTAATACATTGAGATCCAATATTAATTGGAGACTTGAGAACAACCGAACAAGAATATATATGGTCATTATGTTACTTCACCGCTAAACTACCCTAAGAAATTAAGGATACATGCATCTATGTATCATACTTCGGGTTATTCGGGTCAACCCGTATTTGGATATTTCAACCCAAATACCAACCCAGAATTTTATCTCGGGTTCTAGTTAGGAGTTTAATCGGTTCGGGTGAATTCGGATCAGGTTATTCGGGTCTTGGGGCGCTTCGGTTCGGGTTCGTTATTTGGGTACGGTTAAAAAACACACTCCTAGAACACACCATCATCTACTTTCTTTAACAAAAAAAACTCAGGAACACAATTCTCTCTTTTCTTTCCTTAAGTTGAACATGAGAACACAACGTTAGGGTGTTTGGGATTACTTATTTTAAGCAACTTATGGCTTATTAACTTTTGAACAAGGTAAAAGGTGTTTGTATTGTATGTTATTGTGAGAGGATAAGTTAATAAGTTACAAAGTTATAATTTAGGGGGGTGTTTGGGATTCTTTATAAAAGATTATTTATGAAAACTCCTTATAACTTTTTCATAATTTAATAAATTATAAAAGTGTAACTTATTAACTTTTTCATCTCACGCCAAAAACAATTCGAAACACCTTATTACTTTTTAAAAAGTTAATAACTTATGAGTTAATGAAAATAAGCAATCCCAAACACCCTCTTATTAGCCTATGAGAAAAGTTATAAGGAGGCAAAATAAGAAATCTCAAACACCCCTTAATGAAAGCTTCTTAGACATTAAAAAAAAATACAACTTATTATATCTGAACCCATAGTATTTTAGAAATATTGCTGTGAATTTTGTGCAAAATTATTAGCGCAATTTTAATCCATTCACCGTATTTACATATATATATAATTATACTAGTTTTTATTCTCGTATTACGAGGGGCTGTTTTACATTACTCGTTTTTAATATTTATATATTTTTTGGGTTTAATTTTATTTATTGTAATGAAATTTATAATATATACTTAGAGTTTTAGGATAAAAAGGTTTCATAAATAACTAAGATGTTATAACCCGTTTTAAAAGTTATATGGGTTTGGTAATACCCAAGACCTGCTTATTTTTTTTACTATAAAGCTGTTTGTTAATTATAAATAATATTTTTTTTTAAAAAAAAATCATATAATAATTTTTAGTATATCCTATTTAATAGGATCTTTACATCAATAATTTGGTGAGAATAATTTTTAATTTAATGAGATGTTATTACCCGTTTAAGGAATATCTGGGTTTGGTAAGACCTATACCCGTAAATTCGGGTCAAATGCATGAGAAGCATCCATTTAAAAATCAAGCAATCTGGTGGCTTCCATAAAAGATGAGAGCGACCACATCGCGACACGTATGATTTTTGGGTCTTCGTTTATATATATTATAAATTAAAAGTACTATTTTTTTTTCCACTTCTCTTCAATTAAATAATAATTATTTATACTTTATCATAAATTTTTTTTATCTCATCCTGTCACAACTTTCAATAAATATTAAAAAACTATAGAATATGAAAAGTGTTTATTTAAATTTAGTAATCCACAATAATATAATTTAGAGGATGGATTGAATAATGCCTTTATATATTATAGTAATTATACACAAAGACTTCATTTACTTAACCCTAAACACTTATTTACATATAATACCCACAACTTTCATTTCCTTATACAATTATCTGACAAATTTTCAGTTGGTAGCCTTCAAGCATCCTTCAGTTACACAAACACCTTGTAAGTTTTTAATACTCCGTATGTTACAAACCGAAACCGATGCCGTAAAAACCCGACGTTGTAATACTGACTGAGTTTTCACCACAACGCGTGGTTAATATAGTAAACCGATACTTTAGTTATTAAATCGTGTGAAATAAATTTGTTATGATATATATATATATATATATATTATAATATATAACAATAATAATATTTTATTTAAAAATTTTTAACAACAAATAAAAAAATTAAAAATGGAAATTTCAGTGTCCTTTGAATACCAGAAAATGATGAAAAGGAAAGAAAGTGAATCACATGGTAAGATATCTGGGGTTGATTATGCGTCAGATCTGTTGGGGGCCGTTCTTTCTTTCAGTCTTATGATGGACCTGCAATCGTCACATGCACCTTATCTTTTTATATACTGTAGCCCAACGTACAACCCAAACTTGCATGATTCTTATCTTCAGTATTACTTATACATTTAGTTTTTTACCTTTTAAATTTTTATTTTTTTTATATATTTGAGTCAATCCATCGACTTCATAGTTCATCCTCTTTTATTTCTTAAACGATAGATAAACTCACGTGTAAATGTTTAAGGTTGACTATTGACTGTCGTAAGATCCGATTAGTACTCGGGATTAAAGATCCGATTCACCCTTTCACACAGATATGGCCTAAGCGGGAATTGAACTTGCATATCTATTTTAGAAGGACACGACTCTTATCACTAAACCAATTTCTCATTACACGACTAGTCTCGTTTCTAGAATATTTTTAAAGAACAAATATTTTGTTATTATACATAATCTACATTTTACGCCGGTTAAATTTTATGTTCTAGCTTTAGAAGAAGCACCCTAATCTAGTAAATTTAATAACACAGTGTTATTATCACCTCTAACAACTCGTTTTATGGTGACGAAAATATTTAAAATATGTTTCAAAGGCTTCAAAACCGAGATCTTGGCACGGATGAATTGTCAAGACCTCAAAGAATGATGAAAATACTAACTTACCCTCCGTCATAGCCCATCTTTTTTTCCTCTGCCACTTGCTACCACCATTTAGTTAACAGTGCGAGATTGGTGTCCAGTATAGAACCCAACCATATTAACATTTGTAATATGAAAAAAGAATTTCAATAAGTGAACATGCTGTTTAATTATTAAACTGCATTTAATAATTAACATCATGTTGTGAATCCAAAACATGATTGATAGTTTGATACTTCATTAAGAATTATAAAAATAATATGAAATAAGTTTTTTCTTTAAACGACTAGTTTTTATAAAAATCCATTCCCTACCAAAAATAGAAAATTTTTCACTATTTAACTTGAAGTTATTGTTTTTTAATTTATCTCAAAGTAGTACAATTATTAATCCAAACAGAATCAAACTAATAGTTTTGGACTTGTGGTACTATTAGAGTAATTGCTTGTGGGGTAGTATGTGTTAAAACTCAAAATTAAAAGAACACAATTTATATTTACACATTCACTCCATTTTCACATATTTTAAAACTATTGTTTCAAATCATAAAAGCCAGACTAATTTTTTTCGCGATATTGACCATAACTCGAAGGAAGCCAGGCTCGACATTTTTCCCGAATAAAGTTCGATAAATTACAAAAGTAAATAGACCGTAACAAACTTCTAACGGTATTTTTGTCACTTTAACAAACGGCGAGATATGTGTGAAGGTGAATTTGGTATATATATGTTGAAGAAAAATGAAATTTATGAACTAGGAGTGATATTAATTTCCGACAAGATAATAACATTACACGATGGCCGTAGTTAATGGTATTGAACTTTCAATGTTGGGGGACCTACCTGTTATTTATGAAAGTCAGATGGTAAAAACGTAAGATATTAAACTATTGATAAAGGTGAACTGAAGTCAGAATAACCAATGGTTCCCATTCGTTGATTGGTTGTTTGTTGGTCAAATTAATAGGAAAAAATGATATACTTGTTGTCACTAAGTTGACCAAAATAAGACTCACCCACGATCCCAATTTCATCATGTATATAATGATGTTAGAAACATAGTAAGTTGAAAACTGTAGAATATGTGAGAAACTTGTAGATACAAGTTTACAAGTTTTTACTTACTTTGACCACACTAGTTTTTAATTTTATCGGTAACAACTTTGTAACGAATCGAAATGCATTCAACGCTTCTGATTATCCCATGTTCTCCAACGGTGATATTATCGTTAAAGTAATATGTGAGGTACTTCGGAGATACGAGCTCTTACTCACTTTGGTCAGTCTGGCTTCTATATGATAACGTAAGTTACATTGAAGTAACTATGAAAACAATGTAGTATTTATTTTTAAGATATAGTTTTGACTAATGTAATAACAAGTATTCTAATTTAAAATTGTATTGTAATAACAATTATGATACTTTAGAATAATTACTCTAATCTTCTTAGAATTCACACATTAAAGGTTATTTGTACCAGATCTTATTAATAGAAAAAAAATTTTGACATAGACCTATAAAAATAGCATATTAAAGTTTGTTTAATCATATTTTTGTTAAAGTTTGATTAATATAATTAGATGATCACATGGTTATGGAATAATTTTGTTAGTTCAACTGCATAAAGTAATACCATAATAACTACTGACAAAAATATGAGCTCGCGGCCTTTTTTTTATATAACTTTTAAAATAATAAACCCGTCGTAAATAGAAAAACATCAAGATGTATGATTGAATGAGCAAATGACATTATTTACAATAACTTCTAAAATTTACCTATTTCTAATTTAATTAAAGAAGTATGCTTATAAAGGCAAAGCTTGTTGAGTGTATAGTTTAGTGTAGTATCATTTTATTATGTTCTTGTTAAGGCCATGTTACTTGAATTATATCTTATTGTATAGAGTTGGCCCTCTGGTTTAATGGAATTAAGTGATAGTTAAAGTATAGAATCTTAAGATCTTAGGTTCGAAATCTAACTCAATTGAAATTTTTTCTAAAATGATGGTTTTCCTCGTTAATGGTGTTTCTGGATGAATGAGGCATATGCCTGAAATGTTAAAAACAATATAAAAAGTTAATTATGAGACCTACTATAGTCTGGCACAAGCTAACAGTTTAATGACTAAATGAGAGAAACAGAAGGTTATGAGAATTTCTAAATAAAAATAAATATAGATAAATAGGAGAGTTAATGGCCATTTTCGTCCTTGTGGTTTGCTACTTTCGCCACTTCAGTCCAAAAATTTTAAATGAAGCATATGCCTAAAATGTTAAAAATGATATAAAAAGTTAATTATGAGACCTACTATAATTTGGCCCAAGCTAACAGTTTAATGACTAAATGAGAAAAACAGAAGGTTATGAGAATTTCTAAATAAAAATAAATATAGATAAATAGGAGAGTTAATGGCCATTTTCGTTATTGTGGTTTGCTACTTTCGCTACTTCAGTCCAAAATTTTTAATTTTGTCAATTTAGTCCTCATAGTTTTAAATATTAGCCAATTACGTTCCATCCGTCTAATGGCATCCAGCTATGCCGTTAGTTTAAGGGTATTTTTGTCTTTCTCCTTTTAATTTTGAGTTAATGGTCATTTTAGTCCCTGTGGTTTGATATCTTTGCCAATTTAGTCCAAAGTTTGAAAATTTGTCAATTTAATGTTCAGTTTAATTCAGTTTTTTAATTTTTAATGTTTTTTATTTATAACCCTGAAGAGCATAATTCAAGCCCAAAACCATCGAGCAACCTCAAATAATGGTATGCATTTACTCTGTTGACAACAGTAATCATACCCCCCCTTATATATAGTTTCTAGACATTTTCTAAAATCTTCTCCATGGTGGAATTCAATGGTAAAGTGGTCAAGGTAATTCCCTGAAACCGAATTATACAGAAAAAACTAAAAATTGTTTTGTTGATTAATATATAATAGTTGATTACGACCCAGATTTTCGTTATGATACGTTAATCTCTAAACCCTAAATATTATGCATTCATCAAATAAACGATTTTTAGTTTTTCCGTACAATTCGGTTTCACATAATTGCTTTGACCACTTTACCATTGAATTCCACCATGGGAGAGAGTTTATGAACCGTCTAGAAACTAAATACGAGAGGAGGGGGTATGATTACTGTTGTCGACAGAGTAAATGCAGACTTGTTTTGGGTTTGGATAATGCTCTCTAGGGTTATAGAAAAAAAACTAACTTAAATTGACAAAATTTCAAACTTTGGACTGAATTGGCAAAAGTATCAAACCATAGGGACGAAAATGACCAATAACTAAAAATAAAAAGGAGAAAGACAAAAATACCCTTGAACTAACGACATAGCTGGATGCCGTTAGACGGATAGGACGTAATTGGCTAATATTTAAAACTATGAGGACTAAATTGACAAAAATACAAATTTTGGACTGAAGTGGCGAAAGTAGCAAACCACATGGATGAAAATGGTCATTAACTCTAAATAGGATAAACTCTAAAATGTATGCTTTTACTGCCCAACTAATAGAATTAGTATCATTTATACATAACTTCAAAACTTGTTAGTTTTAGTTTAACGAAAATTACACCATGCGTAATGGATAGAGCCTTTATAGGTCGTTTGGTGTCGTGCAACGTCACCTCATCATAAGAGTCTTTTGACTTAAAAGGGTGTAGTGGATGGAGCTCGTTTAATTATTTACCTTATTATTTTTTATCAAAAAGAAAAACAAATAAACAAGCCAACCAATCACCTTCCACTTCTTATCTCCTCAAAAGCGCCCCAGGGCAGTGTTCCGGTGCTTTGAAGGCGTCCTGGGGGTGATAGCGCTCCACTACGCATGGTCTTATATCATTTAGAAAATAAAGCTTTGTTGGTGGATGTGACTGTGCATAGTTTATTATAGTTATTTTAAAATTTTAGCATGTGCTTCAATTGTATAAGAATGATAGCTAAAACTTGAAATATTTATGATCTAAGGTTTAAAACCGCACTAAAGAGATTTTTCATTGAGTGAGTTTTGTAACTAATAGTGTTTTTGGATGAGTCAGATCTTATTGAGTAAAATGTTATATATTTGTTTATAACATAGTTGAAAGCTTATGCTTTTAAAATTTAAATTACGTGAAAAAAAAATTAAAATGGAAAATGGGAACTTAAGTCAATGCTATATTATTTGTTGTGGACACTTATTTTTTTTCTCAAAAACGGCCGCTCACACTTCCAATGTAGAGATTGCAGAAAAAATGTCTGACCATGATGGCTATACTTAAACCCCAAACGAATAGGATGAGTATAGCCGAAACTCAATGGGTATAGGATTAGATAATACTCGACTCAATTATTCAAAAACGTATACACGTTTACCTGAACCATATTCCCGATTCATATACCTAAGAAATTTTTTGAAATTTATAGGTTGTGAAGTATAAACATTAAATAGACCGAGTATGACAAATTATTAACTATTATTTATTTCACTTGTATATATGGAGTGTATTATATTTTAATATGTAATAATTGTTGTATGTATACAATGTATAAAATAATTATAGATTTATAGTGATATAAAAAAGTACTTGAAATCCCTACGGGTATTCTGATACCTGACGGATAATAGACCGAGTATGAGACACAGTTTTACAAACGAATATGAATACGGAATTACTAATACTAACTCTTTGTCATTCATATTCAAATCTACACGTTTTTCATTATCAAAACTCTAAATTCCTTTTTAAAGGAATACTGTTATATATACACCTTGTTATCACTAAATGTTATCTGATATACATAATTATAAGTCTCGCATTACTTTTTTTAAACAACGTTTGGAAATATCCCAATATTCAAATAGATCCTTTTTAAATAAGATGTCAACCATCCACAAATATTTGACGCTCCACGTATGACCCCTCTGTAAAACCATCAAAAAGAAAACCCACTATGAAAAAAAAACCCTTAAGTAAAACAAATTTCTAACCTAAAATCATACGATCTCAAACTTTAACCATTACCACCATAGAATTAGACTAGAAGGTCAATTAAAACAATATTTGCTTACAACTATAAGATTTAACCTCACCTCTCTTTATTATTAGAAAATTGCACCAATACCTATATCTATACATGTCGAGAGAATTTGGTTCGAGTGGTAAGAGACATGTAATTCCTAAATATAATCGCAGGTTTGATTTTCGTTAGGGCTAGTTCGACGGACATCTAGGCGATTTCACAAATTAGGGCTTTAATCCCGGTCTCGAACCCGTCACAAGGCGAGGGTTTATAGATTCCTACCGGTTTTCGCGCATCAGGGAGTACGGTCTCACGTAGTGACGTAGGTCGATGAGTTGACCTTAGACATAGCTCCAAACATGGTAGGTTTACTCGTGAGATCATTTACCATTAAAAAACCCAATACCTATACATTTTATTAAACGACCAACGAATCCTCCAAATGAGCTATTAGCTAAATCCACCAAATCATATACCATTAAATACACTCGCATTTCGATCGAGGAAAACCCTCACGTAAGACCAAGGCCAGTGAACACTTTTCTAAACACACGACAATACAGTGAGATAAAACTCCTTCAGTTCAAGGTTTCAATTAGTGAAAACCACCTATTCGTATAGTCTCTCATTTTCACTCCGATACCTCTGAAACTATATGTGAAACGATAATTGATTTTGGGTCACGAAACACCAAGATAGCGTTTGGTATGCATGAATGAGAGACGGAATGGAATGAACCATTATGATGGAATAAAAAAATTGTGTTTGGTTGGTCAATGGAATGGAATCAACCATTACCACATCCATTCCATTTCCTCAAAAACAACCCAAATTACCCATTACCACATCCATTTCATTCCCTCTAAAACGACCCAAATTCATGAATTTGGGTCGTTTTAGAGGGAATGAAATGGATGTGGTAATGGGTTCCATTCCATTGATCCACCCCTTGTTTTTTTCATTACATCAATCTTTCACACTATATCACCTCCACCACCACTATCTATTGCCCTCTCACCTCCACCACCCACCACCGCCTCCACCCCTGACCACCACCACCACCCGCCTCCGCCGCCACCACCAACCACCACCCACCACTTACCAGCGCCGCCACCACCAACCATCGCTCTCAGCCATCACCACCACCACCCGCTGCTTACCACCGCCACCGCCACCACCACCCACTATCATAACCACCTGCCACCGCTGCTTTCAGCCATCACCACTGCTACCCGCTGCTTACCAACCGCCACCACCACCCATTATCATCACCACCTGCCACCACCAACAATCTCTCACGTCCATCGCCACCACCATTACTGCTCGCCGCCCTCCACCACCGTCCCACTGACACTACCATTTTTATTTTATTCAGGCTTTTTCTAGCTTACCAAAAAATAAAAATTAATAATTCATTTCATTTTCACATGGTAACCAAAATGTCAATGGAATGGTAATTATCCGTTCCATTATCTCGTCAATTCCATTCCCTTGTTCATTCCATTACATCACTTATTCCATTACCTCAAACCAAACAAACTCAAGGCATTCTCTTGCCATTGGATCGTTATCAACCTATATCTATACATAAAGATATTTTAGATCATAGAATATTGATAATTAATATATTCTCTTCATTTAAAAAAAAAAGTAAAAATTATTATATAAAGAAAGAAAGAGAGAGATGTTGAGTTTGTGTTGTGTTGTCCGCCTGATGGTCCATCGGTTGTCGCGCCCACCCGTCACGAGCCTCTCTCTCTCTCTCTCTCTCTCCCTCCACACCCACTTGTATTTCAATTACAATTTTTTTCATTCTCATCTCTCATTTCTCACCTCCCACCAATCCACCGACACCTCTCTCTCTCTCTCTCTCTCTCTCTCTCTCTCCATCCCCCAATGCCCAGATTCATGGCTTTGTCATGGCTTGAATCCATGATATGTGACCTTCCACTACAAAACCCAAACCCAAACGCACCGGGTGTTGTTGATTTGGCCAATGGAGATACTTTTGTTAATGTTAATGACCAATAATAACACCACGTCGGCGTGGAAGCTCCGGTGAGCGGAAAAAGTCTACTCGGCTGAGTCAACTCAGTGAACTCGACTGAGTCTGCCTGAGTCAACTCGTGAAACGACGTCGTACCGACCAGGAAGATAAGATCATAAGGTAAGGCTGAGGGGTGTGGGGGGCGCGAGTGGGGGCTCCAGCCAATAATATTGTGACGTGTGGCAGAGAGAGAAACTTGATAAGATGGGTGTTGGTTGTGGTGCTCGCGCCCCGGGCCCTGGCGTGGAGGGGCGCGAGCGGTTTTTTTTTTATTTTTTTATAAATGTATTAAAAAAAAGTATTATTAAAAAAACTCATAAATTATTTAAAAAAACACACATTAATTAAAAAAACACATTAATATCTAAAAAAAATTAAAGTACTAAAAAAAACATTATTCTTATTATTCGGCTTGGTCTTCTTCGATCAACCTCTTCCGGATACGTTTCTTTTGTTTTTCCATCAGCATTTGGTCGACCGGATTTAGGTTACTGAAGTGTCTTGTAAGGAAGTCCAAATCTCTCATTCTTTTTTGGATGATTGAAAGCCGGATGATTGTTGCGACCCCGAATAAAACATCGGTTGGTCCGGTGCCGACCATAAATCGTCGTAACTGTAATCTGAATCTAGGTTTGGGTACCAATTTCCAGCCATGTTTTTAAAAAAAAGTTTGGAAGATGGGGTGATTTTGGGTTTTGGGTGTGGTATGTGATATTGGTTTTGGGTGGTATGTGATATTGGTTTTATAGAGAAAATTTTTTTTTTTTAATAAAAATAAAGAGCCAACGGCTCTATTTCTAAGCCCCAACTGCTCTTCACGCATTCCCAGGCCAACTTTACGCCCATTTTCAGGCTGAGGGGTGTGGAGCCCGAGAGGGGGCGCGTGAGCCCATCCGCTCGCGCCCCGGGGCGCGAGCACCACACCACCGAGGCGCGAGAGAGGAGAGGGGCGCGAGCACACAGACCAAGGCAGGCGCAAGAGGGCTAGCGGGTGAAAATGGGCGTAAAGTTGGCCTGGGAATGCGTGAAGAGCCGTTGGGGCTTAGAAATAGAGCCGTTGGCTCTTTATTTTTATTAAAAAAAAAATTTTTTTCTCTATAAAACCAATATCACATACCATCCAAAACCAATATCACATACCAATATCACATACCACACCCAAAACCCAAAATCACCCCATCTTCCAAACCTTTTTTTAAAAACATGGCTGGAAATTGGTACCCAAACCTAGATTCAGATTACAGTTACGACGATTTATGGTCGGCACCGGACCAACCGATGTTTTATTCGGGGTCGCAACAATCATCCGGCTTTCAACCATCCAAAAAAGAATGAGAGATTTGGACTTCCTTACAAGACACTTCAGTAACCTAAATCCGGTCGACCAAATGCTGATGGAAAAACAAAAGAAACGTATCCGGAAGAGGTTGATCGAAGAAAACCAAGCCGAATAATAAGAATAATGTTTTTTTTAGTACTTTAATTTTTTTTAGATATTAATGTGTTTTTTTAATTAATGTGTGTTTTTTTAAATAATTTATGAGTTTTTTTAATACATTTATAAAAAAAAACCAGGGCCCGGGGCGCGAGCACCACAACCAACACCCATCTTATCAAGTTGCTCTCTCTGCCACACGTCACAATATTATTGGCTGGAGCCCCCACTCGCGCCCCCTCTCACGCCCCCCACACCCCTCAGCCTCACACGCTAGCCCTCTCGCGCCTGCCTTGGTCTGCGTGCTCGCGCCCCTCTCGCGCCTCGGTGGTGTGGTGCTCGCGCCCCGGGGCGCGAGCGGATGGGCTCACGCGCCCCCTCTCGCGCTCCACAACCCTCAGCCTAATGCATGTTGTGCTGAGTTGGAAAACCAAGGTTCAGTAGGTGGGGCCCACTTACCCACTAGTTGTGGTTTTGTTTATTTATTTATATTTACCAAAGTAATATTTAAGTTTTAATTATTTGTAGTTGGGGGTTAAAACTGGATGAAGGTGAAAGTTGTGTGAGTGGTATGAAATGTTGTAGTATTATTATTCTTAAGGGAGTTGATTGAAAATAGGGTCAATGTGTTTATAATAATATTAATATTGCGAGTATGTTTTGTCGTAAAGTCAAAGGTTGTAGTAACTTTAGTTTGATCTAAAGTTCTTGAACTTTGTAAACAAATTGTGTAATATGACTTTGAACTTCTACACAATAATTTAGATATTATTTAGATTCCTAACGTAGTTGAGATATCTTTTTGAGCACATGTTCTTTACTTTAAACACATGAAACTTAATTGAACACAATTACACAAGGTATACTTTAAATTTAAAACGTTTATTATTGTCTTAATATAAAAAGTTAAGTTAGATAAAACTCATTGTGAACTCTTCATTTAGAGTAAGAATTAAATTCAAACATGTCACGGGTTTCCTTCTCTTCATCACATTAGCCCCCCCCCCCCCCCCCCCCCCCCGGGTCTAATAAATATACCCTCTTTATTCTCGTCTCTTACTGTTTGCTACGTATGTAGGGTATGAAAAATATTATCTTTCATCTCACTTTCTTCTATCAGTTTCAAGCCACGTCAGATACGGATGTTAGACAATGGTTGAAACCAACCGAACAATCTAATTGATTATTACTTTCAAAGGTAAAAGTTTGATTTTTTTTAATTACACAATTTTTATTCAACTTTTGATGATTTGGAAAGCACTGAAAATTATATGATACAAGGTTTAGGACCCCCCCCCCCCGGGCTCAAACCAGCATGAATTAGTTTTTTCAGGTTCAACCTAATCACCACATAGATGATTTGGTTTAATTTATACAAAAAAGTGTAATTATCGACTTAACCATGAAGATATGTCAAAAATGGCTATATAGAACCGTGAACATCCTAACGTCAGCAACGTATGCGTGATCCTTAGTGTTAGAGATGAGATACCAACGTCACTACTTTAGGTTTGATGTTTGAGAGAGGTGGTGATCGCGGTCCGCCTCAAGTTACATCCCCTCACCTCTTTCAAGTTTCCATCGAGTTCGCTCTTATTATTATTATTATTATTATTATTATTAATTTGGGTGTCACATAAAACATGATAAGTTATATTATAATTCTATTGGTAAAAACTCATATGGAGACTCTATTAATATTTACCGATGCAAAGGCAAGATTTCACAAGAATATTTAATTTGTATATCGTCAAGAACTTAGAAAACTATATTATTTACATTGATGTAAGAGATCGAGGGAATAACTCAAAAGAAGAGGATGGATAAGAACCAATAGATTTCTTTTTATAATAGATGTTAGTTAATAAGATTATACTAAATTGAGTTAGTGATTGCAATTATGAGATATATACTAAATTCTAGTAACATATGACTAAACCTATTAATGGTCAAATTTACAATGGAAGCAGGATACCCTTCAACTTTTTGGATACATTGTAAAATTAATGTAATTTGTTTATTTTTCTGTTTTATGTGTTTAATTTGAGCAAATATTATGATACTCCTAGATTTAATAGTTTTTAAGTATCCCTAATATTTCTTTTAAATCCGTCTCAGGCTGCCTATAATATGAACATATCACATGAACCATCATGTAACTAACTTAAGAAACGATTACGCTTAACTTTGTAACATGTTATCAAATAGCTAAAGAAAATTCAATAAAAGATAGCATTCAAAGTCTAAAATTTGATAAGCTCTATTATTAGTATGGTCATGGAAACAATATAAGTTTTGTAAATGCTATTAATTATTTATGTTAATTAATACTACCCTATTTTCTTTAATCTATTATATGTAGATATGAAAATAGAAGGTCCCTATCCTATGCATTTGATGATTTGCCTGTAAAGTCATTGAGGAATAAAGTTAGCTCCAACCTTTCAATACTTTTAAGTTATGATTAAAATAAATAATATATAATTCATGTGTGAAAATGACTAATACATTTTATAGCCCTCCCTCATCAAAGTGATTATTGAAGTGTCTTTATAAATATTCATAAAGTCCTTGTCACCTTTACCTCTTTCATCTTCTACTATAGGTACAAAGAAATGTAGGAATATATCATCTTCAACTTATGCATCAAATTATTATTAAAATAATATTAAATATGATTAAATAGTTATAATCAAGACATTGAAATCATAACAGGTTAACTTATCAATTATATATATATATATATATATAGGAGAGATATTTTGAGAACTATGTTGAGTTTTATGAACTTAATAACTTAATTCTAAGCCACATATTTAATTAAATGGATTGAAATATGTGGTTGAGATTAAATCTGACAAAAAAGTCAAAGTAGGAGAGATAATAAATATGTAAGTGGTTACACTAACTTTTACGTCCGTTACACATGTGTAAAAAGTCGACTCGGTGCGTAAAAAATTATGAAATTTTTTACGTGTATGTAACTTACATATATTACGCATGTGTAAAAAAAATCGTTACACTGAGTTCTTAAAACTCAAAGAGGTTCTTAATTGAAATCTCCCCTATATATATATAGGATTTGATTTCTTTTGAGAACCACTCTGAGTTTTAAGAACTCGAAAGAACTCAACGTAACAAAAAAAATTTTTCGAATTTTTTTTACACATGTGTAATACGTAAGTGTAAGTTATGAACAAAAAATTACGGTATTTCTTACACATTGAATCGACTTTTTACAAATGTGTAACTAACGTTTAAACTTGTGTAATTATCAAAAATACTTATTCTCTCTCATGCTTTATTTTTTAATTAAATTTAATATCAGCCACATATTTCATATCATTTAATTAAATGTGTGGTTCAAAATTGAGTTATTAAAGTTCTTAAAACTCACCATGGTTTTCAAAATAACCCTCCCCTATATAATATATATATATATATATACTGGTTAAAACATATAACATTACTTTAGCCTAATTTTAGATTTTTCCAAACATAATTCTAATTTTATTTCTTTTGTTGAAAGTTATTGTGGTTCCCTATTTGCCAAAGTTTAGCCTTATTGCGGTTTAAGTGTTGATCTTAGACCTTAGTGTTAAGGACTAGCTAGGTGTTTCTAGGGGTTGGTACATGTTTCGTGGTTAATATGAGGTCATTTATTATTATTATTATTATAGAAAATTGTGGTTTTTGTCAATGTAGTTTGTCTAAATCTGTGGTTCTAATCAAATAGTTTCAAATTTTGATTTTCGTTCTTGTGGTTTCATTTATCTGCAATTAAAACTGAATTCATTAACCTCGTTAAGCATGGTCGTTAAGCCCATTAGCTTACCCATCACGTGAGAGACAGTTTTGTCATATTTTTTCCCCGAATACACCTCAGCCTTTCACGTGAGAGGACTTGCGAATTACGACTGTGGTTTATTTGGGAAGAAAAAAAGACAAAAATGCCCCTCACGTGAGGGGCACGCTGATGGGTTTAACGCCCAGACTTAACGGAATTAATGAATTTGGGTTTAATTGCAAGTGACATGTAACCACAAGTACGGAAATCGTAAATTTGAAACTACTAAACTAAAACGTTGATTTAGACAAACTACATGAACGAAAACCACAGTTCGCTCTTATTACTATTATTATTGTTGTTGTTTGAAAAAATATTATTATTTACACCCATTAGTCTTTCCGAACTCATATATATTTTTTCTTTTAAACCCCATATCAAATTTCAGTCTCATTTTTCAAACCAAACACTAATCAAAGTGCTAGACAACAAGCTATTTATCAATTTAAAACCTAAAGGTAATTTGGAAAACACAAAGCCAGCCCACTTTGTATACATAAACCAAAGAATGAGAAGCATATTGGAAGGATGATTGCTCTATAGCATATCACACTAAAATTGGACCCTAATTAATTTAAAGAATATATCACTTACTTTTCTTAAAATATTTAGTTTGCTTTTTTTACTTTATTTTAAATAATATCTTTTAATTTTTAAAAATCAAAACATTTGATATAATATTTGTAGGTTTTCTGGTTATAATTAAGTCCATTTTTAATCGTATCTATACTATATAATAAATAAAACTTATTAAGTGCCACATGTTATCACCAAATTGATTCTTACAAAAATTTTCCCTCATATCTCTCATATTAAATACCTTTGACAAATTGTTTTTCTTTTTAATAATTTTGTATTTTTATTTTTTTTTTACTTTTTAATCTTTCATTTTCTCTTTTTAATAATTCTTTGTATTTCATTCTTTTACTTTTTAATATTTCATTTTCTCTTTTTAATAACTATTTCCTGATTTAAACAATTAAATTTCAACATAAATATGTTATTTTGTTTTATATAAATATATATATTAGTTATTAATATTAGGTTTTTATAAGTACTCAATTTTCACGTTAATATTGAATAATGATTCCAAAAATTAAGATTTTAAATATATTATATTAATTAAGGTTTTATAAGAAATAATATTATTGGATGAAGATGTAAGATTAATTTTAAAATTAAATTTCAATAAACTTTAACTTAATAAATATATATGATTACTTACTAAATTACAAGTCTTTTTCTTTCAACCCCTAAAAAGACAAATTTACTATTGATGTATTCTTAGTGTCTATGTTAACTTAAACGAGCGGGTTCTTTAACAGGTTAAAATATCAAACATGGTTCAAGCCAAAACAATTTATGATTAAAATGAGTTTCGATCCACGGGTTGTTTTAAAAAAGTAGCCATTTACAACTTCTTTTTAATTAACTATTTAATCAACCCACCATTTATGTTAAGTATATAATCTTAAAAATCCATAAAAATATAAACACTGGACTACCTGTTTCAGTTTTTCAGGTGGATAAAACAACTTATCTTTGGAATACACATGTTAGACATTAGCACGTTATTAATCAAACGATAAATTGACTTTGTATATTCTTCTATTATTGAAGATTTTAAAAATACAATTTTCTTTAGTGAGCGGGTAACACTTGCATCGAAAAATGAGGCCGCTTAAGAAATTAGAAAGTGTTCGCTATCTATGTTCTGTCAGTGATAAAATGATACGTTATAAGAAAGTATTAGTTTTCTGATATTTTGAATGACCTTAAAATTTAAGGTTGTCAAGTTATAGATTAGTCATAAAAGTTAACGTTGAATTAATGTTGCTTAAAATATTAACTAGAAAATTGGTGTATGCAATAAAACTAAACTATATGTGAAAATACAATATGATAACCATGTTATAGAAGCCGAAATCATATCCGAAATTAATATTTGAACTCACATTTTTATCTTAAAAAAATCTTATACCTTTAGATAAAATGATTAATTTCAAAGTATGAAATTTTCACTTTATTTTTGTTTTGCATTAAAGATTAATAAAAGCTAAGGTAAATCATTATAGATGGTTGGTTTGTTTTTGAGACAATTTATTTTAACTCATGATAGGTATGTGTTGCATTATGTAAAGTTATAAACAGAAACAATGTGAAACTATTAAGGTTTTATATAAATAATAAAGTTACAAATAAAGCTACAAGTATCGTGCACAAAGAAATATTTAGAGATTTATAAATTTCTAAAAACTTCTTAATTCCATATTGTTTAATGTGAAATTTATTATACCATATAATAGATCTTTATTTCTTTTAAAAATATTTTTTGTATTTTACTTTGTGTTATTATTTAAATAAATTTATTTATTCTAACCGTGTTTTACACGGGTAACTAACCTAGTATGTAATACACGCGGACATAAACATTTTGTGAAGATGATAAACAAACACATCATAACAAAGCTTAAATATATACTCCCTCCGTCCCATTTTAAATGTCCATTTTTTCATTTTTGGTTGTTCCAATTTAAATGTCATTTTTATACATATAAATTCAATTTTCAATTGTGTCCTTACTATTACTCATACTAGATGTTTCATTTTATAATAAAATGAAGAAAAATGGTTTTTATCCATAATAACTTAAAGGACATTATTGTCATTTTACAGCTCATAAAATAAAATGATCAAACATTTTTCAATTTGTGTGTTTTGGATCCAATGACATTGAAAATAGGACGGATGGAGTAATAATTAAACACATATAATCATTTTGTAAAGTCATGAAACGTATCCTTTATCAACAAAATATAAATTAGAGTCTAAAAAGTATACTTTAATATAAAAAGTAGGTAGAAATATTGATTTAACACATAAAAATGGTAACTATAATGAAATATAAGAATCCATTACTAACAAAACTATTATAGAATATTCATTGAAACACATTTACCCCACATGATAAAAATATTGTTTACATTTTTAAAGAGAGAAAAAGGCCATTTATGACTAATAACCAATTTCAAAACACTTTGTTCATTCATTCAAATGAATAATTGGAGCATCTTGATTATAAAAATAATATGGTTGTAGCTCGTTACAACCATTTGGTTGAGTTTCCAGCTCAAACTTTGCCATTTTCTATGCTTTTCAGATTAATATATGATTTATGATGCACCTTTTAGATTATGTTTATGTTGATTATTGGCTAATGAGATATAACGTATCTTTCTAAAGTTTAATCCAACAATTGTTTTAATTTCACATGTCATAAATCATGATAGATTCGGTTTGTGCATTACTTGGCCCCTAAAACCCAAAACTTTATTTTTAAAAGGATCGGGTTTGCTATAAAAAAGGATGTGACGCAACTTGTAGCTCGTTTACTTGCTACTTTATTGTAATCGGTTTTAATAAAATAAAATAAAATTATAGAGAATATATTACTGGAAAACATACAGGAACAATCAATACCCTACTAACCATCAAGAGTCGTCAATTACAACTTGCCTAGAAGAGATGGCCTTCAAAATATGATAGGAAAAGATTCATTTTGCTCTTACTAATTTGATTTTATTTCTTCCTACCCTTTTCCTTTAACAAAAATGTATTAGAATAAATAATAATTTATAATATGTCGTTCACACTCCAAATTCTCCAAATCTCCGATTAGTGTATACTTTATCCTTTCAAAGAACAGAGAAGTATATGGGCCTAGCCCAGGGTTTAAAGGTTGATCTCACATGTCAAGCCCAAATGCTAATGTGAGAATTATTTAAAATCTCTCTTGTTTATATATAGATAAAATTTCGGTTCAACATTCAAGGAAATGGAAATATATGGGCCTAGCCTGTGGTTCAAATAAGAGGTGCGCAAAATTCTCGGTTCCAAAACTGACTCGGAACCGACCCGTACAATGGATTTTTCCCTGGAACTAGGGTACCGGAACCAGATTTACCTGGTTACAACCCGGCCCGACCCTACTCGAAACACAAAAAAAACTCGAAAAACCCGGTCAAAAACCTGACTATACATAGATTAACCCAGTTTTGACTTTTGTTGACCATACCCGGAACCGGTTCCTACTCGGTTCCGATTCCTGAAAATACTCGATTTGTGCACCTCTTGTCAAGCCCAATTATATCAATATGGGTAATAATCTATTGTAAGAATTGCTAAGAGATATATCCTTTTTGCTGTATTAAAAACGTGCTAATTTTATACAACGGGTAAATTGAGGTAGGTTGACAAGTTAAATTGTTGAACTCGAACAAAATAATATATTTATTCCTCTAAAAGACATATAATCTGTATACATTTAAAATCGTTTGTAACAAACATGACCGGAACCTCTCTCTCTCTCTCTCTCTCTTAAGTTGTTCTAGTCATTTATCTAAACGAGTTAAACGAGTTGGTTGACACTTGACATGTACGTGGGTTGTTAATGAATTGTAAGCTGTAAATGGATTACTGGGTTGTAATAATATGGTAGAATTAGTCATACATGAGATGGCCTAACATGTTTAATTAAACGAACTTAAAAAGTTCTAAATATGACCAACTTAATTGAATAGGTTAACCAGAAAATAAGCCATTTATCAAGGAAGTTATATATAAAAAATAAATAATAATCAACCATCCATGTTGAATCTCGCGTCACTTACTATATAAACAAACAAACATACCTGGCAATATCTCACTTATAGAGTAAGGTATTTTACGGTATTTTCAATGGTACTAGCACCAAATCCATGAAATAGGATGTTACTGGGGGATGCGTTAGGCAAAGGTTTTTACCTATCACTCATTTAATTAATAACTAAAAAAATAAACCATTCAAAACTGTTTTTTCGTTGAACCAATAATTAATTGGATATGTATTGACGATTTCGAGATGTTGGGATGTGAATTGTGATTTCATGGATCGATATCGTGAAAAAATGGATTCGCGTACCTATTGTATGTTAATGTATTATTGTATTGGATCTTTTCCCTATATATATATTGAGCTACAACACCCCTAAAACAAAAACCCTCTATTTGCTGACAGGGCGTCACATGGCACAAAACGCCATATTTTGTTGCCCCTCCACTACACATAGCCTAAGGCTGTTTGTTGCGGAGCCAAGGCTCCGCCACTTGCCACTAGTCCACAACAAGCAAGAGGAAGCTTCCTTACCCCCCCCCCCTCTTTTTCGTTAGTGTAAATTAACATGTTTTTGTTCAAAAATGTGTATATGGAGCCAAGACGCCACCACTTGCCACGCCGGCCACCAGTTGCCATGTCGGCCACCAGTCCACCACAAGCAAGGGGAAGCTTCCTTACCCTCCCTTCTTTTCGTTACTGTATATTAACATGTTTTCGTTCGAAATTGCGTATACGTATTGAGTCCGACACTCGTTTACGAATTGAGTCCGGCCCTCTCCACATTTCCTTGTGCCCCCTTTATCTACATTTCCTTACGCCCCCCTTTTTGCCTTTTAGTGTAAATTAACGCCCTTTTCGTTCGTAAACGTGTATAATTATTGAGTCCGACCTTCCTCGTTTAGAAAATTTATACTAACTGAGTCCGGACCCTTCACATTATATCCATGCTTCGCCACGGATAGGCTTAAATGAAAACACTTGATTAGAAAGACTTATGTCTAAACAATGTTCACCTAATGACTAGGTGGGAAAGACTGAAAGAACACATGGCCATATTTCTGTCTAAGGTGTGTACACACAATGATTATTAAAGACACCTTACCAAACCTAAAATGAAAGGTACCTGATTTGAACAAACATATTCTATACAACTAATTACACCTCATCAAAATTTAATAACTCAAATTCCAAATGACAATCCTCAATCAAGCCTGGTTGACACTGCCAACCACCTTTCTTGACAAACTTAACCATCTATAATAACATGCACAACCAACCCAATATTATTATTATTATTATTAGTTACCAAACTTGTATCCAAAGAAACACCAGCCTTAAAACCATAAAATAGAAATCATTACTTCAACATTGTTGAACATAAATCTTGTTACATAAACAGCAATCAAGAAATTCAAAGGCTTTATTCAACAGGGAAACAAATTAAAATTCCCCAAAACAGAGAAACAAGAAGCAAATAAAACTCGGAAATTGTGAACATTATTAGAGAAGCATTCATTTCATTCAATGAGTAGAGACTTTAAGATTGAGTAACTTATTAAACCATGATTTCCAGCTGCCGGAGTTCTTCCTCGTTATTCCCACTGTCACCGGCTTTCCATCACCGACATCCTCCACCGGCTGAGGCTTCTTGCACAGCATGAAGTTTCGGACTCCGAAAGAGCCAATGGCCTCCACTGGGCTCAAAGCTGTAATCAAATTCAAAAATTAGTAATCAAATTCAGCAAATAAATAACAATTAGTAAAATCATATTCAGCAAATTAGTAACAAATTTCAGCAAAACAATAAATAATATTCAGTATACTGATAACCAAATTCAGCAAACAAATAATCAAATTTACAAATCCAATAAGCTAGTATTCAACTTCAATAAAATAGTAATAAAATTCAGCATATTGATAATCAAATTGAGCAAACAAACAATCAAATTTACAAATCTAATAAGCTAGTAATCAACTTCAATAAATTAGTAATAAAATTCAGCAAAATAAAATCACATTCAAGCAAAATAGTAATAAAATTTCAGCTATATAATAATCAAATTTAGCAATAAAGTAATAAAATTTCAGCAAAATAATAATCAAATTTAGCAATATAGTTAATTAAGTTTATCAATATAATAATCAAGTTTAGCAATATAGTAATCAAATTCAGCAAAATAATAATCAAACTTAAGCAAAACAGTACCAAATTTAAGCAAAATAATAATCAAATTCAGCAAATAAATACTAAAATTCAGCATACAGATGATCAAACACAGCAAAATAATAATCAAATTCAACAGATTAATAATTAAACTCAACAAACTAACAAACAAATTCAGCAAACTAGTAACGATTTAACGAATTTCAGCTCAATGATAACCAAATTCAACAATTTATTAATAATTAGAACACTAAAAATCAGCAAAATAACAATCAAACCAAATCAAAATCAGAAAATAAACAATCAAATTCAGCAAATTCAATAAACTAGCAATCAAATTCAGCATCTTAATATCAAATTCACCAAATTATCAACAAGAACAGCTAAAATTATAAACCATATACATATATATATATACCTTCGGTTCCTGCGATCGGACAATAGAGAACAAATTCATTAACATTCGACCCGAGAACCGGAAGCCGTCCTTCTTTCGCATACGACTTAAGCGCCGTATCCATAACCGTGGCGACAACCTCCTCCGCATTAACCACGAACCGGATCGGCCCGGCGCTTCCAATAACCGTAATACTTATCAACAACCGGTTCTTCCCGGCCTGACTCTGACTCTGACTCTTCTTCTGCTTATTATACATCAACATCCTTCTTGTCTCGTATACGTAACCCTAACAATTCACAATTATCCAAAATTGAATCAAAAAACAAAAACAATTGATTGATCGGACGGTGGCAATTGATTGGATTGAATTGGATTCAGGGATCAAGGCCGACGCAGCGGTGGTACCAGCTGTCTTTGGAAGATCCGAAGCGGGTGATTGAAACGATCCCCCTGGAGGAACGGGGGGAGACCATAAACCGATTACAGAGGATTTCCACCATTCACAAACGGAGATTTGCAGGGGTGAGTGTGAGAAGATGATGAATTTGAGAGAATTGGAGTTTTTAGGGTTAGGGTTTGTTTTTGATTTGATGTATTTGGGGGAAAATATTGGGGATATAAAGGGGTGAGCTTGCTGAGGCGGCCGACTCTTTCGTTAGCTTAATAATAATAATAATAATAATAATAATCATATACTGGTATATTTGATAATAATCTATATTCATTTTATCGTTACTGGTTTCAACGATCATCTGTTAAAAATGACTTAACGCCGTTATACTTTTTTCGAATTTCTAACTAATATTTTGAGGCTTTTGATCGAATGATGATACGAGTCGATTGACGTAAAACTTAGTTTGAAATGGTGCTCCAAAACAACGAGCTAAGTTTTACACCAATCAACTCGTATTCCCCTTCCGATCAAAATCACTACAACATCAATATGAAATTTGGAAAAAATGTATAACGATGTTAAGTCCTTTTTAACAGGGACTATCGGGAGCCAAGTTTTTTAAATTTGGGACCGACCGTTACAATAAAATAAATAGTGCTTATTATCGGACAATACCAGTCAATATGAATTATTAAAATCCAATTGCCTGATAGAAAGGGGTTCAAATAAAAAAAGTTGTTTCCTAGTAATGGTAAAAACCAATATAATTTTGACATTTGGCACTAAAACCTATGGTGAAAGAATAATTATAGGAAACTATGTCGGTTATAATGGTGAAAGAGTAATTCTAAGAAACTATGACGGTTTTTTGTAATTTTAAATCTCAATCTTTGATTGATATGATCCAATGACTATGATTTATTCTTAGTCTTTTTAGGAAACTACTTATTTTTAGATCAGCCTAAAGTTAGAACTTCATTAAACCACACGCGAAAACCAACCACTCTCCAAGGAGGAGAGAGAGGGTCGCGATTCACATTACATAAAAAACAAATTACACCAAGAATTCCAATCGCTAACCGAAACCTTGTGTCTGTTCTTATACCACATATAAGCCTCACCTGATAATATTATGTTCTTTGTTAAGATTTAAGAGTTTGGATAGTTTTGTCATTTTGTAGGGTAAAGTGGCACGTGGAAAGTGTTACATGTGTGCTTGTGTCATAACTTTTGTACGTATCCTGTATCCATCAACTCAAATTTGATTTCTTTCTCTTATATGCGTGTCCTTATCTTTAGTGTACAAGTTTATATGGATTATATGTACCTCTATACGAATTATATAGCTTAGCAAATGTATAAAAGGGACAAAAAGTGACAACATTATCGGTCAATACGGATCGTATAGCTATACAAGCCATATAGGTTTTCAACTGCTTGTATAGACTAATACAAACTAACACAACTCATATCCTATACGACTCGTAGAACCTTATGTGACCCGTATAGACGAAAAATGGTGTGTGAAAATACGCTATGATGCATGAAGATTTTATGCCTTTTCTTACTGTGATAATAATAAAATTAAAATTAAAATTGTTTATAAATAAAACTAGTAAGAATACACATGTTAGCCTTTTTTATAAACGATTAAATGTTGCATTATACATGGTTTGAGCCATTGACCTTGTGTTTCACCCTTAACCACTTTGACAATTGACACCCTATCAAAGCTACATGTGGTAGCCTTCTGATATTGTTGTGCATTATAAAATTTATGTCATTTGAGCTTGTTTTATGGTAGTATAGATTAATAAAAATAAATAGATATTACTTTAAAATGCGGATTAATAAATAAAACTTATGTTATCAAAATTGATTGAATGTAGCGAACTGAATCTAGGCCAATACTCGTTATGTATTTGTCATGTGATTGCAGGTCGAATATTTGTTTGTTGTGTAATTACGTGGCATATATTTATTGGGAAATCACTCGTCGGTATTGTATTCTCCTGGGTACGTATTTGTTAAAAATTTGTTGTTAGGATTTTTAATACGTCTCTTACCATTTTAATTTTATAGAAATATGAAAGCTAAAGATTATTGTAATAATCAAAGAACGAAAAGAAAAATATTCATGAGTATAATTCATGTAAATGGATAGCCAGATAGGTATATTTCGGGTTAGATATGTTAAGGTATATATTATTACTAAAATATTTGATATCTGTACGTAACAACTTATTATACCTTCCTTTTTGTACCCGTAATAAAGTATATTATTGACGTTTTTAATTTAAGAATATCCTCCTTTGATTATATCAAACAACTTATTCCATTTTTTAATTATAAGCTTCCATAATATGCTTTAACATCCTTTATTATGCGAGTTCCTATTATGCAGTTACAAACGTAATAACGTTTTTATTTAACACAAACTAAACTATATCTGGATAATGGGTAAACGAGCAACAAGCTGCGTCGCTACCTCCTTTTGGATCGCAAAACCTATTCTACTAAATATCAATCCTTGGTTCCTCGGGCTCTGCGAGTCCTTATGGACCACCTTCTGCACCCGCTCCAAAAAGCTAACCGCCTCGGGAGCTAGGGATCCAAATGTGTCGAAGGCAAATGGAATGAACACGTGTTGATTCTCCAAGCACGCTGTCTTATGCTTAGCAACCCTCCTATATTCCGCCCTCAAAACCGTCTGTCTAGGAACGAAGCCACTGTCTCTCAGCCCCACCAATGGGGACACCCCAGTGAGGTCGACACACGCATGCTTACCCCCTGCCCAGCCAAACACAAGAAACGTCCGCAGGACGCAGTGTAGATCTTCCCTCTCTCGGATCAGTTAGAAAGTTAACAGGTGCCTCTTTTTTGGCTGAGATCCCGGCACATAAATACTATTTTTCTTTAACAGCTACATTATGTACACTACGAGTATTAAACTGAAGACCTCCCCACACTATTTACTACGATTTTAAGTTGATATTTTATAATATTTTGTAGCAATTAAATTAATTCAAAAAAGGTAGTGAGGAGATATTATTTTCTAAAAGCATTCATGAGGATATATCCGATTTGATAACATTTATTTTGGCTTTTATCCTTTCACATGACATTCGCGTGGGTAAACTGTCTAAGACCATGTGTCCACGTCGAACCTTGGTTGGCAACTCACGGACCACTCCCTTTGTTAAGGCACCCCACGGACCACACTCTTAATTATTTGCCTGACGCTATGGCGTGAAACATCGAGCCCGCTAGACGTGGTCCATGTGCGTACCGACATGGAGTGAGAACTCAAAGATAAGACCGGTTCGACTGGTTATGAAAACGTTGGATTGTATCATCACAATGGGTGTATTTGTGTAACTTTTACGGTCATTTTGATGTCACTTTCTAAGTTTTGTCACAACGCATATGATATAAGTAGCTAGTTAATTTTAAGAGAAAAGTGTCAAAAACGTTTATAAGGTTTAGTCAATAATGCGATTTTCGTCCAAAATGTTTTTTTTCTTGCACCTAGACTCTATATGTTTCTTATTTCTTGCCAGTTACGTCCAAATCAACTAGTATTTTACCCGTCCGGTGGACGGGAATATGACGTCTATATTATTATAAGATCCACCGACTTTAAACATTTGTCAACTTGTTTGAGATTAACAACGCGTTATAGTACTCACTTAACATTTCACCCCTATTATACTATAAATATCGAAACAATTTTAATTTAGGGAGACCGAATAGCACGGTCCACTTCACAGTGTCAAAACAATTTTGATCAAATAGCACGGTCCACTTCACAGTGTCAAAACAATTTTGATCAAATATCAAATTCTAAAGTAGTAGCATCCATTTCCAACCAGTACACAAACCCCACACAATTAATTTACTAATAACAAAAACTGTTTTTACACAATTAGTAATCAAACATCTTAAAAATATTGTAGGGGTATGGTACTAAACCCGGTTTTACGACCCTAAATTTATTATGTTTGGCTTATTTTATTATATGGACTAATACAATGTTATTGGGCTGAGGGGATTTTGTGGAGGTAACCCTAACTGAGCTAGGCCTATTAGGGTACCATGATGGTGGCCATGAGGCTCCCTATATAAGGAGGTCTCCATCTCCTTATTAGGGGTGGGTCATTCTCAATAAGAGCCACCACCATATTTTTGTGTCTGTGAACAAGAGATCCTGGGGATTTCTTAGCGGTCACCTCCACACCCCCAAAAAGTCATTGCAGATCCCAACCAGCCGGAGAAGAAGATCAAGACGTGGTTTGTTCATCTCGAAATCTGTGGAAACATCGTCATGGATCAGGTCAGATTCATCTCGTGCTTCGACATTGGCGCCATCCGTGGGACGGCAATGAACCACGCCTCGCTCCTCGTCTCGGCCCTCCGATCTGTTTATCAATATCTCGGGTCTACGGTTTCTTCTTTCAGATATGTCCTATGGAAATCCAAAAATCCGTAGATCTAAAAATACTTCAAGATCTGGAAATACACAGGAAGAAATACTACCGAACTTTTGGGGAAAACCCTTAGATCTGTGTTTTTTCTAAATGAAATATACCAAATCTAGTTATGATTTTTTCAGATCCGGGTTCGTTTGAGCAACAGTCACACTTCATATTCATAGATCTATAAATCCTATTAGATCTGTTGGTTTTACATAAAACCTACCTGATGTGGATATTCAAAATCTCTAGATCGTGCGCGCCACCGCGGATCAAAATCGCTCCCTGTGGATCAACTTCGGATTCCGCATGCGCGCTCCCGGCGATCACTCTACGCCACAGCGGGTCGCATACGCGCTCCCGGCGATCACTCTACGCCACAGCGGGCCGCATGCGCGCTCCCGGCAATCACTCTACGCCACAGCGGGCCGCATGCGCGCTCCCGGCGATCACTCTACGCCACAGCGGGCCGCATGCGCGCTCCCGGCGATCACTCTACGCCACAGCGGGCCGCATGCGCGCCCCCGGCGATCACTCTACGCCACAGCGGGCCGCATGCGCGCCCCCGGCGATCACTCTACGCCACAGCGGGCCGCATGCGCGCCCCCGGCGATCACTCTACGCCACAGCGGGCCGCATGCGCGCCCCCGGCGATCACTCTACGCCACAGCGGGCCGCATGCGCGCCCCCGGCGATCACTCTACGCCACAGCGGGCCGCATGCGCGCCCCCGGCGATCACTCTACGCCACAGCGGGCCGCATGCGCGCCCCCGGCGATCACTCTACGCCACAGCTCACGCATATCACATGCTCATGAAGACAGCCAAAACCTATACTCGTGGCGCATATCACATGCTCACGCATCACGCATGCTCACGCGTATCACGTGTGCTCACGCATACCACATATGCTCACGCATCACGTATGCTCACGCTTCACGTATGCTCACGCATATCACATGCTCACGCATCTCATATGCTCACGCATCACATATGTTATTGGGCTTCACGTACGCTCATGCATCTTAGATGCTCACGCATCATGCACGCTCACGCACCACATCTGCGCGTGAGAATAAAGGAGACATTGCGCAGGCCGCGCGTAAGTGACAACAAATGAACAGTCTAATCCAAATCAGGATAAGAACAACCATGATTGTACTCATATGGCTACGCGCCATACTTAAAGGTTGGGAATCCTCATAATATCCCATATGGCTACGCGCCATACTTAAAGGTTGGGAATCCTCATAATATCCCATATGGCTACGCGCCATACTTAAAGGTTGGGAATCCTCATAATATCCCATATGGCTACGCGCCATACTTAAAGGTTGGGAATCCTCATAATATCCCATATGGCTACGCGCCATACTTAAAGGTTGGGGATCCTCATAATATCCCATATGGCTACGCGCCATACTTAAAGGTTGGGGATCCTCATAATATCCCATATGGCTACGCGCCAAACTTAAAGGTTGGGAATCCTTATAAACCCATAGGCCACGCGCCAAGCTTAAAGGTTGGGCACACCTCATAATTTGCCCGAGGATGGGAACCATGCAATACATCCACTTTTAGTTGACATGTTTTTGCAGGTTCGGCTACGAGCCGCACAAACACCAATGACATCATTATTATTATCCGGCCATTGGTGCCTCCATTATTATTTTGAAAACAGGCCGGGATATTCATCCTGTGCGGAGGAGGCCCTTGTGGGCCAGTCATTATCATCATTTTACAGCTCGTAAGACGCCTCGCGCGCAAGCTTTTATTATTCTTATAGCTCGTAAGACGCCACGTGCGCAGGCTTCATTATTCTCATAGATCCGTAAGACGCCACGCGCGCAGGCTTCATTATTCTCACAGATCCGTAAGACGCCACTCGCGCAGGCTTCATTATTCTCATAGATCTGTAAGACGCCTCGCGCGCAAGCTTTTATTATTCTTATAGCTCGTAAGACGCCACGCGCGCAGGCTTCATTATTCTCATAGATCCGTAAGTCGCCTCGCGCGCAGGCTTCATTATTTTTACAGCTCGTAAGACGCCTCGCGCACAAGCTTTTATTATTCTTATAGCTCGTAAGACGCCACGTGCGCAGGCTTCATTATTCTCATAGATCCGTAAGTCACCTCGCGCGCAGGCTTCATTATTTTTACAGCTCGTAAGACGCCTCGCGCGCAAGCTTTTATTATTCTTATAGCTCGTAAGACGCCACGCGCGCAGGCTTCATTATTCTCATAGATCCGTAAGTCGCCTCGCGCGCAGGCTTCATTATTTTTACAGCTCGTAAGACGCCTCACGCGCGCAAGCTTTATTATTCATATAGCTCGTAAGACGCCTCGCGCGCAAGCTTTTATTATTCTTATAGCTCGTAAGACGCCACGCGCGCAGGCTTCATTATTCTCATAGATCCGTAAGTCGCCTCGCGCGCAGGCTTCATTATTTTTACAGCTCGTAAGTCGCCTCACGCGCGCAAGCTTTTATTATTCATATAGCTCGTAAGACGCCTCGCGCGCAAGCTTTCTTTATTCTTATAGCTCGTAAGTCGCATCGCGTGCAGGCTTTTATTATTCGGCGTGCTATATCTTATTCATGCTAGTGCACCATCATTATCATAAAAACCACAACACGTCACCATCATGAAGAAAACCTCCCAAAACTCAAAGACAATAAAGATAAGGCCGAAGAAAAGGGAAAAAACCGCCTCACGCCCTAACACACCTCATAAAGTCCAACGCTCCACATAAACGCTTGCGCGCCCAGGAGCAACGCTGGACTTGGGGGGGCTTGTAGGGGTATGGTACTAAACCCGGTTTTACGACCCTAAATTTATTATGTTTGGCTTATTTTATTATATGAACTAATACAATGTTATTGGGCTGAGGGGGTTTTGTGGAGGTAACCCTAACTGGGCTAGGCCTATTAGGGTACCATGATGGTGGCCATGAGGCTCCCTATATAAGGAGGTCTCCACCTCCTTATTAGGGGTGGGTCATTCTCAATAAGAGCCACCACCATATTTTTGTGTCTGTGAACAAGAGATCCTGGGGATTTCTTAGCGGTCACCTCCACACCCCCAAAAAGTCATTGCAGATCCCAACCAGCCGGAGAAGAAGATCAAGAAGTGGTTCGTTCATCTCGAAATCTGTGGAAACATCGTCATGGATCAGGTCAGATTCATCTCGTGCTTCGACAATATCTAAACGAAAGTTTTAAAAGCTCTCTGGTTGCTCCCTACATTCTCTCAAGCCATCAGATTGCATTATTTGTAAATGGAGACTTCTCATGCATTTAACCCGAATTCAGGGGTATGGGTCTCACCAAACCTAGATATTCTTTAAACGGGTTATAACATCTCATTAAATAAAAAATTAATCTCACAAAATATTTGATGCGAAAATCCTATAAAATAGGGATTTACTAAAAATGAATATTTGATTTCTTTTAAAAAGATATATATTATTTATAATTAAAAAACAATTTTATAGTAAAAAAAATAAACATGTCATGGGTCTCATTAAACTCAAATAGTTTTTAAACTGGGTTATAACATCTCATTTATTTGTGAAACCCTTTAATCATCATAAACTAAGTATATTATTAACTTTTGTACAATGAATAAAATTAAAATCCAAAAAATATATAAACATTATAAACGAATAATGTAAAACCCCCGCAGTACGGGGGATAAAATCTAGTTACTTATAAACTTTAATTATTTTTCCTATTACTAGTTTACTACTATAAAAAGGGTTATGGCATAAGTATATCTTCCACTCAAACCTTTTTTTAATAAACAAGTGGTTTCTTTGGAATACTTGATAGCTAGATGGCTCTAACAGGAACAATAACTGCCAATGTAGAGATTAGTTCAGGTGGAAAGGTGTTACATGATCTCTTGAGGCACACACCAAACGACTTATCTTTCATTTGCCCTAGCAAGGTTCATTCATGTAATCTTCTCAGTGGTCGCATAGGTGCCGTTGGATCCACCATTGTCTGGCACTTTACCCATGGTGCATAAGTTTTTACACGAACTCCGTTCCTTTATTTACGGTTTAGTTCTTCGTTCATAATCTTACGTGGTTGGTAAAGTTTGATGACCAGGATCTATAAACACAAAAACAAATATTTAGATCATAAGCTCGATCTTTATAACTTTCATTAACTCAAAAATTACAATTCTTATACTCACCGTGATATAACCTACAAGCTCGGGTATATATATATATATATATATATATGGGATGGTTCAAGAGAGAAGTCAAGTTATTGTGAAAAGTGTGAGAAATGAATTATGACCATTGATTAAATTGATCAAGAGCCTATATTAGTTATGGCATATTCGTAAATATTGGTAACTAGTTTTAATGACTTTTAATTAAAAAGGTTACTCTTGTAATTTTGTTGTTCTGTTAAATTAATAAACATGAGTGACCATATTATGTTTATGTTTGGCATGTACATTATTTCCTTTTTAATAACAAAACTTGTCTTGTCCACCACCTTGTATAATTAAAAAAACATGAGTGACCATAAATTAATAAATAACTTTTTAACTTTTAATACAGATTCATAAATTCTTCCTACACGACATCAAGTTGTTCCTACATCTCTGCAATTACTTCCGTCTCATTTATAAACTGTTCCTACACGACTTCAATTTTTTCCTACACTTCTTCAAATTCTTCCTACACATCTGTATATTTCTCCTACATACTGTAATTACTTCCTACTCATTTAAAAATTGTTCCTACATGACTTCAAGTTTTTCCTACACTTCTTCAAATTCTTCCTACACATCTGTACATTTTTCCTACATACTGTGATTTATTCCCACACAACTTCTATTTCTTCATATACATCTACAATATTATGATACTATGATTTTATATAATAATATAATATTCAGCGATGTGGATTGAATTGCAAGATATCGATATTTTGATACTATGGTTTCACCTTAATGTATGGATTGCGGGATCCATTATTTAAATTTCATATAATAATAAAATATAAATTATTTAAACAAACAAATATAAATTTCTAGCAACAAATAAAAGATATTAAATATTAATATAGCTAGGGTGAATAATTTAGAATGTTAGTTCATTTAGTTGCAATAAAATAATAAAAAATTAATTCATGTTCATATGAAACTTTGAGTCAATCATGAAACTTGTGTCAGTTGAAGAAACTGGTTGTATGCATCACACTATCACAAGGCAATTACGTAACTGCCACAAACATAATATGGTCAATCAAGAAACAGTTTATATAAAATCTCATGAATTAAAGACACCTCAGTCGATCAACGAATATTTCCATATAAAAAACTTATTAGACGTTACCATCCTACCCCTTCATTTAAATAAAAAGAAAAAAGAATAGAAAATTACTTATTGGTTGGATCCACTTCTCGCATTTCTCGCAATAAATCGATTTCTCTCATGAACCGCTTTGAGCTTTAAGAACTCGAAAGAACTCAACATAACAAATTTTTTTTTTGAATTTTTTTTACACATGTGTAATACGTAAGTGTAAGTAATGTACAAAAAATTATAGTATTTTTTTACACACCGAATCAACTTATTACACTTGTGTAACTAACATTTAAAGTTGTGTAATAATCAAAAATACTTATTCTCTCTCCTGATTCATTTTTTAATTAAATTTAATCTCAGCCACATATTTATTTCCATTTAATTAAATGTGTGGTCTAGAATTGAGTTCTCAAAGTTCTTACAACTCATCAAGTTCTCAAAATATCCCTCCCCTATGTATATATATATATATATATATTTATATATATTAGTTTAAACATGAAAACCTAATTAGACTAGAATACAAACTCCTTATTATACTCAAATACTAATTAGTAAAAACATATTTAAACAATACTTAATAAATAAATTCCTTGTTATCCAAGTCATTTGCTCGACTTGTCCACCAAGTAATTTATTCCATGTAAACCAAATTACGTACTCAACTTGATAAACAAGACACCAACTCATCATAGACTAGATGAATCCCTCCAACGGAAATTACGTCCAACAGTTAGATCATTTTAATTTAGGATCGTCTTTTAGATTTCAGATGCCTTATACGACTTGTAAAAATGACTCTTAACGTAGATGCATACATGCATACAATTAAAAAACGTGAACTCAAGTTACATAACTAAATTCACTCATTTCTTGCATTTCTTTTTATGCATGAAAAAGATGGAAAAAAGTACACCGCAACAGAATTAATCGAAGAAATTGACGAGGCGAACCAGAAAATCGTGTTTAAAGTAATTGGAGGGGAACTTGTTGAGGAGATATACAAAGCATTCAAAATAACATTTCATTGTGAACAAAAAGATGGTAAACAAATGGGAATTTTCACTATGGAGTTTGAGAAGCCAGATACAAGTGTACCGGATCCAACTTCTTTCATGGACTATCTTTGCGGTATTATCAAAGACATGGATGATCACGCGAGCAAAAAATAGATCTCCGAGCTCTATTAAGGCAATGATGGAATGTGCCTTTGCGTGTGTGTATGTGTGTGATAAGTAAATAAAGTTTGAAGCGTATAAACTAAATAAAACGGTTATGGATCCGTATTAGTTCTTGTGAATAACATGTTATGGGTTTGACCATTTGTCAAGACCCGAACCGACAAATGGTCAATAATTAAAAACCCGTTTTAGTATCTTTAGCCTAATGGAACTTGCATTTTAGCATTTTCCCCACCTTATTACTTAACATTGGTTAAGTAAATATTAAGGTTAGATACTTTAACCCGGTTTTGAGCAAACTTACATTTTTTAAAAGGGTTATTATTATAAATTCTTAAATAGTTACATTTTAAACCTTGAACTTTAATTGATTAGTTTTTGCAACAATTATTTTATTTAAAGATCTTCAAGACAACCTTTCTAAATCCAAGACTTTCTTTTATTTAGGCTTCATACGTTAAACTCGTCGTTCCGGCAAATCTCCAAATAATCAATCTTTCAAGTTTATTACTTGAACGTGAGTAACTTCATACCCCGTTTTCTATCTTTTATTTTGGGGGTGACATTTCAACTTATCTAAACTAAATGTTTATACTTGGGTCTTAAACCACAAACGTTGTTGTATACCTTACTTGAATAATTGCTCGATTTGGTGTTCTATGCTTATTTGACTATGTGTTTATCGCTTTTGGATGGTGGAACTATAAATCCTAGACCATTTGGCAACCCCTCATGGCAAGGTGTCTTTAACGTAATGCAATTAACGATAACTATAAAATCCTAAACTATTTGGCAACCCCTTATAGTTGGGTGTCGCTAACTTGTTAGCGATAACTATTTATCCAAGTTTATAGCTATTGTTTATGGTTTTGTATACTAGTTTTGTGGCTTTTCATACTATATATCTATTGTTCAAACTTATGAATTGCTCACCAACCTTTGTGTTGATAAACTTTATTTTATGAAATGTTACAGGTTTGCATCTAGGTTGATTATGGAGTTCGGTGAAGAAAACATCACAAATACCGTTAGGATATTAGCAAAAATGAACAATATTTGATTTGCTATATTTTGTTATATTTTGTTGTATTTGAGTTATGAATATTTGGTTATGTGACATTTTCGATGTTGTGAAATGAAATGAGTTTGTTAAATATTGTCGCTTTAAATAGTGTCATGCGCTTATGAGCAATCGTTGCACCCCGGCATGTTCTGCCGCCTTTGGTCGGGGTGTGACAACCCGAATAACCCGATTAGTGGCGATACTTAACTTTATATACAATGATTAAAAGGTGAAATAAGCACTATAAAGACAATAATGTTTCATTTATGTTGTGTTCATTTAAATAAACGAACGAACATGAACACATATTTCACTCGTTCATCTATGTTTGTGAATGTTTGTTTATGATTGTTCATTTAAGTTTGTTTACGTTCGTTCATGTTCGTTTACATATTAATAGAAAATTATTAAATATTATTTGCATTTAGTAATTATATCACCCTAATATGTTTTATATTTGTTTGTTTGTGTTTATTTAAATGCGTTCATTTATGTTTTTTAATGCATGTTTGTGTTCGTTAATATATGTACATATATGTTCCTTCATGTTCTTTAATCTTTGTTTAATTATGTTCATTTATGTTCGTGAATTCTTCGTTTAGATTTTAAATGAATGATCATGAACACAAATATTTGTTCGATCAAGTGTTCATGTTCGTTAAAAGTTAAATGAAAGAATACAGACGCCTTTGTTCATGTTCGTTCGGTTCATTTAAAGGTTTATATGTGAAATTATAAGAGAATTACTTGTAAAAGAAATTGAAAATTAAGTGGAATGGGAAATTTCGCAACCAACAAGTTACAAACACATAAAACAACTTAAAATTATAAAGTAACATGGTTAACCCGATTAACCCGACAAACCCGAAACCCGAATAACCCAAACCCGACTAACCCGAACCTTAATAGGGTCGGGTTGCGGGTTAGATATTTTTTAAGGAAAACCCGACTAACCCGACCCGATTAACCCGAAACCCAATCGGGTTGACCCGATTAACACCCCTAGTTGTGTGATTGGGCACCACATTTAAGTTGAATTGGTTGGACGGCTCACGGCTACGTGTACTTGCGCGGATTGTAGCCTGTCCCAACACTCGAGTCATGACCTCACATATTCTATGACATAGCCACATAGGCTCATAGTTGGTAAACAATGGGGGCAATTGGACCATGGAGTTTGAGAAGCTGGATACAAGTGTACCATATCCAGCTTCTTTCGTGGACAATCTTTGCGGTATTTTTAAAGACATAGATGACTATGCAAGCAGTAAATAGATCTCGAAGCTCTATTACAACAATAAAAAGTTACGGTTAATGGACGTTGCTGACCTCTAATACGATATTTCATGGTAGTACAAATGGTAATAATTATTATTATAAAAAAAGTTACAATGTTAAATCATTTAATTGGTCGTTAGACATATATATCTAGCCACCATAACTTTTCATTGAGATCGATCTTTCATATACGTTTTATTATCAGTAAACAAATTAAAAATAAAAAGTTTCAAAAACCATCATCAACTATCAGTTAATGCTGGCCTTTATAACGCTCAACTACCTTCCGGTGTATATATATAGTATTATATATACACGTCAGCAAGATTCAAAAGGACCTCCAAGTATCAACAAGACCATGTTTGGTTGTTGATAGTTGATACTGTGACAGAGTCAGACTATTATTATTTCCTGATGGCTGCATATCTTGTGGGCACCTAGTAATAATATTAAACCAATTTAACAAAGATATGACTGTTATCAAACTCTTCATGAAGATTATTAAACACCTAATCATAATCTTTTGTGTTTAATAAGAATGAAAACATTATTACTAGTATGACCGGATTTGCTATCTAAAATTGGACCGCGACGCAATTTGTTGTATGCATGGTTACCTGTCACTTTATATTTAAATTGTTTTGGATGACTGCTTTATGATTTGATACTACATGAATATTACCTGATTCTCTTTTCAAAGTGATATTAATGTAACAAATTGTCTAGACAACTTATTTTTTATTAGATATTTTACATGACTAATTAAACTTAACTTTACAAGTTATTTTTGTGCTTTAGACGTGCTTACAATATTAACAAGCCACGTTATATACGCTTTACATATAAATTACATTAAAATTCTAAAGCGCACATAAAACATAAACCATGTTACTAGATAATTGAAATGCGCATGTTGATAACATGTCTCAAACCCACAACCGATATAAGAAGCTATATTTAAATCACATTTTTTAAACATCTAACTCACAAATTTGTATCTTTTGTTCATCACGGGATTTGTTTGAACCCTCGTCACTTGTTACTGTTAGGCCAAAGACTCTTTGATAATTAATATCGTGTCAAACGAATAGTGTCGATCTCTAGCTAATAAGCTATGATACTTGTCTAAGTTGAAACAAGAAAATAAAAAACTCCTATAAACAAAGCCCTAATCTTCATTTTGGAAGTGATTTATAGGATTTGCTATATTTGACTTTCATCCATGTTCATTTTATTCCCTTAAAAAGCACCTGCTGAATTAAATGACAGTATAGACTATAGAGATTACAGGGTGTGATAATTTTAGCCTTTTAGCAACCAAAAAGTGTTCTTTCCCTTTGACAGTAGCCAAAAGTATAGCAAAACCATAATAGTAAATAAACATTATAACAACAAAATTTTGCAAAATCCCAGTTTTGCCCCTCAATTAGGTCACAACCCACCTACCCTTTATTATAATATAAAGGGTTAAAGAGTCTTTTTACACACATGGCTATGTTATTTTTAGCTAAAAAGCTTGAGCCACATACAGTAAAGAAGTAAGTGAGAGGCATGTATACTGCATAGTATTTAAGGCACAACACAATAAATTCTTTGCCAGAAGGTTTCAGAGGGAACAAGAAGTTAATACTTGTACACTGTGCATTACAAGTGGTACACAGATTTGGACCTTTCAACCATGTAAAATAAACAAGAACAGTAAATTCCCTTATCTAATTCGCTTATCTAAACTGTAAAGCTAATTAAAAGTTTTGCTACCATTAATTCTAACTCATATGAATAAATTAATCATTAAAAAAGAATCAACATTAGCAAAGCTCTGTGCCTCTATGACAGATTTGTTTAATATTAACCTCAAGAGCTGGCATAAGTTGATGAGTAGCCAGTATTACCTCTCAACTTTCTTGACGAATTACATTTTTAATATAAGAAGTTTCTTCTTTTTTTTTCTTCGTCGTTTTATGTATTGGTTACCCTTGAACAAAATTTTTTAAGGCGTGCGCTGCCTTCAACTTTTCTTCTGGATTCGCCACTAAATTAATTAACCTAATTGTGAAGAGGGTTTGGACCTGTGTAAATTATTCTTTTGTCTTCATCAAACACAGTGTTTCTTTCTTTTGTAGTTGCTCCTTGTGGCAGTTGACTAGATATTGAGACTGCTGCATGGGACTGAGGTTGTGTTGTTTTAAACAACATGGTTTTCTTGTGGTTATGGTGGTTGTTGTGGTGGTGGCAAGATGATGGTGGCAAATGAATGAGAATTAAGATGGCCCAGATGAAAAAAAGTTGATATTTTGGATGATAATAATTTATACTTCTTCTTCCTCTAGTTGATGATTTTTTTGGAGAAAATATAGCCATTTGGAAGCTAAGAATGAGATCTTTGACTTGAAGAAAGCAGGCCAAATTGAGTGTCTTGTTATTGTAGTGTTAAATGACAAAAACCCTACTTTTGAGTTTTGAGTTGTGTGTGTGGTTGGGGAGTGTTTGAGAGGGTTTAGTGTAAACTGTAAAGCTTTATGGGTCTGAGTCACATGACTTTGACCCTTGATTCTTGGAATATGTATAGTAGTATACATACATATATATATATATATGTATTGTTTTTGGTTCTAAATATTGGGCTTTGAACCTTTTGTTGACTTGGTTAATAAATACACTATACCAAAACTACAACAACATGTTTTGGCACTTCTAAGTTATAAGTTATCCTTAGACCATCCATCATCTATGGTGGGGGTATCGAAGTCCCTTCACAGTGTCACGTCAGCGTCACGTAATCACTGAGGGCATCGAAGCCCCAACCAATAATGTCTCGTTATGGTTTAATACCCGAAGGGCGTCCATTATATATATATATATATATATATATATATATATATGTATGTGTGAGAGATGAAGAGAGAGAGAGAGAGGGCCCACCAAAATGCCCCCAAAGGCGCCCATAGCATTTGTTTTTATAACAGCAACTTTATAAATGGTGTTCTTTGGATGATATATGCATGTATGGATGATCATTTGACTGATTAAAATGTTACACAAGATACAAATCCAACTAAATATGTAAACAACTTTATAAGTCATATAGATGAATAGGAAGCACCATTATAGACAAATTACCCAAAACAAATCATCACCTAAAGGCTCTTTTCAACAACTATATATGATACCAATATCGGCAAAGTTTCCTATGCGAATTTTTCATGGTGATTACGGATTACAACTTTTACGAAGGACGCCTACTGATTATCAAACAAAACCATGATTTGAAAAAAAGAGAGGTGGTCTGTGATATCATGCAAGCAAAGCCCAACAAGAGAAGTTCACTACAAAAATGGTAGAGCAAGCCCAATTGTCTCACCAGTTAACATCTTTATATGTTAGTATTAGCCATGAATCCCACATCTGCCTAACTAAATACATATTTTGAGCTATAGAAGTTATTGCATATTTAGTTAATTCTTTTCACACACACATATACATACATATATATATATATATATATATATATATATATATATATATATAATGTTGCGTTACTTTTTTTAATAAAATAACCATGACCAACAATTTTTCGGGTGGTGAGATGTCAATGAAACAAGTCAAACAACTGCTAATGACAAATCGTGTGCGATCTACTACGAGCGATGTGGCCATCAATGATCCATTAGCAATAATCGTCAATTATCTATCGGTGAATATTATGTAAGATATGACGACGAGTCTTTACCGCAGACTAGATTTTCAACGAATTTCACTAATAGATTACCGATTGTTGATATCTTCATGACGGATAAGCAATGCATGGTCGAAAATTCCTCTTCTTTGTGATGTTGCAATGTCTACTAAGTTCTCTCTCGTTGACTAAATCATCTATTTGTGGAGAGGTAGCTTGTGCCTATTTCTCACCTCTTTAGCTAAATTCCAATGTAATAACATGAGTACATGACTATCTAGTAAGGAGTTTTACAAAGATGTCATATAAGGTTATTAACAGTTAAGCGTGTTCAGTTATATCACGGAACTATGATTTCATCTTTTCTCTATAAAAATCAACTTATCATTATGTGTCTTTCAAAGTCAACTTATTATTTTGGGTCTTTCAAAACATGTAATTACACGAGTTTGTTCCATATAATATGAACAAGCATGTGTGTATGTACGTTTATACTATGTGTTATGGGAGTCACCCAGTGACGCGAGGAGACCATGTAGGATATGTTTAGCACAAACACTACAACACCTCAAGTGTGAAAGGTGTTGTAGTTTCTATCAATGGTAGCTTCACAAGCGTTGCACACCACGACACATGTAAGCAGGTGTGAAATGTGAAAACTCCAATTGCCTATATGGTACATGTGTGGTGTGGTGTCTAGCTACCTGGCCATTTTATATCTCCCGTTACAGATAGCCTTATAGTTTAAAACATTTTCTTCAAAATACCATTTCCTTATGCACCCACAAACATGTCTATAGAATTCATAATTTTTTTATATGTTTTATTCCTAGGTTCATCACGAGAAGAAATAGACAAGCGATAATCCTTCACGTCAAACCGATCTTCCCTATTTAGTTTATAATCATGATAACTTGATAATCGACTATTGCGTTATATCGGATATGTTCCCCCTCCATATACTGGTTGAGTTATACTAAATTGGGTTCTAATGAACATGTCCCCCCTCCAATTTTTATGAAGCGGGAAATATAATTTTACATAGGCATGTAAAAGAACTGAATGAACAGGAACAAGCTAGGGTATGTCCGTGTTCGTTCTTTTAACTTTATAAACACAAACCCGAACCCGTTCACGAACACTAATCGAACATATATTTGGTGTTCATGTTCGTTTGTTTAGAAAATGACCATGTTGTGTTTTATTTAAAATCTAAACGAACAGTTCACGAATATAATTAACATAATTGAACAAAGATAAACAAACATATTTTGAACATATATGCACATACTTAAATAAACACAAACAAACATAAATGAAAATAAAGAAACGTAAACGAACATAAATGAGAATAAACATAAACGCGCATATACGAACGTTCACGAAAATAAATGAACAGAACGCAACATGTAAAAAGTTTACTAAAATAAACAAACATAAATGAACTTCTCATCGAGCGATACTAAAAAGTTTACTGAACATTCGGTTTGTTTACAGGAGAAAGTTGTTTGTTACAAACAGTTTATTGAACTTCTCATCAAATCACACATCACACAAGTAGTTAGTTGTTAGTTAGTAATTAGGTTTGGATTTATGAAATTTTAAAGTTAGTTAATTATGTATAAATCCCAGTAAACTAAAATAATATATTACAATAATTATCTTTGTGGGCCCATAGAAATAATAATGCCAACAACATATTTGATTGTCCTACTGGAAATTTGGAACTCAAAAGTGCCACGAATATGCTAAATTCCACTTCTTCTTCTTCGGAAGATTCGTGTTTTAATTCGCATCTCTCTTCAATTCTGTCATCTTCTTCACCTCTTAAGTCTTCTTAACCAATACCCACTTCAATTCTTCTCAATTCGCCTTCCAATTTCAGGTATTTGTTAACTTAGGGTTTCATTCTTTCAATTGGGTATTCATGTAATTAGCTAAAATTGATATCCCAAATCATAATTAGAGTTATGGGTCAGATACCAACATATTATACTAATCGTAAATTAGTCTTTTTTAATTTAAATTTGATGTTAAAATGATCAAATCAAGATATGCACATAAGGTGTTCGACGAAATGCTCCGGCTTTCTTGGAACTGGAAATTGGTTTAAAGTTTATATTTTTTTCTGCAGTTTTGTATCTAGTGACTTGCATCTGTGTTGGCAATCAGTCAAAGGGTTGACTGATTGCCATTAATGGGTTCCGAGGATCAACCGATCACGAGCACGGGTGGAACCCGAACGCTGGACCGAGTACATGGAGTTCATGTGATTCAACATTCACCATTTGGGATTGAAGAAATCTCGCAAGATGGAAGCTTTCAGCGGGCGACGGAGGGAAGGTTTACCGTAGGTGTTCATCAGCTCTTAAGAGTCCATACCATGCAGTAAGTAGCTTCGGTTTGCTACTTTGCTTTTATTAATAAATTAATGTTCTTTGTAATTCTATTTATTTTAACAGTTTTATTATCTTTTTTGTTGATGGTGATAGGAAAGTATGGCAGCAGAGACCGTCGTGTTTGAGACCAATTCATAGTTGCCTACATGGTACGAACAATTTATACGGCATGTCGACATTAAATGTTTTTTAACGACAAAATCTAACGTTTAAAATATAAAATTTGTGGTAGGTGATAGACATCTTGGTGAAAGAATTGCAAATGTGCTTACTTCAATTCCTTTTATTGCTGTTGGTATTCAAGCTCCAAGGTATGTTTTCTTTTTATTTTCTTCAATAATGATTAGCATGTTGGATATGATTTGATTATATGAATAGAGGTTACGAGTCAAAATGGGTTCATGTTATAGCAGTTTTTTTAGGTCTTGGTGGGTTGACCTATAAACTTTTTGTCCAAAGTTCAGATTCTTTGATACATAACTAGTGTGTCAAAGATTAGTAATTTATTAAATTATGTTGTAATTATAATATGATTTTTTTTAATTAAAGTTATATATAAATTTAAAGTACACTTTGGATTACTTTAGCTAGGCTTGTAAATGAACCGAGCGAACATGAACTGGGCATGTTTGCGTTTGTGGTTTAAGTTTAACCGAAATATTGTCTGAGCATGAACAGTTAGACGAAAAGCGTTTTCTTGTTCGTGTGCGAACACGTTAAGAAAATGAACACAAACGAATACAAACAAATGAACAAACTTAACATAGATGAACAAACATAACCTAGAGAATATGAAATAAAAAGCAAACGTGAACATCTATTTTTTGGGCCTAGAATTAATAAAGTAGGCTAAATTGTAATGAGTGATATTTTAGTTTCATAAAACCAGACTAATTGTTATGGGTCCAAAAACTTTAATGAATATACAAACGAACGGACTTAAATAAATATATGTGAACTAACATAAATAAATGTTAACAAGCGAACATACACGTATATGAACGAACGCTCACGAACATAAATGAACGAACGAGACATATTCATGTTCGTTTCACTAAATGAACAAATTATTTTTTTCATGTAATTCATTCGCTTATTAATTAAACAAATATAAACGAACTTCCCACCAAACGATTCACTTAACTTTCGGATTATATAAGAGTAAGATGCTAACTGTTTATTATTTTTTATATGTAGAAAAAATCTAAACTCTAAGCTTTATGCGAATTCATTAATCGGGGTCGGAATTGCTTCAAGTTTGTACCATTCTTCTAAAGGAAGATGGCGAAAGTATTTAAGATGGGCCGATTACACGATGATAGCTACCGCTACAGTGGTTAGTTTTTTATAATAATATATTATTATTGATGCATAAACATAAAACTAAGATTAATTCTAAATTTATTGCATATTTCAGTGCTTATCGAGGGCTCTTAGAGACGAAAACCCTAAACTGTTGATGGCTGCATCCGCTTTGTGTCTTCCTATTCAACCACTCATGATTTCACTTGTTCATACCGGGATGATGGAGGTATGCAGAATGACCGTTTTTACCCTTATTTTTCTAAAACTATCAGGTTTACTTATTCCGTTAAAAATATTCAAGAAATTATCATTTTTGTATTTTACCCTTGTTTTTCTAAAACTCTAAAATTTCATATTTACCTTTTTTAACATTAGCAATATTTTTCTCAAAATGGAGATTTACTCACTTCATAAGAAACAAGTCATATTTAACCTTCTCATTTTTGTTATATAAGCTTTTGAATAATAATATTTAAAACTATGTCACATTCTTTTTCAAGACAAATTAGACGTTTAGAAGGTTAAAACTGATTTGGTAAAAATTATAAAAAAATTGAAGGTTAAAACTTGTTTTTAACATGGTAAAGTTATTGTTAATGGATTAATATAAATTTTGAAGTTTAAAAATAGGTAAATATGAAAGTTATAGTTTTGGAACAATAATGGTAAAATAGTCATTTTAGAAATTTGATACTTATAACTAATTTTCACGGGTACATACATATATTTCACAAATTTGTAGGGTTATATATGAAATTCTTTCCTTTTATCGAAAAATTAACGTATCATTTAATAATATGTATGTTGTTCAGGTTGCATTTGCAAGAAGAGCTGTGAAAGATCCAGATCTTAAACCCGTGCATAACGTTCACAAATTGTCAGCACTTTTAGGTGGTGCGTTTTTTGTGGCGGATGATTTGTTTCCTGAAACACCATATCTTCATGCCGGTTGGCATCTAGCAGCCGCTATAGGTGTTGGTGCTTGTAACAAGCTTCTAGAATAGCATAATTCAAATTTGCCGATATTGCCTTCCATTTATCCACTTATCGGTGGACCGCAGAACCTTTTATGTAGTAAAAAATAAAGATTGAACATTCATTAGTTTGGTACTTTTGGTTTTTTTAATATATGTAAAGGTAGGTTTGTAAGTGTAGGTGTTATGTTTTTAAACCGCAATTCCCCAACAGATTTGGAATTAAAACAGTTTTGGAGAAAATGTTTGGATGATTTTGATAAGGATATTGATTTTGTGTTATCCGAAGGCTCTGATATCAATTGTTGGAACAACGGTGTTGCAAACATTCGCTGAATTCCCCAACCACTACCTCACAAACACGCAAGTCTTCGTTTACAAACATGAAGTCGTCCTACGTTTTAATCTTCGATGCTGATTGAAGTGCTTAATCTAAATGATGGTCAATTACAAACTAAAATGTGAAATATAATCAAATTTCTGTTTTACAAATACATGTTCCTATTATCTCACTAGTCATCAAATTAAAAACTAATGTACAAACTACCAATGAAAATAATGTTAAAACCAGTTACATTGCAGCTTGTTAGATACAAGAGCTGCATGAAGATGACAGTGTTAAAACTTATAAAATAAATAAATAAATAAATCTGAAATGCAAATAATGTGAGGAAAAGACCAAATAAATTTCTATCAACAAAAGAGGTTAACTTGAGAACCATCATGTTTTTGAGTCCTCTGTTTTATTTGTATGACACATGCAATTTGGACATGGGAATGAATATATAGAATCGTTTGGTCTTTTTAATTCAATTCCCTTTGAATCGCTATGAGCCCGCATGCCAAGCATGTGCCTTTTAAACGTTCTCCAACTGAAAATTCAAAAATTTAAACAAAATTAGACAATCCGCTTACAATTAATTAAACAGGCCGAGCTCAAGCTAACGCACTCAAAGAACACATTTGAGTAACAAGTAGAGTTAATTACATGGATAATTTTTCACTTCTAGTAATGCCAGATTATATAGCTGTTAAACTGTGATCTTATTATTAATATTATTATAATTAGTAGTAGTTTTTATATAACTGTTAAACTTTGATTTCCTTTATTTTGCTTCATACACATGTACTTAGAGCCGAGGGTCTCTCTGGAAGCCACCTCTTTATTCCTTTGGATAGAGGTACGGTGTGCCTACATCCCACCCTCCCCAGACCCTACTTATAGCTTTGCTGTCGGTGGGATTTTACTGGGTATGATTGATTGATTGATTGATAGTAATGCCAGATTACAGTTCTGTAAACTTTCATTTTATAGTTTTAAGGTAATTTAGTAATTTACATAAATTAACGTCAGGTCGTCTACTAGTGTTAACAAACAAACGTTGTTCACTCAGACAACACACTTGGTCCTTAGCACTACTAGAGATTGATTTTTTATAATTACAAATACCCTAATTATTAAATTCTACAAAGTTTCATTTTTATAATAGTTAGGGTATTTTAGTAATTTTACTAAAATCATCAGCTAGTGTTAAAAACCAAATGCGTTGCGTCTGAATGAACAAGGTGTAATTTCTGAAAAGTTGGGACCAACACCGTGATCGGACCTTGCCACAGGGACCATATGTCTAATTAACTAACTCTAATAAATAACATACGCGATATTAGGATTGTCAAAATACAAAGCTAACTTGCGTTTATCGGGTCTTATCGTCTTTGCGTGTCCATTAAACAAATATCTTCTATGACCAAGCAGAAAATGTGGGAAATTTCCACCCTGAGTTGTCACAAACACTTCACTATGAAGACACACCGTGTAGTCTATAGCAGCCATCCTCGAAGAATAATTCTAGAAATTTTTTTTACAAGTAATTAATATGTTAATTATGATACAAATAATAATTAATATGTTAATTATGACACAAAGTTACAAACCTTAAATGGCGCAAGTTCCTCATCGGATGCTAACATTTCCTTGGTTTGTAAAAGCGGAAACATTTGTAACAGAGGAGCCATATATCTCTCACAATTATATATTTGTCCAGATGCAAGATATATAGACGTACTTCTATCGAATCCCATTCCTCTAAGAATCAAACCAACCTATATTAATCCAAATAATTATAAAGTAGAATTAAAGTTAAGGATTTTTAGAGAGAATTGAATACCTTAGGGCTTAGACTTAACTTATTTAGGTCACATACCATAATGGTATTTCCCTTACATATATTATTGTTATTATTATAATTATTATTAGCTTTTATATAGCTGTTAAACTGTGATCTTATTATTAATATTATTATAATTAGTAGTAGTTTCTATATAACTGTTAAACTTTGATTTCCTTTATTTTGCTTCATACACATGTACTTAGAGCCGAGGGTCTCTCTGGAAGCCACCTCTTTATTCCTTTGGATAGAGGTACGGTGTGCCTACATCCCACCCTCCCCAGACCCTACTTATAGCTTTGCTGTCGGTGAAATTTTACTGGGCATGATTGATTGATTGATTGATTGTTTTGAAATTATTTTATAATAAATTTTAAAAATTTTATTACCTCTAAAGGTGTTAATGGACACTTGCCATTGACCCTGTTGACTCCGGGCTGAAGGATTCTACCAGGTTTTGTAAATTTACCTTTCCAACCCCGTTCTCGTGCAGCAATCATATCTTCAAGTTCTCTTCGTCCACCGTCATATACACAGCAAGAGAAAGCAATCATGTCCTGAATGCATGTTTTGTATTCGATTACGTGAGATTAAATAACAAAAATCAAATAATTAGTTATAAAAGCTTTTGAATTTGACCCGTAAATAATCATAAGAAGAAACTGCATTTTAGGCCCCTAAATAATCAGATTATCAGTTTTAGGCTTTTAGCACGTGAATCCAAATACGCTTAGGCTGAGGGGTGTGGGGGGCGCGAGAGGGGGCGTGAGTGGGGGCGCCAGCCAATAATATTGTGACGTGTGGCAGAGAGAGAAACTTGATAAGATGGGTGTTGGTAGTGGTGATAGCGCCCCGGGCCATGGTGTGGAGGGGCGCGAGAGGGGGCGCGAGCGGTTTATTTTTTTATTTTTTTATAAATGTATTAAAAAAACGTATTATTAAAAAAACAAGAACGTCTCCCTAACCTTTGTCCAAAAGACCTTGCTCTTTTGGTAGTCCGCTGCAAAATGCATAAATAAATTTGTAAGTCATTTAACTTTTTTATTTAACTTTTTTATTAAAAATCATTTTTAAAAACGTTAAAACAATTACCGCAACGCCGATCCTCAGAAGTGACTATCCAAGCCCGACACAGGGCTTCCTTCTCATCCGATGACCACGGAGTGATTTTCCGTTTCGACCTTCCGGTCGAAGCCGAACCCGACCCGTCCGTTGCAATTTGTTTTTTCCGGTGGACGCGTCTTCTTTGTCCCGCAGCTTCACCTTCTGGTTCTTGTGTCTCCGGAACTACAAAGTTAGGAGACGGTTGTATGTTGGATGGTTGAAAGCCGGATGGTTGTTGCGACCCCGAATAAAACATCGCTTGGTCCGGTGCCGACCATAAATCGTCGTAACTGTAATCTGATTCTAGGTTTGGGTACCAATTTCCAGCCATGTTTTTAAAAAAAGGTTTGGAAGATGGGGTGATTTTGGGTTTTGGGTGTGGTATGTGATATTGGTATGTGATATTGGTGTTGGTTTGGGTTTGATATAGGTTAATAGAGAGAAAAGATTGTATGTTATATTGTTGTGGGTTTGTGTTGGATATAGGTGAATATATAGAGTTATTTGTATGAAAAAAAATTTTTTTTTTTTAATAAAAAACGAGCCCAAACGGCTATATTCACGCAAACCAACAAACCTTCACGCCATTCTCAGCCGCTAGCCCACCCGCGCCTGCCTCTTTTTCCGCGCTCGCGCCCCTCTCGCGCCTCGGTGGTGTGGTGCTCGCGCCCCGGGGCGCGACCGCCTCGCCACTTGCGCCCTTTCTCGCGCTCCGCACCCCTCAGCCTTAGGCTGAGGGGTGTGGGGGGCGCGAGAGGGGGCGTGAGTGGGGGCGCCAGCCAATAATATTGTGACGTGTGGCAGAGAGAGAAACTTGATAAGATGGGTGTTGGTAGTGGTGATAGCGCCCCGGGCCATGGTGTGGAGGGGCGCGAGAGGGGGCGCGAGCGGTTTATTTTTTTATTTTTTTATAAATGTATTAGAAAAAACACAGCCTTCCTAATGATGGATTTCCCACGTTGAAGTTAGGAAAGGAATATTTCTGTGGTTTTTCAGAAATTTTTTCTTTTTGCCTTTCAGATGTTGAAGGCTGTGTTTTTTCGTGATCATCAATTTTGTCTAAGACATCCTTGATAATTTTGGCAGCAATAACTTCTAAATTTTCTTTAGTAGCCATGTTGTCTATTTTATTAATTAATTCTTTAATTAATTCTTCTATTTTTACGAGCGAACTCATATGGAAGATATTATTGTCATCCTCTTTTTGAGACTTTTGATTTCATTCTTTGCAGTAATGATTTTCTTTTCTAGGATTTTTATATTAAGAGTTCTTTTATCATAACTTAATATAAAGTTTGTTTTTTGCTCATTTATTCTTGCTGAATATATGATTATTTCTGCTTCTTTATGAACAATTTCTTCTTCTAAAGCAGCAATAACATTTGAAATTAGTTTTGAGGACATTATATCCCAACAACTTCTTTTAAAATTTCTCCGTACTTATCTATCCTTTCAGACATAGACCTCATTAATTGGAGTTCACTGTTACCAGCTTCTCTTAATTGCGAAGAGGTTCCAGCATAACTATGCCTTGGTTTGGACACAAGTATTTGTTTATTTCGAGCAATATCGATTGCCCAGTTTTCTCGTAACTGTGAAGGTTCTGAGAACTTACTTCCTTCTACGGTTCCGATTTCTGAAAATATATCTTCTATAGCTATATTTTCTTTTTCTTTATACTCAATTGAATGGGTACTATTTGTTAAAGCATATGAGATTAAATAATTAATCGTAAATACTTTATTTCCTGGTTCCATCAGGTCGGTTCTTTCACATTGATGTATGAAACTTAAAGTTTTATCGAAATCTTTTGAATCTCGATGTAAGGCAAATTTAGGATAAACAGTAAACATAAATTTACCATATGCTAAATTTCCTTGTATAGCTCCTAGGAGAGCATCTTGTCTATTGATAATTCTATTATCAACTAGAGCCATTTTTATTGGAAAGTTAATTCCATCTCTAAATTGCGCTTTTAGGAGAATTTTTACAGCGCCAATATGTACCATAGAGAGGGACTTTCTTAATTCTGGTTTTATTTGCAAAAGTCTTTTTGCAATTTCTCCCTTTGTTAGAAGTGGTAAATACACTTCTCCAGATGTATCTCTTATATCCACTGAGATTTCTTCAGTGTTGAAACAATAAAAGATTTTATTAATTAATTCTTTAATTAATTCTTCTATTTTTACGAGCGAACTCATATGGAAGATATTATTGTCATCCTCTTTTTGAGACTTTTGATTTCATTCTTTGCAGTAATGATTTTCTTTTCTAGGATTTTTATATTAAGAGTTCTTTTATCATAACTTAATATAAAGTTTGTTTTTTGCTCATTTATTCTTGCTGAATATATGATTATTTCTGCTTCTTTATGAACAATTTCTTCTTCTAAAGCAGCAATAACATTTGAAATTAGTTTTGAGGACATTATATCCCAACAACTTCTTTTAAAATTTCTCCGTACTTATCTATCCTTTCAGACATAGACCTCATTAATTGGAGTTCACTGTTACCAGCTTCTCTTAATTGCGAAGAGGTTCCAGCATAACTATGCCTTGGTTTGGACACAAGTATTTGTTTATTTCGAGCAATATCGATTGCCCAGTTTTCTCGTAACTGTGAAGGTTCTGAGAACTTACTTCCTTCTACGGTTCCGATTTCTGAAAATATATCTTCTATAGCTATATTTTCTTTTTCTTTATACTCAATTGAATGGGTACTATTTGTTAAAGCATATGAGATTAAATAATTAATCGTAAATACTTTATTTCCTGGTTCCATCAGGTCGGTTCTTTCACATTGATGTATGAAACTTAAAGTTTTATCGAAATCTTTTGAATCTCGATGTAAGGCAAATTTAGGATAAACAGTAAACATAAATTTACCATATGCTAAATTTCCTTGTATAGCTCCTAGGAGAGCATCTTGTCTATTGATAATTCTATTATCAACTAGAGCCATTTTTATTGGAAAGTTAATTCCATCTCTAAATTGCGCTTTTAGGAGAATTTTTACAGCGCCAATATGTACCATAGAGAGGGACTTTCTTAATTCTGGTTTTATTTGCAAAAGTCTTTTTGCAATTTCTCCCTTTGTTAGAAGTGGTAAATACACTTCTCCAGATGTATCTCTTATATCCACTGAGATTTCTTCAGTGTTGAAACAATAAAAGATTTTATTTTTTCTAGTAAAAGCTCTTGAAACAAGACTTTGTAAATTATTAGGTTGGTTAAAAACTTGTTTAGAGTTAAGCTTAAATTTAAGCTTGTTAATTTTTGATAATTGATCAGAATTAATCATGTAATCTGATGAAAAACCTTTTTCATTTTCACTGAAATTTATTATTTCAGTTGTTTGTTGTTCCGATTCCTCAGAATCTTTTGCAAACAAATTTTTGTTTTCCATTTTTAAAGAGTTTTAAAGAATTTCTATCTCTTATTTTTTAAAAAAGAGCAACGAGGCTCTGATACCATTATTGCGGAATGCTATGAAAGATTTATTTTGATTAAGGAAAGATTTATTTTTAAAGATAAGGAGAAACATATATAGAATCATTTGAAGTATAATAACAGTAGAAATAAATTTATACCTTACAATCTGTAATCAGTCTATCTTGTTCTTGTAAATTCTGAACTTCTGTAAGTGACCAATCCAACAACACCATGATTTCCCTAACGCCCTCCTGGCTAAACGGTACTTCCCTTGGCGGCTACATAGGATTCCAGGTTTTACAGAGTGCAAATTTGTTATGAAGAAGATAAAGGAGTAAGATTTAAAGGATATTTTTATTTCATAACTGTTTTTCCCGAAGGAAAAACTTCTTGATATCTACATCGTTTCTCCTCTAAGGAGATTTTACTCACACATGCTTTAAGAAAATTACAAGTAAAAGAAAAGGGGCGAGTGTCGATGCCCTTAAACCTAAATCATACTTCTTTATATAGGAGAAGCAGATTTTTACAAATGACCAAAATGGCCTTCCTCTATCGTCATTGATGACGTTTTTAGTCTATATACCCATGTGTTGGGTCCAGTTCTCTGGTGTCTTCTTCTGAAAAGTAGATTCCTTCTTCAGTGGAAGAGCAGCTTTTTGCTTTGCACCATGTGCACTGGTGGTCATCAATAATTTCTTTTAACTTTTGGCAAAGTTTTTCTTTAGTGGTGGGACTGACTTCCACATTGTTCTCAATAATTTGTTGTGTAAAATTATTGATAGCTGTCCATTCGGTTTGTGGAAGAGGCGTTGCACTATAGCTTGTAATAATGCAATTACTGCTGCAATAATTTACTTTATTAAAGCTTCCTCTCTTGATTTTATCAAGATTATGAAAGATCCTAATGAATCTTTCTGTTCTGATTGAACTCCAGTTTTCAATGTCTTCATCATCATTCATAATTTTTGAAGGATTGACAGTTCTTGTTTTGGCTAGACCAATTTCTAGGTGATGGTAGGCGGGAAAAGTACTTCCTTGATACCAATCAGGGAGAGTGGATGTGCATTTGACAAAGATATTTGCATCCTTTGCTGCTGCGATTTTCTTTCGAAAGTTTTTAATTGCTTTCTTCACTCCTTCTGTCAATAAACTTTAACGGTATCTCTTTTTTGCCGAACTCTGCAGAAAAACGTGTAGCTTCTTGTTGGGCTTGATATAGAGTTTTGTATTTTTTAAACGGGTGTGGATTTCCCGAGGTATATTTGGAGACTAGAGACCAGTCTTCATAAATGCCTCTGTGATCACCGTCAGAAATAACATAAAATCTAGAAGTATCTTTTTCTGGTTTGTTAGCTATTTCTGAATAACTTGGTCTAAGAGAGACCTTTTCAGTTTTTGGCAAACTGTCAGCCATCAACGGATTTGTTGTGTCTTTACCAGAGCCGTTTGCTGCTGGACTAGATGAAGATTGTGGTTCCTCATTTACCTTATTTTTGCTTTTTTCCAAAGCAACAGGAATTAACGGACTTGAGTGTTCTTTACCCTTAGCCGTTTGTAAGGGAATAGATTCAGATTGTATCCTTTCGGATTCCTGTTCTGAATTAACAGTTGTTGCTTTTAGACTTTCGTCATATAAAGCTATTTTTTCTTGAATGGCCTTTAGCTCAATAATCAATAATTTTTCTTTAAGGCGTAATGCCTTTAATTCATCCATGAGAGGATAAAAAAAAAAACTTTTCTTGAAAAGTTTATTTTCTAAACCAGAACCCTCTTTATTTATCAAAAGAAATATTGAATTTTGAGATGATAAATATAAACCTGTGTGGTTCTTATTTATAGCCGGGTGAATAGTGATTTCAATTATTTTGAAAATCACGTGTAAGGCAATCAGCCAAGACATTTTTTGGCCCCTCAAGGTGCTCAATATCAAAAGCATATCTTGAGAACCACATCTGCCATCTGACGAGGCGTCCTTGTTTATTATCTCCAGAAATTTTTGTTTTAAGGAAATAAGTAAAATTTTTGTTATCTGTCCTGACTAGAAATTTTACAGGAGTAAGATAAATGGAAAATTTTGAGATAGTATTTTTTACTGCCAGTAATTCTTTTTCATTACTGTGATAATTTCGTTCAGCTGGTTTAAAGCTTCCGGAAGTGTATCTGCATATCTCTTCCTTTTCGGCTGTTTTAGCCTTTAGAACTCCTCCCCAAAAATCATTTGAGGCATCTGTTTCAATAATAAGAAAATCTTTTTCTTTTGGAAGATAAAGTTTTGGAAAATCTGTTAATTTTTTCTTTATCTTTTTTATGTAATCAGTATCGGATTGTTTCCATTCCCATACATAATCTTTCTTTAATTTTACCTGTAACGGTTTTCTAAGCTCTGCAAGCTTTGGGATATAACTTTCCGCATAAGTTAAAACACCCAAAAATCTTTGAAGATGCTTCTTGTCTTCTAAGATATTAGGAAATTTATGCAAATTTTCTAAAATGTGTTTTTGAGGACAATGAGTCCCTTGGTCAATTTCTAAGCCTAAGAAATTTATCTTTGTTTTAAAAAGATTAGCTTTCTTTCTAGATAAAATTATCCCATATTTTTCAATTGTTTTTAGAACTGAAAAAACATGAAAATAATGCTTTTCTTCTGAGTTTGAGAAAACTATTATATCGTCAACGTAGACGGTGCAATACTCTTCTAATCCTCTTAAAGCGTTTTGCATATGTCTTTGAAATATGCTGGGAGCTTGTTTTAAGCCAAAAGGAACTACCTTCCATTGATAATGTCCGTCTGGGCATGTGAATGCAGTTAATAACTGAGATTCATCGTCTAATAGTACCTGCCAGAAACCACTTTTGCAATCGAAACTTGAAAAAATGGTTTTGCCTCTTAAGAGGGTTAGTAACTCCTGCATACATGGGAGGTTATGGCTATCACCTTTAGTAGCTGCATTGATTGCTTTATAATTTACAACCATACGCTTTTTTCCTCTTCTTTTTTCTGCCTCATTTTCAACTAAGAATGCTGGAGACATGTGAGGAGATTTACTTGGGACTATTAATTTAAGATCTAATAGTTCTTTAATTTGTTTTTTAAATTCTTCCCTATCCTGGGGACTATATTTCATAGGTTTTACCCTAATTATAGTTTTTGGATCAATTAACTCTATTGACGCCTTCATCCATTTTTTGGATTTTTCTGGATCTATAGGATTTTCTGAGCATACCTTTTCAAGTATTTCTTCAATTTTTTGGTACTTTCTTATTTCTAGAAAATATTTTTCTTCAGGTTTTATAACTTCCTGAGTTATATTAGTACCTGGTATTTGTTTTATTTTTGAATCTTTTTTCATAGATTCAAAAAATCCGGGCTTTCCTAATTGAAAAGCTTTTGTTATTTTTTTAATCAAAATCATTTCCTGATTTAGATGAAAAGATATTCTATCAAGCCATTGGGTAAATGGTCCATATAACTGACAGAAATTGTTTCCTAAGAGTATATCAATACCTGATTCCTGTTGATATATTGTTGGAATAATAAAAGGTTCTCCTGAGAAATAGACAATCAGATTTCTACAGACTTTATCCAACTTAATTGTTTCTTGATTAGCAATTGTTACGTCAATGCTTCTGGGAGTATTTTCCCATAATTCATCGGGTATAACATACTTGCTTGCTAGACATAGACTTGCCCCAGTGTCTATATAACAGTGTAGTGTTATTATTTTATATCCTTTTAGGAAAATTTTTCCTTTGATATAAATTGAGTTAGGGTTAGTTATGTTTGAATATACTAACTCTTTTTCCTTTTGAAGATCAATACAAAAGTGTACAATGTCTTCTTTCCAATTGATGATTAAATTTTTATTCATTCTGATTCTTCGGAAGAGAAGTCTTCAGAAGATGAATCACTAATTATTTTTAATGAATATACATGCCTATATTCTTCAAAAATATCTTCAGATGGAAAATATCCATCAGTTTTTGCTATAGAGATAAGCTTCGCTTTCTCTGGGAATTTTTGTCTATTAGGACATTCGTTAGCATAATGCCCTTCTTCAGAGCATATCCAACATCTACATTTCTTTTTTTCTTGAGGACAAACTTTAGGTTTTTCTTTTGAGAAGTATTTACCAGGAGTGCAAATTTGTTATGAAGAAGATAAAGGAGTAAGATTTAAAGGATATTTTTATTTCATAACTGTTTTTCCCGAAGGAAAAACTTCTTGCGAGAGGGGGCGTGAGTGGGGGCGCCAGCCAATAATATTGTGACGTGTGGCAGAGAGAGAAACTTGATAAGATGGGTGTTGGTAGTGGTGATAGCGCCCCGGGCCATGGTGTGGAGGGGCGCGAGAGGGGGCGCGAGCGGTTTATTTTTTTATTTTTTTATAAATGTATTAAAAAAACGTATTATTAAAAAAACAAGAACGTCTCCCTAACCTTTGTCCAAAAGACCTTGCTCTTTTGGTAGTCCGCTGCAAAATGCATAAATAAATTTGTAAGTCATTTAACTTTTTTATTTAACTTTTTTATTAAAAATCATTTTTAAAAACGTTAAAACAATTACCGCAACGCCGATCCTCAGAAGTGACTATCCAAGCCCGACACAGGGCTTCCTTCTCATCCGATGACCACGGAGTGATTTTCCGTTTCGACCTTCCGGTCGAAGCCGAACCCGACCCGTCCGTTGCAATTTGTTTTTTCCGGTGGACGCGTCTTCTTTGTCCCGCAGCTTCACCTTCTGGTTCTTGTGTCTCCGGAACTACAAAGTTAGGAGACGGTTGTATGTTGGATGGTTGAAAGCCGGATGGTTGTTGCGACCCCGAATAAAACATCGCTTGGTCCGGTGCCGACCATAAATCGTCGTAACTGTAATCTGATTCTAGGTTTGGGTACCAATTTCCAGCCATGTTTTTAAAAAAAGGTTTGGAAGATGGGGTGATTTTGGGTTTTGGGTGTGGTATGTGATATTGGTATGTGATATTGGTGTTGGTTTGGGTTTGATATAGGTTAATAGAGAGAAAAGATTGTATGTTATATTGTTGTGGGTTTGTGTTGGATATAGGTGAATATATAGAGTTATTTGTATGAAAAAAAAATTTTTTTTTTAATAAAAAACGAGCCCAAACGGCTATATTCACGCAAACCAACAAACCTTCACGCCATTCTCAGCCGCTAGCCCACCCGCGCCTGCCTCTTTTTCCGCGCTCGCGCCCCTCTCGCGCCTCGGTGGTGTGGTGCTCGCGCCCCGGGGCGCGACCGCCTCGCCACTTGCGCCCTTTCTCGCGCTCCGCACCCCTCAGCCTTAGGCTGAGGGGTGTGGGGGGCGCGAGAGGGGGCGTGAGTGGGGGCGCCAGCCAATAATATTGTGACGTGTGGCAGAGAGAGAAACTTGATAAGATGGGTGTTGGTAGTGGTGATAGCGCCCCGGGCCATGGTGTGGAGGGGCGCGAGAGGGGGCGCGAGCGGTTTATTTTTTTATTTTTTTATAAATGTATTAAAAAAACGTATTATTAAAAAAACAAGAACGTCTCCCTAACCTTTGTCCAAAAGACCTTGCTCTTTTGGTAGTCCGCTGCAAAATGCATAAATAAATTTGTAAGTCATTTAACTTTTTTATTTAACTTTTTTATTAAAAATCATTTTTAAAAACGTTAAAACAATTACCGCAACGCCGATCCTCAGAAGTGACTATCCAAGCCCGACACAGGGCTTCCTTCTCATCCGATGACCACGGAGTGATTTTCCGTTTCGACCTTCCGGTCGAAGCCGAACCCGACCCGTCCGTTGCAATTTGTTTTTTCCGGTGGACGCGTCTTCTTTGTCCCGCAGCTTCACCTTCTGGTTCTTGTGTCTCCGGAACTACAAAGTTAGGAGACGGTTGTATGTTGGATGGTTGAAAGCCGGATGGTTGTTGCGACCCCGAATAAAACATCGCTTGGTCCGGTGCCGACCATAAATCGTCGTAACTGTAATCTGATTCTAGGTTTGGGTACCAATTTCCAGCCATGTTTTTAAAAAAAGGTTTGGAAGATGGGGTGATTTTGGGTTTTGGGTGTGGTATGTGATATTGGTATGTGATATTGGTGTTGGTTTGGGTTTGATATAGGTTAATAGAGAGAAAAGATTGTATGTTATATTGTTGTGGGTTTGTGTTGGATATAGGTGAATATATAGAGTTATTTGTATGAAAAAAAATTTTTTTTTTTAATAAAAAACGAGCCCAAACGGCTATATTCACGCAAACCAACAAACCTTCACGCCATTCTCAGCCGCTAGCCCACCCGCGCCTGCCTCTTTTTCCGCGCTCGCGCCCCTCTCGCGCCTCGGTGGTGTGGTGCTCGCGCCCCGGGGCGCGACCGCCTCGCCACTTGCGCCCTTTCTCGCGCTCCGCACCCCTCAGCCTTAGTAAAATCAAATTAACATTTCAACAAACAAGAAAAAACAAACCTCTTCAAACCTTAAATGCACCGAAATATACTTTCCACCATTATTCACACTTCTTTCTTTCATTCTTGAAACTAATATTGCACCCATTGTATATATAGGATTTGAAAACCGCAACGCTTTGTAATTAGCCAAACAACGAAGCCGCTGAACCAAAGGGGGTGCATCAAACGATAATCGGTTTGCGAAAGGTGAGATCCTTATGACCCTGAAATTAAATTTAATTATATATAAAAGTATAAAACACATCAAATTTATAAAATGATTATAAAAACGTTAAACTCACTTTTCTTCTAGTAGCTTTGGGAGAACGGTATCTTTATAGTAATGAATAGGCGCCCAGGCTTTTATTCTGAAGTTGAATACATTCGACATGTTGTGGTCAAACCGTTCCATTAAATATCCTGGTATTGTGTTGACCACCCGTACATCATTTTCTAACGTTTTAACGAAAAACTCTTCATCATATATGTCACTAAATTTGCTGCAAAAGCAAAGAGTGTGGTCAAATGACTAATGGTTGACTTTTCGATTTTAACAACTGAATCTAAGGTGTCAATCGCGACGGGTTGGCGGGTTGGTTGGTTGACTTAATCAACCAGAACACGATTCGTATTTTAATTCGTGTAAAAAATTATCAATCCTAACCCGCACACACTTAATATATGTAACTTGAACACGCCCGTTTAACCCATTTATCTAAACGTGTCTAACGTTTTGACGGATTCTAATCAAGTTGTAAACTTGTTTATCAGGTTGGCGGGTTGCAAAAAACATAATATTGTGTAAACTAAACACGAACCGTTTAACCCATTTATGAAAACATGTCAACGGGTTGACGGGTAATAATTAAGATGTAAACTTGTTAATCAGATAGGTGAGTTGTAAATAAATGAAAATTGGGTAACCTAAACACGACCCGTTTAACTCATTTATCTAAACATGTCAAACAAGTTGTAAACTTGTTAATCTGGTTGGTGGGTTGACCTGCTTAACTAAACACGTTGGCGGGTCAACCTGTTGACAAAACGGGTTAAACAGGTCAACCGAACACAACCCATTCTTTTAAACGAGTTGAATCTAATGTTCACAAACCTAGGATCTCTCCAGATGCTATGAAAATGGAAATTAGGAATCACTAGTGTCGCGTTAAGATATCCCGCCACTGCAACTGAAGGGGTATGCACCCGCCCCAACATCGAGCGGGGCGGGTCAACCCATAAAGTACGGATAAGAAGCTTGAAATCAAGATGTCACGAAGACACAAAGCCGAAACCTATGCGCAAGCGCACGAAACACCAGTGCGTGGCGCATATCGCATATGCACACAGCGCGCACACTCAGTGTGAGAATAAGAGAAGACCCCGCGCATCCCCAGGATAGGCGCATAAATGAGACAATAATCTAATCCAAATCAGGATAAGGACAACCGTGATTGTGCTCATCAGACAACCTTCCAGAAGGTATCTTTTAAGGAATAAAGAATGTGCTGAGGTTGACAGCTGCCAATGAAAGGTGGACAACTCAGCAAAGCCCATGTGCTACCACGTGATGGCACATGGGTCAGGTGAAATACCTTGGTCAGAGAATAATCAATGAAAGAGCACCAGGTGTCCTAAATACACGTGGCGCGAAGCAATAGGGGGAGGCTAAAAAGGCCCTAATTGGGTCTGAGCCAAATCATTGGAAACCCTAGCACTATAAATACTAGGCCGCCTCCACAGTTGGAGGCAGGCAAGAAAATAAATTCTAAGTCCTTTACTCATTTTCACATCCTAATTATCCTCTCCTACAATATCTGATTCTCACACCGGAGGGTTACCCCAAAGAGGACCCCTCTGTCCCTTTCTGAGGGGTAAGCTCACGGTACTGTTCGTTTTGTAGGTGGAAGAACTCGTATCTCGGAAAACCATCGGTGATATAGCACACTCGTACCCGAGGAACGTTGATCGTATACAAGTAAGTCGATACACGCTTCTTCAGCAACTGCATTGCATATCTATAAAGATTATATTTATAATAAGTAGTTATTATCTTGAAACAAGAAATACAAAACATCAAATGTAACATTCGATTTACCGATGTTTTCTGCTGATTTAAACCACCATTTGCTTCAACATAAATGTACCCGGTTGACTCGGGTAAACCTGCAACAAAATTGATGGATTATGGAAATGAACTCACATAATATTAAAGATTCAAACTTTGAGAGTTTTAACATACCTATTGAAGATTTGTTTATACAAGGTTTCCAATCTGCGCCTTTAGCTCGTTTCCATACTGTTGATATCTACTTTAATTCAATTTCAAAAATCAACATCAATCAATATATAAAAATAATAATAAATAAGTAAAGTTCTTGTTCAAATCAAATCAAATCAAAAACTGTAAAATTTCAAACAAGGTCAAAATGCAAACTTTGCAAAATTATATTTAAATTTAAAATTATCAAAATTAGTTAAAAAAAAACTTTGCTAATCAAATCAAAATTAAGTGGAAACATTTCAAACTAAATAAAAAACTGAATCATCAAAATTAAAAAAGAGGGTTCAAGAATACTTTAGTGCAAACTTTGCAAATCGAACACGAGCTTCAAATACCGAGCTCGAGCTGGCCGTGAGCCTAAACAATCTTTCTAAAAAATTATCACGAGTCGAGCTCAAGCTTTAAACGACCCAAGCTCGAGCCTTGATACTCGGCAAATCAAATCCAAATTGAAATAATCAAAACTTTGCAAATCACTAATTTTTTAAAACGAGTTCAAACTCGAGCTCGACCCGGCCGCGAGTTAGCCTAAACAATCTTCTAAAAAAACGTTCATGACACAAGCTCAGGCTTTAGAGACAGAGCTATAACGGAGCCAAGCTCGAGCCTTGTTTACCCGGCAAACAAACATTGCAAATCAAATCCAAATTGAAATAAATAATATTATTAGCTCAAAATTAGATTAGGACAAACTTTGTAAATCACACATTTTTTAAAACGAGTTCAAAACCCGAGCTTCACATATACGAGGTCAAGCCAGCCATGAGCCTAAACAATCTTTTTATACAATTATCACGAGTCGAGCTCAAGCGTTAGAGATAGAGCTTTAACCTAGCCAAGCTCGAGCCTTGTTTACTCGGCAATCAGATCCAAATTGAAATAATCAAAATTAGGCCAAATTTTGCATTCTTATTCACCAACTTTTAAAACGAGTTCAAACCCAAGCTTCACATATCGAGCTCGAGCTGGCCGTGAGCCTAAACAATCTTTTTAAACAATTATTACAAGCGGAGCTCAAGCGTTAGTAACTATAACCGAGCCAAGCTCGAGCCTTGATTACTTTGCAAATCAAATCCAAATTGAAATAATCAAAATTAGGCAAATTTTGCATTTTTATTCACTAATTTCTAAAAATGAGTTAAAAACCCGAGCTTCACATATCGATGTCGACCCGGCCGTGAGCCTAAACAATAGTTTTTAAACAATTACCACAAGCCGAGCTCAAGCATTAGAAATATAACTATAACCTAGCCAAGCTCGAGCCTTGATTACTTTGCAAATTGAAATAATCAAAATTAGGGCAAATTTTGCATTTTTATTCACTAATTTATAAAACGAGTTCAAACCCGAGCTTGAATAATCTTTTAAATAAATTATCACGAGCCGAGGTCAAGCTTTAATTAACCGACCCGAATTAAAACAAACAAAATTAGGTGAAACGAACGACTAACCGCATCAGCAATGGAACGATCATCCTCCATATCCATCCGGAGCTTCGCGTACAGCTCGGGGCCCCGGTATACGGATCCAATGGCCATGGAGCGTTTAATCCCACCGTCAAATTGATGATGAGAAGAGTTGGTATTATTATTATTATAATAATACAACAACATGCAAGAGAAGTAGATTAACGGGACTAGCAGTAACACGCGTTGCCTTCGAACGAGAAGAGAGAATAAGATCCAGGCGAATGAACGGTGGGTTATTAAGGGTTTGGATGAGGTGCGAGTGTGACGTAAGCGTGGTGATGCAGGTGGTGATGGGCTGTGGTTGTTGTTATTGTTTGGGAGTCTGATTTTGGCGGGCATTATTTGGTTACATGATTATTAGATATAGATATAGATATAGATATAGATACAGAGTGTGTGTGTGTGAACAACAACAATACATTGGTGTGTGTGTGATGAATGATGATGAAGAAGATGATGATGAATGACAGAGTGTCTGTGAGTTGTGAATCACGAGATGGACGATGAGTTGGATCATAGGATTTTGGATTCGGATTCGGATTTGGATCTTAATCGGGTCGGGTCGGGTTCGTTTTGAGAGCCTTTTATTTTGTTAAAGTTCAAGCTCGGTTCTTGAGTTTCAAGTATCAAATTCGCTGAATTTGTGTCTGGGTTTTAACGCTCGAATAATTTTGTATTAAATAGTTTAATTTTTTATATGTTAATCAACATAGCCCAGAACCCGTATTAGTGTATCGTTGCTACATGAGTACGTAAACAGATTCGACCTACTTAGGTAAATCACTAGTTTTAATATATTATTGATAAAAAAAAAAAAAAAAACCTTACACAAACTTATGTCACAAACCAAATATTTGAAGATCAAATTGCTTGAACGATTGGGATTGTTGGCTTGTCCCGGACTTCATCGAGCACGGCTGTACGGGAAAGGAAAGTGTACATGCCTAGTCGTGTTTGCACGTCGAACAACATCGTTGGTCAGGAGTTCTTGTCGCGTGCTCAATGAGTCCAAGGCAGGATGGACTAAACCAACAGACCCTGATCATAAGCAGGCCGATTATATGGCATTCGAACACTACATGAGTATGTGAGGATTGCTTTGTGACGCTAAGCTCAGTTCGAGCTTGTATTGTAAGTTAAACAAGCCAAAGTTCGGATCAAGCTTCGATGTAAAGTGTGAAATTAATACACATAAGCTTAAAGGAAATAAAACATCAACAAGCATGAACAAGCTTCGCATATGCACAACGCTTGAGCTCATGCTCAATAAGAAGTAGACGATTCTTTTAAGGCATAGGGTAGAGCTAGAAATAGCTCAGCTTGTTTCGAGCTTTATTTCTATTTCAAGTAGCTTATGATCAGCTTGGCTCATTTGAATCCCTAATTTGATTGATTAAACCAAGCTGGCAAACCCAACTTTTCAAACAGGAAATAGAATCAGTTCACTCTACGTTGTCGAAATGGGTGATTTATTTGGACTTGTGAGATTTCAGTGATTTTTAACACCCCTAGTTAAACCCAATGTAAATAGAACTAGTTGAGATTTGAAAAGTCCGGTTTAATGTCTAGTTCACACGGTTTAATGGTTCGGTCTAGTATGAAGCTTGCAACTTGAAATCGACTTAGCAACTTTTATTATTTATAACTAGATTTTCTACTCGGCGTGTTGCGCCAAGCAGCTATCAAAACCCCAGCATTGAAACACGGGTGTTGGTAAAACCCGAGCGTTACGACGATGAGTCAACACGAATTCGATCAATATCGGCTGCATTCGTTACGATATAGACATCATTGGTAAAATTTTAGCGTTAAAACCCAAAAATATAATTCGTCAAAATGACATATAAGAAAACAAAATATTTAAGACGATGTTTATTTGGTTGGCAAATCCGGGAGGTGGTAAAACACAAGTGTTGTCGTTCCGAGCAATGAGGGGGTAACTTGATACGAATTCAGTCGGTTTGATTACGTGCATTACGATACCGGAACTAAAAATGAAACATAATAAAAATTGAGGTGGGTCAACGACCAACTTTTTTTTATTTTATTTAGGTTTGTTATGGTACCAGACTGAAAAAATGACGTTTGATCAGTTCCCATTACACTTATTATGGTAACCAAACTAAAAAACAAAATTCGTCGAACAAAACGGTGCCGTTAAATGCGGCACCAAAGTTCTTGTTTATATTATATAATAATATTTCCCTTCTCATTTCAGAATAAGGAGTTACACATGTTTGGTTACTATTCTATAAAATTATCGCTTTTATAATTTTATATAGAGTTAATGGTCATTTTCGTCCCTGTGCTTTGCTACTTTCGCCACTTCAGTCTAAAGTTTGAAATTTTGTCAATTTGGTCTTCATAGTTTTAAATATTAGCCAATTACGTCTCATCCGTCTAACGGCATCCTGCTATGCCGTTAGTTTAAGGGTATTTTAGTCTTTCTTCTTTTTATTTTGAGTTAATGGTCATTTTAGTCCTTGTGGTTTGATACTTTTGCCACTTCAGTCCAAAGTTTGAAAATTTGTCAATTTAATGTTCGGTTTATTTCAGTTTAATTTTTATTTTATTTTTTTTGTTTATAACCTTGAAGAGCATAATCCAAGCCCAAAACCATCGAGCAATCTCCAATACAGGTATGCATTTACTCTGTTGACAACAATAATCGTACCCCCTTCGTATTTAGTTTCTAGACATTTTCTAAACTTTCCCATATGGTGGAATTCAATGGTAAAGTGGTCAAGATAATTTCCTGAAACAGAGTTGTACGGAAAAAACAAAAAATCGTTTCTTTGATTAATGTATAGTTGATTTCGACCCAGATTTTCGTTACGATATGTTAATCTCTAAACCCTTACAATTATGCATTCATCAAAGAAATGATTTTTAGTTTTTTTTTTGTACAATTCGGTTTCAAGGAATTGTTTTGACCGCTTTACCATTGAATTCTACCATGGGGGAGAGTTTATGAACCGTCTAGAAACTAAATACGAGGGGTAGGGCATGATTTCTGTCGTCGACAGGGTATATGCAGACCTGTTTTAGTTTAATGCTCGATTGTTTTGGGCTTGGATTATGCTCTTCAGGGTTATAAAAAAAAGAATTAAATTGAACATTAAATTGACAAATTTTCAAACTTTAGACTGAAGTGGCAAAAGTATCAAACCACGGGGACGAAAATGACCATTAACTCAAAACAAAAGGGAAAAAGACAAAAATACTCTTAAACTAACGACATAGCTGGATGCCGTTAGACGTATGGGACGTAATTGGCTAAGATTTAAAACTATGAGGACTCAATTGACAAAATTTCAAACTTTGGACTGAAGTGATGAAAGTAGCAAACCACATGGACGAAAATGACCATTAACTCTTTTATATATCTCTTCTCATTTCAGAATAAGGAGTTTCACACGTTTTAAGACAAGATTCTTGCTTTTCTTTTAATCCAAGATTACTTAGAACTTTATATCGTAGCTCGTTAAGTGACAACTGGAATGTCATGTAAGAACATCTAACATCTTGTGAAAAATCATACAATCAGACGTGATGAAAATTGAATAATTTATTTCAAATGTCTTTTCCAAATGGACAGCATATAAAACAAGCACAATAACTACCACATAGTAACATAAAATAACATTAATAGCAAAAGAGACAATGTTATTGCATATTCGCATTTATGACTTTGAAATATAACACAATTCCATTTGCCAACAAATCTTTTAGCCTCAGTCTAATATCTCAAAACATAACATTAGAACATCCAGTCTGATTTAACACAATCAACAAAAGATTCCTATCTTGTTAACAATCACTCATGCAAAGTTCCCAATATGTCCTCGTCCCGGTATAGATGATACCTGCAACAAACAATACAAAATATCAGTAACGAGTAGTAACGAGTATATCTTAACAACATATAAACTCGGATAAAAAATGTTATGGCGTTTGGAGGCGGGAATGAGAAGAAATAATTGATCCGAGTTTGAATAAGAAAAACGGAACTTAAAAGTTTTAACTTTTCGACAAACCCGAATCAAAAAAGCTCAAAACCCGTACTATGATGCCATCGTTTAGAAAATCGATGTAAAGGGCGATCGAATGAAAGTGCACCTTACAGAAAACCCACAAGTATTTCAGAGCCATTGATGCAACGCTCTCCACTTTTTAAACATTCATGCCCATTTTAAATCCAAAACAAAAATAAAATATAATGGCGTTTGGAGGCGGGAATAAGAAGAAAGATTGAACCCGAGTTTGAATAAGAAAAGCGGAACTTAAAAGTTCAAAACTTTTCAACAAACCCAGGTACCCGTACTATGATGCCATCGTTTACGTTAATAAAATTGATGTAAAGGGCGGTTGAATGAAAGAGCACCTTACAGAAAACCCGCAAGTATTTCAGAGCCATTGATACAAAACTCTCCCCTTATTTTACATTCATGCCCATTTGATATTATTGAGACAAATTAAATTTATAACAATTTCTACATTCAATGCCTAACACTAACAATTTCGCACATTAAGATGCATCAAACAATTGATAAATCAATAACATAATTAAAATCCATGGGTGTAAACAAGGCAAGTAAAGCTCAACTAAGAACGAGCTCGGCTAGCTTTGACTTAAAAAAGCTCGTGCTTGGCTCATTTCAAACAATGGCCAAGGTTGCCTAGGGCACAGGTGGGCCCGGCCCACCCGATATTTTTACGCAATAGTGTAAATTCATCTGTTTTCGTCCAAAGTTTTTATACAAAGTTTAAATTTAGCCATCCTCGGCCAAAAGCTTTTATATGTAGTGTCAAATTTAACCGTTTTCGGCCAAAATGTTTTAAATACAATGTAAAATATAGCCGTTTTCAGCCAAAATGTTTTATACGTAGTGTAAATTTAGCCATTTTCGGCCAAAAATTTGAGCCCATGCCCCTTTGTTTGTGAAATTTTGTATACATTTTAAGTCCAAGCTCGAGCTCAGCTGGTGAGTCATTTTTCAGCTTAGGCTCAGCTCGTTTATTATTTATCAACAAATTTCCCATACATATCTCGATCTAAGGCTCGATAACTAAACGAGCTTCACTATCCGTAATTCATTTCACACACTAAACTACAGTCCTTAACACTAAATAAACCAACAATAAACAACTTAACAAATCTACAAACACTAATATAAACATAATAATATAGAACACGTACTCTTTTTCACCGAGCTTTACTTCAGTGCCACCGTACTCCGGCAACAGCACCGTGTCACCTTCCTTAACACCAACTGGAATCTTGTTCCCGTGTAAATCATGACTCCCGGGACCCACAGCAACCACCTTACCCGAATTCAACTGCAACCCATTTCACAAAACCGGTTCAATTACTAAACCCAATTCCAGATCTGTTAATAACAGTATGAATTGGCCAATTGGGTTATTAATTGATTAATTAATTAATAATTACCTTTGATGACTTCTCCGGTAGGAGGATTCCGGCGGTGGTTTTGGATGGTGGAAGAATCTTCTCCACCAGGACTCTGTTTAGAGATGGAATCAAGCGCTTTGCCATTGATAATAATATTAATAGTATTATATTAATCTGTAGGAGTGATCAAGATCGACTGTGATTTAAACACGATGGTGGAAGGTTCTAGGCGTGTTTGAGGGTTTAGGGTTTTGCACTGGACCCGGTTTGGTGGACCGGCCCAGCGTTGGATCTTGTTACATGGGCTATTATTAGCCTATTATCGTTGAGGCTCATAATAAGATGCATAGTTGCTTGCATACAATATGAAAATGATTCAAGTTGTAGTCTGGTTGATTTGTTTAACTCGTTTATTTCAACGTGTTAACACGTATTTGTTGTAATCACTAACTCAGTTAAGTGGTGGACCTACACCAAATGTGTAGATGTCGGCGGACTCCTGCGGAAAAAAAATATTTTAGAGGTATATATATGTTAAATCCCGTTTAACTCCTATGAAATCTTGACATTGTAACATCCCGAAATTTCAAAGTGATATTAATTATATTACTTAATAATAGAGGGAAAATTTACTCGGTTTGTCAGGAAATAAATAATAGAGTAGGAGTTGGTATGAGTCGGGCTAGTGTTGGATTAATGGAGACGGGTTAAATGAGAATGGGCCTTAGGTCTATGGGATTTCAGGGATATAAATATCCCCTAAACCCAAAATATCTTTCATTCCTTATTCTCTCTAACACTCCAAAAACACACACACACCACCAACTTCGCCGGCGGCCCGGACGAGAGAAGACCGAGATCAGAGAGAGAGAGAGAGAGAGAGAGCGATTAGTTGTGTTAACAAGTTAAACGAGATCCAAACAAGCTCAAAAATGTATGATTCTTGATCTTTGAAGTTTAAAGATCCAAGCTTTTTAGTGTATAAGCGACCGAAAATGGTCGGGAAGCGTAGTGGGTGATATTGAACCATAGAAAGGGTGTTAAAATCGCTCGAAATGCTGGAAAGAAACCGAACAGCGGCTGTCTGGGCAACTTCGCCTGCATCTGGGCAACTTCGCCTTCAAAGCGATGAACTTCGCCTGCAAGCTAAGTTCGCCTGATGGCAACTTCGCTGTAAAGTTAAGTTCGCCTAACTGGTAACTTCGCCTGAGGCCAAGTTCGCCTGATGACAACTTCGCCTGAAGCCAAGTTCGCCTGATGACAACTTCGCTGTAAAGCTAAGTTCGCCTAAGGTTTAACTTCGCCTAAAGCCAAGTTCGCATGAGGTTTAACTTCGCCTAAAGCCAAGTTCGCCTGAGGTTTAACTTCGCCTAAAGCCAAGTTCGCCTGAGGTTTAACTTCGCCTAAAGCCAAGTTCGCCTGAGGTTTAACTTCGCCTAAAGCCAAGTTCGATTAGAAAATAAATTAAAAGCGATAAGTTAAAGTAAGCTAATACTAGGCCACCAGATTAGATCAGGCGAGTATTGATACGTGTGACTTGTACAGTCAGCCGAGCTCAGTTAAAGAAGGGATTTACAGCTATCAGAAAAAGAAGCAGAGTTCAGGTGAGTTTCTAGCCCCATTCCTTGTTATGTTTTCGGGGCTGTGTGCATACTCAATATGTTTGTTAATACACTTATCCTAAGAGATAAGTGTATGCCTTATGTGGATAATGTGAAATGTATGAATGATTGCTTGATGGTACGTGAACGATCTTCGGATATTGCACGTACTGTCAGGTTGTAACGCTATGTATAAGGTAATTATGTTATGTATGTTTATGTGTATGAACATGATAGAGATAATAGAAGAAAGAAATGATAATGTATGGTTGTATGGTTACGAAAAGGGTACCGAGACCTAATAATACTCGAGGTATGATGTATGGCTGTATGGTTACGAAAAGGGTACCGAGCCCTACTAATACTCGAGGTATGATGTATGGTTGTATGGTAACGAAGAGGGAATCGAACCCTACTAATATTCGAGAACTAGGGAACCGAACCCTACTAATATTCGATATTGCACGTACTGTCGGGATATAAATAAAGATATTAATATTGTATGTAATGTAAGGATGATGTATGAACATTATGAATGAAAGCTTGTCGGTACGTGAACGATCTTCGGATATTGCACGTATCGTCAAGGGAAGTGAATAGCTCCTTACATGGATATTAAATAATAACTTATAGATAGTGTTCCTTCTATGGAAAGTATAGTGTTCCTTTTATGGAAAGTATAGTGTTCCTTCTATGGAAAGTATAGTGTTCATTCTATGGATAGTAAAGTGTTCCTTCTATGGAAAGTATACAGAGTGTTCCTCCTATGGAAATTATATATAGTATGGTAATGGTAATGGTTCTTTTAATAGATATTACGTGACGATCCTCCTATGGATATTTATACGAGGGTAAGGTAGTAATATGTGTCTTCGGATACGGGAAGAAATATATGGGAATAAATTGTATGTTGCCTGATTAACTAGAACTCACTCAGCGTAGCTGACTTTTAGTATGCACGCAGGTGAGCTGATTATAGAGTTAGCATGAGGATGACACACGGCATGGATTGAACGGCTGGCATCTGAAGAAAGAAGTAAAGATGTTTCAAAAATAAAGTTTTGTGTTATGGTATCAAAGAAAAGATTTAATGTTTTATAACAAATGATTGATGTTTTATATTCCGCGAAAAGTTTAAAAAAAAACTCTGATTTGAAGAACTGTGTTTATGAGTAAATCCGACGCTAAAGTAGGGTCACCGGGTTCGGGGCCTTACAAGTTGGTATCAGAGCAAAGTTCGAGAGATTTAAGCATCCTACATGCTTAGACTCGAACAGAGAATGGGATTTAAGTAAGAAAGGAAAGAAGATGCCAGTTCAAGAATGCTATGTGTCGCTCAAGCAAGATGAGTAAATGTAAAGTGTATAATTAAATGATATATGTTAATGAGAAAGAAAGGATACGTGAACGGCAGGGATAGGAATAATTGATTGTTGAATTGGCTAACTGCTTAAGTAGAACCAGCACAAATAGACTCATAAAGGGAAGTGTATAGGACACGGAAAGTAACGTGATCAGCTAATCACAGCCGGCCACTGTGATTACCTGTTAGCCTTACTATCCTTGTACTAAACGGTTCCTGGAGTGATGATGTTTGTGTTTTCCCTTAGAATACAATTACTGGAGCTGGAGACATTGTTGGAGCTGGAGGTCGCACCGGACGACGCGGCAGGCCTCGTCGTGTCCAGCAACCTTCGGTTGAGACAGCTTCCAACACCGAAGCTGAAGGAAGCGCAGCGGGAAGAAACCCGGAAAACAATGAAGGAGTTCAACTGGATCCCGCCATTCAAGCAGCTATTGTTCAAGCTGTGGCCACTGCTGTGAAGAATATTACCCCGGGAAGGTCTGCTGGAAGCCGTGAAAGAACTGTTGAAGGGGCAGGTGGTAATAATAGAAAGGATGACGAGAGGGAAAGGGGTGACTCAAGTGAGGTAAGATCTGTGAAAGATGATGATAGGAAGAGGGGCCGAGGCGGTTGCAACTATAGGTCCTTCAAAGGTTGTGACCCGCCTAAGCTGACTGGTTCAGGAGACGCAATCACTACTCTTCAATGGATAACCGCCATGGATAAGGTTATCCGCATCAGCGAGTGCCGTCCTGACCAAGCTGTCGGTTATGCCACCCAATCATTTGAAGATGAGGCTATGTATTGGTGGGAGAGTGTGGAGCAGAGGAAGACCCGTGAAGAGATCAAGGCGATGAGATGGAATGACCTAAAAGACATGGTGATGAAGAGGTTCTGCGCTGATACAGAAGTTGAAAGAGTGGAGATGAAGTTTCTGAACTTGAAAGCGGGAGAGATGACACAACGGGAGTATACTACTGAATTCAACCGCATTTCTAGGTTGGTACCTGACATGGTGAACACCGAAGCTAAAAGGATCAAGTGTTACGTAAGGGGACTTCCACGAAATGTTCGCACTTTGGTTAAGTCTAGTAAACCCGCAACATTTGACTCGGCCGTGGAATTGGCCGAGATGATTTATGAGGACCCATCGCCTTGATCTCTTCACGGGTCTTCCTCTGCTCCACACTCTCCCACCAATACATAGCCTCATCTTCAAATGTTGGTGGAATGACCTAAAAGACATGGTGATGAAGAGGTTCTGCGCTGATACAGAAGTTGAAAGAGTGGAGATGAAGTTTCTGAACTTGAAAGCGGGAGAGATGACACAACGGGAGTATACTACTGAATTCAACCGCATGTCTAGGTTGGTACCTGACATGGTGAACACCGAAGCTAAAAGGATCAAGTGTTACGTAAGGGGACTTCCACGAAATGTTCGCACTTTGGTTAAGTCTAGTAAGCCCGCAACATTTGACTCGGCCGTGGAATTGGCCGAGATGATTTATGAGGACCTTGCCAGCTGTGAAGAGGAGAAGATGGAACCGAAGAAAAAGAACCCAACCCCAGAACCAAAGGAAGCCAATGAAGTGGATCCACGCAAGAAGAAGGCAAGGCAGAAGGGGTTCACTGCTTGTGAAAAATGTGGGAAGAGACACTCCGGAGCGTGCAGAATGGGATTAGGTGTTTGCTACAGGTGTGGAAGAGCAGGACATTCCTCTTGGGAATGTAATGATTACCATAGGTGTCACAACTGTGGAGGACGTGGGCACCTAGCAAGGGATTGCAAGAAGCCAAAGGGAGGACATGAAGGAGAGAAGAGTGCTTGAGGTTAAACATATTCCTCCGTATGCTTAGAGAAGCCATTCAAGAAGGCTAGATGCTAGCCATAAGTATTAAATCTATGTGTAACTTATTGATGACTCGATGCGTGTTGTTTTATGTTGAAGTTTAGACTGGTGTTTATTAATTATGGTACGAATTGTCTGAATGCATGTTAGTCATGATAAATTGTTGTGTTGTGATAGAGTGTCGACTTAGGCTTTAGCATTAATATGATATAAGACAAAGCCTTTTAAAGATCGAAACGAGACTTGGTACATTGAGGGCCTCATGGACAAGCTACCGTAATAGCTAAAGCATATGAATACCACTCGATGACTACAATTAAGGAGTAAGAAGGATAACCTAGAAAGCAAAGGCGATAAGGAAGTGTTCGTTTCACAAGGAACAAGTTAGGTTTCGGGGACGAAACCTCTTTAAGGAGGGAAGACTTGTAACATCCCAAAATTTCAAAGTGATATTAATTATATTACTTACTAATAGAGGGAAAGTTTACTCGGGTTGTCAGGAAATAAATAATAGAGTAGGAGTTGGTATGAGTCGGGCTAGTGTTGGATTAATGGAGACGGGTTAAATGAGAATGGGCCTTAGGTCCATGGGATTTCAGGGATATAAATATCCCCTAAACCCAAAATATCTTTCATTCCTTATTCTCTCTAACACTCCAAAAACACACACACACCACCAACTTCGCCGGCGGCCCGGAAGACCGAGATCAGAGAGAGAGAGAGAGATTAGTTGTGTTAACAAGTTAAACGAGATCCAAACAAGCTCAAAAAGGTATGATTCTTGATCTTTGAAGTTTAAAGATCCAAGCTTTTTAGTGTATAAGCGACCGAAAATGGTCGGGAAGCGTAGTGGGTGATATTGAACCATAGAAAGGGTGTTAAAATCGCTCGAAATGCTGGAAAGAAACCGAACAGCGGCTGTCTGGGCAACTTCGCCTGCATCTGGGCAACTTCGCCTTCAAAGCGATGAACTTCGCCTGCAAGCTAAGTTCGCCTGATGGCAACTTCGCTGTAAAGTTAAGTTCGCCTAACTGGTAACTTCGCCTGAGGCCAAGTTCGCCTGATGACAACTTCGCCTGAAGCCAAGTTCGCCTGATGACAACTTCGCTGTAAAGCTAAGTTCGCCTAAGGTTTAACTTCGCCTAAAGCCAAGTTCGCCTGAGGTTTAACTTCGCCTAAAGCCAAGTTCGCCTGAGGTTTAACTTCGCCTAAAGCCAAGTTCGCCTGAGGTTTAACTTCGCCTAAAGCCAAGTTCGCCTGAGGTTTAACTTCGCCTAAAGCCAAGTTCGATTAGAAAATAAATTAAAAGCGATAAGTTAAAGTAAGCTAATACTAGGCCACCAGATTAGATCAGGCGAGTATTGATACGTGTGACTTGTACAGTCAGCCGAGCTCAGTTAAAGAAGGGATTTACAGCTATCAGAAAAAGAAGCAGAGTTCAGGTGAGTTTCTAGCCCCATTCCTTGTTATGTTTTCGGGGCTGTGTGCATACTCAATATGTTTGTTAATACACTTATCCTAAGAGATAAGTGTATGCCTTATGTGGATAATGTGAAATGTATGAATGATTGCTTGATGGTACGTGAACGATCTTCGGATATTGCACGTACTGTCAGGTTGTAACGCTATGTATAAGGTAATTATGTTATGTATGTTTATGTGTATGAACATGATAGAGATAATAGAAGAAAGAAATGATAATGTATGGTTGTATGGTTACGAAAAGGGTACCGAGACCTAATAATACTCGAGGTATGATGTATGGCTGTATGGTTACGAAAAGGGTACCGAGCCCTACTAATACTCGAGGTATGATGTATGGTTGTATGGTAACGAAGAGGGAATCGAACCCTACTAATATTCGAGAACTAGGGAACCGAACCCTACTAATATTCGATATTGCACGTACTGTCGGGATATAAATAAAGATATTAATATTGTATGTAATGTAAGGATGATGTATGAACATTATGAATGAAAGCTTGTCGGTACGTGAACGATCTTCGGATATTGCACGTATCGTCAAGGGAAGTGAATAGCTCCTTACATGGATATTAAATAATAACTTATAGATAGTGTTCCTTCTATGGAAAGTATAGTGTTCCTTTTATGGAAAGTATAGTGTTCCTTCTATGGAAAGTATAGTGTTCATTCTATGGATAGTAAAGTGTTCCTTCTATGGAAAGTATACAGAGTGTTCCTCCTATGGAAATTATATATAGTATGGTAATGGTAATGGTTCTTTTAATAGATATTACGTGACGATCCTCCTATGGATATTTATACGAGGGTAAGGTAGTAATATGTGTCTTCGGATACGGGAAGAAATATATGGGAATAAATTGTATGTTGCCTGATTAACTAGAACTCACTCAGCGTAGCTGACTTTTAGTATGCACGCAGGTGAGCTGATTATAGAGTTAGCATGAGGATGACACACGGCATGGATTGAACGGCTGGCATCTGAAGAAAGAAGTAAAGATGTTTCAAAAATAAAGTTTTGTGTTATGGTATCAAAGAAAAGATTTAATGTTTTATAACAAATGATTGATGTTTTATATTCCGCGAAAAGTTTAAAAAAAACTCTGATTTGAAGAACTGTGTTTATGAGTAAATCCGACGCTAAAGTAGGGTCACCGGGTTCGGGGCCTTACAAGTTGGTATCAGAGCAAAGTTCGAGAGATTTAAGCATCCTACATGCTTAGACTCGAACAGAGAATGGGATTTAAGTAAGAAAGGAAAGAAGATGCCAGTTCAAGAATGCTATGTGTCGCTCAAGCAAGATGAGTAAATGTAAAGTGTATAATTAAATGATATATGTTAATGAGAAAGAAAGGATACGTGAACGGCAGGGATAGGAATAATTGATTGTTGAATTGGCTAACTGCTTAAGTAGAACCAGCACAAATAGACTCATAAAGGGAAGTGTATAGGACACGGAAAGTAACGTGATCAGCTAATCACAGCCGGCCACTGTGATTACCTGTTAGCCTTACTATCCTTGTACTAAACGGTTCCTGGAGTGATGATGTTTGTGTTTTCCCTTAGAATACAATTACTGGAGCTGGAGACATTGTTGGAGCTGGAGGTCGCACCGGACGACGCGGCAGGCCTCGTCGTGTCCAGCAACCTTCGGTTGAGACAGCTTCCAACACCGAAGCTGAAGGAAGCGCAGCGGGAAGAAACCCGGAAAACAATGAAGGAGTTCAACTGGATCCCGCCATTCAAGCAGCTATTGTTCAAGCTGTGGCCACTGCTGTGAAGAATATTACCCCGGGAAGGTCTGCTGGAAGCCGTGAAAGAACTGTTGAAGGGGCAGGTGGTAATAATAGAAAGGATGACGAGAGGGAAAAGGGGTGACTCAAGTGAGGTAAGATCTGTGAAAGATGATGATAGGAAGAGGGGCCGAGGCGGTTGCAACTATAGGTCCTTCAAAGGTTGTGACCCGCCTAAGCTGACTGGTTCAGGAGACGCAATCACTACTCTTCAATGGATAACCGCCATGGATAAGGTTATCCGCATCAGCGAGTGCCGTCCTGACCAAGCTGTCGGTTATGCCACCCAATCATTTGAAGATGAGGCTATGTATTGGTGGGAGAGTGTGGAGCAGAGGAAGACCCGTGAAGAGATCAAGGCGATGAGATGGAATGACCTAAAAGACATGGTGATGAAGAGGTTCTGCGCTGATACAGAAGTTGAAAGAGTGGAGATGAAGTTTCTGAACTTGAAAGCGGGAGAGATGACACAACGGGAGTATACTACTGAATTCAACCGCATGTCTAGGTTGGTACCTGACATGGTGAACACCGAAGCTAAAAGGATCAAGTGTTACGTAAGGGGACTTCCACGAAATGTTCGCACTTTGGTTAAGTCTAGTAAGCCCGCAACATTTGACTCGGCCGTGGAATTGGCCGAGATGATTTATGAGGACCCATCGCCTTGATCTCTTCACGGGTCTTCCTCTGCTCCACACTCTCCCACCAATACATAGCCTCATCTTCAAATGTTGGTGGAATGACCTAAAAGACATGGTGATGAAGAGGTTCTGCGCTGATACAGAAGTTGAAAGAGTGGAGATGAAGTTTCTGAACTTGAAAGCGGGAGAGATGACACAACGGGAGTATACTACTGAATTCAACCGCATGTCTAGGTTGGTACCTGACATGGTGAACACCGAAGCTAAAAGGATCAAGTGTTACGTAAGGGGACTTCCACGAAATGTTCGCACTTTGGTTAAGTCTAGTAAGCCCGCAACATTTAACTCGGCCGTGGAATTGGCCGAGATGATTTATGAGGACCTTGCCAGCTGTGAAGAGGAGAAGATGGAACCGAAGAAAAAGAACCCAACCCCAGAACCAAAGGAAGCCAATGAAGTGGATCCACGCAAGAAGAAGGCAAGGCAGAAGGGGTTCACTGCTTGTGAAAAATGTGGGAAGAGACACTCCGGAGAGTGCAGAATGGGATTAGGTGTTTGCTACAGGTGTGGAAGAGCACGACATTCCTCTTGGGAATGTAATGATTACCATAGGTGTCACAACTGTGGAGGACGTGGGCACCTAGCAAGGGATTGCAAGAAGCCAAAGGGAGGACATGAAGGAGAGAAGAGTGCTTGAGGTTAAACATATTCCTCCGTATGCTTAGAGAAGCCATTCAAGAAGGCTAGATGCTAGCCATAAGTATTAAATCTATGTGTAACTTATTGATGACTCGATGCGTGTTGTTTTATGTTGAAGTTTAGACTGGTGTTTATTAATTATGGTACGAATTGTCTGAATGCATGTTAGTCATGATAAATTGTTGTGTTGTGATAGAGTGTCGACTTAGGCTTTAGCATTAATATGATATAAGACAAAGCCTTTTGAAGATCGAAACGAGACTTGGTACATTGAGGGCCTCATGGACAAGCTACCGTAATAGCTAAAGCATATGAATACCACTCGATGACTACAATTAAGGAGTAAGAAGGATAACCTAGAAAGCAAAGGCGATAAGGAAGTGTTCGTTTCACAAGGAACAAGTTAGGTTTCGGGGACGAAACCTCTTTAAGGAGGGAAGACTTGTAACATCCCAAAATTTCAAAGTGATATTAATTATATTACTTACTAATAGAGGGAAAGTTTACTCGGGTTGTCAGGAAATAAATAATAGAGTAGGAGTTGGTATGAGTCGGGCTAGTGTTGGATTAATGGAGACGGGTTAAATGAGAATGGGCCTTAGGTCCATGGGATTTCAGGGATATAAATATCCCCTAAACCCAAAATATCTTTCATTCCTTATTCTCTCTAACACTCCAAAAACACACACACACCACCAACTTCGCCGGCGGAACGGACGAGAGAAGACCGAGATCAGAGAGAGAGAGAGAGATTAGTTGTGTTAACAAGTTAAACGAGATCCAAACAAGCTCAAAAAGGTATGATTCTTGATCTTTAAAGTTTAAAGATCCAAGCTTTTTAGTGTATAAGCGACCGAAAATGGTCGGGAAGCGTAGTGGGTGATATTGAACCATAGAAAGGGTGTTAAAATCGCTCGAAATGCTGGAAAGAAACCGAACAGCGGCTGTCTGGGCAACTTCGCCTGCATCTGGGCAACTTCGCCTTCAAAGCGATGAACTTCGCCTGCAAGCTAAGTTCGCCTGATGGCAACTTCGCTGTAAAGTTAAGTTCGCCTAACTGGTAACTTCGCCTGAGGCCAAGTTCGCCTGATGACAACTTCGCCTGAGGCCAAGTTCGCCTGATGACAACTTCGCCTGAAGCCAAGTTCGCCTGATGACAACTTCGCTGTAAAGCTAAGTTCGCCTAAGGTTTAACTTCGCCTAAAGCCAAGTTCGCCTGAGGTTTAACTTCGCCTAAAGCCAAGTTCGCCTGAGGTTTAACTTCGCCTAAAGCCAAGTTCGCCTAAGGTTTAACTTCGCCTAAAGCCAAGTTCGCCTGAGGTTTAACTTCGCCTAAAGCCAAGTTCGATTAGAAAATAAATTAAAAGCGATAAGTTAAAGTAAGCTAATACTAGGCCACCAGATTAGATCAGGCGAGTATTGATACGTGTGACTTGTACAGTCAGCCGAGCTCAGTTAAAGAAGGGATTTACAGCTATCAGAAAAAGAAGCAGAGTTCAGGTGAGTTTCTAGCCCCATTCCTTGTTATGTTTTCGGGGTGTGTGCATACTCAATATGTTTGTTAATACACTTATCCTAAGAGATAAGTGTATGCCTTATGTGGATAATGTGAAATGTATGAATGATTGCTTGATGGTACGTGAACGATCTTCGGATATTGCACGTACTGTCAGGTTGTAACGCTATGTATAAAGTAAGTATGTTATGTATGTTTATGTGTATGAACATGATAGAGATAATAGAAGAAAGAAATGATAATGTATGGTCGTATGGTTACGAAAATGGTACCGAGCCCTAATAATACTCGAGGTATGATGTATGGCTGTATGGTTACGAAAAGGGTACCGAGCCCTACTAATACTCGAGGTATGATGTATGGTTGTATGGTAACGAAGAGGGAATCGAACCCTACTAATATTCGAGAACTAAGGAACCGAACCCTACTAATATTCGATATTGCACGTATTGTCGGGATATAAATAAAGATATTAATATTGTATGTAATGTAAGGATGATGTATGAACATTATGAATGAAAGCTTGTCGGTACGTGAACGATCTTCGGATATTGCACGTATCGTCAAGGGAAGTGAATAGCTCCTTACATGGATATTAAATAATAACTTATAGATAGTGTTCCTTCTATGGAAAGTATAGTGTTCCTTCTATGGATAGTAAAGTGTTCCTTCTATGGAATGTATACAGAGTGTTCCTCCTATGGAAATTATATATAGTATGGTAATGGTAATGGTTCTTTTAATAGATATTACGTGACGATCCTCCTATGGATATTTATACGAGGGTAAGGTAGTAATATGTGTCTTCGGATACGGGAAGAAATATATGGGAATAAATTGTATGTTGCCTGATTAACTAGAACTCACTCAGCGTAGCTGACTTTTAGTATGCACGCAGGTGAGCTGATTATAGAGTTAGCATGAGGATGACACACGGCATGGATTGAACGGCTGGCATCTGAAGAAAGAAGTAAAGATGTTTTAAAAATAAAGTTTTGTGTTATGGTATCAAAGAAAAAGATTTAATGTTTTGTAACAAATGATTGATGTTTTATATTCCGCGAAAAGTTTAAAAAAAAACTCTGATTTGAAGAACTGTGTTTATGAGTAAATCCGACGCTAAAGTAGGGTCACCGGGTTCGGGGCCTTACAGACATCGACCCTCTTCCGACCCTTGTTATTGTTTATGACTTGATTACTACATGTTGACGTGCTTCATATGTTTAGATAAGTTAGCTAAACAGTGTAACTAATTGCTCGAATGGTTCTTACTAAGTATTAAGTAGCATTATCACTCGTATAACAATTTAATATTATGTTTGTCGTCGAAGATTAATGTTAAATCAAGAAAAAATCAATGCTCTTAGAGGGTGTTTGGGATTCCTTATTTTACCTCCTTATACTAATTCAAGGCATAAGTTATTAGTTACAAAGCTGTAACTTATACCTTATACACTCACAAAAATATAACTTTTCCAAACACCTTATAACTTGTAACCCATAAGTTATATGCTATAAGGAGCTAAAATAAGAAATCCCAAACAACCCCTTATTTGGATAGAAGAAATAGTCACAATAATAGTATTTAGCAGACATCATGACGACGCACCATCCTAACATAGCTTCTTGCCACGCCCTGGTTCGAAGATTTTCATCTATACAAATAGGTTAATGAAAGAATTTCTCTAAGCTATTAGGCACGTAATACATTTCAACTATCTCTTAATACTTAGGCTTACGTACATTCTCTCGTGACTTACTCAATTTTCTGAGTTTATACTTACTGCTTAGAGCTATAGCCTAGAGTTAATCCGATATGTTTCTTTTGTGTGTTAACCGTTAAAATAACATATCAACTCACAAGAATGCAATTTAACTTCTTTTTTTTTTACTTTGTAACAGCTCAAAAATCCATCTAATCTACTCTAGTCCTAGTATTTTACCTCATAAAGTCATAGTAAACAAAAAGACTCGAATAACTTCATTAACGCAGGGCTGGTTCAACGTCCACGGAGGCCTAAAAACTAACTAAAATGTCGAGACCTTTTTATTTTCTTTTCTATATGCATATAGCGTCAGAGAGTACACAAGAATTATAGAATACGGATGATATGGCATGATAATGAATATGAAGCAATCATCCTTACCTTGTGGCTCATTATTGTGTTACTAATTTAAAAAAAAAATTACTTTCAAAATCTCATAATACATAACTCTTATTTAAGATGGAGGTCCTATAAATCTGGAGGCCTAAAGCCATTGCCTCATTTAGCTTACCCACGAGACGGCCCTGCATTAACGACCATCAATCAAGTTCCTCTGACAACCTAAAGATTATGTACGTGTTTGATTATTAGCTTTGTAGGTTTTAAATTTCTTTCCTACCTCCTTCATGAAAAATAATATCATTTCTTATAAGTTGTGTTGCTATGGTTATCTTAAACTTAAATGCGTAGTACTTTGAAATGACTCGCATTATATCACTGGTGAATTTTATAAGATTCGACTTCTCTCATCATAATTAACTTCCAAAGTTACATTCATTAATACCAAATTTAATTCAATACAAAGTGGACGTGCCGGAGTGGTTATCGGGCATGACTAGAAATCATGTGGGCTCTGCCCGCGCAGGTTCGAATCCTGCCGTCCACGTTTTTGCTGTACTTTTGATACAGCCAAATAGTTTTTTTAGAAAATGTTGTCGATTATAGCAAAACGAACTGTAAGTTCAGTTTTTACGAAAACATAGAACCACAATCTTGGTTTGTTTCGGTTTGGTTTTTTTCGTTTTCTTGCACACGCACACCTCTAGTTTATATTTACAATCCTGAGTTGATATATGGTTTATAAATCTTATTTTCTTTTCTTCATCAAATTTTTTTCAGAACAAGAGCCGAGTATTCAAGAGGTCCAGTTTTATGCATCATATCCTGCAGGAATGAGCTTTTGACTGATACTACTAAGGTAAGTTAGTTTTAGTTATATCTTATTATTCTTAAAATAAAATTGTTTGTTTATCAGAGTTTTGAAAGGTTTTAGTTTGTGCTTAGTTGTATACATTTGCACTCGGGAATTGCTTTGAAGTGGAAGAATGGGGACCGATTGAATGGTCTGTAAAGACTGTAATGGCTAAACATTTCGAGCGTCAGAATCACCATACGCGTATCATGGTGTAAGTTACATTGACACATTGAGTTCTCTAATCTGCATAAATTTTAGAAATGTATATTGAAATGTTTTGTCTTTTTGCATCAATACCAGGCTCACATTGCCTCTAATGGACACCTTGATGGAAGTGGCTTATAGTAAACATAAGCTTATGAGGGTGTTGTTATGTTACTCATTTATTGTTCTTTAATTCTAAAGTCTATGTTTCACCATACTCAAATTGCATGCTAGCATCTTCAATTAATATGGATATACTTATTTATCAATAAAGCCATATATCCATCTGGTTTAGTATCTGGCTATTATGCTTTAAATAGAATATATTAGTTTGTTTTTATTTAAATACATATATACTTGTCTCTTTTTTTTTTATAAGATAAGTTTTGAAAATAATGTATAAACTTTCTAAAGACCTTAAATAGAGCAAATTTTTTGGTAGAATTTAGTGGCTTATATTTTTATGAATTTAATGTTAAGAAATAAAAAAAAATGGTTATTATCCTAGGCAGAATAAATCACTCTTCTAGCTATGAGATATGTGGTTTCATACGTTAGATTTGCACAACATTATATCGCGTATAAGTTATACCTTTGTGTGTCATCATCAAACATTCAAAGTTTCAAACGTCCTTATTGTTGCGAGGCATGTGTAATATGCGACTAGTATTTTGTTGCAGTACACGGCTACGAGGTTACATGTTATGGTAGAGATTTGTTTTTGTGCGAATATAGAGAGTAACTGCGTCTGCTTGAATGATTTTCTGTTTATTTGTATTTCACTGGATCAAGTTAAACCCATTAGACTAGGGCTAACGGACTAAGTCTACTAAATGAAACCTAAAAAGGCCCATCACCCGTTATTTCTATTTGACTATTTATAAGTTATATAGATAAGAGAAAAGATAGAATACAATAATTGTTTAACGTACTTAGATACCAGAATACTTATATTCATGATATCGATCCATCAAATCACATCACAAGATCTCAAAATCGTCAATACATATCCAATTAATCATTGGTTCACCGAAATAAACAGTTTTTGGTCGTTAATCGGTAAATTTTTTACTTTTCTTAACCAAAACCGTTTTGAGCGTTTTAGTATTTTTGGCTGAGCGTTTTAGTTTTTTGGTTGAGCGTTTTAGCTTTTTTGCCTTTGAGCGTTTTGTTTTTGTCTTTGAGCGTGATTCGCGTACCTATTGTACGTTAAGCAATTATTGTACAATAACATCACCCGTATAAATAAAATAGCGTAATATGCTCTTTCGTAATAAATTAATCATTTTTTTAAAATACGTTTGCATTTTATTATCATACTATACCTCTATAGTAATGTAACATTTAAACAATTTTTGTTATTTAGTGGTTATTAGAATTTACTATAATACTTTATACTGTTTATAACTTAAATTGTATTTTTGTGTTTTTTTTAATCACCGGATATAATATGTTAAAATAAATCATTTGGATTGACAAGATGAAAACTTTGTTTGAATAATGTCCCGCTCCTTGTGATGTGGTGGTAAATGTGTTAATGTTACATAGCAAAAGATTAAGGTTCAAACCGGACTAGTTACTAAAAAAAAAATATCAAACTCAAAGGAATGTTCTTTGTCTAACACAAGGACTCTTTGGAATTGACAAACCTACTCCCAAAAATCACCATTTCCACCACCCATGCTCATATTCGGGATTCACCTTGAAACTCACATACACATACTTCTAAAACTATTTCTTTATATATTTATTTCATCAAAGATTCACTTTACAAAAAATAAGTGTTTTTATTATATTTGGATGATAATAGTTCAAAAAGTTCATTAGTAGTATAAGAGAAACTAGAATTTGTTAATTCATTCTATAACATTCACTTTTTTATTTAGATTATGTAAGGTCCCGAACCCGGTAGCCCTACTTTAGCGTCGGATTTACTCATAAACACAGTTCTTACAAATCAGAGTTCATTAAAACTTTCGCGGAATATAAAAACTTTCATGAAACGTTACAGCAATCCAAAACTTGCCTTAATTAAACATTCCTGTCTTTCAAAATAAACGTCAATTACATTAAAACATCTTGAGTCTTCAGATGCCAGTCTCCTATTCGCCCACCATGTGTCCGCTCAAGCTAGCTGTCTCATTCTACTCACCTGCGTGCATACTAAAAGTCAGCTACGCTGAGTGAGTTCTAGTTAATCAAGCAACTTATCATACAACCACTACATACAATATATATGTATCCGAAGACACATAGTCCACAGTCTAACATGCCACTGCTTAACCACTTAATTACCCCTATAGCTTAGCCTCTTAATTACCCCTACAGCTTAGCCACTTATGCCACTTTATGCCACTTGATGCCACTTTAATAACGAATATCGTTATGCCATTTTGCCACTTTAATAACGAAGTCACGTATAGGCTTACCCTACCACGTACTATCGTCATGCCACTAACACTCTTACTAGACTCTGCCACTTCTATCACAATCTACCCCTACTTGTCTACAGCACACTTTATATCAATACAATATTTACATAATAAGCAAGTCACATCATAGAATACATACACACTAACAACCACTTGACAATCACTATCCTTGGCGATACGTGCAATATCCGAAGATCGTTTACGTACCGACAAGCATTACATAATAGCTACTTGTATAACATCTATACACTTACCACTTAAGGTAAGTGTATTCACACTTTCACATCTAACCTGCTTACCTTACCACTTAGCCTCTTATTTACACCTACCACCTTGCCACTTTAATAACGTATAACGTTATGCCACTTTGCCACTTTAATAACGTAAAACGTTATGCCACTTTGCCACTTTAATAACGTAAAACATTATGCCACTTTGCCACTTTAATAACGTATAACGTTATGCCACTTTGCCACTTTAATGAAGTAGTCACGTATAGGCTTACCCTACCACGTACTATCGTCATGCCACTAACACTCTTACTACACTCTTGCCACTTCTAACACGCTCTACCTCTACTTGTCTACAACATGCTTCATATCATTTACATAATAAGCAAGTCACATCATAGCATTCATACCCACGTAATAACGATGGCACGTACAGGCTTTCCCTATCACGCGCTCACGTTATGCCACTAACACCCTTAGACTCTTGCCACTTCTAACACACTCTACCTCTACCTGCCTATATCACACTTCATATCAGTTCAGTATTTACGTAATGAACAAGTCACATCGTAACATTCATACACGCTATCAACCACTTGGAATTTACTATCCTTGGCGATACGTGCAATATCCGAAGATCGTTCACGTACCGACAAGCATTATAAAACATATACCTCGTATAACATCTATAGCATACACTTACCACTTAAGGTAAGTGTATTCACACTTCACATCGAGTATGCACACAGCCCCGAAAACATAACAAGGAATGGGGCTAGAAACTCACCTGAACTCTGCTTCTTCCTCCGATAGTTGTAAATCCCTTCTTTAACTGAGCTCGGCTGACTGTATAAGTTACACGTATCAATACTCGCCTGATTTAATCTGGTGGCCTAGTATTAGCTTACATTTACTTATCGTTTTTAATCTATTTTCTAATCGAACTTGACTCTAGGCGAAGTTAAACCTTAGGCGAACTTAGCTTTAGGCGAAGTTGTCATCAGGCGAACTTAGCTTTTAGGCGAAGTTGTCATCAGGCGAACTTAGTTTTAGGCGAAGTTGTCGTCAGGCGAACTTAGCTTTGCAGGCGAAGTTCATCAGGCGAACTTAGCTTGCAGGCGAAGTTGTCGGCTGCAGCTACTGTTCGCTCTTAAATCCTTCGTTTCTTAACTAAATAACTCGATTTAGGTATCCACTGAATCGTCTGACCAGCGCCTACAAACCCCAACCATCAAATCGACCTAACATCGATGTTTAAAGGGTGCGATTTAGGCATATAGGTTACAGGTTCTTTTTATCAATCGATTAACCCATCAAATCATAACCATTTTCAGTAAGATTAGCTTTGTTGGATTCGTTTTTACCATACAAACTCAGATCTATCATTTCTCAAATCAAACCGAACCTATACGAACGATTTCTAACTATAAACGTACCTTGAACGAGTCGAACTACGAACACGGTTAAGCCTTGATGTTGTTTTGGTCCGTCACGACGTTCCAGCACCAACAAGCTCGGGTTTTCGCCTTCGGATTTTGGTTCGGGTTATAAGATGGTGTTGTGTGTGTTTTGGTGGTGTATGGAATATGTGAGAATGAGGATTAAATGGTGATTAATGGTATTTATATTTAGGGATCATGGGCTTAAGCCCATGGACTCTCCTTCCTTCTTTCATAACCCAAGTCCATAACCCATATCCATTACCCAACACTAGCCCGACCCATACCAACTCCTACTCTATTTATTTATTTCCCGATAACCCGAGTAAACTTTCCCTCTATTATTAAGTAATACAATTAATATTATTTTGGAAATTTCGGGATGTTACAGATTAATCATTTTCCTCAATCAACTTTCATTGTATCTTTAGTAAGTAAAACATCTTATTAACACATCTACAAGATATATTACATCATCAAGCTTAGGCAACTACATCATTAGATGTCTATAATCAACTTAATGAATGTACTTTATACTATACTATGTGATGATACATAATTGTTACAAGAGTTAGCAGATTCATACATAAACAAACCGGCCATAGGCAGGGGCAAATCTAATGTGGTTTCACCGGAACTCACTGAGTTTCAGATTTTTCGTAGAACATCCATATAAAAAGACTAGAATGAACCCATATATAAAATACATAGTGAACCCATAAACAAATTGGACAAATGCTTTAGTGGTTAAAGTTGTGCTTTGTAATTGAAGAGATCCGTGTTCAATTATCTCTTGTTGCATGCTTTCTAATATTTTTTATTCAAAACAGATTTAGGGTTTCTTTCTTTCACTCTTCCACCATACCGAATGTACATTAACTAGATTCAAGCAAAGGCTAAGTCATGAAGTATTGTTGCACATGTCTCCATGTTAGCTTTCTTGTGTGCTGTGTAATTGATGTATATGCTTCATATATATCTATAATCTAACTATGGGGAAAGATGAAGATGTGGCCTAATTAAACAAATGTGATTGTTTTAAGTGTAAAGGTGCAAGCAATTGCATCATTTGTATTTATGTTTATGAAACTTTATCTTCTTATGACTTGTGAAATCAAGAGGAAATTTAAGATAGATTTAACTGTAGGAAAAAACATGGTCATCAGCCCACTCGTAAAGTTACACCAATGGCAAAGGCATGTGGATTATCCTATGTTTTTTAATGGAGACGATTTTTAATTATTGTATCGTATTTTTATTATGTGAGTAACCTTACTTGACCCAAAACGTCGCATCAGCCCGAAAATTTTTATGCCCAATCCTATGAAATCGAGCACCTAAAAACAATGAACCAATTGGAAAAAATTTCTGGATCCGCCACTTGCCATAGGTAAACATCCTAGAAAATGACTTAAGATATATAACTTGTGATCCGTTTGGATTTGTGAGACCCATATATAATACGAACTAAAATGATGTAACAAGCTGTATGTTTTGACAAATGGCCTTAGCCGGTTTTCCCTACTCTCAAAATCACATTTCTTCGTGTGAAACCCAAAATTTAACTTCCAAAACACTGTACTCCTTAATTTTAATATTTACACTTGTTTAGTTATATAGTTTTTATATTACTTATCTCCGTTTTATATATAAAACTTGCTTAAAATTTACACCCTTTATAACAATTGTTTTTATGTTAATTCATTATTGGTATGTCAATATTCGTGCAAAGTTAATAAGAGAACTTTTGATGCTAGAAGGTGCATGTTCACCCCATAAGCGAAGGAATCAAAATTTTAATTATAGATACAAAAATCTTCGGTTAAAAGAAAAGCGTAGAAAGAAAAATAAAATTGAAATATGTCGAAACCCGACGTGTGAAGATGGTAAAGCAATAGTGTGAGAGAATCACATATTACTTTACAGGACGTGTCGTGTAAAGACCGGTGTTTGGTGCACTCAACTAGTTACTTAGACACCCTTTTCTCTCCACTTCTAATTGTTAGTAAGTAAAGAGGAAACACACTTGTATAGTTGGGCCAAGAGATGAGGATCTTGTTATATCAAAAGTGGCAAGAATATTTGAGGAAATAACATGTATTAATTGGTTAGGTTGGTTAGCCTAACGTGTGAGGATGGTCATGTAATTGAGTGGTGTGTGGTGTTAAGCAGAAATGATTTTGATAAAGGGAGGATGTAAGGTTCAAATGTAGGCCACCCTTTTTCTCTCCACTTAATAACTTGTTAAAAAGCAAGAAAAAACACACTTAAAGATAACATGATCTTGTTGTATCAAAAAAAGGCAAGAATAAGTAAGCGAAAAGTGGCAAGAATAACCAAGGAACAGGTGTTTGGTTAACAGAACTTTTATAAAGGAATTGAAAATTCTGAAGTAACTGAATTTGAAATCTAATTTTATTAAAAGATTTGGAATTTGAAGGAATTATAATTCATCAAATGAATCGGAAATTGTGATAAGAGAAACAATAATGAAAGAGTTGGAATCTATCACTGTCGTCACCACCCACCGATCATTCACTGTTGTTTGTTACCATTGTCGTCGCCATAACAACAATCATCGTCACTCGCACCACTAGGGTCAGGCCCAAGAATCCTCAAAACATTTTGGGCTCGAGACAAGTGATAAAAATGTGAGCCCCAATAATTTTATTTTTGATGTATGTAATGGGTTTAAATATATAGATTTTTATGTCTTTTTTTAATTTGATTAAATAGTTTAAACAATTATGGGCTGTGAGACACATAAAAAAAATATACTGCTATTTTCAAAACTAGAACTTGCGACCTTTGAAATTTCTTATAATATTTTCCAACTATAATAAAGAAATATTGATGACAAAATGAATGTGTAAGGTAACTGTGTTATTTAAAACATAGATAAAAGTTTAAATAACTTTAGGCCCATTGGAAGGGCGGGCCCGGAGCAGTAGCTCACCCTGCCCTAGGCCCCCCTCTTTGGGTCGGGCCTGCACACGACCACCCACCAAACGTTGCTGCCACCAATATCGTATCATATGCCACCATTTATTAGCCCTCAATGTTTCCAACATCTACATTACCATCACCATTGTAAGGTGTCAAGCACGTGGATGCGATGATGGAGGCTGTGGTGGCAGCGAAGAGTAATATTGGTGTCAAAAAAAATTATAGGGGAATAGCCTAGTGCCTAACTTTAGTTGCATGAATCGTTGGGTGGTGGCGATGGTAATAGATTCTAAATTTGATAGGTGGGTGATCCGATTGTGATGTTGTATCACCATAATTATGCAAGGTGAAATTAACATGAAAGCATCTATTAATACACTAAATTGCATGATTAGTGGTCTAATTATACAAACTTTATGTCATGGACCATTCTTGAAGAAAGGAGTTGTGTAATCTAGAATGGATGTGGGGATCTATATTGTAACAATTTAAGTCCATGAAACACAAGTTTAAGATTAGGTATGTGGTGATAAAGTATTAAAGTATCAAATGTTAGGGTTGTGTGTGTGCATGTGGAGGTGCATGGAATGGATGATTATGCCACGCGAACAAGATCAAGCAAGATGAGGAATTTATGTATATTGATATGATTGAACTTCTATAGGTATAGCATGTAAACTTTTTTTTAGGTAAAACTTTTTCTTTAATAGCGTTGAAACTATACTCGATACCTGAATAAAACTTACTGAGACGAGATGTCAACCGTCCATACCGATTTGATGCTCCAATCATACTCACCCAGGAACACCATCAATAAGGAAACCCACAAGTATGTGAAAAACCCACTGAGTCGGGTTTCAAACGCAAAACCATAATATCTCAATCTTTAACCATCACCGCCATACCATTTAAGCATAATATTGAACTAATGATAAAACTCATTATATTTGCATAGACCGCCAATGAGCTGGTGGTTTAGCGGTAAGGAAAAGACCTAGCGCTCCATGTAACCCATGTTTGAAATTTGCCCCCATCATTTAATTTCGGCGACACTAGGTGATGATAGGAGACCGGACGAGTAGGTAGCGTTCACTAGTTGGATCCTTGAATTGAATGAGTTTTATCTCACCTTACTGTCTGTGAGTGTTCATGGGAGTTAGCTTTATGTGAAGGTTCACAAGCATAACTTATTTATAGAATTCGTTGGCCGTTAGAAAAAATATATTTTCTTAGACCAAGTAGGCCGACATGGCGCACCTATTTTGACCCAATGCTCCCCAAGCCTAACCATGCCTCTAAACCTAACCATCCATCGAGACCATTATCCCATCACTAAACTTCAACCCTTTACACTATCCAATTACATCAACCCAATTTACCTTTTAATTAATTTACTTTTACTTACTTAATTTATGCCTTCTTTTATTAAACTTCCATTTTACGAAATGTCATCGACCAAACCAAGAAGAGCCGCACATGAATTTGTGCAAACAAACAATTTCAACAATATTCATACATTTAATAATAATAATTCTATTATCAAAGTCATTTATGTCTTTCAAATTACATCATATAGCAAAGTACAATTTACATCATTTAGTAAATGGACGGAACAACTTGTGACCCTATTTGTAAATTTGACCCCATTTGTATGCGGAGATGGAGTGGTGGTCGTCTTAACGTTCAAATTTAACGGATGAGCACAACGTATAACAAAATTGAGGCCACGGGAGCTCAAGCGGTTAAATTTTAAAAATAGAGTCGCAACTTGTTTATGCTCATTTATCACAGGAACGCAAATTGTACTTTACACTACATCATATTATGTTGTTATTATCATGTCAAGTATTACAAATAATCACCCACATATATGTGAAGAGGATTATAACAATGGTGAAATGATATTATGCTGAGTTAATTATTTTAGAGTAAATTGCGGTTTTCTTCATTGTGATTTGTTTAAATCTACAGTTTTATTCCAATAGTTTCAAATCTGCGATTTTCGTCCATGTGGTTTCATTTCACTTGCAATTAAACCCGACCTAACTAACCATGTTGAGTCTGGTCGTTAAACCCATCAGTGCGCCCCTCGCATGAGGGCAATTTTGTCATTTTTCTCTTCAAATAAACCCAACCTAATTCGCAAGCCCCATCGCGTGAGAGGTTGAGGTGTATTTGGGGAAAAAAGGACAAAATTGCCCCTCACGTGAGGGGCACACTGATGGGTTTAACGATCAATCTTAACGGGGTTAGTGGGGCTGAGTTTAATCGCAAGTGAAATGAAACCATATAAACGAAAATCGCAGATTTCAAACTATTAGACTAAACTTCATATTTGGACAAACTACGGAGACGAAACCATAGTTTACTCATTGTTTTATCTCAGCTGCACAATATGATAACAACTGTTAGCTTTGCCATAATGATAAAAGTGGTTCGTGTACTAACAGACCTATACAACTCTCCACCAATTTTAACGATTTTGGTTTCGGTTTAAGTAACCGTACACATCAAATATCTTATTATAAAAATGATACGTAAAGTTAAGAAAAAGAATTTGAAATGAATATCGATTGCACGAGTGCATCTAGACTAGACCCACTTGAAAGTTGAAAGTGAAATATGTATCCAAACAAAACAGCTAAAATCCATAAGACTTAACATGTGCAATAATAATCACAGGGCTCCAAATTGTTTGCTTTACACCGTCTAGTCCTTTTCTTTCCTTGGTGATTTTCAAACACATATCATATGATATGATAATATGATATGACCTCTTATATACTCTAGAATTTGTTTATTATGTAAGGCCTTTTTTTTGTACACAACAATCATAAAACATTAAGATATCATGAAAACATAATGAAAGGTTAATACTATATTAGTTGATGTGGATCGAGGTGAGAGCCGAAAATGCTGAGGTGGCGCTAGGGGCGGACCTATTTACAAACTAAGGGGGCTGCCGCCCACCTTAAATTTTATTTTTTAGTGTTATTTGTATGTGAAAATCCCGATCGTCCCTCTTAAAATTAGTGTTAATTCCCGATGTCGCCCCCCAAGAAAATAATTCCTAGGTCCGCCACTGGGTGGCGCCTCAGTAACTGGCGAGAACACACTTTCTCAGTTGACGTGGATATAATGAAGCTAGAGAACGATTAAACTAAGAAGGTTCTGGGTGCATATAGATTATAAAGGATGCTAAAAGCTGAAGGAAGTGTTCCTCTTTAATCGACTGTGCTTAGGCTATAGTGGAATCAACAACATGGTAGTTGGAAAATGGATATTCGACAATTATCGTAAGACCCTATCTTGAAAAATTCGACACAACGCTCTACCCAATGTTTAGGAGGGTAAGGTCCATTACCGTACACTAAAGTATTGGGATGATATAGAGAACAAACATTAGTCTAAAGCGTTAAACTTTTTATTACTAGTGGTGTATGTTTTTGAAATCTTTAACTTCTTGGAGACAAATATGTATACACAATAAAAAAAAATCATTAAACTATTTTGTTCATACATATATATTTTTTAGTTTTTAACCGCTAATATAATAACCAGTACATGACTTTTTTCATATGTAGGTTCTATATATATATATATGCGAAATTTGTTCTTATATATTTTTTTTAATTCTAGGATTAAAAAATATTGCATATCAACTATTTTTTTCTTATATTTTAAAATTTTAAGATTGAAAAATAAATAATTTATTTACTTTTGACAGTTCTCACAATGCAGGTTAGTTCATACAAATAGGAAGTTAGGAACATATCCTTGTGAAGTTGTGTGGCCTCATCTAAGAAAAAACTAGTGGATGTCTTTATACCTAGTCTTCAAAAAATCGGTTTTATCTCTCTTATCATTTCATAATGAATAAGGCTGAGGGGTGTGAGGCTTCAGCGGGGGCGCTAGAGCCCCTCCGCTCGCGCCCCAGGCGCTAGCACCACACCCCCGGGGCGCGAGAGGGACGCGAGAGTGGCGCGAGCACGGAATTCAAAGCAGGCGCAAGCCCCTTAGCGGGACCAATATGGCGTAAAGGGACATTGGGAGACGTGAAAGAGCCGTTGGGACATGAGAAATGAGCCGTTGGGCTCTTTAATTTAATAAAAAAAAATGTGTTCTTCCTATATATAAACCCAAGATCACATAAAACAATTACCACACCCAAAATCACATAAAACAATTACCACAACTTCAAACAAAAAACCCAAAATCAACCCATCTTCCAAATTTTTTTTTAAAAACATGGCTGGAAATTGGTACCCAAACCTAGATTCAGATTGTTTTTTTTTAGTACTTTAATTTTTATTTTATTTTTAGATATTAATGTGTTTTTTTAATTAATGTTTGTTTTTTTAAATAATTTATGAGTTTTTTTAATACATTTATAAAAAAATAAAAAAAAAATCCGCTGGAGCCCCTCCACACCAGGGCCAGGGGCTCCAGCGGGGGCTCCAACACCCCCCTTATCCAGTTTCTCTCTCTGCCACACGTCATAATATTATTGGCTGGAGCCCACACTCGCGCCCCCATTAGAGCCCCCCACACCTAGAGGTGCACAAATCGGTTTTTTTAAAAAAACCGGTTCGGTTATTAACCGGACCGGTTTTTTTTGGCCCGGAAAAAAACCGGTTCGGTTAATAACCGGACCGGTTATTAACCGGTTTTTGTATATGAAAACCCTAACCGGTCTAACCGGTTAATAAACCGGTTTTTTTATTAACCGGTTTTCTAATAACCGGTCTAACCGGTTAACCGTTTTTTTTTTTTTTTTTTTTTTTTTAGGGTTTGGGGTTTAGGGTTTAGGGTTTAGGGTTTAGTTTGGAAGACCGAAGCCATTCTTTGCTTTCGTTGTTAGGGTTCTTTGCTTGGAAGATTAAAAACACATAACTTTCATTTATAGCTTTTACATAAAAAATACAAACATTAAATCGTTATCGCATATTCGTAACTCAAAAATACAAACATTAAATAATGCTTAGACACGATTACATTAACAACTTGCTGTTTCTTTAACTAATTTTCTTCGCTACCCGATCCCGAGCTATTCCTTAGGTAATCGTCGTACGCGGCTTCTTCATCGGTCATTGGTTGAGTGTGTCCTTGATTGACCTCGTCTTCATACAAGGCCGCCTCATAGTCCATTTCCCCCTCGAGTGAGCGTTGATGTTGTGCCCTATCTAAAGAGTCCAAGTAATCCTTGTAGCAAATCGACATCTCTACAGCTGGTGGAGTGAGTCGAGTCCTCCTAATCGATATAACCCTGCCAGAAACAGAAAAAGCAGACTCCGAAGCTACCGTGGAAGCTTGGACCGTTAGTAAATCTTTGGCCATGGCGGCGAGGATCGGAAACTCATCCTCCTTACCTCTCCACCAAGCCAGCAAATCAAGACTTCTAAATTCATCCGGAGTCATGTGTTTCACAAAGTTGGTACCACCATACCTTCCAAGTTCACTGCTTGGGGTGTTTACCTTTTGACGTTTACCGGCGTCTTCCCAAATCATGTAGTACATCCCCATTTCAAGGTCGGTTTGGGATTGGGATTGGGCAACAGCTCTTAACGAGTCATGAATTTGGGAAGACGACCCGTATTTTGTAAGGTAAACATCATACATGTTTGACAAGGTGGTGTTGAAAGCATTCTTTAAAGTTTGGTTATAATAGGGGTTTTGATCGTCGTTTAACTCTAGCTCATTACAAATTTTTTCTATTAAAGCTTCAACACCACCAACATTGATGCAAGGGTTTAACGCAGCAGCACATGTCAAAACAGCGGGTAGTTGTTGAAAATATTTTCTAAATTTTTCTTTCATTTTTACACCCATATCAAAATAAGGTGCACCCCTACAATGAAGTTCACTCAACTTTGTGCACATGACAGCAATTTTTGGTAAAGCAATGGGGCTTGTTGGATAGTAAACCCCGGATAAACTAGCTGTGCAAGATTTAAAAATTTGAAGGATCTCCATAACGATCTCAATCAATAACCAGTTTCTAGGATCGTACGGTGCACATTTACCCCTATTTGACAAAATTTGATGAAACGCAATTAATGATTCTTTTTGTTGGATGGCTTTCTCAAACATATCACAAGTCGAGTTCCATCTTGTTGGACAATCCCAATTTGGCCCCAACCATTGACAATTAGCTTCTACACAAAATTTTTTGTATCTTGAAAATGTTGTATTGTTGCTAAAAACATCTCGTAACATTCTTTTAAAATTGTTTCTTTGCGTTTCGATCACGTTTAACCCATCTTGCACGGCCAAGTTGATAATATGTGCAATGCATCGGCTATGAAAAAACGCTCCATCACAAATAGGTTTATACTTTAATTTTAAATGGCCAACCGCGGCCGTATTGTTGGATGCGTTATCAAACGAAATTGAAAAGATTTTATGTTCAATCTTGTATTGTCGAATGACTTTATCCAAGAGTTTAAAAATATTTCTACCCGTGTGCGGGTAATCAAACAATTGAAACGCAACGGTTCGTTTCATCATTTGCCACGACTCGGGGTCAACCCAATGAGCCGTCACACAAATGTATGAGTCGGGCGAACCATTAGGTACCGACCACACATCCGTTGTTAAGTTTACACCAGTTTGTAAGTTTGAAAAGTATGAAATTAGTTCGGATTTAGCGTTTTTCCATGATTTAAGACAATCTCTTCTAAGGGTCGAACGACTTACGTGTTGGTAGCGTGGTTGAACATACTTTTGCATCATCTCCGTGAATTGAGGGTTGTCGAAGTGGTTGAAAGGAAGTGTTTGTTGAATCACAAAGTTTGAAAACTGTTGACGTACCGCTTCAAGGTCGTACGTAAACACCGTTCCTTGATTCGTCATCTCCGGCTGCGAACTACTTCCCGATTCGTCCTTCAAGGCCTTGCAAAAGGGCCTTTGTACATGCGCTTTTAAAGTGGAGTTTGCATCTTTGCCATAAAACTTCAAACAATGTTTGCATCGAGCTTTTTGGCTACCGTTAGACATTTCGCATAGGTCGAAATGTTGCCAAACATCATGGTTTCGTTTCGTGGGGATGACCCGAACGACCGTTTCTCCCGTGTTCGAGGCACCCATGTTGACGGATGAAGCAGCACTTTGGGAGGCCATGATAATCGACTACGAAATAAGAGCGTATGGAGTGGTAATGTGGTATAATTGAGCGTGAGATAACAAAATAATCGCGTATGAAATAAACGTTTAGAGCGTTTGGAGTTGTATAATCGAGTGTGATCTAACCAATACCCAACCTAAGCTATATATAGATGTTTGTGGGGGTAAAATGGGGAAAAAAAAACGGTCAAAAAATAAAAAAAACGGCTATATGGCCGTTGCCCAACGGGAAAAAACCGGTTTTTAACCGGTTAACCGGTTTTTTTATAACGGTCAAAAACCGGTTTATAAAAAAACCGGTTAACCGGTTTTTTTTAATAACCGGTTATTAAAAAAAACCGGTTTTTAATAACCGGTTATTAAAAAAAACCGGTTTTTTTATAACCGGTTCTAAAACCGGTTTTGGCTCCAAAATGTGTAACCGATATACGAACCGCCGGTTTGTAAACCGGTCAAACCGGTTTACAAAAAACCGGTTTTCTTAAAAACCGGTTTCCGGTTTAAACCGGCAAACCGGTTCGATGACCGGTTTTTTTGACCACCTCTACCCACACCCCTCAGCCTAATAGAAACAAAATGCTTTATAATTATACTGTTGAATGTTTGAATAATTAGTATACAGTTTGGCTGTTTTGTTAAGACTTGTGAGCATAGTTCATTGGCATCTTTATATTTAATTGTGGTCAATGATTATACAATATATGATAATGTTAGTCAATAATGCATGCCCAAAGGCCAAAAGACATTGAAATTTTAGGTAACCTGAATGTGACATACGGATTTGTATAGATTCACTTTAATAATTTTAATGTTACTTCTAAGTTCTAACACCTAAGATTTTAAAGTTTATTTTCTATATAATTATTTATAAGTAATTTAGATTTATTAAAAACATTTTTGATAGATTAAATATAATAAGTTTACAAAATATTTTTCTCAAAAAGTAAAATAAAATAAAAATTATAGAAACAAGATCCTGGATGTGTTTATAATATCTAACCTCACGAAATGAAATGTTACCATTAAATTTCTTTTACTTTATGAGACTCAAGACCCGAACACCGAAAAAGTAACCATGTTTTGAAGCTTGAATTTTCAAAACGATTGAAATGACAAAAATTTTATCATTTTGATCCCCCGACTCTTAGAAGGTTGCTAGTCAAAGCCACCACTCTGGCTTTGACTTGTGAGTGAACGTGAATCTTTTGACTCTACTTTTTGTTAATTAAATGTAATAGAAAAAATAACAAATATTTAAATTATTTATTCCTTATTACAGTTTGGAAATACTCTATTGGATGGCAACTTCTAAACGACAATATTCCATTAGATCATTCCGTATATAATACCTAGACATTTTATGTTTGTTGACCGTTGAAAAAATCAAAATATGGTAAGATGATGGTCAACCAACATGATATCAAGAGACTTGATGTTTCACAGTTCACAAAAGATCATGATTTTAGATGAAACCCGAGACATCTATGTGGAACCATGAACTAGTCTGATCGGTTCATGACTATGATACATAAAATAACTACATATTACAAAATAAAAAAAAAATAGTAAAATTAAATGGTTAGGTCAATTTACATAGATGGTTTCTACCTCCAAGTTCCAAGTTTCAGTTTGTGCCGGACCATTACTCTGTAAACTAAACCGGCTGACTTGCTTCGATTTTAATGATTTATTATGGTAGATAATGTTTTAAATTTTTCTAAATTTAATCTTTCATCGTATCCTCATTGTAATCTTATTTAGAAACTAAACGTCAATAAGTCCTTAAAGTTGTTTTGTTGTTTTAGTAACGTTATAACTTCATTAAAACATAGATACAAAATTTTTTTTATCAATACATTGTTTTTTTTAAACAAGAGAAACCAATATAACTTTAGATAATATAGATAAAATGTATTTTTGCAATTGGCCACCCTCTAGTCCAATGGTATGGGGGTAACGGTTTTCCAACAATGGTGAGTTTTTTCCTTGATGGTGCTCTAGGATGAATTAGACCAAGACTGTCAAAATCAATATCAACGGTTGACATCTCATCTCAAAAAAAATCACAGAAATAGACAGATATTGGTGATAGTTTCAAACGCTATTAAAAAAGAAAAGATAAAAAGTATTTTTAACTAGACAAAATATAACTAAATCATTAAACTAAGAATAAAATCTATACTTTATGATGTATGTCGGTCCCTCCGTACACCTAAACGGCTACATGAGTACTAAAGATACAACTCTCAAATCTCAAGTCCTTCGTTAATCAATCAACCAAACAACTAACGCCGTTAGTTTACTTTACTTGACAAGGACGCTTCAAACTGGGGTTTTACTATTTAGTTATATTGGAATGGAATGGAATGGAATGGAATGGAATGGAATACCTAGACATCTTACAAAAGTTGTGCCTTTAATGTTTGTAACAAGTAATCGAGAGTCATATATTTTCTTTAGAGTTAGTGGCCACGGTCGAAGCTTTATGGCGGCCTGGAGCCCCCCCCCCCCCGCGTTTTCCCGTTTTTTGCTCAGTCGTGTAACTTTTACCCGCTTTATGGCGGCCTGGACCCCAGCTCCACTGTGTTTTTGTCCAACCTTCACCACTGAATTTAGCTGTGGTAAAAGTCGTAACGAATAACGTAATGAAGCTTAACCCCAACTCGTTTCAAGTGTTATATTAAAGTTTGAATTTAGCTGGTACTTGAAAAACCGGGACCAACGGATATGTTAGATTTGTTTGTTTGTAATTGTATGAACATTTTAAGGATTCTTAGTTTGCCATGATATTTCAAAACTATTGGTAAAGAATGCTTTGTGGAGGTAAAAACATCAAATTACACTTATAATTTAACCATGTTAGCACATATTATATGAAGGGGTTGAAAGCCTGTTACATATTGTTAAAGGAGTAGATTAGCTAGAAGTAGTTACAAGTTAGCAATCTAGTTAGATTAACATTTGTAATTTCCAAGTTACTTTTATAGATCAAAGTGTTTAAATCCTATTATGAGATTTCAAAATCTCTATTGTAATCATGTTCGTCTATTACATATGTGAGGTTCATCGATAGTAACCATTAACTATTCTCAATGTTAATGCCAAAGCTTTCATACACACGCGTAAGGTATGTTGACCCTAATTCTAAAGGGTAATAAGCATATTGAGGTTCGTTAATCTCAATTGTGATCGGTCAAAGTCTTTAAACACGTATTTAGTTCATTGGTCTTATTTATGAATGTCAAAGCCTTTGAACACATATATGCGTCGTTGATCTCAACTTATCCTATGTGAATTATAACAAGCATTCGTGAATGACATTATCATGCCAAAGTTCTTACACATGCGCCCACACTAATATTAAATGGTAAAATCAACTTTGGACTCAATGGATCATATTCACTTTAACTTTTAAGAGAAAGAAGTTAACGGGTATGTTCAAAGTCGAATGTGTAATCGACCACCAAGATGCTCAACTTCATTTCGTAATTTCTACTCCTGTTTGTTTGCAAAATCTTTCTCCGAACACTTTTATTTACTTCTTACATATCAATATTCAAAAAATATTTTCACTCATAGTCTTTAGTGATTTCATTAATCCAATTTCAATCTATGAAGTAAGGGAAATTCAAGAGCCTTCAAGCACATCACAAAATTGCCTCTTAACTCTTATGATGTTCTCATGTGCCTACTAACCAGAGAGGATCGAGTATACAGTAATTTGTCTTTTATATGTAGAAGTTAGCTGTGATTAGTTCCTTCTGAAGGAGGCGCAACCATGAACTCTCAGGTTTAAGGAGAAGTTAATAGTGACGAAAATCTTGATCGATAACAAAGGAGTGCTCGTGTGGTGATGATGTTAACCTTCATCAAACCACTATATCTTGTATTTGTGTTGTGATGCCTTTATATTACCTATCTTTAATATAATTTCCTAGTATTTCCATAACTTGTCTTCACAAGCGTTGTACAACTAGAATAAAAAATGTACTTATTCATCCCTCTAAGATTTTGTATCCGATACGCGTTCAATTTAAAATGTTCACCTGTATTCTGAATAAAACACACCTAAAGACTTTTATTCATTAATCATGATGTTTGTATCCTATTGTGTTTTAAACATCACTTATCGAGAAATCAATGATTGTGTCAGTTCGTCAAGAATAAAAAACGCTTACCAAGTGATCATTACGTACTAATTCTACCATCTGTCATGACACAATTGCTTCCAAAAGAACGGACATCTAAGGGTTTATAACTAGTATAGACACTAAACATCACCACATAAGAAAATTATGAGAACACTATCTCCCCGTATCTCCAATAGATAGTTATTTAACCAATCATCTATCCTTTATGTCTAAGCATACCTCAAATTAAATATAATCATGTGACATGATGAAAGTGGTACCCAACCCATTATTAATTTTGAGACTTATTTTTTGTTCATGTTATCTTTATAAACCATAAGCATTATTGTTTTGAGTTTCAATATTTATGTTACAATATGACAACACTTACAAATAAAGACAAAGCCTAGGACGACGGTGCAGGGGGGCAAGGTTTGGGTGGCTGGGGCCATCAAAAGCAAAAGGTTTGTTAAGTGTGATTTTAGTTTCATATCTTAAATTCCCAATATCTATTTTTTAATTATTTCCATGCTAATGATCATAAAAAGCTTTGCAATTACTCTACTTAAGGAAAAGTTTAGTTTGTCATTTTTCCCCAACAAGAATCAATCTCATTGATTTCCTTTTGTTTTATATACCTTTGTAAAATCTAATTCCAATTGGAGACTTTTATAAAACAAAGCATAAAAATGCATTAATTTTCTAGAAATCAGACAAATCAGAACAAAAACTTTGACTAAGATTAGACATGTTGAGTCACACTAACTCAAACTTATTATTACTAATTTGAGTTTAAATTAGTATTGTCGCAACTTAAACTCGTTTGTTAAACATAATCAATTTTTTGAAAAATTATTAAAATAGACATTTTCACTTAGCGTTTCATACTTTTATGGTAATGTTAAAACAAATTCACGCATATAACGATGAAATACGCAAATCCTTTGTCGCGTAACCCTAATTATTTTCATTCTATACAAGAATAACAAAGCCATAAATAACATTACACACACCAATATATCTTTGACTGAAGATCACTCTTCACTTAGTTTATGTTAGTTTTAATTTAAAGGAAGCATAATAAAGAAATAGACAGTCATTCAGTCTAAATCGAATAAATAAATTTAAAACACTATAAAACAACTATAGGTGTAAACTAGCTAGGCAAGCTCTACTAAGCTCGGGCTTAACTTGTTTAATTTACAGAGAACTCGAGCTCGCCTTGTTTAATGCTATATTTTTCAATCTCGATCTCAGCTCGTGACTAGCTTTTCAAGCTTGAGCCCTACACGAGTTCGGCTCGACCATTATTTATAAATTAATTAACGTATATTTATGTATGTTGTTTAATTACACTTTTATTTATAACATTATATATATTATTTAATTATAGTTATCATAACTTTTTATATGTTACAATAAGTATCAAATAAGTAAACTGTAAATATATTTTAAAAATTTATATAAGTAACATGCTTCTAAGCTAACTCGAGCTCTATAACTGAAGCTCAAACTCATTTATTAAACACTAGGTTATAAACCCGTGTATTACCCGGGTTTGAAAATATAAATCTCATTCACTATCTTATTAAATGATTCTGGTTCTTCAAGTTGCAAAAATTGTGTACAAAAAACACATCAAAACTCTTGAAAAGTCACAAGAGCTGATAAATGTAAAATTCTTCTAGTTTCAACATATCTTGCTATTGAACTAACGGTTGTAAGTGTTTCTATCGGAAAGAAATTACCAAAGGATTTAAATTGAGGTAATGATATTAAATTATTAACCATCCATAACCAACAATAAATAAACTTGTGTGGCTTACTTCATGTTTTTCTTCTAATAACGTTATAGGCATTTTATCACAATTTTTGGTAATATCGGCAAAGATAGTTACGTCGCCATACTAGAGGCTGCCACGTGTCCGCTGACTCATCAAGGTCCATCACGATACGCGATGACAGTGCAAAGTGCGCCATCAAAGCGCCACATTGCGCCCAACGCCCTTCGCCCGAGCCTATGCGCTTGCGCGTCGGGTGCTTCGCACCCTCCGCTAGGACCACTGGTGCATGCTAGGCATATAAGAATATTATAATGGAAAATCTCTTTCTTATAAAGAGCTTTCATTTCTTTACCACTTTCCATGTGGAATGGGTTTTAATTACCTTATTTATACCCATGTGGTATGCTTCCACTTTCTTATATCTTTCAATGTGGGATGGAATTTCCTTATTTCATATCCTTAACATAAGATAACTTTATTCATGGAATATTTTTATTTCCTTATAGAATGGTTTTATTTTCTTTATTTGAATTTTCTCATTCCTTATTAGAGAATAATTTGATCCTTCAACTTTACTAAGTTTGTCAAATTTGAATCGAAATTTTTTGAATGTTACATCATCCGAAACAGATTTTGAGTTTTAAACCGGCTTATACACCTCAATTAAAACCCGTATAAATTTTTATTAATTGTTTTCTTTTAATATTCTATATTTTAAATCTTGATGTAACTACATTTATAATCACTCACTCACTCACTCACTCACTCACTCAATTCCTATATATACACTTCCCCATTTCTAATAATATTATTAACCTATCCCACACTCTCTTCACTAGCCTTAGCTACTTCCACCAGGTTCACTCCCCCAACAAAATCTGTCAGAAAAGATAACGAATTTCCACTTTCCCATTTTACCCTTCCTCCACCATGATCACCGGCCATGACTTCTACAACGTCATGTCCGCCATGGTCCCGTTATACGTCGCCATGATCCTCGCCTACGGCAGCGTCCGCTGGTGGAAGATATTCACACCGGACCAATGCTCCGGCATCAACCGCTTCGTAGCGATATTCGCCGTCCCGCTTCTCTCGTTTCACTTCATTTCATTAAACAACCCGTACGAGATGAACTTCCGGTTCATCGCAGCGGATACGCTCCAGAAAATCATTATCCTGGTGACCCTCGCCCTGTGGGCGAACTTCACCAGGAACGGGTGTTTGGAATGGGCGATAACAATATTCTCGTTATCGACCCTACCAAACACCCTTGTCATGGGGATCCCGCTGTTAATCGCCATGTATGGCGATTACTCGGGATCCCTCATGGTACAAGTGGTGGTGATGCAGTGTATTATTTGGTACACGCTTTTGTTGTTTTTATTCGAGTACCGTGGTGCTAAAATGCTTATTATGGAGCAGTTTCCCGAAACTGCTGCTTCAATTGTCTCATTCAAAGTTGAATCAGATGTTGTCTCTCTTGACGGACACGATTTTCTCGAAACGGATGCGGAAATCGGTGTTGATGGGAAGTTACATGTGACGGTTAGAAAGTCGAACGCCTCGAGGCGTTCGCTAGGGTTTGGGTCGACTCCGCGCCCGTCGAATTTGACTGGCGCGGAGATTTATAGTGTTAGCTCGTCTAGGAATCCGACCCCGCGCGGGTCGAATTTTAATCATAATGACTTTTATAACATGATGGGGTTTCCGGGTGGTCGGTTGTCGAATTTTGGTCCTGCGGACGCGTATTCGGTCCAGTCGTCACGTGGACCGACTCCGCGTCCGTCGAATTTCGAAGAGAGTACCGCTCCGGGACCGTTGAACTCCCAAAAGTTTGGTTATTATCCACCTGCTCAGACCACGCCTGCTAGTTACCCTGCGCCTAATCCTGATATCGCTTCGACCGGTACTAAGACTAGTAAAGGTGTTCAACAAGTGCAAGCTCAACAAAATGGAGCTCAAGTTAAACCTAATCACGACGCGAAGGAGCTTCATATGTTTGTGTGGAGCTCCAACACGTCGCCAGTTTCTGAAACTGGCGGCCTCCAAGTATTTGGGGGTAATGATTTCGGAGTGAGTGCGGATCGAGATCCGCAAGATGCCAAGGAAATTAGAATGATGGTTTCCTCTGATCATAACCAAAATGGTGAAAGTAAAGGTAGAAATAATAAATAACCTCATATTTGGTCATATGTCATGTCAGGTTTTAAAGTTTCTATATATATCTAGTTCTGATGTATTGAAACTATAATATATCAATACAGCAGAACTAGATACTTAAAAACAAAAAAGTAAGCTAGAAACTTTAAAACCTAACTTGACGGGTTTTACATAATTATATACTTATGTACAATTAAAATTATTTTTGGTGTAGATGTGACGGAAATGAGGCAAGAAGGTTTTAACTTTGCGGAAGAAGAGAAGGGTCAAGTCGGGTTGAACAAACTGGGTTCGAATTCTACGGCGGAGATCCACCCAAAGGGCGTTCCAATGGATGATAATGGTGCGGGAAAACAGATGCCGCCGGCTAGTGTGATGACCCGATTGATATTGATTATGGTTTGGAGGAAACTGATCCGGAACCCGAATACATACTCGAGTCTCATTGGTTTAATTTGGTCTCTCGTGTCGTTCAGGTAATCCCACACGTGAACTCATCGCCTCCTTTTTTATAGGGACACCATACTACTAGACCACTCGATCACGAGTGATTTTTTAGCAGGCGTGTTTGTGTTCTTAAAATAAGTAAATATAAATAATATTAAGATTAAAAGTTAATATCTATTAATTTATTTATTTTTATAATATAATTTGTTATTACAGGTGGCATTTGGCAATGCCAATAATAATTAAAAAGTCTATTTCAATACTCTCGGATGCTGGTCTTGGAATGGCAATGTTTAGCTTAGGTAACTTTTAAGTTTTAATTAAAATTAAATGTTCTTTAATTTTTTGTATTTTTAATCACTTATATTTATTAATAAGTTTAATTGGTATGTTATTATGAAGGTTTGTTTATGGCACTTCAACCGAAAATAATAGCATGTGGGAATTCAGCGGCTTCATTTGCAATGGGGGTTCGGTTTATTACGGGACCAGTAGTAATGGCAGCGGCTTCAATCGCCGTCGGTCTACGTGGCACTCTCCTCCATGTCGCTATCGTACAGGTAACCAACAACTCTTTACCTACATTTTATTATCATTTATTATGTTGATAATTAACGATTTTTTTTATTCATATGGTTGATTTACAGGCTGCACTGCCACAAGGAATTGTACCCTTTGTTTTTGCGAAGGAATACAATGTTCATCCCGCAATTCTTAGTACTGCGTAAGTATTGTTCTTTTTTTTAATCATAATTAGTTTTTAGGTTAATTAATTAAGTGTTAGGGAAATTAAAAATTTCACGATTTAGAATTTAGAAAAAAACATTCCTTATAAATTTAATACTAAGGTGACATGCACGTGTATGAACACGTAGCGAATATAATAAATAATGGTTGCATTAGTCAATATTAATTGATAATGTAACATTGTGTCGTAATCTAGTTAGCGTAAAGGTCTCAATCTCTACTTTGAACATGTAATTATCGATGATTTAAAGTTTATTTAAAGGTTTTTATAAATTTGTTAGAAATTTAATACTAAGGTGACATGCACATGTATGAACACGTAACGAATATAATTAATAATGTTTACATAAGGTCATAAGTCAATATTAACTGATAGTGTAAAGCTGTGTCGTAATCTAGTTACTTAGCGTAATGGTCTCAATCTCTACTTTGAACGTGTAACTATCGATGACTTTAAAGTTTATTTAAAGGTTTTTTATAAAATACTTCAGGGTTATTTTCGGGATGTTGATCGCTCTACCCATTACTCTAGTCTACTACATCATTCTCGGATTGTGAAGATTAAGGAAGGAAGATATGTTTTTAAGGTTGAAGAGATTTCCAAGACACTTGGAATATGAATTTTTTGACTAGATTTAATCCTTGATGTAAGGATCATGCTTCCTCAATTCATCTCCCAATGTTGTATCTTTTAATATGTTGATTTTCAAGAAAATGAGGATAATAATGAAGAAGAAAGGAGGCAAATATGAGGAGAAAAAGGGAGAGTTTAATCTTCTTATTTTCCCTTTATTTTGGGGAAAAAGAAACATGTTAATGATATGTTAGTGAAAAGTTTAGGATTTGATCTATATTAAGGTTAATGTTTTCATACGCTAGTGTTTGTTTGCTTTTTTATGGATATGGATATCCCTCTTGGTGTAATTATTTAAGGGTTTTAATTAAGTGACTATTATTAACAATCTAGATGGAAAATGTGCACCTTCATCGCCTAATCAATTTTAAATGGATTGAGAATGGTTGAGTCGCCTGATCGTGTTTTAAATACAATGTTGTGTACTTTTACTTAAGCATGCAAAATTAACTGAACTTTCAGTGAATAGTTTGTGAGTCTCGTTCAACATGAAGTTTGTTTATATTTTGCTTAATTACTTAACAAACGAACACGTAAATTTCGTTATATGCTTGCTCGTTTACATTCATTTATGTTCGTAAGTTTACATTTCTTTAAGTTTGTTCGTAAATGTATTCATTTATAGTTTCTTGTCCTGTTACGTCTTTAATTATGAATTTTTCAGCCTAAATATTATTCTTCATGTTACTTTTTGCTAGTTTTAGCTTAGTATTTTTCGATTGTTTATGTTCATGAACCGTGTATTTATAATGTTAATGAATGAACATAATTGTTCGTTTTCTTAACGTGTAAACAGAGACATGCTCTCTTCGTATTCGTTTGTTTGGTTAAATTTAAGTTAATGAATGCGAACATACTCCCTTCGTATTCGTTCGATTTGTTTACAAGCTTACTTTTACCCACGTTCTAACTAATCTGGTGTTACTTAAAATAGGTTAGGTAATGAACATATCTATAAAAAAATATATGCATTGAATATGTCCATTGAAGTATAATATTTTGACCTATAAATCAACCATCCATATGTTGATTTTCTAAAAGGAAGGTTAAAATGTTTTATTTTGTTTCCATTTCGATATTTTATTTAAAGGTAATAATTTTTACCTTTAACTATATATGATGGATTGTCGACTATCTTACTTGTCCTATTAGTGTGAATATAACAAATGGATTCTCATAATCTCATTTGTAAACAGGCTAAAAGATAGTTACTTTAACATAAAGTGGAAACCAACATGCTTTTTTCTACAATATATTTTGATTAATATATTCATTATAGTAATGTTTTTGTTATATATATTTAATTGACTAAAGGGGATTGTTTGTAACATTGAGTAAACACATTTGGAAGATAAAATAAAAGTGAAAGGGACTTTGTGAAAGCAAGGGTGTAGTAAAAGTGATTACTTTGTGGTGGGATTCAAACATTTGGTCCCTTCTTTATATTATAAAAAAGGCATCTTTGCATAATAACATGCACAAAATCAACCAAAAGTTGTTTCAAAGCATGGGGGAATTGAATCATGTGTTAGCCACATAATTAAAAAGAAGGAATCTTTTTATAGGTTACACTTTATATTTCATAAAAAGTTAAATACTTTTTAATCTTAGAGTTGAACAAGAAAACCATAGTTAACATTTGTGTTTATGTTCTTTTAGATCTAGATACATGTATGTTTGATGGTTCATATATGTGCTTAAGATTAGTGGTTATATGTGTGAGTGTGCCTGTGTTGGGTTTGGTTGTGATGGGCGATGGTTGGGGTGGTGGCTACTGGCTAGCGATAAAAACACGAATAACTGAACATGCGAGAATGCATTTTGACAACATTCGTCTTGATCAACGGTCATGGCATGGTTGTAAGTTGTAACCCATCTCCCCTTTATCTAGAGGTGAAAAGTTTAAAGACCGTAATTAAAATAGGTAATGTGATATCTAGAGCTGGGGAATTTACCCATCATTCTAGATTCTCACATTAGTATTATTTAAGGTATGGCATTTCTTGTGAACTCAAGTGACTTGCCAATCATTATACATTTTCCTTTATGAAAACTTAAATCAAAGATTGTAAAAAAGTTTAAAGTGCAAAACACTAAATCTATCACACTCTCATTTATTGAGTTAAGGGTCCATGCTCCACACGACCCATGCTATGGACATGTGGTTGTATTATTGTGTGTGAAAGAGAGGAATAGAGGATCCAACTAAATTTGGGAAGAATGTAACTTGCCAAGGGCCTTTATTTAGATTACTCATAATTGCATTTTTATGTGTCTCGTTCATATTTGTTTTTAGAATGACAACTTCACGAGACCTGAACACTCAATATCTGGAAACACAAAATTTTCTCCAACACTTTGGTATCACTAGATCAAAGCCCTTTACATTCGCGGTTATTTATTTATGATATATATTATTATATAGGATTTGGATTAAATACAAATTAAATGAACATGCTAATTGTGAGAATTAAGTAGAGTAATTATGTAATATGATGTAACTACATAATTACTCTACTTGATTCTCACAATTAACATGTTAATTTAATTTGTACATTAACTTCCTCCTTGTTATATATGCAACATTTGTTGGTTAAGAGGAAAATTTGAAAAAGAATGGAAAGCATAACTGCATAAGGAAAGAAAGGTTTTATGTCATGTGGAGCATTTGATGTCCTTTAGTTCATATCCAAATGTTGATTAAAGTCCTTTATTGATAAATTGGTTTGTACAAGTAAACAATGACTGATGAAAAATGTAATCGAAATGATTTTTTGGTGGAGGGCGATGTGATACGTGACGCCCATACGGATATGCCCTCAGCCGGAAGGCTAACAACAAAAATGATTGATGTGGTGGTTTATAAGTAAAAGAAGTGACCACTTCTTATTTCTGGTTTAGTAAACATATATCAAATCTCTTATTTATCTAGTGTTTCCATTTGGGTTTCATAAATGTTAGTCACAAGTCACAACTAAGCAGAACTAATTGTGAAATCAGCAATATTCGGGATTTCAAAATAGTGTCATCTTACAATCTAATCAATCAACAAAGATTATAAAGAATGTTGGAAACTGTGTTTATGACAAAGATTATAAATAAATTAAGGAAATTGTGATTATAAAAGAATGCAAGATAAAACACAGTTTGTGCTAGATATTGTGACGCGTAACATCCCAAATATAAAGAATGTTGGAAACTGTGTTTATGACAAAGATTATAAATAAATGCAGGAAATTGTGATTATAAAAGAATGCAAGATAAAACACAGTTTGCGCTAGATATTGTGACGCGTAACATCCCAAATATAAAGAATGCTGGAAACTGTGTTTATGACAAAGATTATAAATAAATGCAGGAAATTGTGATTATAAAAGAATGCAAGATAAAACACAGTTTGCGCTAGATATGGTTTCTCAAAAATATTTGGGATGTTACGCGTCACAATATCTAACGCAAATTGTGTCTTATCTGCTTTCACATGTTACTATGTTTGAGTTATTTATGACAAGTTCTTATAAATATAAATAATACTTATAATATACTCAATTTGTTATTAAATAGATACTTTAATTTCCTGCTTCTTTTATTCATTCTTGGTTTACTACTTTACTTTCTCATTCAACACACATTCACATCTACTTTTTGTGTGGTTCACATAAGCCATGCATCTCATGAGTCCCCACAATGGTTACAACTAGACGTGTCAAAACATACATTTCTCACCATTTTGTTGACCAAATTCAGACACCAAAATAGACACATCGCATGCTTCATTTACTCATAGTTTCTCCAATAATTCGTACACTATTTAAATCGTACGAAACGATCACGAACAAAAAAATCCAACAGTTTCATAACCTAAGACGTGGTTAAGGTGTCGAACATGCACATGAGCACATTCGAGTGGCTAAACGAGGCTGGATCTAGCTCGGGTCAATCAAATGGTTGGAATGAGAGCAAGAGACGGGTTGTTTTCGATTTCGGGTGAACTACAGACATTGTGGCATGGGTGGGTGGCCAGGGGTCGAAGGGGACCAGTCTCGTGAAGGATGAGAAAGACAGCTCCTTCAAAGAAACCACTTTGTGTCAATGTCTTCTCTTTAAATTATTAATGTCAATGATAAGATATAAAAGTATTTATAAATAGAGAAACTGGATTTTAATAATCTAAACTAGAACTCATTTAATATACGGAGTAATATGAATTCACACTAATAATTAAACCAGTGTCGAGAACAAACTCACTCGTGTATTAATCATAGATTACGTTTAATTTTTACTAACAAAGTTACGTTTCCTCATCTCACCTATAATTAACAAAATTAAGTGTAAATCTATGGATCGTGCGAGTGCGAATACACTTAACAATGAAAATGAAAGTTCTAAGTGACACCGGTTACATTGTTTGTGTAAATTATTATCGGTTATTGAGTTATAGTTTAATTATTCAAATCCAGTTTGTATTGAACATAAAATATTATGAAAAGTGGATGAATCATATAGAAGTCATTTTATTTATCGAATTTAACGATAAATAAACAAACAAATGTACCTGCTAAATTTAAATTAACTCGTAGAGTAGGAAAAGGGGTATTTAAATTTTTTTCATTTTACTTTCTTGGACAATCATTAAGAAGCCGTGTTTACAACAAAATAGAAGGCAAACGAAAAACAAACAAGAAATTTGTACCCATAATCTTTTTTAAATTAAAAACTAAATCGCTTAAAATTTATATTTATGGATTTGGGGTCGTAACAAACTGTCCATGACCCGTTTAAAAATTAAACGGAACTTTAATTTTTTTAATATTTTAAATACAAAATAAGATATTGTAAATTTTATTATAAAATGAAAAAATAAATGGAGTGGGATAAAGTACGATGGAAAAAAGCAAATGCTTTGTTATCTAGAAAGAGAGATGTATCATAAAACACACCTGCACCGGAAGTTATCTGATTAGAAGTGTCTGGCTCTGCTCACATATTTCTTCTATGGCCCTCTCTTCAATTATTTGCATCAAACCTATAATATGCATATAATTATTATTTTCTTATATTAAAAAAATATTATACTTACAAATATAAGAAGTCGATTTCGAGTAGCTCATGAGCTGTCATCTCATTTACAACCCTATATATACGTGGTGGTTGACGTAATAGAGTTTAGAAAACGAGTGAAGGGCTTTATAATCGTCTTGTGTATCATGTTTTGAAAAAAAAAACATACAAGTGTTTTATGCATCACAATTCATCACTTAGAATTGGTTTAGAATATTTTGTATTAAATGATCACCTCTCTATACAATTATAACGAAAACAAAAAGAACACACTGAACTATTTATTTTCCAATATTGTAAAAACCTAAAATTACAGAAAATAGATGCATAAAATTTTAAAAAATATTGAGCATTAATAAAAATCCAAATGTTGTTTTTTTTTTTTGCAATAATATTACGTCATGTAATAATAGTTCTCACTCTATATATTATAGTTTACCAGTACCACTATATAGTCTAGCTAACATACTCGTTAAGTAAATTGTATATTTCTACTACAGAGTACAGCCTGCAGGCTAGCAGAAGATATGACTAGGCCAAACGGCCCAATTCAAGAGCGGGCCTTGTAAGTTGAGCGCAAAGAAGTGAAGAGCCATATAAGTCCACTAATTAACATTTAATAAAGTATAATTCTTAAGTTAAAATAAATTTTACAGCAAGATGTAGTTAAAGTTAAAGCATTCACATTGGAATCTATATAATCATATTTTCTATATAATATAAAGAAAATAACTAAAACGCCACTATGTTGAAATCTTTGTACCTTGTAATATAGAAAATTAGAGCACACATTAAATTTAGAGGCTTATATTCAATCCTATATATAAAAAAATAATAAAATAAGTGTTTGTAAGTATAATAGAAATAGAATGTTAAATATAGGAGGTTGCTAAAAAGTAAACAAAATTAAAAAAGACTGTGTTTTTAGTTAAATTATGGAGATGAAGATGAAGTCTCCAACGTGAATCTTTCTTATATGGTTAGACTTTGTAGTCTGTAACTCACGTTGGGCATTTCAAGTGTTTTAAATATGGGGTTAGTAACTTCGGATACAATTGCTTTTTTGGTAACCATGAGACCCGTTATTCGAAACTCGTGGGACCCGCCAATACTATTGAAAGCAATAATAAAAATAAGGTAAACTGCAACTTGTGCTAGGCGTGTGATTTTAAGAGGTTATGGTAGGGTACCAGTGACAACAACACTCAAAATGAAACTTCGCTATAGGGAAATAAAAATTTTACGATTGCACCACCTTGAAGGCTCGATTACAAATTTTCGCTTGATTTGATAACCAAAAGAAAAACACAATACTTTATAAATGTAGAACCCATGTACCCCAATGGCATGTTGTTTTCATGAACCTAAAGTGTACATGCATCACCAATCCTCGTCCTATTACATGATTAAATGGAACATCATGTCATTCACGGATGCTACTTTCATGACCATATAGGCATATATCATTATATCATCCCTTCATATATATATATATATATATAGGATCAGAATCATAAGAGAACCTTTTTGAAATTGAGAACTATGAGAACCATTTTGGACCACAAAAAACCCTAAAATAAAAAAAAAACACAAAAATCAAAAAAGTATAAAAACCAAAACTCTTATTTTATCATCCCGGTTTCATAAAAAAATAAAAAAACTCGGTTTAGCTAAATTATATACACATATGTATAATATATACATATATGTATATTTACATGTTTTTTTTGTACACATGTGTATAATTTAAGATAAATGATATTGTACATATGTGTATATTACGTAACTAAAGATTATATAAAATTATACATATGTGTATAATACGACGTTTTTTTTTTGTTTTTTTTTTGTATTTTTTTTATTGAAACCGGAATGAAATATAAGAATTTTGGTTTTTTTTACTTTTTAAAAATTTTTATTATATTTTGTTTTATGATTTTTTTAAAGGTGTTTTTAGTGGTCCAAAATGGTTCTCAAACTTCTCAATTTGCAAAATGTTCTCTTAGGATCCTTACCCTATATATATATATATATATATAGGGTGGGATCTAGAGAGAACTAGAGAACTAGTAAATAATTATTTTTAACTATTTTAAAAAAAATTATTTTGTGATTTTTTTTCTTTCCTCATTCTAATAAGATGATATTGATACTAAAAAAAAAACTTGTCGGTTTAGTACTATAGTGCATATGTGCACTAATGTCTATTGCATATATACAATAGTGTTTTATTACATATAATACAACACAATTGCATTATCCAATACACACTATTGAATATATGCAAATACGAAACTAATAATTGTATGCAAAACACATTATCGCATATATGTAATACAACACTAATGCACATATGCACTATATCGATTTTTTTTAATTTTGTATATAATATAACACTATTGCAAATAAACAATACAAACACTATATATGTTATTAAACACTATTTCAAATATCAAAATGCACACTATTGCACATATGCATTATAAAAAAAGTCGGTGTATTGCATATATGTATTACTCGTTAATTTTTTTTGTGGTGAAAAATAACAGCATATAAGAAAGATGAAAGAAAAAAAATTTTAAAAATATTTTTTTTAATTAAATTAAAAATACTTCATTATCAGTTCTCTAATTCTCTCCATAAAATGGAGTTCTCTCATGATCCTCTCCATATATACATATATATATATATATTGATATATATACAGGCATTAATGAATTTGACTATATATTTGGATTTTTCGACCTTGCAATATAAGATATAAATGCATATGGCCGTAGACTCAGTTAGATGGACATACTTGCTATGCCACTAGTTATGTATTCAATATTTTTATATAAAATTAATTGTAAGAAAACAAAAGATTGTAAAGAGAACTAGAGAAGTCATACATCTAGTATCATAATAATTAGTAGTAATAAAAACATAGTTAATAATTGATTATGGAGTTAACTAGAATTCATAACACTCCCACTAAGACGTATTTTTAATTATACACTTTGTCCTCATGGAATCGTTTGGTTCTTCTTTATTATTTATGAACGACACGTTTCTTGCAATTGGTGGATCTTTGTACTTAGATGCATGTCATACACTGTCATACGTTCTCCATAATTTGATAATGTTATTGTTACACCGTGTCGTGGTATGTGAACATGTAAAGCTGACTAAGATCATATTTTAAGGGAATCTTATATATACATGATAAGCATGCCCAAATAGACAAGACTTATCGTTTTTATTTAAAAAGAGACATAAGTCATGTGCTCTACAAATATATCGGGAATATATACAGGTTTGAACTATATTTCTGGCACATGTACTAAGTGTGCAATTTTAATTTTTACATATATTAGTGCACATATCATATTTAAGTATATTATTTCTAGATCAAGTCCTTCACCTTCTTTTTGGTTTGGTGCAATTCCTTGTGTACGTTTAATGATTGGAAAGTTATTGTTATGTATTAAAAAAGTTAAAATTAAAATGAAGAAAGTTATATCAACATTTCAAGCAAACTTTTAGATGATGAATAACAATAAAAAATAAAAATGAAGAAAGTTAATAACTGTAGTAACTCAGATTATTATAGAATAAACAATAATCTGTACCGGGCTTATTCTAGGCTAGGCTTGGGTTGGGCCCAAGACCAATGTAGACACAGACGTAATAAAACTTTAGAAACATTATAATATAGAGTAGCATAATCGAATATCTCTTGAGCAAATAAAAATGTAATTATATTATTATATTCTAATTGTTGATAATTAGATAATGAAACACCAAGTAAATACATGTATAAAAACAAGAAACAATTAACATAGCAATAGTTTTTTTAACAATGATATTAACACCATTATCATAGTTTCATATTTTAACATCATTAGGATTATTAAACTTAATTAAACCATTGAAAAAAAATCATGTAGAAAGTACACAAAAGGAGTTTCAAAGTAAAGTAATAATAAACCAAAGACTTTCAAGATTCCATGAACCAACAAGTGTACATCAATGATTAGAAACAATAAATTTTAAATTATGTAGATGACAAAATGATCAACATTCAACAACAACAATAATATAGAGAAAAAGTTGTCAATATTCTTAATCAGTAGCCTTCAACAATGTGGCCCTTGTATTATCCGTTTCACCACCTTCTTAGCCTCTACTTTTTCTTCAATTTTCAATTTTGCCCTTGTGCAACATTTTTAACACTATAGTAACACTCATTTTCACATAACAAGAAACATAAATATTAAGAAACTTAACCATGCATGGTATACATATGTTATAGGTAACTTAATAAACCAACAAGCTATAACAATGAGAAAACAAGAAGATTGATCAAGAAGATCACAATCGTCGATTGTAGTCGTCCGCATGTTGATGAAGGTTGATCAGTGCTATGTGGTGGCTTCTTGTAGTAATAAGGGAACCATGGAACTAAAGGGTCTGGTGGTGGTTGTCCACTTCCATAGTAGTTAGGGTTATTTGGAGGGTTGTATGGGAATATAGGGGTAGGGTTATAACCGGTTTGAGAAGGCGGTGGAAAGGTGGTTTTTGGTGGACTGTTTCCACCACCACCACCACCACCAACACCAACACCACTGCCACCACTACCAATGCCAATTGGTGGTGGATAGCATGGATATGGACATTCCTGGCCGACAACGATAAGCGAAGAATTTAGGGTTATGTAGAGGAAGAGGGAGATGGAGAGAAATTGGTAGAGTTTAGAGGACATTTTGTAGTGGAAAATGGAGAGAATGAGAGTGTAATATGAAGTGGATAAAAGAGAAGAGAAGAAGAAAAGGCCAAAGAGGGTAGGAGGGTTGTTTGAGTGGAAATTATTACTAGTCAAATGGAGAACATGCAATATTTAGGACTTAGAAGTCACTTTTGTTAATGGTGAGGGGCCACATATCCCATTCATGCATAATGACTGAGTCATGATATATGTAACCGAAGTTAACTCAGTTGATGAGTCATGACTGTGTCTAACTCAATTGGGTGGGGCCTTATTTAGAGTTGGAGGATTGTGGTATGTTTGCCGAGGCGAGGGGTAAAGAGTTTGTTTCCAGTGAAATCTTCGACTCCAAAATCAAGTTAACATTTACAAAAGATAGTAGCAGTAAACTATCTATAATAAAAGGTGGTGACACTATACAGTAGTACCGGATTGAACATGCTAGACACAAGGAGAAGGTAAATCAAACCTCTTTTATGTACCTACACACTCTCTAGAGATATATGTACACTAATCCCGCATTTAGGTATGGCTAAGGCTAAAGTAACAAAAGGAGTTAAAAAGAAGAGGAGGGGGGAGGGGGGTGTTATTTCCCGAAAAGTATTTTTGCAAGTTACATGTATATATATCTTTTACTTCTTTTCTCTTTTGGTAAATATTAATAACAATAACATATAAAAGTAGTGAAAAAAATAAAAATTAAAGCAGTTATTGATTAAAAGCGATTTTCATGAGTTTTTAAGTTAAATGATATCATTGAAACTCTCCGCAAATATATACTCGTAAAAGACCCAAAAGTGTGAGTGCCTAATTAACTATTTCATCTGTACACATTTATAGTTTTAACTTTTTAACTTTTTAAGTATATATATGTTTAAGTATATAATCATTAAACATATTTTTGTTTTTATCGTATGATACAGTTTCAAGGAATTGACATGGATCATTCATTATATAAAATGCATGGTGACAAAACAATTTTTGGCCTACTTGGTGTCGATGTCTTAGTTGTCTAATAATTGTAATTGTGATTTGTGGCAATGTGGCATAGAGTACTCTTCATCACATGCCGGTTTTCTTCGGTTGTTAACTTGTTAATTCCTCGCTTGTTCCTCTTCCATAGCTCTTTTTTTCCTTTTTATAACTCAACGGATCATCTAAGAAGATCCGTGAATATCGAGAAACTTACCATCCAGAAATTACAGTGTAGACAATGGTTTGCAGTAATTTATTTAACCGATATGCAATATGCTATATAATCAGCACCCTCTATTTAATAGAAATATTTATGAAGATGATCAGGTGGTTAATGACCGCCAGTTATCCAATTTGACCGTTTAAAAAAACAAAAAAATCAAGTATAATTAATTATTTTTACTCTCATTACCATAATATGATGTGACAAATAAAATAAATTTTCTAAAACTCTTTTAATCTTCAAGAGAAATTGACACAACAAAATTTCCCTACAAATAAACTGCGACGTTGCTACTTTGCCTTCAGCCACCGGCACAAGCAAAAATATAATAATACTTTTTATGTCTTTGTAAAACGACTTATCAAAATTTTTTGTAATTTTGCTTATAGCTTGTTTTGGCCGGACACCTTTTCAAATAACATGTTTTAGCCCGGTTAACATAGACTAAAAGAAGACAATTTCTTTTTCTATAAGAGTCAATATGCACTATGAATATCAACTATCAACTATCAACTTGAGGGTTGTGTTAAAGGTATCCGGCCAATTAAAGTTTCTTATAGTGCTTTTATTGTCCTTAAGGGAATATATAAACTTTATGATTTATAATCATACAAAGCTACTTTAATTTCTCAACAAATATATCATAGTAAAGATCGGTCTTTAAATATCAAAAGTTCTAAATGCTTTTAACTTTCTATCAAATGCAAACATCACACCACCAAGACATCCAACCTTTTAAAGTTTGATCTGGTCAGAAAAAAAATAGCATGCCAAGTGACTTTGAGAATCAACTTAATTATATTTTAATACTAGTACCACACATCCACATAATGTGAAATTTTTACAATGCACCATTACAAATATGTATTTTTGACTGGCCTATTTGAGACATCTTTTACACTTAATATGATAATGAGCTGATTCAAAAGTTAGCAGACTGTTATATAAGTTTAATAACCAAAAAATCAAAAAAGATAGATACCAAAGTTAAAAAATGGCATGGCTAGGTACAAGTAGATCAATTATTAGGCCAATTACAAGTCAACAAAAAGGTCTCGACGACCTAGAGGTCGTGACAAACACCACATGTGGTTTACCTAGTTGTCAGGCCTCCGTCATTTAGATCCTCAATTCCATTAAACAAAACTTTCCCCCCAAGTTTCGCAACATTCAAAAATTAGTGTGAGCCTTTACTTGTTGTCCTACGTAAATTAGGCCTCTATTTAATGTATCATTTTCATGTTTCCAGTACTGTTTTGTAATTTCATAAAATTGTCGAACCTGGTAAATTTAGAAATTCTTTATATAAAGGGCTACATATTTGGTAATCGTTTAAAGTAGATACTACTACATATTTACATCTTTAAACATTGGAATTATATAGTATTGAGTGTTAGTTTAGAAACTACACTAGATAAGTAAGACATAAAAATAATATGAAAATGATAATGGGAAAGGAGGTTAAGGGGACAAGAAGAAATGAAAAGGTGACATGAAGGGTTTGTCGTACACATCACCAAGGGGTCCAATACCTCGTTTTCGATTCATCTCTGACTCAGCTGACAACAAACTTTGATACGGTCTGATATCCGAACCTTCTTTTCCCTCTTTTTATGTTTTATACGATAAAATAACCAAAATTGCTTCTTTTATTTGACATTATACAATTTAAAATAGTTTGTTAAGAACCTAAGCAAGGCCCGACCCAATGGCACAACAAAATGGACAACAAGATGAGTAGAGGTGCACAAACCACCGGATAGAAACATGTTTTGGGTATAGTCAGCAAAAGTCAAGAACCAGGTCAAGTAGAAACTAGTTCCGGTATGTTCAAGTATGACCGGGTTTTAGATAGGGTCAGGTCGAGTTTTGACCGGGTATTGGTGGAACCGGTTCTGGCAAGTGGTAGAAACATCGGGTTGAGTCCAAAACTGTTTTTTTTTCCCAACTCTAAAGGTAGAACTAGAATCATATAAGTCAAAGGATGAGAACATGGTGGTACTTAAGATTCATTAAAAATCTTCGAACTGAAGCTAAGAAAAATTTAGGCTTTTGAAGAGGTAGGTCCCAGCAGAGACCAGTTGGTCCCGCAAGACTCACCTTGAATAGGGACGTCTGCGCAAAGGCCATCTGCTCCCGCAGGACCCACCATGCTCATAGAATCTTACGCGCAGTACGCAAGCTGTACACGCAGGGAAAGCCTCCCAGTGGTGAAGTACCCCGCCTGTTCCCGCAGTTGCGGATACAAGCCATCAGGGAAGGCTACCCGCAGACAGCAGGGCTACACGCACAAGGGAATAGCTACTTCAGTAGTCACATGAAGGAATGAGCAAGGCGGGAACAATCCCGCCAAAATGAGCCAGTCCGTATGATTCTGAAAGATCTTTTGTACTATACCTACCAAGGTATGGATAGGACAGACGATCTGACCAGAACAACCCATGAGCCAATCACAGGGTGACAGCTCACCGACAACAGTACGAGGAGGAGCACCCTCTAGTACTGTTTGTCACTATTAGCCGCTGCCTACTCACCAACTCTTACTGACGGGCGTGCGTAGCCTACAGTTGGTAGAATAGTGTTACTGTTCGCCGTAACCTATTCACCAACCAGCATGGCCTGCGTATAATCCACAGTTGGTGGGACGTGCATAATCTACAGTTGGTGGAATAGTGCAGCCGACTTTGTTACTGTTGGCCGTAACTTATCCACCAACCAGTATGGCCTGTGCATAATCCACTGTTGGTAGAACAGGAATACTATTCAGCCGGCTGTACCTGCTTGGAAACCTACCTTCGGCTATAAATACTCCAACATCTTGGAATGGTAAGATCATCTGCTATCCAGTTATCTAGAAATCTCTTAATATACACTTATATTCAGAGCAATCTAGTCTGATTCTCACGCCGGAGGGTGGTCACAAGGAGGAACCCCCCCCCCCCTTCTCAGTGACGAGCTTACGGTGTTTGTTTTGCAGGTCTCCTGAAGAACAGCCTTCTCAGCTAGATCTCATCCGTGGGAAACATTACTTAACCCCCAGATTATCTACAATCTGTCCAGGGTTCACTTAGTGTTTCTTCATTGGCGCCATCCGTGCATAAAAGCTAGAACTATTTTAGTTTTTTCACAATTTCTGAAGAAATGGTTAACGTTACTCCGGTCCAAAGGCCAGTAACCGACCAAGAAACCCTGGTAACAACCCCAGCAACTGGGGGGAACACCGGCGGTTATACAATCCTTACGAACACTACCCCGACTACCCAAGCCGGGGCAAGTGCAGTAAATATTCCACTGGGGTTCACCGATACCCAGCTGGAAAAACGAACGAAGGTCCCTCGCCAAACACTAGATCAAGTGAAGGCATGGGCCGAAGCACGGCAAAGAGAATTCCAAGCCGAATTGGATGAACGCTTGCGTTCAGTTCAACAGGCTGACGAATTCGCCAGTACTCGCCAACACCTCAATATGAGCAGTGACTGCGAGTACTCAGACGACGAGTTGGAGTCCGATACCGACGCAAACCCTCGCCATAAGGCGAAAGGGAAGCGTAAGGAAACGGACGTCCAACCAAAAAGGAATTTTGGGGAAGCTTTTAAACCAATCGCGGAGAGAAACCCGCGTGACTTCTCCAAAACCTTTAGACCAACTGCTACAAATGCAGGAAAGTCAAAATTCGCAAGGGACATTGCGAAAGCAATCGCCCCAAGAAGTGCCAAACAAATGTCCAACATTGGCACTTATGATGGTCTATCCGACCCAGACGACCATTTGAACAGGTTCATTGCGGGGGCTACCGTCAGCAACTGGACGGAACCCACGTGGTGCTACATGTTCCAGATGACTCTGGTCGGAGCGGCCAGGGCATGGTTCGATCGTTTACCGATCCACCACATATATGACTGGGCGGACTTTCAGAACAAGTTCAGCCAGCACTTCAGCCAACAGAGGAAGTACACTGAAGAGCAGTGGACGATCCTCAACTGCGTGAGAGAGGAGGATGAATCTTTACTAGACTTCATCACTCGCTTCAACTCCAAAAAGCTAAGTCTCGGCAACATAAGTGAGGATCTGGTTCGCGCCGCCTTCATCCAAGGCGCCGAATACCCAGAACTTATCCGCACATTGACGGGTAAGGATGGCATGCCATCAACATGGGATGCCATCATGACGGCGGCAAAGCGCTTTGCCGAGACGGAAAAGCAACTGGGAAGGGATCTTCCCCAGAGTACACACCTCTACACGCAGAGGACAAGAGAAAACAATGTCCGGATCGCCCGGCAGAACAAAAAGAGGAGGCTAGGTATCTGGCAGTCAAGGGTAAACTTTGACACCTCATCCAGCTCTCGCCCTCTTGTTGGCGGAAGGGACAACACACACCCTTCAAACCGAAAACACCGGTGGACGCCACTCACGAAGAGCGTCACGGAGATATTTGCCACGGAAAAATTGCCATGGCCAAAAGCCCCATTGATCCGGCAGAAACCTAATGCGGATCAAAGCAAATCCTGTGATTTCCACGGGACAAAGGGTCATGGTACTGAAGAGTGCACATCCTTGAAGGATATTATTGAGACATTTGTCAAGGATGGAAGACTTGCACATCTCGTGGCATCAATCAGGAAGGGAGGAAGGAATGACAACCGGTACAGAGGTAACGGACGAAAGCCCGTCGACATCAGCATCAACATGGTTCATGGCAAGGTCAGAGGAAGAAAAAGACGAGTAACAGAACCATGCGCGTGGAAGGAAGCTGAGGTGCGCTTCCCGCGAGTGCCAGGAGGCCCCAGCAAAGAAGGCCCCATCGTCATCAGAAGCCAGCTGGGGCATTACATCACTTCCTGTACTCTTGCTGACAATGGCGCTTCGTCGACAGTGATGTACAGGCAGTTCTTTGATAAGCTGGATGATGAAGACAAAGAACGCTTGGAGACGGTCTACGCTTCAATGGAAGGGTTTGACGGCAGTACAGAAACCCCCCTGGGTATCCTATCTTTCCCCGTTACTCTTACTGATGGGAATCATTCACGCACAGAAGACGTGGATTTTGTCGTGATGAAAAAGCCACACCACACGTACGACATCCTATTCGGAAGAGACGGGATGGCAAGATTCAACGCCGTGGTATCTTCAGTCCACGGCATGATGGGATGGCCAACGGCTGAGGGTGTAGCGATGATCACTGGCATTCCCCAGGTATGCATCGCATCTGTCTCATCTAAACCCAAACCGAAAAAAGCTAAACCAACCATCACCGAACCGGAAAAATGGGCCTTCAATGGCAAATACCCCGACCAGGCCGTTACCATTGGACCAACAATCGTTGATCCCACCCGCACCCTACTCAAACGCTTACTGCAGAAAAACGCTGACATCTTTGCGTGGGCACCAGCTGACATGACTGGTGTACCCCGAAGTAAGGCGGAGCATAAGCTCAAGTGCGATCCGGCTGTCACGCCAGTCGTACAAAAGCGCAGAGTAATGGGGCCTGAACAAACTAACGCGTGTAGAACCCAAGTTAAGGAACTCCTTGACGCAGGCATCGTACGCGTTAGCAGATATCAAACATGGGTTGCAAATCCCGTAATGGTACCGAAGAATGACAAACAATGGCGCATGTGCATAGATTTCAAAGATTTGAACAAAGCATGCCCCAAAGATTGTTATCCGTTACCAGAAATTGATCTTAAGGTTGATTCGTTGGTACCATTTCGCCTTAAATGCTTCTTGGATGCGTATAAGGGGTACCATCAAATCCACATGGCCGTAGATGATCAGGACAAAACCGCATTTCGGACGCCCGATGGTACATTTTGTTATAAAATGATGCCATTCGGACTTAAGAATGCAGGGTCCACGTACCAACGACTGATGGACAAAGAGTTTCATGCCCAAATCGGGAGAAACTTGGAAGTCTATATGGATGATTTGGTCATCAAAAGCCCCGAGCCAGAAGCGATGTTGAAAGACATTGAAGAAACTTTCAACACGCTCAGAAAGATAAACATGAAGCTCAACCCGAGCAAGTGTTCATTTGGGATGGAAGAAGGGAAGTTCTTGGGAGTCATTGTTACTAAAGATGGCTTCAGAGCGAACCCTGAAAAGGTCGAAGCCATTATTAAAATGGAATCACCTACCACCATCAAACAGGCTCAGACACTGAATGGACGACTAGTCGCACTTAATCGCTTTTTGGCAAACCATGCGGATAAGTCGTTTCCTTTCGTGTCAACATTGAGAAACTGCTTAAAGAAAACGCACTTCCGCTGGACACCAGAAGCGGAAGCAGCTTTTCAGGAGATTCGGTCACGCCTGATCGAACTCCCAACACTTACAGCACCACAAACGGGAGAGGAGTTAATCCTATACCTTTCCGCAACAGATAGAGCAACCGGGGCAGTCCTGCTAATAGAACGAAAAGGCATCCAGATGCCAATCTATTATGTTAGCCGTGTACTAACAGACGTAGAAACCCGGTACTCTACCCTCGAAAAATTAGTCGTAGCACTTATACACGCTTCACGCAGGTTAAGACGATATTTCCAGGGCCACCCAATCACCATTCTCACCAACTTCAAACTCTCAAACGTTCTAGGCAAACCCGAATTATCGGGACGTCTAGCCAAATGGGCAATTGAATTGGGAGAATATGCAATTAAGTACAAGCCAAGACCAGCCATAAAGGGCCAGGTCCTGGCCGATTTTATTGCAGAAGTCCCCGCTTCGCGGGAGAAAGAGTGCCAGGAGGAGGCTCAACCCTCCCCAGCACAGGACATCAATGATGTCTGGCGACTCTACACTGATGGAGCAGCCAGTAACGAGGGTTCAGGCGCAGGGTTAAAATTAACCAACCCAGCAGGCCAAGAATATACTTACGCTATTCGGTTGGATTTTCCAAGTACGAATAACGAAGCCGAATACGAAGCATTCTTGGCCGGTTTGAGAATTGCGCGTAAGATGGGAGTGAAAAACTTGGAAGCCCACGTGGATTCCATGCTGGTGGCCAACCAAATAAATGGGACGTACACGGCTGTGAACGACACAATGGCCCTGTACCTCGCCCAGGCAAAAACCCTCATGCGTGATTTTAATGATTGTAAAGTCATACACGTCAAGCGCAGCGAAAACAAATCTGCGGATGCGTTAAGCAAGCTTGCGTCACTAGCCTTCACCCATTTGGGAAAGGACATCCGCATTGAACTCCTCGAAGCACCATCAGTCCCACACAAGGAAATTTGTGTCATCCAAACCGGTACAGAAACGTGGATGACACCAATAATAAATTACCTTGCAGCAGGAACACTACCAGAGTCAAAAACACAGGCAAGAAAACTACGCTGTAAAGCACTAAATTATCAACTCGTCAATGACATCCTTTACAGACGTAACTTTCTTGGCCCACTCTTAAGATGCGTGGACAACCAAGATGCTGACTACCTCCTAAGGGAAGTACACGAAGGCATCTGTGGAGTACACGCAGGTCCCCGCGCTGTTGTAGCCAAGCTAAACAACGCGGGATACTTTTGGCCGGGGATGCATACGGATGCACTGGCATACATCAGAAAATGCAGGTCTTGCCAACTTTACGCACCCAACACGCACCGCCCGAAGAATGAACTGGTTCCAGTCACTTCTTCATGGCCATTTCAGAAGTGGGCCATCGATGTGACAGGCCCATTTCCCACAGCAGCAGGAAATGTTCAGTTCCTAGTGGTGGCCATCGACTACTTCACCAAGTGGATAGAAGCAAAACCTTTAGCCCAAACAACCGCGAAGCATATCAAAAAATTTATTTGGGAATTTATTATTTGTCGTTTTGGACTTCCACAGAATTTGGTGAGTGATAACGGCACCAACTTTGCTGACAAGAAGCTACAACAGTGGCTAAAAGAACTTCAAATCACCCACACCTTTACCTCAGTGGCACACCCGCAAGGTAATGGTGAGGTGGAAAGAGCAAATAAGAGCATCGTCGAAGGCATCAAGAAGAGGCTATCGGAACACAGATCCGGCTGGGTGGACGAGCTTCCGCACGTCCTTTGGGCAAACAGAACGCTGAAGAAGGCCAGTACGGGAGAAACCCCGTTCAGCCTCACTTATGGCACTGAAGCCATGGTCCCGGTCGAAATTGGTCTACCCTCGCCAAGGGTCTTGATTCAGCCAGAAGACAATGATGCGGAAAGACGGTTGGATCTTATGCTAACCGAGGAACGCAGAGACTTAGCCGCATTGCGTGAAGAGAACTACAGACGACAAATGCAAAAGTACTACAACACGCGGGTAAAACTCTGCAACTTCAAGATAGGAGACTACATACTGCGTAACAACGAGGCTTCAAACCAAGAGCGCCCGGGAAAGCTGGCCCCGGTTTGGGAAGGGCCATACATTATCAAAGAAGTCCTGGGAAAGGGCGCATAGCGGCTCGAAAGGCTCGATGGCACTCCCATCCCAAGAACATGGAATGGAGCTCAATTACGCAAATGTTATATGTAGATCAATTCCAAAACTTGTAAAGGCCTAGAGCCACTTCTAATGGAAATGATTCTCCTTTCATAATGTGTTTACCTTTATCCTTATGAACTTCCCACTGGTGCCGGTATTTACCGCATAAACGGGGAGAAGTAAGTCGTTACGTGTGGAAGGCGGCAAAACCCGCATAAACACAACGTTAAAAATAAGGGAAACCTACACGCAGGTATGATGTAAGTAAAGTTTAGCCATCCTTGTAAGTGCAAGTGACGGTCTTACCCGCACAAGCACAAACAAGGAAGCAAAACTTCAACCTATCATCTACCACGTTCAAAGGTTATCCTAAAAAAAAAAAAAAAAAAAAAAAAAAAAAAAAAAAAAAAAAAGATAAGGAAAACCTACACGCAGGTCAGATAAGGGTAAAGTTTTGCCATCCTACTAAGTGCAAGTGACGGTACTACCCGCACAATCACGAAAGAGGAAGCAAAACTTCACACCTATTATCAACCACGTTCAAAGGTTAACTTATCCTCAAAGGATGAGGAAAACCTACACGCAGGTCAGATAAGGGTAAAGTTTTGCCATCCTACTAAGTGCAAGTGACGGTTCTACCCGCACAATCACGAAAGAGGAAGCAAAACTTCACACCTATTATCAACCACGTTCAAAGGTTAACTTATCCTCAAAAGATGAGGAAAACCTACACGCAGGTCAGATGAAGGTTAAAGTTTAGCCATCCTACTAAGTGCAAGTGACGGTTCTACCCGCACAATCACGAAAGAGGAAGCAAAACTTTAACCCATTATCAACCACGTTCAACAGGTTAACTTATTCTAAACACTTGGAAAATTGCTAATTTAAACTAAGTATGCAAGTCATAAGTTTATAAAGCAAGGAACCCAAAGAAAGAAATAACAATCTTATACGCAAAAAGATTTATATTTCACAAATAAATTATTACAAGAGTGGCCGGGTAACTACCCGCCTACGAAAAGAAAAATAAATACATCCGTACAAGACTATCCTAGCAATGGGAAGGGATCTTCGGGATCAAGCTTCAGGGCCGCTTCCACTTGGACCCGCTCCATCAGAGGAACGGGGCGGTTCAAGGAAAGCTTTAAGGATAGCTAACCCATCATCAGCAGCAGCTACTTGGTTCACCTTCTCCACCACCGGATGCGGGAAGGCGGCGTATTGATTTACTGCTTGGTCATATATGGCTTCGGTATCTACATTGTACAAAGGGAAGTTGGATGGCGGGACGCCTTTCTCAACAAACCCTAGACCAAGCAGGAAACCGACCCGTTCCCCATCCTCGTGAGAAGCGTTGAGGGCTGCGCTCATTGCATCATCGTAAGATGTCTCTGAGAAGACCCGATGCACAACCTACATAAGAAAATATACAAGTGTCAACACCCTAATTACAAAGATAAGCGTGAAGACATGAAGATAGACATACCTGAGACAACGCTTCTCGAAGAAGCCATTCCTTGGCAACCAGAGCTTCTTTAAGGGCGGCTTGAGCTTGGGTGCAGGCGCGTTCGGCTTCGCTTTTGTTAAGTTTGGCAAGTAGCACTTCCTTTGCGGCAGCCTCTTCGACGCCCTTAAGCTTCCGCTCGGTGTGATCAAGCACGCCCCTCTGGTCCAGGATCTCTTGAAGTTTCTTGGCATCCTCCATCGCCAAGGCATCATGAGCACGTTGGAGAGCCTCCAATTTGGCCTTGAGCTCCTCGTTCTCCACGCGTAAAGGCTCAGCAACGGCTTCAGCCTTGGTGGCCCTCTCGGTAGCGTTCCTCGCAGTCTCCTTAGCCAGCCGAAGCTGTTCGTTAACAGCTTGGGCAGCCTTGGAGCGGGCCTCGAGTCGCGCTTGAACCTCAACCTCGAGGGCCTTGAAGGCCTTCTCCTTCTCCGCAGCAGCTGCGGCCAACTTTTGGTTCTCCTCCCGAAGAGCCCGCGCTTGAGATACTTCCTTGGCGCGAGCTGCTTTTAACTTGTCGTTTTCACGACAAAGCAGCTCGACGCGCGGCTGCATCCGGGCTTGGAGAACCCGAAGCTCATTGGTTAGCCTACCCTCCTGGTAGCTAGCCATGGCTTCCCCCAACGCACCATGGGGAGCAGCGTGGTGAGCCCATTCCACGCACTCCACAGGGGTACGAAGGGTTGTTCCTCGGCATATGTTCCATCGCGGAACATACACTTCATTGGAATCCGAAACTGCAGAAAACAAAAAGCAGTTAGGAAAAGATGATAAAATATATAAGTGAAAAAGGGCCAAAGGAACCCTACGCACCTGTAGGGTCAATTACAGGCCGATAGCCGCCGAACCCATCACCTGAACCCAATGGAAATCCATCCAAGAGGTCAGGCAGATGGGAAGGTGGCGGAAAGATGCGAGAAGCCCCACGCGTACCTGAGGGACCGGCCGTCGTTGCCGGGGGCATAGTAGCAGCCGCCGTGGTCGCCGCCGTGGTCGCTGCCGCAGAATCCGCGGCAAAAGTAACCGCCGGCTCTGTGAAGGATGCTGTAAAAATTGCACTCACAGCCGGCGGTGACGTCATCTCGGCTGGAACAGTCGGCTCAGGAGCAACTGAACCAGCGGAAGTAGGCGCAGGCGCCTGGTTCGACGCCTCAGGTAGGCTGACCAAGCCTACCGTCATTGGCGGAGAGGTAGTACTCGGCCCCTCACCCTGGAATGCGCCAACATCCACACCTGCGTAAAGAAGAAAAGTGTTAAAAGACTTGGAAGATTAAACTACGAAGATAAAAGCCAAGAGTTGTACTTACGGGTTTTCTTGAGCTTGAACGTACGGACGGGCGGGGACGAACCCGATGGAGCCGGTCTCTTGATGCCGGTCACCGTCGTCGTCATTGGTTCTCCGGAGGTAACAGTCGTAGCCTCCGGAACAGTGGTCTTCTCACCACCGGGGTTCCCCGCCACCTCTTCACTATCTGACTCAGTGTCAGATAGGAGCACCGGATCGGCTGTAGAGGCCGCCTTCTCCTTCCCTTTCCCGCCGGCAGCCCTCTTCTTCCGCACTAACGGAGGACCATCTGCGGATTCCTCAGAAGAAGACAGGATGTAAGGAATTCCAGCAGCGGGTACAGCACTGAGGGGTGGAGGAGAGAATAACGCCTTACCTGGCCGCCGGTGGCTCAGGATCTCGTGGCCCAGCGGGTAGACCTCCACAAACCGATCCGCTGTTTGCTCCAGGATGGGCAACTCGTTCTCGTCAAGAGCACGAGTACCCACCCGCACGGGACCGTCAGCTTCCCGCGGGTACAGGAGCGACTCCAAATTGTTCCCCTCTGAAAGAAAAGAAACAGTTAGAAGACAAACTCATATCAGCAAGAAAGACAAGACATACCATAAGGAGTAGAGTTCAAACCGTATTCGAGAAGGATGGGAACCTGAGACGCCTCCTTCCATACCCGTCTCATCCCCAGCATCACCATCCCGGACTCCGCAAACCGGTAAACCGGAGATTGGACCCGGGATATCTTTGCAAACCATTCCGCCTCCTGGTAGTTGGTGGCGTGGTGGCTCGGAATGGCTTGGCCATTTTTAAACTTCATGGCAATGGGGACGGCGCGGGCAGAAATGTAGAAGAACTCCCTCTTCCACGATCGGAGACTGCGCTCGGTCGCGCAAATCTTCAAACCCTTGATCCGGGTTGTCAGGGTGTACCACCCCTGGATGCACCTCCAAGTATAGAAGGTCATCAGGCGGTCCACATAGGGCTCAACACCCAATATCCGGCACACCCACTCGAAGTGGCGAATCTTCGCGATCGCCATTGGGTGCAGCTCGGTCAGATGAACACCGTGCCTTTCGAGGACACGGTAAACAAACTTTGTCAATGGGAACCTAAGGTTCCCATAAACAAAGAATGCAGCATATACCCCGATCTTGCCACTGGGGGCATCGTACACGGTCTGATGGGGTTCAGGAAACTCAGGCTCGAGAGGATCGAGCATGAACTTCCTAACAACATACCGGTACTGATCGCCGGGCAGAGCACACTGGCACTCGCCAGCAGTACTCCTGTCATCGGTGGTAGACTCGAGATCATGTGAAGACATCTTGCAGAAAGAAAGCGATTTCGGGAAAATGCTTGCCTGAAAAGGGGAGTATTTGCCGGAAATCGCTAAGAAGAAGAAGAGAAGGGTGAATGTGTGAATTAAAAAGGACCCTCTCCCCCTTTATATACTAATCGCAATTAATGCGGTGAATTTAATGCGGAGGAGAGAGAAATCGAGGGTGCAATGAAACTATGACGCGTGGCAAAAAGCAAGCTGGCAACAGCTGTAAAAGGGACGCGTGCCAGAAATTTCGCGGCCACGCGCCCGAAAAATCGCGCCCACGCGCCTGAAAAAGCGTCTGGAATGACCATGTACTGTCACGTCACCATAACTTCCTGCACGTCCTGACACAGTCAGAAGAAACCGTCGCACGACGTTTCAGATGTTTGGACTGTTCTTATCCTCACCAACCTTTCGAATTTCAAAATTCAAAATTCAAAAAGATTCAAAAATAAGCGAGAAAATACCCCTTACCTTGGCAATCAAGTAACCATAAGACGGATGCGGGTACAGTGTTAAGGCAAAACCTTTCACATACCTAGCACCAGCAGGGAATTGAAGCCACGAATACCCCGGCAACAAAGTAACTATAAGGCGGGTGCGGGTACTGTGTTAAGGCAAAACCCTTCACATACCTAGCACCCGCAGGGAATTGACGCCAAGGGTACCTTGAAAGTAAAGTAACCGTAAGACGAGCGCGGGTACAGTGTTAAGGCAAAACCCTTCACATACCTAGCGCTCCGCAGGGAATTGAAACCAAGAAGGATCTTCTGGGCAATGCTTGCGGAAACGGAAATAACATCCCCGCATAGCGGGAACGTCGAGAACTACATTGTTTGAGGCTCCAGGATGGAATTGGTGGTTTAAACATAATTGATCACTATGTTCAAAACCACTAAAACCTCAAGGAGAATCCACACAAGTGAGACTCAACGCTCCTGACTTGCGAGAAGGTTACATACCTACCCGCATCATACCCAAAGATCAAGCAAAAAAATCGGGAATTTTTGCAAGTGACATTAGGAAACCCGCGGGAAGAATCCCCACGGAGAACCTTAAAACTAAAAACCCTTTTCAAAACCCCTTGCTTAAAGTCCAAAAGTTCACCTCACTTTATTAAACATTCATGAGAAGAACATTGGACTGGGGGGACTTGAAGAGGTAGGTCCCAGCAGAGACCAGTTGGTCCCGCAAGACTCACCTTGAATAGGGACGTCTGCGCAAAGGCCATCTGCTCCCGCAGGACCCACCATGCTCATAGAATCTTACGCGCAGTACGCAAGCTGTACACGCAGGGAAAGCCTCCCAGTGGTGAAGTACCCCGCCTGTTCCCGCAGTTGCGGATACAAGCCATCAGGGAAGGCTACCCGCAGACAGCAGGGCTACACGCACAAGGGAATAGCTACTTCAGTAGTCACATGAAGGAATGAGCAAGGCGGGAACAATCCCGCCAAAATGAGCCAGTCCGTATGATTCTGAAAGATCTTTTGTACTATACCTACCAAGGTATGGATAGGACAGACGATCTGACCAGAACAACCCATGAGCCAATCACAGGGTGACAGCTCACCGACAACAGTACGAGGAGGAGCACCCTCTAGTACTGTTTGTCACTATTAGCCGCTGCCTACTCACCAACTCTTACTGACGGGCGTGCGTAGCCTACAGTTGGTAGAATAGTGTTACTGTTCGCCGTAACCTATTCACCAACCAGCATGGCCTGCGTATAATCCACAGTTGGTGGGACGTGCATAATCTACAGTTGGTGGAATAGTGCAGCCGACTTTGTTACTGTTGGCCGTAACTTATCCACCAACCAGTATGGCCTGTGCATAATCCACTGTTGGTAGAACAGGAATACTATTCAGCCGGCTGTACCTGCTTGGAAACCTACCTTCGGCTATAAATACTCCAACATCTTGGAATGGTAAGATCATCTGCTATCCAGTTATCTAGCAATCTCTTAATATACACTTATATTCTGAGCAATCTAGTCTGATTCTTACGCCGGAGGGTGGTCACAAGGAGGAACCCCCCCCCTTCTCAGTGACGAGCTTACGGTGTTTGTTTTGCAGGTCTCCTGAAGAACAGCCTTCTCAGCTAGATCTCATCCGTGGGAAACATTACTTAACCCCCAGATTATCTACAATCTGTCCAGGGTTCACTTAGTGTTTCTTCAGCTTTAAATAAAAGGGTTTTATTTTTAGTAACGTTTAAACAATTAAATTTTTAAATGAACTTATTAAGTTATATTTTTAATGTTTAAACTCAATTATCAATTTCATTTAAGCCAATTTTAATTAGAAAAAAAAATTACATCACCTAACCCATAACCCAATAATTCATTTAAAAATTTAATTGTTTAAACTCAATAAAAATTTTTTTTTTACTTAAGGTCCAAATTTTTTCACTATTAAGACCCAAAAGATTTTAACAATTTTCAAAAACGATCCTCGTTTAAGGGTTATTCATAAATTTAGAAAATAAATATTCGTGTCACTACTCACTAGTTATCTGCCTCTAGTTGCTAGCACCAACTCATCCATTTCCACTAATTCATTTGCTTGGTGAATACTCAAAGCTTCATCAAGTAGTACCACAAATTTTGGTTGAGTTCAGTGTTATCAAGCATTACTTATATGTAGACAGTAGCTTTCAAGCATCATAACTAGCACTTTAGTGATTTGATAAATCTTTGGTACTAGATTGTTTTTTTCTTAAATAATGTATATTGCGTATTACAATTTTCCAATCAATGGATCACATATATACCAAAGTTTTATTTGCGTGGTTTATATTTTCATGTCTCATCTGTCTCAAATTAGACAATGTTATTAGTGGGTCCAAAAGTGGGATGTTACATTTACATAATGTAAGTCTTAACTCTTAACATATTGTTTAATGATAAAAAAAAAAGAAAAAATTGGCATAGGTATCAATAATCTTCATCCAAATATTGTATTTTCTTTCATGTTGAAGCATTTTTTATAAATTGTTTAATGACATGTCATTTTCACTTAATTATAATTAATTCCGGTGTCATGTTTTATTAATTATAATGAATCTTGATGATTAAATAGAGACAACTATAAACATTACTGCCTAAGATATCCGTGATCAAATACTCATTTATAAAAAATATCACTATTATTTCTGTCTTTCCTAATAAACATCTATATTGCAAAAGGTTGATAAATCATATTTCATTATATAGTTCATATAAATATAAAAAAATATTAAGATTAGGTATACATTCAAAGGTAATAGGAAAATAGTGGTCCAATGTATAGACTAGTTGGTACCTCAGTGGTGGTTAAGATGTTACCTTCATATATATGGGATTTGTATTCGTCAACACAACGTTTATTTCTTGAATGTCCTCAAAAAAGAATTTATTATCTGATATGTTTAGAAGTGACGGACTCAGGATTTCTCTTCAATGAAAGACAAAAGAAAAGTAGGTCAAATTAAAATGAGCTAGTTCAAACATATTACACTAAAATGGACTCAGACTCGTTTATTAAACAAACTTATTTTAAACACAATATAGATAGGTGCTATCAAGAATATATAATAATCAATGCCACATCAAGCAATAAACACAAATAATATTCTTTCAACAAATAGGTATCAATTTTAAAGAGTCCAAATTATTTTATGTTACAAAGAGCAACAAGAAGATGATAACATGATAGTGATAAATTGATAATCAACCTTAACAAAAATAGTAATTATAATTAACCAAACAAGAAAATAATTCCCAAAATTAATGTATACAATTATTCAACAATCCTATATTATTTTGACAATATATTCTATGATTCACATAATCCTTTATTTTCTCATAGAATCAGAAATACTTTTAAGACATTAATTAGTATAATTACCAAAAAGCAAGCATGCCAAGTACCACTCCGGCAACCATAAGCGACCGTGGCGCCACCAAGACTCTCCTATGAGCAGATGCATGTGAGTAAGGGTCCACCGGATACAAGTTACCCGGTGGACCAGTAATGTAAATATATGAAGGTGGCGGAGGGCAGTTAAAGCCAGGTTTAGGCGATGGCTTGATCTTGTGTGGTGGTGGTGGGGGCGGTGGAGCGGTGTAGCATGGCTGGTTGCATGGACAACCACCACACTTAACTTGATCATCTAGTGGTTGGCTTGGAGTGGTGTTGGTGAGCTTCCTTGGGTTTGTTGCTTGGTTTGGGGCTAGAATCGTTGCGGTTATGATGAGAAAGAAGATCGGTGATATCGACATGGCGGTGGCGGTGGCGGTGGCAACACTAGAGGAGGGTGGTGGTTATGGTGGGATTAATAGTTTGAGAGATGGTGAAAGAAGAATGAATGAAAGCAAGTGATTTTATTAGTGCATGGATGAAAGAAAAGGAAACAATATAATAGAGAAAAAAAATAAAGTTATGAAATAGGTTTTAAGTTTAAGTTTGGTTTTAAATAATAAAATAGGAACAAAGAATATGGTGTGCTATTATAAATTTGAAGCATAAGTGCAGCAAAAATGGTAGTAACGAATAATATGGGGTGGTTGGCTTAACTAGGAAGGTATCTCACGAATATTGCACATGGGATCCCCCCAAAGCACTTTTACTTTAAAGTTTGTTACTTTCGAATGGTGTAAATAAAACAAGTTATTACTTAGGGTTATCACCAAGAATAGTTAAAAATTGCTAGGCTAAAGACGAGAATAAATAAGGGCCCTACGTAAATTATCGAGCTTAAACTGAGTAACTGGATTATGGTTTGGGATGTGTATAGTTTTTTTAGGGTCAGGCTAAATGTACCCCTCCTGGTTGTTTGTTATACCCCCCTTTGGAAAAACCAACTTTCATATTACCCCTTAAAATCATATAATTAACAAATTAACACAAAATTAAGGATTTTAGATTATTTTTTTTACAAGTTGCGTTTTCTTTTTAAGATTTCGGGTTTGGGGTTTAGGGTTTAGGTTTCCGGGTTTAGGGTTTAGGGTTCGGGTTTGGGTTTAGGGTTTCGGTTTTCGGGTTTAGAGTTGCGGGTTTATTTTGTAAAAGATAAAGAGGTAAAATAAAGATATTATAAATATATATACTATTAAAATTCAAAAAAAGATATTATAAATATTTATAATATTAATACTAAAAATATAAATTAATAGTAATAATTGATAGTTTTTAATTTAATATATGTAGTGTAAATTATTAAGTGAAAAAAATGTTGTATGGACTAATATGTATATAAATAATGTTAAGAGCTAATAGTGATTGATTTAATAAATTTAAGGGGGGGGGGGTTATATTTAGTAAAAATGGTATAAGAGGGGTACGTTTAGCAGTAGCATTTTTTTATTATTATATATAATATGGAATTTAATGAATTGGGTTACAAATTCCGTCAATAATATATTTTTTAAAAATATATAATATATAATGATTTTTTTTTTAAATTGACCCTTCGTGGGTGATCGGGCCTGGGATTGGCGCTCGTTAATAAAACCTGGTTTTCTATAAAGATCGGGTTTTTTTGTTACATAAATCAGGTGCATTGGTACCGACATCTCTATTTGTACGCTTAAAGTGATATGTGACTGTGAGTAATAGAAACTTTTTTTTTTTAACAATTGGGTTCGGTTTGCTTTTTATAAAAAGTGAGCGGTTCAAGCTTTATTATCGGTCTTGTGTGTGTATAACAAGAATACATCTTGAAAGCAATAGACTCATTTAAATCCGTATATTGCACCTTTGAATGACATTAAAAGGAGATACCATTCATCATTAATTAATGTTGGAAAGGCTAATGATAAAAGAAATCGTCTCCTTCTTCTTTTTTTTTAACGACCAAACTAAGTAACGCTAGGTACTCCGTACGCGGCCCCCATTGGTTAAAGGTAGCCTGAGCCGGCCACTAGTCCGGACGGACGGAGCCCCTAGCGCTCCACCTATTGAGGGATTCACCGGATAAAACCCGACCCCCACACCCTCCAAATGACACGACAGCGAGGAGCCGGTAAAACCTGGTGAGATCAGGACTCGGACCCTGGCAAGCCATGGTTATCCCCCATATCTCCCATATAAACTGGTGGTAGTGAGGTTTGAACCTCCTACCTCTCACTTATAAAGTGAGTGCTCTACCATTGAACCACAACCAATTTATAGTCGTCTCCATCTTCTACTTTCCAATATAAAAAGTTGTAGCCATTAATAACTAACGTTGATTTTTTTAATGACCAATATAACATATAATTGCCTAAATACTTAGTAAATGATGAACTAATGGCAAAAGGTTACCACTAGCTGACCCAACTCAGTCATACGGAGCCATTAAGCACCCCTAAATTATTTCCAGTTCCCAGGAAAACCTACCCGCCCACAGGCCCACTTGTGGTAATCCCGAACACCTTAAGGAATAAGGATCGAACTGCACAGTCTTCCTTCATTAGGCCACCAATGTACCTTTCAAATTGAGCCACCAATGCCCTCTTCAAAGTGTTATTATGGGTTTGAACCTAGGTCTCTATTGAAAAACCCAAACTTCCTACAATTACACCACAATGCTAACCAGTGTTTTTTGTCTTTTATTATTTGAGTGACCAATATATTAGGCTATGCGTAGTGGAGGGGCTACAAATTGGGGCGTTTTACGCCGTGTGGCGCACAGTCAACAAGGGGTGAGAATTTGTTTTTGGGGTGTAATGGTGTAAGGATTACAAATAGTAATATAATAATATATATAATGATAATATATATACATATATGTATATATAACACACATATGCATACATGCCGGCCCCACCACCTCCAATTCGCCCCTTCTTCCAGGCGACGAGAAGAACTCGCCCCCGCCCCAAATCGCCCAAAAATCGCCGGAGGGGGGGGGGGGGTGTTCGCGCCCTTCCTCACCCCATTTCGCCCCCAACCCACGCCCACTACACATGGCCTTAGATCAAGAAAAAAAAGAGGCGACTTTCAAGAAACAATAGACCAAACAAAACAAAGAGCCAGGACAATGAGTTACATAAAATACGTTTTGATTATAAAAAATCGATAGTGGTATTTGGAATCACATAGAATTTAAAGCATAGGGAGTTCTTCCATTTTCCCCATTTTATCCGCATGTAAAAACCGGAGTAAACTTCGAATTCGATAGGAAATCCTGAAACCCAACACAATTGTATATTAGGATTTGGGATTAAGTTTTAACTCTTTTTCGTTTGGCAACATTCACATTATCTCCCCACAATCCATGATACGCTTGCTCTACAGCTGTAGTGTCCCGGATTATGTGACAAAAAAAACCCATATTGGGGTGTGTGTGTGTGGGGTGGGGTGGGGTGGGGGGGGGGGGGGGTTCCAAATTGGGCCACCCGACCTCGTTCTTTTCTCGGGTTTCTTCCATTGTCCACTTCGTGTGCTCTTATTGAGTTGTATTTTGTATTTATGCTAGTTGAGGATAGAAGCAATATAAGAGTTTAAAAGCATGTGACTTAGAGATCAGCCTAGCCTAAAAGTTAGGCTTTGAATAGGACATGATCCTTTAATTCCTCTCCGATGGTATGGTTAATTAATTATGTCCCTTCAATAAATGAGCTAATTAAATATTTGTTTGGTTAAATGAACCAATTATGTTTTGAGCAATTAACAAATAGGGTGTGTATGGGTCAGTTTAACCCGAACTCATAACCATAACCGATATGTTGGTTAATGGATAACCATAACCATAACCGACCCGTTATGGTGGTTTTGGTTAATCGGTTTTGTAGGTTATAGTGAGTTGGTTTTGAGTCGGTTTAACCGTAATCAAAAAAATGTAACTGGGCCCAAAAATTTGGTACCAGTTATTACAAAAAAACGATATGACATAATCTAAGAAAGTATATAATCCATAACATTAATACCATAACCATAACCATAACCATAACCGACCCGTTATGGCGGTTTGGTTAATCGGTTTTGTAGGTTATGGTGAGTCGGTTATGGGTCAGTTTAACCGTAACCAAGACAATGTAATTGGGCCAAAAAATTTGGTACCAGTTATTACAAAAAACGGTATGACATAATCTAAGAAAGTATATACTCCCATAACATTAATATCAAATATTAAAAAAAATGAAATTATATAATCCAACAATGAAATTCAACTTAATTTGATAACAACCGTTGAACCAAAAACATCAAATGATATAATCCAACAACATATTTGGTGGAAGTTATTCCCAAACATATTAAACATATTGTTGGTTAAATAAATAGGTGGGTTCGGTTATAGCGGTTTTAGATTTATCTTTAACCAAAACCGACCCGTATTTGGCAGTTTTAAAAATTCATTAAACCGATCAACCGATTATATTTTTGGTTATGTCGGTTATGGTTCGGTTTAACGGTTATCAGCTAGCGTTTTTTTTCTTTATTTTTAATTCGAACGGCGAATTTCCTTTTAAAATATTCCTTTTCCTTTTATGCTAAGATTTGAATAAGGGCAAGGGGCCAAGGGCTACTGGGCTAGTTTGCATAAACCAAAAAACTTTGTCAAGTGCTATCAAACCAGCCCACCAGGTCTTCCTAGCCAGTGTACACTCAGCCCAATATAGGCGACTAGCTCAATAGAGTTTTCAGCTTAAATTAGGCAACTAACCCAATAAAGTTTTTGGGCAATGTCACCTAAAATCGCACAACCGAAACAAGTCATCAACACATAGAGGTGTAACAATAAAGAACCTGTTCGGAATTGGATTTAGGTCATAACCGAGAACCGACCCAACCGATGAACCAGTTTGTGTAGGAGTAGGTTAGAAACCGATCTTATCAACCAATTTGAAATCAGGTTGGCATTTCTCGGCTAGGAACCAGTTTGGAACCATGTGTTTAGGAACGGCGTTTTTTTTTATTTTTCACATTTCAAGACAATCACGGCATAACTCGAAAATCAGTGTAAACTTAACTTGCGATGTTTGTTAGACTTCAAATGGTCCACCCAATTTGTATTTTTGTGTTATCGCTCAACGGGTTATATCCAAAACATGACTAATGATTAAGCTTTTGATAATGTTTGAATTGATTTCAACTTTTAAACAAACGTATCTTAATTAGGAAATAAAGTTTTTTTTTTTCTATATTGTTTGATAAGCCTCATATAATGCGACTGTGATTGCACATCTTAAATTAATATACAAAACTAAGTTGCGATAACATTTTTCATTATAGCCGAGGTGTTTAACACATCTTACATCGGTTGTTAATACGAACTATTGGAAAAATTGATGGTCTAAAAGAATATTTAACCAAATGTAACGTGACATTTTAGTAATACGTACGAATAAATATAACTACTACAAAAAGATATAGTAGATACATCATTCATGAAAAAAAATATCATGCAACCCAATTCTTAAACACCTACACCCAATACGATAAAATCAAAAACCATAATAAACCGTAGGAATAACAATATGCACAAATTAACACATTTTTTTTAATATTTAAAGGTAAAATTAAACTAGTTAAGAAACCGTAGTAAAGATATGCACTATCTTTACTCTTTAGTTAAAAAATGTATGTTTAGAGTACTTTAGACTTTAGTATATAACATTGTAAATTTGTAACACACTCAGAATTTAAAAAAAATTGCAATATTTAGTTTTCTTCGAGTTTAAACATATTTGTTCATTTTCTTGCTTCCAACTTGAGTAATGTTGTCGCTTGAAGTTTGTATCATGGACACATCAAATCGCTGGTGTCACTTCGATATATGTCTTCATTTATATACAAAGATCGATGGACCACGGAACCAGTTTTCGTCGCCAATTATACGTTGCTTTTCCGGTCCCACGCAGTTTTGGCTTCCATGCAAACTCTTGTCAAATAACCAGTCTTTTTTACTTGTTACCACATCACATTCATTGTCTGTCCCACCTTGACGTACATAGTTTACTACACACATATGCACATATAGAAAGAACTATTCATAGGAATGGTCAGAACAAATAAATTTTTGATATGTGACTTTACAACCTATAGAGAAAGAACTATTCTAGGAAACTATGTCTGTTATAATGGTGAAGAGTAATTCTAAAAAACTATGACGGTTTTTGATAATTTTAAATCTAACCGTTGATTGATATGATTCAATAATTATGATTTATTCATAATCTTCATACGAAACAAGTATGACGGTTTTTTGTAATTTTAAATCTAACAATTGATTGATATGATTCAATAATTATGATTTATTCATAGTCTTCACAGGAAACAAGTTGTTTTTAGAATAACTGTATCTAAATCACTAAAGGTTGTGACAGTGTTTTGAAAACCAGACCGAATTAACCATGAATTAAAGCTAGCGAGACACACATTGTATGCTTCTATTTTAGTAAATGAGTTATAAAGTACCACTAGCTAAATTAATTAGCTGGCAATTATGTTGTAGGGGAGAGCAATAATCGAACTGTTAACCGAACCAGACTGGGAGCCAATGAAACAAAACAGAAATTAACCGAAAACCGAGTTAGCCAATTTGTTGTAAATAGTAATCGTCTTTTAGTGGTAGTAGGTGACAAAACTACTTGCACGTCAGATCTAATTAAAGGACGGCTAAAACTTGAGATTCCAAGATTGTGGACCCAACCATTTGTTGTATATTATATACCAAAATTTTATTTTGTTATAAATCTAAATATACATGTATTTATGTATATATGTATGGGTGGTCATTATCAAGAAAGCCTCTTTTTCGTTGTTTTTGTATGCGGGTAGGTGAGGATACTGGATACACTTCTATTATTACCATTTAAAACATTTGTATGTATATAAAATGTATCATAAACGTATTAGAAAAAAAAAACAGATACCATGCAAGTAGGTTGAAAAAAGAAAATTGTAAAATTAGCAAATAAATTGTTGTGGAAAAATAAATCCGAGTGAATTAAATATTATGACAATGTATAATTATGTAATCACTAAAACCAAAACATGGGAATGAAATTAAATCTTAAATAAACAATTTTTTTCATCAACGGCTTGTGCTTTTAATAATATTAATTTTTGTATATATGTATATGTTTTATACATAAAGAAAGCTATTGTATTTATACATTCATATTTTTTTTAAGTTTTACACATTTATCTACAAATGTGTAGATTATATATGCTACATAAGAAATATAACATACCTTGAACATTACCATTCAAATGATTTTCTTATATTTAAAAAACAGATTTAAATGATCATTTATTATTATTATTATTATTATTATTATTATTATTATTATTATTATGTTCTAGAAAAAAAATTGTCTTCTAAAACCTTTAATATACAACATATTTTGTATAGGAAGGTTAGACAAGTACATAAACATTTCCAAAAAAGTACAAAACAAAATTGGCAATATATTATACTGTTATTTCATTTAATAAAAAAAATTGAGGAGAATCATGCATGGGAGGTAATTATATTGTCATCCACTCACTGTCCCTAATAAACTATAATTTATATATATAATATATATCTATAATTATACATACAATGATACAAACACACATATATATGTGTGTGTTTGTGTTTCTGTGTGTGGTAAGTGGTAACTATGCTAAACCAGATCAAAAAAGACTGGCCTATATAGGTTGGTTGCTTAGTTCATGTTGTAAGCATGTTATGAGCAACAAACATATCTATAGGTATTGAAAATCAGCACATATATTATTTAAAAGGGCCAAGAATTGTTGTACTAAGATATCATGAAAATAGACTATAAAACTAGGGTTGCAAATATTAATATTATCAAGGTCGAACAGACAACGAAAGAGAGATGAACCGCAAAAGACTGCTCATTTGACAGGAATAGCATCGAAACCCCTACCGTATATACGTTTCTAGCATCCTACTAATTCATCGAATAATCAAGAATAATCACCTGCCATAAGAAATCAATTATGCAATTAGAAAATTAGAAATTTATGACAAATTAAAAAATAAATAATTAAAACACAAAGATTATAAGCTAAAAGATGTACCATATATCTTTTGTGTTTTAAGGTGTATGAAAGAGCTCCTTTTATAGATGAAGAAATCTTTGCAAGTGTGTGAACAACAATGCAAGACTCCATGAATTATGTACCTACTACAACCTCACACGTGACAAGGAGATAACTTTTGACTTACCAATGATATTTTTTTTAAGTTTTAAAACGGATCCCAAACCTCGGACAATGTAGAAGGTGTTATAATTAATATGATATAGTAAAACTGACCAAAAATTTTGGTATGTTTTTAAAGCAATTGCTAGTTTATATCAAAAGTATCATATCTAATGAATACGTGCTATATATGTACACACATAAGGTATGGACCAAAATCTACATGTCGTAGATGTTACATTATGTCTCAAACGTTCTTGTAATCTAGGTTAGCTAGTATTATGATTTTAATTGATTAAACTGTTATTATTTTCGGGTTCAATCCTCACAAGCGTATGCTACTTACTGGGAAGAACACCGATTTAAGAGGATTCAAACTCGGTTAATGAGTGGTTGATATAGAAGCTTCTCTTCAAGGGCTTGCTAGTTGGACTAGCATCATTTGCAAAAACAAAAGTTGATTGTTTCAGTTGAAAACTTTATTGATATGTAATATGTGAACAAATCTGCTCAATTTGTTTTTCACATTTACAAGTACATTGAACCTTACATGTTGTACTGAATATGATAAAACAGACAATTTTTCACATGTGTGCTTTAAGTAGGTCATGGAGAAAACAAAAATTTATGCAAACCTGCTAGAACATTTTTATCTTTGGACAAAAATGTATACAGACATGCTAGAAAGATTGAAGCACCCTATAACAGTCTAACTAGTTGCTAAGTGCCCCCCTCCCCCCCCCCCCCCCCCCAAAAAAAAAAAAAAAAAGGTGGACGTTGGTTATGATAGAGGGGAAATGCCACCTCTCAAATTAGGCCAGGTAATATAACTTTTATAGTATCTTAACATATTACCTATGATATATGATTAAGTGGTCTAGTAGTATGGTCTCCGTCTATTCAAAAACGAGGTAAGTGAGGGGGGAAGAGGTATGAGAATAGATAGAGATAACAATAGTTAAGGGTAGAGAAAGTTTGTGAGTTGTAAGGAGTGGGCGGGGGGGGGGGGGACCGTTCTTGCTAGGGTTTATACAAATATGTTTTTCAATCCATTCAAAAGAGATCACACAAAGGATGTTCCACACAAAAGAATGCTTAGGCGAAAGTAGTTTATGCGAGAGTTAGCTTCCATGAGAGTTTTTACCTGACAATTCCCAACTTTCAAATGAGGATTTGCACGAAAGTCTAGAGCTTTAGCGACGATGCTTATCTGAAGGTCCGACTTTTGCATGATAGCCCACACGAAAGTTGACACTTTCGAAAGCAATTGGGATCACTTAGGTATTGTTTGTTTTTCTGAAAAATGTCTTCACAGCCTCTTTTGTCTGTGCCGCGCAGACATTTTGTTTTCTCGAAGACGTTTAACTAAAAAATGTCTGCGCAGGTTCTTCTTGGTGTAGACTTGGCCCATACACTTCTAAGATTTTCTAAGGTCTGCAGAAGGTTAAAACATTACACCCTAGCTACCAACACTGCAACACACAATGTCCACCACCACCACCACCACCCCCCCACTGTTCGCCACCACCACCCACCACCACCATCCCTCACCCACCCACCGCCTGCCGCCACCACCACTATCCACAACCACCGTCCGCCACCACCCACCCTCCCCCACCACTGTCCACCACCAACCACCGACTTCTACCACAACTATCACCATCCAGCACCACCACCCACTACCACAGTTCGTACACTACTAGTTTATTTTAGCAATCTACAGACGTTAAAAAGCAAACAGTCTTCTTCTTACAGAATAAGAGGTTTGGCTCACCTATTTTTCTACATATATCTGCGATATGATCCGTAGACTGCAACATTTTACCTTTTAAAAAATAAAAGGCACCTTACTCTCTAGTTGTCTAGTTTGATTGAAACTCTTTCTTCTCAGGTAAGTTCCAACACTCCCCCCCCCCCCCCCCACCCCCGGTACCTACTATGGGTGGTGTGCATACTTTAAAGTACTCTTAAAAGAATGTTGGTTTAAACTAATGAAATGTTTTAAAAGTATAAACCTTTATCTGTAAATGCGTAAAGAATGTTAAAAGCGTAAGCTTAATGGTAAATTTTCTATAAAGTCATTTTCGAAATATCTTGGTTGGTACGTTCATGGGCGAAATAATTTATTATCAGTTTACTATGAGGAATTAACACACCCAAGTGCCCACTCGACGATACGAGAGTTTGGGTTCTAATAACATAGATTTCTCGTATACTTGGAGAGGTTTTAGTCATTTAACGCATTATTAACATGGAAAACTATTAATGAGTTTAGTTTGTTAGCCGCCCCTTGACTCACTCGACAACGTCCATCAACGGGCTACCAGTGAAGATGTTTTGTCTTTGGGATTTTGCCTTTTACAATAAGTTAAATTGGTTTGAAAAGGTAGAGCCCATTGAGCTAACTATTAGTTATTCATTCATATATATATATATTACTAGTTTGAGGCCAGTGTATTACACAGGTAATTGATGAAAATTTTGTATTTTAACCATTAAGTGAAATATAGTTAACAAAATGATCATATATTATATACAATTACAATTTACATTAAAATTACATAACTTAGATTACACAAATCTACCAATACTATTAAAACATCTTTTTGATAAATGTCATCATTCTATTGATCCATTATCAATAGATCGTTCGTGTACCTTATCTACCATTTGAAGATCATGTATCTACAAAGTATTGTTGTTATGTAACTATACCTGAAAGTCATAGTAAACAAATCATTATATTTTGATGCATTGGTATGAAATTTTAAATGCTTGTAAGAAAATAAGTTTTTTTATTGGTTAGAAACCATAAGTTCATGTACCTTATCTATCATTTGAAGATCATGTATGTGCAGAGTGTTGTGGGGATTGTGTTGAAGTAATCTCCATGGAAATTGTGTAGTTGCAAAAATGATGAGCATCTATATATTGATGTACCTTGTGCTACTAAATCTCCTAAACAATATAAAAAATAAAATGAATATCATCATGTTTACGTAGATGCATAACGCAAAGTGGAAATTAAAAATTTACCAAAATAAGTTAGTTATTATTGAAACAAAAATATGAAACCTAAACACATCAACAACTAATAAACTGGTAAAAATGAGCGGCTCGTGCCGGGTTGGTTTGTGAGTGAATGATGAATATAGTTTCATATATAAATTATCGTCAAACGCGAATTTTTCAATCCAAACATGAGTTGACGGTTGACCCAATCGAGAAGTTCAAAAGTTCAAAGCAGTTGCACGTTTGATATCAGAAATCATAAATCTGAGGTTTAACTATTTGAGTATCATAATAATAAAAGTTAAGTATATTTAACCCAAACATTCCTTTAATAAAAATAACAAAAATGCCCTTCTGCTTAACTGAAAAATCTAACAGAGTTATTCAAGTGGTTATTGATCAGGCTGGGTACTAAAGTAGTTAAACCATAGGGAAAAAAAAGTAAATCTAGCTCTTAAAAAATAAGAAAATGTTGTGGTTAGGTTACCCAACAATATGAACATCGGGAATGGATACTCCACGAAGCTGATTAGCATCAGATAGTGAATTGCCATTGCTGTGAATCCACAGATGGATAGTCCACTCACCAACATCCTAAGTTCTAATTATAGTTATAATTTAAATAACTTTATTATTAACAAACATGATATCATGATGACAAAAAGCATAAGAATGGACACTATATACATATTAATTAAAAAGATATGTGAAGATAATATATTAATTAAAAACATATTCGATAACAATCAACATCAACCAAACATTTAGATAACACCACCAAATCAAATTCAAAGGTCCTTTTTCTCTTCTTTTAATCACACCCATGATTCATGGTAGGCACCAACAGTTATGAAGTCGGGTTGTGTAAATTTACCTAACAGTAAGAGACAATGGAACGATCTGAAGCTACGGTGGAGATGAACGATAGCAGTGGTGGAGATGAACAGTCCCGTAGGTTTAATCAGATAAGGGAGAAGGCATCGAAGTAATGGCGGATTGTCAACGAAGGGGTCACGATACCTTATTGAGGGTCTGCAGCGTATGGTTTTTTTATTTGGAAGGGGAAACAAATATATTGAAAAATATACATATTCGGATAATATTAGTTGGGCGGGTTGATCTGAATTAATACCATTTTAGTGAATATGAGTTAAATTAGTAAATATGGGTTAAAAAAGTGAGGAGTGATGAGAGGATTACAAGTGACAAAATATAGTAGCCTTTTATTAGAGTAGTAAGATTGTTTCTAAATACTTGGAGATGTTTCTATCATTTTACACATTAAACATGAAAAACCGTTAATGAGTTCAGTTTGTTTGGCGTCCTTTGACTCATTCGACAAGGCCCGTCAACGGGCTACCAATGAAGATGTTTTGTCGTTGGGGTATTGCCATTCACAATAAGCTAAATTGGTTTGAAAAAGTAGGGCCTGTTGAGCTAATTATTATTTATATATATTCTTGTTTTTAAATACTTGGAGATGTTTTAGTCATTTAACACGTTATTAACATGAAAACCATTAATGAGTTTAGTTTGTTAGAGCACCCCTTAACTCATTCGGTAAGGCCCGTCAACGGGCTACCGGTGAAGATTTTCGTCTTTGGGCCTTTCACTGAGCTAAACTTGTTTAAGAAGGTAGGACCCACTAAACTAATTATTATTTGTATATTAATTTTAATTAAATTGAATTTAACTACTTGTACAATATGTGCTTCTGGTTGTAAACTTGTAATCATAATAAATTTAGTAATTCTATAAAATGTTATAAATATGCAATGTAATTTTGACATTAATTTATGCAAATTTTTTCACTATTTTTTAAATACAATTTTATTTAATAAAAGTTACTTGTTTGTAGCGATAAATTAAAAGGCAGTGTAGAGATGCACTTAGATGACTTGTATCAATCAATTTTATTTTTTTTAATTTGATTGATAACATGATAATTGTATTTTCTTGGAGCATCTAACTTGTTGCTATACCTTCGTTAAAAAAAAACAAAGAGATAAAAGTAAAACCTAAAAGCTGTAAACTTTAAATTTACACACCACTCTATTAGACAAGGATACTTCATAAACTTTTTGTCTGTCATTTTCTATATATGATGTTAGTTTCTTTTTATTTCGTTTATTGACTTGTCGCTTTTGTAGATTCCATCGTAGCGTCTGGTTGCGAAGCTCTCATCATCGTCACCACTAATGCCAAACAAGTGTACCACCATATTGTGCTATTTCATGATGAATGAAACCTTATGAATTATGATTCATTTGTGTCACGCTGATAGTGTTATTTATTATGCCATGTGAGGATCCAAATTAAAACACCTTTCTGGCTATATGTTTTATTTGCAGCGACCAACGTAATAATATGGAATTGATGGTAAAATTAAAGATATTTTATTTTATTATTTATCGATGTACTTTGTTTGATGATGTTACCATTTGACATTAGGAATGGTAACACAAGTACACAAGAATGACCATGTAATGTACAATTATTGCATTCTATTGTATAGTATAAAGCTTGAATAAAAATCATTCAATAATATGTTTTTATCTTTACTCTTATTGCATTTCTTTTACGTCTTATTTAAATTATTAGAGTACTCACAGTAGCGTCTCTGTCGTCTTGAATTATTATTATTATTAGTTCAACTTTGGCATGAGACATTTCTAATACGTTACGAGCCAAAGCAAAATCCAACTACGAGCCTCAGAGTTATAATCTTGCATTTGTGTCCACAGGTCACAAGAATTCACAAGTTTAGATTTTCCAAGCCGTTCAAACCAAGTTTTACACTTGCCCATGCACTTGCTTATCAAGAAACATGTTAAAAAAAACAAACAAACAAAGAAACTGTAACCATAAGAACCAACTACTGAAAAACTTAGTAGACCCGTCAATACCCACTTAACCCACCGAATTAAGTAAATAGAGTTGCATATACAACATTTAGAAGGTCATGAAAGGAAATTATTGGAAGCACGAGTTAAACTGACACCATAACTAGAGAATAAATAAATATTTACCAGTGCATCATCCTTTATAGGTTTTGTTCAACGTTTATTCACCCACCTAACTAGGCCACTGCTACCCGTTTTCCCTTTTTACGTTCAATCTAAACTACACTAATTTTCACGATAGTTTCTACACATATTAGCTCGTTGTAAAACTCTTTAACAGTCATGATATAAAACAATAAGTTAACTATATACTTATGTTTAAAATTAACAAAAAGTAAAAGTTTCAACTAATTTTCAAAAGTCAATTGATACATGTTCTAGAACTATTGACTACCCTAAACCAACCAAGTACTTGAGGTAACAAATAGTATTATTGGAGAACTTGTGGAAGAACATATTGTGAATGAATATGAAAAGTGGAAGTGATAGTGGGGTAGTTTATTTATTAAAATGTGTTTAGTGGTGGTCAAGTTGGCATATGAGTGTAGCCGTGTAGGTGAGAGTGCTTTCTATGGATGTAAACCAACCTCCACACCATCACACGATCTAGCTACCTAACCCTCCAACTTTCTAAACTAATTAAAAGAACATTCTTACATTACTATAAAATTCAAATATAAATATAAATATTACTACTATCTATATTCATCTAAAGACTAAAGTTATTAAGAGGCAATATGTAAAAATGAGTTTTATATTTTGATAAAAAGTTATATGTATTGAGACTCAGCAGATCCACTCTTTTTCCTAACGTCGAAGCGAGTGAAATTGAGAATTCATACGGTGACAATAGTGTAATTTTAGTTTCGTTCCAATTGCATGACGAGAGTAATTAGTTAATTATAACTAGAGTAATTATAAATTACCTATTTGAATAAGTGACCTTTGGTTTATGTATTTGTTAACTAGCGTTAATCGGAAGAGGAATTAAAAGGCGAAGAGGAGACAAACCTTGCATCAAAACATAACTTTGGTTGAAATTAAATGGGGTTTATGTCAATTTGTTCAACCATATCATCAACAATCAAAAGTTACAACTTCATCATTTAATCAAGCTAAAGTACAATATGTTAATCCTAAAGCTAGCAGTGGCAAGAGATTTAAAAGACGACCATGTTTTCATGACAGATGCCTCTATTACAAATATTTGAAGTATTTGACAGTGTGGAAGAAGCAAGAGGCTAGAGCAAAGCCTTGATTAATGATCCATCCTCGTTGGAACTTAAAGAGATGTCGGATAACCTCATATATGCATTCATGAATACTGAGATAAGGCTCTCCGTTATCATTTTCTCCAAATTGCCCAATGAACAAAAGAAGATATTGGTCAAGGTTCTAAAAAAAGACACAAAAAGGCCATTGCATGGATTATCATGAACATAAAAGAAATCAATCCATCCTTTTGTGCTTAATTGCTTATAGTATTCTTATGGAAGACGATTTTCGACCTAGTGTACAACATCAACAAAGACGTAACCTTTTAAAACATGCATACAGACTAAATCCTTTAAAACATTTCAAGAAACATAAATACTATCATCTCGGTTGGTTAAAAAATATGTAAAAAAGTTAAGGTGTATTTGCTTGTTTGTGTTAAGAGGCAACTTCTATTCTATCTATATATATCTTTTAACCACAAACATGTAATTTTAGTTATCAAAACTATTTGTACATCGAAAAAATTTGATCCAACACTTTACTTTTTTTTTAGGTTTACAAAATCAATAAAATGTAAAACCTTAAATAAACAAAAAAAAATAAAAAAAATGAGTTCAAAGTAATAAATAAACCATAAAAGAATTTTTTGAAAAGAAAAACAACTAAAAGAACTTGAAATCGAGTCCAACTCGATATGTTTCTTAGCCTATTCAAACGATGGTTGTTCAAACAGACACAATCGGCTAATTACTTTTATTTAACTGTCACTGCTAACGGAATAGTAACCCACCCGATCATCCCTATTCCATTCTCAGCAGAAACCCACTATAAATGAGAAAACTTAATGTCCTGCTTACTTTGTTGTCATGTGTGGGACTTGAACCCAAAACCTCCTCTGTTTTAAAATGAAGTCTTTAAATGTCTTACTTCAATCTTTTATACTAGAGATCATTGGCAACAGACCAGTCAAGTCCAGTCCGATTCACCGAGTCCAATGGGGTAGGTAGTGTAGCATGCAAGAGAGTGGCCCTTGTATTTCAATTTTAATTTTTAGTCATATCACAGCTAGTGAATTATTGGGTATGTTGGGCCAACAACGTTTTCTAGTTAGAAATAACCAGGAAGCTGTCATTAGTTAAACATTTTGTGCTACTGTCAGGTTTCTTGTGTCAAAGCCTATGGTTCTTGTTTGATCAAATTTTTATATTGTTTGACCACAATTCACGAGTTCTATAAAGTTTGATAAATTATATTAAACTATAATTTGTTTAATTATATTAAAATTGATTTTTAATTTGTATTTTATTAAAATAGTTGTCAGTTTTCACCATCCTTTAATATTTAAGTTCTCACATTACTACAATTATTTTAAACTATTTTAAGCTACTATTTAATTACAACTTTTCCGTTTTGCTATTGATTTTTTTAAACTTTTTTATTAATATTTATTTCTTGATGTTGTTATGTATTTTGCTATGAAATCAATTCCCTTACAATTTTTCAATAAATATTTCATCTTGATAGAATATGAGTAGCTAAACCGTAGCACTTTGGTGGGATGGTAAGATGGTTAAAGTGTGAAATAGGAAGTCAAGGTTTCAAACCACATATGCAAATACTTAGTCGTTCAAGAAAAAAAAAGCTAAACCGTAGAAACTCCCTTAAATTCTCATAGCAATTATATTTTTGTATTAATTCAATTCTCCAGAGCATTGGTGTTTGATAATTAAAAGGACATACAATTTAGGTTACATTTTCACAATTTGACTTGATAGTTTTCTAAATCATGTATATTCACTTTACATGAATGTTTGTTGTGATATGTGGACTGCCATTATCCAACAGGTTGATTTTTTTTAATCATAAATGAATAAAGCTCGGCAACTTGGGGTGATTTAATGGCAAAAGACGATCAGTACGTCCGTAATCGTAGATAACATAGGTAGCCCAAACTCACTATCTCTTGTTATGTTAAAAACATGCCGCCTAAAGATCCATTAGAAATAAAACACGATTAAGATTAGATTTAAATTTGTTACCTTGTGGCATTCATTCAAATCGTCACGTCCTATCTAACACCAGTTGATCATTACCTAACATGCTACCCCACACATTCCACTTTTATAGTAAACTTTGTATTCATAAAACTTGTGTGGTGGTTGATGTTGTTATGTATTTTGCTATAGAATCAATTCCCTTATAATTTAATTTTTATAATACGTGGCAATAATATTTCAATCGCAATATGAGTAGCTAAATCGTAGCAATTCCCTTACAATTTCACAGAAAATATATTTCTGTATTAATTAAAGTCTCAGGAGCATATGTGTTTGATAATAGTGTTAAATGATGGTCTATTTTACTCCTTAACTCGTATCAATATAAAACACATGCATCTTATGTCCACACTAACATGTTTGCGCCAACACGGCAACACCATCACCCTTCTTTGACGATACCATTTGTTCTTTAAGCCAATTAGGCAATGCCAACTCACTCGATTACACCCATAATCACATTTAACATTTCACCCTACCATAATACATCCAATTTAAAGCTTGTTTGACAATATTCTTATACTAAATCATTAAAAGACCTGACCGATTAAGAGGTTGTTTCTGAATCATTAAGCATATCTCTAAAACGAATCATTAAAATGTGCCCTTAATTTTAATGAACCAAACACACCATAGCCCGGACCAATTCAGATGTAAGCTATTAATAGAATCATTTAAAGATTAATAAACAACCCTGGGTATGAATTGTGAAAGCCTATTTTACCAACTTAACACACCTAGGTGTTCTTTTCATATCTCACACTTCATCTATCCAACAAAACATACCCTAGAGTTTGACAAGCAAATCAAGTATTAAAAGACAAACATCTAACGTCCACAATTGAAAGAGAATAATGTCGGAGAGAATCTCTTGGAAGGTGACTGGAACAGTGTGGGACCGTTAAATGGGTTGCATCAATATCATTACTATAATAAGCCATTTGATGTAAAACAATAAACCCTATCGCATCAATAACAACTCACTAATATGTAATAATAAATATATAATTTTCTTTTCCCATGTGTTGTACTAAGATCTGGTTGAAGAAACAGGGATCTACTCCTCACTGATGGGTCCTAAATCCGATGAATCCACAGAGTAGTATACGGTTAACTTTCAATACGATATGAACACAATTTCCAAAGTCCAATGACGTGAATCCTGCAAAACAGAACACCGTGAGCTCGTTACGGGAAGGATGAGGTGGGGGGTCTTCCCGTAACCACCATCCGGCGTGAGAATAAGTACAGTCCTGATGAGAAGATAAAGTACTTAAGTAAATTGAGAGAGTACAGTGATTGTGAATGGATACCTTATGATGATCGAGAGGGTATTTATAGCCGAAGGATGTGGGAAGGTGATTGGGCCAGCTGTCCCTTAAGAATATGCATGCATAACCGTCTGGACACGTGTCCCTATGTGATAGGTTCAACCTATACGTTGCATGTGCATGTATAACAACCTGGACACGTGTCTCTTTATATTTGGTTATCGGGGGAATATTGGCCATGTGCACAGTTATAACGACCTTGCCAGATGTCATTGGCTATTTGGTCTAAAGATCACGTATTACCCAAGAAAGCATCTTGGTAAATCTTCTAGAAGGTGACAGCTGTCCCGGAGCATTACCTCGTGGCCATTTACGCGGAAGGTTATTCCTTCTTGCGGATGACTTCTGAGGGTGCTATGATGCTTCCGCATGTGCTAAGAGAGTGTTTCTTCCTCAATTGATTATGTGGATAGTTTATATGTCCCGTGGGTGCCTTATGAGGGACTTCTGATTGACCCGCAGACCTTATTTAAGGGTATTTAGGTCTTTTTGGTACCCTACCTCTATAAGTCCCCCCAGTCCAGTGTTTCTTCCGTGTGAAGTATTTTATGCGGATGGAATTCTGGACTTGATATGGATTTGGGGGTTTTTGACTTTGCAAGTTGGTGAGAAATATCTTTTGTTGTTTGTGGATAATCATGAAAAAGGACAAGTTGACCACTCGCAGGCGCGTGTGCAGGTGACAGGACGTTTTTTACGGCTGTTACTGTACCCGACTGTACAACTTTTTCTCTTTTTCGAGTTTCCCGCGTGACGTGGCGATATGTTACTGGCCGGTTTTTCCTCTCTCTACTGTTCATATCCCATCGCATTAATTGCGGTGAGTTTAAATAGAGAGAGTTAACTTCTTTTCGAAGTTTTATCGCCTTCAAATCTTGACTACGGATTTGCTTTCTTTCTTCTATCTTTCGATCTTTCTGTTTAATTCCTTTGAACTAATCCAAACATTTTTTACCAAGTGTTTCCAATGGCTCCTGCGCAATCTGAGGTCGATGAGATAGAAGTCTGTTGGGACCAAGGGGAATACCAAAAGCTTATTACGACTTATGGTATTCCACCGGAGTGGAGACCGGAGTTCCCTTCTACTGGTTCTATAGCCAGCTTTCCTCCTCCAGGTAAGATGGCGCTATATGCCGATTATTTTGAGCATGGGAACTTCCGTCTTCCTATTACGAAGTTCTTCCAACGGGTGATTAAGACATTTGGGATTCACTTGTCCCAACTTCACCCGCGTGCTGTCATACGAATTCGACATTTCGAGTTCGTGTGTATAGCACACGACTTAGTTCCTCGGTTGGATCGGTTCGCTGTATTTTATAAGATGGCGAATCGGAACGGATGGTATACTTGCCACAGTGTGTCGGATAGGATTATCGGCAATATGACCGAAGAAATTTCCACGGAATGGAAGAAAAGATTCTTCTGGATCTCCGAGGATGTAATACCGGAGGTCATGGTTCGTCGTTCTCCGAACGACGCCCTGATCGATATCGCTCCAGCCGCTCACGAGAAGCGTGACTGGTTCCACAAGTTGACCGCATCACCCACTCCGATGCGGACACTTCCCGAGGAGGCCCTTGTATGGGCGGGAATGACCCGGTTGTGGTCTTCATCTTTCATGGAGCCTGTCTTCGTTGAATTAAACGGCCGTAAGTCTTACTGTTTTTATTTTTTCTACTTTTTCGTGTTTTTGAGGCTTTGTTGGTGACGTGTGTTATTTACTTTCAGGTTTTGGTCCGATGTTGAACGTGCTTGAGGATGACAAGGGCTGCGTGAGTAAAACTATACGCGATGTGAAGCATACGCCTATATTGGAGAAGATTGCCCAATATTTCCTCTTTCCGGTTAAAGTACGTGCCGAACCAGTTGTTTCGGATGCTATCTTTGAAACAGGTGCGTACATTTTAAACCCTCCTCATCTTAACATGCTGACCTCCGACGGGATAATCGTCATTCCAAGTGACGATTCTGCCATTCTTAAGGAGGAAAGCTCAGATGATGCTCCTGAAGTTTCATCTGTCTCTCATTTATTGGCAGAGCTGTACCGGAAGAGGTCCCTTCGTGCATCCCAGGCAAGTGACGCGGGCACCAGTGCTGCGGATGCCGGGAAGGAACCAAAAATGAAGAAGCACCGGACGCACCGACCGAGGAAGCCATTACCACCCAACCTTTCGGAGCGTTTGGGGACAGCAAAAGGTAAGTTTTTTACTTGCTAACTTTTTTCAACCGTTGTAATGGGATCTGACTATGGTATTCTTATGCAGACTCGTCTATTGCTGAGCGTCCGGTGGTTGGTAAGCTCTCCAAGCCAACTCTGACTTTTGAGAAACAACCATCACCTCCCCCGGAGAAGGAGACGGAAAAACCAATTACTCCTCTTGTTGAGGCAGTCGAGGAGGGATCTAACGTTCAATCAATAACCTCCGGGTCTTTGGACCATTTGTTCCAAGATGTTGAAGCCACTGGTCCTCAACAAGAGAATCCTGAAGATACTTCGGAAGGTTTTAGGGTTGATGAAACCTTTCCCCAGTCTGTTCCTCAATTTAATCCTACCTCCTTACCCTTCTCATCGGGTGGGGGAGATGATTTCTTTTCTGGACCGTATGTCCATGAAGCTGGGGGAGGTTCCACCCAAGGTGGGTTTCAACAATCTTCCTCCACTCCTGTTCGTCTCGGGACATCTAGTTCCCAGTATTTGGAGAACGTTCAATTGGGGGGGGGGAGATTATGATTTGTTTGTCCCGTCTTGGGACATTGTCAACGGATCTCGGGTTACTTCTTCCAAGACTTTTTTGAGTTTTGTTGAACACTGCATGCCACCGGCTGAGAAAGCATAACAACTGACCCGTTCCCGCGATGAACTCCATTCTGACTTAGCCGTATCCTTGACTAACTGTCTAGCCTGTAGTCAGGAAATCTTACCAGAGTGGCGGACAATGGGTGGTAAGCTTGGTGCTGCTTCCGATGAAGTGAAAGCTGCCAAAAAGGAGGCTGAGGAGCACCGCAAAGCGGCGAGTGCAGCTAGGTGGAAACAATCTGATGTTGAGGCTGCACTTGAACAAGAAAAGAAGCGGAATGCTGATGCTGCTAAGCAGTGGAAGGAGGCCTGCGAGAGGTCCAATGCCACCCTTGAAGCTTCCCGAGCAGAAACTCAAAGAAAAAAGGATGAATTGGTGAAGGCACAGGATAAAGTGTCTCAACAAAACGCCCGGATTCAAGAGCTCGAGAAAGCTTTAAGACTGCAAGGAGAACAATCTGAGATGAAAGACAAGACTATTGTCAAAATGCAGTCCGCATATGACTCTCTCTTGCAGTCTCACACTGAAGCTGGTGACCGCGCCTCCGCCGAATTGCAACAACTTCGTAGCCGGGCGGAGCGCGCTGAGCAGGAGAGGCGATATTTCCTCACCCGCGGTCTTGACTCGGTAAGTTTTTTCTTGGATATTGTTTAATTTCCTTGTCTACTTCTTTTTATGACGTTTAACGGACCGCTTCTATAGGTCATCCGTCATGTTAAGAAAAGTACGGAGCTCACAGATTGCTTTGTGAACTTGACGACTGCTTCTGAAGGGGTTGGTCGGGTGAAAGGTTTTAACGAAGGGTTGACCTTTGCCCAATCTGGACAACCTGTCGAGAGCCATCCTCTTTACGGACTTGACGCGGAGCAAGAACTTGACATACGGGTTCAAGAATATGATAATTTGGTCTTTCCGCTGCAACATATGCTTCCGGAATTTGCCTTGTCTGAAGATGGAGTGAAGCAGTTGCGGATATACATTGATGACGAGTCTGACGATGAGTCTGATGATGACCAATCGAGTAATGACAAGGCTGATGTTGCGGACCAGAATGCTTTGGAAGGCACGGCGCCTTAGGATCCATAGGGTAGATGTATGTGTCAAAACTCACACTTGTGATTTTCTTTTCATGCTTTTGTAATCACCATTTTGGATATTAATGAAAGGAATCTTTGCAAAATATCTTTCTTCAAATTTTAGATTTGTGCAAGTTGAATGGATAATACTAGTGACTTGGCAGAGAAAAAATTTTGGGCGGGGGCTGACAGGACGTTTGTTTGACAGCCTGTAACCACTTTTTCGATTCTCCCGCTTGACGTTCCATCATCCCATGGTCCTTATTTTCTCTCTCATCTGTTAGTCAGACGGTCGCATTAATTGCGATGAGTATAAATAGGCCTTGATGTCTTCAACTATTCTTATTAGTTACAAATTTTTCCCTTTAATCAGAGAATTCTGCTCTCATACACCTGTCTTCAATACTTGATTCCCATGGCTGCTCAGAAAGGGAATTCTCCCACCATTAGTGAAGTTGGATGTGATATTAAAGAAAAAGACTTCGAGAATGTTAAAAATGTATACAGTTTTCCCCCGGAGTGGGAGGCTGAACGCCCTGCCCCTGGGGCCATTGCAATGGCACCGCCACCGAAGAACATGGCCGTATACCTAGACCACTTCACTACGGGTAATTTTCGGTTGCCCGTGACGAAGTTTGTTCGTTCCATGTTAAGAAAGTATGGGTTCCATTTATCTCAAATCCACCCGTTCGGGATGCTGAGGATTCGTCACTTCGAATTATGTTGCCAATCCCACATTTACGAACCGTCCGTTAACATGTTTGCCATTTTCTACAAAATGACATATCGTGATGGGTGGTACGGTTTTGCTACCACCGGAAAGGGTCGATTGGTTTCGAATGGATCCGGAGTATTCATGGATAGAAATCCAAGTTCTTTTGGATTCGGGAAGATGTCATTCCTTTTGCCATGACGAAACGGAAACCGGAAGACGCAGCGCCCGAAATTTTCGTTATTGAATATGAGGGACACAAGTGGTTTAACACATTGACCAGCAAGCCAACGCCCATGCGTCCTATTCACGAAGGGGCGATGGTTCATGCCCGGATGAGTCGATTGTGGCCGTTTCCTACCTTGGAACCATATTACGAGAATTCCGATGGGAGTAAGTGTTTACTTGTCAGACTCCTGGTTTCCTAGTATTCTTTCTTTGACGTTTTTCTTTTGTAGGTGAAGGTACGATTTTCTCTACGCTTGTGGACACGAGAAGAGGCATGATGGTTCGCCGTCCTATCACTCAGCGTGACGTACCCTTTCTGGAGCGTACACAAAGTAATTTTGTTTTCTCCACAAGCCTTACGCCGGAGCCTATTGTCTCCGAGGCTATGTACGCCCAAGGTGAGGAATTTGTCAAAAAATGCGAAGGTATTTTTCAACCTCGCCATGTAACCGCCGTTACCTCAAGCGGAGTGATAGTTCTTCTTTCATCCAGCGAGGAGTCATCACTCTGTGAGGGGGAGTTACCGATTGGTGCTGCTAACCTTCCACTTTCGTCTATAGTTTCGACCCGTAAGCAAGATTTGAAGACCATCACCGATCCGTCCGCAGGTGAGGAGGGTGGTCCTCAATCCGTTGAGGGTAAACCTCAGGCTGTGGAGGTAGGTGCCTCCAAGGCTGCTGGGAAACGGAAGGTACGAGCTTCCGATGCTGAAAAGAAAAAGACAAAGGTTGAGGTCCCGGCTCTGGGTGCTCGGCTTCGGGAGCTTGCTGCCCATGACGTTTCGAAAGGTAAAACTTGACATCTTATTATTATTTCTTAATCCCTTGCTTCCGGATAACTTGAAGGTTCTTATTTCAGGTCTGAAGGATTCTGTTGCTACTGAACTCCCGACTCAGCCCACTTCACCAATTAACACTGTTCAAGAGCTGATTGATTTGCCGGACTCTTCTCCTATTAAGAATAAAGAAATTGGTGAAGCTGGACAGTTTCACACATCTCCATCTCATCATGAGCATATTTTTGGAGATCAGGGTGGAGTGGGTGTGTTTAAACGCGGGGGACAGGCTTCCTCCTCTCAGGTGGGTGAGGACGTTGCTCCGTATCATCCTCGATGGACGTTACGGCGGAACTCAGTACTGAGCAATGCGGATGTCTGTCAGGAATATCTCGACGAGAGCCTTCCTCCTACAGAGAAGGAAGGACAACGTCGTCGCATCTGCCAAGAACTGTTCGACTCTAACTCTTATCATGTGGCGAACGCTGTGTCTACCAATCAGGAACTTCGCCGGGATTGGCTAGCTATGAATGACGAGTTGGAGGAGACTGAGCGGAACTTGCTTGGGGCCAAGAAAGAGGCTCTTAAGGCGCTGACCGACGCCCAAGATAGTCACCGGGCTATGGAAGTGGCGAAAGCCGCGCAACTTGCAACTGAGGAGGCTAAGACTGCTCTCCAGAAACGACTGGATGAACAGGCTGAGCTTATCAAGACCCTTCAAGCTGACTCAGCGGAAAAAGATCAACGTTTGTTTGGCCTGAATGCCAGGAGTCGGGACCAAGCTCTGGAATGTGCTGGTCATAAAATGGATCTCCTCTGGGCTCAAGCGGATAAAAAATGGCTCTTATCGACAGCGATTCCGAAGGTATCGAGTCTTATTACCGATATAAGTGATCTGGGTTTATGTGTGCTTACTTATACTTGTGTGACTTAACAGGTGATTACCGACGTTCGCAACAGTGATGATCTCGGGAATTGTGTTACGATACTCCTCCGTGCCTCCGAGCAAGCGGGCCGACAAATGGGTTTTGAGGAGGGTTATAAGTTTGGTTCCGAGGGCCTGTCTCCCGAAGAATATGTGTTGGCCGGCAAGGATACTGTGTCTATCCTTGAGGAGAAAACCAAGGAGTTTGATACTTTGAAGTTTTCTCTTTATGACCATATATCGAACTTGCAAATAAAGAGGATGTCATCGAGCAACTAAAGGAGTTGCTAGACCTTGAAGAGGAAGACGATGAGGACGCCGAAGACTCTGCGGAAGGCGAAAAAGTTGCTCCGTAGATGTATATGTACTTCTATTTTGTAAATCTTGCTTCCTTTATTGTAATCTCTTTTGATCTAAAACAAGAAGTCTTTATGTTTCTTCCGGTGCACTTTGTCTTATGTACTATAATATAAGTGCTTATCCGGAACTTCGGTTTTGTCAATAAAAGATTACATCTTAAAATGCCATGGAAATAACTGGACATTCTGTATTCGTTGGGCAGAAGCCTTACAAAAAGAAATTGCAAATCTTGCTAATCTATGTGGGCACGCAGGCCTAAAAAGTAAAAGATGAACAAAACTGTTATATATAGCATTTTTTCAATTGTGTTCCGTTCCAAGTTCGAGGGACCTCGGTCCCATCTAACTTCTCCAACTTGTAGGCACCTTTTGTTAGTACTTGTTTGACTTTGTAAGGTCCTTCCCAAGTTGGGGTTAGTTTGGCCAGAGGCTCTTGGCCGGAAGCTTCATTGTTGCGGAAGACAAAGTCTCCCGCATCAAACTTGCAACTTTGGACTCGTGAGTTGTAATATTTTTCAAGTTGTCGTTTGTAATTGTGTTCACGAATCAATGTTAGCTCTCTTCTTTCTTCTAACAGATCCAGATTCATCCTGAGTTCCTGATCGTTGTCATTGATCAGCAGAACTCTCGCGGATGGAATCCCGATTTCTGCGAGGATCATGGCTTCGGTTCCGTATGTCAGGCTGAAGGGTGTCTCCAAATTGCTGGAGTTCTTTTGGGTGCGAAAAGCCCAAAGTACATGAGGCAGTTCATCCACCCACCCTGTTCGTTTCGTCCCTAGTCTTTCCTTAATCCCTTCTTTGATAGTTCGGTTCGTCCTCTCGATTTGACCATTTGCTTGTGGATGAGAAACTGATGTAAAAGTTTGAATGACTTGGAGTTCTTTCAACCATGCTTGCAATCCAATGTCAGCAAATTGGGTCCCATTGACACTTATCAATTCTTGCGGGAGACCGAACCGGCAAATGATAAATTCCCAGAGGAATTTTTTCACGCTTGAAGCCGTAATTGATGCGACTGGTTTGGCTTCCACCCACTTTGTGAAGTAATCAATGGCCACTGTCAGGAACTTGACTCGTCCCGGGGCTTGTGGGAAAGGTCCCATAATGTCAATAGCCCACTTCTGAAACGGCCAGGCAGAAGTTACTGGAATCAGTTCCTTCTTTGGACGCAGGGTGTTGGGGGCATGGCACTGGCACGAATCACACTTTCTGATTTCTTGCACAGCGTCTAAGTGCATGCCGGGCCAATAATACCCTGCGTTCATGATTTTTGCAATCGTCATTCTCGGTCCCGCGTGTAATCCGCAAATACCTTCATGAATTTCTCTGATTAAGTAATTTGCGTCTTCCGCGTCTACAAAGCGCAAGAGTGGGCCAAGAAATGATCTTCGGTACAAGATACCATCAGTCAACTGGTAATTCAAAGCTTTATGCTTGATCTTCCGAGCCTCAGCCTTTCCTGCTGGAAGTGCTCCGGAAGATATGTAAGCTATAATGGGTGACATCCAAGACTCGACACTAGTTTGAATTACCAGGACTTAATTTTGTGGAACGGATGGATGGTCTAGAACTTCTACACGAATATCTTTGGCAAAATGCTCAAAATTCGTTGAAGCTAGCTTACTAAGAGCGTCCGTCGACTTGTTCTCGCTCCTCTTAATGTGAACAATGTTGAAGGAGGAAAACTGGCGAATCAAGACCCGTGCTTGTGACAAATAAGAAGCCATGACATCGTTTTTAGCTTCGTATGTTCCGTTTATTTGTCCCGCAATTAGCATAGAATCCACCCGAGCCTCTAAATGTTTCACTCCAAGATTTCTTGCAATCCGCAGTCCCGCCAGGAAGGCTTCGTATTCCGCTTCATTGTTGGTACTTTTAAAGTCCAACTTGATGGCATACATAAATTCATGCCCCTCCGGGTTGATTAATCTTAAGCCTGCACCTGACCCTTCGCTGCTAGAAGCTCCGTCCGTGAACAATTACCAAACTTGCCCTTGTTCCGGAGGTGATTGGGGTTGTTGTTCGATTAGGCATTCTTGTTCTTTGTAATCTGGGACTTCCGTAACGAAGTCCGCGAGTACTTGTCCCTTGATCGCTGGTCTCGGCTTATATTCAATCAAGTGTTCACCCAATTCGATAGCCCATTTCGCCAGTCGTCCGGACAGCTCGGGTTAACTCAACACGTTCTTGAGTTTGTACCCGGTTAATACATTGATGGGGTGGCCCTGGAAATATCTGCGGAGCCGTCTGGCGGCATATACCAATGCCAAAACCAGCTTTTCCAACATTGAATATCTTGTTTCCGGGTCCGATTGTGTTCTACTGACGTAGTAAATTGGTGTTTGAACATTTTTCCTATCCGTCAGTAAGACCGCCCCTACGGCAATGTCAGGTGCCGACAAATATAGTGTTAATGGTTCGCCCGCATGAGGAGCAGTTAGCGTGGGTAATTCCATTAAACAATTCTTGACTTCCTGGAATGCTTGTTCGGCTTCCGGAGTCCATCTGAACTGTGCCTTTTTTAGGCAATTCCTTAATGTTGAAATGAACGGGTAAGATTTAGCAGCGTGGTTTGCCAGGAACCTGTTTAATGCTACTAGTCTGCCGTTGAGTGTTTGAACTTGTTTGAGAGATTCGGGAGATGGCATGCGGGCTATTGCTTGAACCTTGTCTGGGTTAGCTTTAAAGCCCGTGCCTGTAACAATTACTCCGAGAAACTTCCCTTCCTCTATCCTGAAGGAGCACTTTGCTGGGTTAAGTTTCATGTTGATACTTCTCAGTGTTTCAAAAGTTTCCTCGATATCCCTCAACATTTGATCCTCTTCAGTGCTTTTGATTACCAGATCGTCCATATAGACTTCAAGATTCCGACTTATTTGTCCTTTGAAGGCCTGATCCATCAGTCGTTGATATGTGGCTCCCGCATTTTTTAACCCGAAAGGCATCATTATGTAACAGAATGTTCCCTGGTCCGTGCGGAATGCTGTCTTGTCCTCATCTCCAGCTGCTATATGGATTTGATGATAGCCCTTGTAGGCATCGAGGAAGCACTTGAACTTAAATGGGGCTACAACATCTACTTTCAAATCGATCTCCGGAAGTGGGTAACAATCTTTCGGACATGCTTTGTTTAAATCTTTATAATCTATACACATTCTCCACGTTCCGCTGCTTTTTGGAACGATCACTGGGTTGGCCACCCATGTTTGGTATTTGATTTCTCTTATAATCCCAGCATGAAGAAGATCTTGTACTTGTTCATTCATGGCCTTCGTTTGTTCCGGTCCCATTTTTCTCTTCTTCTGTACGATTGGGGTGATTAATGGATTCACCTTCAACTTGTGTTCTGAAATGCTCCGCGGGACACCGGTCATGTCCGCAGGCTGCCATGCAAAAATGTCGATGTTTTTGATCAATAGCTGCTTTAGAAAGGTTCGGACGATTTCAGAGATGGACGGACCAATTATTACAGTTTGATCCGAAAACTTTTTATTGAGGATCCATTTCTCTGGCTCAGTCCTCTGAGCCTGTCTTGGGACCTTGCTTGGTCTTGAGCTTTCTGTTGCAAAACAATGCCGATTTACGTGAATTATCGCCACACCAGTGCGAGTCAGAACTCCTACTGCACCATGTGCTGTGGACGGTGAGCATTGAAATCTCCAATCGCCTCTCGTCCTAAAATAATGTCATGCTTGGAAGTTGCTGGTAAGACCAAAAATTCTATTTCTTCAGTTCTCGAACGTACTCCGTCGCTTAATGTGACCGGGAAAGTGATAACACAGCGCGGGTGCATTATCTCTCCTCCGAAACCAGAGACGGGAGCATGGATTGGATGTAGTCTTTCTTTGTCTTCATCGTCCAACTGTTCGAAACACTGTTCGTACATAATGTCGGACGTGCTGCCTGTGTCGAAGAATACATATTGTGGCCGGTAGTGACCAAATTCGGCAGTAATTATCAGTGGGTTTTTATTACACTGATCGCCTCTGATCCGTGGAAAGATCACCGGTTCACTCTTCCATTCTTCGTTCTCATAATCCCTCCTCTTTCCTTTACCTGAATGTCCCCCTTGAATCATATGGATATTCAGATCCTTGATTTTCCTTTTAGCTGGGCCCTGGTTATCCTTTGCGGGAGGTTTGCCAGTCCCTGCTCGTACGCCCTTAACCAAATGTTCGAGTTTATCATTTTTAACTGCTGTTTCAATTTCTGTTCGGAGGGCCACACACTCATTTGTGTTATGTCCAACATCATTATGATATGAGCAATGTTTTTTAGTATCAAGGAATGACTTCCTTGGTATTGGTTGAGGTTTCCGGAAAGTCAAATTCTCGGTTGTTAGAATTTCTGAGGGAGTTTTTGATAACTGAGTCCAACTGTTGGTGGAACGAGCTGAAAAATTACGTTTACCCTTGTTGCCGATCAAAGATCTTGCATCAAAAGGTTTAGGCGTTTCTGCATTTGGCTGAAGTCTTGACCATATTGGTCCCTTAGCTTGTCTGTTTGGTCTCGGAGTTTAGAATTCGACCCTTGGAGACTGCTTTTGACTGCCGGAACTTAGAGTTTTTTCAGTTCTTGCCATGGTTGTAAAAATCGCGCCTAGGCGCCGAGTACTCAACGAGTAATCCCCGAGTAATCCCCGCCTAGGCCGAGTTCTCGGTGAGCCATCCCCGAGTACTCTCCGACTATGGCCGATTACTCCCAACTCCCCAGTCGACCACCTAGGGTCCGCCTAGCGACTTTTGCAACCTTGGTTCTTGCAAACAACTTTGATGCCTTCATGTTTCATCCCATGACTCAGACATTCCGTCCCTTCCTGTTAAGGTTTTCGCAATACCCGAAAAGTAGGTATTCAAATACCCAGTTTTAGAATACCCGGTTATATACCCGACCCCAACCCGATGCATTGAGTATTGTTTTTAGAAACAACACCCGGACCCGAACCAGACCCGAGTATTACTAATACCCGATTTTCCAATACCCGATCATACCCGAAACCCAGTTCCAAACCTGGAACCAGGTATTTGAAAAACCTGATTTGTGCACCTCTATTTAGACATGCTCATTCACTAAACTCACAATTAGACTAGCTATTAGCCGGTTATAAGGGGGAAAAACAATGATTGTCATTTGTTTTGTTTATTGTTTAATTTTATATTTGTTTATCGCTACGATAACTTTGTTTTTTATATAGAGATATTTGAAAGAAATGAAATAATATTATATAAGGGTCTTTCTTTAATATTCGGGTACCTAAAATCTCAAAAGAATTGGTCTAGGGGATGTAAAAATACTAGTCAAGTGATGAGCTAACTTTAAGTAGGGGCGAATTTTCATTGGGGCCGGGGCCACCCTTGTTTTTTTGCACAGTACTGTAAATTTACCCGTTTTCGGCTGAAAAAATTGTTACGTAGTGTAAATTTAGCCTCTTTTGACCGAAAATTTGAGACCCCCCCTCGTTGTGAATTTTTGTATACATTTTAAGGTCCCCCGATGCCTCAGTCCAAGCTTCGCCACTGACTTTAAAAACTAAACAACAGAGAAATCATGGTTGATGTGCGAAGTGGTTTAAGAATCTCGGTAGATGGAATGTCTAATTGGAGGGTCGATAGTAAATAATATGAAAAATAAACTTGCAAACGCATGCATGAACACAAGAAATAATTGCGTGTGCTTCAACTGAGTTGTAGATCACCTAAAAAGATTACATGTTTATAAAACTCATAATAATATCTTCTATAGCTAAACCAAAATTTCATAAAATAAAGCAAGTTCATAAGAATTGACTTAAAAATACAAAATAAAAAAATACCACCACACAAGTTTTATAAACAGAAAGTTTACCATAAAAGTGGTCGAATGTGTGGGGGTAGCATGTTAGATGCTCAACTGGTGTTAAATAAGAAGTGAAGATTCGAATAAATGTTGCAAGGTCTCTGAAGAAACACTAACCGGACCCCTGACAGATTACTGGTAACCTGGGGGTTAGATAGATGTTTCCCACGAGGGGTTAGACCCTTGGAAGATGGTTCTTCTGATAACCTGCAAAACAGACACCGTGAGCTCGTCACTGAGAAGGGGGGGGGGGGTTCCTCCTTGTGACCACCCTCCGGCGTGAGAATCAGACTAGATTGCTCTTTAAATATAAAAGTATATTAAGAGATTGCTAGAGCAGATATCAGGTATATTATGATGATAATGTGATAATGTAATGTTGTGTTTAGATGATCATACCATTTGGGGTATTTATAGCCGAAGGTAGGTTTCCAAGGAGGTATGGCCGGCTGCAACAGTGTTCCTGTTCATCAACAGTAGCCTACGCACGTGCCCTGCTGGTAGTTGGTGGGTAGGCAGCGGCTGATAGTGACCAGGCCTGCTGTATACTATTCCCTTTCCACCAACTGCCGGCTACGCACGTGGTATGACAGTAGTTGGTGAGTAGGCAGCGGCTAATAGTGATACAGTACAGGAGCATGCTGCTCGCCATACTGTATCAGTGAGCTGTCGTATCTCTGATCAGATCTTTCGCCCATACCTCGTCAGGTACAGTAAAAGATCCTTCAGTATACAGACTGGCTTATTTGGGCGGGAGTATTCCCCCTCCCGCCTCTGTGCGGGATTGCTCCCGGCTTTGCTCATTCCTTCAGGTGACACTGAATGATCGAGAGCTAAGTGCCTTGTGCGTGTAGCCATGCTGCGCGGGTGGCCTTCCCTAATGGCTTGTATCCGAGGCTGCGGGGACAGGCGGAGTCCTTCACCATTGGGAGGCATTTCCTGCGGGACCAGCTTGCGTACTGCGCGTAAGGACGTCACGTCTCTGAGCATGGTTGGTCCTGCGGATCCAGTTGGTCTCTGCGCAGACGTCCCTGTTTAAGGTGAGTCTTGCGGGTCCAACTGGGCTCTGCTGGGACCTACCTCTTCAAGTCCCCCCAGTCCAATGTTCTTCTCCTGAGTGTTTAATAAAGTGAGGTGAACTTTTGGACTTGAGCAAAGGGTTTTGAAAAGGGTTTTATAAGGTTTTCCATGGGGATTCTTTCCGCGGAAGTCCTTGTCACTTGCAGAAATGCCCGAGTTTCCTGCTTGGTCTTTGGGTATGATGCGGGTAGGTCTGTAACCTCCTCGCAAGTCAGGAGCATTGAGTCCCAGTTGTATGGATTTTCCATGAGGTTTTGGTAGTTTTGAACATAGTGATCAATTATGTTAAGACCACCAATTCCGTCCTGGAGCTTCAAACAACGTAGTTCTCGACGTTCCCGCTATGCGGGGATGTTATTTCCGTTTCCGCAAGCATTGCCCAGAAGATCCTTCTTGGTTTCAATTCCCAGCGGAGCGCTAGGTATGTGAAGGGTTTTGCCTTGAAACTGTACCTGCGCTCGTCTTACGGTTACTTTACTTCCAAGGTATTCCTGGCGTCAATTCCCTGCGGGTGCTAGGTATGTGAAGGGTTTTGCCTTTACACTGTACCCGCACCCGTCTTATAGTTACTTGGTTGCCGAGGAATACTTGGCTTCAATTCCCTGCGGGTGCTAGGTATGTGAAGGGTTTTCCCTTAACACTGTACCCGCGGCCGTCTTACGGTTACTTGTTCGCCAAGATTTTCTTGGCTTCAATTCCCTGCGGGTGCTAGGTATGTGAAGGGTTTTGCCTTAACACTGTACCCGCATCCGTCTTACGGTTACTTGTTTGCCAAGGTTCTTGGCTTCAATTCCCTGCGGGTGCTAGGTATGTGAAGGGTTTCGCCTTAACACTGTACCCGCATCCGTCTTACGGTTACTTGTTTGCCAAGGTTTTCTTGGCTTCAATTCCCTGCGGATGCTAGGTATGTGAAGGGTTTCGCCTTAACACTGTACCCGCATCCGTCTTACGGTTACTTGTTTGCCAAGGTAAGGGGGGATTTTCCCGCTTACTTTTTAATATTTTCGAATTTTGAATTTTGAAATTCGAAGAGTTGGTGAAAAGATAAGAACAGTCCAAACCTCTGAAACGTCGTGCGACGGTTTCTTCTGACTGTGTCAGGACGTGCAGGAAGTTATGGTGACGTGACAGAACATGGTCATTCCAGACGCTTTTTCAGGCGCGTGGGCGCGATATTTCGGGCGCGTGGCCGCGAAATTACTGGCATACGTCCTTTCAACAGCTGTTGCCAGCTTGCTTTTTGCCACGTGTCATAGTTTCATTGCACATTCGATTTCTCTCTCCTCCGCATTAAATTCACCGCATTAATTGCGATTACTATATAAAGGGGGAGAGGGTTATTTGTAATCCATACTTTTCACTCTTCTCTTCATCTTTTAAGGCGATTTCCGGCGAATACTCTTTTATTCAATCGAGCATTCTCTCGAAATCGTTCTCTTCTTCCTCTTCAAGATGTCTTCTCGTGATGCTGAAGCTATAGCTGACGACAGGGGTACTGCTGGCGAGTGCCAGTGTGCTCTGCCCGGCGATCAGTACCGGTATGTTGTCAGGAAGTTCATGCTCGATCCCCTCGAGCCTGAGTTTCCTGAATCCCACCAGACCGTGTACGATGCCCCCAGAGGCAAGATCGGGGTTTATGCTGCATTTTTTGTCTATGGGAATCTTAGATTCCCATTGACAAAATTTGTTTACCGTGTCCTTGAGAGGCACGGTGTCCATTTGACCGAGCTGCACCCCATGGCGATCGCCAAGATTCGCCATTTTGAGTGGGTGTGCCGGATTTTGGGCATCGAGCCCCATGTGGACCGCCTGATGACCTTCTATACCTGGAGGTGCATCCAAGGGTGGTACACCCTGACGACCCGTATTAAGGGTCTGAAGATTTGCGACACCGAGCGCAGTCTTCGCGCGTGGAAGCAGGAATTCTTCTACATTTCTGCCCGCGCCATCCCCCTTGCCATGAAGTTTAAAAATGGCCAAGCGATACCGAGCCTTCACGCCCCCAACTACCAGGAGGCGGAATGGTTTTCGAAGATATCCCGGATCCAATCTCCGGTTTACCGGTTTGCGGAGTCCGGGATGGTCATGTTAGGGATGAGCCGGGTGTGGAAGGATGCGTCTCAGGTTCCCATCCTTCTCGAATACGGTTTGAACTCTATTCCCTATGGTATGTCTTGTCTTTCTTTTTGATATGAGTTTGTCTTCTAACTGTTTCTTTTCTTTCAGAGAGAAATGATTTGGAGTCGCTTCTGTTTCCGCGGGAAGCCGACGGTCCCGCGCGGATGGGTACTCGTGCTTTGGACGAGGGCGAGTTGCCCATCCTGGAGCAAACAGCGGATCGGTTTGTGGAGGTCTATCCGCTGGGCCACGAGATCCTGAGCCACCGGCGGCCAGGTAAGGCGATATTCTTTCCTCAACCCCTTAATACTGTACCCGCTGTTGGAATTCTTGACCCGTCTTCTTCTGAGGAATCCTCAGATGCTCCTCCGTTGGTGCGGAAGAAGAAGGCTGCTGCCGGCGTGAAGGGGAAGGAGAAGGCCTCCACAGCTGATCCAGTGGTTCTATCTGACTCGGAGTCAGATAGTGAAGAGGTGGCGGGGAAGCCCGGTGGTGAGAAGACCACTGTTCCGGAGGCTACGACCGTTACCTCCGGAGAACCAACGAAGACGACGGTGACCGGTACCAAGAGGCCGGCTCCATCGGGTTCCTCCCCGCCCGTCCGTACATTCAGGGTCAAGAAAACCCGTAAGTACAATCATAATGTCTTTGCAGATTTATTACTTCTTAAATTTATCTAACACTTTCTTCTTTGTGCAGGCGTGGATGTTGACGCATTCCGGGGTGAAGCGCAGGGGAGTACCTCCCCGCTAATGACGGTAGGCTCGGTCAGCCTTCCTGAGGCGTCGACCCAGGCGCCTGCGCCTGCATCCGCTGGTCCAGTTGCTCGTTCCTTTGAGCCAACTGTTCCGGCCGAGATGACGTCACCGCCGGCCGTGAGTGCGATTTTTACAGCATCCTTCACGGAGCCGGCGGTTACTGCTGCTGCTGAGGAGGCGGCGACCGCGGCGGCGACCACGGCGGCTGCCACCATGCCCGCGCCACCGGCACCGACGGCCGGACCATCAGGTACGCGCAGGGCTTCCCGCCGATCTTTGCCACCTTCCCGTCTGCCTGACCTGTTGGATGGATTTCCTTTAGGTTCAGGTGATGGGTTTGGCGGCTATCGGCCTGTCATTGACCCTACAGGTGCGTAGGGTTCCTTTCTTTTTCCCTTATGTTTTTTATCATCTTTTCCTTACTGCCTTTGCTTCTTTTGCAGTGTCGGATTCCAATGAAGTGTATGTTCCACGATGGAACATCCGCCGAGGAACAACCCTTCGCACACCTGTGGAGTGCGTGGACTGGGCTCGCCACGCTGCTCCCCCGGGTGCGTTGGGGGAAGCCATGGTTAGCTACCAGGAGGGTAGGCTAACCAATGAGCTTCGGGTTCTCCAGGCCCGGATGCAGCCGCGCGTCGAGCTGCTTTGTCGTGAAAACGACAAGTTGAAAGCAGCTCGCGCCAAGGACGTATCTGAGGCGCGTGCTCTTCGGGAGGAGAACCAACAGCTGGCGGCAGCTGCCGCCGCCAAGGAGAAGGCCTTCAAGGCCCTCGAGGTTGAAGTTCAGGCGCGACTCGAGGCCCGTTCCAAGGCTGCCCAAGCTGTGAATGAACAGCTACGGCTGGCCAGGGAGACTGCGCGAAACGCAACCGAGAGGGCTGCCCAGGCTGAAGCCGTTGCTGAGCCTTTGCGTGTGGAGAATGAGGAGCTGAAAGGCAAATTAGAGGCTCTCCAACGCGCTCATGATGCCTTGGCAATGGAAGATGCCAAGAAACTCCAGGAAATCCTGGACCAGAGGGGGGTGCTTGACCAGACCGAGCGGAAGCTTAAGGGCGTCGAAGAGGCTGCCGCTAAGGAAGTTTTACTTGCCAACCTTAACAAGAGCGAAGCCGAACGCGCCCATAACGAAGCTCAAGCTGCCCTCCAATGGCTTCTTCGAGAAGCGTTGCCTCAGGTATGTTTAACTTTATCTTCACGCTTTTCTTTTGTAAGAAAAGGTTCTAATACTTGTATTTTTTTTTTTTTTTTTTGTAGGTTGTGCGTCGGGTCTTTTCAGAGACCTCTTACGATGATGCTATGAGCGCAGCCCTCAACGCTTCTCATGAGGATGGGGAAAAGGCCGGCTTCTTGCTTGGTCTAGGGTTTGTTGAGAAAGGCGTCCCGCCTTCCAACTTCCCTTTGTTCGATGTGGATACCGAAGCCATTTATGACCAAGCATTGAACCAATACGCCGCCTTCCCGCATCCGGTGGTGGAGAAGGTGGACGAAGTAGCTGCTGCTGATGATGGGTTAGCTGTCCTCAAAGCGTTCCTCGAACCACCCCGTTCTTCTGACGGAGCGGGTCCAAGTGGAAGCGGCCCTGAAGCTTGATCCTGAAGATCCCTTCCCATTGCTAAGATAGACTTGTATAGTTTTATTCTTTTAGGCGGGTAGTTACCCGGCCATTCTTGTAATATATTCTTGAAATATTAATCTTTTTGCTAAGATTGTTATTTCCTTCCTTGGGTTCCTTGCTTTATAAACTTATGACTTGCATACTTAGTTTAAATTAGCAATTTTCCAAGTGTTTAGAATAAGAACCTTTGAACGTGGTTGATAATGGGTTAAAGTTTCGCTTCCTCCTTCGTGATTGTGCGGGTAGAACCGTCACTTGCACTTGGTAGGATGGCTAAACTTTTAACTTTTATCTGACCTGCGTGTAGGTTTTTCTCACCTTTTGAGGATAAGTTAACCTTTGAACGTGGTTGATAACAGGAAGTCTTGCTTCCTCTTTCGTGATTGTGCGGGTAGAACCGTCACTTGCACTTAGTAGGATGGCAAAACTTTACCCTTATCTGACCTGCGTGTAGGTTTTCCTCACCTTTTGAGGATAAGTTAACCTTTGAACGTGGTTGATAACAGGAAGTCTTGCTTCCTCTTTCGTGATTGTGCGGGTATAACCGTCACTTGCACTTAGTAGGATGGCAAAACTTTACCCTTATCTGACCTGCGTGTAGGTTTTCCTCACCTTTTGAGGATAAGTTAACCTTTGAACGTGGTTGATAACAGGAAGTCTTGCTTCCTCTTTCGTGATTGTGCGGGTATAACCGTCACTTGCACTTAGTAGGATGGCAAAACTTTACCCTTATCTGACCTGCGTGTAGGTTTTCCTTATCCTTTTTAAGAATTTTGTTTTGAACCGTTCGACGCGCGGTTGTCGATAGGTTAGTGTTCATTTTCCTTTCATGATTCATGCGGATAGACCGGCACTTTCATTTAATGGGATAATTGAACTCTTCTCCTTCAACTGACCTGCGTGAAGGTTTGCCACGTTATTGGGTTCGTGCGGGTAAGACCGCCTTCCCACGCAACGACTTCACGTAATGTGAATGCCGTCACCAGTGTTGGATAGTTTAACCGTTCGACGCGCGGTTGTTGATAGGTTATTATTCAGTTTCCTTAATGATTCATGCGGATAGACCGGCACTTTCATTTTTGGGTGCTGAACTTTTTCCCCTTCAACTGACCTGCGTGAAGGTTTGTCACGTTGCTGGGTTCGTGCGGGTAGGACCGCCTTCCCATGCAATGACGACGTAATTATGCGGTGAAAACCGGCATATTAGTTCAGAAAAGTATAAATGTAAAATCATCAGCTTCGGTGTTCTTAAAGAGAATCATTTCCATTAGAAGTGGCTCTTGGCCTTTTCTTTACAAATTGGAATTGATTTACATGCAGACTGTGTAAATGAGCTCCTTTCCATGTTGGGATGGGAGTGCCATCGAGCCGATACGCACCTGGTTCGGGATCTCGTTCTTTACGCAGCATGTAGTCTCGATTTTGAAGCTGGAATTGATTCGTGTTTTCCCCAGCTGGGGTTCTATACGCACTCGCCTGCTCAGCCTTTATTACGCCACGAGGTGCGCGAGCGTCCCATCTCTGACAAATGCTTCGACCATATCTTTTACATCTATGCATTCTTCAGTGTTGTGGTCCTTTGTCTTGTGAAAGTCACAGTATTTGCTCCGATCAGCATCGTGACGATGTCGGATTATTGGAGGCTTTGGCCATGGGAGCTCTTCAGTGGCGAATATCTCAGTGACGCTTTTGGTGAGTGGCGTCCATCTGGAGTTCCGGTGCGACTGTACATTATCCCTTCCGCCCAACCGATGTTGCAAGCCGGATGAGGTGTCAAAGTTTACCCTTGACTGCCAAATGCCTAGCTTTCATTTTTTATTTAGTCGGGCGGTGAGGACGTTGTCTTCTCTCGTCCTCGGGGTGTAGAGGTTTGTGCTCTGTGGGAGATCTCTACCCAGTTGCTTCTCTGTTTCCGCATAGCGTTTTGCTGCTGTCATGATGCCATCCCATGTGGATGGCATGCCATCTTTACCCGTTAAGGTGCGGATGAGCTCTGGGTCATGTGCGCCCTGGATGAAGGCAGCGCGAACAAGATCTTCGCTGATATTGCCCAAACTTAGCTTCTTTGAGTTGAAGCGAGTGATGAAGTTTGGCAGAGATTCATCTTCCTCTCGTATGCATTTGAGGATTGTCCATTGCTCCTCGGTATACTTCCGTTGCTGGCTGAAATGTTGGCTAAACTTCTGCTGGAAGTCTGCCCAGTCGTAGATGTGGTTGACCGGTAGACGATCAAACCAAGCTCTAGCAGCCCCCACCAGCGTCATTTGGAACATGTAACACCACGTGGGTTCCGTCCAATTGCTGACGGTTGCCCCCGCTATGAACCTGTTCAAATGATCGTCTGGATCAGATATACCGTCATATGTGCCTATGTTGGGCATTTGTTTGGCACTCTTTGGGGCGATTGCTTCAGCAATGTCCCTTGCAAATTTGGACGTTCCTGCATTTGCAACGTTTGGTCTGAACGTTTTAGAGAAGTCTCATGGACTTCCACCTGTGCTTTTTGGTTTGAAGGCTTGTCCAAAATGCCTTTTCGGTTGGGATTCCGTTTCCTTATGCTTCCCTTTTGCCCTATGGCGAGGGTTCGCGTCGGAGTCGGATTCCTCCGAGTCATCCTCCCAGTATTCGAATTCGTCGGCCTGTTGCACGGAACGCAAGCGTTCGTTCAACTCAGCCTGGAATTCCTTTTGTCGTGCCTCCGCCCATGCCTTAACTTCATCGAGAGTCTGGCGGGGAAGTCTTCGTTTCTCAAACTGGATATCGGTGGATCCCAGTAGGTGATCATTTACTGCACTTGCCCCAGCTTTGGTAAGTGGGGTAGTGTTCGTAAAATTTACTTCACTTGCCCCGGCTTCGGTAGCCGGGGTAGTGTTTGTAAAAACTGTGTTGCCGGTGTTCATCCCAGTAGCTGGGGTTGTGGTTACCGGAATTTCTCTAACCATCTTTGTAAAAGTTTGAAAAAACTGGAGAAAATTGTAGTTCTAGCTTTATGCACGGATGGCGCCAATGAAGAAACACTAACCGGACCCCTGACAGATTACTGGTAACCTGGGGGTTAGATAGATGTTTCCCACGAGGGGTTAGACCCTTGGAAGATGGTTCTTCTGATAACCTGCAAAACAGACACCGTGAGCTCGTCACTGAGAAGGGGGGGGGGGTTCCTCCTTGTGACCACCCTCCGGCGTGAGAATCAGACTAGATTGCTCTTTAAATATAAAAGTATATTAAGAGATTGCTAGAGCAGATATCAGGTATATTATGATGATAATGTGATAATGTAATGTTGTGTTTAGATGATCATACCATTTGGGGTATTTATAGCCGAAGGTAGGTTTCCAAGGAGGTATGGCCGGCTGCAACAGTGTTCCTGTTCATCAACAGTAGCCTACGCACGTGCCCTGCTGGTAGTTGGTGGGTAGGCAGCGGCTGATAGTGACCAGGCCTGCTGTATACTATTCCCTTTCCACCAACTGCCGGCTACGCACGTGGTATGACAGTAGTTGGTGAGTAGGCAGCGGCTAATAGTGATACAGTACAGGAGCATGCTGCTCGCCATACTGTATCAGTGAGCTGTCGTATCTCTGATCAGATCTTTCGCCCATACCTCGTCAGGTACAGTAAAAGATCCTTCAGTATACAGACTGGCTTATTTGGGCGGGAGTATTCCCCCTCCCGCCTCTGTGCGGGATTGCTCCCGGCTTTGCTCATTCCTTCAGGTGACACTGAATGATCGAGAGCTAAGTGCCTTGTGCGTGTAGCCATGCTGCGCGGGTGGCCTTCCCTAATGGCTTGTATCCGAGGCTGCGGGGACAGGCGGAGTCCTTCACCATTGGGAGGCATTTCCTGCGGGACCAGCTTGCGTACTGCGCGTAAGGACGTCACGTCTCTGAGCATGGTTGGTCCTGCGGATCCAGTTGGTCTCTGCGCAGACGTCCCTGTTTAAGGTGAGTCTTGCGGGTCCAACTGGGCTCTGCTGGGACCTACCTCTTCAGTCTCAAGTTTAAATTTAATCTTAATTGTGTTTTTATTGTAGTGGATCTTCGGGCGGCATGTTTTTCACAAAACAGAAGATGGTGGATTTGAGTTACCTAATGTTGTCTACGATCATGGGTATAGTGGTATACTGATCGCCTTTTGCCATTGAGTCAACCCAAGTAGCTGAGCTTTATTCGTTGATCGTTAGAAAAAACAATTTGCTGGATAACGGGCTCTCCGGTCCACATATCACAACAAACATTCGTGTAAAGATCATAAAGGTAGTCTTTACATTAGTCATCGAAGTAACACACTGAGAAAGTGAGAATCGTTTCATAAGAAAAAAACAAAGGGAAGGGATCTTGATACAAGGTACAAAAGAAAATAAAAATTAAATAATGAGAAAAGGTGAAATGAAAATACAAATAAAGTTAAAGTAAATGCAATGAAACTGAATAATTTTATTTCATAGAAAAAGGACTATCTTTTTGAACCAATATTTATAAAATTACCATTTATAGTTTTACGTTTATAAAAGTTTAAACTAAATACAATTACAAATACTAAATCAAAGAGACAAATGACCTAATCCACATTTCTATAGTAATTATTACGTGACTCATTTTGTTAGGGTGTATGTACTGGGTGAGAAATTGGGACGACAAATTTGATTTTGGGGCGAGAACACCTCCCTCCAGGCGATAAATGATGCGACAAAGAGGGGGTGAGTTCTTTTTGTCGCATGCTTGTTTGTTTGGTTTATTATTATTATTATAATATAATGTGTGTGGTCACTCTCTCTCTATATATATATATATGGATAATTAAGTGCCAACATATAGACAAAATACAAAAAGTAAAAAGCAGTATGCAAAGAGGCGACTGGAGAATAGGGAGTAGATTATGACTTGCCTACTTTACTTCTGCATATGACTCAGCATATACCTTTCTACAAGTCCCAAATCAACTAATTCAAAAATTAATTTGAACGTTTTAGTTTTTAAATTAAAGATACTATTAACTACACTTCTGGCATAATAGGATTGGATGATAGTTAACGGTTGAAATTTTTATAATCATTCAAAACCGAATTTAAATGAATTTTTTATTTTTTTCACAGTAGTATGTTTCTTTCTTATTTTTTGGTAAGTCAAGCCTGGAGCATTAAAATAGTATGAACAGTTGGCATTTCGTTTCAAAAAGACTCACTCAAGGTTTGAAGGCAACTTCAAGTTCAAACGCGGTTAGAATATCCACAAATGCATGATGTACATAAATTGTCACACTAATTGTTATGTCATTTTCCAAATTTTCTTAAAAAATTACTGATTTTTAATAATAATAGGAGTACCAACTAGACCTATTAATAGAAGGTTATTGAATTTAAATATATTAAACTTTCACTCGTTGGTTAGGAGCGCTCTCAACTTACTAAATGTTTTCCATCACTCCAAACTTTCACCTTATACTCTTCAGTTACTTTCAAACTAACGAGACACTAACTTTGTTAGTTTTATTATCGGCATGGCATTATTTTTAATTATAAAAGAACTGTGGGCTCTCACAATCACTTCCTCTTTCATCTTCACTGGTAGTGGATCTTGAACAAATATGAGTGGGCAAGAAGATCTTAATATTAGTTTAAATGAACCGAACTCAATACATGTAACTCTATTTTATTTTTTTAGAAAAATTGCACTACTAAGAAAAAACATTCGCCCCTGATCTCGACCACCACTATCTCCGCCACCGGATAATCACTTTACAGAATAAAAATATAATAAGAAAACAAAACTACTTTTTTACACATGATTGTACACAGAACATTATTGATGTACCATATATGCATCCAAATGTTGTTTTCCCGTTTGCTCCATCGTATACCACCAAGAAACGATGATGCCGATCCTAACATTGCGGTTTGTGTTAACGAAAGTGGATACAATGAAAGAGGCATCTTGATGGGTGACCGAGCTTGAAGTGTCAATAGTATAATAATTGAATGACAAGACATAACATATTTTCATTCACGTGGTTGTCACACTCAAGTGATGTTTGGGCTTCCCCACCACATTCCGTGGACTATGTTGATTTTACAAAGAATCCATGTACCTAGAGATAAGTCGAGTTTTCCAAATACCAGATTTTGGTTATGGAACCGGGTTTGGTTATGATTAGGTATTGGCCGTACCCGGGCCAGGTTCGGGCGTGGGAATGTCTCTAAAATTTGTACCCTATGCATCGGGTTCGAGTCGGGTATATATTCGGGTATTCTAAAACCGGGTATTTAAATACTTTATTTTCAGATATTGAAGAAAAAAAAACCCTACTATTTTCGGGTTTGTTTGGGGGTATATTTTAGGTATAGATTGGGATTTTTATGAAGTTGCACTTTTTGGTGTATTTTTCAAGTATTTTTCAGGTATTTGTTAAATCTGGTTTCGAGTATTGGAAAAACCTAGTTCCTGGATCCGGTTCGTTTTTTTATTTGACAAGAGATATACAAACAACATAAAGATAATGACTCACTTGAGTGTAAGTTACTAAGCATTAAAAATGTAACTTTATAGAGCTACACTAATAATATCCCATTAAGGAACTTATCCATTTCAAAATCTTAATATCTACATACAAACCATTACAATATTTTTCATTCAAAGGCCTTCAGGAATAAGTGTTCACCTATTGATGGTTCAAATGTTCAATCATCTGGCTGGCTGGCTGGCTGGCTGAATCAAAATATAAAAGAAAGTTATAAAGCCCATTTGCTGATATTATCTGCTAGGCCTTGTGGACCTTTCTATCAAGCCCAAGCCTACTTCCATTTAGTAACTTATTAGAAACTTTGTAGTTAATAGACTTATGATTCGGTAAGAATTTTCTTTTAAATAACGATGATAAAATGAAAAGAAAAGAGAGTAAAATAAAGAAAAGGAACATAAATATTTGAAAGTTACAAATTATGTCCTTGTAAAAACATTGTCATTTATAAGAAATTTTTTTATACAGAAAATCTAACTTTCATTAACGGAAGGAATATAACATAACTCTTCAAATAAATGATTTTTTTTTTATCATTGAAGTTAAAGAATATATGTTCCAATCATTATTTCTACTACAACAATTTCTTTTTCACAGGGCATATATCGTATGCCATAAAATTTACTATAAAAATTTAGTCACTCAAAAAAAAAAGTTACAGTAATTATAAGGTTTTTTACTAGCTACACTAAATTTAGTTAGCCAATTGTAAAAATATTAACTCTTAAAAAATCTGCAATCAAAACTCTACAAACAAATTAAAAAGGCGGCACAACCTAATCTAGACAAGTACGAGGAAAAATTCTTTCTCAGTTAATGACGAATCTCATAGACACCGTGAGATTAACTATAGACAGATTCGAAACACCTTAATCAATCTTATTAAACAACTAAAACATGTTCTAGAGATAACACAACTCATGAAGTCATGTAAAATTAAATTTGAAACCAGTTAATAGTTTGACAAAAATAATTAGAATTTGAATAAGTCATGACTTGGCTTGGAGGAACCTTCTTCTATGAAAGTGTGTCCAAATCAAACAATTATATGAAATTGTAGTTTAATGTTATAAAAAGACCAAGCAACAAATGTTCTAGATGAGCCGAGGTTGTGAAACAGAAAGTTATTATAATGTGTTTTTATAATTTATTATTTATTTGTTACAATAAGTCTTTACTTTGTTTATGAATTTACTCTCCATGAACTTTAGATGGCTAAATCGATCGGGGTCTCGCCGGAAGTAGCCTCTCTAATCCTTCGAGGTAGAGATAAGACTGTCTATAGCTTACCCTCCTCAGTCCTATCATAGCTTTGGTATTGGTGGGATATACTGAGTACAATGATGATGCACATTAGATCACTAAAGTATCTCTTTTCTTTGATTCTTCACTTAGGCTATGTGTAGTGGAGGGGTTACAAATGGGGGCGAATTGTGACACGTGGCGCCCAGTCAGCAAAGGGGGCGAATTTGTTTTTGGGGTGTAATGGTGTAGGGGCTACAAATTGAGCCCACAGTATCTTTTTTTATTATTTTTTTTATAATTAAACTAATCAAATAAAAACAAATTTCTTCAAATAATTATATAAAAATGCATTAATATTAAAAAGAAACACAAAAAAATACATAACTAAAAATATAAAAAAAAACATATAGCTTGGTTGGCGTACATATTTAGGTCCGGGTCGGGAAATTGAAACGGATAGCTCGGTTGGTTTAGGTTCATCGGGTTCCATTGTAGGTTCATGTTCGGTTGGTTTTGCGAACCATAGTGTTGACCGAAAGGAGGGAATGGGTGAATCTGTTGGTTCGGGTTGTTTCTATGATTCATTTTGCATATACATATATACACACACACACAACATATATACATATACATATACACATATATATATATCACACACAACATATATACATATACATATATATATATATATATATATATGTATATATATATCACACACAACATATATACATATACATATATATACACACACACAACATATATACATATACATATACATATACACACACACAACATATATACATATACAATAGTAATATAATATATATATATATATATATCTTACACACACACATATATATATAATAATAATATAAACCAACCAAAACAACAGACATGCTGGGCAAGAAAAAGACCCCGCCCCCGCCCCTTATCGCCTGGGGGGCGGTAATCTAGCCCCATTTCGCCCAAAAATCGTCTGAGCCTACGCCCACCACACATGGCCTTATAAACATTGACTAACTAAACCGATAAGAACTTGACACCTGTAATCTTTAAACTCAAGGTACACAATACGCCGGTTACATTGATCACTAGAAGCGTGTCACATGGATATCTTTGGGAGTGCGTATGACGCTAACGGCCTTTTATTAATTGCATTTATTTTAATTTTTGTTGGGACAATTAATAATTGAGATGTGCAAAACATCGTCCTAGACCCATTTGAACAAATCCACAATTTCATAAAAGACATCTACTACAAAGTATGGCCTTCTCTGTTTGTCTTTAACTAAGTCTCCCACGCAGGAAATTGGGAAACCTGTTTAGAACGACAAGTAAATTTTATTAAACGAGAATGTGTCGACCTAGCAAGTTGGTATATCAACAAAATTACAACACCAGCTCGGACATTTTGTATTACAATTTAAGTACTAGAGTACGATTTAGTACTAGACCTGTAATGATGTCATATTAGAACCGAATATATAGTATATTAAATAATTCTAAAAATTATGATAAATAATATGCTAGACTGGTTAGAAACTTAAGATTATTAAAATTCTAAACATGTTTGAAACATAGTTGATTATTTTTATTTTGAGCGGGCTCATGAGAGGGTTGAAGATTGGAAGCCCGTTGATATGTACTAATCAACGGGACAATATATCCTACCTTTTTTTTTATCAAATTAAATCCTGTTTTTAACATAAAAAATCAAACATTTATCATTTTCCTTTTTTTTTCTTTTCAATATAGTACTATAGTACGTAAGAGTATTTTCGATAATAATAAAAGAAACATAAAACAAAAGATATTACAATTATGGCATATTAGTTACAACACATAATGAATTACTATAGCTAGGACTTTGTACATAATAGCTAGCTAAATATAAGCTATAACCCATTATATATGACCTTCAAATCTGTACGTGTTATAACCCACGACAGCCGAATATCTTTCGTTAAGGCACGTATGAACCCTAATGACTCGTTACAACCAAGTATTTGAATTCTATCTAGACTTGTTTATGATCATGTTGGGTTGTAAAACTGTATATTAAGTTTACACGTACAATAGATGTAATTACAACCCAGCATGATCAACTAAGACTCGTTATGTCATACGACCAAATTCGATCGATCACTAAGGCATGTGATGACATTTACGACTCAACCAGAAATAATCATTATGACAAGAAAATATATATACTACATAGCAAGAAAATAAACATCTTCTAAAATCTACAAAACACAAATAAAACCCTAATATCAAACACGTGACGAGTACCAAAATACCTGGCATATGATACACACGGGTATGTTGGACTTCCCGACCAATAAAACTCTACATTTTCCAAATGGGTGTACCGACTACCGAGTATTGAAATATCCGTAATTGTACCTGTACCCGTACTCGCAAGTACCGATCGAACTCCAGATTCTTAAAATCTTTGTATCGATACCGGTACCGAATATACGGACATAAATACTTGAAACCACTTAGAGGAGTCCTTATATTAATTTAATTTACAACTAGCTATTTTTTTTGCCATTAACTCGTTAAAGATCGATAGATTCGATAACTAAAAAAAATAATCCAATTACAATTACAATAGAGAGGTGGGTAAGCGAGCAACAAACTGCGCCGCCACCCTTTTGGAATGACAAACCTGATCCTACCAAAAACAAAGCTATATTTCTTTGACGTCGATAAGTTACCATGTGAGACACGTTGAACTCTTTTAATAAACGTAATAGCTTCGGAGGCAAAGAATCCTAATATATCAAAAGCAAAATGAATAAAGACGTGTTAATTTAATTCAAATAAGATAATATAACTTCCACTTAAAAACAAGTTTAATTAATAAGAAACACAATTAATTATTTAAGGTGTGCCTTCTACATCTTTGCTTCGAGAAAATAATCACCAAGTAAGACCCACAAATAACGCGTCAACTCGTGTACAGTGTACACGGTAGCCTCCCTGTACACCAACTTCAATATTAATATTAATATAACCCTAACTTGCATGGCTAACATAACATTAACATACATGCATATATCCAACTTATTATTACCAAATATGCAAACTTGTTTCTTATTAAACAACCCCTTACCACCCACCGGAGCTTCATTATTCTCTAGCAAACTCCATCACCCGAGAACTATACTCAACCGTTGTAGAGGTAGGGTACCAAAAAGACCCAAATACCCTTAAGTACCACCCGCGTGTTACATAGAATCCTCTTATAAACCACCCGCGGGACACATGGATCACCCGCATATCACGAATAAGGAGGAACGTCCTCATAAAACATGCGGAAGCATCCTGGCATCCTCAAAAGTCATCCGCAGAATAGGATATCTGTCCGCCTAAATGTCCGGAAGACAAGGCCAGCGGGACAGCTGCCATAACTCAAATACTCTCTAGAAGAAGGTTCATGATTCTTACTTGGGGAATACGTGACTGAACAGCCAATAAATCAAGGACACCTGGCCAGTTTGTTATAACCGTGCACATGGTCAGGGTGCAATCCATCCTATCATCGGGCGACGCGTGTCCAGGTTGTTATGCCCATGCACATGGGACGTATAGCTCAACCTATCACAAGAGGACACGCGTCCAGGCAGTTATCAAAGATCTTCTGGAAGATGACAGCTGGCTCAATCATCTTCCTGCATCCTTCGGCTATAAATACCTTGTCAAACGGTATGAGGTATTCATTCACTCACTTGCATTCTGACTACACTTAGCCTGTTTACTTCAGTACTTTCTTCATTTACGAACGTTACTGATTCTCACGCCGGAGGGTGGTTACAGGAAGACCCCCCTCTTGTCCTTCCTGTAACGAGACTCACGGTGTCTGTTTTGCAGGTTCCGGTCATTGGACTTTGGGAAGCTTTACTCATATCTTAGTTGTAATTATCGTACTTTACCCCGTAGACTCATTGGATCCAGGACACATACCCGGGGAACAGATCCGTGTTTCTTCATTGGCGCCATCCGTTTTTGATGTTAGAACAGCAATAATTTTCGTTGGTTTTTCAGTTCGTTTGATATGAGTAACCTTCCTGAAGGGCCGACGGGAACCCCTGCACCAGATTCACGTGTAACTAACATAGAAGCACCTCCGGGTCTCAGTGTTTTTGCACGAATTACGACTCCAAGTGGCCGTACTCTTGAACATGTCACAGCACCGGGGTCACGAATCACCAATGTAACACCTAGAGAATTTACTCTAGAAAATGTTACAGCACCGACCGGCCTCACTCCCACAGACATGGGACGTGCCTCGGCACCGGAAGGTTCCAATTTGGGTAATCCCAAACAAATTGCAGAAGAGACTCGCCGAAACCGGTCGATATTTGATCCGGAAAACAACTCGGGCGACTCCGATAGGGCGAGATCTCAATAACGTAACTCTAGATCTAGAGGAACGTTAACTCCTGAAGAGTGGCTCCACGCGCAACAACAAAGTTTGGTGGCTGAGTATGAACGCAGAAAACGTAACGAAAGGTTTCACATTCGTACTCTGGATTATGAGAAATCTCCCCGGAGATCTCTTTCCCCTCCACCAACAGTGAGAGGAAGTCAGATCCGTTACAGTCAGCAGGCGGAACCAGAGTTTGGTGAAATACTGAGGTTACGCCCTCGTCCTCGCATAGACATGCGGATGCCATCCTACTTGGAGGAATTTGATAGCTATGATTCAACTTATCAACCGGGTGAATACAGTACGTATACCAGAGATAGTGGAATGAGCTCCAGAGCAAGGAGTAGTCGTCCGCATGACGTAGTCCGCCACAACGAATACCACAACAATGCTGAACGAGATTTCACTAAACCATATCGCCCCTCGGCTTTCGCCTAAAAATCAAAATTCATAGCAAGCATTGCCACAGCACCCTTTCCTGTTAATGCTAAGATACCTACATCAGTAGGTAAGTACAATGGTATGACTGATCCAAGTGATCATCTCCAGAACTTTGTGGCGATAGGCGGTGTTAGTGGTTGGACGCTTCCCTATTGGTGTCACATGTTCGCATTGACACTAACAGGGGCAGCAAGAGAATGGTTCGAAAAGTTACCTGATGGTGAAATTTCTAGCTGGGACAATTTGGTGAAGCAGTTCAGTCAACAGAAGAAACATACTCGAGACCAATAAGAAATTTTAGACGTCGTTCGTCACGATAACGAGTCTATAGAAGATTTTATCACCAGGTTCAATGATGAGAGCCTGAACATCGGTGGCATAAGCAAAGACATGCTTCGGGGTGCCTTCCGCAAAAACGTCAGATGTGATTATTTAGTCCGCACACTTACGGGCAGAGATGGAATGCCAAAAGAGTGGGACGATCTCATGACTGCAGCAAAAGTGTATGCGAACACCGAGAAAACGTTAAGAAGTGGTAACTCAAAGCAAAAAAATTAAAGTCGAGTTTCAAATCCCGAGACCAAATAGACAGGTGAAAGGCCCTATCTGGTCAAGACTTCAGCCAAGTACAGAAGCACCAAAACCATTTAATGCACGATCCCTCATAGGAAATAAAAACAAACGGGACCCTCGAACCGAGGCCCCAATAATTGGACTCCTCTTTCAAAGACTCCCGCCGAAATTCTCACCACGGAGAATATGAATTTTAGAAAACCGCAGCCACTGACGAGAAGATCAATCCTTGACCCGAAAAAGCGTTGTTCGTATCATGATGACATTGGTCATAATACGAATGAATGCAGAACATTAAAAAATGAAATTGAAGCAGCTGTAAAGTCTGGAAAACTTGGAAACTTGGTAAAAGGTGGAAAACCTGACAATGGTAAAGCTCCCGCACGGGATATCCAAGGTCCGAGTAAAAAGCAAGGCAGAGATTTAAACGTCCAAATAATACAAGGCGGGTATGATACAAGAAAAAAGAGGAAGGAGTCTGATGATGAGAAATGGAAGAATGAGCCAGTGATTTTTCCTCGAATCAAAGGGTCCCGAATAACAAAAACCACTTGATCATCACTGCTCAATTCGGACATTACCGTTCCCAATACGTCTTCTTCGACACCGGTAGTACTTCGAACATTATGTATGAACAATGTTTTGAACAGCTTGACGAGGACGATAAGGAAAGATTAAAACCCATCCACGCTCCAGTATCGGGATTCGGAGGGGAAATAATGCATTCGCGAGGGGTAATCTCATTCCCAGTCACCTTAAGTGATGGAATTCATTTTAGGACAGAAGAGGTCGAATTTTTTGTTTTACCAGCAACATCAAAGCATGACATTATTCTTGGATGAGAAGCGATTGGTGACTTCAATGCTCACCCGTCCACAGCACACGGTGCAGTAGGAGTCCCAACTCATACCGGCATAGCAATAATTTATGTTAATCGACGCTGCTTTGCAACAGAGAGCTCAAAACCTAGCAAGATTCCAAAACAAACCATGAGGACTGAACCAGAGAAATGGGTTTTGAACAAAAAATTTCCTGATCAAACTATAACAATAGGACCTGCTATTTCCGAGATAGTACGGACTTTCTTGAAACAGTTATCGTCAAAGAATGTTGATGTTTTCGCATGGCAACCCGCGGATATGACCGGTGTCCCGAGGAATATTGCGGAACACAAGTTAAGAGTAAACCCGTTGTTTACGCTAGTTGTTCAGAAACATCGTAAGATGGTTCCGGAACAAACAAAAGCAATGAATGAGAAAATCCAGGACCTCTTACAAGCTGGAATCATCCGCCCAATTCGTTATCAGACTTGGGTTGCCAATCCAGTTATTGTCCCCAAAAGCAATGGGTCATGGCGGATGTGTATCGATTTCAAAGATCTAAATATAGCATGTCCCAAAGATTGTTATCCCTTACCCGAAATAGATCTCAAGGTTGATGCGGTGGCACCATTCAAATTCAAATGCTTCCTGGGCGCCTTCAAGGGCTACCATCAGATCCGATGAGGACAAAACAGCATTTCGCACAGATCATGGCACCTTTTTCGACAAAATGATGCCTTTCGGACTAAAGAATGCGGGAGACACATATCAACGATTAATGGACATAGCGTTCAAAGATCAAATTGGTCGAAATTTAGAAGTGTATATGGATGACCTCGTAATTAAAAGTGTTGAGGAAGACTAGATGTTGAGGGATATCGAAGAAACTTTCGAAACTCTGAGGAGCATCAATATGAAGTTGAATCCCGCCAAGTGTTCATTTGGAATGGAAGAGGGAAAGTTTCTGGGAGTAATTGTCACGGATGCGGGCTTCAAAGCTAACCCAGATAAAGGTCAAGCTATAGCCCGCATGCCTTCCCCATCTTCCCTCAAGGAAATTCAGACACTCAATGGCCGACTGGTTGCTATGAATCGTTTTTTGGCAAATCATGCAGCTAAGTCTCCTCCTTTCATCTCAACTTTAAGGAATTGCCTCAAGAAGGCACAATTTAAATGGACCGCGGAAGCGGAACAAGCTTTTCTGGAGGTTAAAAGATGTTTGATGGAATTGCCCACGTTGACAGCACCCCAAGCGGGAGAACCTTTAACGTTGTATCTATCAGCATCCGACATTGCCATTGGGGCTGTTCTTCTGACAGATCGCAAGAAGGTTCAAACACCGATCTACTACGTCAGCCGAACATTATCAGACCCCGAAACAAGATATTCCATTTAGGAAAAACTTGTTTTGGCACTAGTATATGCTGCCAAACGTCTCCGCAGGTACTTTCAAGGGCACCCCATCAATGTCGTAACTAGATATAAGCTCAAAAACGTTCTCAGCAAGCCTGAATTGTCTGGACGACTGGCCAAGTGGGCCATCGAACTAGGGGAACACGCAATAGAGTACAAACCTAGGTCAGCAATCAAAGGGCAGGTGCTGGCGGACTTCGTGACAGAAGTCCCGCATCACAAAGAAAAAGAATGTTTGATCGAGCAACAACCCTAAGCACCTCCGGAATCAGGACAGATTTGGTCCTTATTTACGGATGGAGCTTCAAGCAGTGAGGGATGTGGCGCAGGCCTCAGGCTAGTCAATCCCGAAGGCCATAAATTTACATATGTCATAAAGTTGGACTTCAAAAGTACCAACAACGAGGCAGAATATGAAGCTTTTTTGGCAGGCTTGAGAATAGCTAAAAAGCTTGTGGTTAAGCATTTGGAAGCCTGAGTGGATTCCATGTTAATTGCGGGACAGATCAACGGCACATACGAAGCGAAAAATAATATCAAGGCTTCATATGTGTCACAGGCGAAAGATCTGATGCTCCAATTCTCTTCTTGCAAAGTCATTCATATAAAGAGAAGTGAGAACAGATCAGCGGATGCCCTCAGTAAATTGGCCTCAACAAACTTCGAACACTTTGCCAAAGACATCCGCATCGAAATATTAGACCGCCTGTCTGTCCCGCAACATCAGGTCTTAGTGATTCAAACGGGAGTAGAATCCTGGATGACACCGATTACAGCATACATGTCGCCCGGAGCACTTCCGGAAGGAAAACAGCGGCCTGGAAGATAAAGCACAAAGCCTTGAACTATCAAATACTTGACGGTGTCTTGTATCGACGTTCCCTCCTTGGACCACTATTACGATGTGTGGATGCTGAGGACGCGAATTACCTAATCAGAGAAGTTCATGAAGGCATTTGTGGTCTTCACGCTGGCCCGCGAATGGTCGTGGCGAAGTTAATGAACGCCGGATATTATTGGGCGGGATGCACTTGGATGCTATAAATGAAATAAGAAAGTGTGGTTCTTGCCAAAGGCATGCCCCTAACACGCTACGACCAAAGAACGAGTTAGTTCCAGTCACTTCAACCTGGCCTTTCCAAAAATGGGCTATTGATATCATGGGACCTTTCCCTGAAGCCCCTGGACGGGTCAAATTCTTAATAGTAGCCATTGACTACTTTTTAAAATGGGTGGAGGCTAAACCACTTGCTTCTATAACAGCAGCGAGTGTTAAAAAATTCTTGTGGGAATTCATCATATGCCGTTTCGGCCTCCCCCTAGAGCTCGTTAGTGACAACGGAACACAATTCACGGACAGTGGGTTACAAGAATGGCTAAAAGAATTACACAATTCTCAAACATTCACCTCTGTAGCTCACCCGCAAGTGAATGGTCAAGTTGAACGAACTAATCGGACCATCAAAGAAGGAATCAAGGCCAGACTAGGAACTAAAAGGACGGGTTGGGTGGACGAATTGCCCCATGTACTATGGGCTTTTCGCACTCAGAAAAATTCCAGCAACTCCGAAACCCCCTTTAGTCTAACCTATGGTACAAAGGCCATGATTCCGGCCGAAATCGGAATCCCATCCGCCAGAGTTCTCATGATCGAAGATAATGATCATGAACTCTGGATGAACCTTAACCTCCTTGAGGAAAGGAGGGAATTGGCATCAATCCGAGAGCATAATTATAAACGCCAGTGGCAAAAATATTATAACTCTCGGATCCAATGATGTGAATTTGACGCGGGAGACTTTGTCTTCCGCAGTAATGAAGCCTCGGGGCAAGAGTCTTCGGGCAAGTTGGCCCCTACCTGGGAAGGACCTTATAGAATTCAGAAAGTTCTATCTAAAGGTGTCTACAAACTCAAAAGGTTGGACGGGACAGAGATGCCTTGAACCTGGAATGGGGCCCAACTGAGAAAATGTTATATTTAGTTGGTTTTTCTTATGGCATGCGTGCCTAACTAGATGTTAAGAACCTTTGTAATTTCGTTTCTTGTAATTCGACTTATGCCTTAGTTTGAGAGAAAGGATTCGTAAGATGAAGTGGAATGAGGGTGATCATGAGTTGCCCGAAGACTGGATGAAGTGGGAGAAGACCCATGTTTATAGTGGTGGTTATTATTCGGATGTTTTTGAAGTGGTTAAGGTTTTACAAGGGTTTTTGATGGATAGTAGGCCGAGTGTGGCGTTGGGACTGGTGGTAGTGTTGGCGGTTGGTGGTTCGGCGTCAGTGGTGGCGGTTTTCCAGTGTTTTATGAACTTGATTTAGGGAAATTAAGTGTGCGTAGTTTGTTGTGTTACATGTATAACTTTAAATCTGAAAAATCGTCACGTGTTAAATATGTACGTGTATATTATTAATCAACTATATAAGGACTTCAGATTACAAGATAATAGTAAAATCCTAGTAATGAATTTATTTGTTACTTACTATTCCCATCGTCTCATTAAAGGTGTCTGTATTTTCTTTTTATTTGTTTCATTTTAGATGTTTACTTTCAAATTTTATTAGTCAATTTTCATGTTTACTCTTAAACACACACACAACTATCATTAATAAACAATATAAGATCATATTAGATTTAGGTGCCATAATATATTATTTATATGGCGTGGAATCCATATATATGTTGTCTAACTCAACCAAATACACTTGATTCTAGTATAACTTAAACATTAGGTATTTGAGAATTCTTATACAGTATTATAGTAATAACACATTTTAACATGAATTCACCATTTGGATAACCCATACAATTTTCATTTTAAACTCTATATTATGGTTTGGTTAATTAAAGTATCACGTTATTAACACGTAAATAATGAGTTTTAACAAACCAACTAAATAACAAGGGTAAGGGAAAGGGGATAAGTTAACCCAAATAATTAAAATAAAGATTGGCTTAAATGGGGACGGACCGCACAAAAACAGCCCTCTTGAACGTTAGCAGTTTGGCGAGAAGGAGGCATTACAATGAAGCCTATAGGGGTGTTGTGGTTTTTAACATGAAATTTGGGAGATGTGACAAGTGGAACACTTGGTCTTAAAAGTTAAAACCATAAAGTTCAAAAATGATTGTGAAATTAGAGCATGATACAAGTTTATTAATTTTTCTATAAGATGTCAACTCGGAGTGAATGTGTTTAACACTATCATGTTCATATTCTTTAACAATATCATGAATAGTATGACAGTTTTGGAAAGTCTATTGTTCATCATATTTAAGTATTATTCCTAAATTTGACGTATCATCTATCGCATATAAATATAAACTTATAATGATATTACGTTTTATACCATTATTGTAACATTTGGGGTCTTAATACCACAAATATTGTCAGGAGTGGTCATAAGGAGCTCATGAATATGTTTTTGATTGCTCTAACGGTGACTTCTCAAAGCGTCACATGTTTGGATATTACTCATAATTGAGCACACTTAATAGTGGAGTTCTCCTCTCGTTCAGTAAAACAATGTGGTGATGCCCAATAGAAAATAATAATGTGTGATTTGTCGAAGGTGTTACTAACACCATCATATTACTCACGTCCTCAATAAGGTTTTCCCAATCATCATAACAAAAGATATCATTCACCAATATTGTCTATCATCATAACAAAAGATATCATTCACCAATATTGTCTTGTTGCCCACAAGTAGCTCAAATATTTGTATTTGGTTGCCCTTGTGAAGACTTCCCTGGCGGACACCTATCTTGGTTCCACCCGTACCCAAACATACTTAACTATGAAGATCTTCATACACTACTATTAAAACTACTATTGAGACCAAAACTCGTTCATGACATTTGAGGTTAGGTATTTCTTATGACCAGATAGGCCATCTCTTTTGTGAGCATGGAGTACATAATGATGTGTAATTTGCCTAAAGTATTAACTATATTATTTATCTTTATTTAAACAGACTTTATAATAATATAATATTGTATAAGTATTTGCAAAAAATCTAGAAAATAAACTTTATTTTAACAAAGTTTGTTATTTTCCAAGTAACCGGTATTACAACATGATCTATATATAGTAAAACACAATTTTGGTATCGCAGACATCTAATTGGGCCAAGTGACGCTCTACTACTAGTCCATGCAATTTGCTTTTTTTTTATGTTTAGTTTTGATATCGTAACGAATATAACGAAAAATACAAACATTATACAGACTTGCTGCCTCAACGTTGGGAGTGACAAAATTCGGGTTTTACCAATGTCCGGGTTTCACCGCCCGATGCCAACATGTGAGTTGGCATCGGTCACAGAAACCCGGACATTGGTAAAACCCTAGTTTTGTCACTCCAAATTATTTTGTTTTCCTATATTAATAATTAAACGATTATTCGTGCCGTCTCACCACCATATAGGACAGACAACACTTAGGTTTTACCCGACACACCACCACAACACCCGGAATGACAAAGATCCGGTTTTACTAACAACCGGGTACGTTTTACAGACATTTTTGTCTTAGTTTCGGTACCATAATAAACGCACCTAAAACTGACCAAATTCGCGTCGAATCTTCATCGTAACGCCCACGACCGAAAACACTAGGGTTTTCCCACTGCCCCAACGCCCGACACCGACAACGGTCGGGTTCAACCAACGTCCGGGTTTTACCGACCGAATAAACATGGATTTAAATATTTATTTGTTTATTCATTTAAAGAATTTATTTTTAGGTTTTAACGCTTGGCTTTTACAAACGTTGGCTATACCGTAACGAACATAATTGATATTGGGTTTTACTCACTTTCCTAAGGCAACTTGTTAATAAATAGATCCGACCTGACCCGGCGCAACGCGCCGGGTACAAAAACTAGTATATAGTAATGAGCTTTTGTGCCGCAACTCCGTGATTGGGCCACTATGCGGCACCCTATTGATTGGATTTTTTTTGGTTTTTTTTCTTTTAGTTTCGGCCCGCAATGAAAACGTAATGGAAACCTACGTACCCAATGTGAATGTTGTTTTTGTTCTTTTTTTTCATTACTTTGTTTTAGTTATGGCATCGTGTCAAACGAGACGGAAACCGACCGAATTCAAGTGCACTCACTGAGTTGTGTTTTAGTTCCGGTATGTAATGAAAACCGACAGAATGTTATTTTTGTTTTTTTAGTTCCGTTACCGTAATGAACATGATGAAAACCGACTGAATTCGCATAGACTCAACCGCCTCAACGCCTGGGATCGATAACGGTCAGGATTTACCTACGATCGAGTTTTGCCAACCGACGCACGCCATTGATTCACCTCAATTTTTATAATATTTTTGTCTTAGTTTCGATATTATAACGCACGTAACCGAAACCGATCGAATTCACGTTGACTTGCCGTATCAACGCTTGGGTTTTACCATTGCCATGGTTTTATCTACCTGCCCGGCGCAACACGCCAAGATAAATACTAGTTTATAATAGATTCCAAATCAAAACACATACTATTTTATGTGTTAGTGTGAACACTTTTTTTTTATTGTATGTGTAAACGAGAATAAAGTAACAAATGATTAAATGAGACAAAATGAGTATACTTGGAGTACGTTGGATTTGGGCAGTTTGCAATAAAAGGTTAAATTACGGCCTAAACTGCAACAATTAAACTTTATTAATAAAAATTCATGAAGAGGTAGGTCCCAGCAGAGCCCAGTTGGACCCGCAAGACTCACATTGAAGAGGGACGTCTGCGCAAAGACCAACTGGTTCCGCAGGACCCACCATGCTCAGAGAGATGAAGACCTTACGCGCATACGCCAGCTGTTCCCGCAGGAAAAAGCCTCCCAATAGTGAAGTACCCCGCCTGTTCTCGCAGCTGCGGATACAAGCCATCAGCGGAGGCTACCCGCACTAATAGTAAGGCTACACGCACAAGGCACTAACTCTCAATAATTCAGTAATGTCACCTGAAGAAGGAATGAGCAAGGCGGGAATACTCCCGTCCAAATGAGCCAGTCCGTACGCTTCTGGAGGATCTTTTGTACTATACCTGCCAAGGTATGGACAAAATAGACAAGATCTGACCAAAGCAGCCCATGAACCAATCACAGGGTGACAGCTCACTGACAACAGTACGACGAGCAGCACGCTCTAGTACTTAATGTCACTATCAGCCGCTGCCTACTCACCAACCCTTGTCGTGGCACGTACATAGCCTGCAGTTGGTGGAAAATGAATAGTACACAGCCGGCCATGTCACTATCAGCCGCTGCCTACCCACCAACCACCTGCATGGCACGTGCGTAGCCCACAGTTGGTAGAAAAGGAATATTATACAGCTGGCTGTACCTGCTTGGAAACCTATCTTTGGTTATAAATACTCCAACACCTTGGAACGGTATGAGGATCTTATCATATCTTATCACATCTTATCATATACTATCTTATACCATCACATATCTTATATGCTCTAGCTATTTCTCTTAATATACATTTATATTCAGAGCAATCTAGTCTGATTCTCACGCCGGAGGGTGGTTACAAGGAGGTACCCCCCCTTCTCAGTGACGAGCTCACGGTGTCTGTTTTGCAGGTCATCAGAAGAATAACCATATTTGCCGGACCTAACCCTCGTGGGAAACATCTACTTGACCCTAAGATTATCCGTAATCTGCCGGGGTCACTTAGTGTTTCTTCATTGGCGCCATCCGTGCATAAAAGCTAGAACTAATTTTCAGTTTTTTCAAAACCTCTGGAAAGATGGTTAAGGTTACTCCGGTGCCAAGGCCAGCGAGTGACCAAGAAACCCCGGTAACCACAACCCCAGCTACTGGGGGGAACACCGGCGAGTACACAATATTTATGAACACTACCCCGGTTACCCAAGCCGGGGCAAGTGCAGTAAATAATCCTCCCCTGGGATTCACCGATACCCAGTTGGAGAGACAACAGACGAGGCTCCCCCGCGAAACACTTGATCAAGTTAAAGCGTGGGCGGAAGCACGTCAGAAGGAATTCCAAGCTGAGTTGGATGAACGTTTACGTTCACTCCAACAGGCTGACGAAATCGGAAGCACTCGACAACAGCTCAACATGAGTAATGAGTGCGAGTATGATAAAGATTGGGAAGAATCTGACAGTGACGCAAAACCGCGCCATAGGGCGAAAGGGAAGCGTAAACAAGCAGATTTCCACAGAAGAAATTTTGGAGAAACCTTTAAACCAAAAAACGCGGGTGGAAACCCACGTGACTTCTCTAAAACCTTCAGACCAACTGTTGCAAATGCGGGAACGTCCAAATTTGCAAGGGACATTGCGGAAGCAATTGCCCCGAAAAGTGCCAAACAAATGTCCAACATAGGCACATATGATGGTATATCTGACCCAGACGATCATTTGAACAGATTCATAGCGGGGGCAACCGTCAGCAATTGGACGGAACCCACGTGGTGTTACATGTTCCAAATGACGCTTGTTGGGGCCGCCAGAGCGTGGTTCGACATTCTACCGGTCCATCACATCTACGATTGGGCAGACTTCCAGCAGAAGTTCAGCCAACACTTCAGTCAACAAAGAAAGTATACCGAAGAGCAATGGACGATCCTCAACTGCATCCGAGAGGAAGATGAGTCTTTACTAAACTTCATCACGCGCTTCAACTCAAAGAAGCTAAGTCTGGGCACTATTAGCGAAGATCTTGTTCGCGCTGCTTTCATCCAGGGCGCGGAAGACCCAGAGCTCATCCGCACCTTAACGGGTAAAGATGGCATGCCATCCACGTGGGATGCCATCATGACAGCAGCTAAACGCTTCGCGAAAACGGAAAAGCAACTGGGTAGAGATCTTCCCCAGAGCACAAACCTCTACACTCAAAAAACAAGAGAAAACAACGTCCTTACCGCCCGACAAAACAAAAAGAGGAAGCTTGGTATTTGGCAGTCAAGGGTAAACTTTGACACCTTATCCGGCTCGCACCCTCGGTTAGGTGGAAGGGATAACATGCAGTCGTCGAACCGGAACTCCAGATGGACGCCACTCACCAAAAGCGTCACCGAAATATTTGCCACCGAGAGGCTCCCATGGCCAAAGGCTCCAATAATCCGACAGCGTCACAACGCTGATCAGAGCAAATCCTGTGACTTCCACAGGACAAAAGGCCATACCACGGAGGAATGCGTATCCTTGAAGGACGTCGTCGAAGCATTCGTCAGAAATGGGAAACTCACTCACCTCGTGGCGTAATGGACGCTAAGCAGGCTAATGCGTGTAGAACCCCAGTTGGGGAAAACACGGATGAAACTGCAGCTTCAATGTTGAAGACTACATACTGCGTAAACAACGAGATTCCGAACCAGGTGCATATCGGCTCGAAAGGCTCGATGACACCCCCATCCCAAGAACAAGGAAGGGAGCTCAATTACACAGGTTGCATGTAGATCAATTCCAAACTTGTAAAGAAAAGGCCTAGAGCCACTTTTAATGGAAATGATTCTCCTTATCACATTGACGCTGATGGTCTTACATTTATATTTATGATCTGACCACACTGATATGCCGGTATTCACCGCATAAATAAGTGGGGAAGTAAGTCGTTGCGTGTGGACGGCGGCAAAACCCGCATAAACACAAGAAACGGCAAAAATTTCTAAGGAAAACATGAGGAAAACCTTCACGCAGGTCAGTTATAGGTGAAGTTTGGTCATCCCACTAAATGAAAGTGACGGTCCTACCCGCACAATCATGATAGAGGAAACTGAACATTAACCTATCGACAACCGCGCGTCGAAAGGTTAACTTATTCAAAACACTGATATGCCGGTATTCACCGCATAAATAAGTGGGGAAGTAAGTCGTTGCGTGTGGACGGCGGCAAAACCCGCATAAACACAAGAAACGGCAAAAATTTCTAAGGAAAACGAGGAAAACCTTCACGCAGGTCAGTTATAGGTGAAGTTTGGTCATCCCACTAAATGAAAGTGACGGTCCTACCCGCACAATCATGATAGAGGAAACTGAACATTAACCTATTGACAACCGCGCGTCGAAAGGTTAACTTATTCAAAACACTTGGAAAATTGCTAAGTTAAACTAAAGTATGCATGAGCGAATCATATATTGTTTATGAGGCAAAACAAGTGCCAAATTAAACTATAATATGCATGAGCAAGTCATATAACGTTTATAAAGCAAATCAAAAAGATTCAAAAAGATTCAAAGATTCAAAAATAAGAGATAATATACCCCTTACCTTGGTAACCAAGAAACCGTAAGACAAGTGCGGGTACAGTGTCAAGGCGAAACCCTTCACATACTTAGCACCTGCAGGGAATTGAAGCCAAGAATACCTTGGTAACCAAGAAACCGTAAGACAAGTGCGGGTATAGTGTCAATGCAAAAACCTTCACATACTTAGCACTTGAAGGGAATTGAAGCCAAGAATACCTTGGAAGTCAAGTAACTATAAGACGAGTGCGGGTACAGTGTCAAGGCGAAACCCTTCACATACTTAGCACTTGCAGGGAATTAAAACCAAGAAGGATCTTCTGGGCCATGCTTGTGGAAAGGGAAATAACATCCCCGCATAGTAGGAACATTGAGAACTAGATTGTTTGAAGCTCCAAGATGGAATTGGTTGTTTAACATAATTGATCACTATGTCAAACTACCAAAACCTCGTGGAGAATCTACACAAGTGAAACTCAACGCTCCTGACTTACGAGGAAGTTACACACCTACCCGCATCATACCCAAAGATCAAGCAGAAAAGTCGGGAATTTCTGCACGTGACATTAGGGAAACCGCGGGAAGAATCCTCACGGACAACCTTAAAACTAAAAACCCTTTTCAAAACCCCTTGCTTAAGTCCAAAAGTTCACCTCACTTATTAACAATTCATGAGAAGAACAGTGGACTGGGGGGACTTGAAGAGGTAGGTCCCAGCAGAGCCCAGTTGGACCCGCAAGACTCACCTTGAAGAGGGACGTCTGCGCAAAGACCAACTGGTTCCGCAGGACCCACCATTCTCAGAGAGATGAAGACCTTACGCGCATACGCCAGCTGTTCCCGCAGGAAAAGCCTCCCAATGGTGAAGTACCCCGCCTGTTCCCGTAGCTGCGGATACAAGCCATCAGCGGAGGCTACCCGCACTAATAGTAAGGCTACACGCACAAGGCACTAACTCTCAATAATTCAGTAATGTCACCTGAAGAAGGAATGAGCAAGGCGGGAATACTCCCGTCCAAATGAGCCAGTCCGTACGCTTCTGGAGGATCTTTTGTACTATACCTGCCAAGGTATGGACAAAATAGACAAGATCTGACCAAAGCAGCCCATGAACTAATCTCTGTGTGACAGCCCACTGACAACAGTACGACGAGCAGCACGCTCTAGTACTTAATGTCACTATCAGCCGCTGCCTACTCACCAACCCTTGTCGTGGCACGTACATAGCCTGCAGTTGGTGGAAAAGGAATAGTACACAGCCGGCCATGTCACTATCAGCCGCTGCCTACCCATCAACCACCAGCATGGCACGTGCGTAGCCCACAGTTGGTAGAAAATGAATATTATACAGCTGGTTGTACCTGCTTGGAAACCTATATTCGGCTATAAATACTCCAACACCTTGGAACGGTATGAGGATCTTATCATATCTTATCACATCTTATCATATACTATCTTATACCATCACATATCTTATCTGCTCTAGCTATTTCTCTTAATATACATTTATATTCAGAGCAATCTAGTCTGATTCTCACGCCGGAGGGTGGTCACAAGGAGGTACCCCCCTTCTCAGTGACGAGCTCACGGTGTCTGTTTTGCAGGTGATCGGAAGAATAACCATCTTTGCCGGACCTAACCCTCGTGGGAAACATCTACTTGACCCTAAGATTATCCGTAATCTGCCGGGGTCACTTAATGTTTCTTCGGCAGTTTGCTATAAAAGGTTAAATTACGGCCTAAACTGCAACAATTAAACTTTATTAATAAAAATTCATGAATATCAAATACATCATCGCTTCTCTTTATTATGAAAGGCATAAACCGACAAATAAAGTAACCTCTATGTTTCATAATTCATAGTGGTTGTTCATTTCATAATTTCATCTCTCATAACAATCAATATCAAATATTAGTTTTGAAAGGTTCATAAATTTTTGTTTTTAGTTACTCGCGCGAAAACTTTCCAGTAAATAAGTAACCTATCACCGATTGACGGTTCATACTTCATACTCAAACTTCATAATTGCACGTAGGCGAGTGAAACATTTCTTTAGACCTCGTAATCTTTTATATTCACAACCGATATGAGATTAACTGTCTTGACATAATCACAAGAAGTATTTTCATGCTTTACGTTATCACACAATTACACAAATTAGCCAAAAACTTTGAAACACTGTTAACAAATAGAAAGCATTAGGATATTCATACTTTTGTAGGTTGAATTCGTATCATTTGAATTTTCATTGACAAAACACTCACCAAAAGGAGCAGTACACAATGACTTTCTTTAGGGCACATCGGTTCTAATTTCGCTAGTGACAAAATATCATATGTGAGCCAAGCTAGGTTTTACCACAATCAACCTTGGTTTCCCCTAGAGTTGGTGATGACCTGACAAATAGGGTTTCTATAGTTGTATGCGATCGCGGGTGGCCTTTAACTTTGCCACCGGATATCCCCGGGTGGCCAGGCTTAATTGGTTGTTAAGAAAGACAACAAAAACATTCCTATTTCTCTAGAATTATAAATAATCCAACCTTAAACAAACCATAAAAAGTAACTCTTTATTGTAAACCATTTTTTTAACGGTCGACAAATATAAAATTGTCTAGGTATTTCATACGGGGTGACCAATGGCAAAATGTCACCGCCAGCTGACTCAACCCAGCCGTACGATCCCCTTAAGCGTCTTCAAATTACCTCCAGTTACAGGGACCACCAATCCACCCAAAGGCACACTAGTGGTAAAACCCGAACGCCCTCATGATCGAACCGGATATCACAAATATCATGATCTTTCCTCCACTTATGCCCTTCTTAATATGTGGTAGCCTGTAATTGCTATAAGCAGAATTCAAACATGGGTCTCCTTTATCGTAAACCATTAATGTTAATATAATAGAAAACCCAAAAATTATAATTATCTTAGAAACTTAATGTTTTTTTTTAATAATTAAATTTAAAACTTAATAAAATAGTAAATTTCTCTACCATTTCCAAATAAATACACACGTTTAAGATTTAAGGTGTGCCGTCTTTTGCAATTTACACAACCGCCCTGACAAACTCCCATACCTAGGACCCACAAATAACGCGCATTGCCACGTGCCAACTTCCTACACGCTATTAACCCTCCTAACCTTACATATAAATACATCCTAATTTGCATGCATGGCATGTCACACCTTAAACTATAAACAAAACAAAAGTACAAACTACAAAACACAAATGCAAACATCTTCATTCTTTCACCCCCTTAAAACCATTGGAGCTCCATTCTCCAGTTCACCCCGACAACCCGACACGATTAATTTTACTGGTCATACACGACCGGTAAATACAATGGCGTTCAAGAAAGATGGGAAAATTGTGGATGAGAATATGATTGTTTTGAGGGAGAGGATTCGGAAGATGGAGTGCGGTAGTGGTGATAATCGGGTGCCCGAAAATTGGATGGGGTGGGAGAAAACGTATGTTTATAGTGGTTGTTATCATTCGGATGTTTATCAAGTGGTTGCGTGTTTACAGCGGTTTTTGGTGGAGAGCCGGCCGGGCGTGGCGTTAGGATTGGTGGCGATTTTGGTAGTTGGTGGTTCGACGGCAGCAGTGACGGTTTTGCATTTATTAGTAAGCGCGGTTCAGAAATATCAAAGCTGAAATATAGTATCTGGTGGTATGATAGACGCTTCGTTAAAGGTTGAGAATTCAAATCTGACCGTAAGTGGATTTAAAAATAGAATATTAGCGGTTATATTCGGTTATGAGATATCAAAGTGTTTGATTCGTTGATTAATTGTTTTTATAATTATGTATGATTGGATTTTTGTAAGTATTATTAATTAATGTATTTTAATTGGTTTCTCTAGAAAACAGAGAATATAAAGTACAAATGAAATTAAAAAAATGAACCGGCTTTCATGGGTAGTCTAAATGTCTAACCAAGGTCGGCCAGTCGACACGTGAACCGAGTAGTAAGTGGTTTGGTTCTTTTTGGCTTTTGTTAATAATAATATGTTGGGTTGGATTAAGAACGACTAATTATTTGTTTATTATAGGGTTTGAATTCATTACATTTTATTTCATATTTTAACTAACTTATCACTACATCAAAGTAAAAATTTAAATTTAACTAGTTTTATAGGAAAAAGTTATTGAAATTTTCAATTGTAAAAATGAAACTTCTACTATATTTTCACTCTTAAAATCATCTCTTAGGGATCGGTAACATGTTATTGAAATTTGTCGTTTTTTCGTGATTAACAAATTTTTAATGTGTGATTCTAATAATTGTTGATAGGGCTTTGTTGCCCTTTAGAGAGTTCATTTTGTTCGGGATGTTCAGTACATTATTGACTGACTGTTAGTTGATTCTCGGTATCTTGCACCAAGAGCACATAAAGACACAGATTCTGGCAATATCATATGAGATGAGAAGTTGGTTGATCAATGGTTTGAGTCACCTTTCTATAAGTTTATAAGTTGGGTAAAGATTAACATTTACCTTTCCTAGAGAGTGCTTTTAAAGTAGGCCAATTGAATAATTTTAAGGGGTTTTTGCTACATATAGCTCCACTCTTTCAATTATTATTCCGATTTTACCATTAGCGTATAATTTGTAGGAAAATTGAATTTGAATAATCCGTATTGTTTACCAACAATAAATCCAGTCAACAATTTAATAATCTAAGTGATGATAATCCCAACTTTCATTAACTCCATTTATTATTACGTCGTGTGTTGTGGCAATTACATGACAATATTAATTTGGTGTATCTTGAAAACAGAAAATGAAAAAAATATACGATGGGTGTAAGGTTAAGCTCGAGACCCAAAGGTTAGATGCATGCCAAACCAATGAGCCAATGCATCAGTTTGCTTCCTTTTTCCGATTAAAACATTCTAAACATAAGTTTTCGTTCTCCGTCTTCCCCAAATAACCTTAATATTTGTTTTACTCCCACAAAATTAATTCCGGTCAAACAGTAAATTAATTTGTAATCGTGTCATAATATACATATACATATACACGTCTTGTTTATGAGTACAAAATCACAAACATAACTTTTTTTTTTACGTCTTTTTCATGATTTTCACTTATTACTGTCTTGTAAATGTATCTCACAATTAGAATATTTAGTAAAGAAAAAACCATTAAGATGAAGGTTTTAACTATTTTTTTAAGTTATGACATCATATAATAATCATATAATGTTACAATAATACTAAAAAAAATAATGAAAATATATGCTTGCACACCGGATTCTTCTAATGTTTAAATATTAAGACAAAACACGTTATTCACCCAATTTTATTGTATTATGTTATTATGTAACCGCTGTCAGGATTTAACCGATAAACCCATTACACTTTCTTAATTATCTGCCGCCACTTCAATCACATTCACGATCAACAAATCCTAATTTTACTAAGTAAACCAATTAAAACACGTTACACTTAGATTTCATACTACATATACAATATAATATTAAGTTAAATAAGAGTTGCCAATTTTATATAGGTGTTTCTAGTCCAATTGGACACTTCTCGTATATTTTTTGTTTTAAGTATCAGATTTCATTTTCGTTACTAAATAAAAAAATAACCTCCTTTTGCTTAAACCGACACACTCACCCTAAATACACAAAATCTATATTTAAGAAACCGTGTCTAACACATAACGTTAACAACTTTTGTTATTTATATTTTATTAGTTTCAAGTTTAATATGTAATATGTATTGTATTTCCTTTTCTATTGTATTTTGTTTCTTATTGAGTACGGTATCAATCGATGCATTTTATATACATTTTTATCGACCAAAAGGGATATACAACACGAGTGTTACTATTATGATCACAACCAGACGAGGTTGCAACACGATGATTCTTAGGGTAACAAAATATAATTATTATAAGTTATAAATGTATCTATATATTATAAACGGAGTATTACGATTTTTTACTTGCTATTAATAATTAAATGGTTTTGAAGAGCCAGGAGCGAATAAAGAATACTAATAACTTGAAAGAGTCTATTAAATTACCAATGCAATTAATTTAGTAATGTTTAAAGAAGCTGAAACTCAACAAAAGGGTGGCTCATTGTATAGTGGTTACGGCTTTATGGAGTATATGGAATGCAAGGAACGATAAGATTTTTCAGGATAAAGAGGCCAAAGCTTTCGAGGTGGTGTCCAAGATTAAATCTTGCTTGTATTTTTGGATTCGAAATAGGTGTAGATTTAAATCTATAGTATGGAGCGATTGGTGTAAATATCCTTTCGGTTTGATGTAACTTGGTTTTCCTTGCGACCCTAATTTTGAGGACTTGCAAATCGTTGTTTTTTTATTTTGAATGAAGTTTATTTTCATAAAAAAAAATTAATTTAGTAATGAGGTAATCACTATACTCAACCGTCTCCCAACCTTTGATGCTTTGGCGAAACGTGACATTTCGGTTAGAACAGTTCTTTGCCCGATTTGTGGGTGGAGGAGTCGGTGGTACACGTGCTCGTTTCTTGCGGTATTGCTCAAGCCATGTGGAGTGTGATTGCGCAATGGTATAAGCTACCATCCATATACTTGTTTAGTTATCGGGATGTGGTGGACCCACACAAATTCTCATCTCTTCCGAAGAATCGAGCAAAAATATTACAAGTTATCTGCTTTGTTGCCACTTGGTGTCTTTGGAAGAGGAGGAATAGGCTAGTTCATTCCGGGACCCCGATTCATCTTTCGAACTTGGTGGAGGAGGTAAAAGTGTTGGGTTTCCTTTGGATAAAAAATAGAGGCCGGATAGGGGATCTCTCTTGGGAGGATTGGTGTGCGTTTCGGGTGTAATGGGGTCTTGGGGGTAGTGTGCTAGATTGCTTGTAATTTTTTATTGGGTGTTGCTTCGTGGTTTGTCGGTTGTACTTTTGTTGCTTCTAACGCCTTGTTTGAAGTGTTAATGAAGTTTTTTGTGTTGATCGTTCAAAAAAAAAAAAAACTAATAAGTTCAGTTTTTGTTTGGGGGTAAAAATGGTCCAAAAACTTAAAGGGCTTGGGCTGAATTAATTGATCCTAAACATGGGTCAAAGGAAAATGGAAAAAAGTTTCATGTAATGCAACTATGTAATTGTAAGTGAAGCATAACGTTAGCATGAATGGGCTTGGGCCTTGCGACTGGGACTACTAATCTACTATCTGCAGGCTGCTATACCGCAAAGATATACCAAGCAGCAATCTTTAGCACTTGGCAGTTTTAAGGGTACGATAAGGACTAAGGATAGCGCGGCAACTGATGACATGACTCGAACTTAAAAAGTAAAAATAAACAAGTTTTGGATTGATTGAAACGACCAATTTAAAAAACAGGCCGAGTTCGAGTCGACTAGTTAGTCCTTTAAAGTATCTTAAAAACAACGTTTATGATTATATTATGTTTTTTTTTTCCATTTTCTTAATATACTCTTTCAATCTCCAATCAAATTTTAAGATTTTTAATATTTCTTGAAAAAAAAAGTTATATTACTCATTTGCTCTACTGACTTTAAATTATATCCACTTTGTTTTTGGAAAATCTTTTATTGATAAATTGGTTGAACGGGTTATTTTCGGGTCAACCCGAATTTGCGTGTATGCAGGTAACGGTTGAAATCTTTGTCACGAATAATAATATGAGTCAGGTTGAAGTTGCATATTTCAACCCGTTAACCCAACACAATTCACAGCCTCACAAGGCCGGTTTCCAGAGCTAGCAAGTAGAGAAACCACCCACTATATAATTGCTAGTACTAACAAATAAAGATAAAACGATTAAGAAGAAACAATATAGTGTACAAAAAACCAAGAACGCAATTCTAATGCTAGTAGCCGAATTGTCAAACGGTTTGAGGCCATTAATTGAGGGTCATGTGAATGGAATATGACGACTACTTTGCTTTCACTACATGTTTCCCACTATTTGTAGACGTTAATTCATTCATAAGACTTATAACAAAATATTTATTTGGAATTTTTAATTATGGGCCCATTCCCAACCTACCAATTGAGTCGGGTATGAACTAGGGCTGAGCACGGTTCGGTTCGGTTTTTAGGTGAAACCGAAACCGAAACCGAAAATTCGGTTTTTTCATATATAAAAACCGTTCGGTTTCGGTTTCGGTTCGGTTATAATCGGTTTTTTTTTTGTTTTTTTTTTCGTTATATTAATTGTTTTATGCAACTAGTTACTATGTACAAATATAAATATTAACATTCACTATTCTTTTCACAAACTCTAATTTCTCTTACAAATCTATTAAACCAACAAACTCCTAATTTGTTTCGGTTGTTGTCGCATATGGCTTAGTATAAATATATTTAACAATCATTTAAATTATTTATTTTAATATACCAAGTTAATCGGTTCGGTCGGTTTTTTTCGGTATTTTTGAAATGGGTAACCGAACCGAAACCGAAATTTCGGTTTTCCAAAAAAACAAAAAAAAAACGTCGGTTAATGCTTCGGTTCGGTTTTTTCGGTAAATTCGGTTTCAGTTCGGTATTTTCGGTTTTCTGCTCACCCCTAGTATGAACATGATTCATGGAGTCAGAGCTGTCTTCAAAATCGTTAAAAGAATTCCACCAAAGACGAAAAGAAATTGGGCCTTAAGTAAAAAAGTTGTTTTTTTTTAATTGAGTTTACTTAATTATCATTTGGGTTGTGTAAAAAATGCTTAAATGAGTTGAGGAATTGGGTTTAAACATTACAAATAGATATATATTTTTCATAAAAATATACTAAAATTTTTTTAAATAAAATCGGGCCTACTCGGTGATCGGCCAAGGACCGTCAACCACCATGTCCTCCTTCAAAGTTGGCACTGCACGAAGTGAAAGAGAACTGATGTTAGCCATTTAAAAAAGTCAAAATTGAGTTTTCATCCTTAAAAGTAAAAGACTACATTTCAATCAACATTTTGGTCAAATTCGCGTTAGCCTCAGATAGTTGGGTTTGAAACCTAACTCAAAATTATTTCTACACAGTGATGGTTTCCTTGTTGATGACGTTTCTAGCGCTTTTAAGACTTGGAGCTTCAGCATCTATATAAACGGTTGACATCGTGTATTATTTTTACTCGGATATTAAGGATAGTTTCAAACATGGTTAAAAATTCAGACTTTTTCGAGTTGAGTTTTAAGGATGACGAAGTCAACTTCTGGTGGTATGCGTTTTGACAAATGCCAAACTATAAAACTAGTAGCCAACGTGAAATATAATTATTATATTTGATTTTTATTTTGTTTAAGAGATTGTTAATGATCTTTGACTTTTTCAACGTGTGACGTAAGCAATGATACTTCGATCATTCGATGTATGATTCTTCCAAATGTCGTGTTTTTCAAAATGCGGTCTCTATTTAACATTTATTTTTGTTTTTTATGAGCTAAATGTTACATTCTGATTGAACTCTTGATATTATATTTTATACCCACATCAATCACCACCTTGAAATGACGAAAAATGATACACATGTTGCATAATAGATACCTTTTAATAGATGTTATATGTCTTAAGAGTTAAATTTATATATCTTTTAGCGGGTGAGTATGAATTAGATGTGTGGATGAATAGGTGATTATTGATACAACACGGTTAAAGGTGATTATGTTTTTGAGTTTAGTTTTTAAAATAAACGAAAAAAAATCAAATAAATAAATGTTAGACGAAGATAGGGTATCGTGATCATTTACTTGAGTATGAGCAAATCTATTAAATTATTATTACATATCATAGACTTTTGTGTAATAAATAAGTTTAGAAAATATCACGTTCATAAGGGTTTCAATTAAAAATTAAGCAAAATAAAAACTTAAGAATATTTGGATCATAAGGGTTTTAATTAAAAATTAAACAAAATAAAAACTTAAGAATATTTGGATCTATTATACACCATCATAATCCAAATGAGCATCACTCAGGGACATTTTCGTGAAAAAAATTCGTAGGTCGAAGTCAACATTGATGAGAATCCGTCGGTCTCATCAATTAAGGTTTTCGGTAATCCAAGCCTAGGTAATTTGAATCTCGACAAATTAAAGAGGGATTACTGTCGAAGGCATTATCTATAGATTATTTAGGGGAAAAGCAATATGATTATCGATATACTCATTAAAAACGACAATATGTCCATTTGTAAATCCAATATTGCAATTAAACTAACAAGCTTCTTTAATTTTTCAAATTAGGTATTTTCATTCAAAACTACGTAAAATAATAAGAAAATAAGACAATCAAAAATCTAGCATAGGTTAACGAGAACAACAAGAAAAAGTCACAACTCACAATAACTCATAATATCATTTCTAGGAACACAAATGAAAATCAAAAACTATATTTTATAGTGTACTTGAGAAAAATAAAAAGTAGAAACATAAAAAGATATGATATAGTGCTCTGAGGGTTTATTGTGACATATTTTAATTCTCAATTGACTTTATTATGTTTATGGCAATCTTAATACTAAAAAAGGTCACAGTCTAACCCAGGACCACTTTAACAAGAAAGGTTACCTGTTTTAAGTTAAATATTTAATTTTATTTTAAAAGATAAAATTGACATTTGGCATGATGGAATAATAGTCAAAATGGATGATGTCGTTTCTAATTCCTATCTTGGTGGGGGTGGTAAAATAGTTAAGACGTAAAATAAGATGTCAAAAGTTCAATCCCTGTAAAATATAACATACAGTTGGAATAATAGTCAAAATGAATGACACCATTCCTAGTTCTTATCTTGGTGGGATAGTAAAGTAGTTAAGACGTAAAAGAGGAGGGGTATGTTTGGTAAAACTAGCTGCTAGCTGTAGTTGAAAGTTGATAGTTGGTGGCTTGAAGCTAATAGCTGTAGTTTTTTTTGATATATTTATATGTTTGTCATAGCAAGAACTTTTAATAAAATGTATAAAGTTACTAAAATAGACATAGCTAAAAACAATAATACGAGTAGTAAATGTATTTATTTGGAAGGTTATTTAATTTAATTAAAATACTAAAAACTTGTAGCTCTTTCTAAACGTTACTAGTAGAAGCTTTAAGTTTTGTCTTTTAACCTAAAAGCTTCAAGCGTCTTTATCCAAATAAGATTTTTAAGTGAATATGAACTTTTTAATAAAAGCTTAAAGTTAGAAGCTCCTAAAATCTTTCTGTCAAACATACCCGAGGTCAAAAGTTTCCTTGTAAAATATAACATTTAGTGGTTAAAAAAAAAGAAAAAAAAAAAGACATCACACATACCAATCATTTGAGAATTAAATAGTGACCCCAATAGTCACAAACTATGGACCACCCATGACATGGTTCACTAGTTGTTGGATTGCCGTGTGAAATTGGCTCCACTTGTTTATGTCTATAGTGGGCCGGCGCCGGCTAACCCTGAGTGCAGCCGGTGAGCCTCCATTTAAACTCGGGGTTGACTACCATTTTGTCACATTGGTATATAGCTTGTGATATTTATTATTAATACTTTCTATTCATTTTAGGTCTTGCATAAAACAAATTAAATGTCATAGTTCAAATTATTATAAAAGGAAAAAAGTTTAAAGATGATTCAAACAAATTTTAACTATATTAAATAAATTCTTGGTTTTGCTTATAATTCATGTAACTATAAAGTTATTTTTTATATAAAAAATATTAATACATCCTATTTCTTTTATTCAACTTTATTTCTTTTATTTTATTTCTATATATAAATACAAACCGTTTCTTTTATTTTAACTTAATTAAAAAAATATACTTTTTTGACCGGCGAACACACTCTTTACTCTTTAGTCTTTACTTTACAGATACTCCACGCTTAAAAGTTAAAACCATTACATATACACTCATATCATAAGACCGTCCGTAGTGGCATAGAGTTTTGGCGTTTTGGGGTGAAAACGTCGGGGCACACCCCCTGGCTTTTTGGCATAGCGTTTCCTACAAAATGCGTATATGACACAAATTTTGAGGGTTTTGTGAGAGAGAGGGGGAGGTGAGAGAAGTGTTTTGGGGTCTTTTTCCCACTACACCCACTTTTTGCAAAATGCTCAAAAAGTGAATATGCATCACATGACGTAAAATGTCCGGGTATGCCTATTTTTGACTACGCATAGTCTAAATATTATCACCTTACCGACTATTAAGCACTAACTTTCATGTAACCTATATAAACAAGAAAAAATATCGAGTATTAAGACTGAGGGGTGTGGGGGCTTCAAAGGGGGCGCTAGAGCCCCTCCGCTCGCGCCCCCAGGCGCTAATACCACACCAAATGGGCGCTAGAGGGGGCGCTACCGAGGCGCAAACACCACCCGTGAGCATGGTAGCGGGAGAAGAGAGAGAGGATGTGAGGCTTTAATATGGGCGCTAGAGGGGCGCTACCCACACCAGGAGCTCCAACACCCCCCTTATCCAGTTCCTCTCTCTGCCACACGTCATAATATTATTGGTTCTTGGCTCTGCTGGAGCCCCACTAGAACCCCCACACCCCTTAGTCTAATACTTGCTACTATGCATTAATTAAACCATTAACAGCCATAAATGCAATAATTATTATAGAAAATAAAAAACTTACATAATTCTTTAATACTATAAATATCAAGACAACCTTTACTTTCTAAAACACAACTAAACACCATGTCTTCACTTATATTATTTTCACTAACATTGTTCCTATGTTCTTGTTTCATCCTTTCAAACGGAGCTTCAAATCCAAACTCAATATACAAATCTTTCCTCCAATGTCTTCCTGCCCGATCACCACAACCCGACCCGTCATTTTCGACCATCGTCTATAGCCCGACCGCGAACTCAACCTCGTACAAAACCGTCCTACAAGCTTACATAAAAAACAGCCGCTTAAACACAACCACAACCCCTAAACCCGTGATCATCATCACCCCGAAGAAAGATTCGCACGTGCAAGCCGCGGTCATATGCGCTAGGAAACTCGGTGTCCAAATCAAGATACGTAGTGGCGGACATGACTACGAAGGAATTTCGTACGTTTCGTCGGTGAATAACTTCATCGTACTTGACATGTTTAATTTTCGCAATGTCGATGTTAATATAGTGTCCGAAACTGCGGTCGTGCAAGCCGGAGCTCAGTTGGGCGAATTTTATTATAGGATTTGGGAAAAGAGTAAAGTGCATGGGTTCCCCGCGGGTGTGTGTCCGACGGTAGGCGTCGGTGGACACCTAAGCGGGGGCGGGTACGGGACTATGTTGAGAAAATACGGGTTATCGGTTGATCATGTGATCGACGCTAGGATTGTAGACGTTAACGGTCGAATTTTGGACCGGAAAACGATGGGTGAGAATCTTTTTTGGGCTATACGAGGTGGTGGTGGGGCCAGTTTCGGTGTAATATTGTCGTACACCGTGAAATTGGTCCATGTGCCAGAGGTTAACACCGTGTTCCGTGTAATGAAAACAGAGGCAGAAAATGCGACTGCCCTTGTTGACAAGTGGCAGTCTGTCGTACCAGTAATGGATAGTAACTTATTTATTAGGATTCTGTTACAGCCGGTGACAGTTAGACACCGAAAAACAGTTCGGGCAACGTTAATTGCCCATTTCTTGGGTGATTCCCGGACGTTGGTGGCGGAAATGAACAAAATATTCCCGGAACTCGGGTTAAAAAAAGAAGATTGTTTGGAAGTAAGCTGGATTCAGTCCATTCTATACTGGGCTAACTTCGATTTGAACACGACGACTCCAGAGATTCTCCTCAACCGTCACTCGGACAAAGTAAACTTTTTGAAACGAAAGTCTGATTATGTTCAAAAGCCGATATCAAAACCGGGTTTGTCTTTGATATTTAATAAAATGGTTGAGTTGGGTAAAGTTGGGTTGGTTTTCAACTCGTATGGTGGGAGAATGAACGAAGTTGCGTCAGACGCAACCCCTTTCCCTCACCGAGCTGGAAACTTGTTTAAGATCCAGTACTCGGTGAACTGGAACGACGAGGATCCAAAACTAGGGAAGAATTACTTGAATCAGAGTAGGGTTTTGTATAAATTTATGACGAACTATGTGTCGAAGAATCCAAGAGGGTCGTTCTTGAATTATAGAGATTTGGATATTGGTGTGATGACCGGAAGTGGTAAGAGCGGATATAACTCCGCTAAGGTTTACGGGGAGAAGTATTTCATGGGGAACTTTGATAGATTGGTGAAGGTTAAGACAGCAGTTGATCCTTGTAACTTTTTTAGAAATGAACAAAGCATTCCAGTTTTTCCCGGAAAAAGCAGTTGCAAGTTCGGGAAGACGAGGACGTTAAATTAGAATCTTTATATTCTGAATCTTGTCGATTCATTTTAAGAAAAATGAGTTATTATTTATGTTACATTGTTTTTAACTTTTTTAAGTATATGTAAATTGAATCTAGTGTAAAATTGACGGTTTGGCTTAATGCTAATATGAAACCATTCTTTAGTAAATATCGGTGTTCATTATTGATGACTTAATGTTCTTCGTTATTTAAAATAATAGGGCTGTCACTTCCAAACGAGACATCGTCAAAGGTATCGAAGATTCAAGTCTTGAGACGACAACCAAGTCATCATTTAATTTCACTTGTTAGTTACTCTTCTTCCATTGTTCATAGCTGAACTGTTGATGTTAATTGTCATTAATTATTCTGGTTGTGACTACCAAAAGGAGACGACAAGGCCACATGGATGGTATTCAACCAAATAATAGTTTTTTTTTAAGTAAAAGTTATTATATATGACATAAATCGAGTTACATCTGGATAATGGTATTGTTTAGTTAAAAAATAGCAATAATAGTTAAAAAATAAAAAACTGAAATGATATTGTTTAGTTATTAACATAGCAATATAAGCTGTCGTCTAAGGTTTTAGAATTTAGAGAAGCCTTTTTGTTAAGTTAAAAGAGTATCCTTGGGTGGTACAAGTACAACAAAATTTTAAGCAAATATAGATAGTTCGTTACCTCAACTAGCTGACTTTAACAAATTTTTGAGAAGGTAGCAAGTTCGTTTATTAAAACAGCAGGCTCGGAGAAAGAAGAAAATAAAATCAGTATAAAGTGTCATGAGAAACGAATATAAAAGAAAAACTATTTTTCTTTTAGTCAACTACTACAACAAACAAACGTGCTACCTTAACAAAAGTTAGTTACAGTCCTCTATTAAGTAGAGGACTACGTAAATGTCCTGATAAAAATCTATCACTCACCTATAAATACTTTAATGTTTCTATAAATTCTCAACTATAAAAAGTTGTTAACTACAAAATTCTTTATTGTGCAAATTGTATAGCAAACTTTACCGGTCGCATTTTTTTTAGCAATTAAGAAACCCTAGATCGATCTCTATATATTTATATGTTGTATTTGTAATTCCCGTCACAAGAGTCGAAAGGCAGTAATAAATTGTTGGTGTAAACCATTGGACATATGTCAGCTAAGAACGAACCACAAAATCTTTGTGTCGCATGTTCGTTTATTTTCCACGTTTAGATTGTGTGAATGTATTGCTTAATCGAGATCCTAACATGTAGAACTTATGTGAGTTGTTACATTAAACTTAAAAAATTAACACACGTTTTTGTTATACATTTAAGTATTGGCGTTAAAAAGATTTATCAATTTTAACTTTGACTAAAAATATCATTAAAGCTGTTTTTAAAAAATGAAAATTTTAACCTCGCATATCAAGTCACCTTTACCTAAATGTGTTTCCGATATGACCCAAAATCCTTCCAAATCGTTTAAACTAAAATGGAAACTACAAATTTTACATTAAGTTTTTCAACTCACACAAATTAATCCAACCCCATGTCAACAAAAATCTTCAAAAGCTCGTACGATCACACCAGGGACGTTTATGGTTTGGTTTAAAACCACGAAGCCGGTCATTAATTTTGTTTCTTGGTCAGTTTTTAGTTTTAGCAAACAATTTGACTCTGGCTTTTTTTACCGATCTTATATATATACATTGGCCTAAATCAAACCGGGTTAAATTAATAATAATAATAATGGGTTTGGATAATGGGTTTGGAACAAATACAAATGAAACTAACGTGATAAACGTAAATTTTGTATACACGTTTAGCTCACTTTAATTTCATTTATACGTTTAATAATAATAATAATAATAATAATCTGAGATTCTCAGCAAGTTCATTCGTAACCCTAGCCGGACTCCATCGCAGCTCCGTTCAGACTTAACCGGTAACACTTTTGTATTCTCAATTCGACTGTAAAGTAATCCTAAAGTTCAATGTGCGATCTATTATTATTGTTTTAGTAAGTCTATTGTTGATTATGCTATATGAATTTGAATTACATTGTAAGCTAGGTATTAGAGTTTAGGTGAACTAGATATTAGTGAAATTGTACTAATTTTTACGTTATTTTACTATTTTCGTGAAAATAACTTTCAAAATGGCGGAAGGTTAATCAAGCATCATGTGGTGGCGTGGGTGGCCGAAAGACAGGGGCACATGCACCAATCAGCCGGTGTTCCAATGGTTGAGTGTTACGTGCCTTATGTCCATGGCTTGATGCAAAATTACTATCGAGCTAGGGGTTTCACCGGAAGCAGCCTCTCTATTCCTACGGGGTAGAGGTAAGGCTGTCTACATCTTACTCTCCTCAGACCCTACAATAGCTTTGCTATTGGTGGGATTTACTGAGTACGATGATTATGATGAACTGATATGAAGTATACATTTGTTCATAACTCAAATGAGCAATACATTCATTTCTTTATATGTTTAAAAGAAAAAAAAAAGAATTTTTGAATTGAAAAACCAAACCTTTTAAAAAGTAAAAACTACATTGATATGCCAACTTATCAATGTGTATTTTCACTAAATTCATGAACATAGATTAGTGGATTTGCAAACTACCTATTGACGAAGAATGATTAAGTTTTTTTTTTAAATGGTGGACGCGGATGAAATTAACATGGCCTTAGGCGGTTAGTCTTTTGCTTGCTTTTGTGGAACGGGTGCAAAACACTCATTGTTTGTTTGTCAAGTTCATTTAATCATGCTCTAGATGTATTCAGTTGATTCTGATTTTGTCTGTTTCTAATTGTGTTCAATATATATTCTCAAAATATGTTGCAGAAGCAATGGTTAGCTTGCACAAACAGCACAATTTTCGGGTTTTTTTGTGTAGGAAGTAGGTTAGAATTTTGTTGGTTTTGTGTTTTGTGTGTGGAGTTGGTTTTGTTAATTAATAATCAGTGATCAACTTAATTGTTATATGAAAGCATTTGCTTATTTGTTATTTATTTTACGCCTCTCTACATACTTCTAAATTGAACTTTTTAACATTATCCGTCTTATTTTGTAGAGAAAACTCTCGGTATCTGCAAATTTAGTTCATCATGCCTACTGTTAGTGTCGGAAGAGACCTTCTTTTCCAAGCTTTAGGACGCACCTACAGTGAGTTTCAACTTTCAATTTGAATTTGATCTAATTTCTTAAATTTCCAACAGTTTCATTTTAATGTTTGGTTATTGTTTTATTTTGTCAGCACAAGAAGAGTTCGATGAGTTATGCTTCGAGTTTGGAATCGAGCTTGACGATGTTGTAAGTATTTGCATAACCTAACTCCTATCTCACATGTATGCAAGCAAGATATGCATGAGTTATCGAATTTTAAATATAATTTGCCGGACGACAGAGAAAGCAATTATAAGAAAGGAGAAACATCTAAAAGACGACGACGAAATTGGTGCCGATGAAGAAATTATCTACAAAATCGACGTTCCCGCCAATCGGTAACCTTTAAGCATTCCTCATGTTGCTCATGTTTTGACTTTTTGACTTCAAGTGTAACGTGTTTATTTAAAATGCAGATATGATTTGCTATGTCTTGAGGGACTTGTTCAGTCACTGCGCATATTTTGTGGGGTTGATTCTGTACCTAATTACAAACTTGCTAATATTAATAAGGAATCTATGTTGAAAATGCATGTAAAGCCTGAGGTATGTTTGTTTATAGCAGCAAGAACTCTTAAGTTTTTTATATTTGGTAGATAGTTATGGTTTTGTTAATATTATTGCAGACATCTGTGATACGTCCGTTTGTCGTTTGTGCTGTTTTGAGAGGTATAACTTTCAATGAGGCGAGATATAACAGCTTTATTGACCTCCAAGATAAGCTTCATCAGAATATATGCAGGTAATATATGAGTTATCATCAGAATACATATGTATGCATATAATTATTATATATCTGATCTTTTAAGATACTATGTTTTTCAGGCGAAGAACTCTGGTTGCTATTGGTACACATGATTTGGACACAATAGAAGGCCCGTTCACGTATGAGGTTTGTGATTTTGCAAGTTTAATAAAGCCATTTCAGTAATTTTTATCACTTAGTAATTTATCTTTATTTCTTTTCTTAATATATTCAGGCTTTGCCACCATCAGAGATAGAGTTCAAGCCACTAAAACAGGTAAAAAGCAACATTGTTTAAACTTGATTTGTGCATATTAGCATACATTAAATACAAACTCATGTAATATTAGAAAGTTACAAACTTTATGATGTGTTCTTTTAAAGGTGGAAACTTTCAAAGCTGATAAACTGATGGAGTTTTACAAGGTAATTCATGCGTATATTTTCGTTTTAATGCGTGTGTGAAACTGTGAACGCATGTTTATTATAAATCTATGCTTGCTTTATGAACTTGCAGTCTGATATGAAACTGAAGAAATTCTTACACATAATCGAAGACTCTCCAGTTTACCCTGTTATTTATGACCGAAACGGGTATTCTATATTGATTTTTGTAGTAAATATGATCATTAATTTACAAACTACCGATTGATTTGTTCAGAACCGTGTTGTCTCTTCCTCCAATAATTAACGGAGCCCACTCAGCTATCTCTTTGAAGACCAAAAACGTGTTCATTGAATGCACAGCAACTGATTTGACCAAAGCGAAGATTGTTTTGAACACAATGGTTACAATGTTCTCGGTTTACTGTGAACAGAAGTTTGAAGTTGAGCCAGTTGAAGTAACATATCCAGATGGAAAATCCTATATTTGCCCCGAGTTATCACCATATGATATGAAGGTGTCTCTATCATACATTAATCGTATAGCTGGCGTCTCATTAGAGGCAGATAAGGTTGCTGGGTTGTTGAACAAAATGCAGTTGCATGTGAAACAATCTGTCTCGGAAGATAACGACTGCAGTTTTATTGTGTCGGTTCCACCAACCAGAAGTGACGTTCTTCATGCATGTGACGTGGCAGAGGTATAAAATATTATTATTATTGTAAGTGACACGAGTTTTCTGTTTTATTGTAACAAAGGACGTGGCGATTGCTTACGGTTTCAATAACATTCAAAAGAAGATATCTGCATCTTTGAAGCCTTTGCCTCTGAATCAGTTCAGTGACTTACTTAGAACAGAGGTACATATTTTTAATCATTTCAGTTTATAGTTTTAACTCATTTACTTATAAACTAATAATAGTTTTTTCTAGTATGTGCTTGATATATTTTTATGCTTTGTTTTTCTGTTTAGTTCGCACTGTGTGGTTATACGGAAGTGTTAACATGGATTTTATGCTCTTACAAAGAGAATTTCCCCATGTTGAACCGTAAAGATGACAAGAAAACTGCGGTTATATTGGAAACCCTCGTTCTGCAGATTTTGAGGTTTGTTTATTTCCACTTTTACCCTTTTGTTTAAGAAAGTATATAATATAGTAGTTGAATGATATAGGTTGTAAGAAGCAGTCTCATGGCTGGTATACTGAAGACAGTTGCGCATAATACAGATCACCCGAAACCTATCAAGGTAAACAACTTAATATACCATAATTTTGTCAAAAATGAATGCTAAATGATCTGTTAAGTTATATGCTTATAATGCTATTTTTTATATTCAAAACTGTAGATATTTGAAGTAGGTGATGTAACTGTATTGGATGAGTCAAAAGACGTCGGGGCCAAAAATCATCGCCGGCTGGCAGCTCTTTACTGTGGCACTCCTTCTGGTTTTGAGGTAAAATAAACTCGTATATTAGTTCCATCATTCTTCTGATTTATTAAAATGTGGATAATTAATATTTCATTTTTTTAATGCAGCTGATACATGGGCTGGTAGATAGAATAATGGAAGTAACAGACCCTCGTGTACCTTCGGATCGTAAGGAACCTAATTACAAGATTGAAGCGTCAGATGTAAGTAATTTCTCATATTGCGTTATTTTAAAAAAAAGTTACCATAAAAAGTTACAAATTTGTTATTAATGAAGGACCCTGAGTTTCTTTCGGGAAGACAAGCTAACGTCGTTTACAAAGGGAAGCGGATAGGAACTTTTGGTATTGTTCATCCACGGGTACTTGAATTTAACAGGCCTTAAACTAATTATTATTATTATTATTATTATTATTATTATTATTATTATTATTACTTTATAAATTTGTTCTGATGTTTTTGACCTTGTAACGTATTTTATACGACTTTCAGGTGTTGGAAAACTTTGACATAAAGGACCCGTGCTCCTTTGTGGAGATCAACATTGAGAGCCTGCTATAGTGCGGATATCTTTAGTGTGGGAAATTGTATCTTGTTAATCGAAAGAGTCGGTTTTTACTGTTGAAATTTATATTACGAGCTTAAATTTTGTGTTCTGTCGGGAGTATATTCATGTTACTTGGTTATACCTGTTTAGGTGATAAGGCGAGAAAAATACTCTATAAACTACACGATTCAAATAAGATTCGGTGGGTTATCTGGATCGGGTTACTTTGGTTGTTTTTTGTTTCGAGTCTGGTATGAGAAGATCATTGCTTCACAAGTTTTCTCAAGCTATAGACTATTTGGATGCATAATTATTGTATGTGATTAATAACATAATATTTTATTATATTATTAATTCCATTCTAATACAAAATACTAAAAGCTTAATTTCATGGTGATCTATTTGGATTTGTTGACTTTATATGGATGACTAAGTCAACTTATGGAGGGATGACTTTATCAAATTGCAAACTAGAAAATTAGTAGCAAATTTGATATTTGATTCTTAATTAAGAATTTGTTAATTTAATCTGTAATGATCTTTTGACTCGTTCAATATGATACCTAATTAACAATGGGTCCAACTATTTATATACATACATCAACGTATTTGTCATATCATATGAGTCGTATGATGTCAAATTAACTCTACGCAAAGGGTTTGTCAAATCATACCAGTGGTATAACCAAACGTAAAATGTTTATAAAAGTTAAAATCTACAAATCATCTCTCATTTTACAATTGAGAAAATAAAAGGAATCGATCCAAGCAATCGGTATGTAATTTTCTGAAAACGTAGTTAACAATTAGTCCAAAAGTTTTGACGCAACCGATTTAAGCTATATTTTTAATCTAATATTTGACAACTTGTTTAGTCAAGATCCATAAATCATTTTCGTTATAAACAACTTCCTTCACAACCCTGATCAAAGTCAATATAAAAATATATACAAAATGGTATGATGGATATGATTTGATTTATTTAATATAGGTTGAAGAATTCGGATCATCAATGCATATGAAGAAATACATAAGAACTTAGTTAATATCAAATATTATGACTTTAATAAACATGAGTTGACATTTGGTGTTTCATAATTTATTAAGATTGAAGAAAAAGAAAAAGAAAAAAAGAGAAAAAGAAAATCCGGCCATCGTATTATGTTATGCAATCTCAGTTCATTTTAACGTATTATGCTAAGCTTTCAAACGTTTTTAATAGGGTAACTTATATTCTCCTCCGGTTTTCCTCATGTTTAGCAATGGCTACTCATGAAAGGTGTAATTGGTGATACACTTTGTTACATATTGGTTTCTTCGTATTTGTCATTAAAGCGTGTGTATTTGTCTTCGTGGTTTTAATAGAATTTGTGTAAGCTCGTGTTGAAGTGATCTAGAAAGAAAATTGGGGGATTTTTACATCTCTATAAACTTGCAAAATTTCATATTTTTCAAAATCATAAGTTTTCAATCCATAATGTTCGATGCTGTTTAGACATAAGTAGAGAAAATATAATATTTTATAAGTTTGAAGCGGGATATATGGAATTTTCTAAGAATATTTTTGTTTATATGCTTAAAATTAGACTTTCATTATATATTTTCTGTTTTATTAAAAAACCATATTTTTTTGGATTATGCTACTTTTGAGATACATTAGATTTAAAAGACATGAGGCACATATATACAACTTGATATGTTAGAAAACCATATTTAAGCAACAAGAATGCAATAAAAACCATCAATGCCAATTCAAATTTTTTTGGGTGGAAAATAGATAGATTAAGTCAAACCAACACGCTTTAAAGCCACATGAACTTAATCGGGTCATTTTAGGTTTAAGGGGCTAAAAGTATTCCAGTTCAAAAAGCACAAATAATACAAATAAGATTTCTCTCTACTATATTTATTTCGATTTTTTCATACTTATTACACTTTATAAAAAGTGTTCCAAACCACTTGTATAATATACATGTATACTACTTAAATGAACACTACCTACTACATTCTATCTTGTTTAGTAATATATATATATATATATATATATATATATATATATATATATATATATATATAACTTTGATGATTAGTCAATTGCTAGCCTTTTATTATGAATATGAATACACAATGCCGTCACTTTTAAAAAAGTAATGGACCGCTAATGACTTGATCCACTTATTTAAACCTTGTTTTCATAAGTTTTAAACATTTATTTATCACGCTAGTACCTTATATATGATAAAAACACTAGAAAGCATTGTTACTCAACTGTAATCATCGACGTCTTTTAAAGTATAATCAAAACATAATTATTATTGGAGTCATATTTCTATATAATTTTGTTAGTATGTGTTTTATACGCTCACACTACCCATTATTTTTTCTTTTAATGGCTTTTAAAATCACTAACAAATCACTAGCTCTCAATCAAATCACTAACAAGCCTTTATTTTATCATAAGATAAATCAATCTCAAATTCAAAAACCATTATATTTCCCATAATAAAGTTCAATTGAGTTTCCACACATTTATTTCATTTCCTCTTTTCAACCAATTGAGAATTAATATCATAAACCGTTACTAATAATTGAACTAATTACAAGTGTGATTATGTTTACCTTTTACGTTACAAATGATAACCTTTAATTGTTTAACTTAATTATACTTGTTAATTTATTAATGATATTTCACAGGATCTATGTATCTTTTTATTACATGAATCGGATTCGTTTAACACCCAATTTAGAGGGTGCATTAAATTTTCCGCTGTATCACTATTAGCCGCTGCCTACTCACCAACTACTGCCATACCACGTGCGTAGCCGTCAGTTGGTGGAACAGGAATAGTATACAGCAGGCCTGGTCACTATCAGCCGCTACCTACCCACCAACTACCAGCAGGGCACGTGCGTAGGCTACTGTTGGTGGAACAGGAACACTGTTGCAGCCGGCCATACCTCTTTGGAAACCTACCTTCGGCTATAAATACCACAAATGGTATGACCATCTCATCTTATCATATCTTATTACATTATCTTATATCATCATAATATACCTGATATCTGCTCTAGCAATCTCTTAATATACTTTTATATTTAAAGAGCAATCTAGTCTGATTCTCACGCCGGAGGGTGGTCACAAGGAGGAACCCCCCCCCCCCTTCTCAGTGACGAGCTCACGGTGTCTGTTTTGCAGGTTATCAGAAGAACCATCTTCCAAGGGTCTAACCCCTCGTGGGAAACAGCTATCCAACCCCCAGGTTACCAGTAATCTGTCCGGGGTCCGGTTAGTGTTTCTTCAACTTGTTAATTTATTAATGATATTTCACAGGATCTATGTATCTTTTTATTACATGAATCGGATTCGTTTAACACCCAATTTAGAGGGTGCATTAAATTTTCAAACCATTTTTATAACCAACCAATTCTTACCTTTTTATCGTACTACAAAACTCTCATCTTCAAAAATATTTTCCATTATATGACAAAAAATTAAATACAACTATTTTATTATACCAAATAAATTAGTAATAAAAATATATCCATTATATGAAAAAAGTTAAATACAACTACTTTATTAAACCAAATAAATTATAATAAAACTATTTTCTATTATATGAATAAAATTAAATTAGATTATTTATTATGCCAAATAAATTAGTAATAAAATACTAATCTATAATATATATAAACGAAAACATAAAAATCCTACGTGTCGCGATGTGGTCGCTCCCCATTTTTTTGGAGTCACCAGATTTGCTTGATTTTTAAATAGAGGCTTCTCATGTATTTGACCCGAATTCACGGGTATGGGTCTCATCAAACCCATATTTTTCTTAAACGGATTATAATATCTCATTAAATTAAAAAAAACTAATCTCACCAAATATTTGATATAAAAATCTTATGAAGTAGGGATATTCAAAAAATTAATATATGATTTATTTAAAAAAGATATATATTATTTATAATTAAATAGAACAATTTTATAGTAAAAAAATAAACGGGTCTTGAGTCCCATCAAACCCTTATAGCTTTTAAACTGGGTTATAATATCTCATTTATTTGTGAAACAATTTATCATCAAACCATAAGTATATTATTAACTTTCATACATTAAAAAAATAAAAATTCAATAAATAAATAAATATTTAAAACAATAATATAAAACAATCCCCGTAATACCGGGGATAAAAACTAGTATAAAATAAAGAAAATACTAATGTAGAATATAGAAAATAAGACAAACATACATATAGATAATTAATAAATCCCTATTTGGGTTATTCAGTGAAGAGGTTTAATATTCATTTATGTTATTTTTAATGAATTATGAAATTTAAGAATTTTTTATTGGTTTTGTGAGATTATCAGTTTGAATCCCGAGTACACCCAGGTTTTAGTCCACCTATGATAGAGAGTTTTTCAATTGAAGTGATATAATGATTGTCAACTAGCAGCTGATATAGTTTTTCGGTTAAACGCTCATGTTAAACTATGAAGTCAGCGTGACGGTCAAAGTCACCCTTTAAAATAAATATAAATAATAAATAAAATTATATATATAGAAAACAAGACAAAACATATATAGACAATTAATAAACATATTCCTATCCCGTGATTACCTCTTAAGAAAAAGTCTTCTTACCACCAATGTTTCTTTCCGGCAACCGTTAACTTCCTTGTAGTCATCAAACTTCCACGTTTGCACCTAACATCCCATCCAACTTTCTTTTTATTTCTACTCCCTCCATCCTATTTTAAATATCATGACTCCTAAAACACACAAATTATGAAATATTTAATCATTTTATTTTATGAGCTGTAAAATGACAATAATGTCCTTTAAATTATTATAACTAAAAACTTGTTTTGTAAAATGAAACATCTAGCATATGTAATAGTAAGGGCATAATTGGAAATTGAATTTATATGTATAGAAATAACATTTAAATTGGGACAACCAAAAATGAAAAAATGGACATTTAAAATGTGGGACGGCGTGAGTATTTTTTCTAACGGAAAACTAGCATTGAATGTTTAGGTACTATTTACGAGGTGACATAATGGTTAAAGATCAACGTTAGCTGACCCAACTCAGCCATTCGAATCTCTTAAACGTCTCCAAATTATCTACTGTTCTATGAAAAACTCACCCGCTCAAAAGCCCACTGATAATAAAACCCGGAAACACAAACACACACTATAAATATCTATCTTGTTTTCTTCAATAACTTCATTACCTACTAAAACTATGAACCCTCTAATTATTATTATCCTTTCCCTCGTACTCACTCTTACTCTTACACCCGCCGCCGTAACTCCGGCCACTCCGGCCACCGTTTACCAATCCTTCATCCAATGCCTACCACCCTCCGCCGCCACCATCGTCTACAGCCCCACCACAAACTCATCATCCTACACCACCGTCTTACAAACCTACATAAAAAACCAACGCTTCAACTTAACCAAAACCCCTAAACCAATACTAATCATCACACCCACCACCGAATCACAAGTCTCGGCAGCAGTCATCTGTGCCAAAAAGATACATGTCCAAATCAAGATCCGCAGCGGCGGACACGACTATGAAGGAATATCATACGTGTCCACCGAAACCAATTTTATCATATTAGATATGTTTAATTTCCGTACTGTTGATATTAATATTGCTACCGAAACTGCGGTAGTTGGTGCTGGTGCTCAGCTGGGTGAGCTTTATTATCGAATATACGAAAAGAGTAAAGTTCACGGCTTTCCCGCAGGAGTTTGCCCGACGGTGGGTGTCGGCGGGCATTTATCCGGCGGGGGGTACGGAACTATGCTCCGTAAACACGGGTTGTCAGTGGACCATATTATTGATTATAAAATCGTTGACGTTAATGGTCGGGTGTTGGACCGGGTTTCGGGTGGGGAGGATTTGTTTTGGGCGATACGTGGCGGTGGCGGTGGGAGTTTCGGGGTTATTTTGTCGTATACGGTTAGTTTGGTTCGGGTTCCCGAAGTGAATACTGTTTTTCGTGTAATGAAAACGCAAGCAGAGAATGCTGCGGGGTTGTTGGCCCAGTGGCAGAGGGTTATGCCGAATATTGATGATGATTTGTTTATTCGGGTTTTGTTGCAACCCGTGACGGTTAATAAAAAGAAAACGGGTCGGGCGACGTTTATCGCGCATTATTTGGGGGATAAGAAAAGTTTGGTAGCATTGATGGATAAAAGGTTTCCCGAGTTGGGTTTGAAAGAAAGTGATTGTACGGAAGTGAGTTGGATTGAGTCCGTACTTTACTGGGCTAATTTTGATTTGAACACGACGAAGCCCGATATTTTGTTGGACCGTCATTCGGATGGGGAGGTTAGTTTTGGTAAACGGAAGTCCGATTACGTGCAAACGCCGATAAACGAAGCGGGGATGACGTCGATTTTTAATAAGTTAGTTGAATTGGGAAAGTTAGGGTTTGTTTTTAATCTTTATGGTGGGAGAATGTATGAGATTGCGTCCAACGCGACGCCTTTTCCACCGCGCGGGGAATTTGTTTAAAATTCAGTATTCGATTAGTTGGCACGACGCGGATCCCGAATCGGAGAAGAATTCTTTGAATCAAAGTCGGGTAATGTACGAGTTTATGACCCCATTTGTGTCAAAGAATCCACGAGGCGCGTTTCTGAATTATCGTGATCTTGATATCGGTGTGACGGATTGGGAAGGCGAGAATAGTTACAACGAAGGGGAGGTGTATGGTGAGAAGTATTTTATGGGGAATTTTGAAAGATTGGTGAAGGTGAAGAACGCAGTTGATCCTGATAATTTCTTTAGAAACGAGCAGAGTATTCCGATACTCGTCGGAAAAACATCAGGCAAGTGCCGGAAGATGATGGAGTAAAAGGAATATTTGTTTTTTGGTTTTGTGTATGATGAAAGTAATCATTTTTAGTAGTACTTAATGCATGATCATTTGTATTATGTACTATTATTAGATTTTGGTATTTAAAATGAATATTAAAGATTTAAAGATATTAAGATGTTAGGTGTAATGTGTCATTATGTTTTTGTATTATTGAAATGGAAAAAGATGACATTTGGGGTTTTGATTGTGTACAGCTCCTACAGGTAGTAACAGTGGAGAAGCAAGAAAGCCATTGAAGATTCATGTGTTGGTACAATGTTTGTTGAAAGTCTTCTTGTGATGACTTTTGACTAAGATGATGTGTGGCCGTGATTATCGTCATAGGATGAGGTAACATAGGTGTCTTGTCCGCTTCTAAATTATATGTTGTTTTAGACTTCTAGTTTAAATTTTAAAATATTAACTTCAAAAGTTAATATTTTTGGTGACTTTTAACTTTTTCTTTAGTCAAACCTCAATGTGGAGTCAAAGGTTTAAGGTTAGGCTTCTTGATGCCAAGGATAAGATCCAACAACATACTACAAACAGATTAAAAGGTTGTTTGAAAAGGTCAAAGGATTCAGGTTCTATGAAGTCTGATAGTAGGTACTTTTATAAAGATAGTGTTTAAATTGTCAAATTTGATTGTAATACATAATATCATAGTTGTCTATAAATTTAATTATTTGATTGTAACTTTGATTGGACATCCTCCAACCAGACGTGGCTCACTTGCCATATTGTGCTTATGTAGTTGTGTTTGTAATACTGTATAATTGTATATGCATATCATGTGCATATAGAAAGCTATGAATAAAACAAAGTAACTGCACACCAAAATTCAGAGCGTTTTAGACGTTTTTGACGGCCGGCCTATGACTTCAGGAGCTGGCAGGGGTTACGGGGCACCATTTATGGCGAGTCTTCATATGATTCCAACTGCTCATGTTACGGTTTATTCGAGACAACCGTCAGTCTCCCAAGAACACAAGAGAAGAAGAGAAAATAAACCCAAATAATAATTCTTTCTTATTCTTTTTCTTAAAAGAGATTACAATATATAGAAAAACAAAAGACATAAAAATAGAAAAAAATAAATAATAAGGAAACATAATTTGACTACAATGAAAACTAAATAAAAGATAAGCTTTAATAATAATAATAATAATAATAATATTTTTATTGTAGGATCGTATCAATTCCCGACCCCTTGAAAACGTCCCTGTCCTCAAGGACAAAATGTCGTTACCATGGTGGCCGCCACTCGAGTCGTACAATGACAAGTGGGGCGGTCTCAACGTAGCACCATGGTGGCCGCCATTCGAGTCTTCCGGTGTTATTCGGGCCAATGTCAACGGACCACCACAAGGGGTGCAACACGGGTCGTCTGGTTGTACCTTTTAACGGTGTCGGCGCCAACAAGCTAATTGTATCGTTGTAAATTTGATTGGCATCTTTATTAACCATCAAATTACAACTTTGTTGCTTATTTTTACCAGTTGCATGCCCATCTAAGGTCACATCCCCCAATCCTTGAGTAACTTCCTCCTTAATAATGGTTTCATGATTAGATGTGGCAATTGCACTGACAGAACTAGAGTGAAATTGAGTAAGCATTGTTGTAATAAAATCATCCCAGGTGAGGAAGTCTGAACTCCGAAGCCAACCATTGAACCACCAGAATGGTTCATCATCGAAAGATTCAATGACATAGGGAAACCGCTCGTCGCCATAGATCGCGTAAAAAAGAAAATATCGTTCTGCTTGAGAGATCCATAGGGCGGGATTAGATCCAGTAAAAAGAGGTAATCGTGGATGCTCCCACAAGAGTTCTTCCAAAACCATCTAGGCTAAGGCTAAATGAAAGCACCAACTCATTTAGTTGAAGGTCTCTGACATGTTTTGAAACTCTATAAACGTCTTTTCAGTGATCTCCGAATCACCGGTACCACTACCCTACACGTCTTTATTCCGAGCGCAAACCGATGGAAAAGTTGGCATTTGGAGTTTATGTCAGTCCATTTTTGAGATTTCAAAATTTTTTTCCTGGCGCGAGTCACCCCAAGTTTTCGAAAGACTTCCAAAAATCTTTTCCAAAAAATGCCATGCTTGATAATTGGCTACAAAAAAAGTTTAAAAAATATTAATACAATTTTAATTTTATACTTCAAGAACAAAAAAATAAAGAATGAGAATAATTTTAAACACTTAAAACATTCGAGATTTTCTGATATTACTAGCCACGCTCGTGTAAGGTGTTCATAAGTTCCTATCAATTTCCTAAACCCTTATATCTAACTCTCTATCATAGTTTACTTAAATGGTATAATAGGGAAATTGCGTCTTTATTTTCTTTTCCTCTTTAATTCAGGAACACCTAAAATGTTTAGTTTGCTTTTGTTTAATTAAACTAAGGAATACGAAATAAAGTCACACATTTTCCTTCCCCTAGCTTTCTTTTTTGTCTTAAATCCCCTCCACTCGTTAAATGAGACTCGGGAACACAACGTTAGATCAACACCCGCTTACACAGGATTTGTTCTTATCGTCAACTGATAATCAGTTCTTTTCAACTTTGCCCGGTTGCTTTTTAATGAAATATAATTTCGGATAAAATAATAAAAAAATTTGCAGCCCGTAGACATATGATTCACATCGAATTAGAACCACGCCAAATTGTCGTGTTCTTTATTTTCTGTTCTATGTGTGCAATTTGTGTGTTGTTTTCCGCTGTGCTACTTGATTCCTAACAATATGAACATCTGAATTTTAAATTTTACTACTTCTAGGGATTTTTTATTTCATTGTTAGGCCACTGGATCAAGATATAATGTTTTACTTCTATTCTTGCATTTTTGTGACTAATGAAGATAGTTCCTCACTAAAAAACTTAAACTAAACATTAGTCGCGGTATAATATTATAAAACCATTCACCGTCTTCTGGTGCGTGTTGGTTCACGTTGATTCTAATTGTGAAATTTCAGGCTATTAATCGAAGCAGAATGTGAAGTGTATAGCTTGACCCGAACTCTGATGCTGACCCGTTTATAGAAAAAGGATCTCTGTAAGAGAACGTCTATATTTTTTTTTCGTTTAGTGGCCGATATATATCTGATTTATGTTTTCTTGTTGATGGTCATATAATTTCTTCTTTTACAATAAAAAGCTAAAGCGCATCGTGAGCTTCCGTTTAAGCTGTTTAAGGTATATTTGTAAACGTGTTTTATGAAATGTTTATATATAATTAATGACTGTTTATAATTTATTTTTATAGTAATTTGGTGAATGTGGTTTTGCTATGGATGGATTTTACTTCGAGGAAGATGGTGAAATATTTGTTGAGATGGATATGTGAATATGTGATGTATGTGTATAGGGTGTGGTAAAGGAGGTGATGTGTGAGTTATAGACTAAAGGTTATTAGCATATGTGAAGGAATAAAGGATAAAATTTTCATTCAACATCACAAAGACTTTCTGATGAATCAAAAACATTTAATGTAGACTCTTAATGAAATTATTAAGCCGGCCATTAAACAAAATCATAATATTTTATAAATATTGTTTATTAAATGTGATTAAAAATGTTTATTAGTACAAAAAAAATTGACAAAAGTATCATTTAACTTCTACTTTTTAAACACCACACATGTATCTATCAGTTTCAAAATAATTCGTAGTAGTGTAACCCATTTTTTGACATCTATATCTTTGCCTACAGATATTGTCTACGTGCATGATATGTAGGGTATCCAACAACACAACACAACACAACACAACATGACTAAAGTCTCGTGATCAATCTTGTGCTTCAAGATCTTCATCGGATCAACCTAGTACTCTCGTTTTCTTGCTCAGCAGTGTAAATTTATACGTGTTTCGTTCGAAAATTTTTATACGCGGTACAAATTTATTTTTCGTCTGAAGATTTAGAGCCAGGTCACCCTGGTTTATGAAAAATTTTACACGTACTGAATCTGGTCATCTTGACGTTTTTCGTCCAAGCTTCGCTACTGTTAAATATGCATTCTCACATACTCACACTTGTAATTTTGGATCACCTATTCACACGCAGCCCTTAATGAAGTTTACCAATCGTTCGTCCAATGCCTCGACTTAAACTCGCCCGAAGACGTTATCTCTACGGTCGTCTAGAGCATGTCCGCCAACGCGTCCGCTTACACCACTGTCCTCCAAGACTACATTAGAAACCAACGCTTCAACACAACCACAACCCCTAAACCCGCGATTAATTATCATCACCCCAAAGAAAGATATGGGGCGGGGGTTATATTGTCTTACACGGTGAAACTAGTTCGGGTACCCGAGGTTAACACTGTCTTCCGAAATAGTGAAAACATTAACGGAAAACGCGTCCGAACTTGTATATAAATGGCAAATGGTTATGCCGAACATTAACAATGATTTGTATATCAAAGTCATGTTGCAACCGATGACAGAGAATCGCTTGAAGACCGGTCGGGCTACATTTGTTGCGCATTTCTTGGGTGATTCGGACATATTGGTGGCGTTAATGGACCGAAAGTTTCCGGAATTAGGTTTAAGAAAAGTAGATTGTTTAGAAGTAAGTTTGTACTCTACTGGGCTGACTTCGATTTGAAGTCAGCTCAGCCAGAGATTCTTTTAGACCGTTGGTCTAACCACATGGACTTCCAAAAACGGAAGTCGGATTATGTACAAACACGTATCCTAGAATATGGGATGCGGTTAATATTCAACAAGCTTCTTGAATTAGGTAAGCTTGGATTGGTTTTTATACCTTATGGTGTGAGAATGTACGAGACTCCATCGGACGCAACCCCATTCCCTCACCGTGCGGGTAACTTATTTAAGATTAAATATTCGGTTAAATGGGATGATACTGATCCTGAATTGGAGGCCAAGTATATGAATCAAAGTCGGGTAATGTACGAGTTTATGACCCCTTTTGTGTCGAAGAATCCAAGAGGTGTTTTTTTGAATTACCGCGATCTTGATATTGGTGTGATGACCGGGGACCAGATGAATAGTTACAATGAAGGTGAGGTGTATGGTATGAAGTATTTTAAGGTGAATTTGGAAAGGTTGGTGAAGGTGAAGACCGCAGTTGATCATGATAATTTCTTTAGAAACGAGCAGAGTATCCCAACTTTACGTCATGATTTTCAAAAAACTACAACACAATATGTATTCGATCGACCAATGGAGCATCCGGAGTGTGAGCAGCGCCACACATGAAAGGTGTATCATTTCGTTCTCACATGAAGAGCGAATACATGCGAGAGTGTGAGCAAGGTTTTTTTTTGGGGGGGGGGGGGGGTAATGTATGTGTGAGTATGTAGTTAAAATAATAATACTAGTATCAAAATGATAATCATAAAAGTACACAATTTCAATCTTATTAAATCGACCAATTATTACAACAGCATAAGACAAGAAAAACAACCAGGTCATCAATTCGATGACCTGGATACAACGAACACACCTTATCTAACACGTTTAACAATTCAATCAACACGATGAATCTAAACCCTAGACTAACTCACTAACAAACTCAGAGGAAACAAGAACTCCGAAAGAGAACAAAATTAATAAAATAAAAGGAAGGTATTTCTAGACACAATATATAGACGTTTAGAGAACCCAATAAAAAAACTCATGTACCCGGGCCATCTTCAAGTCTTGTAAGCCCATCAGTAGTATCTACAGCCCATCCAAACAGTAAGCCTTCAACCCAAAGCAGCTTCCAGCCCATTTAGCCATTAACTATTTAACTCTAAACACAATGAAACCAAACTTTAATAAAGTACAAATATAGAACCAAAATACTTATTGAATTACATATTTCAACAAATAATAATGCGTATATAAAGTGACTTGATTAGCGGAAACAAAAACAAATTGGATAGTGATTGGCACCACGCCCACTGTCGGGCTCACGGAATTAGCCTCACACCATACTCAAGAGTAGGAGTGTGGTGTGTGAATGTGAGCCACGTTACCAAGTTTCCAATGTGGTATTATGATGATCAAAATTCACACGAATACACGAGCAATATGCATATGAAGAGATGGAACCAGAACTCGATAGCTCAAATAGTAACGTAAATAAGAATATGCATGAAGGTGATGCCATGCAAATTGCCACTATCGTAAAGAAGTTTATAGGGTTTTATTTCTTAGTCACTCGAAAACCAAAATACCCAAAGGGTATAAATACAAACACAAAATCACAAATAAGGTTAATCATGGACATAATCAGTTAATGAGGCTATGTATTCTATTTTTAAACATGTAATACTTATGGAACTATGGTAAGTAAAGTATATTAGACGGTCTTTCATATGTTCTCTTCTCTTCGTTTCAGTAAGAGGTGTATATTTATATGTCTTTCAATAATAAACATAAATTTGCAAAAGTGTGACACAATTGTCAAATTCTTTAATCTTTTTGGGTCGATTCTCAGAAATACAAAAAAAATAAAACTTTCAGTTTGGTTAGGCCATTTGAGTCAAATCGCTATATAGTTTATACATTTTCCGCCCCTGGTATCACGCTTAAAAAGTTGGGTCGAGACTGACTGGGTTGTGTATTGGACATAAAAATATGAAATTCAATTTTAATTTTAATTGGATAAATCATTTATATTCATTTATATAATTATATTTGTTAAAATATTCATGCTAAATTTTATTAGTCAGTCTAGATTTTTCATTAGGTAGTTCTTGAAATTCCACAGCGGTCAGTGTTAAAATTTATAGGGATTGATCAATATTTTCACACTTTAATAATATTATATTAAAAATCACATGGGACATCCGACCCTAGCACAAAGCTAGGTTCGCCTATAGTTAAACCCTACTCTATATTTATTTGCACCACACTCTATGGAATTAACCGTGGCACGTTCATTCATTTATATGAGGAAAAAATATCAGACATCATGACATAATCCAACACTTTCGGTACCAATTTAACATCCACTTTTTTAAGTTTCAGGATCAGCATGATGCTAGTACCGGTACGCTACCTTATTATGTATTGATATTTATTAATGTCTCTAAATGGGTCGTGTTCAATTTTGTTTTAAAAGATCAAAATTTCTTATTCACTAGTTGACCTGAATATGATTTGCATTAGTCTAAAACTAGCTAACTTTTCATTATTGAGTTTTCCTAATATACATACATGTATTCATATGTTTATAAAAACTATACACTTTATTTATATGTTTTAAAGTGGAAAAAATTATAGTAACAAAGAAGGTTGAAAATCTTATCCATCTTTGTTCGATTGATACACTTGGTGGTGCCAAGTGACATTTGCACTACTTTAGTGTCCCAATTAGGAGATTAACCTATAAGATTGTTCCATGTTTTTGATGTGACATTTCTACTCTTATAAACTATTTGTTGTTATTATTATTTAAAGCTGTCAATTAACAAATTATATAAGAATATTTAGTTTTTTTTTAAAAAATCACTTTTACATAAAGTCTTAGCCACAATTAGTTGTGTTTAAGTGTTTACCAATCATTTTTTAGAAGAAAGATACAGTTAAAAGGTATGATCCCATAATGTTAATTAACATTATACCAAGAAAAAAAGATATAAGAAAATTGATAGTTTTAGATGAGGTCGCGACAGAACTAAACAAATTTCAATGAAAGAAAGAAAAATAAATCAAACCATTAATATTAGTTATAAAGATCATACCTTACTCTTAATTTATTTAATGCTGGTTTATGTTGATAGTTGTTGATGCTAATATATTCATTCACATTTAGCTTCTTAAATTGAGGTCTAAATAGTACAATACAAGTTGTATCAAACCAAACACAGACTAATACATGATCAAATATCAATGGTCAATACAATTAAAATCTACAATTATAGCATCCGCTAAAATACCATAGATAAAATGAACGCCTGCTTAATCTCATCTGCCAAACATGGATTCACCAAATATACGTATACTCAAATATGTATTTTACAATATACTCTAAAATTTGGAGGCCCTAAGCAATCATATATTTTCTTATTCATATGGTCAGCTCTAAGGATAGTGTTTTTTTTTTTTTGAAAGACCGATATATTAAATGAAAAAAGAAGACAACTCAGAAGACGCAAGGCTGCAAGAGGCCGAATGCTACAAATGCAGGAAATAAAAGAAATTGAAAGAGAACTACACAAACGAAAAGCTTTTAAGAAAGCTATACACACCTAGTGACAATGAATATTTTGATGATTTTTGTTTAAACTTGTGATTGAGGGTTTCCTTAGTTAATTCCCCACGTAACCCCATGCATAATTCTTCCTTATCATCCACTAAAATCAATAATTGGTTTTGTCCTCTTCTCTTTATTAGTATTCATACTTCATAAGTTTTCTTTTGGAAACTATATATTAACATATGACATAGTTTTATCAAACTGACTGATTTAAAAACTTTTATACACTCTTCATACATACTTTTTTAGAAAGACATAACCCTTATACATATAACATGTCTTTTTGACGTAGTTTAGTTGATTTTTTTTAAATCTTTGCGCTTTAGCCATTTAGTATAACTATTTGAATTGAGTAAATAATTTATAGATTAATTTAATTAATTACCACCTCTAATGAAAATTAGTACATCAAATTGTTATAGAGACCTATAAATTTTTAACGAAAGAGGTCTTACGGTCCAACTAATGAACCGAAAAAGCGTTAATAATTTTTAACGCTAGAGAAGCAATAGTCATTTATTTTTACCGAATAATTATGTTACAAACAATAATTTGTGTTGGGATACACTTTAACTTATATTTTTGTCACACCTAAAAAACTTAAGTCGCCACTTTTAGTGATGTCACGTAAACATCTCTACACGTGTTGTTTTCTTATGTATAACATGTATTGATAACACTTTAGTAACTCATATAAAACGGTCGTATAATTATTCAGTTTGCTTTCTACCTAATCAACTTTACTAGTACAACACTATTAAATTGTAGTGACACGTGATATGGCAAATACCCACAGTTTAGTATTGTGTAGCTAGCAGCCTATGAGAATATATAATACATCTTAATTAATTAATCATGGAACCTTTCTACCTTAATACTAACCAATTACATTATTTGCCTTTAAATTATTTATTTGTCCATGTCACAGTTTACGTCTGTGTTAAGGAAATATCCCCTTTTAATGATAAGTTTATTATTTATAAATTCAACCACTAACTAGTTCAATGTCTCTTTGTAGTTTTATTATAGCTCATTTATAGACCGTCTAGATAAATGAGTTACACATGTGATGTTTCGTGTTTCTATATTATAACTTTTCACAAGCTAGAATTATCTTTAGTACAAAAAAATTATATAGGTCAGTTCAAGTTTACAATTTCATCCCGTCACTCTAACACGATTGCCATCCTATCATGAAACATAATAATAACTTAAGTGCCCATTTTTGTGTGTGACAAATACTATAAACTAAGTACTAGGTTTTCTTTTATACCACAAATTAAGTACTAGTTTTTCTTTAATAGAAAACAATATGTATATTATAACTGAAGAGAAAACAAAACTCATATAATCTTAAAGTATTGTTAAAGATCTCACACAATCATTATTTATTAAACTTTTTAAATACAATAAAAATGAATACAAAAAAAACCAACCAAATTGTGTATCGATTATGGCGGTACAGTACATATGATATCCGGTGCCAATACTGCAATGATTTAATAAATATGTAATTATTAAAAATCATTTGTTCATGAGTATAAATGATTGTGTAATTATAAAAAATCATTTGTCCGGTGCCAATACTGCAATGATTTTTTATTTAGGTGTATAGATGATTTAATATGGTGCCAATAGTCCAATACTGCTTATTCATTTATTTAGGTGTATAAATGATTTAATAAATGTAATTATAAAAAATGAAGAAGTTAAAGTTGCTTTAAATATTAATACTCATGAACAAATGAGAATAAAGTAGTTAATTCTCCATATTCAAATAAATTAATAGTTTTCTAGATTTCAAAGTTTTTATTTCTTTCTCTTTTTGTTCCAAACAAGGTTTCGCATCTCCAACCATGTGGATAAAAAGAGAAAAGGTGAGCAAGAAAAGTGGAATAGTTGCAAGTGTTCAAATCTCATTGACCCACGTAGTAAATATGTGACACATAACATTTACTTAAATATATAAACAAAAACCAGGTGGCATTATACTTTATTATATTAATATAATTAATTAGGTGGAGAGTTAATTAATCATAACCATCAAATACAATTTTCATAATACTGCCTCTATAAATAAACTTGTTGATTAAACAACATGATCATAAGCTATCATGAAAGCTCTAGCCTCACTTTCACCACTCTCATTCGCTGGTAATTCTATTTCCAAGCCAAAAACACAAAGATTTCAGCTTCAAGTAAGGTCCCAAAGCTTTAGAGATGAAGGTAACAATTTTGGAAAAAAGTTATATATGTGTTCATGGTTTCTATTTTGAAATCCAAAACTCTAAAAGTAATCTTGTTCCTATTTGTGTTAATAATCAATATGCTTAACGTATACATGATACATGTGGATAAATTGTGGTTAATATGGATAACAATGGGTCAAGTTTGAAACGGGTTTAGGTAACCCCAACCCGATTATAAAAGCTTGTCCCATACCTGACTCAAAATCTACCGAGAATCTATCGGGTAATTATCCATCAAGTATCATATATAAATATATTTTTGGGTACATCATATACCGTATAGTACTTAAAACAAATAAGCTATATTATATATTGTACATACTTAAAATAAGTCGAGTTGGTAGGAACTAGAAATATGATCGGGTATATTCTACCGTGTATACTTCAAATAAATAAAAAGAAAAAAAATCATGGCGGCTATATAATCAGATAAATAGGTATATGTATATTATTAGACCGGGTAAATGGGTGAATCACCAAAGCTCATACATGTCCTATATCCATAGGACTTTCCAAAAATAATTAATATCATAACCGACCCTATCCTCGTCCTAAATGTTTCGAGTTTCAGGTATTCTCATCAAATTCGAGTTTCATAGTCATCTCTAACGGTTAATCTCTATGACTAGTATAGTTTTTGGGTTGAAACCGTTTGTTTTTACTAGAAATGTGTAATGTGTAATTTAACAAGATTATTAATAAAGGTTGTTTTTACGTGATTAATAATGCCACTTAGAATTACAGGTAACAGCCGTATTTTTTACGACCACATTCAACCCATTTTCGTCGATAAGGCCCTACCAACGAGTTTATGATAGATTGGGTCATGTGTAATATTTCTTTATAGATTTGAATTAGCCTTTGTATATGTTAAAGTTTATGTAGGTTTGCCCTATAAAAACATAATTTTTTGTGAGTATATTTATAAATGTGTGCGTATATATAACTTATGTGTATTATAGTAGGTTAGAAACTCGTATTACACAGGTTAGATAAAGAAATTTTTAATAGTTAGTTATTAATATTTAAGAATTATAAAACGATTTATTAAGCTAAGATATGATTAAGTGTGGGTCGGTAAGATGAAAATCAATTTTCTTTCTAAGCCAAATTTGTAAAATTATAATGAAATTAACTTCGTTAATTTAACAAGTAGTAACTTTATAAATTACGAACGTGTGATATGTAAGAATCGAAATAAAGTATGTTAAACTCACATAATTATAACATGTGGCAGCAGATATTTATTTATTAATTTATTAGCTATAGATACACAAAATAATAATAATAATAAGAGATATTTTTATATTTTATTTTTGTAACCCTAATTTTGTTTCCACAAAGTGTGTAGCGATTTGCTTTGCCTAGTTACTTTAGGATCCTATTTTGTTAATTATTCTAGTGTGTCATGTATAATTAGTTTTTCCATAAAACGATGTATCTGAGTTGATATAGTAGTTTTAAACACATTAGTTATCTACACATTAAGCTCTTGGTTTAACATATATATGGAAAAAAATGTTCGTACAACAAATAATGAACATCAAGAGCAAACAACACGTTTTTGTTAATACTTAATAATCAATCAAATGCTATATTTACCATAATAAAGGTTAGATATGAAGTGATAGCCTATATTTCGGTTATATTTCGGTAATGAATGTAATATATATTTTTCATTTTTCATTTATTTTGGTGAGCTATAATGAATTTTCGTTAGATTAAAAATTCAATTATAATAGAGAGGTTATTTATACATTTCTAATTAACTTATAACGTTGTGGTTAGCTATTAATAGAAATAAAAGGTTACAAGTCACTACAAGAATTTGTAGCTATCCTAACGGCACTATTTCGTCGGTATAGCTAACCATATCCCGACGACACATCCACGGCATAGGTGACCTCAAATTTGTTATGCTATGCCATGTGACACATCATCCAGTCTCGTAGGTGTGTACGTGATCATGATACCCAATATTATAACAATTCACAAATGTAATCTCTAGATGTTTTGCATTTTAGAACTATAATATATTATTTAACGTACGTGTACTAATAGAAGATGGTTTGCCTAATTGCCTACATATCTCTCATTATTTATATCCACCACATGAATAAGTTGTAGTCTTGTAGACACTAGTGCTAGCAAGTCTCTAGCCATAAACAAGTTTGGAGACTTGAAGAAACATAATCTTAATATTTAATACTCCAATGAGCTCATTTATTCTAGAAATATGGACACACAAAGTTTATTAAAATACAAGAAGCTTCTACTACAGAGTTATGTTAACTACAAGTCTTTCTTTACCAATATCCCCTTTTGTGTTTTCTAATTTCTTTGCATGAAGATCCTTGGTGAAGAGTTTTGTTAAGCCATTTCAACACTCATTGTTAAGCCATTCCAACACTAGGGCGGAAGGCTTCTGCCTAACGTTATCAAAGAGTTAGATAAGACGTAATTTAAGAGTAGAGTAGAAAGTGCATGAGTTGTCATTCAAACAAACAAAAATCCTCAACACCAACATCAATGCCTGAAGCAATTAGTGCGCAACAATACTCATTGTGGCCATTATTGTCTAACCATATAGAGGTGATGTAACAAGTAGACTTTAAGTCGACGTAGAAGACAATGTTGTCTTAGCCCGTATCGATATGGGGAAGAGAGTATGTTGATAGATAAATCGTGTCCCATCATGTGGCACGATACTGAATCATATTGTAGCATGTGCAACGCGAGTATGTATGTAGGAACATAGTAAGATATTCCTTGTATAGATTATACAATTTTAAGATGGTAAACATAAAATATCGGTGAAATGAATTATAACTTTGGACCAACTATTTGCACGAACGTTACATCATTGATCCGTGGAATGAATCGAGGGTAACTTAGTTCTTCGTATGCGTCACTTTAGAACAAATACAAGAATCATATTGGTTCGTTTTTTGGCTACAGGAAGTTCATCCAACATGGTGGATGCAAACCTTGGAGTGCTGAGAGCAAGAATTGAAGAAGTGATGAACTCTGAGAAGTTAAAGTATACAACACACGAAAAAAATATTGGATGGAGATATAACTCGTTAAACGCTCCTGACTACGACATACAATGCAACAACGGTTATGTGGCCATGATAAGAGAAACCATGGGGGTTGTTAGTGTAGTCGGCTGCTCATTTATCCTAGTGTTTCTCTTCGGTTCGGTTTTAATATTCATCATATCTGTTCTCATTCATTTATGTACATAACTGTTTGTTTAGTCATGAATAAAATGCATCTTAGTTAAAATAATTGTTAGTTTCATTAAACAAGAGTTCTCATACATCAAACATGCATTCTGAATTAACCGAATCAATCATCAAAGCTCGGTTTTGGTCCCTTGTAGCTGTCTTTTTACAAGTGCGGTATAAATAATACGATCCTTAATTAGAAGATCATCGTATGTCCCTTGTTCAACTAACTTTCTATCTGACACAACCACCGCGGTATTTGCACTTTGTATCGTTAAAAGCCAATGCTCGCTTTCTGCATCAAAACTGCTACTAGCTTCTTCCAATAAAAGAATCTCTGGGTTCATTAACAAAGCTTCTACAATTGCAAATCTCTATTTTTGACCTCCTGGGAGTCTCACCCCGCGTTCTTCGACGAACATTTTATATTTTTCAGGGAATTTTGATATGAAATCATGTGCATTCGCTATTTCTGTGCAGATCAATAACTGCAGCTTTGACTTTTGATATTTGATATTTTTCAGGGAATTTCAACCGTTCATTATTAGTTTAACGCTCTACAAATTCAAACCCGGGACCACGAAACCCTTAGGGAGAACCACATTGATCACCGTACCACCTTAGGCCAAAATACAAATTGTCACACCCTCAAAATCCACTAACGGAGTTTTACCGTCAGAGGGTGTGAACTAACAGGATCGGAATCATTAGTTATAATCAAACCATAAAAACAAAGTTTCAAAACCATGAAAACGTTTACGAGTAATTAAATGCGGAATCGTAAAAACCATAAAATAAATGTTGCGTCACGCAGGACGACTTAAACCCAATGATAACAGTTTTAAAATAGTTTGCATAACAAAAACGTTTTCAAGCAATGCATGATCCTATACCGCGCGCCCGCCTCGGCTACCTGAGAATAACATACTAAAAGTGTCAACACAAGGTTGGTGAGTTCACAGTTTATATAAAATAAAGCATTTAGCGTTTGCGTTCAGCGTTTGCGTTCAGCGTTTTGCGTTACAGCGTTTTGCGTTACAGATAGTGTTATGTCAATTATATATCTATAGGTAGCTAGCCTATAAAACAAGTATCACTAAGTGTTCGACACCTAAGCTGACTGTTTATCATTTGCCTTGCCACCAGGTCATCCAGACCATGGTATGTGTTTAGCCAAGATTACACCCACTCGACCTCCAGTCGAGTTTAGCGTTGGGTGGGGTTTGTCAAACCCAGTAGTACTACTCAACAATGACTCGCTATTATCCAATATTAAACGGTTCGATGTGAATGAAGGACTTTAGTTAACGCGTTTGCCACTTAGTCTTTACAAGTGATATATAATCTATATTAACAAAATCTTAAATGCGTTTTCGGAGTATGTTATCTCCCCCAAGTGAAAAGCGTTTAAAAAGTTTAAAAGGGGGAAAGTGAAACTCACTGTTTGCGAAGTATTCCCAAAATAATTCACCAAGATGCGCGTCACAGAAAAACTCTCTCTAGCGTTCTAAAACAACAAAGAGATTTTTCTAAGTGTCGGAATATTATCGAGTCTCTAGACCCGGCACATAATACCTATGCACACAACATGTTTCGTGTTTCGTTTGTGAATCGTGTGTGACTTTAACAAGTGTAGTTGTGATACGTTACATGTGTAAGCAATTATTTACGTGTCATGTATTCATAATGTACATTACTAGCAATTACTCCCCGTAAGGGCAATTTGGTCAACACATAACAATTAACTAGCAATTATTCCCCATGAGGGCAATTTGGTCAAATCATGACAATCAATTAGCAATCACGTTGTTTCATGCAACTTTCACAAAGCTCAGCAACTAGTTTCTTAACGACAGATTTCTACTTGAAAAACTAGTCTATCCCACCGATCATAGCATCACAATTAATTTACCAAAAATCATCACAAAAGCATATATGTCTTAGGTTTCCAGAACATATTTTATTATATTTTTATTCCACATAGGTTTCTCACAATAATCAAATCATTACAGCAAACTCATAACAGTCAAATTCATGCGCAACAGAATGTTATTTGAAATTCCCGTTAAACGAAAAATCCAATAAATGCAAGACCACTTGGGTTAGGTTCCTAACTCAATAAGTCAACTTCCAGAAGTGGAACCAACCCAATTGGTCTCGTAGTTCATGAGATATAACATTTACAAAACAACCAAACAGCAGGTCTAACAACTCAGCTTTGCACAACGTTTTTGTAAAATCATAAAAGTTAACTTTTACATGTCCAAAAATTGCAAATTTATATTCTTTAGAAACTAGACTCAACCTAGTTCACTGTAGTATCAATAATCTCAACCAATTCTCACATTTACACCCCGTTACAGTCAATCAAACATCAACAACACAATCTGTCCAGAAACTGTTTGCATCCAAACTCAACAATTTAACTATCTATGGACCACAAATCATTCATATAACACTCTAGACTCCACAATCACTATCCATGCACATCAATTACACATTACATACATGATTAGGGTTTTTGTTTGAACTCAAATCAAAGACACAACAATTAACATGTAACAATATCAATTCTAGTTATCAAATCATCAACAATACATCATCAAATCAAACAAAATCATATGAACACACTAACATATAAAAATCGGAATCTAGGGTTTGTAATTAACCCAATAAAAGTCAAGATTAAGTATAAAGGATGCATAGGATAGTCGATTATACCTTCCTAGCACCTTAATCTTCAATCAAAAGTTGAAATTGATGGTATGTATGTGTGTGTATGTCGACGGCAGTCAAGGGGGGGGGGGTTCCGATCGGGGTTGTGTAGGGAATGGGGTAGAGGTTAGGATTAACATATTATAAATAATAATATGTTACACTTTGGCCCCTCAACTTCTAAGTATTACTTATCTAGCTTAAACTATCTTGTTTACATCTTGAGTTAGTGTTTTAACCAATATTATCACATAACACATAAGTCTAACACCTAATTATCACATAATTATTGTTTTGACGTTTTTCGTTTATTCACCAATCATTTGCGTCAACTCGTTTGCGTTTCGGTGCAATTCCCGAAAGACTACACATGTAGTAAGTGTTAAGCGTCATTTAAACCCTAGTTTAAATGTAATGAAGTGTGCGTTATAGATTCAGTGATCTTAAGTTTGAATTGACGGAGTTGAGTTAACGGAGTTAACCTGAAATTGACGATTGTCACACAAATCCTATCGTGTAACAATCATTAATCTATGGCTATATATTATTTAATTTATTAGCATGTAAATTTATAATAAACATAAAAGTAACTAATCTTAACATTAGGTTTTCTGTTTAGAAAGCCTTGATACTTAACAAGCCATGGACCCATGGTCTTCAAAAGCCTTATGGTCCAAGATTTATATACGAACTATGAAGTTTCGCTTAATGGAACAAAAATTGTCATGTAGAAAGTCTACTTTGAAAAGTCAAAACTTACTTAAATTTTGTTTTGCCCAAAAAAAGACTCCTGATAATGACCAAAGAACCCTTGAGTATTTGCCTCTCTTTGTAGGTCCCAATATAATAATAATAATAATAATAATAATAATAATAATAATAATATTATTATTATTATTATTAGAGTAGAATATAGCATGAATACAAATTTTAAAGAACCACAAAACATTAATGATAGTTAATAAAACAAACATGGGTTACATTATTTTTGGTCTTAGTGTAGTTGTAAAATTCTCGATTAAGCGTCGATTAATCACCAATTATTCTCGATTAATCGTTAGTCCGACTTCACCGCTCAATTAACGACTATTGATTTATACAACACTGATGTTTGATATGATATAATGTTTGACTTATTTTTGGTCTTCATTTTCTAATTAAAAATACTTAATTAGCCTAACCTTGTATTCTGTTAAAGTTTATTATTCATTCAATTCTTTATTTCTGTAAGATATACTGTCTTACTTTTGTCATACACATTAAAGACTTATACTAATATATATGTACAGTATTAAATGTATGTAACACGAAGAGAAGACACAAAATAAATACGAGATGTGTTAACCTAACTAAAAAACACATTATTTCGGGACGGAAATAATTATATATAGTATTAATTTATTGTAATTAATATTTATTAGTCTAACTCCGCAATTAAAACATGTTCTGTCTATAAAAACAAAGTTGTGGTCCAACGTCATCTATCATGGAACGGCAAACATTGTTTTCTTCTTAACAAAATGCGGTTTCAACATAATGATAAGTTTTAACTAACTTAAATTTGATATACTTTTAACATTGTTTTATTCTTATTATAATAAATAAATTCATCTTAAAACATATATTCAAGTTTTTATGAGTTATGACTTGAAAGAAAAAAAAATAAGTGAATAGTTAATTAATTGTTTGAAAAAAAAAAATATTTTGATGAACAATAGCATTCTTGTTTTATATAAAGTGATTTAGTTGTTGGGTTGGGTTGGGTTGGGTTGGGTTGGGTTGGTTTTTCACTTTCTTAAATAACTATTTTATTATATATATGCATATATAATAAATTTATAAACTTAACTTTTAAACTATTATACTCGAAATGTTATATCCCGAATGTTGTATTCTCGAAAGGTTACTATTACATTTCATTTTTTCATACATCTTTTATTTACATAAACATGAGCTCTGGTGATAAGGAAGTTTCGCATGTTTCACCTCCTCCGGTCCTCCTTGATCCTAGAATGTCATTATCGATTTAGTCAAGTTGTAGTTTTAAAAACCGATGTGTAATTATATGCCGACTAAAATCTCAACAATCAAGTAGAAAGGTTCAAAGCTTTATGTAATGTCAATATCAAAGCACATCAAGCACTTCGACACAATTTAATGAAACATATCTTTCTGTTTGGTCTCTTAAAAACTAATTAGATTTAAGGGTTTGTTTTTTTAGTTATGTAATTTTTATTATTTAACTTTGAAATTTTAACATTTAACTTTTGTAATTATTGTTGTGAAACATATATTTTTACATATAAACTTGTTATTTGAATATATATTTTTTAATATAATAAAAAAATGATGGTATAGTGTAAAAATCACTTTTATTATGAAAAATAAATATAAAAGATGATTATAATCGGGAAATTTTAGAAATTACAAAGATACTTTTAGCGTTTCATATAAATTATAAAATGTGTATGCTAGAAATTTTACCTTTTTAATAATAAGTACACGTCTTAGAGTTCATCTAATTTATCCATTATTCAATTTATGAACTCGAATTCGCTTCTCTTTAGGATGATGAGCAAAATTGGTACCAGTACCGAAATCGGTATCGATTTGGTACTGAATCGGTACCAAAGTTTTACGTTTCGGGATCGGTACGGTACGATACGGTACCGGTATTTTCTGATTTTTTACCTTCGGTATCGGTATAATCTTGGTACCGTCCCGATACCGGTACTGAACTGAATATTTCGGTACCTGTACCGATACCAAGAATTAACAAATTTTGAAATCAAGATGACCGGTACCAGTACGGTACCGTGCTCGTCCCTACTTCTCTTTAGTCTTTACCAGTAATAAGCACCTTATATTAATAGATAAAAAAAACCATTCAGATATCCTTTATGTGCATAGAAAGTCTTAAAATAATAATAAAGACTTGCAAAAAAACCATTTAAGGTTACTAATAAAAACTATTATAATCCAAAATCAAAATCTTTATCTTTACTATTATATAATTCGTAATCACATGACTAATCATTAAATCCCAATAATCATCCTTATCTACAAATTTACCATTCTACCCTTAAACCAAAAGTCCAAAACTTAACATTAACACAACTACTTGAACCGGACCGGCTCTTCGGTAATCGTATCCAAAACCGGTTTCTTCGACCGGCACACCATAATCCGGTGAGCAAACTCCGGCTCATCCACCACCAGCCTCGGCTCACTCTCCACCGTCTCCGGCGATATCCTCCCGGTGATCCTCTTCGGCGCACTGTTCGCCGACAGCCACACAACCGCCATATCACCCGGTGTCACCATCGAATTGACTCGTCTCACCGGAAACATAATATAAACGTTTCCGGACTCCAAATATTGGTCCGCGGAAGGAGGGAGGATTTTGTGTTACTTGATTGACTTGTCATGGAAGAAGGATGTTGACATAAAACTATTTTTATATAGATATTTTTTTATAATTAGTTTTTCATAATTTTTAAATGAAAAATAGTCTCATTTGATCAACACTTTCTGATAATAATACATGTTCTTTAAATATATCTAAAATGGTCTAAATATTAAGTTGGATTCAATAAAACAAGAACGGGTTAGTATGACACTATAGCTTATCACACGTATTCAAATTTTCCGGTGGATCTAACTTTTTATTAAGTCATTCGGCGGATTCGTGTTCTGGGCGACGCAATAATAAACAGTCGGATCCGATGATTCAATGCATGCCTCCGTCGGATCCGACTATTTAATTTTTACGTTGAATCTTATATTTTCAATTCGGAGGTATTTGATTTTGAGTTATATAGTGAAATTGAACACTATATTTGTGTTCTCCTTAAAAAAGTAAGCGAATTTTACTATGGATTTGCTTCATTTTGTGGAGAAATAAGAAAGATAGAGATGAAGGTTGTTTATGGAGGTTTAGGGGATGAGATATAGAAGATGAAGAATTCTGTCGGATCCGACGGTTCTTTAAGAAATTCCGTCAGATCCATTAATACGTTGACACGTGACGCGATTTTATAGATCCACGAATTCCGGCAGATCAATTATTGTTTCCGTCGTATCCAATGGGATTATAGGCCATTTTGGGGAATTTTGTAGAAAATGGGCAATTTCTAAAATTTTTTTGTTCAAACTAGGCTATTTTTGGGGTTTTAGCCCTTTTTTAATAATTTTTGTGTTATCAAAATAACTTGGGTAACACGAGAGTTACTATGATACGTGTTAGGATGTTTGGAGTATGCGATTGTTCAATATTATCATAGTCTCGATATCATGAGAAGGTTTCAAGGGACATCGACGCTTGTCTGGTCCATGGCAGCGGTTTGGTATGGTCAATGGGTTAGCATCTTGTGGAGTCAAAGGGACAATCCATTGATTGGGGGCTGATCAAGGACGACGAAAAGCTCACCGAATCAACGTGGATGATGGAAGGTTGTTTGGAAATTGAACTAAGTTGCAATTGAGCTAAATTCATCACTGAAACTTTAGTTTATTGGTACCAATGAGTCAAGTAGCAAATTAGATGCGATAGCACTATGTACTTGTTTCATGAACAACGCATTTATGAAACATTGTGACTTTTTTTAAAATGAAAGGTTGTAACGTTTATAATATGTGACTAAAAGAGAACACAAAATAATCATTAATTAACTTATTTTTATAAAAAAAATATAATGCATGAACTGATAGCATTCCATGTTATGTGAATACTATAACTCTCTGCTCTGCTATGATCATTTATCAACATGCATGAACATCAAACAAACCTTGTTATATTATTACTTTGTGCACATGCATCTTAGCAACGAAATTTATCATTATTCAACATGCAATCAGTTTTTATTGTTATACAAAAGAAACAACTATTATAATTTACTAACATACAATGAATTTATTTAATAGCCATTACAATTTACTTCGGATTTCTAATGTAGAAGCATGTATGGAAAATTGGAAATAACTCATTACACATTAGAGATACTTAAACACCATAATTAGCTCCAGTTTATTCGAAATGTTAATCAACTGTGATTACCACTTGTCAAAGGCTTAACATTCAAGACCAAGCTCTGGATGATTGGGTTTCTATTTATAGTCCTTCGAGGACTAACGATAGTCTCTACTTTAGTTACTATACACATTCTATTTTCGTGTTGGAGGCGTTCTACTTTCATTAATAGTTGTATTCTCCTTGGCTCTAGTTCTGGAAATACCATTTATCGGAACTCTAAGTTGTGAGTCCTTCGGAGTTGGTTATATGCCTTCTTGTCAACGGTCATTTGGAACGAGTTTGGATCCAATTGTTGTGTTTGGAATACGTCCGGTTTGTTGTTATGCATTCTAAAATCTAACTTTACAAGCTTGGAATCCGGGATACGAATTATGATGTCGTGTTTTTGTGATGTTGGTCCGGGGTTGTGGGTCCGGACCCAACATCAGTCATTAGACTATCTATAGTCATGCCAAATTGTGGCATTCTGGCTCCAAAAGGCCGAGGGGTACACCGGCGCCACCCCCCACCCCCGGCTTTTTTCCTTTGGCGCTTTCGAATGCACGAATTTTGAGGGTTTTGTGAGAGAGAGAGATATAAAGAGAAGAGGAGGAGAGAGAGAGACGTTTTGGATTCTTTTTCCTACTTTTAACTCTCATGGTTTTAGTTTGCAAGTAAATGTTACCAAAGTACTTTAAAATGTCAAACTTATTAAATGACTTAGGAGAAGCAACGTGGCCGCTTTTCCAGCGGACCAATCATAATTCGTATTTTGAATAGTATAATTTGTATTTCTTCTTTCCATGAAATTTAATACAACTTGCTCAACTAAAATGATTCATATCATTTAGAATTCATTAAATATATTCAAAATTTAATTCGTATTTTGATTCTCATGCAGAATTAGTGGTCAAGAATCAACCTCCGTATCATCTACTTTACACGCGACCAGCGTTCATGAAGAAAATAAAAACTTCAAAAGAAAAAAATACATATTACATATACCATGTCCCTAACATAATTACTAATTATTATTACTATTGTTATTATTATTATTATTATTTGTTATTATTATTATTATTTCATACACATGTTTAAAAAATGAAAAATGGTTTTTTTGATGATAAATTGATGATGGCATGTGTGAAAGTATGGTGATGTAATATAATAAATAACAATAACTAAAAAAAACTTTTAACTTTTATATAATTTACTATAAAACGATTACAATAAAGTGGCAGACAAACGGGCAACAAGCTGCACCGCAACCATAATAAAGAGAATAAACATAATGCTAATTTAATTGCATGAATTTGATAAGTATTATTATATTTTGTTAACACGAGACCGTGTTTTATGTGGTTGAAATGAGTGATTGTTCATGAACTGGATTTCCTCACGTGGTTTCCGTCACGGTATTCGTTTTTGGTTTATTGCATTATTATTATTATTATTATTATTATTATTATTATAGAAAGTAAAGCTACATGTGATGACTTTTGGGTTAGTTGTATTATTGGATTTTATAATTTTTAATGCACGTCTTTAGAAGAAAAAGGTACCCAAACCCGCGTGACCTTGGTACCGACTTTTAAGTTTTCAACACTTCCGGAATGCTTCGTCAACAGAATCTACGAAACATAAATATCGTTAGCCTCGTCACTTGAAGGAAAGACATGATCAGCCTTCAGTCTGAGAACAAGTATATGCATAATTACAAGAAAACAAGTATGTGAGATAGAGAGTATCGAGAGAGTGAACGACGGATTTGCATGATATTACTTGTTGGGTGTAGATATTTTATCCTCAGGATTGACTATGATTCAAGGATTCCGAGCTATCCTGCCAACGCTAATATTCCGATGATGATATTTGACTAATTCAATTGTCCTATATTATTTTTATTTGTTTAGCAGATAAGACCTCGTGATTAATGTGACTATAAGAACGTGGGATTGCAACGGATATTATTTGAACTTCGTCAACTCGAACATGGGCAAGCAACGGATCATGGAAGAATTAGTCTAGGGTTTTCGGATTATTCGGAATTTCAGTTGTACTACTTTGTCTATTTAAACGAGCTGATGAAATCATTTAGAACACACCCTACACTGCTTTAGCTACTAGCATTCATTGTAACACTTAGCATACGATTCACTATCAGCTTCACCACTTGTAACCACCTTTTTGTTATTAATAAAATTGACGGTGATAGTTTTCACCGTCCGAGGGTTTTTTGTGCCGGAGATTCTCGCAATCAAGGGCTTTTTCCCTCGTAATCAAATCATCGTGTTCACTTTGTTTCAATCAATCACTCTACCTCACGTACTAATTTGATCAAAAGTTACTTTGTTAATTTTTAACCGAAACATTACTAGTATACATGCTAGACGCTGCCAAATAGGGATGGTCCCCCACTAGGTCATAACCGTGTTTTTCTTCTAAAGTGATTAGTGGTCACTTGAGCATGCACTTTAAGCCATCGATCTGTCACATAAAAAGTGATCATGATGGATCCAACATAGTCCGAATCACTTTTATTAGGAATCATCAAGTTATAAACTTATATACGATCATATCTTTGTTGTTCTAGTATCATACATGTTCAAGTTAATATGTACTGGTAGTGATATGTCGGATTTCATTAACGTTACTTACGCGATTGTAAAATATTGTCTCATGCTTGATCCTAAAAGACACACGTCGGGTTCATGGATTTTTCTACGAGTACTGGTTATAACCGTTTATGATCTTAGTACTTGAAGGAAGTAGCGGAACCAAAGAATATATTTAGATTTTTTTTTGAACGGCCAATTTCAGTAACAGTCCACCCCACTTGAGCCAGGACTATGTTGTCTTAACCGGGTCCACGCTTGGGCATGAGTGTTGTTTCCTGGTCCACCTAACCACCAATTCACCGGATAAACCCGACCCCCACGCTCACAGCGGAGAGCCGGTAAAACTGGTCGAGATCAAAAATCGAACCTGGGATCTCCAGGTCTTCTATCATATCCCTGGCCATCTGAGCTAGCCCATATGGTTAAGAATATATTTAGATATGTCATAATATTAACTTTTTGTCTAGTATATGTTAATTATAACTCTAATTTAATGATCCGGGTCAACAATTTCCTTTTTTACCAAAGTGAATCGGGTCGTAGAAACAACTCACTAGTCACTACTCAGTTTTGAAGCCCAAAGCTATTTGGGGCTTTGGGCCTTTTAAGTGGTCATATACTCATATATATTATTTTATTTGATTTGTAAGTCTGTCGATGTTTTTTGGTCTTTCTTATATTTTTTTTTATGATAATTGTGATCTTGATTAGATTATATATGAGATAAAAATGCATGATTTGGTCTCACATATGTTTTTTTCTAATTTTTTTATAATTTGTTTTTATTAGTGGATTTCTTTATTTGTTTTTTATATTTTTATTTGTTTTTTTATATTTTTAAAATTTTTTTATTTGGTTTATTATTTAATATGATTTACTGTTGGGTTTAAATACGACATCGTAGCGAACCTAACCGACACCGATAAATGACTGTTGCTGAAATTATATATAAGATAAAAAAAACACGTATAGCACTAAACGGTTCAATTTGTGAACCCGGAGATCAAATCGAGCATGACCCATTTAGCTACGTGTGCTTTCGTGTATTAGTATAAATTCACACCCCCAAAATTATGTCCTATCAATTCTCCTAATTTATTACACGTACGAACTACGCAGTATAATTAAATGTTTATACACGTTGGTTTTTCTATAATTTTTTTTTAACGGCCAACGAATCATGTGCTGGTTTTTCTAAATATATATCAATAATGAACTCGTTGGTTTTTCTAAAAACTTTTACTAGATACATATAAACCATTAACTAGTTTTAAATGCACAGAAGAGCATTCAATTCACCATTGACAGTTGTAGTGTGATGTTTGGTAGAAATATTTTGCAGTTCAAATACTAACTCTTCAATGTACTTTGTGAAGAAGGTGAATGATGATCGATCTGACGAGTGAATAATTTGTGCAGGAACTGAAAGAATGGAAAGCAAAATGTCTGATCATACTTTTATCTTTTCGGATAAAAGTATAATGGTTGTCGATGATCGGTATCCAGGTAAAAGTTCGCTAATTTGTGGTGAACATATGTTTTGTGACACATTTATTTTTTTTAGAACGGTTAACTCATACATTCACTAATCATACTAGCTCCTAAATTAAATCTACACAATATCTCGATGCCATTAAACTACAAGCCCTTCGGTATTAATTAGTTAGATGGTATATGTACGGTTGCTTATAAATATATATGTTTGTGAATGTTAGTACTATAGTTGGCACGAACTAAATACTAAAAGTAAATGTAGCATGGATTATTTGTCGCCACATGTGTCCCGTCCCGACAAGGCGACAATATCTATATCTAAGGGTGGACGGAGCGCCCAGAGGATGGGGTGCGGTACCTTAGTTACTACATATATTGTTTATATGAACATTGTTAACCATATGACTTGCTACATGAGTTACACAAATATTAATCAATATTGTTGTCATTTAAATTATAGATTCATCACCCAAATCTGAATGTTTTACTACTGAGGAAAATCTATCACTAAAGGTATTAATGTTTAACTAGATGTTTTATACATAACAAAATATAAGTAGAAAACTGCGATAACTATATAATCACACCACTTCCTACACGTGCATTTAGTCACAGGAAATTGAAGCACATCTAGATGGAAGATGTATATATCTGGTTGGAATGATGGGCTCCGGAAAAACAACAATTGGCCAAATTTTATCTCAACTACTGCTTGGTTACTCTTTCGTCGACAGGTTTGTTGGATACTTGGATTAACCCGCATGCAAATTTTTATCATTTTGAAAAATAAAAGATATAATGCTTTGATTATTATTGGAAAACAACGTGACAACTTTGACACGTTCCTCTTTTAGCTAATTAAACTTTTGTCACGTTTGGATTGAACTCGTGTTGCGCAGTGACAAATTAGTAGAGGAGGCTGCTGGTGGGACTACAGTGGCTGATATGTTCAAACTGCATGGTGAAAGCTTCTTCAGAGATAACGAGGTTAGTAACTTAGTTATATTATCTAGTATCATTGTTGTTATATTGTTGTTATATTAATGTTATAACATATGTTAATATAATGCATATGCTTTTTTCTTGGAAGACTGGGGTGTTGAGGAAGCTGTCACCAATGTGTCGACTTGTTATATCGACGGGTGGGGGCACTGTTCTTGAGCCTATCAATTGGTACAAATATTAAATTTGATTGGGCGCGCAAATGGTATGTCTTTAATCCGTCATGGGCATTTCATGATTATGATCATATTATGATCAGGAAATACATGCACAAGGGTATAATTGTCTTTATAGATGTACCGTTGGAAGTATTGGCTCGAAGAATTACTGATGTAGGAACTTCATCTCGCCCACTTCTGCATCATGAATCGGGTGATACTTATGTAAAGGTGAAAACAAACTCGATCAAACTTGATTTAATATGTATGATCATGTTACATAACCACGTTATATAATTTATTTGGTTCATGTATATCTATAGTTTAAATTGCTTGTGTATTTAACAACACCTTCATATGTCATATGTAGAGTTTAAGGCAATTATCTGTGCTATGGAAGGAAAGGAGTGAAGCCTACAACAATGCCCATGTGAAAGTTTCTTTATTAAGTATGTATGCAAAGATTTAACTTTATACTTTTATGTTTTATTTTTATATATTACCGCATTCCCTCTGCTTGTTATTTGGGAATTTAACAGATATCGCAGCTAAGTTAGGGCATGGAGATGCATATCGTATTACTCCTACTCAAATTGCTATAGAGGTTGTCCCCTCTCACACATACGAGTATTTAACTATCTTGTCTCGTGTCTAAATCATTTTACTACTCGTATTGGTTGCTTACCCGATTATTTGACAGGTACTCGCTCAATGCGAGAGCTATTTGAAAAAGTAAAGCAAGAACTATCATCCGCTTAGATTGTGCGGAAACCAACACCCGAAATATGTAAAGTTTCTCTTTGTTGTGTGGTTAGATGTGATATCCATCTAGATTTATGTCTATAAAGTAACTTAACATGTCAAACTCCTTTTTTAGTGTAAGAAGAAAAATACTATTATATTTTACTCATCTCATTATAACGAATCAAACAAACCGATTATTCCTTTCTTGGGTTTTACATTTTCATTTTGTATACTGAAGAAACACTAATTGACCCCGGGCAGATTACGGATAATCTGGAGGTTAAATAGATGTTTCCCACGAGGGTTATGTCCGGCAAAGATGGTTCTTCTGATGACCTGCAAAACAGACACCGTGAGCTCGTCACTGAGAAGGGGGGTACCTCCTTGTGACCACCCTCCGGCGTGAGAATCAGACTAGATTGCTCTTGAATATAAGTGTATATTAAGAGATTGCTAGAGAAGATGAGATAATGAGATAATGAGATAATCATACCATTCCAAGGTGTTGGAGTATTTATAGCCGAAGGTAGGTTTCCAAGAAGGTACAGCCGGCTGAATAGTATTCCTGTTCTGCCAACTGTGGGCTACGCACATGCCATGCTGGTGGTTGGTGGGTAGGCAGCGGCTGATAGTGACCAGGCCGGCTGTGTACTATTCCTTTTCCACCAACTGCAGGCTATGCACGTGCTACGACAGGTTGGTGAGTAGGCAGCGGCTGATAGTGACATTAAGTAATAGAGCATGCTGCTCGTTGTACTGTTGTCAGTGAGCTGTCGCAGCTTTGGTCAGATCTTTTGTCCATACCTCGTCAGGTACAGTACAAAAGATCCTCCAGTAGCGTACGGACTGGCTCATTTGGGCGGGAGTTTTCCCGGCTTTGTGCGGGAGTATTCCCGGCTTGCTCACTCCTTCTTCAGGTGACATTACTGAATTATTTAAGAGTTAAGTGCCTTGTGCGTGTAGCCTTGCTGCGCGGGTAGCCTTCCCTGATGGCTAGTATCCGTTGCTGCGGGAACAGGCGGAGTACGTCGACCATTGGGAGGCTTTTCCTGCGGGAACAGCTTGCGTACTGCGCGTAAGGACGTCACGTCTCTGAGCATGGTGGGTCCTGCGGATCCAGTTGGTTTCTGCGCAGACGTCTCTCTTCAAGGTGAGTCTTGCGAGTTTAGCCTTTGCGCAGACGTCCCTGTTGAAGGTGAGTCTCGCGGGTTCAACTGCGCAGACGTCCCTCTTTGAGGTGAGTCTTGCGGGTCCAACTGGGCTCTGCTGGGACCTACCTCTTCAAGTCCCCCCAGTCCAATGTTCTTCTCATGAATTGTTAATAAGTGAGGTGAACTTTTGGACTTAAGCAAAGGGTTTTGAAAAGGGTTTAGTTTTAAGGTTTTCCATGGGGATTCTTCCCGCGGAAGTCCTAATGTCACGTGCAGAAATTCCCGACTTTTCTGCTTGATCTTTGGGTATGATGCGGGTAGGTCTGTAACCTCCTCGCAAGTCAGGAGCGTTGAGTTCCACTTGTGTAGATTCTCCATGAGGTTTTGGTAGTTTTGAACATAGTGATCAATTATGTTAAACAACCAATTCCATCTTGGAGCTTCAAACAATCTAGTTCTCGACGTTCCCGCTATGCGGGGATGTTATTCCCGTTTCCGCAAGCATGGCCCAGAAGATCCTTCTTGGTTTCAATTCCCTGCGGAGTGCTAGGTATGTGAAGGGTTTCGCCTTGACACTGTACCCGCACTCGTCTTATAGTTACTTTACTTCCAAGGTATTCCTGGCTTCAATTCCCTACGGGTGCTAAGTATGTGAATGATTTTGCCTTGACACTGTACCCGCACCCGTCTTATAGTTACTTGGTTGCCGAGGTATTCTTGGCTTCAATTCCCTGCAGGTGCTAAGTATGTGAAGGGTTTTGCCTTAACACTGTACTCGCACTTGTCTTATAGTTACTTGGTTGCCAAGGTAAGGGGTATAGTCCCGCTTACTTTTGAATCTTTTTGTATCTTTTTGAAATTCGAAGAGTTGGTGAAAGGATAAGAACAGTCCAAACTGTTGAAACGTCGTCCGACGGTTTCTTCTGACAGTGTCAGGACGTGCAGGAAGTTATGGCGACGTGACAGTATATGGTCATTCCAGACGCTTTTTCAGGCGCGTGGGCGCGAGTTTTCGGGCGCGTGGCCGCGAAGTTTACGGCACGCATCCTGTCAACAGTTGTTGCCAGCTTGCATATTCCACGTGTCATAGTTTCAATGCACCTGCGCTTTCCTCTCTCTTCCGCATTAAATTCATCGCATTCATTGCGATGAGTATATAAAGGGAGGAGATGTTGCATCTCAACTCACAGTTTCACCTCTCTTCTTCTTCTAAACGATTTCCGGCGAATACTCTAACTTTTCTGTCGAGCATTCTCCTGAAATCGTTCTTCTTTACATTCAAAACATGTCTTCCATTCATGATCTTGAGGCTACCGCCGAGGAGTTTGACGTGTATGCCGAGAATCCGTCGTCTACTTCTGATAAGGACGATAAGAGTACTGCTGGTGAGTGCCAGTGTGCTCTTACCGTCGACCTGTACCAGTACATTGTTAGGAAGTTCATGCTCGAGCCTTTCGAGCCTGAGTTTCCTAAGCCTCATCAGACGGTGTACGATGCCCCCAAGGGCAAGATAGGGGTGTATGCCGCATTCTTCGTTTATGGGAATCTCAGGTTCCCATTGACGAAGTTTGTGTACCGTGTTTTGGAGAGACACGGTGTACATCTGACGGAGGTACACCCAATGGCGATCGCCAAGATTCGCCATTTTGAATAAGTGTGCCTCATTCTGGGCGTGGAGCCCCATGTCGACCGCCTGATGACCTTCTATTCCTGGAGGTGCATCCAGGGGTGGTATACCTTGGTCACTCGGATCAAGGGTTTGAAGATCTGCGCTACCGAGCGCAGTCTTCGGTCTTGGAAGCGGGAGTTCTTCTATATCTCCGCTCGCGTCGTCCCCATAGCGATGACGTTCAAAAACGGGAGAGCTCTCCCGAACCTTCACGCCTCCAACTACCAGGAGGCGGAATGGTTCTCCAAGATTTCCCGGGTCCAGTCTCCGGTTTACCGCTTTGCGGAGTCCGGGATGGTGATGCTCGGGATGAGCCGGGTGTGGAAGGATGCTGGGGCGGAGGCGCCACAGATTCCCATCGTCCTTGAATACGGTTTGAACTCTATCCCTTACGGTATGCTTCATCTTCTTTGCTGATTTAAAGTTTTCTTCTAACTGTTTTTCTTTTGTTTTCAGAGGGAAACGACCTACAATCACTCCTGCATCCGCGGGAAGCTGGTGGTCCCGCTCGGATGGGTACCCGTGCTCTTGATGAGAACGAGTTGCCCATCTTGGAGCAAACAGCGGATCGGTTTGTGGAAGTCTACCCGCCGGGCCACCTGATTCTGAGCGCCACGCGGCCAGGTAAGGAGTTATTTAACCCTCGCCCTGTCAATGCTCAAACCTCTGCTGGAATTCCTCTAATTTTGTCATCTTCTGATGAGGAATCCGCAGATGGTCCTTTCTTCACGCGGAAGAAGAAGGCTGCTAGCGGGAAGGGTAAGGCGAAGGTTGCCTCCACTGCTGATCAGGGGAATCGGTCAGAGTCAGAGACCGAGAGTGAAGAAGTGGCGGGGAACCCTGGTGGTGATGAGACCACTGTTCCGGAGGTTGAGACAGCTGTCACCTCTGAGCAGCCCAGGATGACGACGGTGAGCGGCGTGAAGAGGCCGGCTCCATCGGGTTCGTCCCCGCCTATCAGAACCTTCAAGCTGAAGAGAACTCGTAAGTATAATTTTCATCTACTTTAACTGCATATCCTTCCGTCATTATATTTAACTATCTTGTCTTCATGCAGGCGTGGATGCAACTGCATTCCAAAGTGATGCGGGAAGGAGCATTTCTGGACCAATGACTGTAGGTTTGGTCAACCTACCCGAGGCGACGACCCAGGCGGCTGCGCCTGTTTGCAGTATTGGTTCATTTGCTCATCCTGTTGAGGCAACTGTTCCAACTGTAACGTCATCTCCGCCGGCTGTCAGTGCCATATTCACGGCGTCATTCACTGAGCCGGCGGTGATATTTTCTGCGGGTTCTTCCGCAGCAGCGGCCACGGTTGTGAGTTCACCTCCAGTGAGTTCACCTCCGATGGTCTCTACCGCAGCGGCTTCGACCGTGCCTCCGGCGCCGGCGACTACCTCGTCCCCGGCCGGTTCAGCAGGTATGTTCGGGGCTTCTAGCCAATCTCTGCCTCCTTCCCATCTGCCTGACCTCTTGGATGGATATCCGTTAGGTTCAGGTGATGGGTTTGGTGGCTATCGGCCTGTTGTCTACCCTACAGGTGCGTAGGGTTATTTTGGCCTGTTATCTTTTTTTTTTTTTTAATATATCTCATCTTTTCCTAACTGTTTCTTGTTTTTGCAGTGTCGGATTCGAATGAGGTGTATGTTCCACGGTGGAACATCCGCCGGGGAACAACCCTTCAGACGCCTGTGGAATGCGTCGGGTGGGCGCGTCACGCGGCCCCAAGTGGCGCGTTGGGAGAAGCCATGTCCAACTACCAGGAGGGTAGGCTGACAAATGAGCTTCGAATTCTCCTTGCCCGAATGCAGCCGCGCGTCGAGCTGCTTTGTCGTGAAAACGACAAGTTAAAGGCGGCTCGTATCCAAGAAGTAGCTCAGGCGCGGGCTATCCGGGAGGAGAACAGGAGACTCTCCGCCGTTGCTGCGGAGAAGGAGAAGGCCTTCAAGGCCCTTGAGGTTGAAGTTCAGGCCCGTCTCGAGGCCCGTTCCAAGGCTACCCAAGCTGTTAACGAACAGCTTCGGTTGGCTAAGGAAACTGCGCGGAACGCAACCGAGAGGGCCACCAAGGCTGAAGCTGTTGCGGAGCCTCTGCGCGCCGAGAATGAGGAGCTCAAAGCCAAACTTGAGAGGCTCCAGCAGGCTCATGACGCCTTGGCCATGGAAGACGCCAAGAAGCTTCAAGAGATCTTGGACCAGAGGGGTATGCTTGACCATACTGAGCGTAAGCTAAAGGGCGTTGAAGAGGCTGCTGCTAAGGAAGTGTTGCTTGCCAACCTTAACAAAGGTGAAGCCGAACGCGCCCGTAACCAAGCTCAAGCTGCCCTCCAGGAGGCTCTGGTTACCAAGGATGGCTTCTACGAGAAGCGTTGTCGCAGGTAAGCTTAGCTTCATAACGACTTTACACTTTTCTTTGTACTTAGAAAAGGTTTTGATACTTGGTATTTTTGTTTTGTAGGTTGTGCATCGGGTCTTCACGGACACATCATATGACGATGCCATGAGCGCAGCCCTTAACGCTTCTCATGAGGATGGGGAAAAGGCTGGCTTCCTGCTTGGTCTAGGGTTCGTTGAGAAGGGCATCCCGCCTTCCAACTTCCCTTTATATGATGTGGATACTGAAGCTGTATATGACCAAGCGGTGAACCAGTATGCCGCCTTCCCGCACCCGGTGGTGGAGAAGGTGAACGAAGTTGCTGCTGCTGATGATGGGCTAACCATTCTCAAGACCTTCCTTGAACCGCCCCAGCCAACTGATGGTGCGGGTACAAGTGGGTTCGGAGGGAGTGGCCCTGAAGCTTGATCTTTTAAATCCCTTCCCACTGTTAGGATAGATTTACGTCTTTGTATAGATTTATATTCTTGTAGGCGGGTAGATACCCGGCCATTCTTGTAATACTTGAATTTTTATGGAATGTATAAATCTTTGTGCGGGTAGGACCGCCACTTTCACTGGATGACTTGCTTTATAGACGTTATGACTTGCTCATGCATATTATAGCTTAATTTGGCACTTGTTTTGCCGCATAAACCATATATGATTCGCTCGTGCATACTTTAACTTAGCAAATTTCCAAGTGTTTTGAACAAGTTAACCGTTCGACGCGCGGTTGTCAATAGGTTAGTGTTCAGTTTCCTCTATCATGATTGTGCGGGTAGGACCGTCACTTTCATTTAGTGGGATGACCGATCTTCACCTATAACTGACCTGCGTGAAGGTTTGCCGTTTTTTGTGTTTATGCGGGTTTTGCCGCCGTCCACACGCAACGACTTTTCACACTTATTTATGCGGTGAATACCGGCATATCCGTGTTGAATAAGTTAACCGTTCGACGCGCGGTTGTCAATAGGTTAGTTCGGTTTCCTCTATCATGATTTGTGCGGTTAGGACCGGCACTTTCATTTAGTGGGATGACCTAACTTTACCTATAACTGACCTACGTGAAGGTTGTCCTCATCTGTTTTTTGTGCTTACACGGGTTTTGCCGCCGTCCACACGCAACGATTTCTTCACACTTATTTATGCGGTGAAAACCGGCATATCAGTGTTTTGAATAAATTAACCGTTCGACGCGCGGTTGTCAATAGGTTAGTTCGGTTTCCTCTATCATGATTTGTGCGGGTAGGACCGACACTTTCATTTAGTGGGATGACCCAACATTACCTATAACTGACCTGCATGAAGGTTGGCCGTTTTTTGTGTTTATGCGGGTTTTGCCGCCTTCCACACGCAACGACTTACTTCCCCACTTATGTATGCGGTGAAGACCGGTATATCAGTGTGGAAAGTTCATAAGTATAAATGTAAGATTATCAGCGTCAATGTGATAAGGAGAATCATTTCCATTAGAAGTGGCTCTGGGCCTTTTATTTTACAAGTTTGGAATTGATCTACATGCACTGTGTAATTAAGCTCCCTTCCATGTTGTTTGGATGGGAGTGCCATCGAGCCGATATGCACTTTGTTCGGAATCTCGTTGTTTACGCAGCATGTAGTCTCCAACATTGAAGCTGCAGTTTCGTGTTTTTCCCAACTGGGGTTCTACACGCGTTGGCCTGCTCAGCATCCTGTACGCCACGAGGTGTGCGAGTTCTCCATCTCTGACGAATGTCTCGATGATGTCCTTCAAGTCTATGCATTCGTCGGTGGTGTGGCCTTTTGTCCTGTGGAAGTCACAGAATTTGCTCTGATCAGCGTTGTGACGCTTTCGGATTATTGGAGCCTTTGGCCATGGGAGCCTCTCGGTGTCAAATATTTCGGTGACGCTTTTGGTGAGTGGCGTCCATCTGGAGTTCCGGTTTGACGACCGCATGTTATCATTTTCGCCTAACCGAGGGTATGAGCCGGATGAGGTGTCAAAGTTTACCCTTGACTGCCAAATACCTAGCTTCCTCTTTTTGTTTAGTCGGGCGGTAAGGACGTTGTTTTCTCTTGTTTTCTGGGTGTAGAGGTTTGTGCTTTGGGGAAGATCTCTACCCAGTTGCTTTTCCGTTTCCGCGAAGCGTTTAGCTGCTGTCATGATGGCATCCCATGTGGATGGCATGCCATCTTTACCCGTTAAGGTGCGGATGAGCTCTGGGTCTTTCGCGCCCTGGATGAAAGCAGCGCGAACAAGATCTTCGCTAATATTGCCCAGACTTAGCTTCTTTGAATTGAAGCGCGTGATGAAGTCTAGTAAAGACTCATCTTCCTCTCGGATGCAGTTGAGGATTGCCCATTGCTCTTCAGTGTACTTTCTTTGTTGACTGAAGTGTTGGCTGAACTTCTGTTGGAAGTCTGCCCAATCGTAGATGTGGTGGACCGGTAGACGGTTGAACCACGCTCTGGCTGCTCCAACCAGCGTCATCTGGAACATATAACACCACGTGGGTTCCGTCCAGTTGCTGACGGTTGCCCCCGCTATGAATCTGTTCAAATGATCATCTGGGTCGGATATACCATCATAAGTGCCGATGTTGGACATCTGTTTGGCACTTTTTGGGGCGATTAGTTCCACAATGTCCCTTGCAAACTTGGAGGTTCCCGCATTTGCAGCGGTTGGTCTGAAGGTTTTAGAGAAGTCACGTGGGTTTCCAACCGCGTTTTTTGGCTTGAAGGTTTCTCCAAAATTCCTTCTTGGTTGGAAGTCCGTTTCCTTACGCTTCCCTTTCGCTCTATGGCGAGGGTTTACGTCGGTGTCGGATTCCTCCGAATCATCGTTCAAGTACTCGCACTCATTGCTCATGTTAAGCTGTTGTCGAGTGCTTCCGAATTCGTCAGCCTGTTGGAGTGAACGTAAGTGTTCGTCCAACTCAGCTTGGAATTCTTTCTGACGTGCTTCCGCCCACGCTTTAACTTGATCAAGTGTTTGGTGGGGGAACCTCGTCTGTCGTCTTTCCGCCTGGGTATCAATGAATCCTAGGGGATGATTGTTTACTGCACTTGCCCCGGCTCGGGTAACCGGGGTAGTGTTCGTAAAATTTACTGCACTTGCTCCGGCTTGAGTAACCGGAGTAGTGTTCGTAAAATTTGTGTGATCGCCGGTGTTCCTCCCAGTAGCTGGGGTTGTGATTACCGGGATTTCTTGGTCACTCGCTGGCTTTGGCAACGGAGTAACCTTAACCATCTTTCCAGAAGTTTGAAAAAACTGAAAATTAGTTCTAGCTTTTATGCACGGATGGCGCCAATGAAGAAACACTAATTGACCCCGGGCAGATTACGGATAATCTGGGGGTTAAATAGATGTTTCCCACGAGGGTTATGTCCGGAAAAGATGGTTCTTCTGATGACCTGCAAAACAGACACCGTGAGCTCGTCACTGAGAAGGGGGGGTACCTCCTTGTGACCACCCTCCGGCGTGAGAATCAGACTAGATTGCTCTTGAATATAAGTGTATATTAAGAGATTGCTAGAGAAGATGAGATAATGAGATAATGAGATAATCATACCATTCCAAGGTGTTGGAGTATTTATAGCCGAAGGTAGGTTTCCAAGAAGGTACAGCCGGCTGAATAGTATTCCCGTTCTGCCAACTGTGGGCTACGCACATGCCATGCTGGTGGTTGGTGGGTAGGCAGCGGCTGATAGTGACCAGGCCGGCTGTGTACTATTCCTTTTCCACCAACTGCAGGCTATGCACGTGCTACGACAGGTTGGTGAGTAGGCAGCGGCTGATAGTGACATTAAGTAATAGAGCATGCTGCTCGTTGTACTGTTGTCAGCGAGCTGTCGCAGCTTTGGTCAGATCTTTTGTCCATACCTCGTCAGGTACAGTACAAAAGATCCTCCAGTAGCGTACGGACTGGCTCATTTGGGCGGGAGTTTTCCCGGCTTTGTGCGGGAGTATTCCCGGCTTGCTCACTCATTCTTCAGGTGACATTACTGAATTATTTAAGAGTTAAGTGCCTTGTGCGTGTAGCCTTGCTGCGCGGGTAGCCTTTCCTGATGGCTAGTATCCGTTGCTGCGGGAACAGGCGGAGTACGTCGACCATTGGGAGGCTTTTCCTGCGGGAACAGCTTGCGTACTGCGCGTAAGGACGTCACGTCTCTGAGCATGGTGGGTCCTGCGGATCCAGTTGGTTTCTGCGCAGACGTCTCTCTTCAAGGTGAGTCTTGCGAGTTTAGCCTTTGCGCAGACGTCCCTGTTGAAGGTGAGTCTCGCGGGTTCAACTGCGCAGACGTCCCTCTTTGAGGTGAGTCTTGCGGGTCCAACTGGGCTCTGCTGGGACCTACCTCTTCATATACATTAATATAATAGTAATAATAATATTTATAAATGACATCATATATATACACATATTATTTGTTGTCTCTCTTATTTATTCATCACAAATTTTTCTTTTCATAAAATCACAATATCCTCACTTTTTAACATAAAACAAACACTCTTGTTCAAAACTTGAAAGTAAACTAATAATGAAAAACATAAATACACATGTCTTATTGTTCTATGATACGTTGTTCCTCTCATAAATATAAGGTTGTGAGTTTTTGCAAATGCAAGTTAATGGTAAAATTTTGTTATTGAAAAAAAAAATTAAAAACATAAATAAATATTTACCAAATGACAATAAAGGTTTATTCTTTTCTTACAACACATGGATGCCTAATTCCTTAATTCCTTAGCAATCTCATAATCTTTCCTCTAGCATCTTCAAATTTTATTTATGAATATATATATACTAGTTTTTATACGGGGGTTGTTTTATATTGTTTGTTCTAATATTTATTTATTTTTTGAATTTATATTTTTTTATTGTATGAAAGTTAATAATATACTTATGGTTTGATAATAAATTGTTTCACAAATAAATGAGATGTTATAACCCGGTTTAAAAGCTATATGGTTTTGATGAGACCCAAGACCCGTTTATATTTTTTACTATAAAATTGATTTTTTAATTATAAATAATATTTATGAAAGTTAATAATATACGTATGGTTTGATGAAACTCAAGACCTGTTTATTTTTTTTACTATCAAACTGGTTTTTTAATTTAAATAATATATATATATATATATATATATATATATATATATTAAAATAAATCATATATTAATTTTTATTATATCCTATTTTATAGGATTTTTACATCAATTATTTGGTGAGAATAATTTTTAATTTAATGAGATGTTATAACCCGTTTAAGGAATATCTGGGTTTGGTAAGACCTATACCCATAAATTTGGGTTAAATGCATGAGAAGACTCAATTTAAAAATCAAGCAAATTTGGTGACTCCAAAAAAAGGGGGAGCGATCACATCGCGACACGTAGGATTTTTATATCTTCGTTTATATATATTATAGACATTTTTAAAATGCAAATTTCCATAAGCAAACACGCATGCACCTCTTATAACAAGAATAACTATTTAAAACATTTATCTTATTTTTAAATAATCTAAATATATGTTATTTATTTGAAATGATGTCCAATTTATTCCCAACTTATGGTTTAGTGACATGAGACTTGAATTCTTCGGTACATACTTAAATTTGATCTCACTCACTTACTTTTATCATTTTTAGTGGACTATGACAATGAATGATTCGAGCTAGGCCTTGTGAGGTTGTCGGTTCGAATTCCAAGCTCATCCAGATTTTAGTCCACCGTGTGTAACTCAGAGAGTTACGCTCTTGTGGTGGCACAACAGCTGTCAAATGTCTGCCGACGGTATGGTATCCTGGGAGAAACGACTAAGCCAAACTCTGAAACAAATGTGAAACTGATTAAAAAGTATGGTAACGTAACACATAAAAAAGTCGTCATTCTAAAAAGAAATTATTTGAAAGTAGTGTTCTTACTGGCACGTTGCGCTGGACAAGTCGGAAAAATCTGGACGATAGTAAAATCCATACGTTGGTGCGGTAAGTCGAAACAAATTCGACCGGTTTCGGTTACGTGTGTTATTGTACCAGAACTACACCAAAAAATAAAACAAACAAAATATAAGAACCGAGGTGTACCAATGGCGTGACGTCGGTCGGTAAAAACTCGATCATTAGTAAAACCCAACCGTTATCAATCTCGAACGTTGAGGTGGTGAATCTATGCAAATTCAGTCGGATTACGGTATTGGAATTAAAACAAAACGCAATGAGTCTACGCAGATTCGGTTGGTTTCCGTCACGATACCATAACTAAAACAAAATAGTAAAAAAGATAAAAAAAATAACATTTTACAGTTTTCATTATGTTCATTACAGGTCGAAACTAAAACAAAAAAAAACAACAAAAACCAAAGAAAACAAAAAAAAAATATCGACCAACACGGTATCGTTATGTGACCCAGTTGACGCTTAGCGTGAATGTTATATATAATAATGATGCCCGATTCAAAATATTTGAACGTTTTGAATATTGACACAGCAAGACAAGAACTCAACTCAAATTCTTTTGTCTCTTTCACAAACATGTAACTCATGCATCAAAACTTGTACTCTTACTTTAAACACAAACAATAATATTATTAATATTATTACCACCACCACCACCTCTGCAAAAAGCCTCCACCATCTTCCACACTCTCTCCCAAAAACCCTAATTCCCAAAATGCCCCTCATCGCCACCATCCTCTTCCTCTTAACCACCATCACCACCGTAACACCCAAATCCACCATCGAACCATGCTCCACCACCGACACCTGCACCTCACTCCTGGGCTACACCCTCTACACCGACCTCAAACTCTCCGAACTCGCCTCCTTATTCCAAATCGACCCAATATTATTATTATCCACCAACTCAATCGACTTCACAACACCAGACGTATCATCCCACATCTTGCCGTCACAACTACCCATCAACATACCCATCACATGCACCTGCACCGACGGGATTCGTAAATCAGTCTCCACCCGTTACAAAACACGGCCGTCAGACACTCTTTCCAACATTGCTGACGTGGTCTACGGTGGGCTGGTCTCCGGTGACCAGATTAAGGAAGCGAATGACATACCCGACCCGAATGTGTTGGATGTGGGTCAGAGCTTGGTGGTGCCGTTGCCGTGTACTTGTTTTAATGGGACGGATAATAATGTGCCCGCGGTTTATTTGTTGTATGTTGTTAAGGCGACCGATACGTTGGCGGGTATTGCGGTTAGGTATAAGACCACGGTTACGGATTTAATGGGGGTTAATGCGTTGGGGAATGCCGCGGTTGAGGACGGGGATATTCTCGCTGTTCCGTTGCCCGGTAATGAGTGAGCTCGGTTTATGAGTTGTTTTTTTTAAGCTCGGGCGCGGTTGGTTTGTTATTTGTTTAGTTCAAAGGTTAATTTATATACGGTTTTAATTATATAAATTAAAAGTTTAAAAGAGGTAAGCGAGCCGAGCCTGAGCGTGACTTGTTTTGACTTACGGGAGCTTAGGCTTGAGCTCGGCCCGTGAGTTTTTTTTAAGCTCGGGCTTGTGGTTCTTTATTGTTTTGTTCATTAATTTATATACGGTTTTAATTATTTTGAGAAAAATATAGTGACTAGCTGCTTAAGTTTGGCTCGAGGTTGGTTGTGTAGTGTGAAATTAAAACATGAAAGTCTAGAAGAGGTAAATGAGCCGAGGATGAGCTTGACTTGTTTTGACTTACGAGAACTTGAGATCGAGTGCGGCTTATAAAATGTTTTTATTAGGCTAGGTTAATTAATTTGTATATGGTTTTACTTAGTTTTTATTTATTTTGAGATAAAGTTTAAGCGAGCGTAAGATAGGCTTGAGCTCGGTTGTGTAGTGTGAAATTAAAGCATGGAAGTTTAAAAGAGGTAAAGCTTAAAAAGGCATGAGGCTTGTTAAGGCCTAAACTAGCTTTCCAAACAAGGTTCGAGCTCGGGTTTGATGACTAAACAAGCTCTATTTGAAGCTCGGGCTTGGCTTGTTTTTCATTTATAAATTAATTTATGTATGTTTTCAATTATTTTTATATATTATGAGAAAAACCTTAAGCGAGACTAAGCTCGGCTTGAGCTCATGTCATGTAGTATCTTAAGGCTTAAACGAGTCAAAGCTTGGCTCGATTTCAGCCTTGCAGTGTGAATTTAATACATATAACTATATAAGTCTAAAAGAGGTTAAACTTAAAAATACAAAAGGGAAATAAGCTTCTCATACAAGGCTCAAGCTCGGGCTCGATAACCAAATGAGTTGTATTTTAGGCTCGGGCTAGGCTCAAGCTAGAAAAAGCTCGGCTTGTTTTGGGCTTTTTGTCGATCTGAGTTTGACGAGTGGCCCTGCTTGTCGCAAACCTAGTAATAACAGTTATGATTTTCTGATTATTTAGGAGTAATTTTAATCATTTGATGGCCAAGTGTTATGGCTAATATTGGTAATTTCTTAGTATAACGGAGCATGTTCATGTTTGTTCGGTTAATATTGGTAATTGTCTTAGCATTCACCATAAGTATTTGTATTCGCACTTTAATATGAACTTGCCTTTTGTTATGAATTGATATATTTTGTGGGTTATTTTCAGCTTGCGCGTCAAACTTCCCGAGATACGCGTCTGACTATGCGTTATCTGTACCAAACGGAGCCTATGCGGTCACAGCAGATCATTGTGTCGAATGTAGTTGCACACCAGGGAGCAGGTTATAATTACACTCATGCCATTGTTAAAGAGGCTGTTTTTTTTTATTTTAAGATATATTATTTTTTTATATTTGTTTGGTGTAGGTTATATTGTCAACCGGCTTCATTATCAGTTTCTTGTTCAAGCATGCAATGCAAAGGTAGCAATCTTATGCTTGGAAATATTACGGTTCAACAGAGTAGTGCTGGTTGCAATGTCACGTCTTGCAGTTATGGCGGTTTTGTTAACGGAACGATAGTCACCACGTATGTTTCTGAACTTTATATTTTGAAAAGTTGGAAACTTTTAAAAAAATAATTCCATACTTGCTAATTATCATTGTTAAAATAGAAAAAAACAAGGGGTTAATAAGATCCCCTTAATTTGTAATTAGTGAAGGGTATTTTGGTCTCATTTTGATTTAATTCTCCACTGCAGGTTGTCAAGTTCTCTTCAACCGCGATGCCCAGGTAAATTGATCTTAAAAAAATTATTTTTTTTATAGAAACTTGCATAAAACAATAATGACAAAGTGGTTGTTCGTTTAACTTTAACTGAACAAACGATCAAACACGAATCATTAAGTACTAGTTTTCTTGTTTTTGTCCGGTCGTTAAGAAAATGAGTGTATTTATGTTTGTTCCTTAACAGTATAAACGAACGGTTCATGAACGAACGTAACTGAGCTAAAACGAATTAAAATTAATGTGAACAACAATGTGTTGTGTCAAAACAATTATTAAAACTAGACTAAATTAAACGTAAAATGACAAACGTAGAACGAGACATGCGTTCATGCTTGTTCATTTTAATGAATGAACTTCACGCTCAAATGTTAACTTCACGCTTGGTTTGTTAAACATGTTGCAGGGCCACAGCAGGTTCCACCACTAATTGCACCACCAACCATGGTTAGCCCAGACATGGTATCGGCTCCAGCACCTTCACCTTTCCAGCTCGGTGGCGCACCAATCGGTAGTCTTCCTGGCTCGGTGGTGCCATCAACTGGCTCAAGCATTGCGTTCCCTCCATCTGCAAATGGTCCTAGTGCAAGTTCCTCTGGTGCGTGCACATTGGTCAACCCATTATCCAGTTTCTCACTAGCCATGGTTCTGGTTTTGGTTCTCAAGGTGATGGTTCCATTCTTGTAATATTTTGCCTCGATTTGGTACAAACATGTTGTATATTTATCGTATTTGCATGCGGTTAGACTGTCTTCTGGTATGAGGTTTCGGATTAGGGATGTTTGTAGTCAACTTTTTTGGACTTTGTCATTTGATTCAAATGATTGAATGTTGATGTTGGATGATGCCCTCATTTGATTTTTGTGTTGTCTAATGTAGCCGTCTCTTTTTGGACTTTCTAGTATGCCTAAGAGATTTACTTTCGGTTTATATTTTCATCCATATAATTTCTTCTAGTCGCATAAAAGATACGGGATGAATATATAGAGTTATACATAAAACATACGGGAGGAATATATAGAGTTAATAGTAATTCAATGTAAATGTTATGATATATAGGCGCTTTGTGTGCAACCCTTCTCAGTTATTATGAAGGCGGAGTCTAGTGATAATGATATCAGGACCGCTTTTGCAAAAGGATTACTTCTGGTTAAAAACTAAATCCAAAAACCGAATTGATAAAAACCATCCTACCATCTGATTTCTGAAGTACTCATTAGAGTCACGAAATGAAGATGACGCTTTCGGCAGTTCTCAAACTAAGTGGTCGCTAAGATTTTACTTTACAAGTGTAGTTACAAATCAATAAAAGCAAGGTCTGGCCAGTTTGGGTCAGTCTGGATAGCATTACCCTTTGTTCGGGTCAGTTTTGCTCAGTCTGGATAGCATTATCCTTCAACCCCAAGTGAATAAGGCAATAAAGAATCTACTTACGCAAGTGAAAAGCTACAATGATGGCCTGTGGTAATCTAGAACACAAGAAACAACATCCAACGCGCGTAGTTCAAAATTTGGATAGTCTACTACAACAATTTAAAGTACATTCTATCTGGGCTTGTAAATTATCTGAATAACAGAACACCCAGCGTGTGGGGTATTAATAATTATGTAGGTAACAACTGTAAATTTACATCTAAAAAATGGCGTTATTCTGTGATCCCAAACTGAGATACTTGAAACTCAGCAAAATGGGATGAATGAAACAATCCACCAAACTGGAACTCAGAAATTCTTCAAGATCTTCTCACTGGGTACACCGTTTCCAACAAGTATAGAAGTAACCTCCTGCAAATACCATCCATTCAGTTAATTTGAGAACGTTTTATACAATGTGCACACGTGTATGTAGTTCCTAATCAAACAGCAATATAAACTAACCTCGGCCATCTGTTTTTGACCACAAAGTACAGCACCAGTTGAGTCAGGTGCATACAATTGCTTTGCTCTAGCAAAAGCCGCCTGCTCAGCACGTACACATTTACAGGATGCAAAATGAAACAAGAAACCTTAAAAAGAATGAAACAAAACATGCACACAATGTCTGTCTACCTGTACATAGCCAGCTTCACCAGTCCAACTGTCATCAGGCTGAGATAACACAGGAACAATAATAACTCCAGAAGATTCCCATGATTTGAATCTATCCTGCAATGATTGAGTACAACACAAAATACAACATTAGAATCATTTGAGGATAAAAGTAAACAGAAAACTGACAGTTGAAAATGAAACCTGATAAGCCATTCTTTGAAGGTTTCTTGCACCATAATATAACCTCACATCTGATCTCTTGTCTGCACTAAAGCCTGATTCGATTAACGATCGAATGGGGCTGCATGGCACACATTATCAAAAGTTAGCTGTTTGAAGGGAACCGACCAATGATAATGTCAATCATATAATATAATATGAAAGAAATCATAGTTTCTGCTGAAAAGATTGACTAATCCATCATTTTCTTGCAAGGTTTTGTAATCAGAGTAAACAATTATTAAGTGGACTATGGAGAAGAAGATGAAGCAATGCTATGTTGCTATTGTTGTTCATGTTCAAGCAATCTGCAAATGTATAGTAATTAGCGCAATAATGCCACATGAGTCATCATACATACTGATTAACCGGCTAATTATGTGCTAACATACATACTGTTTAACCAGCTAATTATGAACTAACATACATACTGATTAACCTATAGTGCTACTTTTGTTTATGTTCAATCAATCTGCAAATATATGGTAATTAGGGTAATAATACCATACAAGCTAACATACATACTGATTAAACTATACATATGAGCCAATATGCATACTGAATTACTGATTAATCTATATTGCTCTTGTTGTTTGTGTTCAATTCATCTGCAAGTGGTATAGTAATTAGAGCAATAATACCATATGAGCTAACATGCATATTGATTAACCTATATTGCTATTGTTGTTCATGCTCAATTCATCTGCAAGTTTATAGTACAACAATACCATATGAGCTACATACATCCTGATTAATCTACTAACTATGAGATAGCATACATACAGATGAACCTATATTGCTATCGTTGTTCATGTTCAACAATCAATCTGCAAGTGTCTAATAATTAGGGCAATAATACCATAAGAGCTAACATACATGCTGACCTACATTGCTATTGTTGTTCATGTTCAATCAATCAGCAAGTGCAGGTGATTAGGGAAATATAACCATATGAGCCAACATACATACCAACTAACATATATTGCTATTGTTGTTCATGTTCAACTCATTTGCAAATGTACATTAATTAGGGCAATAATACCATATAAACTAATATACATACTAATTAACCTATATTGCTATTGTTGTTCATGTTCAATCGATCTGCAAATGTAAGTAATTAGGACAATAAAACCATATGAGCTAACATGCATACGATTAGCCTATATTGCTATTGTTGTTCGTGTCTTAACTCATCTGTGCATGAGCATAGTAATTAAGGCAGCAATCCTACCATATCAGCTAACATGCATATTGATTAACCTACATACATACTGATTAACCTATATCACTATTGTTGTTCATGTTTAATCCATCTACAAATGTATAGCAATTAGGGCACCAATACCATATCAGCTAACATACATACCAATTAACATATATTGCATTATTGCTATTGCTGCTCATTTTCAACCAATCTGCAAATGTGTAGTAACCACTAACCAGGGCAACAATACAATAAGAGCTAACATACGTACTGATTAATCTATACTGCTATTGTTGTTCATGTTCAATCAAGCTGCAAAAGTATAGTAATAAGAGCAATAATACCATATGAGCTAACATACATACCAATTAACCTATATTGCTATTGTCGTTCCTGTTGAATCAATCCGCAAACGTATAGTAATTAGGGCAATAATATCAAATGAGCTAACATACATATTATTTAACAAATAATCATACAAGTTCGAAACAGAAAGTAATCACAAATGACAAAACTATACCTAATCCCCGATCCGGTTGCGAAAATAAAAACCGACTGATACTCCTCGGGCGGCGAAATCTGATTCGTATTAAATCCTTTCCCCATAACCGGACTCAACTCCACAACATCTCCTCTTCTGAGACCACACAACAACTCGGCCGTAGATCCAGCAATACTCTTAACCAAAAACTCAAACACACCGTTCGTAACCGCAAGCGACGGAGGCGAAGCAATGGCTAGAAACGACGGTTTCTCAACGTTAGGTATACGCAGCTGAAGATACTGTCCAGGAGCGGTGTATGTAGATGCCAGATCTGGAGACTCCGACACGTCGATTGAGATATGGAACAGAGACTCCGCGGCCGGTGTGACGTCAGCGAGAGGTGTTGGAGTGAACGGAACGGTGTCGTTTTGTTGGCGGACGGCGGCGGAGATGGCGACGGAACGGTGACGGAGACGGTGACGGATAGGGTTTAGATGGCGGCTGAGGATGGTGGCCATGGGGAATGGTTGTGTGTGGTGAGGTGCATGGGAGCTAAGGTAGGGAAGCGGTGAAGAAAGAGTGGTGAGAGACATTGTGGTGGTGGTTATTGTTTTTAGGATGCGCCGCCGTGAAAGTTAGTTAGGGCGGCGGATGTTAAAATGCGCAGGTGGGTATTTTACTACACACACGTGGCATGGCATGTGGATATGGTGATATCTGGTGTTTGGTTAAGACTAGATGAGGGAGTGTTTGGGATTTAGTTTAATTTTTGTTTTATATGCACGAAGGGTTCACAAATATAAACGAATATAATTGAACGAACATCTACTACTCTAATAAAAGAATACTACTATATGTCACTTGTCACTCTCTCAACCATTCTCACATTTTTAAACCCATTTGTTATTTGGATCCCATGTGAGTCATTACCCAACCAAAAATAGTCTTATTTTTATTTATATATAAAGCAAGTGTGTTAATATTTATTTATTTCTTCTTCTTTTTCTTTTTATATTTTAATGTCATGTTTATCCTTAAGTAATAAAATGAAGTCACTTAGCTATAGAAAAAGAACATGCCAAATTGGATTAAAGTGGTCAGAATATTGTTTTATTATTATTTTTTTAGTGTTTTCATATATATAAAATAAAAGTCAATTAAAATACTTCATTCTTTAAAAAAAATTATTATATACATTGACTACAATATCACAAAATTTGTTTATCGACATACTAGCCATTAAAATTTATTCTTTTGGTTTGTTCCGGAAGGCTAGAAGCATGTTCTTCTTTTCTTAGCTATCACATATATATATATATATATATATAAAACTAGCTTTTATACCCTGTAATACGAGATTGTTTTATATTATTCATTTCTCATATTAATATATTTTTTTGGATTTTAATTTTATTTATCGTAAAGAAGTTATTAATATACTTAGGATTTGATGATGAAAGCGTTTCACAAATAAATGAGATGTTATAACTCGGTTTAAAAAAAACTATATGGGTTTGGTGAGACACATGACCCGGTTTTTTTTACTATAAAATTGTTTCTTAGTTATAAATAGTATCATTAAAAAAACGAATACTAATTTTTAGTATATCCCTATTTTATAGAATTTTCATATAAAATATTTGATTTGATTAATTTTTAATATAATGAGATGTTATAACCCGTTTAAAAGCCTATCTAGGTTTGGTGAGACCCATACCCGTGAATTTAGTTTAAATGCATGATAAACCTTTATTTACAAATAAAGCAATCTGGTAATTTGAGATAATTTAAGAAGATTTCATTTATATATATTTAAGATTTAGATTTAATACGTAATCTTGTTTTATTGTATATGGTTGACTTGTACTTGAAAGAACCCGTGTTTCCACACGGACATCTATATCGCTTTGTCAAGATTTACAGGCAGACATGGACTAATTTTGATTATTGATAAATTAGGTATATTGACCAATACAACCACAAACGTATTGTATAAGTAATTTTTTCTTATTAGTAAATATTTGCATAATGTTTCTTAGTAATTCCTATAATTTTAATATAAATTGTAATTCTATTAACAATATATAACAATTGTGTTGTCGATTGTATTTTGATTAATATTCAAATTTCAAAATGTTCATCAATTTCCCGTGTAATACACGGGGCTCAAACTAGTCGACTTATAAAATGTCAGTATCAATCTTGTAAATGGTTTTGAACCCTCGACATTTCCACGATGGGTATTCCTAGTAGCCACAAGGGGTGTGTCCGGGCATAGGTTGTACAAAGCTTTTGTCAAACACGTTGTCTTTCAAATATGAGAATATGCGTTTATAAATAAGTTACAAATGCAATGATATAAAAGACCCTTTCTTTCCAATGCTTACGATTGGAAGGAACACTGGCCACATGAACATGATTTTTTCTTTGTTTGACAAACATGTACCAACCAGTCAATCACCTTGTGTGTGTAAAGTGATAGAAAGCATTGAACATGACCACGAAAGGATCACCTCAAAGTGGACGAGCAAGTGTATTTGATAGAAGTGAACGTTGTAGTATTTAGAAAGGCGAGATGAACTTTGTTAAAGGAAAGTCTAAAATAGACGAAATTGAACAATGATGCATGCATGGTAATCTTGCATTCTGGATTGTGGTGGTCAAGTTCTTCATCCGCTACAAACTCGGGTTCCTAATACGATACAATGTCATAATTGACACAAAACTAATAATAATCTGGCACAACCATATATATGTTGATAATCTTGTGCATATCAGCTTTAGTCAGAACTGCTCAAAACCATTCAATAATCAATCCATATTTTGTCTTCCAGTTTGACCATAAATAAATAAGTTATAAAGAAAAAGACCAAGAACATTAACAGCATGTAAAACAAAAAATTTTTAAAATAATAATATAGACAATAAAGGAATTTATCCCCACTTTAATTTTTGGTATCGAACATTTCCAATTTTCAATTATTTGCTACTCATCGTTCCCAACTTTCACCTCATTTTCTTCTATTACTCCCAAACTAATGAAGCATTAACTCCGTTAATTTTATTTGATGACTTGTCATTTTTTAAATAAATAATAATAAAAATTATGGGCCCACACACCACATCATCATTTTTTCTTAAAAAAACCCTAACTCCATTAGAACACTGTGATATGTCCTAGACTAATATCCAACATGTGACCAAAGAAAGGAATTGCATTGTTAATGTCTTGCAAACAAACGCCATCAAAATTTAACTTCACCACCACATTCGTCTCATTACTGTAGATCCAGCAGTGGCGGCGGCACCCTCGACAATAATAAAGCCGATGAAGGCTGTTGTATCTGTGCAACCACCAACCGTTGATGATGCTCCGGCAAAGGAGTCGCTGGCGGCTCGAAAGTTTAGACGACTCTTGGTCTCCAGCGGTTACTACAGAAGCATTAAGTCGGTAGGAAGCATCACAGTGTTCTAAAATGCAACTCCGATAGTCTTTTAAGTTTTCCTCTGGACCTTGCTATTCCGGCGAAGGGTTCCAATGAGCTCCCACCCGCATTTTTGTTTTTCGGGAAGTGTTAATAGTGGGGTGTTATGACGGATTGGGTTCCGTTGGCCGTGTTTCAAGCTTTTCCGGTGAACCTCGTTATTCCGACCAGCTTCCACCTGCGTCCTTGTTCTTCGGGAAGCGTTAATAGTGAGGTGCATGACAACTAAGGCTACGTTGGTTGTGTTTCAAGCTTTTCAGACGAGTTATATTTGGTAGGGATGGAGGTGGTGGTATATGTAATTGGGGGGGGGGGGGGTGTTATATAAATAAAATAATAGTCATTTTCCACATAAGCATGCTACACGTGTAAAATAGTCCACATCAGCAAAAAAGCTAACGGAGTCAGTGCTCCGTTAGTTAAGGGTGATAGAAGAATAAAAGGTGAAAGTTAAAACCGATGGGTAGTAAATCAAAAGCTGAAAGTGTTTCCTACTAAAGAATTAAAGTTTGGAGTATTAAAATCAATCTCCCTAAAAAAGTATAACTTAACACTCAAAGCATCGAATAAGAGCATTCACATTTACTTTTCACGTTCTATAATTTTTTTATTATATTTTAAAAATGATTGTGAGTCAAGGAAAAATAAATGATAGTAATAAATATAAAAAAATATTATTTAATTAAAGAATATAGTAATTTTTAATATAAATTTAAATTTAAAGATATAAATAAGATGTGAAGCATATTTCATAAAAATATTAACATGTTATCTTACCTAATGCTAAAAATTTAGGTGTGTAGTGTGGTGCCTTTTATCTTACCATCCAAGTACTACTCTTGTTCAAGGACTTCCTAGACTAAATGTATCCATTACTTTATTTATTATACCTTATCTTCTAAACTTTCATTTTCTTTAGTGGAAAGTATTTTACCATAATTCAAATTGTGAGGTTTGGGATCATATATTTTCATCGTCTCTGACTTTATCCATGTCAACAAACAAATTGAAATACCTCGACCTTTTAAAATATGTCCGAGTCAAATAGCAATGACTTGAAGCAATACACAATCAAAGAAAAAAAACCAATAATATTAACATGTAAAACAAAGTCTTAAAAATATTAAATACAGACAATGAAGGAAATTTATCAATTATCATATGTTACCTAATGTTACAAATTTTTATCTTAAGTTGTTAACTTTCATATCAACTTTCTAAAATAACAAAAAAAATAACTTTACACTCCAAGCATACAATAAGGCCAGCCACTCACACTACATATATATGCCCTAATAAAAAGGCACCACTCGTATATCACGACTTTCTTCTTTTCTTTCTCTTTCTCATTTCTCCTCATTTCAAAACCCTAGATCTCATCTTCAAACTCACCGGCGATGGCTTCCCGGCGACTCGCCGCCACTCTCTTCCGCTCATCTCTCCGATCACCCTCCCGATCTTCACTCTCCCACTCCACCAGATCCGCACGCGCCTTATCCCAATCTCACGCGCCCAATCACTTTGTTTACAACCGTACAGTCAACTACTCCACTTCCGCCGCCGCCGCTGCTCCGGCGAAGACAGGTACGACAACTTCCGGTGAAGGATCTGGAAAGATTACTGATGAGTTTACTGGAGCTGGTGCGATCGGACAGGTGTGCCAGGTGATTGGTGCGGTGGTGGATGTGAGGTTTAGTGAAGGACTGCCGCCGATTCTGACGGCGTTGGAGGTGTTGGATAACTCGATTAGATTGGTGCTTGAAGTGGCGCAGCATTTGGGGGAGAATATGGTGAGGACGATTGCTATGGATGGGACTGAAGGACTTGTTAGAGGTCAACGTGTGCTTAATACTGGTTCACCTATCACTGTAAGTTTGTTTTATTATAATTGTTTAGAAGTTTAGATCGGTTTTAGATGAGAAATGAGTCTCTGAATATGATCTGATTAATTTTTTGAGATATATTTGTTAGTTGTGATTGTAGCTTATTGTTTTTAGGTTATGATCTGTGATTGTGTCTATTTGATAAAACAAATGTATTATCGTATATTTGGAATGTAGTTTAAGCTTTATTTAACGCGTAAACGAGCCGAGCCTTAGCTTGACTAGCTTGGGCTTGTTTTGACTTACAAGAGCTCTGTGTCTTTAGCTTGAGCTTGGCTTTTGAGTAGGTTTTTAAGCTTGGGCTTGACTCGGTAATTACTTATTGTATGATATATTTAAGGTTATAATTATTTTCAATTTTTTATGTTTTTTGGGAAAAATTTTAAATGAGCCTAGGCTCAGCTCGAGCTTGTGTAGTACCTCAAACAATCTAAAGCTTGTCTTAAGCTAGTCGGTTTGGCTCTAAAAGAGGTAAAACATAAGAATACACAATGATTGTGAAGGCTTGACAAACCTAAAGAGCTCCTGTACAAAGCCCGGGTTCGGGCTTGATAACTAAACTAGCTTTATTTGAGGCTCGGTCTTGGCTTGAGCTTGAAAAAGTTTGGATTGTTTTATTAGCGCTCTTCTCAAGTTTGATTGTTTTCTGGTAGGTACCTGTTGGTAGAGCAACCCTTGGTCGTATCATTAATGTTATTGGAGAGCCAATTGATCATAGAGGCGAAATTAGTAAGTTTTTTTTTGTGTTTTCTGTTATCACGTTCTCTGTTTATATCTTGGAAATATTAAGTAACTTTTTCTTGTTTTTTTTAACAGAAACCGACCATTATTTGCCAATTCATAGAGAAGCTCCAGCTTTTGTTGAGCAAGCAACAGAACAACAAATTCTTGTCACTGGAATCAAGGTAATTAATCTGTGGAATTTAATATATATATATATATATATATATATATATATATATATATATATATATATATATATATATATATATATTACTACTACTATGGATTATATTCTTAATCATTGTTTTGGCTGCTATAGGTTGTTGATTTATTAGCTCCATATCAAAGGGGAGGAAAGATTGGTTTGTTTGGTGGTGCAGGTGTCGGGAAAACTGTGCTTATCATGGAACTTATCAACAATGTTGCCAAAGCCCATGGTTTGTAATTTCTATAATTTTATACCACTTTTTGATTTAAATTATAGTTTTATATGCTCATGAATTCTTTGTCTTTTAAATCTTTGTAGGTGGTTTCTCTGTCTTTGCTGGTGTCGGTGAACGCACCCGAGAAGGTAATGATTTATACAGAGAAATGATGGAAAGTGGTGTCATTAAGCTAGGTGACAAGCAGGTGTGTTTAATGAAGCTTTTGTTATTGATTTTCTTTTAACTTCTAAGAGTTTCAAATTGTTTAAGTTTCTCTGATATTTGTTTTTTTATGTTTTTAGAGTGAGAGCAAGTGTGCTCTTGTATACGGTCAAATGAATGAGCCGCCAGGTGCTCGTGCACGTGTTGGTTTGACTGGGTTGACTGTGGCCGAACACTTCAGAGATGCTGAAGGACAAGATGTGCTTCTTTTCATCGACAACATTTTCCGTTTCACTCAGGTGGGTCTGGTCATTTCTTTAAACGTATCTACTTTTTTACGAGTGAGATTATTAATGTTATTGACAATAATAATGATAATTATATGCAGGCTAACTCTGAGGTGTCTGCTTTACTTGGTCGTATTCCGTCTGCTGTCGGTTACCAACCAACTTTAGCTACTGATCTTGGAGGTCTTCAAGAACGTATCACAACCACCAAGAAGGGTTCCATTACATCCGTTCAAGCTATTTACGTGCCTGCTGATGATTTAACGGATCCCGCTCCTGCCACAACTTTTGCTCACTTGGATGCCACCACTGTGCTATCTAGACAGGTCATCCATCTTATTTTAGATTATGTCAGCCCGTTTGGGTAATGGGCCCGAAAAAGTCGGGTTGGGTTTAAGCCCAGAATCAAATCTATTCAACCCATGCATACTTCTATTCAAAATTAGACTTTGGGCAATTTGCAATTTGTTATATTTCTGCTACTTTTTTTTACCATTCACTTGTTTGAGATAAAAAGACAACCCAAGTTTCATTTAATGGTTAACAGGTCGTGTTGGTGGTCTTTAGTTGTCTCTCTTTATAATATGTTTGTTTTGCTCATGGTGACCTCTGTTATCAATGGGCAGATCTCTGAACTCGGTATCTACCCTGCTGTGGATCCGCTTGATTCTACATCACGTATGCTTTCACCACACATTTTGGGAGAAGACCATTACAATACAGCTCGTGGTGTACAAAAGGTTCTTCAGAACTACAAGAATCTTCAAGATATTATTGCCATTCTTGGTATGGATGAGCTTAGTGAAGACGACAAGTTGACCGTCGCTCGGGCCCGTAAGATTCAAAGGTTTTTGAGCCAGCCCTTCCATGTCGCTGAAGTCTTCACTGGTGCCCCTGGTAAATATGTGGAACTCAAGGAAAGCATTGGCAGTTTCCAGGTCAGCATTTATATCTTAATATTATTATATACTAAGTTTTAGAAATTTAAATTTAAAATGTTGCTGATTGGGTGATGATCTTTGCAGGGTGTGTTGGATGGAAAGTATGATGACTTACCCGAGCAGTCGTTTTACATGGTTGGAGGGATCGACGAGGTTATTGCTAAGGCCGAGAAGATCGCCAAGGAGAATGCTGCTTAGATGCTCTTCGTCAACTCTCATATCTGATAGTCGCGAAAAGAAATGATTGAATAATTTTGTCTTTAAAATACTGAGGTGTATTTGGGATTCTTTTGTGGATTCCTGTTTTTGAGTTTTTATTGCAATGGCAGGGCTGTTTGGGCTTTTATTGTCATATAATAAGAGGGATAAGTGTTGGGAATTTGTATATTTGTTTGTTTTATTGCCTCTATGAAAGTTAACCTTTGTTTTAATCATGAATAATTTATGTACGGTTGTAAATAAACTGAATGTTCGACGGATTGTTCGTGAACTGTTCAACGAGAAGTTCGCTTACGATCATTTGTTTGCTAATTGAACAAGTAAACAAACAAACATAAGCAAGGAATTTTGTAACGGACATGAACAAAAGGTCTTTAATATGTTCGTTTACATCCTTTCATTATGTTTATGCTTGTTTATAAAACTTGGCATTTGTTTTGGGATAGTTCTGTATATGGTTATGATATCAAGTGCTTAATGATGTGATCATGTCTAATGTTTGAGATCAAGAATGTTTTGTTCTAATTTTATAATAATGGTATATGATCATGAAATGTTTGTGAACAACTTTAATTTCTCAATGGACGAACAGTCAAACACAAACACGAATTTTTGTTTGGTTATTTATTTATGAACCGTTCGACATTCCTAAACAAGTTCAATACTAAACAAATGAACATTGATAAAACTTTGTTCGTTCAAAGCTTATGGAAAAGTTTGCACACAGTAAAAAAAATAAAAGGTGACATTTATTTTGATTGAAAACAAACATATGATGCAAAAATGTTAACTGTCCGATATAAGTCTATAACCAACCTTCTTCCATAATTTTGGGACTTAACTAGGTGGTTTGTCCATGTGATTTGCAGATATTGCAAGTTTGATCCTTAATATTAACTAATAACAAACTTTATCCTTAAACTTATTACTAAGGTGGTCAAGATGTATGAATTTTGTAACTACGGTGGTCCTTATCCGTTAACGATGTTATAATTTTCACTTAAGCCCTTGTAAAATGACTATTGTGCCCCGTGCTAAAAACAAAATATTTAAGAAACTAATGGAACATCTTTAACTGAAAATTTGTATTTTGTTTTTTTAACACATGGGTATAGTTGTCATTTTACAAGAGATAATAAAAATTTTAACATTGTTACTCGTTAGTGAGTAAGGATCACCTTAGTTACAAAACCCATACATCTTGACCACCTTAGTAACAAGTTTATAACTATAAAAATCAAATTTGTGATTAGTTAACTTTAGAGATCGGAGTTTGCAATATTGTAAATCATATAAGTTTAAATTTGGCATTTAACTTTTCTCGTGAACGACTAATAAACAGAATATTGTCTACGGGGCTAAGCAGTTAATACGGAAAAATATCGGATATCGGTCAAGAACCGATATCTGAGATATCGATTATCGCAGTGAGATATCGGTAATTTTAATATCATGTAAAATTCATATATATAGCAATTTAACACTAATAATTCAATATAATCTCCTACCATTAACAAATTAACCTTTTGCAAGTTACAAAACACTAACAATCGTAGCAAGTAAGAATTGAGTAAGACTTAAAACAATAACATTGAACATTAAAAGTTGATAATTAAGGCTTAAAACACTGATATCGTGAATATCAGTGATTTATCAGTCAAATATCGGTCAATATCGTTGATATTATCGGTACCGATATTCTGAACTGATATTCTGATTTATATATCGCCAAGGGACCGATAACCGATATATCACTGATATATCGGGGATATCGACTGCATAGCTACGGGTGACTCAATGACAAAAGGTCACTGTCACCGTCAGTTGGTCCAACCCAGCCGTACGACCCCTTAAACAACCTCAAATTATCTCTATTTTCGAAGAAAACTTACCCGCCAAAAAGACCCCTTCAAACCCGAACAGTCACAAAATCCAAGTCATTTAACTATTTAAGCTTAATCTCTCCCTCCAAAATCCCCTTAAATTGTAATTCTAGGGTTAGGGTTTCATCCACCGGAGAAGATGCCGTTGTTCATGTCCGACGAAACATACGCCCAGTTCTCCGGCGATCCATCACTGATATCACAGGTGGCCGACGCTTACATAAGAGAACTCTACAGACAACTCGAGACTCAGATGCTCAGCACTCTGAATCTGTAACATCTCTTATTATCTATTTGCATTATTAATTTGCTCATCATGTTTTATTGCTAGATTATAATGTTTCAATTGCAAATGTTAACCTTTCAATTTTGAGCTTGACTGCTTCTACTGTTATGTGATTGTAAATAAGTATTGTTTTCTAGATGTATATATAAATTGTACAGCTGTCACTATTAAGTAGGTGGGCAAAAGAACCGGTTAACCTAATCGAACTGAAACCGAACCGGTTGGGAACCAACCGGTTGAAACTGTAGGTTTGTAATTGGTTTGTAATTTTCTCCACCAAAACAGGTTAACCAAACCGAAACCGATCATAAGCTGCTTTTGACTTTTGTTGACCAAACTGATCGGTTTGTGCACCTCTAGTTCGGTTTGATTTGGTTAACCAAAAACCAGAAAATTTTGGTTTTTGAATTTTTGAAAATCATTCGGATTTCGGTTTCTCAGATTTCTTCATTTGAGCTTGTCAGCTTGAAAATTTTGGGCTAAAAAATAAATTTGGCTAAAAAAAAGACCATTTCCGAACACCTAATAGTGTTTTTGGGGCGTCCAAAGAGTCGATCATTTATGCTTATGCATGATTTTTCTCTTGTACACCATCCCTTACAAATTTTTGGCTATCAGTAATAGCTCTGAAAAAGTATTTGAAAATAAAAACTTTAGATATTTGTACCCTGTCCTAGTAAGGAACCATGGCATATATATTTGGAATAGATGCCATTCTGAGGGCCTAAATCATTTTGTTAACTAATAATCAGATGATTATTGTATATTTGAGCTGACGTTTTTATTACATGCAAAACCAAAATTGAACAGTAAGTTCGGTTTTTACAAATACGTAAAACCAAACCATCGGTTTTTATTTCGGTTTTTTTTCCGTGTCGATTTCATGCACAATAAATTAAGTACATTGTTCTTCAAGTTAAGTAATGACTTATTGATGATATGTCTTCTAAGCTTGCTGATATTGAAAGAAAATACACTGATACGTGCGACACATTGAAGTGGATGGATGAGAAAATGAAGGAACTCGATTCAAAACTTGAAGCTTTACAGAATGAGGAACAGTCGTCTAAATAACAAGTCGTTAAAGCCACCTCTGCTAGAATACAATTTGAACCAGGGGTCATTCAAGTCATACAAAATGAGGATCAGTTCAGTGGCTTACCAGATGAAGATCCATATGGTCACATTGCACATTTCTTGCAAGTTTGCGATGTTTTAAAGATCAATGGAGCTACCGATGACGCTATCAGGGTTCACCTATTTCCATTTTCACTGCGGGACAAAGCAAAGTTGTGGGTTAGATCTCTTCCTGCTGGTTCCATCACCACTTGGGACACGATGGCTGAGAAGTTTCTTTCAAAATACTTTCCACGAAACAGAGTTTCTAAATTGAGAAAAGAAATTGCCCTTTTTCACAGATGGATGGAGAGTCTTTGTATGAAAGTTGGGAGAGTTTTAAAGATTTGTTAAGGAGATGCCCGACTCACGGGATGAGACTTTCGGATCAAGTGTTCACATTTTATCATAGCGTATCTCGTCAATCAATGGATAAACTTGATGCAGCAGCAGGGGGCTCATTACTAATGAACAAAACTCGAGAGGATGCTTTTGATTTGATTGAGAGGATGGCTATGCGCGAGTGTCAATGGCCAGATGTACGAATTAGGCCATCTAAACAGGGTGTTAACGAGGCTGCTGATGAAATGACTGATGTGACTGCGAAACTAGAAGCCCTTACTCGTAAAATAGATCAGATGCAAGTGAATGGATTGCAAGTAAGTTGTGAGTTATGTGGAGGACTGCAGCCTAGTAGAGATTGTCATGAGGGTAATGAAGTTTGCAGCAACACTAACAATACGGGCCGGAGAAACCATTCGAATTCTAGTTGGCAAACAAACACTATCACCGAGTATTATCAGTGTTAGCATTGGGGCTTAAGTGCTTAACAGTTTATCCTCCATTCGATGAAACTTTAGTTATGTAATGTTTTTTTATGATTGCGCAAACAATATGTTTAGGATAGTACTCTAAATATTTGGAATAGACTCTTGGCAATTTGCAACTTGTTTGTTTTAGCTGACTTGTTTGAGATGAAAAAGACAACCCAAGTCGGTTCGTTTATTAGAAATAAGGGTTGGATTAACAGCCATTAGCCATGTATCTTTGGAACATAAGCTTGTTCTCTGCTTACCTGCTTCTCTATTGTAATTGGATTCTCTTGTGAAATTATCAAATGGTAAACAAAATGACGTAATCACCCATTGACGAACACTTAAATGAAATGAGTCTGAAGGAGACGCAAGATTGAAAAATGTTTTAGTCATTTATTAGTATTAGAAGTTATATGATTTATACAGGGGAAGGTTAACGTACAAATGAAACTAGCTTGTTAAACGTGATAATCAAGTAGAGTAATTATGTAATTACTCTTTGATTTAATTACATAATTACTCTACTTGATTATCACGTTTAACAAGCTATACTCCACTTGATTATCACGTTTAACAAGCTAGGGTTTGTATATATAATTGCTCTACTTGATTATCATGTTTAGCACGTTAATTTTATTTGTATTTGATCCAAACCCTATTTGGGGAAAGGTTAACATACAAATGAAATTAGTCATACATGTGGATGTGAAACTTAAAAATGTAAAATACAACCAACCAACGTCTATTATTTGGGCATTTAATTTAATAATATAACGTCTTTCTCTCTTCAAAACGAAAATTTGTTATAAAAAAAAACTAGTTTTAAACTCATCTGTTTGGTTATTTGTTATAAACCAAACGGACAGGCACAACTACTAGTTTAATTGGTAAGGGAATCCATTTGGCTTATAAACCCTACATCAATTGTCAATACAACCGATGTGAGACAAGTTTCATACCTTGCAATGGTTTAAGTCCATAACAATCGACCCTCCTTAAGGGCCAACGTCCTCGTCGGTCACGGCTAGCTTCCTCAAGCCACCACTCCGATGTTAGATGATATCTGTTTGCATATCATGTTTTCCTGTTAGATGATAATATGATATTGTTTCAATTGAAAAGGTTAACCTTTCAATTTTGATTTGGCTACGTATACTGTTATGTTATCATGAATAAGTGAATAACCAAAAAAGAAATGTTATCTATATGTAAATTAAGGGATGAATGGTACAGCTGGCACTATAAATATCGTCAGGGCTATTGTAATAATTCGTGTGCTTTTTATTTTACAATAATAAAAAAGTGTCGAACAAGTTTGTTCAACCTCGTGTTTGTGTGTTTGATCAAGGGCATGATTTTCCAACACGGGATTGCAAAACAGTCACAAGTGAACGCGTTTTGCAATGGTTTTTCCGTTAAAACAATGCAAGAAATTGGCAGCATGCACATACTAAGTAGCAAACCTCCAGAGGCTGCTTTTGATTTGATTGAAGATATGGCGAACAACTATCATTGGCGAGACAGAAGAAATAAGCCATCTACACGCGGTGTTCATCAGGTTGATTCACTAACTGATTTAACTACAAAAACAGTAGCCCTTGGTCATAAGATTCGTCAATGCAAACAGATCGCAAGTAAGTTGTGAGTTAAGTGGAGGACCATGCCCGAGTAGAGATTGTCATCAGGTGAATATGTTTCATGTTTGCGTCTTATAGCAATACTTACAATTCGGGTTGGAAAAACCATACAAATTCTAGCTCACAAACAGTAGTTTATTAACCAACTTACAATACACTAAAACATGTAGGCAAAGCAAGATACATTACATATTGAAGAACTTGCATGATAAATCTATTGAAGAAGATGTATACACATTTATAGTAAGCATTGTCGTTATATTGACTTTATACAAACATAGAGAGAACAAATAAAAGTAGGGGTGAACAATAACCGAATCATTAATCAAAACCGAACTGAAAACCGACGAAACCGAACCAAAAGTAACCAGAAACCGGTTAACCGAATACAAGTTATCCTTTTATTTTTGTTACCCTCAGTTACGTGAAATTTACCGAATTGAGCCATGCATATTTCCATATATTTCTTGGTTTTATAACTCCAATGCATGTATTTCATGTTTTATTTCTTCATTTCAGTATTTATACCTTCACTTCATGTATCTCAGCCTGAGTTTGGTTTTAATTATTAATTATCCAAAATTAAACAATTTGAACCAGAAATTGACAAACTAACAGAATAAACCGAACTGACTAACCAAAAACCGATTAGTTTATAAAATAGGTTAACCGATGACTTCAATTTTGATTTCGGTTTCGATTTCGGCTAATAACCTAATCAAACCGTGGATTTCACATTTCCTCTTGCAAGAAACTATTAGACCATACGTAGTGGTGGAGGGAGAGGGAAGCGCCCCCTCCATTTTCGTAATTGGTCCACCTTTGAAAAGCCCCACCATAAGAATTTTGGGGCGTTTTGTACAAAGCGTTGAGAAATGATTTGAAGTCTAAAGTGCCCCATACCGCCTTGGGCAGGGGCAGAAGATTTATATAGGACCGTACAGGTTTACGGGAACCCACTGAGTTTCGAAATTTATATAGAATATATGTATAATTTATGAGAGTGAACCCATAACACTTCTCCTTTCAATCATTATAACCCCGGTTCGAGTCTCTATCCCAGCGCATGTTCTTATTCCCCCCCCCCTTCTTTTTTTACCCCGGTTCGTGTTCCCGACGCTTTATAAGGGACATTTTGCACCCTCCATGACGCTCACTACACTTGGTCTTACGTCTTAGTGCTCATTTGCTCATGTTTAAAAGAAAGACAATCCTCTTGACGAAGAAGAACCCGCTTTCGATGAATAGGTAGGGTTCGATTTGTAGACCCATATTAAACCATACTCCAAAGGCATTAGAAATTTATATTTGTATGCTGCCACTTAGAGGTGTGCACAAAACTGAACCGAAACTAGGGCTGTTCAAAAAGCACGCAGCTCGTGGCTCGCTCGAAACTCGCTTGAAAATAGCTCGAAAAAGCTCGATTCTAAATGAGCTCGACTCGACTCGGCTCGATTTTTAAACGAGCCGAGCTCGAGCCAGGGTCAGCTCGGCTCGTGGCTCGGTCTTGGCTCGACTCGTTAGCTCGGCTCGTTGGCTCGTTTAGATTAAACCCTAAATTTTAATAATTATATATAATAATATCATACCAAGAAATAAATAAATAAAAATTATACATATATTATGTCACTCGATACCTAGACCTTATAAAAGAATAACGAAAATAAAGCAAATAAATTTATAAATTCTCTAGTTTATAAATTTTATATAATATGTATGTTAAATTATATTTTTTGTATTTTATATATCAAAATTTTTAAAATATAAAATAAAAAAATAATAAATAAAAAATAAAAAAAATTAAAAAATTTAGAGGAGTCCGGCTCGACGAGCTCGAGCTCGGCTCGAGCTTTATACGAGCCGAGCTCGAGCTCGATTTTTCAGCTCGATATAGAAAACGAGCCGAGCTCGAGCCAGCTCGATTAAGTTTGAGCTCGAGCTCGAGCTCAAGCACACTCTGGCTCGACTTGACTCGGCTCGTTTACAGCCCTGACCGAAACCGAAAAAACCAAAAAAACCGAATCCAAAAGACTAAACCGAATTAGAAACCGGCGGTTCGGTTTTGAACTTTAGAAAAACCCAAAATATTGGTTTTGGTACGGTTTTGTATTTAGTTAAGAACCGAAAAACCGAACCGAACCGAAATAACCAAAAAAATCAAAATAACCATGATATCTTAACCGTAACCATTAAAACTAAATTTGCCAAATGCCGATGACAATTCGTTTAGCTTTAACATATGATTATTAACAAATATATTTGGTTTCCACATATAATTAATAACTAACAATACCGGTACTTTATTTTAGTTTTGATTTTAAATTTATCGTTTATTAGCTTTTAATATTTGAAGTTCAAATATTCAATATTCTATTAGTCATTAGTTTAAAGAAAAAAATATATCGTGTCCAGTTTCAATATCTTGGGTCAAGCCTTTTTTTTGCCCAAAAAGTTTTGGCTCGATTAGAAAAACTGAAAAACCCGCATCAAAAACTGAGCCGAACACAAAAACCAAAAATGGAAAACCGAAAAAACCGAAACCGAACGGTTTTAAAAAACCATAAAACCGAAAGTTTGGTCTTTGATTCGTTTTTGGTCAAAAACCACACCGAACCACTCTACGCACACCCCTGATACCTCTTGGTCTATTTTTGTTTTCGTAAACTATTTATTCGGGCAGCTAAGTTAAATAATAAGAAACAAAATAATAATGATTTTAAGTTTTAACCCATAAATCCCAAGTCAGTTGTGTATATATTTTCTTGCTGAACAAGTATGTAAATCTATATATACATATATTAGTGATCCATGCAGTATTATCTTATCATCGACTTGAAGACATAAAACAAACACTACGCAGAATGTCTAAGAACAACGTTCGGATGATTCTCCCAATGAACATCATATGTGACACCTGTGGCGGCTTTATTTACAAAGGTACAAAATTCAATTCACGCAAAGAAATCGTCAGTGGTGAGACGTATCTTGGAGCTATTCAAAGTTTTAGATTTTATTTTAAGTGCAACACTTGTTGCGCTGAGATCGTTATCAAGACCGATCCTCAAAACTCTGATTATGTTGTTGAGGCCGGAGCACGAAGAAATTTTGAGCCTCAAGAGTAGCCGCAAAAGAAGACAACCGGGTTGGAACTGGAACCGGTTCCGGTTCGGTTCCACCAGTTAGGTTCCGGAACCGGTTTTTTTGTGCACGTCTATGCGAGGTGGGATATTGTTATTAAACATTGTGTTTAGTTAACTATATCTTTTGTGATAACTGATAACTAGCTAGAATAAATATTGTGTTTAGTTAACTAGTATGATATTATTAAACATAACATTTTAGTGTCTATATGATGATGATTAAGATACATTTGGGTTACTGATCAAACATACAAGCATTAAATATCTTAACTCAAAACATTATTATTAGCATGCTTGATGATTTGCATATGCCATGTACATGTACCGATAGAGATTAATTTGCCTCACACATTGATTTCGTTGATCCAATACTTCAAATTCGTGACTATGTTCAACATTTTCCAATCCAAGATTCTATTTCATGACCGACTTGTTAGGTTTGATAATGTTGGAACTCTTGGCGATGAAGCGTAAATTGATGCATATTCGTAGTCCATGTATATGGTGCAACATTGTATTGTTAATTGCTTCCAATTGCATAATCTCCACCACTACATACCATTTTTTCCAGCAGACAATACCAAGAGAACCGGCAAAGGGACGAATACTAGGAAATTGTTTGAATTGAAGGACATGCACATACGATTGTAGTTGTTTTAGTCTTTGATAAGAATGAGATGCATCATGTATGTTACAAACATTGCCAAATAACCAAATTGCAACAACTACACATGGTAGTTCTATTGAAGATGATGTATGTAGATTTGTTATAAGAGTTATAAAGGTGTATGGTCACTAAAATGACTTTAGGTAGAAATTTTAAAGTGACTAACACAAAGAGTCTCAACATTTTATAATATAAAGTAACTGGTGTATGAACGAGTAGCAAGTAATAGCAGTAACGCAAGTTGTGAGACACGAAGAATCCATAGATGGGTCGGGTCGTAGGTGATGGGTGTGGGTTGGGTAATGTGGCCAGGTCTTTTAGTTGTTTAATAGCAAGATGATTCGTAAAATTTCTCATTGCTAGACAATTATTTGTATGTCATATATCATTAACGTAAAACCCTAATTAAAACGTCACACATTTGATGCAAACATGAATTTGATTTAGATGGAACCCGGAACCCAAATGTAATATTCGATTATGTAGTTCGGTTACAAAAAGTTAATTCGGGTACTGAAGAGGTATGTACCCGCCTCAACACCGATGAACAAGTACAAAGGCTTACCAGGCGCATCGCTGTCAAAGGGAAATCCCAGATCAACAGGGATGAACATGTCATCGAAGCGATCAGGGAAGCCAACCTCCCCAGCGCCCAGCGCGACGGAGCCACCCTCCATATGCTCATCATAGGCGGCGTGGACATACTCCTTGCTGACTGCACAAAACAAGTCAAATGATATCAGCAAAACGAATTATATTCGCGCAGAAGTAAGGCAATGAGATTAACTTACACAAGCCGTCAACTTGGATAACGGGCTCAGTCGCGCTGTCAGCCCACCTCCTGCTCATACCAACCCCCACCAGCGCCTCCTCGCAAATTTTCTTGGCGGGGGATGGTTCGGCAGTCAACTTTTTAACCCAGGCGCCAGTTGGGTTCTTGAAGACACCCACATCCGCAGGCGCAGAAGAGATCGCGCGCATGGTCATGCGGATGGGGATCACACCAGCCCTGATATAGAAAAATCTCTCGGACCAGTCATGAAGGCTCTTGAATGAAACAGTGCAGCACTTGACCTTCTGACTGCGAGGAATAAATGAGAACCAAGAATCTTGGATCTTGGGCTTATAAAAAAACTGAAAGCGCCGAGGGGTGGGCTCCTCGCGCTGAGATTTGCACATGAACTCAAAGTGAGTCATGCGCACGAGTCCAAACGGATGGACTTGGGATATATGAATCCCATAAAACCTAAGCACCGCACCCACAAACCTTGTCATCGGGAGACGAAGGTTGCAGTGGGTGAAAAAATGGCAGTAAAGGGATATATAGCCGGTAGGCGGGTCCGCCGCCGTTTGCCCGGCCCCAGGCAACATGCAGCCAAACTCAGGGAGAAAACCCTGAGAGGCGATAAGGCTGTCAAAATCGGGCTGCCTAAGTTTGCAGGGGATCTCATCCCACTTCTTCACTGCCTTAGTCCTCCCTACCTCATCCGATGAGGCCTCAGCAGCCCTCTTCCCCTTGCCGGTCTTCTTCAACGTAGACATCACTAACGATTTCACACGGCAATGGATGGGGGAGATTGTGTTGTCTGAGCTATCAGACATACAACTGTAAAAACGGACAAAGGATGCTTCTGAAGAACAGAGATCTGGAAGCAGAAAGGTAATCGGAATAGAATGAAAGAAAGGAAAGCTTTGAATAAAACAGCAAAGAAGATGAAGAATAAAAACTCTAAGGGCTGGCTTTTATAGGCCCATGAGAGAGAAAAATTGGTGCTGATCGGACTTCACGCGCCCCCACTCGCAGGTGTAAGCCAACGCGAGCGCGACACGTGTCCCTGACACTGTGTGAGGGGACACGAAAAGAAACTATACAGCTGCTGCCAGAGTTCACGCGCCACCACTCGCACGAACGGACCAACGCGAGCGCGACACGTGTCCCTGACACTATGTGAGGGGACACGAAAGGCAACTGTAGCACCTCGAGCACACGAAAGGTCTGACACGTCTCCATCACTGACGCATGTCAGCAACAACCAACCACGTACAGGGACGATTCGTTTTCAACCAAAAGGATAGAATTTCGCGCAACGATGAATAATAAGAAGAAAAAGACAAACCCCTACTAAAAGAGCAAACTATAAGTCTAATATCTATCTTACCTCGCTCGCGCGAGACAAGACACACATTAGACTGGGGGGGCTTGAAGAGGTATGTACCCGCCTCAACACCGAGCGAGGCGGGTCAACCCACAAGATATAGACAAGAGGCTTGAAATCAAGACATTATGAAGGCACAAAGCCAAAACCTATGCGCATGGCGCATATCACATATGTTCACGCATATCACATATGCTCACGCATATCACATATGCTCATGCATCACATGCTCAGGCATCACATGCTCAGGCACCACAGATGCTCAGGCATCACATATGCTCACGCATCACATATGCTCACGCATCACATATGCTCACGCATATCACATATGCGCGTGGCGCATATCACATGCTCGTGCATATCACATTTGCGCATGAAACATCTGCGCGTGAGAATAAAGAGAAGACCTCGCGCATCCTCAGGATAGGCGCATATCACACATGCACATAATCAACCTCGTCCTTATCCAAATCAGGATTAGGGCAACCTTGATTGTGCACGTCAGACAACCTTCCAGAATGTATCTTTTTAAGGAATAAGAATATGCTGATGTTGACAGCTGCCAATGAAAGGTGGACAACTCAGCAAAACCCATGTGCTACCACGTGATTATAACCAATGAAAAAGCACCAGGTGTCCCAAGGACACGTGGCGCAAAGCAATTGGAGGAGGCCAACAAGGCCCTAATTAGGTCTGAGCCCAATCATGGGAAACCCTAGCACTATAAATACCACATCAACTCCACAAGGAGAGGACACAAAAACACACAGTATTCAGCTATATTAAGCAATACACTCCAAATTCCTTACTCTCATATTATTATCTTCTCCTACAAATACTTATTCTCACACAGGAGGGTTACCCCAAAGAGGACCCCTCTGTCCCTTTCTGAGGGGTAAGTTTACGGTGCTGTTCATTTTGTAGGTGGAAGAACCCAGATCCCAGAGAACCATCGGTGAAATAGCATAATCACACCCGAGGAAAGTAGATCGTCTACCAGTGAGTCGATCCACGTTTCTTCATTGGCGCCATCACCTGTTACAACGGCAACAAGATCTCATCAGATCTTTAAAAAAAAAATTTTCACCATGGTTTCTGGCGTTCGTAACGTTGATCAAGTTCTGGAGGATATTGAACGTGAGGATGTTAATGAGGGACAGCAGTTTCTGAGGGTGCCGCGTGATTCTACGCGCGCCACCAGTAACCGTCCCTTCATCACAACTCCTCATGGCCAGACTGAAACTCCTCCAGACGATCTCACGTTACAAAATCTTACCGGCGCGAAACAAAAAGGACCAATGGGTCCAGAAGATGAAACCAATGACCCCAAAGAATGGCTCATAAACGAGCAACGACGTCTAATGGACAAGTACAATGAGCTGGTCAAACACAAAAAGTCAGCCGACTTAACACAAAGGCTAGCGTTTGACAATCAAAACGTTCATGCAACAAAAAGGGCGCGCGCGCCGGAAGATGGTCATTCTGTTCACACTGCACACACTGAGTTTAGTGATGAAGAAGTGCACAGCATGAGGAAGACGCGAGATACTCATGCAGGAGGCTCACAGCTCCGCACGCATGTGAACATGGCGCCTGGAGCCAAAGCCGATCTGGATCTGCACATACCGTACAGCCCACCAGTTAGAGGGCAAGTGGACGTAACCACACCGTACAGGCCAGCCATCTTGGTGAAACATTCAAAATTCACTGAGCGCATCGCGAAGGCCCCCATTCAGCACAAAACCAAGATGCCAAGTGGTTTGGGCAAATATGACGGCACAACAGATCCAGACGATTTCTTACAAGGTTTTTACAACACTGGAAACCTAGAAAGCTGGACGATGCCAACATGGTGTCACATGTTTGCTCGCTGCCTCACGGGCGCGGCGCGTGTCTGGTTCGAGAGCTTGCCGACGGGGCAAATCGATGGGTTCGAGGAACTATTGGAAAAGTTCTAAGCCCACTTCGTACAGCAGCGCAGACACACGCGCGACCCTGATGACATCATGCACTGCGTGCGCAGGAATGATGAAACGATTGAAGACTACATAACTCGTTTCAATCAGGAGTCTCTGGCAATCGGAGGTATCACTGAGCAACTCTTGCGCGTGGCCTTTATACAAGGCGCGCGCAGTGATCAACTCCGCCGAGCTCACGTAAGCAGAGATGGCATGCCAACCACTTGGGCCAAACTAATGGAAGCATCGCGAGTCTTCGCGAGAAATGAAAAACAAATTGCCCAAGATAGGGCAAGAGAAAGAGCGCATCAAGCTGAGACACCGCGCAGCAACGAAAGGAGGGGCAAACAGAACTCTGTATGGTCCAGGTTGCAACCAACTAGTTTTTCTTCCGCAGAAAAGCAGGCGCAACCAAGCTCACCCCAGCCCCAAAAAGACGTTCGTAATCGCGGGGAGGGTGACAAGAGGGAAGGCGGCAGAGATCCTAACAGACCTCTGCCAAGAATATGGACTCCCCTCACTAAAATGCCTTCACAGGTGTTAAGCACTGAGAATGTCCAGTTCAAAAGCCCCAAGCCACTACACTACAAGGGACCATCAGACAGTGGCAAGTACTGTGAGTTTCACAAGTCCACAGGACACAACACTGATGCATGCCACCACTTGAAGGATGCAATTGAAAAAGATGTGAAATCAGGCAAGCTGGCTCACCTGGTAAAAAACTCAAGACCAGAAAATGAACAATCAGAAGGAGCCTCAGCCAGCAAAAAGTACAAAAGAATCTGTGTAGCCGAGGGAGGAAGGCAAGGGCAAATATCGAGAAAGAGAAGCGCGCAAATCCAAGGAGATTGGCGCGAGCAACAAGTCATCTTCCCAAGAATCAGGGGAGGCCCTTCCATCAGCAGTCCTCTTGTCATCACTACACACATTGCTCATTATGAAGTGTCAAAAGTCCTGGTGGACACTGGCAGCGAATCAGACATCTTGTATGAGCAATGTTTCAGGAAACTGGATCCGGCAGACCAAGCAAGGCTTGAAATTGTGAATGCACCAATCTCTGGTGTTTCAAATGAAATCATTCATCCCCTAGGTCAAATACAATTTGAACTAACCATGGGGGATGAAAAACACAAGCGAGCCGAAGTTGTCAACTTCCTGGTCTTGCCCACCACTTCATGCCACAATATGATCTTGGGTAGGGGAACGATTGCCCAATTCAACGCCATACCGTCGCCAGCGCACGGCGCGTTGGGGTTCCCAACACCAACAGGTGTAACTTTTGTATACCGAGATCATTTGTGTGCAGTGACAAGTACTCCGCGGGAAGGGAGAATGAAACTTCCAATGGCAGACAACGCGCCAGAGGAATGGATTCTCAACCCAAAATTCCCGGAGCAAACAATCACAATTGGCGCTACGATATCAGACGACATGAGGTTGAGAATGAAAAGATTGCTCACAGCATATATGTCGGTCTTCGCGTGGCAACACTCTGATATGACGGGGGTTCCGCTAGACCTGGCGCAACATTCTCTCAACACGTTCAAGTCTGTAGAACCAATTGCTCAAAAGAAGAGAGTCATGGGGGATGAGAAGGCGAGGGCCATGAATGAGCAGGTTGAGGATCTATTGCGCGCAAACATCATCCGCCCGATACGATACCAGACATGGGTAGCCAATCCTGTGATGGTAAAGAAAAGTAATGGGTCGTGGAGGATGTGCATTGACTTCAAGGACCTCAACAAAGCGTGCCCAAAAGATTGTTACCCCCTCCCAAACATCGACGCAAAGGTGGACTCCGTGGCGCCATTCAAGCTCAAATGTTTCCTGGATGCCTACAAGGGCTATCACCAGATTCAAATGGCACCACAAGACGAGGACAAGACCGCCTTCAGAACCGACAAGGGTGTTTTTTGTTACACAAAAATGCCCTTTGGTTTGAAAAATGCGGGAGCCACCTACCCAAGACTTATGGATGCCGTTTTCAGCGAGCAAATTGGAAGAAACCTAGAAGTCTACGTGGATGATTTGGTGATCAAAAGTAGGGAGGAAAAACAAATGCTCAAAGACATCGAAGAAACCCTTGGACGCCTAAAGGAAGTTAACATGAAGCTCAATCCGAGCAAATGCACTTTCGGCGTACAAGAGGGAAAATTTCTAGGTGTAATGGTCACCAAGGATGGTTTCAAGGTGAACCCTGAGAAGGTGGAGGCCATCCTTGACATGCCCTCGCCATCCACCATGAAAGAAGTCCAGAAGCTGAATGGTAGATTGGTATCAATCAACAGGTTCCTAGCGAACCATGCAAGCAAATCTACCCCATTTGTCAATACATTGAGAAACTGCTTAAAGAAAAGCCAGTTCAAATGGACTCCTGAGGCCGAGCAAGCTTTCAGTGAGATAAAAGAATGTTTGATAAATTTGCCCGCGCTCACAGCTCCACTTCCTGGTGAAACTTTGACATTGTACCTATCAGCAGGAGAGCGCGCCATCGGCGCAGTATTATTGGTGGATCGCAAGGGAATCCAAACGCCAATATACTACGTGAGTCGGGTGCTAACAGATCCTGAGACGCGCTACTCCATCATGGAAAAGTTAGTTTTGTCACTAACACACGCGTCGCGCAAGCTTCATAGATATTTCAATGGTCATCCCATTGAAGTTCTGACTGGTTACAACATCCAGCAAGTCTTGCGGTGCCCCGCGCTCTCGGGAAGGCTGACAAAGTGGGCGCTGGAATTAGGTGAGCACACGATCGCCTATAAGCCCCGTCCAGCAATAAAGGGACAAGTCTTGGCTGATTTCATTGCAGAAGTCCCCGAAGGAAAAATTGAAGAGGCTCAGCGCGAGGTAGACTCTCCGCGAGCCAATGATGAAGAAAATGTTTGGAGATTATTCACCGACGGAGCGTCAAACAACGAAGGATCCGGCGCAGGCCTCAAGCTGGTGGATCCAGAGAATCAGGAATATACTTACGCCATCAGGTTGGACTTCAAGAGCACCAACAATGAAGCTGAGTATGAAGCCTTGCTGGCTGGCCTGCGCATCGCGCACAAATTCGGAGTTAAAAAGCTAGAGGCCCATGTTGATTCATACTTGGTAGCTGCACAGGTCAATGGCCTTTATGATGCCAAGGACAACACCATGCCTCTGTATCTAGAGCAGGCGAAAAAGCTCATCGAGCAATTTGACTGCTTCAGAATCATTCATATCCCGCGCAGCGAAAACAAGTCTGCTGACGCGCTGAGCAAGATGGCATCAACCAGCTTCGATCACTTTGGCAAAGATGTCAGGGTGGAAGTATTGAGCAACCCGTCGGTGGGAGCGAAGTCTGTCCTTGTAACTCATACAACCCCTTCATCATGGATAACTCCAGTAATGGAATTCTTGAAGGAGGGAAAAGTACCGGACGATCGCGCACAGGCGAGGAAGATAAGACACAAGTCGCAGAACTATGAACTGCTTGATGGTACATTATATCGGCGCTCTTATCTTGGACCGCTCATGAAATGCCTAGACGCTGAGGAAGCAAGCTATGTGATCAGAGAGATACACGAAGGAATCTGTGGAATACATGCTGGCCCGCGCATGGTGGTTGCCAAGGCAATGAGCGCAGGTTACTATTGGCCAGGCATGTACTTGGACGCTTTAAAAGAGATCCGAAAATGCAAAGCATGTCAGAGCTATGCGCCAAACACCATGCGGCCAAAGAACAACTTGATTCCGGTGACCTCCGCATGGCCTTTCCACAAATGGGCAATCGATATTGTGGGTCCCCTACCGCAAGCGCAAGGGTGAGTAAAATTTTTGGTAGTGGCAGTAGACTATTTTACAAAATGGGTTGAAGCCAAGCCACTAGCAAAAATCACAGCAGAAGCGATGAAGCAGTTTATCTGGAGCCACATCATATGCCGTTTTGGCTTGCCCATGGAAATTGTGAGCGATAATGGCAAACAATTCACTGACAGAAAGATATCCAACTGGCTTAAGGAATTGCGCATCAACCAAATCTTCACTTCGGTATACCACCCTCAGGGGAATGGCCAAGTGGAGCGCGCGAATCAAAGCTTGTTAAATGGGCTGAAGAAAAGGTTGGAGGAAGAATCCCATTCTTGGGTCGAAGAGCTACCTAATGTCCTGTGGGCACACAGGACATTAAGCAAAACCAGCAATGGCGAATCCCCGTTCAGCCTAACCTATGGAACGGAGGCAATGATTCCAGCAGAAATTGGATGCCCATCCCATAGAGTGCTCATGATGAGCAAGATTGATAACGAGCGCGAAAGAAGGTTGGATCTCAACTTACTTGAAGGGCGCAGAGAGGCGGCTATCATCAGTGAAGCCAAATACAAGAAAAAACTGGAAAAATATTACAACCAGCGTGTGAAAGAATGCCACTTCAAGAAAAATGATTTTGTCCTTCGAAACAATGAAGCTAGCCGCGCGATACCCCCGGGAAAAATGTCCCCCAATTGGGAGGGACCTTATCAAGTCTCGGAAGAATTGGGAAAAGGCGCATACGCTTTAAAAGATTTGAATGGAAAGAAGATCCCGCGCGCATGGAACGCGGCACAGCTTAGAAAATGTTTCTTGTAAAAAATGTCAAGTTTGTAATCAAGGCTTTTTAAGCCATTATGAATAATGATACGCGCTATCTTCTCTTAATGTGGATTCTATTACCTTTTGCATACATGTTTCACACTTCCCTTTATTAATTTTGAGCAATATGACAACATTGTATTGACATCAAAACGAAATAAAAACGAAGTAAAACATACATGCGCGAGCTTCAAGCTCAAACGCGTTAACGAGTCTTAACTCTAAAACGTCAGGGCCTTAGCCCAATTCTATTACCTTTTGCATACATGTTTCACACTTCCCTTTATTAATTTTGAGCAATATGACAACATTGTATTGACATCAAAACGAAATAAAACGAAGTAAAACATACATGCGCGAGCTTCAAGCTCAAACGCGTTAACGAGTCTTAACTCTAAAACGTCAGGGCCTTAGCCCAATAATGTGAGCCTTAGCTCAGGGCCTTAGCCCAATAATGTGAGCCTTAGCTCAAATCACTCACAACATCCATCCTACATACTGCGCAGCCTGACCATAAAAATACCTAAACACAACTAAGGCAAAACAAATGCCAAAACATAGTTGTTAAGGTCTCAGGTCGAGGTCGCGCATGCAATTGTAATGGATATCTGAGCAACACATATTGATACGTAAAGGCTAAAAAACTCATAATTCCATATAATAAATGCGCGATAACGTCGCGCAAAAGAGGAATAATGAAAACGCCTAGGCACGTGTCAACATAATCAAGATATGGCAAAATCACTTACAATATGACAAGGATTAAGTATAATAATTTCCTTACAACCTTGTTCTTATTTCAACGTGCAAGCATATCTTATATTCAACAAGCAAACATGCAATATAAAGAGATGAATGGGGAATGCGCAAGATGCGAAGAAGGGAAAAACAAAATTTCATTCCAAAGCATTGAAATTTACAAGTTTACAAAATGATGAGATACAAACTACAAATAAAAATAAAAAACATGAAGGGTTTCTCAAGTCTCCACGTCGACGTCAGCCTCTTCATAGTCCTCATCACCGCCCTCAGCATCTGGCGCAGCCCGCTCCTCGTCATCTCCAAACTGACCATAGTCAAGTTGTTCGTCCTGAATGGATTCTTCTATCACAATAGTGTCAGGAGCGGATCCTTTGGCCACGCCAGAGCCGGTAGCAGGGGCAGCATGCCCCGCGCCATCATCGCCGCCACCAGCCCCTTCGCACTCGTCAAGTAATTTCTTTAGCGCGACGAGATCGGGCTTGTCAGCAAGCGCGGATATCTGCAAATCATAAGGAAAAATATGAGTACAAAAAGACTTGGAAAATAAGTCAAGGTAATCTCATTAAGGTTAAAATACTTGCGCAAGGATGGGAATGGGAGTATTCAAATACTTCTCCCCCATCTGGGCCATGTCCGCGCAGGCAACGTCGCTCTGATAAGGGTAGTCGGATGGGTTCTTCTTCAGCATGCCATATTCATAGCCATCCTTAAACCCTTCAGCTCGACCCACCAAGCGCGCGGCAGCGTTGCAATCCATCACCAGGGCCTGAAACTCGTCTGAGTATTTCATCGCGTAGGCGCAACGAGTCACACCCTGTGAGATTAGCCATTGACGATCCTGCGCGAGGGAAGCAACAGACGTCTCAAGAGCAGGAATCTGAGAGTTTAACAACTCAACAGTTTCCTTAGTCTGTTTCAGCTCCTCTTTGTCGGACGCTGATGCCGCCAGGGCTTCTTCCTTTTCCGCTCGCGATAGCTCGAGTGCTTCCTGGCTAGACGCTGCCGTCGCCAAGGCTTCATCTTTCTCGGCCTGCGCGGCCGCCAGCTCCTTCTTCAGGCGCGCAACCTCACTCTCCAGTGATGATTTGTCAGTTATAGACTGGACGAGAGCTTGGTCACGCGCCTCAGCATCAAGCTCCAAGTCGCGCACTCTACGCGCGTACTTGGCAGAGTCCGCCTCGGCCGCCTGTAGCTTCTCCCGCGCAGCCTGCAGCTCATGACCGCGCTTCACGAAGGCGGTGTTCGCACTTGCTCTGTTCTCACTGAGCTCTGCTTGGAGCTTCTCAGCTCTCTCTCGAGCATCAGAAAGATGCCAAGCAGACACTTTAGCCTCTTGCTTGGCTTCCGCAAGAGCATCACGTACCTTCACGTAATCATAGCGAAGCTCTTGGGAGGCAGCAAAGAAAGCCGACCCAGCAAACAGATGATCTTTGAGCAAGTCATCGCGAGCGCGGCCCTCCTGAAACCTCCTTTCAGCTGGAGGCACAGAATGAGCCCAGAAGTCCTCACACACACCCATGGACTGAAATGAGCTGTCCTCAGTAACGTTCCATCTCGGGCGGTAAATGTGATCGGCTTCCTGCAAACACAAAGTAATGATCTAAGTCATCAAAACACTAATAGGGAAGTCCGCGCAGCGGAGCAAAAACGAACTTATACCTGCGGGGATGAAGCAGAAAAGTCAGCGCCAGGCCCACTAGAAGACGGCGCCGCGAAACCTCGTGGCGCGACAGGGCTGGCGCGGCCGCTGTCGGGACCTTCAGCTTGAACCTCCTCATCCTCCTCTGAAACAGGCCTTTTCTCCTGCGACCGAGAACCAAAATCAGTCTCGCGAGGAGGGCTGCGCACAGGAGGAGGTGAGGGAGGTCTCGACGCCGCCAGATCGGCGCGTAAAACGGCCTCCTGCTCCTTAGTAATCCCGATGAGGGGAGATTCACCGCTTGCAGGAGCAGGAGCAGAACCAACGGCGCTGGCACCGGCGCCAGGAGTGCCGCCAGCAGCTTGTACGCCAGCTACGACTCCTATGAAAAAATCAACAAAAAGAAATGGTTCATGACTTGATCTAAAAGAAAAAAGTCAGAAAATAAAAGCACAATACGTACCTTGGCGCAACTCCGTTCGCGAGGCAAACATCGCCATGAAGTCCATTCTACCCTTTTTCGAGGGTAAAACAGGGGACTTCGAAGCGACCTCCGGCGCAGCCTCGGCATCTTGTTGCGCTTGAGGTTGATCCACCAAGGTCGCCGGCTCTACAAACATTTGAGTGAGCAAAGATTCATTAGTAATTCTATCAGAATCGCACTCATAGAACCATAAAAGATAACCAAAAGATAAGCAAAGTATACCTGTCGAAGGCGCAACGCCGCTTCCCTTTTCCACCGCGCGAAGGGAGGAGGTAGTGGCACCATACCTCGTGTGGACAGGAGGTCTGCCCACTTTTTGAGGCAGGGAAGACAAGGAAAACTTGGGGGGAAATTCCTGGGTTTTCTCAAATCCCCTCGCCTGAGTAGGAGGATCCTGAGCAACAGGGGCAACATCTTTCTTCTGTTTCTTACTAGCCCCTGCGCCAGTTTTCCCCTTAGCTTTACGCTTTAGTTGGGGCGCCTCCTCCTCCTCCTCCTCCTCCTCTTCCGCGAGCTCCAGCTCGTAGTTCTCAAGCGCGTCTACAATACGTAGAAAAGAAGTGTTAGCCAAATTTGGTATTATAAAGGCAAATGTATAAGTACAAAGGCTTACCAGGCGCATCGCTGTCAAAGGGAAATCCCAGATCAACAGGGATGAACATGTCATCGAAGCGATCGGGGAAGCCAACCTCCCCAGCGCCCAGCGCGACGGAGCCACCCTCCATATGCTCATCATAGGCGGCGTGGACATACTCCTTGCTGACTGCACAAAACAAGTCAAATGATATCAGCAAAACGAATTATATTCGCGCAGAAGTAAGGCAATGAGATTAACTTACACAAGCCGTCAACTTGGATAACGGGCTCAGTCGCGCTGTCAGCCCACCTCCTGCTCATACCAACCCCCACCAGCGCCTCCTCGCAAATTTTCTTGGCGGGGGATGGTTCGGCAGTCAACTTTTTAACCCAGGCGCCAGTTGGGTTCTTGAAGACACCCACATCCGCAGGCGCAGAAGAGATCGCGCGCATGGTCATGCGGATGGGGATCACACCAGCCCTGATATAGAAAAATCTCTCGGACCAGTCATGAAGGCTCTTGAATGAAACAGTGCAGCACTTGACCTTCTGACTGCGAGGAATAAATGAGAACCAAGAATCTTGGATCTTGGGCTTATAAAAAAACTGAAAGCGCCGAGGGGTGGGCTCCTCGCGCTGAGATTTGCACATGAACTCAAAGTGAGTCATGCGCACGAGTCCAAACGGATGGACTTGGGATATATGAATCCCATAAAACCTAAGCACCGCACCCACAAACCTTGTCATCGGGAGACGAAGGTTGCAGTGGGTGAAAAAATGGCAGTAAAGGGATATATAGCCGGTAGGCGGGTCCGCCGCCGTTTGCCCGGCCCCAGGCAACATGCAGCCAAACTCAGGGAGAAAACCCTGAGAGGCGATAAGGCTGTCAAAATCGGACTGCCTAAGTTTGCAGGGGATCTCATCCCACTTCTTCACTGCCTTAGTCCTCCCTACCTCCTCCGATGAGGCCTCAGCAGCCCTCTTCCCCTTGCCGGTCTTCTTCAACGTAGACATCACTAACGATTTCACACGGCAATGGATGGGGGAGATTGTGTTGTCTGAGCTATCAGACATACAACTGTAAAAACGGACAAAGGATGCTTCTGAAGAACAGAGATCTGGAAGCAGAAAGGTAATCGGAATAGAATGAAAGAAAGGAAAGCTTTGAATAAAACAGCAAAGAAGATGAAGAATAAAAACTCTAAGGGCTGGCTTTTATAGGCCCAGGAGAGAGAAAAATTGGTGCTGATCGGACTTCACGCGCCCCCACTCGCAGGTGTAAGCCAACGCGAGCGCGACACGTGTCCCTGACACTGTGTGAGGGGACACGAAAAGAAACTATACAGCTGCTGCCAGAGTTCACGCGCCACCACTCGCACGAACGGACCAACGCGAGCGCGACACGTGTCCCTGACACTATGTGAGGGGACACGAAAGGCAACTGTAGCACCTCGAGCACACGAAAGGTCTGACACGTCTCCATCACTGACGCATGTCAGCAACAACCAACCACGTACAGGGACGATTCGTTTTCAACCAAAAGGATAGAATTTCGCGCAACGATGAATAATAAGAAGAAAAAGACAAACCCTTACTAAAAGAGCAAACTATAAGTCTAATATCTATCTTACCTCGCTCGCGCGATACAAGACACACATTAAACTGGGGGGGCTTGAAGAGGTATGTACCCGCCTCAACACCGAGCGAGGCGGGTCAAACCACAAGATATAGACAAGAGGCTTGAAATCAAGACATTATGAAGGCACAAAGCCAAAACCTATGCGCATGGCGCATATCACATATGCTCACGCATATCACATATGCTCATGCATCACATGCTCAGGCATCACATGCTCAGGCACCACAGATGCTCAGGCATCACATATGCTCACGCATCACATATGCTCACGCATATCACATATGCGCGTGGCGCATCCGCGCGTGGCGCATATCACATGCTCGTGCGTATCACATTTGCGCATGAAACATCTGCGCGTGAGAATAAAGAGAAGACCTCGCGCATCCTCAGGATAGGCGCATATCACACATGCACATAATCAACCTCGTCCTTATCCAAATCAGGATTAGGGCAACCTTGATTGTGCACGTCAGACAACCTTCCAGAATGTATCTTTTTAAGGAATAAGAATATGCTGATGTTGACAGCTGCCAATGAAAGGTGGACAACTCAGCAAAACCCATGTGCTACCACGTGATTATAACCAATGAAAAAGCACCAGGTGTCCCAAGGACACGTGGCGCAAAGCAATTGGAGGAGGCCAACAAGGCCCTAATTAGGTCTGAGCCCAATCATGGGAAACCCTAGCACTATAAATACCACATCAACTCCACAAGGAGAGGACACAAAAACACACAGTATTCAGCTATATTAAGCAATACACTCCAAATTCCTTACTCTCATATTATTATCTTCTCCTACAAATACTTATTCTCACACCGGAAGGTTACCCCAAAGAGGACCCCTCTGTCCCTTTCTGAGGGGTAAGTTTACGGTGCTGTTCATTTTGTAGGTGGAAGAACCCAGATCCCAGAGAACCATCGGTGAAATAGCATAATCACACCCGAGGAAAGTAGATCGTCTACCAGTGAGTCGATCCACGTTTCTTCAGGTACATTAAAAAAATGTATTACTTACATAATTAGAAGAAAAGTCTTTTTTATGTGTGTGTATGATTCTTTTTATTTTTGTTGTGAAATGACGATTTAACGTTTTACTTCTAGTTTATATTATCTGTTAAAATCCTTTAGCTTTGAGTTTTTCCTTAATTTATCTGACATTTTTTTAGTTAATATAACGTATTTACTGCATGAGTTTGAACGAATGATCACATTAGGAGTTTTATATTTGACATTTATACTTATCATCTAATGAATAACATGCTAAGTTACATCGTAAAGCATGCATTCCGATATGTATTTCAAATCCCGAACACCGATTACCCTGATAACTGAAACCAATTAACCCGAATCTTATCATCTCATTCAAACTGAACCGAACTGAACCTTCAAGTCTTTTTAAACACAAACCGTCTTAAAATAGTTTCCACATCTCATATTCTCATATCCTTCAAAGCCTCATCTCTCCCTCCAAAATCCCCAAATAATAATAATATTCATTTCTAGGGTTAGGGTTTCACTATTCAATCTCCACCGGAAGCCATGCCGTTGTTTCTCTCCGACGAAGAATACGCCCGGTGCTCCGGCGATCCATCACTAATCTCTCAGAAAGCCGACGCTTACATCCAAAACCTCTACAATCAACTCGAGACTCAAAAGGCTCAATACGATGCTGCGTCTATTACGGCCGAACAAACCTGTTCGCTTCTGGAACAGAAGTATGTTTCGCTTAAAGCCGAATTCGTTACGATTCAATCGGATAACTCGAGACTTTGTGCTGATTTAGAACACCGTGTTTCGGAAGTCGCTCAGATTCAAGCCGAAATGCATCAGATTCATCTTCAATCTGTAATATTTTTATTTATTTGTTTGCTTATTATGTTTACTTGCTATATGATGTTTTAATTGCAACCGTTTTAATTGGATGTAACTTTAGGCAGTGTTGTAGACGTCGCTAGTAGGGCGGCAATTAATCGGGATTGGTCGGGATTAACCGGATTGGAATTATTATATGTAGTTTTCGGTTTTATATGCACACACATTTTTATATGTAATTTATATATATATGCACATTTCTGTATGTAATTTCAATATACACATGTTTTTATAAGTAGTTTATATATTTACACATGCATACACACGCATTTTAATTTAGAAAAACGTGTATCGGAAGTCGGTTATATTCAAGCTGAAAAGCATCAAATTTATCTACAATATGTAATGGTTCTTTTATTTATTCTCTTATTATGTTTACCAGCTAGATGATGGTTTAAGTGCAACCATTTTAATTGATTCTGTTGAATTTGGCTGCTTGTAGTGTTATGTGATACCAAGTTTTTTGTGTTTTTTAGATGCAACTCTAGGGATAGATGGTGCAGTTGCATTATTGATTAATTCATGCAGCCATTTTAATTGATTTGGCTGAAGTTGGCTGCTTGTAGTGTTATGTGATCTTGAAGTTTGTAAGTTTTTGTTTTAGAGGTAACTCTAGGGATAGGTCGTGCAGTTGCATTTTTTATTGATTCATCATGTTTTTCTGCTAGATAATGTTTTTCAGTGTGACAGTTCTAGTTGATTTTGCTTCTTGTTTATGTGATCATGAACACTCAAAAGTAATTCTTTTTATAGATGTAAGTTTAGGCAGTGTTGCAGAAGTTGCTAGTCGGGCGGTGGGTGGAGACTGGCGATTAATTGGGATTAGTTGAGATTAGTCGGATTGGAATTTTTATATATAGTTTTCAATTTTATATACATATACATACACATTTTTACAAGTAATTGTACACACACACACACATTTTAATTTAGAAGAACGTGTATCGGAAGTCGCTCAGATTCAAGCCGAAAAGCACCAAATTCACCTCTAATCTGTAATCTTTCTTTTGTTTATTTGTGTTTTTGTTTGCTTATTATGTTTACTTGCTAGATGATGTTATAATTGCAACTGTTTTAATTGGTTTTAGTGGGAAAAAAGGTTTTGCTTACTTCATGTAACTTTAGGGGTAAATGGTACACTCAGCGTTATTGATTTGTTCACCATGTTTTCCTGCTAGATGGTACAATTGCATTATTCTAGATGTAATATTTCTTTTTTTTTTGTGTTTTTATTTGCTCATTATGATTACCTACTAGATGATGTTTTAATTGCAACCACTATAATTGATTTTACTGAGTTTGGCTGTTTTTAATGTTATGTAAATTTAGGGATAGATGGTACAACCTTTTTAATTGATTTGGCTGAATTTGGCTGCATGTAGTGCTATATGATCTTGAACATTGTAAGTTTTTGTTTTTATTTTAGAGGTAACTATAGGAATAGATGGTGCAGTTGCATTTTTTAAATGATTTATCATGTTTTCCTGCTAGATGATGTTTTCGTTGTGAAAGTTCTAATTGATTTTGTTGAGATGTTCACTGTTTCTATTTGAATTTGGCTACTTGCTTATGTGATCATTAACACTCCAAAGTAATTCTTTTTCTAGATGTAAACCTAGGGATAGATGGCACAATTGCATTATTGTAGATGTAATATTTTATTTATTTAATTGTGGTTTTATTTGTTTATTATGTTTACCTGCTTGATGATGTTTTAATTGCAACCATTATAATTGGTTTTAGTGGGAAAAAGGTTTTGTTTTCTGAATATAACTTTAGGATAGATGGTACAATTGCATTATTGATTTGTTCATCATGTTTTTCTGCTAGATATTTTGCAACCATTGTAATTAATTTTACTGAGAAGGTTTACCTTTTCTAATTGAATTCGGCTGCTTGTACAGTTATGTGATCATGAACACTCAAAAATAATTGTTTTCTATATGTAATTATACGGATAGATGGTTTCATATCTGATTTGTTCATCATGGTTTCCTGCTGAATGATGTTTCGATTGTAATCATTGTAATTGGTTACTGAGAAGTTCACTTTTTTAACTGTACTTGGCTGCTTGTTTTCTAGATGTAAATATAGGAATAGATGGTACAATGATTTGCTCATTATGTTTCCTTGTTAGATGATGTTTTCAATTGCATTCATTTAACTGGCTTTACCGCTTTACTAAGAAGTTCACCTTTTCAATTAGATTTCTGCGATTTGTACTGTTATGTGATTATGGACACCCAAAAGTTTCATGTTTTTTAGACGTAGATATAGGGATAAATGGTACAACTGGCAAAATAAGTTAGTAAATTGTTGTTCAAATTAAGTAATGTGTTATTCATGTATTTTCTTGAAGTACTTTTGAAACTGCAACTGGAATGTCGCTGAAATCCGTTTTTTCAATAAATATTATAATTAATTGGGTTATTTTTTTGTTAGATTGGCAAAGATGGGGATATTGAGCGTCTGTTGCTGGAAGTTTCCAAGCTTCAAAAGTCAAAAAGTCAACTGCTGCAGCTGACCGAGCATAAGGATTTGGAGATTAACGAGAAGAATTCTAGCATCAAGGGTTATCTTGACAAAATTGTTTCTTTGACCGACACTATTTCGTCCAAGGAATCACGGATTAGTGAATTGGAGACCGAGCACGCACGCATCCATGCTTCTTTGGCTCGGTTGACTCAAGAAAAAGAGTTGGTCGATAGACACAATCTTTGGCTTAATGACGAGTTGACCGCTAAAGTCAACAGTCTTTTGGAGCTAAGAAAGACACATAATGAACTAGAGGCGGATATGTCATCCAAGCTTGAAGATCTTGAAAGAAAACACAATGACACGTGTAACACATTAAAGTGGAAAGATGATAAAATCAAGGAACTTGAGTCAAAGATTGAAGCTTTACAGAATGAACTCTGTTCATCTAAAGATATGGCTGCAGCGACTGAAGAACAGCTGTCTGCTGAGCTGTCAACTGTAAACAAACTCGTTGAACTCTACAAAGAGAATTCAGATGAGTTGTCCAAGAAGGCTAACGAGCTTGAAGGCGTTATTAAGGCTCTTGAGACACACGCGAGTCAAGTTGAAAACGATTATAAAGAAAAACTTGATAAAGAAACATCTACTAGAATACAACTCGAAAACGAAGTTTTACAATTAAAAGAAAAACTTGAAAAGTATGAAGCAGAATTGGAAAATTACAGGAATTCAGACCAGCTTAATCTTTTGCAGATGGGCAGTTATAGCACAAAAACATACGGAGACCGTATTAACAAAGATGATGATAATAACAATAATTTAATGCTTGTTCCGAGTGTTCCATCAGGCATTTCAGGGACAGCATTAGCTGCTTCTCTTCTTCGTGATGGTTGGAGTTTAGTAAAAATGTATGAAAAATACCAAGAAGCGGTAGATGCTTTGAGACACGAGCAATTGGGAAGAAAACACTCACAATCGATTCTGGAACGTGTTTTGCATGAAATCGAAGAGAAAGCCGAGGTTATATTAGATGAACGAGCGGAACACGAAAGAATGGTTGAAGCATACGATACACTAAATGAGAAACTGCAGCATTCACTCTCTGAACAAACCGTTCTTGAGAGAACCGTTCAGGAGTTAAAGGCTGAGTTAAAAAAACATGAGCGCGACTACAATATAGCTCAAAAGGAAAACATTGATTTACAAAAACAGGTGACGATTTTATTAAAAGAATGTCGGGACATACAACTTCGTGGTGGATCTGGTAATTATGATTCTGTTGAAGGCCAGATGGATGTTGGTTTGGATTCTGATGATGTTTTCTCTGACCGAATGTTGACTTTTAAGGATATTAACGGATTAGTCGAGCAAAATGTACAGCTTCGTGGTCTAGTTCGCCTTCTTACCGAGCAGATTGAAACAAAAGAAACCGAGTTAAAGGAGAATTTTGGAAAGGAGTTTCAAAAGCATTCTAAAGAAACCGCTTCTAAAGTTGATGCAGTATTGGCTAGAGCAGAAGAACAAGCACAAATGATTGAATCACTTCATACATCTGTTGCAATGTACAAAAGATTATATGAAGAAGAACATAAACGCCACGTTCTTCAAATTCAATCTTCAGATCCCGAACCGGTTGACATACGAAACAATGTTCCACTCATTGTAAGCTCTTTAGACGCTTCTTCAAAACGAGCATTAGAACAAGCTTATGAACGTATGAAGCTTCTAGAAGAAGAGACAACAGGGTTAAGAAGCGAGATCATTACATTAAAGTCACAACGTGACAAGTCAGCTTTAGAGGCGACTTTTGCTCATGAGAAACTTGAAAGATTTATGAAAGATTTTGACCGTCAACGGGAGGAAATGAATGGTGTTATTGCAAGAAATGTTGGGTTTTCACAATTGGTGGTTGATTATCAAAAAAAGATTCGCGAAGCTTCTGAATCTTTGCATATTGCAGAAGACCTGTCACGCAAGTTAAACATGGAGGTATCGGTTTTGAAACGTGAGAAGGAGATATTAGTGAATTCTGAAAAACGAGCGTTTGAGGAGGTGCGTGTTATGTCAGAACGTGTTCATCAATTGCAGGCTACTTTGAATACAATTCAGAGTGCTGAAGAAGTGAAAGAAGAATCTAGAAGTGCTCACCGTATGAGCCAAGAAGATTATGTGAAAAGAACTGAACGGGATTGGGCTGAGGCTAAAAAAGAGCTTCAACAAGAACGTGATAATATTCGCCAGCTCACACTGGAGCACGAATCAGCTATGCGATCGTCCATGCAAAGAATTGAAGAGATGGGGAAAGAATTAGTCGATGCTTTACGCTCGGTTTCTGATGCTAATGCTCGTGCTTCTGCTGCTGAAGAGCGTTTATCCAAGTTAGAGAAAATGAAAGGTGTTGTGGGAAATGACGAGAATGCCCTTGTCTTATCAACTACTGACGAAATCTCAGTGTTGAAGGAACAGATTGAGAAATTGAGATCAGAGTCTCAATCTGATAAAGAACACATGTTGCAGTATAAGCGATTAGCACAGGTGAACGAAGCTGCGCTGAAGGAAATGGAAACTCGGCACAAACAGTTTAAAACCGAGGCCGAAAACATGAAAAAATCATTGGAAGATGAAATTGTGTCGTTGAAAGAACAGATTAGTCAGCTTCAAGATGGTTATAACTCAAAGGCACATGAAGCAGCTTCAGCTGCTGTATCACAAGAACAAGCTCTAGCTTCTTCATGGTCTGAAATTTCTAAGTTAAAAGAAGAATTAACTGCAAAATCATTGAGTATCGAAGCTTTAGAGTCACAATTAACCGCCATGAAAGATGATTTGGAAAGTGAACATAAAAAATGGCGTACTTCTCAAGATAATTATGAAAGACAGGTTATTTTGCAGTCTGAAACGATTCAAGAGTTGACCAAAACATCACAAGAATTAGCATCAGTTAAGGAGAAAGCGACTGAACTCCAACGCCTATCCGACATTCTTAAAACCGAAAATGATGAGCTAAAGAGCAAGTGGGAGACTGAAAAAATGGTTCTAGAGGATTCCAAAGATAAAGCAGAGAAAAGGTTTAATGAAATTAATGAACAAAACAAAATCTTGCTCGATCAACTCGAGGCGTTACACATTAAGCTGGCGGAAAAGAGTCACGGTTCGGGTGAACAGTCTTCGGATGATGGTGGATTACAAAACGTGGTTAAGTATTTAAGGCGGTCAAAAGAGATAGCAGAAACTGAGATCTCTTTGTTAAAGCAGGAAAAGCTACGGTTACAGTCACAGCTTGAAAGTGCCATGAAGGCCGAATCAGAAGCTCAAGCATTACTTCGCACTGAGCGAGAAAATTCTCGATCGGTTCATTTTACAGAGGACGAGTTTAAAGCGTTACAGGTTCAAGTTAGAGAAATGAATTTGCTGAGGGAAAGTAATGTACAGCTTCGAGAAGAAAACCGCCATAATTTTGAAGAGTGTCAAAAGCTTCGTCAAAAAAACTGTAATGCTAAAACTGAAGTCGAGAGTTTAAACGTTTTGGTGGTTGAAAGGCAAAACGAGGTGGAAGTGTGTAAGAGAGAGATAGAAATGCTAAAGAAAGACAAGAAAGATTTAGAAACAAGAGTAACCGAGCTGCTTGAACGGTTTAAAGATGTGGATCTTGAAGAATACGTTCGAATCCGAACTGATTATCAACAGATAAACGTGAAGTTGTCAGATAAAGATGGACAGTTAGAGGAGGTTAAGAAACTTATGTCTGAAAAGCAAGATGTAATCGTACGGTTGGAGACCGATCTTGCAAGAAGCAAAGTGGAAATAGATGAACGGGAGTTGAAAATAAACAATATTGTGCAAACTGAGAGTTTGTTAAAATCAGAAGTTGAGAAACAGAAGAGGATTATTTTATCGTTAAAACGGAGGTGTGATAATTTGGCGAAAGAGAAAGAGGAAACATCTAAGAAGAATCAAGAACTTTCTAAAGAGTTAGTTGATTCTAACCAAGTGAAGAGAACCAATGTAGACAGTTCGGGTGAACAAGCAGAAAAAGATGCAAGAATTCAAATGCTTGAAAACACAGTTGAGAAATTAAGAGATGAGTCAAAAGAAAAAGAAGAAAAAGATACAAGGATACAAATGTTGGAGAAAACAGTGGATCGGTTAAGAGACGAGGTTAAAAAGGGAAAAGATGAAGTTCGTGTTGAAAAGTCAAAGAACCAAAAAACTGAAAAGGGTATCGGTGAGGAACGGTCAAAGCTGGCAGACGAGTTGGAGAAACATAAACAAGCATTGAAAAACTTATTAGACGAAGTTGAAAAGCTGAAAACTGATGGTGATATGTTTGATGACGTGGCAGCCGCCTGCCTTGCCGCTGTGGAAAACATTGAACAGGTAGCACATAATTTAACCCCTGAATTTGGAGTTGTAACTGCTACAGACACACCACCAGTAACCACCACAAGCGAGGCGGTTACTACTACTATGCCAGTGGTAGGGGAGAGTGCAAAGCCGCCGGTCGCATCAAAACAGAAAGTCGAACCGCGTAAAGTCGCACGGAGGTTAGTCCGGCCTCGTATTGTAAAACCCGAGCAACCAAAGCGTGATGTGGATATGTCAGAAGCGGTTGGTGTGGTTGATGTTAATGCCACGTCATCTGCACGCAAACGTCCCTCTACTTCAGAGGGATCACATGTGAGTGACATCAGCGCCGCTGACGTGGCACCGCCTCAAGTTAAGAAATCTAAAGGCTCAGAACAACCACAGGAGGGTGGTGAGCCTCCTGAAACTGTAACTGAAGAGGATGATAATACTGGAAAAGACGAGGAGGTTGAGGCAGGTGGTGAAGATCAGGTGGTTGAGGAAAGTGATGTTTTTGGTGAAGAGAATGTGAACAAAACTGAAAGTGAAGACCAAGTTAAGGTTAGTGAGGCGGAGCACGCACCATTGCAGCCTGTAGCAGAAGGAGGAAGTGAGCCTGAGGAGGGTGAAATGGTTACTGATTCTGTTACTGTTGTTGGCCAAGAAACGGATCCGATTAGGTCGCCTTCACCTTCACCTTCAACTATGCCAGTTGAAGAGGATATGATTGAAGAAACCCTAGGTGATTTGGAGGTGAGTTCTCCATTGTTACCAATGGAGGATAATGAAGACAAAAATGAAGAAGGTGAAATAGAACCGGAAGAAACAACTCCTGAAAGTTCAATAGATAAGCAGGTAATTAATGACGGAAATGATGAAGCAGGGTCCACTGCTGAAGAGGCTACCATTGATCCTGTTACTGTTACTGCTCCTGTAACCGTAACAACTGCTGTTATAGTTCCTCCTGTAAATGAGAAACCTGTAAACACTTCTGTTACTGCTGAACCATCACAGAGTGTTGGAAATCAAGATAGTGTGGTTACATCAACAGGGGCCACACAGGAAGAACCTGTTGTTGATACGGGGTCCACCACTATAAATTTGAATGAGAGAGCGAGACAGAGGGCTCTGCGGAGACTGGCGGGACAGGGACAACAACCTTTGCCACCTGCCACCAGGGGCCGTGGACGGGTCGTTCTGCGCGGGAGAACTCGTGGTGGACGTACTGGTCGTGGTGGTCAAACACCTGGTTCTCAGGGTATGTGATGTTTGTTAAAAAAATTTATAGTTTCATAGAGCAGTTAACTGACGTGTTGACTTTTTTTATGCTTGTAGGAATGTGATGTGGCGCCTATACCTGATGTTGATCTCCATCTTTTTATTGTCAGGTAGTTACTCTCGAAATAATAATCTGAGGTTTTAAATTAAGCGTTTTAGGATGATTTATGTGTTAAAATACACCTGATGAGCCATTCAACATGTTTGACCAGTTTGATTTTAGCTATAATGTCTCTATTTTTTGGACTGTTATGTATGTATGCAAACAAACACTATAAGCTGTTTCGGATGAAGTTGAAAAGCTTAATCTTGAGGTTGATGTAGATTTACAAAAAGAAGAAATTTTGAAAAGATTTTGACTAGTGAGGCTTTGAAGTTCATGAGGTAGGCTTACCTGTTACTGTTAGGGTAACTAGAACTTTTGCAATAGTTAAAAGATGATTGGATTAAAGTTTCAGAATGAGTTATAGTTTATAACACAGTTAAACACCATTCTATACTTATTAAAGTATCTTTAAACTTTTGTGAATGTTCTTTTTACTCAAAGTTTAAGCCGGGTAAACCTATCTTACTAGCTTTAATATCAATTAGTAAGAATCTCTTCAAAATGTTTTCTTTTTGTAAATGTACGTCAACCTCTTATCCCGCCTGCTGGTTTTTTTCTTTTCTATTTTTTGCTTAAAAGAAAATAATTAAATTCATTCTTTACGGTTGTACAGACTTCTTAGATTTACCTTTGAATATCTTACCTGCCTTGTCTATTATATATTATTTTGGTGTGTAGGTTGTGGATAGTTTGATTAGTATTCGGAATGCAGAAAGCTAAATAAGCTATTGTTGGTAATCAAAGTCTTGTAGAGCTGGATATGAAGGTTTGTCTTAGAAGATCAATTTCATTTCATTTCGTTGTCTCGCATATACATATTATCATATCGATAATTAATTCCAATTCTTTTATTGCAGGAAGTTTTGGATGAATATAATGGTCAATCTTGAAGTTATGGAATTTGATATTTAAATTAATCTTTTTTTATGATATATCAACAGACCGGATGATTTAGTTGTATTTGAGTTTTCGACTGCACTAGTGCATTTAGTACGTTTTCCTGTCTTGAAGGTGGATGTTATCACTTACCTACATGTGACCCAGTGATCATGTTTGGGTAAGAGAGTGCATGGTTTGTTTTTACCATGTGTGTTTTGGTGTTTAATATTTGAAGAGCCTAAGTTGGTATTTACAAGTCATTTCTGTTTTTTTTGTCCCGAACGTTTGTGTTCATTGTCATCAGTTAGCATACACAACATGTGTATTTGCAACGCATATTAGGCGTATGTGTATCAGTTTTCTGTTTGCACTAAAATATACACATGTTTAAAACACTCTTGGATCAATTTGCAGCAATCATAGGGAGTTAAGAACTATCAACAACCAACTTAAATACGAACCGTTCATACAAGTAGCCAATGATAAGGTGTCATGTTACATGTAATCATTGAAAACGATAAGGAATTAGCTCAAGAAAACAGGTGCTAATGGCAGTGCCACCGTCAAACATTGTGGTCGTGGGTTGGAGAGGAAATGATACTTATTCCCTTCGCAAAACTGCGAAAGTGGAAGCATGTCTCTTGTGCATTATTACTTGTTCCATCTAATCATTTTAAGCTAAGTTCACCAACTATGTAATTAGCCTAATTACTAATTAGATTAATGCCCCAGACCCTACCTATAGCTCTGCTGTCGGTGGGATTTTACTGGGTATGATTGATTGACTAATTAGATTAATGCATAAAATATAGTGGTGAAAGGTATTTACAATCATTATATGATTCCCTAAATAATAATGATCAATAATATTAACAAGTATCAGGGAGACATTGAGTACATACATGTGCGGTTGAAAAAATAGATTTTGATGAATAGGAAAATTATAGAGACAGACACGTAAATGGTTTTTGATATACATAATAATAAAGATCACCATAATTAGTTTTATGTTTGTTTATTTTATTTCAAAAATAATAGTACGAGTGGTTCTAACATCATGATCAAGTCGTATTAAACACGTGTATTAAAATTTGCTTAGCATGTAGCCCTTTATAATCACATATCAATAATGCTACATGTTACGGTGTACCGAAAACACTATCATTACATGACATGTAGATAAATCCTGATCACAAATATCATTTCAAAATTTTCAAGAAATGATGTTCAAATATCATTTCTTTCATGACATGTAGATAAATCCTGATCACAAATATCATTTCAACTTTTCAAGAAATGATGTTCAAATATCATATCAACTTTTTAATCAGCAATATTATTGAAAAATTGCAATTCTGCCCTTTGACCTTTATGGTCAAATTTGGTCTAATCTTCGCCGAGAAATAGTCAAAAGGATAATTCATCCTTTTTGATCATTCAATTATAAGCATTTACAATTTCAAGGAATAAGCATTTACAAAAATCTAACACCAACGAATCAAAGAATGCTGAAAACCGTAAAAATATTTATAAAACTTCACTCCCGCTTTCGTCTTCGTGTTCTATGAGATTGCCACGTCCACAACATTAAAAACATCAAAAAGATCACACCAGCAGATGTCCACATAATCACCAGCCATCTTGGCATTGGAGTTGGAAATAAACCTAAAAAATAAAAACCATTATTTAGCATAATGCAAATAGTCAATGTTTGACTTTCTTGGTCAAACCGACTAAATTTTGAATCTTTCATCACAACTTGCTTAATGGACCTATATAGACTAGGAAACACAGGGAAAGACAGTCTTGGGGGTCCCCAAAACAGAGTGAGAACTAGCCCTTTGAGGAGCTCTCTAAGCTGTCTAACTCTCTATTACCATGTGCAGAGGGAAACCAGGTTCAATAGCCGGATAGAGTAAGAAAACAACTAAATAGAAATGAGTACTTGCTACGGGTGAAGGAGTAAAAAGTTTCAATAAAAAATATCCTTAATGTTGCTAGCTTTACCAGCGGTAGGAGAGTTAAAAGTCGTATTTGCTTTTGCTTTTCTTCTCTTGTTCTCTTTTCTTAGTTAGGCCCAAGAAAGTACAAGATATATTTGACTAATATACTAAGATGATAGCTAGAGACTAGAGATGAGAGTGCGGGATCTAGATTTGTAACAAATATTCGACTTTGCTTATGCAAATTGTTATGTACCAAAACCAAAGAATATCGTCGATGGGCTACAAAAAAAGAGGATCCTACTTCGCTCATGTACCGTCTTTTAACTCTCCTACCGCTGGTAAAGCTAGCAGTCTAATACAATTTCTGCAGGTTGCGCTTGCCATGCTGAACCAACTTTTTCCTTTCTTGACTGGTGGTGAACCATCCTCTCTTCTTTCTGGGTCCGCCCGTACCAGCTAACTCGCTTTCCTCCTAAAGGGTCAAAAGGGCCTACCTTGCATACCTGTTATCGGACTGTCATTTTTGATCGAATCTCTGTAGAGGAGTGTGAAGAAATGATAGATGATATTCTGTCTGGTGATTACCAGCTATCTCCAATCCTTGTCTGTCACATAGAGGAGGATGAAGATGAATACGAATCTTTTTGTCATCAAAAAACAGTTCTGAGTTCATCTTTCTGCGGTCTCTTACGTTTTTACCCTAATAAAAAAGCTGGTTATCTCACTCTTAGTAGACCTTCTACTGAGAAGGATGTCTTGTTAATTGCAGCTTTAGAACAAGTTTTATTGGAGAGTACAGAGGAATGTTCTAGTATAGAGGATTACATACCGGAAATATCGAACAGTAAATGCTATACCGGAAATGCGATATCTAAAGTCAATCTCAGTGAATTCCGTACCAAGCAGCCCAACCAAAACCTAACAGTATATCAGATCTATCCTATAAAGGTAGTCCAACACAAGTAATCGATACTACGCCTTCGCCCTTTGAGAAGTTACTTTGTGAAATAGGATTGCTCCCTTGTACAATTTCTTCATTTTAGATAGCTAGAGCTAAGCCTGTCCTAAGTATGAGTCGGGTAGGACCTTTCAGTCAAGTCATCGATTCAGGAAAGGCTATGCTAGGGCGTGTGGTCGACGCTTTGGGAGTACCTATTGATGGAAGAGGGGCTCTAAGCGATCATGAGCGAAGACGTGTCGAAGTGAAAGCCCCTGTGATTATTGAACGTAAATCTGTGCACGAGGTATGTTTTCAATTTTCATATTAGTGAAATACACACTAAAGATTTAGATTCTGAGTTGGCTTATGAGGCACGATAGCGAGACCTAGCATCTCTCAGCTCAGATTCGGCATATCTGGTCTATTTTAGAAAGACTGTTTTCGACAGTTTTGTTCCATAGTACTGGCCGTAACCAGCTTAACCCATTACCGTAAGATAGTCCACTCAAACCCCTCCTCTTCAATCAGTACGTAGGGGAGAAGGGTAGACCCCTGTTTTTCAATCTTTTACTAGATACAGATGATGTTCAGCGGGCTAAACCCAAGGTAGTTCAGTTCCAGAGCTGAAAGCAACTTCCGATAGCTCATTCCCTGCCGACTAGAGTGTGCCATTCACGGTAATGAAAAGGAGGTATCAACGAGCCTTCCCTGCATTAGAATGAGCAGTGGGAAGGGATAGCATCTATGTACCGCATTGACTACATTTCTCCTTCGAGATTGTGAAGGCAAGACGCTCTATTTGCGGTTGCGTTTAGTTAGCTGTTCTTGAGAATGAGAATGTAGGGATTGTTGTCTTTGGTAGTGATACTGCTATTAAAGAAGGAGATCTTGTCAAGCGCACTGGCTCTATTGTGGATGTCCCTGCGGGAAAGGCTATGCTAGGGCGTGTGGTCGACGCTTTGGGAGTACCTATTGATGGAAGAGGGGCTCTAAGCGATCACGAGCGAAGACGTGTCGAAGTGAAAGCCCCTGGGATTATTGAACGTAAATCTGTGCACGAGCCTATGCAAACTGGGTTAAAAGCGGTAGATAGCCTGGTTCCTATAGGCCGTGGTCAACGAGAACTTATAATCGGGGACCGACAAACTGGGAAAACAGCTATTGCTATCGATACCATATTAAACCAAAAGCAAATGAACTCAAGGAGCACCTCTGAGAGTGAGACATTGTATTGTGTCTATGTAGCAATTGGACAGAAACGCTCAACTGTGGCACAATTAGTTCAAATTCTTTCAGAAGCGAATGCTATCTATTGTGGTTGTTTCGGTACTTCTGTAAGCCTTGCACCTCTATTGAGTAATGCCTGAGTCGCAGCATCCAGGTCTGACCCAAATTGAGCAAGGGCGGCCACTTCGCGATATTGTGCCAATTCCAGTTTTGAACTACCGCAGACTTGTTTCATAGTTTTCAACTGAGCGGCAGACCCAACACGACTGACAGATAAGCCGACGTTAATAGCAGGTCTAATTCCGCGATAAAAGAGCTCTGTTTCCGAACAGATTTGTCCATCAGTAATGGAGACCATTCATGGTCTCTGATCTCGAGACGATTCTGATTGATAATAAACATAGACCTTATGCCGCTGGTCTCATGTTGGTTCGTCCTGGTATAGACGTCAAGGAGAGTCTCATTTATACCTACTTCAGTGAAGACTACTCTGGATACATAGAATCATTTGAAGAAGTGGAAAATGCTTCTTTTATGCCTCGGGTATTAGCTACAGCTCGTATTCATTCAGTAATTCTACCCCTTCTTCATTCTTGGACCTCGTTTCTGAATATTGTGACTCTTCCATGCTGTGTCTCAGGAACCTCTTCAATACGGTCCGGATTGCTAGCTCCCGTGCATAATTTTGCTACAGATGATACACGAGGAATCTTTTTATGGTGGTTCTTCCTTCTAATGACCGGCATATCTATGATTATTTTCTCCCAGATGAAGCAGCAGGCATCGGTCCGTAGAACCCATAAAAAAGAGATGGTTGTGGCGCGAAGTACTCTTGTGCACCTACGTCACTCGGCTCGCGCGCAACCCCGCCCCGTTATGTTATAGAAGAATTGAGCTTCTTGCTGGGCTGGTTATTCGGAGCCAGCAATTGGCTGTCGCATTTCGTCCCGCAACTAGAATAAGATCGCTTCGGGGGTCACTGTGATGTGGCTGAATGTAGAGCAGCCCGCCTTTGATCAGTAGATTATTTAGAACTTCGGAAGATGGTCAAGGTAGCTGGCTTCCAAGCCACTGCACTAGATGCGCATGTAGTCATAGTAGTCGGCCCACAATGCCTCTGTTCTATACTAAAATACTATTTCGGATGAATGGGGAATTACGTCGCTCTTTGATCTGCAGAATAAGGCCTACGAGCTCTCTCTTTTCTTTTATGGAGAGATTATTTTGGATCGCCGTATTATTTCAAATTGAGTTGTCGTGACGAGACCTTTCTTAGTGGAAGATTGGAATTTTCTTCATCACGAGACTGATCGGATCAGACACCCGAGAGACCTCCACAATTGAGTAAGTAAGAGGAAACAAGCAAAGAGTTATGCTTTCATTTCTTTGTTGAGATTGAAATAAAGTTCTTTAAAAAGGGGGTAGGTATAATGAACGCAAGCCAAAGTCAAGAAAAGGACTTCCTTACTTTTAGTCTTAATTACTAGTAGTTTGAAGCGAAACCGGTTTTTGTTTTTTTGCACTCGGTTCCTTCGTCTTAAGTAAAGTGAAGTTTACTTTTTTTATTAGGAACTCTTAGTCGAGCTGATGCCGAGATCTTGTTTTGTTCGAGGTTCAAGAGGAAGAAGAGAAGAGGAACCACCGCCCAATGGTGCTTTTACGAAAGTACGGTCACCGGTGGCTAATACCTTCTCGACACTATCGAACCTGAAATCCACTCTCAATCCCTCTTTTTTTTAGTTGGCGGGCAAGGTTTCCTACCCACTGGCTACTGGCTACCGGCTAAGGAGGTACAGTGTAGCTACTGCAGCTACAGTTGGGTAGCTAGACCATCTACCCTATGTTTCAAACTTGTTAAACCTGGTGGTCAAACCAATAGAACATTGTTTAAACCATACTTGTGAGAGTGACTGTCTTACGCTACAGTAGCTACTGCAGCTACTGTCTTACTGTGTACAGGATGTATAACAATGATACAAATAAGACAGTGTCGATGCTAATTTTTTTAGACGGTTTAAGCGTATATAGAACTCGGAAAGTAAGAAGTTAAAACTCACCATGTCCAAACTTGATACAGATGAAGAGTTCGATGATGCAGATTGCAAGTGAAAGCCAACAAAAAGCTCCCACCTTTTTCACCGGTTTTCTAAAAAAATATATCACAATAAAAAGTTAGAAGTCAAGCATATACATAGGTGGCAAGTTTGACCCGTTGCAAGAAAGAGATGATTACCGGTCTTGTAGGTAGGAATTGTACTCTCGGATAGTAGGGATTGCAATGAGCCACCAAAGGACCAATCTATAAACAATGATCGGGTTTCGAGGTGGGACCCACAGGCAAAACTTGAGGAAAAAGGTATTGAGTTCAACGGTTAAGAACACAATGCAAAGGCTAAATACTTGGATGAACCGCCACGGGCCAAGAAGTGGGTTCCACTCGTCTTTGTCCCAGTGTGCAGGCGTAAATTGACTCAATGTTCGTTTTACCTGCCAAAAAGATGTCCAGCTCATTGAATATTTAATATGGTACATCATATTTTTATATATGTAATGACAAAGAATTGCACACTAACATAAAGACCAATGATAAAATATTACCACTTTTACAAAAAAAGGAGTCAAAGTTTGACCTTTTTTTACCTTAACTTTTTAACCAAATGCATTTCTATATCTAATGTAATGACAAAGAATTGCACACTAACTAAAAGACCAATTATGACATATTACTACTTTAACCAAAAAAAGAAGTCAAAGTTTGACCTTTTTGACTTAAAACTTTTTAACCAAATGTATGAAAAGACGAGCTTACTTTTCCCAAAATATTCGGTTGACGGCTTATTCCCACCCACTCGTATGTTTTGCCATCAAAATAGCGAACGGTATGCATTCCTGCCCAAATACCTGTAAAATGAACAAAATTAATGTTACCAACGTAAAAGTCAACAAAAGAAAAGATGGACTTTTTCTTGGTTCAAAGGACGCATAATGGTTATTCGGGTATGTAAAAGATAAATAATTCTATATTATTAACTAAAGTTTGACAAAATTCTATGAACATTTATATGTTCCAAAGCCAAGTATGCAAAAAACTAGTGATTAGTTTGGATTATTTGAGCAAAAGGTAACAGCTTTTTAGTCCATTTTCCATGCTAGATGTTATAATTATGCATTATAGATTAGGGTTTGTGATTACTTACCAAACCAATTGCAGATTAATATATCAAGAACAATGCTGTCCCACCAGCACTCATTGAAATTTGGCAACATATGGCGAAAAGTTAGCTGAAATATAAAAAAAATGCATCAATCACCCTTTAAAATAAAAATAAAAGACAACGAAACTGTGATCTTTTTAGAAGACTCATCACAGTGCATAAGCATAGTTGAGTTGGGTTTTCTAAAAAAATGTCAAATTAAAAAAAAAATATAGGTAAAAGGCAAACGGGTCAAACGGGTTGAAAGTTGACTAAAGTCTTTATATTTAGTGCATACAACCACCTATATTGTTTTATTCAAACTTCAAGGGTTACATTATTACTCTAATAGTATGTTTATTGTAATCATAATAAACACACTAGTTATCTAAATGGACAAAAAAGTGTTTTGATGGTCAACAGAACCCAAACTGGCCCGCTTTGACTCGTACTAAACAGAAAGTCTATCTTCACTGTCTAACCTCCATTAACTCAAACCCAATTGATAATACCCACAAAAGAGGTTGATTACGAATCATTATCGCTTTTCCCCACCACCCGAAAATATGAGCCGGAACAAATTCATCAAAAAGTGTTTCCTGCAAAATCCAAAACAAATTAGTAGTCTTTAAAAGCTCTTTTGGTCAAAAAGGTCCAATTTTGACCTTGATAATATGCATTTGGTACTTTCATTACAAGATTGATATAAATGAATTTTCTTGTTTAATTTCAAAACCTTTATTATGACTCTTTCGTATATTATTATAACTTTCTTTAAGTTTCAAAGAATATCTAAATATTATAACTTTGTTAAATATGACTCTTTCAATGTCAAAGAATATGCAATAAAGATTAAGGTGAAATGGCTTAATGTAAAATACTCATTTTTATATCATAATCAACACATATCTATACAAAAGTCAAATATTAAAAGGGAATTAAAGAAAGAAATGAAAAGATTGTGAAAGAAGAAATCATACATAAACATTTATAAACCTGCTAGTAGGATTTTCAGGTACATAAAGCCGACAATCCACGCCATATGATCTCTCGGGAAGTTCTGAGAAAATAATAATAATAATAAATATAAAGTCAAGCTACCAAATAAACTAATTTACATATTAAACAGTTTAAAATGTATATGATCAAAAATATGTTACCAACACCAAGATCAGGGTGAAGATACTTCATAAACTGCCTAGCATTGTCACAAGTCTGTCGAAAGATAGCAAATAAAGCAAACTTTAGTAACCATACACTCCCAACATTTGACAAACAATAAAAAACATATTCGTAAAAAAACCTGAAATAGCAAAAATGTTAAAGCAACAAGGTAGATAACAGCCATCCCGTGAACTAGCCGCCAAATTGCAGGATGTGGCCTGATTAGTAACCTGCAAGACCATAATAATGGAATATCATGTCATGCATGCAAATAATAATATGCCCAAAATACCCTTGCAAAGTAACTTGTACCACTAAACTTAGATAAACTTTGGCAACCAACATGAATGATGAATTAAATCGACAAACAATAAGTATATAACGGTATGAGAACTTAAAATATACGTATATATAATGGTATGAGAACTTACGTAGAAGGCGCTTGCAACAAACAATAAGTCAGGAAAACCGCAATCATTGCCCATATGCCCCTTTAAAAACAAATAAACATTATGAATGTTTTCAAGGATAATAAACTCATGCAAAAGAGATGCCACAAAATCTAACCTTTTGACTGATGCTACGATATCAGCCGATGAACTACCTTCAGGATCAAGAGCTCCACTCGCCCAACTGAAATCTCATCCCAAAAGCACATATAAATAAATAAAATAATAATCAAACAAATCCCATTTTATATAACTTAGTTCCATTAAACGTCACCAAACAAGTTCTTTCTAATGTTGAAAATTCCGAGAAACGCATAATGCATTTGTACCTCTTGCTTTAAGTGTTATACTATCTCATTAAATCATTAATGCACAACATACAAGTTTATGAGGTTCTTGCAGTTCTTAACATAAAACTGGTTATGAAAGAATGCGTCCGATATGGGCTCTTAGTCAAACGTCTTAATATATGAAAAAGAAATGCATATTAACAAAGCGTATTGTGGTTTAGACGGTATTTGCTTATTTTGAGCCGGTTATTATACATAGATAAGCACTTTTAAATAAGCAATTTGAAAAATGAAATGGTAAGTAACAATCAATTCAATGACCAAAACTATTGATGTGATACAAGAAACTTACATAAGAAAACATGCACCGATGAACAATAATGTAATCGTACGGGGTTTGTATGCCCAAGCTGTCCACGGGTCAAATTCATCCACAGTAGTCAATGTGCTCACTTCACCATTATATTGACCAGCATTGCCTTGTCTCCTTCCTCTTCTATGACCATTAGCATCCATCTTATACTGTTCACTAGTAAAACAACAACAAAACACCAAAATTATATACCAAAAACCGAACATTTAGCTTGAACACATGATAAAGATTATATAAACAAACAAGAAATGATCCAAATCACAAACAAGAAAACCAACCCATTAATTATCAAATAATTTCAAAATAAATCTTGAAATGATTTTTTAAATTCTAAAAAAAAAAAAAAAAAAAAAAACTTGTGATAGTCGCGGGTTTAAATACCTTTTAATCTTTGGGAATTGAATATAGGACCTACAACCAAGAAAACAATTAAAAAAAAGTACCAACAACTTCTTAAAACCACCAATTCAATTTTTTTCACAAATCAAACACTTTGATCCTTAATTTCAAAAGATTCCCAATAATTCAAGAACCCAAAACTTGATTCTCATTAATTCTCAAACACATCAATAAAAACACAAACTTTATGACAAATTTCAACCCAAGATTCAAAACCCACATCAGAAATCACACAAAAAACATAAAAATTGATTAAAAAATAATAAAAACACAAAGTTGGCACCAAATTTCAATCCAAGATTCCAAACCCACATCAGAAATCACACAAAAAACATAAAAATTAATTTTTTTTTAAATGGAAAAAAAAAGGTACACAATACACACATAGATAGTTATTGAAAGTACACAAGGACATACATGTCCATGTACAACAGAAACAGATTATTATCAGAAGAGAGAGAAAGAGAAAGGATATGTTGATTATTATTATTATTATTACATACACATATACATACATAACACATACATACATAAAGATTGATTGATTAATAAGAAGCCCTAGCAGCAAGATTGATTGATTGATTGATCAACAGCCGTCTGATCTCTGTGAATACAAAGAGTTGAATGATGAAATTAAAAGGGTGTGTATGAAAATGAAAATCTTGATGTTTGGTGTAATAAAAAGATTTTCTTGGTTAATGTTTGAGGTGGGTGAATATATATAGATATAAAGAACGTGTACGTATAGGTATATAGAGAGAGAAAGAAATGAGGGACAGGTTTAATTAGATAAAGAGAATGACGAAGGAAGCCAAAGACGATTTAATAGCGACGTAACATGTTGGATTTGTCGTCTGTATGTTTTAACTCTCTGTAAACACACCGTTGATTAATAATAGTTAATAGTGAATATTATTGAAGAGGTAGGTCCCAGCAGAGCCCAGTTGGACCCGCAAGACTCACCTTGAAGAGGGACGTCTGCGCAACGACCAACTGCTTCCGCAGGACCCACCATGCTTAGAGATGAAGACCTTACGCGCAGTACGCTAGCTGTTCCCGCAGGGAAAGCCTCCCAATGGTAAAGTACCCCGCTTGTTCCCGCAGCTGCGGATACAAGCCATCAGGGAAGGCTACCCGCACTGATAGCAAGGCTACACGCACAAGGCACTAACTCTTGATACTTCAGTAATGTCACCTGAAGGAATGAGCAAGGCGGGAATACTCCCGCCCAAATGAGCCAGTCCGTATGCTTTTGGAAGATCTTTTGTACTATACCTGCCAAGGTATGGGCAAAACAGACGATCTGACCAAAACAGCCCATGAACCAATCACAGGGTGACAGCTCACCGACAACAGTACGAGGAGGAGCACCCTCTAGTACTGTTTGTCACTATTAGCCGCTGCCTACTCACCAACCCTTACTATGGGACGTGCGTAGCCTACAGTTGGTGGAACAGTGCATAGCCGGCAGTAAAGGAACAGTATACAGCCGACCTTGTCACTATCGGCAGCAGCCTATCCACCAACCAGCATGGCTTGTGCGTAGCCCACTGTTGGTAGAACAGGAATACTATTCAGCCGACTGTACCTTCTTGGAAACCTACCCTCGGCTATAAATACTCCAACACCTTGGAATGGTAAGGACATCATCTGATATCTCATTATCTTATCTTCTCTAGCAATCTCTTAATATACAGAGCAATCTAGTCTGATTCTCACGCCGGAGGGTGGTCACAAGGAGGAACCCCCCCTTCTCAGTGACGAGCTTACGGTGTCTGTTTTGCAGGTCACCTGAAGAACAACTTTCTTTGCTGGACCTCATCCTCGTGGGAAACATTACTTAACCCCCAGATTATCCGTAATCTACCCGGGGTCACTTAGTGTTTCTTCATTGGCGCCATCTGTGCATAAAAGCTAGAACTAATTCTTAGTTTTTTCAAAATTTCTGAAGAAATGGTTAACGTTACTCCGGTCCCAAAGCCAGTAAGTGACCAAGAAACCCCGGTAACCACAACCCCAGCAACTGGGGGGAACACCGGCGGTTATACAAATTTTACGAACACTACCCCGGTTACCCAAGCCGGGACAAGTGCAGTAAACAATATTTCACTGGGGTTCACTGATGCCCAGTTGGAGAAACGGACGAGGGTCCCTCGCCAAACACTCGATCAAGTTAAGGCGTGGGCCGAAGCACGGCAGAAAGAGTTCCAAGCTGAGTTGGACGAACGCTTGCGTTCACTTCAACAGGCTGACGAATTCGGCAGTACTCGCCAACATCTCAACATGAACAGTGAGTGCGAGTACTCGGACGATGAGCGGGAAGAATCCGATACCGACGCAAACCCTCGCCATAAGGCAAAAGGGAAGCGTAAGGAAACGGACTTCCAACCGACAAGGAATTTTGGAGAAACCTTTAAACCAACAAACGCGGGGAGAAACCCACGTGACTTCTCCAAAACCTTTAGACCAACTGCTGCAAATGCAGGAAAGTCCAAGTTTGCAAGGGACATTGCGGAAGCAATCGCCCCGAGAAGTGCCAAACAAATGTCCAACATCGGCACTTATGATGGTCTATCCGACCCAGACGACCACTTGAACAGATTCATTGCGGGGGCAACCGTCAGTAACTGGACGGAACCCACGTGGTGTTATATGTTCCAGATGACTCTGGTTGGAGCGGCCAGGGCATGGTTCGATCGTTTACCGGTCCACCACATCTATGATTGGGCGGACTTTCAGAATAAGTTCAGCCAACACTTCAGCCAACAGAGGAAATATACTGAAGAACAGTGGACGATCCTCAACTGCGTTAGAGAGGAGGATGAATCTTTACTAGACTTCATCACTCGCTTCAACTCCAAAAAGCTGAGTCTGGGCAACATAAGTGAAGATCTTGTTCGCGCCGCTTTCATCCAGGGCGCCGAATACCCAGAGCTTATCCACACATTGACGGGTAAGGACGGCATGCCATCCACATGGGATGCCATCATGACGGCGGCCAAGCGCTTTGCCGAGACGGAGAAGCAACTGGGAAGGGATCTTCCCCAGAGTACACACCTCTACACGCAAAGGACTAGAGAAAACAATGTTCGGATCGCCCGGCAGAACAAAAAGAGGAAGCTAGGTATTTGGCAGTCAAGGGTAAACTTTGACACCTCATCCAGCTCTCGCCCTCTTGTTGGCGGAAGGGATAACACACACCCTTCAAGCGGAAAACACCGGTGGACGCCACTCACCAAAAGCGTCACGGAGATATTTGCCACCGAAAAACTACCATGGCCAAAAGCTCCAATGATCCGGCAGCGACCTAATGCGGATCAAAGCAAATCCTGTGACTTCCACGGGACAAAAGGTCATAGTACGGAGGAGTGTACATCCTTGAAGGATATTGTTGAAACATTCGTCAAGGATGGAAGACTTGCACACCTTGTGGCATCAATCAAGAAGGGAGGAAGGAATGATAACCGGTACAGAGGCAACGGATGAAAGCCTGTTGACATCAGCATCAACATGGTTCATGGCAACATCAGAGGAAGAAAAAGGCGAGCGACAGAACCATGCGCGTGGAAGGAAGCTGAGGTGCGCTTCCCGCGAGTGCCAGGAGGACCCAGCAAAGAAGGCCCTATCGTCATCAAAAGCCAGCTGGGGCACTACATCACTTCTCGCACTCTTGCTGACAACGGCGCCTCGTCAACGGTGATGTACAGGCAGTTCTTCGACAAGCTAGATGACGAAGACAAGGAACGCCTGGAAACGATCTACGCCTCGATGGAAGGGTTCGACGGCAGCACAAACACCCCCCTGGGTATCCTATCTTTCCCCGTCACTCTTACGGACGGGAATCACTCACGCACAGAAGACGTGGATTTTGTCGTGATGAGGAAGCCACACCACACATACGACATTCTCTTCGGAAGAGACGGGATGGCAAGATTCAACGCCGTGGTATCTTCAGTCCACGGCATGATGGGATGGCCAACAGCTGAGGGTGTAGCGATGATCACCGGCATTCCCCAGGTATGCATCGCATCTGTCTCATCTAAACCCAAACCAAAGATGGCTAAACCAACCATCACCGAACCGGAAAGATGGGCCTTCAACGGCAAATACCCTGACCAGGCCGTTACCATTGGCCCAACAGTTGTTGATCCCACACGCACCTTACTCAAACGCTTACTACAGAAAAACGCTGACATCTTCGCGTGGACACCAGCTGACATGACTGGTGTACCCCGAAGTAAGGCAGAGCATAAGCTTAAGTGCGATCCGGCTGTTACGCCAGTCGTACAAAAGCGCAGAGTAATGGGGCCAGAACAAACTAACGTGTGTTGAACCCAAGTCAAGGAACTCCTTGACGCAGGCATCGTACGCGTTAGCAGATATCAAACATGGGTTGCAAATCCCGTTATGGTACCGAAGAATAACAAACAATGGCGCATGTGCATAGATTTCAAGGACTTAAACAAAGCATGCCCTAGATATCAAACATGGCATCGTCGTATGATGTGTCCGTAAAGACTCGATGCACAACCTACAAGAAAAAATACAAGTATCAAAACATTTTCTATTTACAAAGAAAAGCGTAAAGACATTATGAAGTTAAACTTACCTGAGATAACGCTTCTCGAAGAAGCCATTCCTTGGCAACCAGAGCCTCTTGGAGGGCGGCTTGAGCTTGGTTACGGGCGCGTTCGGCTTCACTTTTATTGAGGTTGGCAAGCAACACTTCTTTTGCAGCAGCCTCTTCAACGCCCTTTAGCTTCCGCTCAGTGTGGTCAAGCACGCCCCTCTGGTCCAAGATCTCTTGGAGCTTCTTGGCGTCTTCCATCGCCAAGGCATCATGAGCCTGTTGGAGCGCCTCTAATTTGGCTTTAAGTTCCTCATTCTCGAGGCGTAGAGGCTCAGCAACAGCTTCAGCCTTGGTGGCCCTCTCGGTTGCGTTCCGTGCAGTTTCCTTAGCCAGCCGAAGCTGTTCGTTAACAGCTTGGGCAGCCTTGGAACGGGCCTCGAGCCGGGCCTGAACTTCAACCTCGAGGGCCTTGAAGGCCTTCTCCTTTTCCGCAGCCACTGCGGTAAGCCTCCTATTCTCCTCCCGGACAGCCCGCGCCTGAGCTACTTCTTGGATGCGAGCTGCTTTTAACTTGTCGTTTTCACGAAAAAGCAGCTCGACGCGCGGCTGCATCCGGGCCAGGAGAACCCGAAGCTCATTGGTTAGCCTACCCTCCTGGTAGTTAGCCATGGCTTCCCCCAACGCACCACTGGGAGCTGCGTGACGAGCCCACTCCACGCACTCCACAGGCGTGCGAAGGGTTGTTCCTCGGCGGATGTTCCATCGTGGAACATACACTTCATTGGAATCCGACACTGCAAAAAACAAAAAGCAGTTAGGAAAAGATGATATATAAAAAAAAAAAAAAAAAAAAAAGGCCAAAAGAACCCTACGCACCTGTAGGGTCGACAACAGGCCGATAGCCGCCAAACCCATCACCTGAACCCAAGGGAAATCCGTCCAAGAGGTCAGGCAGATGGGAAGGAGGCAGAGGTTGGCGAGAAGCCCCAAACATACCTGAAGGATCGGCCGTCGTTGCCGATGATGGAGGAGGCATGGTGAAGGCCGCCGCGGTAGTAGAAACCAACGGAGGCGAACTCACCGTAGGTGAACTCACAACCGTGGTCGCCGCGGCGGAGTCCGCAGAAAAAGTAACCGCCGGCTCAGTGAAAGATTCAGTAAATATGGCACTGACAGCCGGCGGTGATGTCATCACAGTTGGAACAGTTGGCTCAACGGGGTGAGCAACTGAACCAACTGAAGCAGGCGCAGCCGCCTGGGTCGTCGCCTCAGGTAGGCTGACCAAGCCTACCGTCATGGGTCCGGAGGTACTCCTCCCCGCTCCACCCCGGAATGCGGTAGCATCCACGCCTGCACAAAGGAGATAAGTATTAATGATGGAAAGCTATGAAGTTAAAAATGAAGGAAGTTTGTACTTACGGGTGGGTTTTCTTGAGCCTAAAAGTGCGGACAGGCGGGGACGAACCCGATGGAGCCGGCCTCTTTACGCCGCTCACCGTCGTCATCCTGGGCTCTCCGGAGGTGACAGTCGTTGCAGCCTCCGGAGCAGTGGTCTTATCACCACCAGGGTTCCCCGCCACCTCCTCGCTCTCGGTCTCTGAATCAGACCGAGGCACCGGATCGGCAGTAGAGGCCACCTTCGCCTTCCCCTTCCCGCATGCAGCCTTCTTCTTCCGCACTAACGGAGGACCATCTGCGGATTCCTCATCAGAACACAAGATTAGAGGAATTCCAGCAGAGGTTTCAGCATTGAGGGGTCGAGGGTTGAATAACGCCTTACCTAGCCGCCTGGCGCTCAGGATCTCGTGGCCTGGCGGGTAGACCTCCACGAACCGATCCGCCGTCTGTTCAAGGATGGGCAACTCGTTCTCATCTAGAGCACGAGTACCCATCCGAGCGGGACTATCAGCCTCCCGCGGATACAGGAGCGACTGCAAGTCGTTCCCCTCTGAAATAAAAGAAAAACAGTTAGAAGACAAACCTATATAAACAAAGAAGACAGAGCATACCGTAAGGGGCAGAGTTCAAACCGTATTCAAGGACGATCGGGATCTTTTGCGCCTCCGCATCCTTCCACACCCGGCTCATCCCGAGCATCACCATCCCGGACTCCGCAAAGCGGTAAACCGGAGATTGGACTCGGGAAATCTTTGAGAACCATTCCGCCTCCTGGTAGTTGGAGGCGTGAAGGCTGGGGAGTGCTTGCCCATTCTTAAACTTCATGGCAAGGGGGATGGCGCGAGCGGATATATAAAAGAACTCCCGCTTCCATGAACGAAGACTGCGCTCGGTTGCGCAAATCTTCAAACCCTTGATCCGGGTTATCAGAGTATACCACCCCTGGATGCACCTCCAAGAGTAGAAGGTCATCAGGCGGTCGACGAAGGGCTCAACGCCCAGAATCCGGTACACCCACTCGAAGTGGCGAATCTTTGCGATCGCCATCGGGTGTACCTCGGTCAGGTGTACACCGTGCCTCTCCAGAACACGGTACACAAACTTCGTCAAGGGGAACCTAAGATTCCCATAGACAAAGAATGCGGCATATACCCCGATCTTGCCTCTGGGGGCATCATACACCGTCTGATGAGGTTCAGGAAACTCAGGCTCGAGAGACTCGAGCATTAACTTCCTGACGATGTACTGATATAGATCGACAGGCAGAGCACACTGGCACTCGCCAGCAGTACTCTTGTCATCCTTGTCGGACGTGGATGACGGGTTCTCGGCGTACACCCCAGCCTCCTGGGCTGTAGCCTCAAGATCGTAAGCAGAAGACATCTTGCAGGTATGAAAAAGAAAACGATTTCAAGAGAATGCTCGACTGAAAATGTGAGTATTCGTCGGAAATCGTTTTGAAGATGAAGAGAAAAGTGAAAGTGTGGATTACAAAGGACCCTCTCCCCCTTTATATACTAATCGCAATCAATGCGATGAATTTAATGCGGAAGAGAGAGAAATCGCAGGTGCAATGAAACTATGACACGTGGCAAAGAGCAAGCTGGCAACAGCTGTTGAAAGGACGCGTGCCATTAGTTTCGCGGCCACGCGCCCGAAAATTCGCGCCCACGCGCCTGAAAAAGCGCCTGGAATGACCATATACTGTCACGTCGCCATAACTTCCTGCACGTCCTGACACTGTCTGAAGAAACCGTCGGATGACGTTTCAATAGTTTGGACTGTTCTTATCCTTTCACCAACTCTTCGAATTTCAAAATTTCAAAAAGATTCAAAAGCGGGAAAATACCCCTTACCTTGGCAACCAAGTAACTATAAGACAGGTGCGAGTAAAGTGTTAAGGCAAAATCCTTCACATACTTAGCACCCGCAGGGAATTGATGCCAGGAATACCTTGGAAGTAAAGTAATCGTAAGACGAGTGCGGGTACAGTGTCAAGGCAAAACCCTTCACATACTTAGCGCTCCGCGGGGAATTCAAACCAAGAAGGATCTTCTGGGCCATGCTTGCGGAAACGGGAATAACATCCCCGAATAGCGGGAACGTCGAGAACTATATTGTTTAAACTCCAAGATGGAATTGGTGGTTTTAACATAATTGATCACTATGTTCAAAACTACCAAAACCCCATAGAGAATCCACAAGTGGGACTCAACGCTCCTGACTTGCGAGGAGGTTACAGACCTACCCGCTTCATACCCAAAGATCAAGCAGAAAAGTCGGGAATTTCTGCGTGACATTAGGAAAACCGCGGGAAGAATCCCCACGGAAAACCTTAAAACTAAAAACACTTTTCAAAACCCCTTGCTAAAGTCCAAAAGTTCACCTCACTTATTAATAATTCATGAGAAGAACATTGGACTGTGGGGACTTGAAGAGGTAGGTCCCAGCAGAGCCCAGTTGGACCCGCAAGACTCACCTTGAAGAGGGACGTCTGCGCAACGACCAACTGCTTCCGCAGGACCCACCATGCTTAGAGATGAAGACCTTACGTGCAGTACGCTAGCTGTTCCCGCAGGTAAAGCCTCCCAATGGTAAAGTACCCCGCTTGTTCCCGCAGCTGCGGATACAAGCCATCAGGGAAGGCTACCCGCACTGATAGCAAGGCTACACGCACAAGGCACTAACTCTTGATACTTCAGTAATGTCACCTGAAGGAATGAGCAAGGCGGGAATACTCCCGCCCAAATGAGCCAGTCCGTATGCTTTTGGAAGATCTTTTGTACTATACCTGCCAAGGTATGGGCAAAACAGACGATCTGACCAAAACTGCCCATGAACCAATCACAGGGTGACAGCTCACCGACAACAGTACGAGGAGGAGCACCCTCTAGTACTGTTTGTCACTATTAGCCGCTGCCTACTCACCAACCCTTACTATGGGACGTGCGTAGCCTACAGTTGGTGGAACAGTGCATAGCCGGTAGTAAAGGAACAGTATACAGCCGACCTTGTCACTATCGGCAGCAGCCTATCCACCAACCAGCATGGCTTGTGCGTAGCCCACTGTTGGTAGAACAGGAATACTATTCAGCCGGCTGTACCTTCTTGGAAACCTACCCTCGGCTATAAATACTCCAACACCTTGGAATGGTAAGGACATCATCTGATATCTCATTATCTTATCTTCTCTAGCAATCTCTTAATATACACATATTCAGAGCAATCTAGTCTGATTCTCACGCCGGAGGGTGGTCACAAGGAGGAACCCCCCCCCCCTTCTCAGTGACGAGCTTACGGTGTCTGTTTTGCAGGTCACCTGAAGAACAACTTTCTTTGCTGGACCTCATCCTCGTGGGAAACATTACTTAACCCCCAGATTATCCGTAATCTGCCCGGGGTCACTTAGTGTTTCTTCGGTATGAAAATGAAAATCTTGATGTTTGGTGTAATAAAAAGATTTTCTTGGTTAATGTTTGAGGTGGGTGAATATATATAGATATAAAGAACGTGTACGTATAGGTATATAGAGAGAGAAAGAAATGAGGGACAGGTTTAATTAGATAAAGAGAATGACGAAGGAAGCCAAAGACGATTTAATAGCGACGTAACATGTTGGATTTGTCGTCTGTATGTTTTAACTCTCTGTAAACACACCGTCGATTAATAATAGTTAATAGTGAATAGATATATATATATTCGGATATTATTGATAATATTCTCTTTTCTTTAAATTTCTAGAAAAAGTTTATGGCTTTACTATATGTATGATGATGCTTTTATTTAGTTTTAACTTTAAAAGATACATTTTGACTTTAAGTTGGTATTGATGTTGGATTGAGATTAAGGGTGTAAACAAGCCGAGTTGTTCGTGAGCTTCTTGAGTTTGGCTCGTGAAAAAACTCGATCGAGCCGAAGTTAATCGAGCCTGGGGGTGAGCCTAAAAGTAAGTTCGTTTAATAAACGAGCTTGAGCCCGAGCTTCACTTATCGAGCTTGAGCCGGCTCACGAGTCTGTCGTTTATATAACTTTATATATATATATAAATATTAATTAAAATATATAATGTTATAATTATAATTATATAACATATATTATTTTATAAATAAAATGATAATTGAAAAAAATATATATACAAAAATAATTAAAAATATATAAAAATTAATTAATAAATAGTAAACGAGCCGAACTCAAGCTTGAAATCTACTCACGAGTCGAGCTCGAGCTATGAAAATAAAGCTCGAAACAAACCGAGATCAAGCTCAGGCTCTGTGTAAATTAACGAGCCGAGCATATCGATCTCAGGCTCGGCTTGCCTGCACCCCTAATTGAGATGAGTTTTAAGACTTTTTGGATATATTTTTTTAACAATTTAGTTATTTTTTCAGAATTTTTTATGAATATTTAGAATGGTAGTTTGATCAGCTTTGATGTTCCAAGGGGTTGTATATATCTTTAGGTAAATCAAAGAAGCTCTATGACATGGGAAAGCATAAAGGAGAAAATGTTGAAATGTAAAGATTTTAAATTTTAAGTATCTATTTTACATAAGTTGAAAAACTTTTTATTGAGCTTTTAAGCAGTGGATTAAGCTTGAGAGAACAAACCAACAAATCTCCTAGTGCCCGCTTGTGATTATGTATACATTTATATGGGTATGTGTCGTTCTTAATGTTGTGTTTTTGATCTCATTGAATGTGTGGGAGATGTGTTAACAATTGTATTACCATTGATTTTGAATAACATAGCCAACACACATAATCATATGTCTAGACATAATAATATGAGGAACTTTAGTATCATTTGTAACATACAACCCCTTATATCATCTGATATTATCGATCTGTCACAACATGATTGTTAAGGCTAAACAGTGAATAAATGTTCTTAAATTATAAATTTTTTTTGAAATAAAAATGTATTCTTACTTTTTAAATAATTCTTAATCTTAACATCTATTATACTTGATATGTCCTTGAACAAACTATTTGTTAATTATTCTATTAATTTCTTGTTAATATGTATAAAAAGTTTTTCAATGGACACCTTTAAATACTTGATTTGTCCATGACATCATAAGTGCCTATTGATCATTGACTAAGACACTCAACTTACAAAAAATTACATTCTAATTCACATTATTATTCTTATAAAACACATCATTAATCACAAAGACCATAACTAACACAATTTTTACTATACAAGAGAAAAGAGCCAAAGCCTCATGCTTTCCTATTTTTTAATTACTTAATTCCTTTTCACCCTTTTTTATCTTAAATTATGAATTTTTGTCTTTAAATTTATAGACTTAATCATGATTTATCCTAGGATGGGTCCGGACGACAACTTTGCAAACACAACCTTTATGATATGTTTCTTCACTAGAAGTTAGGAGTTATTCAAGGTATTAGAGGGATCCAACATGAAGCAAATTTGTTGTATTTTTTTCTACATTTGTTCACGAAGTTTGTATCGTAGGGGTGTTCTTCGAGTTAGTTTTTCGGGTTTCAAAGTTTTAAATTCATACCCGAAACTCAACCCAAATCTCACGGTTATTTCGGGTTCAAGTAATTTGGTAATTGGGTTTCGTGTATCCTATAAAAAAAGCTACATTGCTAAATTTAAATTATATTATTCTTTACTCGTAATGTAAATAAACCAATAACAAAACAAAAATAAACCGATTATAAAACATCATAATAAGAGTAAAATTTAACAAAGTTCAACCATAGTAAACAAGACCGACATAATCGTCTTTAATATGTCGTGATTAGGGTGTTGGATTATAGTTGTTTTTAGTCATAAATAGAAACATTAATAAGCAATAAACAATCGATTCATAATAAAGTAAACGGGAACAATCGATTTGTACTAAATTCTAATAACGTCATCGGCTAAGGCTTAGCCTATAACACATAAAACTATATATGGTTTTAAAACTAAAAATTTATTCGGGTTGACCCGAAACCTAGATTTCGAACCCAAGAACCAACCCGAATTAATTTGGTTCTGGTTCGGGTTTCTCTGGTCGAGTCAGTTCGGGTACGAGTTTTTTCGGGTTGAGTATCGAGTTTTGGGTAAAAGTGACATCCTTAGTGTATCGTTGAAAGTTAATCTTATAACGCGTATGAGTTGAAAGTTGAAGGGCCAAAGTAAAAGATTAATTTACATTAGTTTGGATGTTTAAATTATCTAATTTATGGTATAAGTCTTATTTAGTTATAAATATGAGTCTAGGTTATTAGTTGTATTTTTCTTTTTTCTTTTATGTTCGTTTGATCATATAAAAGAGTTTGGGTTGTCATTTAAATATCTTATGTTTGTTTGTTTGTTTGATCCTGATATATTTAGAGCTTTTAAAAATTTGCAAATTAAATATTGATAGGATTTAAATAGCAGAAAACAAGATTTTCAATCAAATAACTTGGATAAATGTAGGGGTGTATTTCCAATATGGTGTAGTGGTAGAAAGCATTTCTATGAAGACCCAGTTCAATCCTTACTTACACACTTTGGGGGATCATTGGTGGCTCAATGAAGGAAAACTAAGATCTTTGTGATCTCCAATTCGATCCTGAAAGCGTCCAGGTTTTACCATCAGTGGGCTTTTGGACATGTGAGTTTTCCCCGAAACTGGAGATAACTTGAAAGCGCTTAAGAATTTTGTACGGCTGGTTGGGCCAGCTGATGATGGTCTTTTGCTATTGGATCACCCAGTACAAAATATATAAGCATTATATGTCTGTTGGTCATTACAAAAAATAAATATAGGGGTATTTATTACAAGCATTGATTGTTTTGGTTTTGTTATGTGGGAATAAAGATTTAAAAAATATTAAGCCTTTTTGACAATAACTTCTCTGATAGATGCTCATGTCTCTACTTTAAATGTGTTGGTGTGGGTTAAAAGGATTTTTTTTTTTTCTATTCTTTGCATTAATTTTTAGTATTTATAAACTTACAACCGTAGATGCAAAAAAATAAAAAATAAAAAACCTGGCTTGAAAACCAAACCTTATTTCTAATACAAATCTTAACCTATTATAAAACCAATATGAGAGAAACCAGTTTGGACTCGAACCAAACCTCAACGTTGAAATTGATTTGAGAACTTAAAACCCGAACCGAATGGTTTATAACCATTTAAACCGGTTTCATACAAACCAATCATTTCCCCTTATAAACCAGTCTCAACCCAAACTGGATATTGACCGAGTTTGAATATAACCCGAACTGGTTTGAGCTAAAAAAAACCTATTTGTGCCCCCTATTTGTGTACCTCTATTTACAAGTAAAAACACAAGTGTAAAAAAATAAAATGTTTATATAAAATATGTTTATCTATTATAAGGGTTGGTGCACGTCAACATTAAAAAATGTATTAGTGGTTTCTTAAGAAACTGTGTACCAATTTTGTGGAATAAAACCGAAACAGAAAAATACAAGTAAAAACAGAAGAATGGAAAGTGTTGTGTATGAATGTATAGATCTATTATATACTTGTAGAATTTTACGATACATTATACAAGCCTTTTAAAAGTTTGTTCGTCCACATACATAAAACAAACTAAATAAAAAACGACTAAATTTTTATTCAATGTACTTTATTTTGAGAGTCATTATCCCATTCATCCGTAACTATATCGACTAAGCCATAAAGATATCACAAGTTATTTTGTTAACAACATTATATTTTAGACTATCTACATGTCTCCGTCTCTCTTCTTTCTCATTCATATGAGACGGGTTCACTCTACGTCTATAACGTTGGAGATGGTCTAATATCTTTTTGACTTCCGAATATTCTTATAAAACATCCTTTCCATTAAATAAATAGCTCCGGAACATGAACTAAAAATAGGAGTTTCATAGAAAAGATTCGTTACCAATTTATTATACTATTCAAAAGGGTGTAAGCCCATTGTTTTGTTTTGAAGTAGGTTAAAAAAATATAAACTATAACCTAGGAATCACAAATCTCAGATCCAATAAACATGGGGTCCAAATTCCGAGGCACAAAAACTTAAAAACATAAATTTGGAAGCCACCAAACTCGTTTCAATGGCACACTTGTCTTTTCTATAACATGTTACATTTTTGTATCATAAAGGAAATACAAGTTTGTAATATTTTGATATGGAGAATCAAATTAATTGTCAGGATTGAGATTTTAGTTTTTGTGAAGTTAAATATTTTTATCCTTGGTTTAAGTTTTAGGTGATAGAAACAATGTCTTTCCGCTTATATAACCGTTCACGTCAGTTATGTCTATTTGGAAAGTCAAAGTCATTTGGATTTCGACTTATACATTAGGTTAAATTCTAGTTGTCATCATTATGGATTGTTGTAAATTATGTGTTGTCATAGGGGCTTTTGTAATCATTGTAACATCTTCAACATTAACTCTCACCAACACCTCTCTAACTTAAATACCAACACCTCTCGCTACACCTTTAGCAATCCTTCATTTGTACACTTTACAAGAACGCCTACCTTCGTCGATTGTGTTTCTACGTCTTCCTATACCCATTAGGTGAAGAATGAGACATGTTTGGCACGCCACTTCTTTCCACCTCATCCTTAATATTACTCGTTTAGTTGATAGTGAGCAACATGTTGCCTTTTAGATCAATTTTAAGAACTTATGTTACCCTTGTAAAAAAATACTAGCCTAAAACTAATTTATCAACTTTTGATGTATTACCAAAATTAAAATGTATAAAAGATGGATATTTTCTTTTTCTTTTTTTAATTAAAGTTGACAGTTTCCTCTAATTCACATGAGATTAAGTTAATTTATATTTTGTTCTTTTGATAACAAGATCAAAGAAGTGGGTTGTATGCAAGTGTAAAAGTTAACTAAAAGAAAGTTATATAAGACTTCTAAAATGTGTTTAAATGATCTTTTAAATCATTCTATTATTATTAGTTTGATAAATAGATTTCTATATATGTATAATACATATTCTAAACTATTCTAGCATGTACATTTAACTTGTTCGATTTGCTTCAAACCCTAAAAAATTATATTTTATGAACTAATGTTTGATTGATAAAATAGAGTTATGTATATGCAAAGAACAATTGATTTTCATATGTGTGTAATAAATTAATTTAAATACATTTTTAAAAAAGAATGAAAGTTAAAAAAGGGATTATAAAGCATTTTTTTTAATTGAATAACGTTTGAAACAACCCCCAATATCTTAGTGAGTCATCATGAGACGGTATGTCAACTGTCCATACTAATTCTGATACTTTATGCGTGATTTACCCAGAAACAATGTCAAGTTGGAGGAAACACAACGACTATAGGAAAACTTTGTAAGTCAAACTTAAGGGATTGTAAAGCTTTTACTAATATAACCAGCGGGGCTTGCCCCAATGGTCAGGAACATGATGGATGACCCGGATGTCCCGGGTTCGAATCCTGATTCCGACCGGATTTTACCAGAGCAATTAAACTTGTCGTGCCTTCGGGCGGGGTGAGCCAACTGGGTTTTACCAGGAACGCCAAGCCAAACTCGGATGCCAGCGTGGATCCCGATCATGTCAACATAGTTGGCCTGAGTGGGGTGGCGGGGCGCGACGTGTTCGCGCAGTAAGATAGCTTAACTGTGAAGTCAAAAAAAAATCATTTACTAATATATAGTTAAAGATATCTTAAGATCTGATTTGTATAATTACTCGTCCTAAAGTATGCATGACCTTACAAAGCACCCATTAATCATTGATGAACCTCTATTATCACCATCATTCGTCATAATCAAGACATTAATTATGTCCTAAAAACTAGCAAATCATTACTCATAATAGCACTAATCATTACACATTAATAATAACACTAATCATTACATATTAGTACACTTAACTTTTATTTGTTTGACCGGTAACTTTTTTTGAATGGTAAATAATTACGTAAATATCAATTATGGGATTTGAACCCTAACCATTTTCTACTTTGTAATATCATTTCATGCTATATCATATATATATATATATATATATATAGATATAGAACTGAGTTTTAGGACCAACACGATTGTCGGGTGTCGCCTTTAGGTTTAGTCGGTTGTTAGCTAGGCATTAGTGTTTGTTCTAGCGCGTGTCGGGATAATGTTTGGGAGTGGTTTTAGATTGTCTTGCAAGTATGTTGGTTTCCCTTTGGTGTTTGTATCTTCTAATGTCTTTGCAGTTTTATCTTCTAATAATTCTTATCAACAAAAAAAGTATAACTCAAAAAGAGTGGACCCATTGATATATATAGCAAAAGGCCAAATACTAGATGAGAACTTGAAAGATGAAAAAAGGAAATGTGTTATTCATAAAACATAACATATATGTATCCATCAATCATCATCACTTGGTGGTGTTTTACCCTTTAATCATCATGGCTTTGTGGTTTTTACCCATCAATTATAAGGGTGGGTAGTTTGGAAGGTTGATTGTCATTTGATGCTACAAATCCTTGGTGCTTTACCCAACAAAATCTTTTTTTACCCACACCATTGACAAATAAATAGTTAGCCACCGGCCCTAGAGAATAAAATGCTTAGGCACTATAACACCCTATGCCAATCTCACATCGGTAGATAGTGGCGAAGCTTGGACGAGTTCGTCAAGAGTTGGGGGGGGGGGGGGGTAGACTCAAAATGTATTTAAAAAAACATAAACGAGGGGGGTCGTGCTCCAATTTTCAGTCGAAAATGAGTAAATTTGCACTACGTATACAAAATTTCAAGCGCAAACGGGTAAATTTACACTACGGCACAAAGAAAACAAGGGGGACCAAACGTGAGACTATGAGAGACTCTTGGTTCATAAGAAATGTTCCGTCTCTTAAATCATTAACGCATTATGGACAAAATGCTAGTGGACGAGAGAAAAACTTCACAGTTAAACGAGTTCAAGTGAGAGCAGTATCAGGATAGATGACGACATCCAGGGAAGTCTCCAATTGGGCAACCAAAAACAAATCAATAAGCTTTCTGTGATCAAAACAAACAATATTTATGGTACGAGAGGTGGTTGGATGTTAATCATGTTATGCTATAATGGTTCAACAGGTATCAGTATTAACACTTGGTGTGCCGAAAGTTCTAATAGTGCATGTAATATGTTACAATGACATGTCCAACTTTTCAAGTCTGATTCGATATGTTTTAGTGCGTGTATAATATTCTAAACCTTAAAAAAGGCATTCAACATGTCAGTTTTATTCAAAGTATATAACGAAGTGTCTAGCACATTATAACAAGTTAACAACGCGCCCAACTATATATGTTTGATTTATTATTGTGTTAAGTTATAAATAAACAAAAGTCATATCATACATGATAAATAGACAGTTAAATCATTTGATACGAGTTTCTATTTGAATCGATAAAAATAAAAGGTAAAAGTTATAAAACAAAGAGCAAGATAAGAAACAAACAAATAGCATAGAAGAAGACAAGTGGAAGAAGATGTTTGCTGGCAGGTGGGTGGCTGTCACTAAACTCATTTCAAAGACAACATCAGACACAAACACATGCATCTTACATCTCTAATCCAAAATTATATAATATTATTTTTCAAATCATATTTCAATATTGAAGTAACATATAGTATATATTATCAAATTTAATTTTCAAATGAAGTTAGAAACACTTACAATTGTCATAAAATATCAAAACAATAGTATATATTATCAAAACAATCTCTTTTCAAATTCAAATATCATGAAACTAACATTAGATTGTTTTAACTATCGGAATAAGACGAGTTGGCTGGAAAACGAGCTTGTATATTTAAGTCGCGCCATGGCTAGGTAACATAACTCGATGATTTTATATGTTAGTATTTTCTTAGTCAAGTCTCATTTCACAAGTTGACAAGAGATACAAATCTCAAAAAACACTATCAAACTACGAATGTACAAGAGAAATTGATGAAAATTTGTTTCGGTGAGTCAATGAATGGACTTTCTTTATCTCGAAAGTCGTTAGCAGCCAGTAAATCGAGACAAATCAACTCAAGTTGAATTAATATTGAATTCTTACGTGTTACGGGCCACAAGTTAGTTGAAAAGTCATGTTTTAGCAACATATTTGATTATATGACGATTGTCGGTTTGTGACCAAGTGAGAAGCTTCAACCCCCCCCCCCCCCTTTGCTTAGTATTTTAATCTATGCGTTTCATTCGAAAAATTTTATACGTATTGAGTCCCTCTTTCCCTTTCGAAATAGAGTCCAAGTTTCATCACTGTTCGTAGCATTGGATTCATGTGTGTTTGTTTGTCTTTGGTATCAAACTTTTATTAGTTGTTGTCTTTGTTTCCATGCCTTTGTCTTGCCTCAGTTTTATATTGTAATGCTTAATGTTGTTTGCCCCTCAATGGAGCTTGATGATAATAAAATGAAGATAAGAAAATATACCAAACAAATATATTCAATAATAACATGGCACTTTTTCTTTATTTAAACCTTTGACTAGACACATAACAAAATAAAATATAATAATATAATAAACGTTTGTAATTATTTTATTTTATATTATCTATACTATATTATAAAATATTTGACATTTAATTCATAGTGCTTATAGATATATGAATTAAAGTGATTACTCTTACCACCCTAATTACTATAAACAGCCCCACAAAAAAGACATGCAAAGGAGAGAGAGTGTTGGGTTGTGCGGTTTCTTGTGGGTTGATACTTGCGGTGAGCGTTTAAGTTGTCGATGGTAAGTCGGATGTTGATGTTGGGCAGCTACCGACGGTTACCCCTTTCACCCTAATAACAACATAAACAACCCCGCAAGATTCATTTACATAAATTGCAACTCTAGTTTTGAAACTCGTGCAAAGATATTTATATATTATACCCTTTAAGATTCATTTAGTTACACAATAATCTTCAAGTTTCATTAATTACATAATTAACCTCACACGACTATTTTCATTTTCATTTGGTACCTCATAACTTTCATTTAGTTACACCATTAACCCTGCAACTTTGTAATATAGTAATCTCCAAGTTCTATTAATTACGCAATTAACCTCACAAATTTTTAATGTAGTATTAGTAACCCAAATATTCCATTAAGTTACACAAACAACCCCACAAATTGTTAATACGGTATGAATCAGTACCGTAGCAAACAGATGAGACATCAAGCTCCCACGGTGCAACGTGCGTGTTTGAACAACTAGTTATTATTGTTTATTCATGATCATCATATAATCCATCAATTAAAACGAAGGGAAAAAGTGAAAAAGAATAATTCTACACTTGCCTCTTCAAGTTGTGCAAGAAACCCCATTGGCTTGACCTACTGATTTTGTTGTTTATGCTTTATATCTCTATACATTTCTTGTGTGTTTTAATTACTTTCTATTATTATTATTATTATTATTGTAACTATATGAAGCAAATTTTGATATGCCAACCTTATAGCCTGGCCTAATATAGCTGAAGATGATATTAAAAGATTACATATTTATTAAACTATGTATAAAAAGGTTAAGTTAAATAGGAAACAAGAAGTAGCATCATCACATGACCACATTAATAAACAATGAGTTGGGGTTGCCAATTTCTTAAATACAGGACCACAGCCTTCTTGCCAAGGTAAAATTAACTTATTGTTGATTATTTTGTTTAAATATATATAGTTTTATGAACTTATTAAACTCAAATAGCTTTATATATATATATATATATATATATTGTCAAATTATATCTTAAAATCAAGAATTTTGTTTAGGTTTTGTATGTATTGCTACATTAATGTAAAAACATTTTCTAAAATGCTAGGCACTATTGATTATAGCGAGACAACCAAACTAATTACAGAGACGCAACAAAGTCATCCAATTAAAACAATGCGTATAAACCAATTGCAACAATACTAGCATGAACGAACTGTGTAATTATAATAGTGTGTACAAACCATTACAACAGTTCATTACATTATATACTCACCCTAAACAAATGCTTCATCTTTAATGCTTCATACACACTATGTATAATATGGGCCTTGACCTCATTACCCACAAGATCAAAGAATATTCGACCATTGAATTTATTTCTTTTTGCCAAACTTTAGTAACTGAAAGACACAGGTCCCTAATTTTAATTGTTTGAAATTCATGTGTTTCTTGAGACTATACAACACATGTGACAATGCTACAATATTATGAAAACTTATGAAAACAAAACAGGAAAAAACATTACTTTATTAATTAAAACAATTTGTTTCTCTTGAAATGTAGGGTTTCATTTATTTTGGGACAACATAAAATCACATGGGACTTAACAAAACATAAAATTTGCCAACATAAACTAATGATTATTAATCCTACAATTTGTTGGTCATACCATTGAAGCAAGATTGAAATAGTTACATTATATATTTATATACAACAAAATCATGGTCAAAATCTTCATTTAGTTGTGACTTTTTTTGCTTTTCTTTAACACCATTGACATATTCCCAACAAAATCCCGGCCCGCGTTGCTACCGGTGAGCCGCTCTAGCGCCTCGGCTGCAGCGTCTTTTTCAGCTTGCTTCTTGTTATGACACGGGTGGCCCATAACCTGCATCCCGTTGAACTCACATATGGACCGAAACTGGTTGTCGGGCAGTTGGGTGGTTCGGTAAGTCGGGGGCGGACACCCGGCTCGAGTGAGTAATGTTTGTAGTTGACCTTTTGAATTGTCACCGCCCGGTCCACTATCGATCCTAGAAATTGGCGGCTGTGGCGGTGGTACCGCTGCGACATACGGTTTCGAGTCGTTGTATAACACCTGGCGATTGAATACGAATTTGCCATTGCATTTGTCTTCGGGTAGAAGTAACCTAATGGCAGATAAAAGCTCATGGTGCGTGTGTATGTCCATTCTGGGGTTCGTTAACTGATGCATGAATGTTAATCAGAAATAAATTAAATAAATATAACTGATTGTTATAAAATAAAATAGAGTTCATACTTTGCACTGAATTAACTCGTCAAGCTCTTGTCTTAAAGTTTGATACATTTCGCCTAATGTGGGGTCCATAAAGAACTCCAGGTATCCGCCCATCATTTTCAAGTGACCGTCCTATTTTTTAAAAAAAAGAGCAAAAATGTTAGTGAATAATAATAAGAGAGTAAGAATTGAATTTGAACTCAAACCAACACAAACCGAAAATTCGACTTTTGAGATTTTAAAAACTATTCAGCTTCGGTTTGGGTTTGATTTGGTTTCGATTTTACCATTTGGGCTTGGAAAATTTTGGGCTGAAAACAAAACTGGGCCAAAATAGTGAATTTTGGGAATAATACACTGGTACAGTTGTACACTTGGGCTAAATTACATATCAAAACTAAAAATGAAAATCCGTAAATTCGGTTCGGTTCGGTCTTTTCGGTCATTTCAGTTTGTTTTATTCAGTCGCAAATCAATATTTTTTTGTTTTTTATACACCAAAACAGATAACAAATTAACGGACTTACAATATCGCCTTTTAAAAGGGTCCCACCAAATAGTAGCATTACTGAATCAGAAATGGCTGTTGAATCTCTAAGAAAAATAGAGTTGACTTTAATCTTTTCATTGAAGACCAGCCACGGGAAGGGAATCTTGGAATCGCGTGCATTAACCGAGTTCTTACAGTATCAAAAGAAAAAACATATCAAAAATTCAAAATAGACACATTTTCAATTTGTTTTTTAGATATAAAACTTACCGAGTGTAGATGCACTTGACCGTCCTCCATTGTTTTCAGTGAAAACGACTTTTCATTATGCTGCAAATAAACTTAACATAAATATAATATACAAAATATTAAATAAAAATAACTAGATATATGTATAGTCAAAATAAACTTACAACTGAGCAAATTCCAGGATACAGGCCATAACAGATAACCGCACGGAGAAGATTTTCATCATAACTCCACGTGTTACAAGTAGTAATATTGCTATCGACAAGACCCGTATCTATAAGTACGGTTTGAAATTCGCGACGAAGAGAATAAATGGTTTTCATAGACTGTGCGGAAAGAAAATTTTTCCAACAATAATCAAAACCGTTAAGCTCGAATTCAGCTACTTTCCAACCCTCATACGCCCTCACAAGGGCAAGATGGTCACTATGATGATCACGAGAAAACTGTGCTTTAGCTGCCTCTGCCAGCTGTAACTTATAAAACTCAGAAAATAATATAAAAAATAAAAATAATATTTTTTCCTCATAATGTCCAACTTACATCTTTTTTGTCTAAAGGTGCCAAAAAAGGGTCTCGGACACTGAGACCCGCAGCGACTGTGAGTATCGGGTCAAGACAGTTAAAAATTGCACCGAGTATAAGCATCTTTCCGAGTTTTGGCTCCACAGGAAGCATCGCCAAATAACGACCTGTCAAAATAAATAAATAAAAAACTGATGAGCCTGACAAACATTAACGAAGCAGAGCATGTTCGTGTTTGTTCGTCTAGCTTTAATTGAACAGACGACCAAACATAAATAGTTAAACGAACTTTTCTTGATCATGTTCGTTTGTTAAAAAAATAAACATGTTTGTGTTCATTTATGTTCGTTCGTTAAATGTATAAGCAAACGATTCACGAATGAACATAACTGAGTTAAAACCAATTAATATTTAATAGTAAATGTGAATAAGAATGTGTTGACGTGTTGTTATTAAAACTAGACTAAATGTAATGGGCCGAAATATTTAAAAAAATGAATATATTAGCGTACAACAAACGTAAACTAACGAACAAAAAATCACAAACAGATTTAAATGAGCAAACGTTCACAAACATAAACAAACAAGACACGCGTTCATGTCTGTCCGTTTAACTAAATTCATGTTCATTCGTTTATTAAATAAACAAACGTAAACGAAAATTAGCATACCCAACACAGTTAGATTTTCACTCTCGTCTAAAGCACCGATAACCTTGAGATACTCGATGGCGTTTTGAACCTGTGAACGGTCAATTAATGAAAGTATATATGATGTAATATTTATATTAAAAATACAAAACAAATTATATATACGAGTTGACTGTTGATCAATACCGCCAATAATTCAGGTGACTGTAGAGCTTTAGATAGAAACTCAGATATACTTCCAAATTTTAAACTTTTGATTTGAAGACAAAGTGACTGCAAAGGTGTCCTTAATATTTCTGGTAATTGATATTCTGCAAAAGCGTTATAAACGGATCTTGGGTATAGATGGTAGCACACTCCGGGTTGAACACGACCTGCCCGTCCACGTCTCTGTATATCCAACAAAAAATTTTGATAAATAATTATAAAAAGGATTATCATATTCAGATAAAAGTATATAAAACTTACTTGTTTAGCGGAAACTTTTGATATCCAAGAAGGAAGTAAGCATGGAGTATTGTTTAATGCGTCATACGATGTCTCTTTAGCTTTCCCACAATCGATAACAAAAACCACGTCATCGATTGTGATACTCGTTTCCGCCATATTCGTAGCCAAAACTATCTTCCTCGCCCCATTTGCCGGTTTTTCAAATATTAATTTCTGTATGCATAGCTTAAAAGTCAGTATTTTATCATAAAAAGCTAACGAGTATGTAAATGCACATGGGCCCACCTGCTCTGAGCTGGCCATAGAACCGTGGCACGTAAGAAATAAAACACGGGCCGGATCTCCAAGAACAGGGTGTGCTTGCAGCTTTTCCTTTAGAGAGCTTATGTCATCCCACCCGGTCATAAACACTAAAACCGCACCAGGTGTTTGATTCTCACATATCGTGAATAATATAAATTCTATAAGATTAAAATTTATGCAATCGGGATTCCAAAACGACATAGATTCGCGTGTCTGTTGACTGTAGCTCCTATAGTCAGCAGATACGAGTGCGTCCTATTTTCAATTTTTTTTTTCAAAATATAGCATTAAAAGTTAATAGACGAGAACATGAACAAACTAAACGATTTGAAATAAGAAGATGATTTACCTCAACAGCTGAGGCGATTTGACTTTTTCTCTTTTTAATAAATTGTTTATTTGACTTCCATGTTCTTTCTTGACCGTAATCGTCTATTTGATTTTCTGCAGTTAATTGGTATCCGGTTGATTCCAAAACATCTTCAAGAAAATAGCCATGCACAGGGTGAGTAAAACCCTACACACGATGCAGTAAAAGTAACACATTAGTTAAATCATCAAAAAATTTAATAAAAACTGACGGAATGTGCTTGGGCCAACACAACCCAAAATTAAAATATGACTAGGCCTGTAAACAAACCGAACATTCAGCGAACCTATCATGAACCGCCCGCCATGAAGTTTGTTTATGGTTTATTTTAATAAACAAACAAACACGAGCACGTCTCGTTCTTTCGTTTATGCTTGTAGACGCTCTTTCCGCTTGTTCATTTAAATTCATTTATGTTCATTAGTCTACATTCATTTATGTTTGTTAGTTTACATTCATTGTTGGTTCGTTCATGTTCATTAATAATTCATTAAAATTATTACGCCCGTTACCATTTAGTCTAGTTTTAATAACGTTTTTAGGCCAACATATTGTTGTTCATTAAAATCCATTGTTTACATTCGTTGGCCGTCCGTTTATACTATTAATGAACAAACATAAACTAACAAAACACTATTCATGAACACCCAGTTTGTTTAATTGTTATGTGTCCCTTTGGTTTGTTTACAAGCTTCAAAAAAATCCGCTTCAACCTGAACCAAAGTATTACCGGAATGTGAACCGATGGGCCCCCACCAAAGTAGGTTGAAAAGAGGTTTGCATCAAGGGTTGCACTCATTAAAACTACTCTAAGGTCAGGGCGACGAGGAAGTAGTTCTTTAAGAACAATAAGCAAAAAGTCTGTCAAAAAAACAAGCATTTTTAACCACATTTTCTATAAAAAAAACTATAGACTTTAAAAACATCATTAATAGTATTATATACCTTCATTCATGCCACGCTCGTGAATCTCATCTACAATAACATGAGTAACACCCTTTAAGTTCCTATCAACCAGTAATCTTCTCAACAAGATTCCCGTGGTGCAAAATAGCAGACGGGTATCTCTTCCTTTCATACCCTCTAACCTAACTTTATATCCAACCTTCAACAAAAATGTTAACATATTTATATATTATACAGATAAAGATATGTCGTTTCAATTATAATACAACTTGTGGAACAAAACAAACACGTTTTAGCCCATATAAGACCCGTTCAAAAGTAAACAGCTCAAAATTGCCAGCTACGATAAAGTAGTACTTACAGTATCACCTAACTTCTCGCCTCGCTCGGTGGCGATTCTTTCAGAAACAGACATAGCAGATATACGTCGAGGTTGAGTACATATTATACTACATGTGGCCCCACGCAGAGAATTAATTTCTGATTCTAAGATAAATTGAGGAATCTGGGTTGTCTTCCCACAACCAGTTTCACCTGAGATGATAACAACCTGTAAAACTATATTATTTACATGTGTATAATAGTTTTTAATGATAAAAATATATGCATGAAAACTACACCATGTAATACCTGATTCTGTTGAATGGCATTTAATATTGCATCTTTTTCTTTGTAAGCGGGTAGGCTTTTACGGAACTCGCCCATCCTCCAACCGTCTGAAGAGTCCTATAACAAACAAATGTTTTTCATAATTATATCATATTAGTACTTCTGTGCATAAGAACCTAGATAATATAATATGTTATACAAGGTAAAAAAACGAACCTGCCATGCTTTTTGGTCAGTATGCAGTTGAACACTCCTTAGCCAATTAATCTTCTCCAGTGCCGCCTTGGTCTGTGGGCCCAGCTCTGGTTGCTCAAATAACCCATCATCATTAATGATGCTACCATTGCTACTTGTTTTTGAAAATAAACTATCTTTTGAACCATTGTTACTCTTAGCCTTGTTAGAAAGATACTCCTTCAAATGAGCATCAACTCTCTTTTGCAACTCTGGAGGTAAAGACACCTGCCAACATATAATCGTCAGCATTCAAGAAGTTAATAATATTCTAAATAAACTTATATGATTTGATAAATTACCTCCCTTTGTGGGCGTTTATCATCAAGATCAAAACGATAGTTTGGCAATGGAACCTTGCTAACAACAAGCACTTTAGCATACAAATGGCTGCCAAGAATTACAGTCAACTACTTATTTAAAGAATACACATAATAAGCATGAAAACATCAACTCTTAAAATAATATCAATAATAACACCTGTGCAAGCCCATGCTAGTAGCCAGAGCTGCTATTTGTTCATAATCACGTCTGTCCTTTTTTTCCCTTGAAATCAGCTCTTGTGTATCTTTACTTTGCAGTAGTGTCGTTAGCTTCCGCTTCCAAGGATCTAAATCCGATGTGGAAGGGCCCTGTAAATATAAAATCAATATCAATACAAAAAAGGCAAAAAATTTATAAATACACACATTCATGGCCATTTAGCAACAAACCAAATTAACTCAATACCAAACCATAAAACCAGTACAGTAGTGGTACTATTTAGTTCTCCATGGAAACATACATAAAACCGCCTAGTAATCTACTCAACTACTCAACTTTTTCTCAGTTTCACACAAGGTTTTAGAATCTGGACCACTTTAGGGGTTAAGAAATGGCCCAATTGATCCCCAAAGTCAAACTACACCTCTGTTTTAAAACAAATGGAGAAATGGTTTAATGTACTAACACATGGTATTAATTGCTAAAAGAACAAATAAAAAAATAAATAAGTTAGTAACAGTACTCATATAATGTATCCTTACGGCATTCACCTTTTTCATTAGCTGTGTTAACCTAGTATCCACCTACTTTCCACCTGATTAAAACCAAATGCATGTTTCTTGCAAATGAATATCCTTTCTGAAACCTAAATTTTGCCTTGAAACTGAATCAGCATTGTGAATATCGGTTATAGACAGTGCCTAATTGGTAATCAGCACTAGACCAATGCGATTTCACCTAATCTGACCCATTGATCAGTACTCAGTCAAATCAGTCAAAAAATAGAACCTTTTTTTATTTGTCAAGTTTACACTTAACACTTAATTTGTTTATGTATAAAAATCCAATCCAGTTCATTCCTATTAATCGCTAGTCAATACCCCACCGCACGACCTAGCGAGTTCCACAACACTGAATTAGCTAAGCAAACAAACTAAATTAACATTACTCTTTACTACAGTAACCACATTACCAAATTACAATAACAATATAACAAAATGTAGTTAAATAAAACTCACAGAGTGAACCGGGAGCACGAATTGTGGCTGTTGTTGATGAGGCGGTGGCACGTAAGGATAAGGGCTCGGTATCGGTAACCTAATATAATTATTATTAATAATATTATTATTAGCAATGTAAGGTGCATTAACAACAGCAGGAGAATTAGATGCAACAGCTGCAGACGGAGTGATGACAGAGCGAATGCGAAGATGTGGCGGCACGTACACGGACCCGTACGGTGGCGGACGTGGTGCGTCCGTCATTGCTGGTGACAATTATTAGGTTTTATTATTATTATTATTTGGGGGTTTAGGGCACGAAAGTAGTTGAATAGTGAATACTCACGGCGGTGAATCGGTCAGTTGGTCAGTTAATTGCCAGTGTGTTATTGGTGGCGTCGGCGGCGGTGGTGGTGGTGGTGGTGGTGGTGATGGCGGCGGCGGCGGCGGCGGCGGCGGCGGCGGATGGACGGTAGATTGAGAGTTTGAGTTTGAGTTTGGGGTTTGGTTTTGTACTTTGTGTTAATCCTATGAGATGAGATCACTCTTGTACGTTATAAGTATGGAAAATTGGTTTTTACTAGTCCTGACTTGCCTTTCGATCTCTCAACCAAAGAATTGACTGTTGATAGTTTAACGTATTTGTTCCTAACGGTCCGCGGCTAACAGAATCCTAACGCCGTTAGTTTCAGGTCGCCGGAAAAACGTTTTTGACCTGGAAAGTTAATTTTTTTTGCCAAAAAACACCACCTGAACACCGCCACCACTACCAATTGACTCATCAGCAATCAACCACCATCACTTAAGCACCATCAACTAATTCCGACAATGGTTCTAGGGTTTCGAATACCTAAATAATTGGAGTTTTTACTAAGAAAAAAGGTTCATAAAGGTACGATACAAAGTTACCATGATGTTTGGGACAAAATTGTTGAGTTTTCGGGAAAAAATGTGTGTTTTCCGACCAAAAACGTTTTTTCAGGGACCTGAAACTAACGACGTTAGAATTCTATTAGTTGCGGACCGTTAGGAACAAATACGTTAAAAGTTGGGACCGTCAGCAGCCAATTCGTTAGTTGGGACCGGCAGTGACCAAAAGACGATAGTTGGGACCAATAAAAACCATTTTTCCAACAACTTATAACTTGTTAAACTATAGCATGTAACAGTTTAACTAAAACGTAAAAAAATATGTATGTTAGTTTATCGTCATGTGAGTGGTAGGTTTCGGGTTCGCGTTCGCTTACCTCAGAAAGTGTATATTGGTTTCACTCCAACGTTGATTGTTTCAATCCAACGTTGAACAAGTACAAAAATGAGGAAGATATGACACTTATGAATGCTTAGGCTATGTGTAGTGGAGGGGCTACAATTGGAGACGAATTGTGACATGTGGCGCCCAGTCAACAAGTAGTGGAAATTTGTTTTTGGGGTGTAATGGTGTAGGGGCTACAAGTTGGGCCCACAGTTTCTTTTTTTATTATTTTCTTTTTATAACTAAACTAAACAAATAAAAACCAATTTATTTAAATAATTAGATAAAAATGCATTAAAATTAAAAATAAAATACAAAAAACTTAAAAAACATAACTAATAATGCATTAAAATTAAAAAAAAAATTACATAACTAAAATATTAAAAAACATAACTAAATAAAATACTAATATCCATAATATTCGCGCATTTTTTCCATTCGTTGTCGTTGCAATAATGCGACCTCTTCGTGTAACTCGGCATTTTTGAGGGATTTGTATTCTTCACTCATTTCCCGCAATTCCAACATTTGGGCAATCTTTTCGTGTTGTTTGTCGGTTTCTCTCATGGCATCGATGAGTTCCTCGACACACTTTTTGTGTTTTTTGATGATTTCTTTCATGGTAGCGGCGAGTTCCACGAGTGTCGGTTGGTTCGGGTTGTTTGTAGGATTCATTTTGTTAGATTTTTTGAAGAAGGTTTATGTTTATATAGATGTGAATGAAGAAGAGGATATGAAATGGAGAAGAAGGTATAAGTTTATATAGATATATAATATATTGTTTTAATTAATTTTTTTTTATTTTGTACTGTTGTCAAACGGTCAAAATAATAAAATATTATTATTTTCTCAAGAGTTTAGGCGATAAAAAGAATCCGCCCCCGCCCCAAATCACCCAAAAATCGCCATGGGGCAGTGTTCTAGCCCCTCGTCGCCCAAAATCGCCATCCAACGTCGCCCACTACACTAAGCCTTATTGGGCTATTGGAACTTCGGTTCAACATATCCCTCAAGTTGCAGCAACGATGATGCTATTCTGGTCAGGTCATGTTTTCGAACATGGTATGGAATCGGTGGAAGACGGGAGTAACCATTTTTCTGAAATTGTGAACGAGCAAAACCGAGCTGAACCTAGCCGCTCGGTTGTAAACCAAGCGAGTTCGAGCAAGACTTTTCTGCTCGTTTCCCTATATTCGAACCGAACCGAGCCGCTCGGTTTCAATACGAGCCGAGTTCGAGCATATGCTCGCTCAGTTCGGCTCGGTTCGTCAACAGCCCTATGGATAGGTCTATAAGTGTACGGAATTGGCCCATAACCAAATAAGCAAATTAATTTGACAATGTTGAGTCATAGCCCAATAGTCCAATAGTAGCTTAACCATAGTCAAACTGTCTAATTCACATAGCGGTAAGCCTGGCCCATGATTACAACCTCACTAGTCACTACTCACTAGTAGATGTGTACAAGAAAAGGGTACCAGAACCACTTTGGAACCGAAACCAGTTTAAAAAAATCGGTTTTGATTTTTTGATCCAAACAAGGTTCCGTTTGTAAAGCTCTACTTACTAGTCCCGTGTTTAATGAATCACAAAAACATGAAATGTTATTCGCATAACTCGGATGTCATTTTATTTAAACTGTTTGAAGATTACATAAAAAGCAGGGAACCTGAAGGCATGGATGCTTTGAATTATAATTCACCATGCATATATCAAATTCATTTTCAATCTCCTAGTTCATTTCATATTTAGGACATTGGTTTGATTTACCGGTTTTGCTTGCAAGTTTGATCGGAGAAAAGGAAGTTGTATATGGGTTAATTATGGTCTATTGAAAATTACATAAAAGTTGTATAAAGTTATACAATGAACTAATTTGAATCATCATTACAAAATTGTCAGCTTATTCTAAAATGACCCATTTCAAGGCGAATTCATTTTTTGTATAACTTATTTTTGACCAGCAAAGTGACACGTTTTATTAAAACGACTCATTCTAACCCAAACTCAAAATCAACCATAACCCGTTTAACTCAACCCCAACCCGATTCCACTGAAATTATTTTGTTTCTCAGCTTACCTTATACATACCACAAATCAGTAAAATATAATTTACCTGTAATTATACAAACCGACCACGGAATCAACCTACTTATTCACTCGTCATATGTTTATTTTATCTTTATTTTTAACATATGTCAAATGTTTATTGTTTCTATGGTTCCATCCTAAGTCAACTATCTTCAGTCCTCACACGTCTATTATGTCACACACGACACGAACTAATAAAATACACTTTTAATTATAAAATACAAACGATTTAGACTTGGTGCAATTAAAATATCCCCGCACAAAAAATGCGTAAATTTATTATCAAAAATGTCACCATCAGTTATCGAATTATATGTTGACCCAGTCTGCCTAAATGCGTATTATTAATTATTATAATTAACTTTAAAATGATTGGATAATATTGCAATAATATGCCCTTTATTAAAACCATTATCGTACCACCTTAGAGGAAAAATATTTAAGTGACAATGACTTATGCTATTAAAATAATTTGTTTTACTTTTAACCTTTTACATGATAGAAATGGTTGCTAAGTGAATACAAGAATGTTAAACACTCAAGTAGTTATTAAAAAAAGTATAATTTATGAACTTTTATAACTTTAATCAAATCATTTTTTTATTTTTTTTAAAGTAAGCTTTTTGACCTTCTTAAAGGGTCAATATACAAAAAGTTATTTTTTTGATTAACAAGTGTTTACACAACTATGTAATAATATTACAAATTGTATTTGTCTTAAAAAGAAATTATTTCATAGGAATCGTATTGTTGTTTCAAAGGGAATATCTCATAGAATAGTAACCAACTTTCAAAAGTGTTCCAATTAGGTCACTCATGCATATTTTTCTCAAATTGGGTCGCTAAATCTTTAAATCGAGTCTCACCGATTTTTTTGTTTCTTAAGAAAGAAATGGAGGATAAGATGTGGGGGTCGGAATTTGCAATATATGCAGTTATATTTTAAAAAAATTAAAACACGTTAATTATATTAAAATTCAAAAATAAAAAATAAAATCCACGTCGCCACTCAACGTCAACATAAAAAAAGATAAAAAGATTTCCTATGTGAAACAAAAAATAAAAACGTTAAAAAAATATGTTAAAACCTTTAATTTGATAAAATATGAAAGTTGAGTGACCTAATTGAAATACTTTTTAAAGTTGAGTAACCTAATTAAAACACTTTTAAAACTTGGTTACTATTCTATGAAATTGTCACTTTCAATAATATAATTCTCATAAATGGGTCATATATTTTATTAAAATTTAATATAATAAACAAAAAGTTACACAACTATTTGGACCCTTACATTCGTGTCCTCCAATAAGATTACCTTTTCAGTTTTTTCTTAATGAGAAAAAAAAAACATAGAAGAAAACCAAACAAACAAACTCAAATTAGTGCACCTCGAAGCTTATAGTATTTAAACCTCAGTTGCCTTTTGTCAACTTGCACTAAAAAAACCACATAACTCTCTTTCCAAGTAACTCTTCGGAAACAAGTAAATTTCGATAATTAGTATGTTTGACATCTAAAAAGACTCAATCGGAGGTTGACACCTCAGCTCGTTCAACATACATCATTCAAACCGACATATAATAACACACAAAAAAACACTTGGGGTCCAACACAACATCCAACCAACATCTTACAGTAGGACTAACTTGGCTACATGAGACCGATGGACACACTAGCCAGCTACATAGGAGTCAGGGCACTTGTGTAGTCAAAAAGTTAGTAATCTAGCTACAGAGGAGCTGAAGCTCTTGGGTAGACGAAAAGTCGATAATCCAGCTTTCTTGTAGCCGACGAGTACCACGTGTAAGATAATGGTTGATGTCACATTGATTTATTCTTCTTTGCTAAATGAGCATAGCCATCAAACTATATGATCCAAAAGTTTTACAATTTTATTCACACATGTGAACAGGTTCCATCAATAATCCAATTTGACTATTCTTTTATTCAAATATAGCAAGCTCCACATTATTCACATTCTTCATACAAACAAGAATTTTACGGTTAAATCACATATATATCACCATAAAGCAATAAAAATGGTACAATTATCTATGGATTAAATTTATGATATGTATGTGGTCCATAGTTTGAAATTTTGAATGAGACATTAGTCTTTTGTTTGCACTTGGATTGTGAATAAGTTTAGTGGTCAATAATGTATGTGACACATATACATGCTTCATTAGCGTTTGTTTGGTATGGGGTAATGGAATGGACGATGGAATGGAATGGACGTGGTAATGCAATGTACAAAGGAATGGAATGAGTTATTACCATTCCAATGAAATATTTGGTTACCACATGGGAATAAAATTAATCATTACTTTGTATTGTTGGTAGGTAAAAAAAATAAAATTAAAATGCTAGTGAGTGGTGGTGGTGGGAGCGGTGGCAGTAACGATGGAGGTGGTGGTGGCGGTAACAGTGGAGGTGGTGGTGGGCAACGGTGACGATGACGATGGGCGGTGTGTGTGATGGTGGGGCGATGATTAATGGATGTGGCAGGCGGCTGGAGGTGGTGGGTGGCTGACACTGATGGCGATGGTTCGTGGAGGTGGGTGGTGGCGGTGGTGGACTCCGATGGTGGTGGTAGTGACAGCGGTGTCGGTGGGAGGCATGTGTGATGGTGGGCGATGGTTGATAAATGCGGCAGGTGGCTGGCGGTGCTGGGTGGCTGGCACCGATGGTGATGGTTGGTGGAGGTGGGTGGTGGCGGTGGTGGGCGGCGTTGGACGGCGATAGTGGCAGTGGTGGCGGTGGTTGGTGGTGGTGGTGGGTGTTGATGTTGGGTGGTGGTGGTGTTGGGAGGGTGGTGAAGGTGATATAGGGTGAAGAAGGGAATGGAATGGAAAAAAAACATGGGGTATGGATGGAATGAAATTGAGGTATTTTAGAGGGAATGGAATGGACTATGTAATGGGTCATTCCATTCCATTGGTCAACCAAATACACTATTTTCCATTCCATCATAATGGGTCATTCCATTCTATCCCCCATTACTGCATACCAAACGCTACCTTAATGTTTGACTTATGTGAATGTTAACGTTGGAGCATCCCTTCGTGGCTAATCTTATTTTACAACGGAGGTTAATTTGCAACCAAATTCATCAACCATTTTTGCGGTCACAAATCTTGCGACTGGTTTCCGATCGCTCGTTTTTCGTTGGCCCTTGTGCGGTTCTCGACTGGGTGTTTTGTAGCCGCTACTTGACCAGATTGACAACAATTGTTAGTTTCGCAAACTATTGTGATTCCAGTCAATAAATTTGCGACAATTCTTTTTGGTCACAAGTGTTGGAAATCAGGCAAAAACACGAACATGAAATTCAATCTCTACCAAGATCGGCTCTTTTAGGTTATTATATTTATTGACACACTAATTACGTGCCCCAAGCCATCTATTTAATATTATAACTTTCTAAACATAACATATTATGACTAACTCCTGTTGTCTAGATTTTCAAACTAACAAGATAAACATACATATAAACAAACTTACTAAGTGATAATTCTAGACATTCAAACTATTAATTAAACTCTTTCACTTTGCCCTTCAACTTTCTTTTTTAACTTGTTTCAAGATTAACCTTCACAACATATACTCGTTTATGTAGTAGTGTATTTAAAAGTTTTGCAATAATATTTTATATTACATCGGTTTCCGATCGCTAGTTTTTCGTTGGCCCTTGTGCGGTTCTCGACTGGGTGTTTTGTAGCCGCTACTTGACCAGATTGACAACAATTGTTAGTTTCGCAAACTATTGTGATTTCGGTCAATAAGTCTGCGACAATTCTTTTTGGTCACAAGTGTTGGAAATCAGGCAAAAACACGGACATGAAATTCAATCTCTACCAAGATCGGCTCTTTTAGGTTATTATATTTATTGACACACTAATTACGTACCCCAAGCCATCTATTTAATATTATAACTTTCTAAACATAACATATTATGACTAACTCCTGTTGTCTAGATTTTCAAACTAACAAGATAAACATACATATAAACAAAATTACCAAGTGATAATTCTAGACATTCAAACTATTAGTTAAACTCTTTCAGAGTTGTCGACCTGGACTCAGACTACGTGCAGGCCCTGGAACGCCTTAATGGCGCTCTCCCAGACTTTGACTTTGGCGGTTTCTCTAATAAGGACACCGCCCCACCAAAGTCTCAAAAAACTTTGGCGAATGCCCTTTTGGCAAAATCGCTCAGAGCCTGGGAGAAGTTTTTGGATTGTCCCCCCGACAGAAGGCGGTTATTGAATGCTTACAAGGTCCTCATGCCCAAGATTTTCTGACCATTATCCCGATTGATGGCTTGGGCCAAAGCATGTCTGCGGTCGAGTATAGGGCCATTCTTAAGTACCGTTTGATGGTCCCAATGTACCCAGAAGACGAAACATGTCCGATCTGCCGTAAAGCTTGCCTGGATAAATTCAGAGAGCATGCGGTTGATTGCAAGGAGATGCATGGGTTCAAATACCGACATGATTGGGTGCGGGACGTTCTTTGGGACATCTTAAGGCGAGCTGGGATATCAGCTAACAAGGAAGCCCCCGTAAACTTCCTTACAGACCCCACGGAAGGGAGATCCATTCTACGACCGGCAAATTTGCTCGTCTTTGGTTGGGCCGGGGGAAAACACGCTTGTGTTGACCTCACAGGGGTATCTCCCTTAGCTGGTTTGAGGGATAATGGGTTTGTAGCTAGGCAAGCAATGAAAAGGGCTGAAACGAATTAGGTGGAGAAACATGCTAAAGCCTGCGAAGAGAACCAACATGTTTTTGTTCCTCTGGCTTTTGATACCTTTGGCTCCTTGGAACCGGAAGCTATCCGTTTCCTAACCAGGGTCCAACGGGTTGTGCATAACAATGTGTCGACTCCAAAGGGGTAGGGGTATGTCTTTAGCAGGTTAGGGTTTGCAATTCAGAAAGGGGTGGCGGCGCAGCTTGTTGCCTGCCTACCTGCTATGTTGATGTAATATCTATGTTTCTATATAATGAAAAAAGTTTTATTTGAAAAAAAAAATCAAAACGGTTTAAATAGTATTCTCATATAAACTAAGCTATATTTCATTTGGGGACTCATTGTGTCTCCGCATTAAAATCACAAGGACACAAACAGTAATTTTCTCATAAAAATCTAAAAACGTATGGATTATATTTATATATTTTTATTTAATATCACGCAATTTTAGTTATGTCTTACGTACATTCTTATTTAAAAGTTCAAATTAAAATAGTCGTATTTTGACATTAGATAACAAAACTTGTTGCTGAAAAGATCCTCAATAGTGTTATATGTTGTTTTCGTCTTGTCCGTTCATGAGTAAGTTTGTGAACACTATAACCGCTGACGAGTTTCATAGGTTGAAGCCCTTAAGACACTCTTACAGTCGAGCCAACATGTGTATATATAAGTAGTAAAGAAAATCAAATGGTTAATAATATGAAGACCAGAAAAGTCACCATTAAGAATTTAAAGATTAGAAACTTTGTAGTGTAAATTAGTATAATAATATAAACGCATAAAACAAACGTTTTAAATTGTTGTGAAAAGTAACACGACAATTTTTGAACTGTCGTATAGCTTTTGTGATAACGATAACGACCCCTAAACCATTAATGCCAACTTGGGTCCATTGACCATTGTTCAACCCCATATCTATCTTCTTCCAACTATTTGTTTTGACTAGGAGGTTTAACTTTTACATAATAATTCATATATCATAATTCATAGAAGTTATGATATGTTAGTCGACTATTTGCATGCAAAAGTACAAAACGAAGTGACTCCACACCAATATTTCTTTTAGCCTTGGAGGTCCATACGAGCAACCTTTCCAACTCCGAACGCTAAGCCAGAACGCAAACCTTATTTGGAACACAATTGTTTTGTTCTTCAAACTTGATACCGAGAGATCACCCGATCAATCCAAAACCCAACATGTGCTATCATTCCACAATCCAATGGTCCAACCAAAACGAAGAATTCGAGGCACGGAATTGACATCTTTGCGAACGAAAGGTGTTCACACCCTCGATGTGTACTTGATGAATTGAACAAATTGCCCTTCGCGAAAGTCCCTCGTTTTCTGTAGCACCCTAGGTAAATCCCACATCAGTCGTGGACATGAAAGATCATCGGTTTATAAGTAAATGACACGCCTCTTAAATCACCAACGCGTTTTGGGCTTAATGTTAGTGGACGAGAGGGAGCACTCCACAATTAAGGTGCTCGGGTGAAAGTAGTACTCTACCGGAGCAACCAAAAACAAAACCGTGAGTCCCTGGTGCTGTAGATGCCGTCCCCTAATCAAAAACAAGTATTTATAATCTTAAATACTTGTAACTAGTATGGGTAAGTAAGGTCGTCTTCACAGGAAATCAGTGGAAAGTGCTATCAAATTCATAATTTATGAAATATTAAACTAAGTGGACTAACGATGTCAAGCGGTTTGAAAGATTTGTTAAGCAAAAACAATGTTACTTTGATTTGTAAAAAATTATGAGGAAATAACCAATCTCTAGGTTTCAGGTTGTGAAGCAAGTTGGACAAGTAATTAAACCTATTTGGAAATCTCTTTGTTTGAATTAATAAGCAAAAGACTAAATATTTGGCTCTGCTGATTATCAAAACTTAATCTGAACATTGGCACAACTGAATAAATATCTAATTGATTACCAGTTTTAGGTATTGATGAATGAAATCAATGTTATGGTTAATGATAAACGGGTCAATGATTGTGACATTCGTTAAATTCTGATCTCGAATTATATTCGCTTTTGTAAACTTTTAATACGTAAACCTAACTCAACATTTTAGAACATTATTTAATTATTATATAATATTATTATAGACATCGATCTTAAATAAATCGATGATTGTCATATTGTAGTGTCGTTAAAAAATAAAACATAAAGGGTTTAAAATGATTTTCGTAAACTCGTTATATGCTTTGGAAACCTTTAAACTCATTTTAAACCTTGATTGAAACTTGAGGGGCCATTTCTGTAAATATGTAATGCATATATAAATGTCAAACCCTAACCCTACCCTTAACGTCATAAACTCAGCCTCTCTTTTCCTCTCTTGTTTTCCGGCCGCCGTCGCCACCCTGCCGGCCACCACCTCCGGCGACGCCAACCCGGCCAACACCACATCCGGCCACCACCCTCACCTTCCGTTAACCCTCTTTTTCCCCTCCTCGTCTTTCCGGCAAGCCCAGACGCACCACCACCATCTCCCCACCGCACCACCACCACTTCTCTCCCTCCTTTGGCCCGTAACTCCGCCACCACCGACCCCCTTCCTCTCCGGGTCGATTTTCCGGCGACCGGAGAGCCCACCGCTGTGCTTCTACCTCTCTGTCTCTCTTTCTTTGTCTCTCTCGGCTCACTCTATCTCTCTCTCTCCCCCTCTCTCCGTGTTATTTCTCTCTCGCAGCTCTCTCTCTCTCTCTCTCGGCCTTCGTTTTCCGGTAGTTGCTGTTGCTTCGTCTCCAGCGGGTTCGTTTCGTTTACTTCCCGGTATAGATCCACGACTCGAGAACAGTTATTAGGTAAAATAATTTGGGGTTTTGGTATTATTAGTTTTCATATATTGATTTCCAGATTTAAATTCGTTAATAACCTGTTATATATATTTGGTTATATACTTTGAAACGAGTTGGTTTAAGTATAGAGTTATTTTCGTTTTTGGGAAAAGATGAACACACGGTAAATGGATATGTTTCTTATGGGTTTGAATTAACAATTGATATTTTGGTTCGGTTGGTTTGTACATAAGTTGTTGGACTAGAGGTCTCGGGTTCGGGTCTCATCCTATATCGGTTTTGGTATTGTTTCTTTTTTATACTTAATAAATTTGTTATAACTTTTCGTATTAACATAAATACATAAAGATTATTATTATTACTGTTAACAAGATAATATTTAGTATTATTATCATTATTATTATTATTATTAACAAGATAATATTTATTATTATGAATATTATTATCTTTATTATTATGATTATTAACGGATATTATTAAAATATAATATTGTTAATATTATCTACTTATTTCATTAAACCGAAACCCATGTCGGGCATAGTTACCATTTAACGTCATCGTCACTCGAGTTATATTTTTATCACTAATACTATTATTTAAATGTTATAAGTATTAGTTATTATTAATGAGACACATATAATTATTATAATAATAATAATTATTATTATTAAAACTTATAAATCTATTAATAACGTATTCAAACAATAACATAATAATTATTATATTTATTATTACTACTACTACTACTATTAGTTTTAACAACATTTCTCAATTTGTAGTATTACCTTGTATTATTTTTTTACATATATATATATATATATATATATATATATATATATATAACATGTTACAAAATTATCATTATCATTACTATCTTTATCATTAATAATATTATTATAAACTTTATTATCAATTCATTTTTATAACAACCGAACTCTTGATTTAAAACCCGTCTTGTTTCTATTTAATATTGGTTTAGTTTAAAAGCCCAATAAAATAATATTATTTTATTTTAAATTACCAATTTAGTACGAGTCCCTAATCGTTAACAAACTAACCGGTAACCCGATTAATAATCAAACCTTCTCGTTCAATGTTTCAAGTGTAGTTTCAACTAAAGTTCAAGTTCATTAATATATTTTATTTATTCGTTTTCAATTAGCTTTCAAGTCGGATTCGTTCGTTTCATTCACAAGCTTTTTTATGTCAATCATTTATTATTTCCCGATTCGTCAATCGAGATGAGTACTTTCATACCCCTTTTTCCATCTTTCGTTTTGGGGTGACATTTCATACTTATTAAACTAAATGCTTTATTTACTTGAATCTTAAACCCCACAAATATGATTGTATACTCTACTTGAATAAATGCTTGATTTGGTGTTCTATGCTTACATGATTATGTGCTTATGTGTTTATCGCTTTTGGATGGTGGAACTATAAATCCTAGACCATTTGGCAACCCCTCTTCGCAAGGTGTCGTTAACGTAATGCAATTAACGATAACTATAAAATCCTAAACTATTTGGCATCCCCTTATAGTTGGGTGTCGCTAACTTGTTTAGCGATAACTATTTTATCCAAGTTTATAACTTTTATTTATTGTTTGTATACAAGTTTTGTGGCTTTTTATTACTATATACTTATATGCTCAAACTTATGAATTGCTCACCAACCTTTGTGTTAACAAACTTTATTTTATGAAATGTTACAGGTTTGACTTTTATTTGACTCGAGGACTTGATGAGAAACATTACCAAGACTATTAGGGTATTAGTAAAACGAACAATATAAATGTTACTTGTATTAAATTTGTTTGTGTGAACGAGAGGTGTCGATTATTGATTTATGAAATAAATGAGTTGATTAAATATTGTCACTTTAAATAGTGTCTTGTGTATTTGGGCAATCGGTTGCACCCCGGCATGTTCCGCCGCCTTTGGTTGGGGTGTGACAGATGGGTATCAGAGCCAGGTTACTATAGGATAGGTGGTTAGACGTAACGACTTAGTATAGTCTTTACTTTAGGATCCTTATACGTGTTGTCTATACGTGTTTACCCTACTTTATTGTTCAATACACTTGTTTATTTATATACTTGTTTATTTTACCAAATCATAAATATACGCATATACACACTTTCATAGTACTTCAATGTATCCTTACCTTAAAACGCAAAAACATTACTTTAAAGTCTATGTACAAAAAATTTGTATAAAAATTTCATGTTTATAGCTATTCTGTTTATTTTGAACGATCACTTCAAAATTTTAATTATTTAAACTTCTCAAGACATTTTTAATTATACTAAATTATATAATACATGTGGTAGAATTTTCGTTACCCAAATTTATTTTATAACAACTTTCATTATGCAATCTTTGTTTCATTATAAATTTTCGCAAAAAAAAAAAAAATTTACATACGATTTTCCACGTTTTAAAATTTTTATGATAGTTTTGCCATGGTCTTTCAAGAAAGTCACAAACTTATAACTTGTAATCTTCTTGAAACTCTCATGTAAAAACTTAAAAAAAAAAAATTAAAGACAAAAAAATCGTTCACCTCTGATTTCTCGATTTACAATGCCAGTCATTTAGCTTACCATGGCCTTTTCATTACACTATATTAAATAACGAACTTGGTAAAAAAAAAATTTCATTTCGCAACTTTGTATTCCCAAATACTCCCATTTTGCTCCTTTAAGCTCCAATCACCTGTAAACATAAAACCAATCAAATTGTGTTCGATATATACAAACAAGTAAAACACACAATATAAAACACTTAAAACACGTTCTTTCAACCACACATCACTTGGGAAGTATCTACCAGAGCAACCAAAAACATATCCGTGAGTCCCTGGATGGGCCATCTATCGGGGGCAAAACAAACAATATTGGTGGTGCGAGAGACCATATGTTACATTTTCCACCTTGAACCATCACCACCAATTGACGAGCATAGTGGGATTCTCTTACCATGGTGACCCCAACCCTAGCCCACCATATTTATTCATAGCGATTATGAGTATTTTCCGTTGCCATGCAACCCAATTAATCTGCAATTTTTTGTGCGACTTATCTCATAAAAAAAGATCCTTCTTGTCCGATCCAGTTTCTCCAAAACCTCATCCGACACCCAAAACAAATAAAAATAATACATAGGCAACGTACTAAGAACTAATCTAAATACAGTAGCCCAACTCCAAATTCCCAAAAGAAAAATTCTTCTCTTTCCAAATTGATAATCTTTTACAGAATAGTTTCACCACTGGATCCCACACCTTTATCAAGCTCATATTCCTTTCAACCCGAAGACTAGATGCTTAACCCTAAAACGCGCCAACCGAAACCTAATAGCATCCGTCATAGTATGCTCCTCCACCACCCTCACACACGCACCAAACACCCAACAATGTTTTTAAACACGCTGATTCACAACCCCAACACCAAATAATACGCTCGAAAATCCTATTAAAATTTAAATAACAAATACTTTAATAATTTTAAGTTTTAACCGAATAAAATTTGGATTCCAATTCCATCATATTTGAAAATAATAATAATAATAATAATAATAATAATAATAAAAACACCAACCAAAAACTAAAGAATCTATTAAAGAAAAGGTGACCAATGTCTTTCACATGCCATTGCCAACCCCCCACAACTATTTCTGTTGCTTCTCTTCTCTTTACCCGCCGCCTGCTCCTCGTTATCTTAATCTTAATCTTCCACCCCCCAAATTCAAACTCAAACTCAAACTCAAACTCAAACCCATGGGCTTACAAAACCAACTCACCGAAGTCTCCTCCGACTCACTCCCACTCCTCCTCCTCGCCACCATCGCCACCGCCGTTACCTACCTCCGCTCACTCATCCTCACCGTCCTCCACGCCTTACACATCTCTAACCACCAATCCGATGACGTCACCACCCTCATACTCAACCGTATTCCATCCTACAAGTACAGTTCGGATCCGGCGGACTCCGACTCCGACTGTATTGTGTGTTTGAACCGGTTTAACAACGGCGAGCACGTGCGCAAGCTGCCGTGCCGACACGTGTTCCACAAGGAGTGCGTTGACGGTTGGATTGACCATCGCAACTTCAACTGCCCGCTTTGCAGGTCGCCGGTGGTGGTGGATGACGAGCGCGTGGACGTCAACCGCCGGAGATTGACCGGTGACGTCATCGGCTGGTTTGCTGTTAGAGGATGAATTGAATTGAATTGAATTGAATTGTGGATTTGAATGTCTTTTTGTTTTTACCGGTTTTCTGGTTTTTAGTTTTACCACCTAATATTGATTGTTTGGTGGTTTTTTTTACTGGAAACGGTTGATGGCAATTTTGACATTTACTCTGTTGTTTTTGACTTCTTCATGTTTTGAAGAGGGGTAATTTGGGTATGGTTTTTGAGTAATATGTTGGTTTACTTTGTTACTCAAACGCGTGAAATGAAATAAACAGTTTTTACCTTTTACTGTTCACGTGTTACGGTGAACACGTTAGTGTTTTTTTTGGTTTTGATGTACTTGCTATAGCATACGGAAAAACAAATAAAACTTAAAACTATAGTCGGGTAATATAACCTGATGGGTAGGTAAAAACCAGTTTGGGTTGTAAGTCGAATTGGTTAGGCCAACGTTAGTCAATACTAGTTTGGGTCCTGGTAAAAAGTATTTGAACCCTACAAAAATAGGTTGGGGTCGTAAGCCCTGGTGAAAAGTATTTGAACTCTGTAAAAATAGGTTTCTGGCTTTTTGAAATCGGTTCAAGTTTACAAAACTGCGTTTTGGTTGGTTTGAAACCGGCTTGTGGAGATTCAAGTCGGGTTACGAACCGGTTTTGACGAGGACAGAGGGAACCGGTATACAGGCAAGCGGTTTGGGTCAGGTTGGAATCGGTTTTGACTCAAATACGTTTTAGAAGTGGTATTGGGACCGTTATGAACCGGTTTTGGTTAAATGTATTTGAACCCCATACAAATAGGTTTGGGTTGTTTTGAAAGTTGTTTGAGCATACAAACCGAGGTTTTGGTCAGTTTAAAACCGGCTTGAGGATAATTGGGTCCGTTTACAAACCAGTTTCGGTAATGAGTGGGGGAACCAGATTGACTCAAATTGGTTTTTGTGGTGGTATCGGGTTAGGTTACGAACCGATTTGGAAATCAAAACCGGATTTTTGTACACCTTTAGAAATGGGTATCGAAACGTGTACGTTTCTTTTTTCTTTTTTCTTTTTTATAATGGTTAAACTCACAAGTCCACATGTTGTAACGGTACCAAACGAAAGATAACATCCAAAAGATGGTATGTTTGATATGTGAGAAAATTAAAAAATAGAATGAAAATAAAAGAATGAAAAATCATAATATAATAAAAGTGGAAAAAAGATAACTAACTTGAAACAATACAAATGGAAATGGAGTGTCTATGTTGGTTTTGCTTAATATATAATAAAACAAAACTGATGTTATAAATTTCAATGTCCATCTTGAAGCTTCCAACCAGGTGCAAGAGTGAATGATTGTGACATCTTATGCCTTGGGATACCAAACAAGTTGGAGTTTGTTTGATATAAAATTATCATGTTTTTAGAATATTTATTTTAAAAAAACAAAAAACAAAAGTTGATATAATATGGGGGACTTGAAGAGGTAGGTCCCAGCAGAGCCCAGTTGGACCCGCAAGACTCACCTTGAAGAGGAACGTCTGCGCAGAAACCAACTGGATCCGCAGGACCAACCATGCTCAGAGACGTGACGTCCTTACGCGCAGTACGCAAGCTGTTCCCGCAGGAAATGCCTCCCAATGGTGAAGGACTCCGCCTGTCCCCGCAGCCTCGGATACAAGCCATCAGAGAAGGCCACCCGCGCAGCAAGGCTACACGCACAATGCACTTAGCTCTCAATCACTCAGTGTCACCTGAAGGAATGAGCAAAGCCGGGAACAATCCCGCACAAGGGCGGGAGGGGGAATACTCCCGCCCAAATAAGCCAGTCCGTACGATACAGGAAGATCTTCTGTACTGTACCTGACGAGGTATGGGAAAAAGATCTGACTAAATATACGACAGCTTATTGACAACAGTATGGCGAGCAGCATGCTCCTGTACTGTATGTCACTATTAGCCGCTGCCTACTCACCAACTACTGCCATACCACGTGCATAGCCGGCAGTTGGTGGAAAAGGAATAGTACACAGCAGGCCTGGTCACTATCAGCCGCTTCCTACCCACCAACTACCAGCAGGGCACGTGCGTAGGCCACTGTTGGTGGAACAGGAATACTGTTGCAGCCGGCCACACCTCCTTGGAAACCTACCTTCGGCTATAAATACCACAAATGGTATGATCATCTTATCTTATCTTGTATCATCATATTATACCTGATATCTGCTCTAGCAATCTCTTAATATACACTTATATTTAAAGAGCAATCTAGTCTGATTCTCACGCCGGAGGGTGGTCACAAGGAGGAACCCCCCCTTCTCAGTGACAAGCTCACGGTGTCTGTTTTGCAGGTTATCAGAAGAACCATCTTCTCTGGGTCTAACCCCTCGTGGGAAACATCTATCTAACCCCCAGGTTATCCGTAATCTGCCCGGGGTCCGGTTAGTGTTTCTTCATTGGCGCCATCCGTGCATAAAGCTAGAACTTCATTTTTCTCCAGTTTTTTCAAACTTCTAGAAAGATGGTTAAAGAAACTCCGGTAACCACAACCCCAGCTACTGGGGGGAATACCGACAACACAGTTTTTACAAACACTACCCCGGCTACCCAAGCCGGGGCAAGTGAAGTAAATTTTACGAACACTACCCCAGTTACCCAAGCTGGGGCAAGTGCAGTAAATAATCGCTCACTGGGAATCACCGATACCCAGTTAGAGAAACGAACAAGACTCCCCCGCCAAACACTCGATGAAGTTAAGGCATGGGCGGAGGCACGTCAAAAGGAATTCCAAGCTGAGTTGGACGAACGCTTGCGTTCCGTCCAACAGGCTGACAAATTCGAAGAACACTGGGACGATGACTCGGAGTACGACTCCGACGCGAACCCTCGCCATAGGGCAAAAGGGAACCGTAAGGAAACGGACTCCCAACCGAGAAGGCATTTTGGAGAAGTCTTCAAACCAAAAAACACAGGTGGAAGTCCACGTGACTTCTCCAAAACATTCAGACCAAACGTTGCAAATGCAGGAACGTCCAAATTTGCAAGGGACATTGCAGAAGCAATTGCCCCAAAAAGTGCCAAACAAATGTCCAGCATAGGCACATATGATGGTATATCCGACCCAGATGATCATTTGAACAGATTCATAGCGGGGGCAACCGTCAGTAGTTGGACGGAACCCACGTGGTGTTACATGTTCCAAATGACGCTTGTCGGGGCTGCTAGAGCGTGGTTCGATCGTCTACCGGTCAACCACATCTACGACTGGGCTGACTTCCAACAGAAGTTTAGCCAACACTTCAGCCAACAACGAAGGTATACCGAGGAGCAATGGACAATCCTCAAGTGCATTCGAGAAAAAGATGAATCTTTGCTAGACTTCATCACTCGCTTCAACTCGAATAAGCTAAGTCTGGGTAACATTAGCGAAGATCTTGTTCGCGCTGCCTTTATTCAGGGCGCGAACGACCCAGAGCTCATCCGCACCTTAACGGGTAAAGATGGCATGCCATCCACTTGGGATGCCATCATGACAGCAGCTAAACGCTTTGCGGAAACGGAGAAGCAACTGGGTAGAGATCTCCCACAGAGCACAAACCTCTACACCCAGAAAACAAGAGAAGACAACGTCCTTACCGCCCGATTAAACAAAAAGCGGAAGCTAGGCATTTGGCAGTCAAGGGTAAACTTTGACACCTCATCCGGCTTGCAGCATCGGTTAGGCGGAAGGGATAACGTACAGTCAAACAAGAACTCCAGATGGACGTCGCTCACCAAAAGCGTCACCGAGATATTCGCTACTGAGGAGCTCCCATGGCCAAAGCCTCAAATAATCCGACATCGTCACAATGCTGATCGGAGCAAATACTGTGACTTTCACAGGACAAAAGGCCACAACACCGAAGAATGCATAGACGTAACGGACATGGTCGAAGCATTTGTCAGAGATGGGACGCTCGCGCACCTCGTGGCGCAATGAACGCTGAGCAGGCTGATGCGTGTAGAACCCCAGCTGGGGAAAACACGAATAAAATTCCAGCTTCAATGTGGAGACTACATGCTGCGTAAAGAACGAGATCCCGAACCAGGTGCGTATCGGCTAGATGGCACTCCCATCCCAACATGGAAGGGAGCTCAATTACACAGTTTGCATGTAAATCAATTCCAAATTTGTAAAGAAAAGGCCAAGAGCCACTTCTAATGGAAATGATTCTCCTTAAAACATCGACGCTGATGATTTTACATTTATACTTTATGAACTATCAACACTGATGCCGGTTTTCACCGCATAATTACGTGAAAAGTCGTTGCATGGGGAAGGCGGTAAAACCCGCATAAACCCAAAAAACGACAAACCTTCACGCAGGTCAGTTGAAGGGGAAAAGTTCAGTCATCCTACTAAATGAAAGTGCCGGTCTATCCGCATGAATCATGATAGAGGAAACTGAACACTAACCTATTAACAACCGCGCGTCGAACGGTTAATTTATTCAACACGGATATGCCGGTTTTCACCGCATAATTACGTGAAAAGTCGTTGCATGGGGAAGGCGGTAAAACCCGCATAAACCCAAAAAACGACAAACCTTCACGCAGGTCAGTTGAAGGGGAAAAGTTCAGTCATCCTACTAAATGAAAGTGCCGGTCTATCCGCATGAATCATGATAGAGGAAACTGAACACTAACCTATTAACAACCGCGCGTCGAACGGTTAATTTATTCAACACGGATATGCCGGTTTTCACCGCATAATTACGTGAAAAGTCGTTGCATGGGGAAGGCGGTAAAACCCGCATAAACCCAAAAAACGACAAACCTTCACGCAGGTCAGTTGAAGGGGAAAATTTCAGTCATCCTACTAAATGAAAGTGCCGGTCTATCCGCATGAATCATGATAGAGGAAACTGAACACTAACCTATTAACAACCGCGCGTCGAACGGTTAATTTATTCAACACGGATATACCGGTTTTCACCGCATAATTACGTGAAAAGTCGTTGCATGGGGAAGGCGGTAAAACCCGCATAAACCCAAAAAACGGCAAACCTTCACGCAGGTCAGTTGAAGGGGAAAAGTTCAGTCATCCCAATAAATGAAAGTGCCGGTCTATCCGCATGAATCATGATAAGAGGAAACTGAACACTAACCTATTAACAACCGCGCGTCGAACGGTTAATTTATTCAACACTAATATGCCGGTTTTCACCGCATAATTACGTGAAAAGTCGTTGCATGGGGAAGGCGGCAAAACCCGCATAAACCCAAAAAACGGCAAACCTTCACGCAGGTCAGTTGAAGGGGAAAAGTTCAGTCATCCCAATAAATGAAAGTGCCGGTCTATCCGCATGAATCATGATAAGAGGAAACTGAACACTAACCTATTAACAACCGCGCGTCGAACGGTTAATTTATTCAACACTAATATGCCGGTTTTCACCGCATAATTACGTGGAAAGTCGTTGCATGGGGAAGGCGGCAAAACCCGCATAAACCCAAAAAAACGACAAACCTTCACGCAGGTCAGTTGAAGGGGAAAAGTTCAGTTATCCCACTAAATGAAAGTGCCGGTCTATCCGCATGAATCATGAGAGGATACTGAACACTAACCTATTAACAACCGCGCGTCGAACGGTTATTCAAAACAGAATTTCTAACAAAAGGATGAGGAAAACCTACACGCAGGTCAGATATAGGTTAAAGTTTAGCCATCCTACTAAGTGCAAGTGACGGTCCTACCCGCACAATCACGAAAGAGGAAGCAAAACTTCAACCTATTATCTACCATGTTCAAAGGTTAACTTATCCTAAACACTTAGAAATTTCAAAAAAAGGATGAGAAAAACCTACACGCAGGTCAGACGTAGGTAAAGTTTAGCCATCCTACTAAGTGCAAGTGACGGTCCTACCCGCACAATCACGAAAGAGGAAGCAAAACTTCACACCTATTATCTACCACGTTCAAAGGTTAACTTATCCTCAGAAAAGATGAGGAAAACCTACACGCAGGTCAGACGTAGGTAAAGTTTAGCCATCCTACTAAGTGCAAGTGACGGTCCTACCCGCACAATCACGAAAGAGGAAGCAAAACTTCAACCTATTATCTACCACGTTCAAAGGTTAACTTATTCTACACTTGGAAAATTGCTAATTTAAACTAAAGTATGCAAGTCATATAACGTTTATAAAGCAAGGAATCCAGAGAAAGTAGCGGTCTTACCCGCACAAAGATTTATATTTCATAAATATTCATTACAAGAATGGCCGGGTAACTACCCGCCTACAAGAAAATAAATCTATACAAGCTAAATCTATCCTAGCAGTGGGAAGGGATCTTCAGGATCAGGCTTCAGGGCCACTTCCACTTGGACCAGCACCATCAGTAGATCGTGGCAGTTCAAGGAAAGCTTTAAGGATAGCTAACCCATCATCAGCAGCAGCAACTTGATTCACCTTCTCCACCACCGGATGCGGGAAGGCGGCGTACTGATTCACTGCTTGGTCGTAAACAGCTTCAGTATCAACATTGTACAAAGGGAAGTTGGAAGGCGGGATGCCTTTCTCAACGAACCCTAGACCAAGCAGGAAGCCGACCTTTTCCCCATCCTCGTGAGAAGCGTTGAGGGCTGCGCTCATAGCATCATCATAAGAGGTCTCTGAGAAGACCCGATGCACAACCTACAAGAAAATATACAAGTGTCAAAACCTTTTCTATTTACAAAGAAAAGCGTAAAGACAAGAAAAGCTTACCTGAGACAACGCTTCTCGAAGAAGCCATTCCTTGGCAACCAGGGCTTCTTGGAGGGCAGCTTGAGCTTCGTTACGGGCGCGATCGGCTTCACTCTTGTTGAGGTTGGCAAGCAACACTTCTTTAGCCGCAGCCTCTTCGACGCCCTTTAGCTTACGCTCAGCATGGTCAAGCACCCCCCTCTGGTCCAGGATTTCTTGGAGCTTTTTGGCGTCTTCCATCGCCAAGGCATCATGAGCCTGCTGGAAAGCCTCTAATTTGGCTTTAAGCTCCTCATTCTCCACGCGTAGAGGCTCAGCAACAGCTTCAGCCTTGGTGGCCCTCTCGGTTGCGTTCCTTGCAGTTTCCTTAGCCAGCCGAAGCTGTTCATTAACAGCTTGGGCAGCCTTGGAACGGGCCTCGAGCCGGGCCTGAACTTCAACCTCGAGGGCCTTGAAGGCCTTCTCCTTCTCCGCAGCCACTGCGGTAAGTTTTTGGTTCTCCTCCCGGACAGCCCGCGCCTGAGCTACTTCTTTAACGCGAGCTGCTTTTAACTTGTCGTTTTCACGACAAAGCAGCTCGACGCGCGGCTGCATCCGGGCCAGGAGAACCCGAAGCTCATTGCTTAGCCTACCCTCCTGGTAGCTAGCCATGGCTTCCCCCAACGCACCACTGGGAGCTGCGTGACGAGCCCACTCCACGCACTCCACAGGCGTGCGAAGGGTTGTTCCTCGGCTGATGTTCCATCGTGGAACATACACTTCATTGGAATCCGACACTGCAAAAAACAAAAAGCAGTTAGGAAAAGATGATATATAAAAAAAAAAGGCCAAAAGAACCCTACGCACCTGTAGGGTCAACAACAGGCCGATAGCCGCCAAACCCATCACCTGAACCCAAGGGAAATCCGTCCAAGAGGTCAGGCAGATGGGAAGGAGGCAGAGGTTGGCGAGAAGCCCCAAACATACCTGAAGGATCGGCCGTCGTTGCCGATGACGGAGGAGGCATGGTGAAGGCCGCCGCGGTAGTAGAAACCAACGGAGGCGAACTCACCGTAGGTGAACTCACAACCGTGGTCGCCGCGGCGGAGTCCGTAGAAAAAGTAACCGCCGGCTCAGTGAAAGATTCAGTAAATATGGCACTGACAGCCGGCGGTGATGTCATCACAGTTGGAACAGTTGGCTCAACGGGGTGAGCAACTGAACCAACTGAAGCAGGCGCAGCCGCCTGGGTCGTCGCCTCAGGTAGGCTGACCAAGCCTACCGTCATGGGTCCGGAGGTACTCCTCCCCGCTCCACCCCGGAATGCGGTAGCATCCACGCCTGCACAAAGGAGATAAGTATTAATGATGGAAAGCTATGAAGTTAAAAATGAAGGAAGTTTGTACTTACGGGTTTTCTTGAGCCTAAAAGTGCGGACAGGCGGGGACGAACCCGATGGAGCCGGCCTCTTTACGCCGCTCACCGTCGTCATCCTGGGCTCTCCGGAGGTGACAGTCGTTGCAGCCTCCGGAGCAGTGGTCTTATCACCACCAGGGTTCCCCGCCACCTCCTCGCTCTCGGTCTCTGAATCAGACCGAGGCACCGGATCGGCAGTAGAGGCCACCTTCGCCTTCCCCTTCCCGCCGGCAGCCTTCTTCTTCCGCACTAACGGAGGACCATCTGCGGATTCCTCATCAGAACACAAGATTAGAGGAATTCCAGCAGAGGTTTCAGCATTGAGGGGTCGAGGGTTGAATAACGCCTTACCTGGCCGCCTGGCGCTCAGGATCTCGTGGCCTGGCGGGTAGACCTCCACGAACCGATCCGCCGTCTGTTCAAGGATGGGCAACTCGTTCTCATCTAGAGCACGAGTACCCATCCGAGCGGGACTATCAGCCGAAGCTCATTGGTTAGCCTACCCTCCTGGTAGCTAGCCATGGCTTCCCCCAACGCACCACTAGGAGCAGCGTGACGAGCCCACTCCACGCACTCCACAGGGGTGCGAAGGGTTGTTCCTCGGCGAATGTTCCATCGTGGAACATACACTTCATTGGAATCCGACACTGCAAAAAACATAAAGCAGTTAGGAAAAGATGATAAGAAAAAATATGAAAAGGGCCAAAAGAACCCTACGCACCTGTAGGGTCAATAACAGGCCGATAGCCGCCGAACCCATCACCTGAACCCAAGGGAAATCCATCCAAGAGGTCAGGCAGATGGGAAGGTGGCAGAGATTGGCGAGAAGCCCCATGCGTACCTGATGGATCGGCCGTCGTTGCCGATGACGGGGGCATGGTAGCAGCCGCCGCGGTCGCCGCCGCGGAATACGCAGCAAAAGTAACCGCCGGCTCGGTGAAAGATGCTGTAAAAATAGCACTCACAGCCGGCGGTGACGTCATCACAGCTGGAACAGTCGGCTCAAAGGAGTGAGCAACTGAACCAGCGAAAGCAGGCGCAGGCGCCTGGGTCGACGCCTCAGGTAGGCTGACCAAGCCTACCGTCATTGGCGGAGAGGTACTCTGCACTCCACCCTGGAATGCGTCAACATCCACGCCTGCGTAAAGAAGATAAGTGTTAACGATATTAAACTATGAAGATAAAAGCTAAAGGAAGTTGTACTTACGGGTTTTCTTGAGCCTGAAAGTGCGGACGGGCGGGGATGAACCCGATGGAGCCGGCCTCTTCACGCCGGTCACCGTTATCCTGGGCTCTTCGGTGACAGTTGTCACAGCGTCCGGAATGGTGATCTTATCACCACCGGGATTCCCCGCCACCACTTCGCTCTCGGTCTCCGAGTCAGACCGAGGCACCGGATCGGCAGTGGAGGCCACCTTCTCCTTCCCCTTCCCGCCGGCAGCCTTCTTCTTCCGCACCAACGGAGGACCATCTGCGGATTCCTCATCAGAACATACGATTAAAGGAATTCCAGCAGAGGTTTCAACATTGAGGGGTCGAGGGTCGAATAGCGCCTTACCTGGCCGCCTGGCGCTAAGGATCTCGTGGCCTAGCGGATAGACCTCCACGAACCGATCCGCCGTTTGTTCTATGATGGGCAACTCGTTCTCGTCTAGAGCGCGAGTACCCATCCGAGCGGGACCATCAGCCTCCCGCGGGTACAGGAGCGACTTCAAGTCGTTCCCCTCTGAAATAAACAGGAAAAAAGTTAGAAGAGATTCTAAATCAACAAAAAGAAACAAAGCATACCGTAAGGAACAGAGTTCGAACCGTATTCGAGGACGATTGGGATCTTATGCGCATCCGCAGCCTTCCACACCCGGCTCATCCCCAGCATCACCATCCCGGACTCCGCAAACCGGTAAACCGGAGATTGGACTCGGGATATCTTCGAAAACCATTCCGCCTCCTCGTAGTTGGAGGCGTGAAGGCTGGGAAGTACTTGCCCGTTCTTAAATTTCATGGCAAGGGGGATGGCGCGAGCGGAGAGGTAGAAGAACTCCCGCTTCCACGAGCGAAGACTGCGCTCGGTTGCGCAGATTTTCAAACCCTTAATCCGGGTTATCAATGTGTACCACCCCTGGATGCACCTCCAAGTGTAGAAGGTCATCAGGCGGTCAACATAGGGCTCAATGCCCAGTATCCGGCACACCCACTCGAAGTGGCGAACCTTGGCAATCGCCATCGGATGCACCTCGGTCTGGTGCACACCGTGCCTCTCCAGGACACGGAAAACAAACTTTGTCAATGGGAACCTAAGATTCCCATAAACAAAGAATGCAGCATAAACCCCGATCTTGCCTCTGGGGGCATCATACACCGTCTGGTGGGGTTCAGGAAACTCAGGCTCGAGAGACTCGAGCATGAACTTCCTGACGACGTACCGATACAGATCGCCAGGCAGAGCACACTGGCACTCGCCAGCAGTACTCTTGTCATCGGCTGTAGATTCGAGATCACGAGACATCTTGTAAAAGAAGAAGAAAACGATTTCGGGAGAATGCTTGCCGGAAAAGGTGAGTATTCGCCGGAAATCGCTTAGAAGATGAAGAGAAGAGTGAAAGTGTGGATTACAAAGAACCCTCTCCCCCCTTTATATACTAATCGCAATTAATGCGATGAAATTAATGCGGAAAAGAGAGAAAACGAAGGTGCAATGAAACTATGACACGTGGCAAAAAGCAAGCTGGCAACAGCTGTTGACAGGACGCATACCATTAATTTCGCGGCCACGCGCCCGAAAAATCGCGCCCACGCGCCTGAAAAAGCGTCTGGAATGACCATGTACTGTCACGTCACCATAACTTCCTGCACGTCCTGACACAGTCAGAAGAAACCGTCGCACGACGTTTCAGAGGTTTGGACTGTTCTTATCTTTCCACCAACTCTTCGAATTTCAAAATTCAAAATTCAAAAAAATTAAAAAGTAAGCGGGAAAATACCCCTTACCTTGGCAACCAAGTAACCGTAAGACGGATGCGGGTACAGTGTTAAGGCAAAACCCTTCACATACCTAGCACCCGCAGGGAATTGAAGCCAAGAAGACCTTGGCAAACAAGTAACCGTAAGACGGATGCGGGTACAGTGTTAAGGCAAAACCCTTCACATACCTAGCACCCGCAGGGAATTGAAGCCAAGTAAACCTTGGCAAACAAGTAACCGTAAGACGGATGCGGGTACAGTGTTAAGGCAAAACCCTTCACATACCTAGCACCCGCAGGGAATTGAAGCCAAGAAAACCTTGGCAAACAAGTAACCGTAAGACGGATGCGGGTACAGTGTTAAGGCAAAACCCTTCACATACCTAGCACCCGCAGGGAATTGAAGCCAAGTATACCTCGGCAACCAAGTAACTATAAGACGGGTGCGGGTACAGTGTAAAGGCAAAACCCTTCACATACCTAGCACCCGCAGGGAATTGACGCCAGGAATACCTTGGAAGTAAAGTAACCGTAAGACGAGTGCGGGTACAGTGTTAAGGCAAAACCCTTCACATACCTAGCACTCCGCTGGGAATTGAAACCAAGAAGGATCTTCTGGGCAATGCTTGCGGAAACGGAAATAACATCCCCGCATAGCGGGAACGTCGAGAACTACGTTGTTTGAAGCTCCAGGATGGAATTGGTGGTTTTAACATAATTGATCACTATGTTCAAAACTACCAAAACCTCACGGAGAATCCACACAAGTGGGACTCAACGCTCCTGACTTGCGAGGAGGTTACAGCCTACCCGCATCATACGCAAAGACCAAGCAGGAAACTCGGGAATTTCTGCAAGTGACAAGGACTTCCGCGGGAAGAATCCCCATGGAAAACCTTAAAAAACCCTTTTCAAAAACCCCTTGCTTAAGTTCAAAAGTTCACCTCACTTTATTAAACACTCATGAGAAGAACATTGGACTGGGGGGACTTGAAGAGGTAGGTCCCAGCAGAGCCCAGTTGGACCCGCAAGACTCACCTTGAAGAGGAACGTCTGCGCAGAAACCAACTGGATCCGCAGGACCAACCATGCTCAGAGACGTGACGTCCTTACGCGCAGTACGCAAGCTGTTCCCGCAGGAAATGCCTCCCAATGGTGAAGGACTCCGCCTGTCCCCGCAGCCTCGGATACAAGCCATCAGGGAAGGCCACCCGCGCAGCAAGGCTACACGCACAAGGCACTTAGCTCTCAATCACTCAGTGTCACCTGAAGGAATGAGCAAAGCCGGGAACAATCCCGCACAAGGGCGGGAGGGGGAATACTCCCGCCCAAATAAGCCAGTCCGTACGATACAGGAAGATCTTCTGTACTGTACCTGACGAGGTATGGGAAAAAGATCTGACTAAAGATACGACAGCTTATTGACAACAGTATGGCGAGCAGCATGCTCCTGTACTGTATGTCACTATTAGCCGCTGCCTACTCACCAACTACTGCCATACCACGTGCATAGCCGGCAGTTGGTGGAAAAGGAATAGTACACAGCAGGCCTGGTCACTATCAGCCGCTGCCTACCCACCAACTACCAGCAGGGCACGTGCGTAGGCCACTGTTGGTGGAACAGGAATACTGTTGCAGCCGGCCACACCTCCTTGGAAACCTACCTTCGGCTATAAATACCACAAATGGTATGATCATCTTATCTTATCTTGTATCATCATATTATACCTGATATCTGCTCTAGCAATCTCTTAATATACACTTATATTTAAAGAGCAATCTAGTCTGATTCTCACGCCGGAGGGTGGTCACAAGGAGGAACCCCCCCCTTCTCAGTGACAAGCTCACGGTGTCTGTTTTGCAGGTTATCAGAAGAACCATCTTCTCTGGGTCTAACCCCTCGTGGGAAACATCTATCTAACTCCCAGGTTATCCGTAATCTGCCCGGGGTCCGGTTAGTGTTTCTTCAATTCTGATGGTCTTACTCTTTGGGATTAATGGTGAGTCAGTCAAGTTGTTTTAATTTATTATTTTCTGGGTGAATCAAAAGTATAGAGTTGAAAAACTGAAACCAATCTAACAGTTTAAAGCTAAAATATAATTTTGCTCCAAAAAAAGAGAAAATTGTTAGGATCATTATTGATTTTATATGTAATATCCTCATTGCAAGCTTGGGTCCTACATGACACCATGGCTCCAACCAACAACACCACACCGGGGTCCTTCGCCATCCAAGATGGCCTAGCCTCCCCACAGGGCGAAGGCTCCTTTAAGTGATGAAGACAAAGAAGGACGACGGATTTGTAGGAGTGTGGTTAACTATAACACACGCGCTTATATTACTAGGATCAAGTAAAGGTTGGGCGTCATGTGATAAAAAAAACATGTTTTTAAACCAATTTGCAATATGAACCAAATAGGTTTTGAAGATAACTAAAGGGTGGTTTGAGAAAGTAAAAACCCTTCATATATATACGAGTACAATGCCTCCCTCGGGCCAATGATTGGGAGAAGAACTGAAAAAGAGAGCATAAGTCGTCACAGGAGGATTTCGGGAGAAAGGGGTCGATAAACAACCAATACCGGAGGTTGAGAGAGATAGAAAAGGAAAGAAAAGAATATAAGAACTCTAAGATCACTACAAAATAATTACTATCTAGACATAAGATAAACCACGTTGCATGTGCCTTCTCATGTTTCACTCCATGAAGCATTTGAACATGTCTCTCGATTTCCAAACATTTGAAACATATGATTTCCGTTCAACTGGGATTATAGATACAATGATGTTTAGGTAACTAAATGTGGTGTCCAACGTGTCATTGGGCAAACACGCGAGATACGTTGCATAAAGATTTGATTCGTTGAACCTTTATATTATACTACATTTTTTTCTCACCGCAAGTTTACAACCATTTCAATTAAACTTTCTAAGAACAAGCTTTATTTATCATATTTGTTCACTATTATTCACATACATCTAACATCTTAAAAGCAACTACAAGTTGTCAACTATTGAAGTGTAAGTGATGTTGTTTGGGCGGATAGAAAACCAGTTGATGCTAACAAAGTAACAAGTATGTTTGTATTTCTTGGCCCAAAGTCAGTGGACTTTTGTTATATAAGTATTGGGCTATCTTCTTTAGTCCATGGGCCATAGAGGTGGTTTTTGATCATATGGTTATACAATTAAACATTTAAACTTACTAGCTTTTAGGATCGTGTGTTACAACGGGACTGTTAAGCGAAAATATAGACGTAAAAACATTGAATCAGGCATGCACGTTAACTCACATAAAGTTGACCAAAATTTGAATCATAGAAAAGAATAACTAAGTCGAAAGTTTAAAGATGAAACAATATTCAACAGTTCTTTCACTTAACAAGAAAATGAACTATTGATAATGATATTTATGTAATGAACATCTCTATTAATTGTCTTTGCCAACTGAATCAAGTTACTTATGGGCATGGCTTCGCATACTTAGCCACCATGTTAAAACAAGGTCATCAACCCGATTTGGCAACGTATAACACACTCTTGAATGGGCATGTTCTTACTGATCGGGTCATTGAAGCCGTTGCGTTATTCAAGAAATTGCTTACGGAGAAACTTAGTGAGCCTAACGAGGTTACGTTTGGAACTGTCAATGCCGGCTATGAGGCAGGCCCACCCGGCCCGACACCCCGATAGGCCCGACTTTTTTTATATATTTTTTGAAAAAATATGTAATCTTGATGTTTTTAATCCTAATTACATAACTAATTTAAGACCCAATTTTTTCGTCTTTGGCTCAACATTTTTCACGATTCTTGGAGACAGCCCTGAGAACCTTTATTAACAGGTTTTGTAAAGCGGGCCACGTGAGCAAAGCCCTTGAATTGCTCAAGTACATGGAGTCAGGCTCTTGTAAACCTGATGTACAACAATACATTATAGTCATCGATAGCCTCTGCAAAGATCGAATGGTTGATATCACAAATATGTCAGTGATATATTCATAAATCCCATATTCCCGAGAACAAAACTTATTGTATACATGAAGATTAATATCATAACCACCATGGTAACCTATTGTGACTTTATAAATCTCTTCTTCAAAAAAAAATAGATCAATTTTGTTCATCTACCTAATGCGATGCACGATATCATTCACCTACCTATTGTACGTGATTCATGTTTATGTTCACTTACCAGGATGATACACGTTATTATTCGCCTACCTATAGTGACACGTTATTACTGTGATTCAAGCTCAACTACCCACGGTGATACAAGCTATTTTCCCGAGACATTTTCACAAACATGTCTAACATCGTAATTCATCAAGACATTTCATACATGGTTGTGAGGAGAACGGAGGACCGGAGGAGGTTTAATGTGGTTATACAATGTCACAATGATATCTAAATTCATAGCTAGTATCGTATAAACAAATGTACATATTGCTTTAAAAGATATAATAAAAGAGAAAAATATATAGTAGCGTTACAATGTTACATAATGGTTTTAACATATCATAGTTATGCCAATATGTACTACTTATTATATGGTTTTCTCACTTTTATCCTTAACATCGTATCTATTTTACACTAACCTTGAAACAATTTTTAATACATGCTTTTAATACACTAGATAGGCTTGGGAATAAAACCCGGTTTTGGACCCAACACGGAACCGGGACCTAGTGTATCCAACTCACAGGTACAAGCCAGGTTTCAATTTCTCAGAGAAACCATATCCGGAACCAATTCCAGCTCTACCCAGTCAAAACCTGGACCGACCTGATTAAAACCCAATAAAAACCGGTCAAAAACCTGATCATGTCTAGAACCGATTACTACTTGACCCATATTGACTTTGCGAACCAAATTTGGAACCAGTTCCTACCCGGCCGGGTTTAGCTTTTTAAAAAACCCGGGTTGTGCACACGCTAGGTTCTAATGGGCTATATCAAAGGTCTAAAGGCCCACTAAGGTTGGAACAACCCTCCAATCACCCACTTTACCTTTAATAACTTCTATATGAATATACAAGCTCGTTTGATCCAATAGAAAGTTGACTGGCAACCATGTGAATATGTTGTTTGTTTGACTGGTCTTACTGGCCACTCGGACCTGATATTCAAACCAATACTCTTAAAAGTCGATGTCACCATCTGAACAGGTAGGTCCCAGCAGAGCCCAGTTGGACCCGCAAGACTCACCTTGAAAAGGGACGTTTGCGCAAGGACCAACTGGTTCCGCAGGACCCACCATGCTCAGAGATGAAGACCTTACGCGCAGTACGCCAGCTGTTCCCGCAGGGAAAGCCTCCCAATGGTGAAGTACCCCGCCTGTCCCTGCAGCTGCGGATACAAGCCATCAGGGAAGGCTACCCGCACTAATAGCAAGGCTACACGCACAAGGCACTAAATAATTCAGTGTCACATGAAGGAATGAGCAAGGCGGGAATACTCCCGCCCAAATGAGCCAGTCCGTATGCTTCTGGAAGATCTTTTGTACTATACCTGCCAAGGTATGGACAAAATAGACAAGATCTGACCAAAGCAGCCCATGAACCAATCACAGGGTGACAGCTCACCGACAACAGTACGAGGAGCATGCTCTAGTACTGTTTGTCACTATTAGCCGCTGCCTACTCACCAACCCTTGTCGTGGCACGCACATAACCTGCAGTTGGTGGAAAAGGAATAGTACGCAGCCGGCCTGGTCACTATCAGCCGCTGCCTACCCACCAACCAGCATGGCACGTGCGTAGCCCATAGTTGGTAGAACAGGAATATTATACAGCTGGCTGTACCTGCTTGGAAACCTACCTTCGGCTATAAATACTCCAACACCTTGGAACGGTATGATCATCTTGTATTTTACCTTCACTAGCTATTTCTCTCAATATACACTTATATTCAGAGCAATCTAGTCTGATTCTCACGCAGGAGGGTGGTCACAAGGAGGAACCCCCCCTTCTCAGTGACGAGCTCACGGTGTCTGTTTTGCAGGTCATCTGAAGAACATCCTTCTTTGCCGGACCTAACCCTCGTGGGAAACATTACTTAACCCCCAGATTATCCATAATCTACTCGGGGTCACTTAGTGTTTCTTCACCATCTTAAATAATAGCCTTTGTTGACTAGTCAGTAACATTTTAAGGTTGACCGTATTTATTTTAGTATTTAATGTGTATCTTTGTTTTGCTTGATTACAAATTTACAAGTGTATAAACAAGTTGAGTCGAGCTAAATTTTTCTTGAATTACATCTTTAGCTCGTTTCGAGTTTTGCCTGAACCTTGAGATTGCTCGTTAGTAATTTCTTAAGATCAAGTTTCGGTCGGCTTGTTTCTGATTTATATAATGAGTTTATTTCTATATTTTAAGTTTTTATATTGCTTATAATTTGAATAATGCGTATTTAGACGTTATGGCTTAGTCTAGCTCGGTTTACAAAAGTTGAGATCCAACTCGTTCATTTAATGAGCTCCAAGTAGTAAGCTCGGGCTTGTTTAACCTTTGTTTAATTCAAACTTCTAATGAACTATATTCAAATAACTTACGAACAACTTAACTCGTTTTCATCCATGGTGTTAAGTAGTTTACGAGCGACTCAAATTGTTTACACCATGGTGTTCTTTCTCGTAATAGAAGTAAAAGACTCTAAGCTTCTTATGGGTTGACTCTGTGTGATTTTATTGTATGCGGATTTGTTGTCTAGTTCCTTGCTAATCTTTCTTTTTATAAAATTCATTCATTCAAAATTAAAAAAAAAAAATTAAAAAAATACTTGCCTAAAAGTTTAGATTATATTGTTATTATCTAATATTAATCCAAACGGCCGTTAAAAAAGTTAACATTAGTGTAAACGGTACACAAACGTTTTAACGTGGCTACTAAGAAAGAATTAAAGAGATCCTTTTGTGATTAAAAAGCTGTGACATGTGGGGTGTGCTATCACATCATATCCTCTTACTATTGACAGATTTTGGTGGCTATTTTGTCTACATTTTTTAACACTTGTGTACTAATCCTACATATTAAGCTAGTTTAATTAAACAGAATCTCTCTCTTTCACAAACATATATCTCTCTCTCTACATGTATATATTATATATGTATCTATTCTATATGCCAACAAGATATCATCAATGTAAACCATATTCATAAAATATGTATACTAGCTATCTATAGATAGTAAATCTTAAAAAATGATTTGCAACATACTTGACAAAACTTGATGTAAATAAAAAATGATAAAATAAGTGATACTAAGGTTATATGGTATACACCACTAATGGTGCCAATGTGGCGCCTCACCCTTCACTTAAATACCATGTCCCTTTCTAATGTCAATAGTTATGTGGTCTCATGGCCGGCTTCAAAAAAGCTAAAAAGTTTTTGGCTGAAAGCGAAATTTTTTTTGGCCTTAAGTAAAAGAATTATTTTGTTGTGTGTTTATTTTGTTATAATTGGGTTGTGTAAAAAACTTTTGTATAAAATAGGATTAAATATGCCTCAAATGAGAGTAATACGCATTTGTCACTAGACCAAACTAATTGTTATGTAATTAAGTTCAAGCACTAAATATACATATTGTTTTATATAAAAATACATATAATTTACAAAAAAAAAAATCAGGCCTGCCCTGTTGACCACCCGGCCACACCCTATGGTCGACCCTGCGGGGTCTCTTTGGGCTAAATCATGAAGGCCACGTCCAATCGTTGATTTTCTTTTTTTTTAGTTAGCTATCATAAAAATACATTGTAATGCATATACCTGACTTATTTTTTTTTTATTTTTTTAAATGTTTTGTTTTCATATTCTATTTTTTTTAATATCAACTTTTTCGTGTGTCTATTGATTCTCACTTTAATTTTAGGTATTTACTTAGTTTTCGAAAAGAAAGTGATTTAGTTATATATGCACATATACATTGGATATACTAAATTTATTGAATAAATTATATATAACTACTAAAGGGCTGTTTGGTTCATTCAGATCTGAATGATTTAATTCTGAATGAGCCTCTGTCCCGTTCAGCAACAACAATGAGTCTGAATGATTAAGATCTAATTTTAACCATTCAGATGTTTTTCTGTTTGAAAACAAACAGTATGAAGTCTGAATGAATCAGATGTTTACATCTGAATGGTTTCAAACCATTCAGATGTAAACAAACAACCCCTAAAACAGATTGTATGTTTGTTTGTAGTTTCATTAAAACTAAATAAAATGAAAATAGTTAATTATTAATAAGTAAAAATGGGATTTGTAGGTGTATTTAATGAGAAGAGCAGCGTCAAGTCTTAGTTTGTTGGTTCTGCTTCTTGAACAAAACAGCAACTACTCTGAACTCCAATGCAATCCTGTGTCCCATCACCACCTTTCGCTTTCTCTTTACTTGCATAAAACTGAATATTCTTTTTAAAAAATACATTATATTTTTTTATATGAAGTTGATTTTTATAATATTGAAGAAACACTAGATGACCCCGGCAGATTAAGGATAATCTGGGGGTTAAGTAAATGTTTCCCACGAGGGTTAGGTCCAGCAAAGATGGTTATTCTTCTCGACCTGCAAAACAGACACCATGAGCTCGTCACTGAGAAGGGGGGGGGGGGGGGTTCCTCCTTGTGACCACCCTCCGGCGTGAGAATCAGACTAGATTGCTTTGAATATAAGTGTATATAGAGAGAAATAGCTAGAGAAGATAAGATGATGATACCGTTCCAAGGTGTTGGAGTATTTATAGCCGAATGTATGTTTCCAAGCAGGTACGGCCAGCTGTATAATATTTCTTTTCCACCAACTACGGGCTATGTTCGTGCCACGATGGGAGTTGGTGGGTAGGCAGCGGCTGATAGTGACATTTTGTACTGGAGCGTGCTGCTCCTCGTACTATTGTCGGTGAGCTGTCACCCTGCGATTGGTTCATGGGTTGCTTTTGCCAGATCTTGTCTATTTGTCCATACCTTGGTAGGTATAGTACAAAAGATCTTCTAGAAGCGTACGGACTGGCTCTTTTGGGCGGGAATATTCCCGCCCAAATCATTCCTTCTTCAGGTGACATTACTGAAGTATGAGTTAGTGCCTTATGCGTGTAGCCTTACTGTTAGTGCGGGTAGCCCTCCTTCTTGGCTTGTATCTGCAGCTGCGGGAACAGGCAGGGTACTTTACCAAGGGAGGCTTTCCTGCGGGAACAGCTTGCAAAGGTCTTCATCTCTCTGAGCATGGTGGGTCCTGCGGATCCAGTTGGTCTTTGCGCAGACGTCCCTCTTCAAGGTGAGTCTTGCGGGTCCAACATAGCTTTGCTGGGACCTACCTCTTCAAATATATACAAAACTTATATATAGAAAATAATGTTTATTTATATTCTAGTATTTTATTGTGATTTAGTCGTGAAGGTATTCAGAGTTTAATTTAATGGTTTTTAGGTCAAACAGTATCTCTAACACTTAATAAGGTTTTCAGTCTCTATAAAACAACCTAATGAGTTTTCAAAACATGTAAATCTTAGATCATTCGTAGTGAATGACATTATGTGATATTTTGGAGCCATAATGCATGGGAACACCGCCCCTCCAGGCATTATGGATGGCATTATGGTGGTAAGCGTTATGTACATAACGCTAGGATGACACAAGTTTTGAGGGTTTTTTGGGTGAGAGAGGGAGGAGAGAGGGGCGTTTTGGGATATTTTTCCCAGCACGCCCATTTTTTGTAAAATGTCCAAAAGCTGACTATGCGCCACATGTCGTAAAATGCTAGGTTGTGCTTAGTTATGACTACGCATGATTTTATCACTAAATTGGGTGGATCAAATTTTAATACTATTTAATTTATAACATATTATTTGAGTCTTTGAGTGACATGTATTATTTTTTTTTTAATTATTGAGACTACAATTTTAAGTAAAAGAAGATGTAATGTTGCTATAACTCATTATTAATTATTTTGTTTCATTACAAGGATTAAGTTAACGGACCATCCCTAAAGGCCATATGGTAATGAACTGATGATAAGGTGTCTCCCCTTTTATTATAAAGAAGATTGTTTCAAATCTTTCATAGTGCGCTATGCAGGTATCGATGATTAGTAATAGGTTAGTTTTGTCGTTCAAAAAGAAAAAAAAACATGAAAAGTAAACGAACCATGATAATTCAATGCAACTAATCTGTGAATTAAACTATCAAGTTTTACTCTTTTTTTTTAAATAATTGGCTACTTTTATATTTCATAGAAACATCCAAACGATTTACAATGAAGTGGCAGGTAAGCGGGCAACAAGCTGCGCCGCAACCCCCTTTTGGATAGCAATCCCAATCCGACTAAAAACAAAGTTTTGATTCTTATGGGCTGATACGTTACTATACACAACTTTCTGAACCCTATTCAAAAGGTTTACGGCATCCGGAGCTAAGAAACCTAAAGTGTCAAAGGCGAAGGGGATAAACACGTGTTGATTCTCCAAACAAGCTCTCTCGTGTTTAGCAACCTTGCCCGATGCCGCCTTCAATGCTGCCTGGCCTGCTACAAATCCAGTGTCCCTAATCCCAACAAGTGGGGACACTCATGTGAGGTCGACACAAGCGTGTTTTCCCCCTACCCACCCAAAAACAAGTATATCGGCCGGTCGTAATGTAGATCTTCCTTCTTGAGGATCCGTAAGAAAGTTTATGGGGGCTTCCTTTTTAGCCGAAATTCCGGCTCGTTTAAGAACATCGCATTGAACATCCCTCACCAAATCATGCCTGTACTTAAACCCAGGCAACTCTTTGCAGTGAACCGCATGCTCGCCAAAAGAATCCAAACAAACCTTACGGCAAACCGGGCACGGCTCATTTATCGGAAACAAAGGGATCATTAACCGATACTTCAAGATGGCCCGGTACTCCAAAGCCGACATATGTTGGCCCAATCCTTCAATAGGGAGAACACTTAAGAAATCTTGAGCCCGAGGAGCCCGAATACTCTCAAACACCGCTTTCTGACGAGGGGATAAATCAAACTTTATTTCCAAACTCTTGATGATTCCATTATAAAGGGCACTCGCCAAAGCATGTTGGGCTTTAGGGGGGCGGTGTCTTTATTAGAGAAACCGCTAATGTCAAAATCGGGAAGTGAAATGTGCAACCGATCTATCGCACTCCCATAATCGGAGTCAAACCCATCAATACCACAACCTCGAAGAATGTGGTCTTGTAATTCCCAAGATTGCGCCCTCGAGGCCACAAACGCATAAGTAGAAACGTCTGAAGCTGAACATAAACCCAAACCTCCAAAACGAGTCGGAAGTGATGCCAACCTCCATTGAAAATCTCCAAAGAAGGGACCACCACAAACCACGATGTCCTCAATCGCCCCCCGAAGGCCATTGTCAAACATAGAAACTGCTTCCCCTACATACACATGTTGGCATGTTCTGATACCAAACAACAACTTTCCAACTCCCATACATGAGCGGAGCAAAAGGAGCTCGCATTAAGGTCCCGCAAATGCGGGAGATAGCTCATCAACTCCACAGCTCGCGAAGCTATGAATCATCAACTCCACAGCTCGCGAAGCCCTTTTCATAGCAAGTTCGCTGATGAACCCGACATCCCGGCTAACGGCTCCCCCCGAGGAGTTTCACACCTAGCACCGGTCTTCCAATCTCACAGGGAAACACCCCCTCATGCACCTTAACCCCATTGCACGACGGCCAAAATACTTCGGTTTTCTTAATATTAAGTTCAAGGCCCAGGCGGGGACCCTCCGACCTGATAATATCTAAAGCTTTGGCAACCTCTTTAGAGTCCCCAATAATTGTACCATCATCTAGGTACCAAGCATGAAAGAGAAGCTTACAGGAACTCTGGACTAGATGAATAAGTGGGTGCAGAACTAAGGCGAAAAGAAAAGGTCCCCCTGCTGAACCCCAGTGGTGGACCAAATGTGGCCATCCTCCACATATAGCCTGGCCGGTTGCCCATATAAAAAGTTCACCCATAAGGAAATAGATGGGCATCGGGCCCGAACCTCATTCAGAAGGGCAGTCCTATCCACCAAGTTGAAGACATTACAAAAATCAATAGTAAGCATAGCCAATGACCCATCAGAATGGAACTTACTTAAAAACCTGTTCGCGCTATGAAGAATGGCCTCTGCACCACTAGGGACTCCCACCCCAAACTGAAAGTCGCACAGGTATTTAGTAATGTCTTTCCCAACACCCCTCATAGCCACCTTAGAGATCAATCTTCTCCAAATGGCACATACGACAATGGGTCTAATCCCATTGTCCGGTTTGAGCAACGGTGTGAGAGGAGCCGAAGCAATGAACTCTGCCTAAACCCTTGGGCATCTCCCCCCCAAACATAAATTAACCATCGCAGTAGTAGCCTTTAGTAACCCAACAGCGATCGGCGACCCCTCTCCACAAAATTCATCCAAAATATGTTGTGCCCTCAATCCATCTCGTCCGCATGACGTCCCTTTAGGGAAGGATTTAATGCATCCAAGCACACAATCCTCATCAACAACAAGAGGAGGCTCAGAAAGCAATGAAGCAGGCATAACCGGCGGGGGCAAATTGGGATGCTTAGCCACTAACGCTTTCAAAGTGTCATTGGCGAAAGGTGCAACCCCTGAAGAGCATAATACTTTAATGGCGGCAGTAAAATGCCCGTCCGCCACTTTTCGTAAACATTGTTTCACATTGGCGCATACCGCAACATCATCGTGCTTAGCGAGAGGCTCCCCATGACTCGAGTTCACCCCTATAGGTGTGGCAAAAATGGATAAAATAAGCGCATCAAAACCATCCTTAGTACCCCAACTTGCTAGTGCTTGTTGAATACTCTGACATTGCAAAGACTTTCTATTACCGAACCTGCGCTCCTGACGTTTAGAAGGTCTGAAAACACGCAACGTGCACCGCGGTAACAAGAAAAGTTTCACCCATGCTTCAACAGAGTTTGACATAGCAACCACCTTACCCAGAGCCGCAGTTAACGCTTGAGCAAATGCCATACTTTTTTGTTGCAAAATACTTCCTTTATAATCTGTTGTATTCGGCTGCCAGAAAAAAAACAATAGTACGATTGAGATGTTACCATTTTCACGTAGTTACTTGTCACTCATTTTGTACTTCACCTTTATGTTAGTTAAAAACAATATGAAAATACAAAAAGAAGATTCATTCTTTCTTTGTTTTATTACAAATTTTAAATTTAACTTTATGCGTAAATATTTAAATTATTTGCTTTCTAAGCAAATACTCATCTTATGAAATTTATTAAAGGAATATTGCATTTTAATAATCCATATTGGATGGTATTGGCCGATAATAATCCTTATTTATTTTATCGCTACTGGCGGTCCCAAATTCAAAAAAGTTGGTCCCCAATGGTCCCCGTTAAATATGACTTAACGGCGTTATAGTTTTTTTTGATTTCCAACCAATGTTTTAGGGTTTTTGATCGTTAGGAGGATACGATTCGATTGGTGTAAAATTTAATTCGAAACGGTGCTTCAAAATGACGAAACAATGCTTCAATTCTGGTGTTTGAACTTACAATTAACCAAAATAAAGTCTTTTGGATCATTGTTTGGAGCTAAGTTTTATATCATTCGACTCGTATCTTTCTTCCGATTAATAGCCCTAAATAGTTAGTTTGAAATTCGGAAAAAAGTATAACGCCGCTAAGTCCTTTTTAACGGGGGACCATTGGGGGCCAACTTTTTTGAATTTGGGACTGCCAGTGGCAATAAAATAAATAGAGATTATTATCGTCCAATACAATTCAATGTGGATTATTAAAATCCAATATTTCTTTATTAAACAATAATTATTAATTGCAGAAGCTTTTTGTCACAATCATTCATCCAAACATATACTATCACATGATGTGAAAAGAAAGTTTCTACAACACAAAGATTACCATTGACGTTAAATATTTACAACATTAAATCAATCACCATGGAAAACAAAATATGTTTTTTTTAGACGACAAATTTTATTAAAATCAACTAGCAAAGCGTTAGAAGCAAAACAATACACAAAAGTTACAAAAAGAAGTTATATCAATCTATTCATCGAATATTTATATTTCCAATAGTTAAACATACTTTTACCCAAAGACGCTCAAAGATTTTTTTACAGTTCAGATTAAGCAAGCGAGCATGTTTAAAAAAATAACTTCATTCGTTGTCTTTCCAAACATACTAACAAGCCATAAAGATTATCCAGAAAAACAAAATAAGTACAACCCAAAGCTTTTAATTGATGTTATAGTTCAGTATATACTTTTTCAACATGTTATTCAATTTCTTTATCCAAAATAGTCTAAATTACAAGAAAACGACAATATTTAATGTGTTAAAACAAATTCAGCAGGACCCACCAAGCTAATTTTAATATTTAACATTAGTTTTTCTCTCACAATAACTAGAAGAGTAACAAATACAAGAAAATGAAGATATTGTATGCATCTCATAAACCACATGTAGCAACCATTACAATCTTACAAAATATAAAAATAATACTAGAAAATAAAAGTAAATGATTTCGGACCGATACCCTCAATTCCCCAAGCAATGCAATTAATATTTTTAATCTTTCATGGTAACAAAAATATCAAATTAATTAAACTGCAAAGCTTTCATGCGTTTTGTTGGGTTGTTGTTTTCATCATAAGAGATGATGTGGTGGTGCCACCGTCCTCCACCACCCACTTCCGCCACAAGACACCGGAGACATCCGTCGTCCCCCACCAATCATTATCTTTGGAAGAATACAATGGACCAAAATTTATGTGTGTGAGAGAGAGAGAAGGTGGAAGAAGTGAAAGTAGTGAGAGAAGATATGAGGCTTGATATATAAAGGGGAAAATGTGGATTTTTTTTTGTATTTGTAAATTTTATTTAACTACACATTATATCAATAAGTTAATAGATAAATTTTCGCTTTAATTAATAGGGTCGAGATACTGTACAATAATGCATTAACGTACGATAGATAAGCGAGACGCTTAAAGGCAAATATACTAAAAACGCTCAGTCGGAAACCTAAAACGCTCAGCCAACATTAAAACGCTCAAAAACAGGTTTCGTGAAAAAAAGTAAAAAATTGATCGATTAACGATCAAAATCTGTTTTTTCGATAAATCGATGATTAATTGGGTATGTATTGATTATTTCGAGATGTTGGGATATGATTTCATGGATCGATTCGTGAAAAAAGGGATTTGCGTACCTATTGTACGTTAAAGTATTATTGTATTGGATCTTTTGCTTTAATATATATATATATATATATATATAATATATATATATATATATATATATATATATATATATATATATATAGGGTGGGGTTAAAATAAGAAGTGGAGTTTGTCTAAGAAGTGTAAGAAGTAATCTAGTGCGTTAAATATTTTGATCCGACGATGAATATGGAAAGTGTGTTTTTTGTTCCGTGTGTTTTATTTTAGTTGTGGTGTGTTTTTTGCTCGGTGTGTTTTAATAGATATAGTGATGAAAACACACTTTCTACACTTAGGATAAATCTACTTCTTATTTTAACTTTACTCAATATATATATATTAACGACTAACAAATATAGAATTATCTAGTTATTCTGTACGTGGTGACCTAATGGCAAAATGTCACATCCAACTTACCCAACCCAACCATAGATAGGGAGCCCTTAAGCGTTTGGAAAACCCACCCATATGAAGGTTCATTGTAAAACCCGGACGCATTCAAGTATTATTTATTTACTTGTTTTTTTTTACAAAAATATATTATATGGTGAGGTTTATAATTTTAAATTGAATAACAAAGTACTTGTTTTTAAGTTTTTTTTGTAATATCTAATTAAATATAGAGAAATTACGAACAAAAAACCTTTGTGGGCCCACCTAGCTACCCATATGGCTGATGATCACATGCAGTTTATACCGGGGTAAAATGTTTGACATGAGGGATGAAAATGGTATAATAATGCATTAAAGTGAGGATATATACTTCATTAAAATCTTATCTTTAATTTTATAACTTTAAAATAAGCTATTGTACCATATGAACTAATATACTTATTTCATCATTTAATGTGAGTAAATTGCAAGGATGGTTCGGTTTTAAAACGGATTCACAATTCTCATGTAATAAGTAGATTATAGTTAGTAAGCATCACTTAAAAGTTAAAACACTTAAATCTAACTAAAAACTCCACAACTCCATTTCCGCCACATGTGCTTCCGGCTATAAACCATTATGACGGTAAGTTATGACTTCTGGTCTCACCATGTGGGGAAGAAGATGAATTCGTCGAACCAATTGTGCAAGAAAGGCCACGACAATGATTCTTTCAAACCGTAAGTACAAAAATGTGAACTTTGTTCATCAGACTTCATCGAATTACCTTTGTTCATCATACGCCATATCAAAATATTATTTTTTTCGTGTTCAACTTTCCCTCCCTCGTTTATATGATTTTAGGTAATACTTTGTGTCCCAAATCATAATGTGAAATATTTATCTTCTAGGCTATTAAAAATTTTGTAAGTTGCAATGAATTCAATTTTTTATATAACAAAATTATATTAATCATATTTTAACAAATTATTATGTGAAAAAAGATAGGTGGTTCATTGACTACTCTTAAATTGTCGGTGACATGAGTTTGATAAAAACAGAATAAAAAGGTGTAACCCACACACATGTGAAGTGCACGTATGAATTGTATAGTGGATCATTCTTTTCCTACTTATGAACCAATATCAAGTAGTTTTAAGTTATGGTTAGTCTCCATCATAAACTATAGACCCTTCAAATTGTTTATTTTTGTTTTTGTTTTTTTAAATCGTTGAACATCTTATAAAAAGCTTGTAAAACATAGAGAAAAGTGTTATGGTTTCATTTGTTTTTAATAATTTTTTGATAGGGTATTATACATCAACGATTACCATTAAGCGTGAAGCTAGGGGTGTAAACAAATAGGACTCACCTCGTTTACTTATGAGAGCTTGAGCTAGTTTTGTTTCAAGCTTTCTTTTTTAAAACTCTAGTTTGACTCGTGAGTTGTTTTCTAACTAAACGATATTGCCACATTGCTACATACAAAATTTATTTTTGATAAATAACTGTTAAATTAGTATTACTAAAATGAAGTTTTATTTAATGGAAGTTACATTTACAAAATGTTATTAAGCTACCAAAAATTACTAGATAAAAAAATAAATATTTGAAGTGATTTTATATACAAAAATGATAATAATAACAAAATGATAGCTAGATACATGATAACAATCCATTAAAAAATACATTAATAACTAAATATTATAATAATTTATTGAGAAACAAACACATAAACAAGATTTTGTGAAAGGACACATTTTTCATTCATATTTGTTTGGACAAAACTATGAAAGTTTCAAGTTGACCCAATGTTCTCTGCTTCACTCCCTTCTATAAAGATATTCATGTCAAATTATATCAAAACTGATCCTGCATTTAACATTATGATATCTCTACTAATATCTTAAGTCAAATTTATATAAAACTTTGAAGAAATAGGTATTCAAATTTATTGCCAACTAAAAGATATTTATATTTTTGCAAATATTTATCTATAAACATTTATTCTTTATTCACACTATACGTGTTAGTTAAAACGCTTTTGTCTTGTATTACTATCATCTTCGACACCTCCACCACTACGGCGGCTATAATAGCCGCCATAAACCAATATAAGGTGAGCCTGCTTTAATATTATTTTTCTTTCTAAAACAACCCATTTCACATTAAATTTACTTTATCTCGTGTTTTGACCCAACTAAACGTTACCTTTTATTCGGGTCAGGAACCAGTTTGACCACCCGTGATCTAACCCGTTTGTTTGACTAGACTTGGCTAGTTTATATATATCAAAACTTAGCTTTCAAAACTTAAGAATCCCTTAACAAACACATATAAACGACATCGGCGGCCATACGGGCACACGTCACCCGCTAGCACCATCCGACACACTTCAATTTTGTAGCGCGAGTGACGGATCACTTGACGAATAAGTTCATCTATACCATGTGCAAATTTACAGTAATCTCCATATGGGCAGAGTTGAGTCTTTGTCATACCTTGGTTGTACACCTTTAGTTCCGGTGGCTCATAGTCTTCTTTCCCACTTACATACACCCTTTGCTGATTCATTTCAACGTCACAAATAGTAAGAATCTCAATATTGAATCAAGAACAACATTATTATGACTGCTATTGTTATTATTATTATTGTTGGTTAATTATTGGTTTTTGGATTGATGAAGAAGACAAAACTTTGGTAGCGTGTCAATGAAGTTTCCAAAATAACTAGCACATATTAATGTTTTCAGATCCAGCCCGGACGTTGACTTGGACGCCTTACCGGGTCAAAGGTCGAACTGACCGGTGTTTGACCCGGATGACATCATAAATAATTTAAGTACCCTAGTGTAGCCTCCGCTATCCCTCAACTTTTCGTCGGTAGTGTAAATTTTATTTTATTTTTGTGGGTTTTCGTATTTCGTTACCCCTAAAAAAATATAGCATTACCCTTATTTGTTTAAAGTACAACCAAATTAAAAGTTCAAAACAAATAAAAGAACAACCAAAGTTTAAAGCCTAAACAAATTAAAACTTGTAACCTCTTGTTTGGTTTAGGCCGGACATCAACAGACAACAAACAGCTGTTGCGCCTGCTTCCATGTGCACCACCAATACCCCTGGCCTCCCTTGTTGCCCTCCTTCGGTCACCAACGACCTCCACGCTGGTAAGCTACGCCCCCTGCAACCACTGCTCCGGGCTCTCCAGTCAGTGCCTCCTCTTCCACGGTTCGACTTCTACTTGTTTAATTTAGGTATTATACTATTATTCTACTTCTATTTAAAATTGTAATTGTTTATTTGTTTAAGGAGGTTGTTAATTTGAAATGGTTTATGGGCAATTGAATGATTGATTATGGTTTCTTGTATATTTGGATAATGTAAATTGGAAATAGGAATTGATTAGGGATTTATGTTAATGTGTAAATTTGAATTGATCATGAGTTTATTGTTTAAAAACTTTAAATCTAAAATACGGAGCTTTGAAGATGATAAAACATTCGCAATCTTTTTAAACGAAAAAGAAAAAAAGAGAAACATTTGATAAAGTAAAAGAAGAAAATGTAATGGCTCGATTTTAAACTTTAAAAAACCGACACAATATATGATGGGTTAATTGGTTTCGGTATTCCGGTTTGCGGGTGGGGTAATAGTGTTTTGGGCTACTCAGATGGGCATGAAAAATGGAAGTTACCCCAGTACTACAAATAAAATAATTCAATAAACTATTTTTCTTTTCATGTCAAACATACCATTTCTCAATTACAATTTACCATCAAATTTATCAACATTTTAGCACCAGTTCTTTCCACTTATCAACATTCACACATATTATTTATAACTCGCAATTCTTTTATAAAGGAAAATATGAACGTACAAATTAGAAAAAAAAAACTAAAAAATTAAGCCCATACTTATTTTTTGTGGGCAAGTACAAGTTGTAGGAGCAAGCCCAAACTATTATGTTTTGGGCCTCTTGCCCGGTTAACAGATGGTAACTTATTTAATTAAAGAAAGTAACCCGATTCATTATGACCCATCCTATAATTATCTTGGTTACCCACCTCACCCGGCAACCGTCGACTGAAAGAAAAAAGAAAGCCTAGTGTTATTTATACACAAAAATCCCGATCACCTCATAAATTTTTGGCTAAGTCCACTGATTGCCCCCTTCCCCATGAAAAGAATTCTTGGATCCGTCAGTGTGTGTTAAATATATATTAATATGTCTTTTCTCACAAACCACCCAAAAAGGTGTTTCAAATGTGTGCATCACTAAATTTATCAAAACAAAACGAGTGAGAGCTATGAGTCGCAACTAATACTTACTTCCAACTACCAACCTCCCATGCCCATGGTCATGATGTATGACACACATAAACATCATTCATCAACTGATGGTTCATTGGTTCGCTAATAGTGAGTGTGCATCCCGCACCTTCTAACTAGTATTAGAAATTAACACAAGTCCTTTATGTCTCCAGTAACGCTCAATTGCATAAATGATTGGTAAATGGCGGTCACTAAATAACTACCACAACCACCGATTCGTAAAAGGATCACACGAATTGTCATGAGAACCTTAGAGTACAAATATAAGTAGCTACATATAGTTTAAGTTAAATTTAACCTTTTTAAACCACGTATATATCAAATATAAAAGTATAAAACAAGTTTATTTTGATTATTGGTATAATCTTTGAAAATATACAAGAAAAACAAACAGGGTTGTTGTCCTGTTGAGCCATGATTGACGGTGTTGATTGTTTGGTGTTTGGATTCCGACATCAAAATTCAAATGTAGATGGAAACTTTATTATTTATTAAAATAATTAAAATCAAAGGAGACTATATAAAAGTCAAACTTAATTTTTTTCTTCTTTCATTGGATGATAATAAAGCAAAAAGAATGTCAGTTATTTCAACCTATAAAACTTTTAATTAACCTATATGTTTTAATTTTAAAACTTTTAATTAACCTATAAATTAAGATTTATTTTTATTAAAATAACAAAATAAAGCTCATGAGTGCAAATAATATAACCAAAAAAAAAAAGAGTAACATAAGATATAGTATTTTTAAGGATTAACACATTCTTTCTAAATCTCTTGTCTTACGTCTAAATTTACACTATTATTCACTACGAGACCCGAACTCTCATTTTCATGAAAGAGACACCATTTTACGTATTCTTATACCGCTAAGACAACGATCCTACAAACTTAACATTTAAGACATAAAAATGTAAGTTTAATTTGAAACATTTAAGGGAACAAAATTTTGTGTTAATTATGTGACTTGGACAATTCACTAGTACTTTCGACGTTTCATTAATATCTTAACATATTTTTATTGATGTCAAAAACATCAACTTTAATCAACGCATTCAAAATTGTGTAACCAACTATACCAATACCCTAGCCAATCAAGTTGATACCAACTATGAACCAACCTCACCAACCCTAAAGAGCAAACAAATTGAGATGTGACAAAGAAAATGAAAATGAGCTATTCACTCTATCATTTTAAAAGTGTCAATATTTCTTTTTTAGTTTGTTCTATTACAAATTTTTACTTTTAAAATTTATTAACTAAATTCCAAATTTACCCTTACACAAATGCAATCATTCAAACTTTCTTAAATTTTGTCTTTTCGTAAATGTTAAGAGCATTATAGTCATTTGTAAAACAAAAAATATAATCATTCAAACTTTTTAAAATTTTGTATTTTACAAACCATGATACTTGTAGAGGGACGAACGGAGTATAATCAAAACAAAAATAAAAACTCTTAAAAGAGTGAATTACAATAACAAATTTGTATATATTAAAAAGATTATAAATAAAATATTATACAAAAGTGTCTTAAAAGCCCATGTGTATGTCAGATTTCACAAATCAAGACAATTAGAAAACCACAAAGTCAAAAGGAGAATGGATCATCAAGACCAATGACACCACATTTGTTTCCCCAAAATATACATCAAATATTAAAATCAAAAATCCAACTGATATGCATAAAAAAACAAAAACAAAAACAAAAACAAAAACAAAACAATGCATTTTCTACCATCTTTCACCAGATGTACACCACACACCCTTCCACTTTCCAAACATGTCAAAACCAACCCAATACTTCAATCCTGTTCACAAATCAAACACAAAATCAACACTCAGTTAAACTTTCATTCAATCTTGACTCAATCTGTCCAAAACATCAGCCACATGTCTCATTGATGGTCTTCTTTCAGGGTTACTTTGAGTGCACCCGATCGCGATCTTTAAGACAGCGATTATCTCCTCTTCTTTATCCACATCCTGTGCTAACCCCGGGTCCAAAACATCCGAAAGCGGTTTCTTTTCGTCAATACACAACTGAATCCAATGAACAAGATCGATTTCCTCCGGACCCACTTGTACAACGGGCGGTTTTCCTGTGATCATTTCTAACAAAATAACACCGAAAGAGTAAACATCCCATTTTTGCGAAGGTTTCACCACCTTAAACGCCTCGGGTGCTTGATAATAAGAGATTGGAGCATGTGAAGCTGAAGCTGATGTGGCGGTTGTCGTGGTTGCAACATCTGAGACTACTCGGTTGGATTGAAGCACCGGGGTGCCACCACCGGCTATATTAGCCAAGCGGCTAAGACCAAAATCAGATATTTGGGGCTCCATGTTTAGACCAAGTAAGATGTTTGACGGTTTTAGGTCGCCATGTACATACTTTTTCGGGCTGAACTCGTGAAGATAGGCTAGACCTTTAGCCGTTCCTCTTATTATCCTTAAACGTGCGGTCCATGAAAGCGGCACGAAAGATGGCACACCGGGTTTCCCTGAAAACAACAATGCACAACGTTTTAATGGGCGTTTGTATATTATTACAACTTTAAACAAAAACACATTCGACTGCTAGAACGTATACTATTCGGATAATGTGATATCAAAATAAGGGGTGTAGACGTGTCGAACTCGACTTGTTTAGAGATCTATATCTAAAACTCGAGCATGAGTCTTAAGTAGTTTTTCAAACTCGAGCTAGGCTCGTTTATTTATTTATTTATTAATAATTATTTAATTATATATACAGACACACACATATACTAATAATTATAAATTTTACATAGATCATAATATAGGCTCGCAAACAAGCTCGAGCTTGATATGTGAAGGTCAGGCTCGGTTTCGTTTAAGCTCGACTTGAAACCAGCTTCTAGAGAGCTGATCTCGAGTAGCTTACGAGCGGTTCGCCTCGTTTACACCCAAAAGTCCCACCCAAGGGAATGTATTAAATCAAGATTTGAAAGTTAGAAAATTACCGTGAATCGCGGTGCCAAGATTACCATTCGGGACAAAATCATAGATCAGCAACTTCTCATCAACAGACCAATAATAAGCCCTCAAGCTTACGATATTCTGATGCTTTAGCTTCCCGATTGCTTCGACTTCGGTTTGAAACTCTTTGAATCTTTGAGAACCACCTTCACCCAACCTTCTAACCGCGAAAGTAACCCCGTCTTCGAGTACAACTTTGTAAACAATCCCAATTCCACTTTTCCCCAAAACGAAAGCCGAAGCCTTTAACAACTCATCTAAATCAAACCCTAACTGTGCATCTAATGCCACAAGATCATACTGCTCAATGTGCTCGGATAACGTCTCCGATTCATCTTTTTTAAAACATAAACACTCGTTTCGACGCTTACTCCCCCCTTTATCATACCCACGTTTCTTTTTACCGCAAAGACACAATCTTGAATAACAATACGAAAGAATCAAACCAATTAAACAAATCCCAATTACATCACTAACAATTATAGCAACCACAGCACCTTTACTCAACCCTTTTCGGCCCGTTTCTTGAACCTCCGACGGGTTATTCGTGGGCAAGAACGGAAACGAAGACGGTGAGCTCGCGTCATTCGGGTTACAAAGATTCTTCAAAGGAGGCCCACATAACCCCGTGTTTCCAATAAACGCAGTCGGCCCACGGTTCACCAACGCCCCGTTTTGTGGTATCGGGCCGGTTAAGTTGTTGTAAGTGAGATCAATGTAAACCTTTTCCGGAAGGTTACCAAGTGAAGATGGGATTGAACCACTAAACATATTATGAGACAAATCAACAGTCCCATGCAAATTAGACAAATTTCCCAAATCTTTCGGGATCGAACCCGTGAACATATTAAACGAAAGGTCGAGTTTTTCAAGAAAGCCCAAACTGGACCCGAACCCATCCGGTACCGACCCGGTAAAGTTGTTTTGGCTCAAATCAAGACTCCTTAACCTTCTACACTGAATTAGTGAAATGGGTAGTGACCCATTAAACAAATTGCTTGATAAATCAAGGGTTTGAAGGTAAACAAGCCTGTTAATGTCATTTGGTACTGACCCAGATAAAGAATTGCCATAAAGCACCAAACTTTGAAGCTTTTGGGCATTAAAAAGCTCAAAAGGTAAGACACCCATGAACTTATTACTCCTTAAATTAACATGTCTAAGTTCAGTAAGAGACCCAAGAACAGGTGATATAAACCCTAGAAGCTTCTTTTGTGGGATACTAACAGAAACAACTTTTTGATCTTTACATGCAATGCCATTCCATGAACAAGGGGTTTCATCAGAGTAGTTCCAGTTGGTTAAAGACCCATCTGGGTCTTGTGTGATTGACTGTTTGAAAGTCAACAGAGTGTATCCTTCATCATTTAAGCAACTTACATGGAGTATGAAATGGGAGTTGCATAATATCAAGAAAATCAAGAAAACTTCAAGAACAAAAGGATCAAAAGATGGTGGCTTCATTTCATGTAAAGATTACTAATTTACCCCTCAAAATGTAAAATCTTGATGAATAAATGGTGTAACTTTGAAATGAGAAACAGGGTTTAGCAGGAATTGAAGAATTTTTCAAAAAATCAAGAAAATCAAGAAAACTGGAAGAACAAAAGATGGTTGCATAATATCATGTAAAGATTACTAATTTACCCTTCAAAATGTAAAATCTTGATGAATAAAATGGTTTATCTTTGAAATGAGAAACAGGGTTTAGCAGGAATTGTAGAATCTTTAAAAAATCAAGAAAATTGGAAGAACAAAAGATGGTTGCATGATATCATGTAAAGATTACAAATTTACCCTTAAAGATGTAAATTTTTGATGAATTAAGGGTTTACCTTTGATATGAGAAACAAGGTTTAGTTGTGGAATCTTGAAGTGTGAGAGAAAGTTGTGTGTGAATAAGTGTGTGAGAGTATGGACTTTGTTGGAGGTGTGGAAAGCATTGGGAAAAGTAAAAGTCTAAGTTGGTTTCAGCCTGCAAGACATTGGGAATATAGTTTATTAGTAATAGGCCAACCTTTTAGAGTTGATAGGTTTCTTTATAAAAAAGTGTATTTACAAAGGAATGAATATAAATAATCACACTTTTTATCATGTGATTATATTATGGGTTTTGGATTCTTATACCTCTTTTCTATATAAGCTAAAAAGATTTATCTATAATATTCCTCATCACTATGTGTTTAATAGAATAAATAGTGAATCACTAAACATGGGACTGATGGGAGTAAGAAGTAAGTTTCTTAAATTTAATCCATGTTTTAGAAAGTGAGATGAAATATGTAGAAAAAAATACTAGGGGTAACAATTTTGACCCATTGGTTGAATGAGTTATATCAAAATGTATAAGATGGGTCAGAATTGGTCAAACTAAAAAAAGAAAATGATTGAAACTGGTAAAACGGGTTGACATTTCTCGGGGTTTTTTTAATGGAACGAGAAAAACGAAGGAAACTTTTTGGTATTTTTACTTTTTAAGTTTTTGATTTTTATTTCGAGTTATAATTTTTTAATTATTTTTTTTTGAATTTTTTGGTGAAGGGTTTTGAAATCTCAACCCATTTCAAAACCCATCACCAAAAAATTCAAAAAACATAATTAAAAAATTATAACTCGAAATATAAATCAAAAACTTAAAAAGTAAAAATACCAAAAAGTTTTCTTCGTTTTTCTCGTTCCATTAAAAAAACCCCGAGAAATGTCAACCCATTTTGACCCGTTTCAATCATTTTTTTTAGTTTGACCCATTCTGACCTATATTATACATTTTGATACAGCCCATTCAACCCATGAATCAAGATTGCCACCCCTAAAAAATACTAATTGCTTAACAGAGATTGTATTTTCTTGAGATTATTTTTGTTAAAGATTTTGAAAATAGTTACATAAATCTTGCAAATTATGATTTCAGAACAAACATTTGAGATTACAATATTTTAGGGTTTGATCATCATCCGATATTTATAAGCTTTTAATAATTAATAATGATGATGGATAATGTTGCTATCAATTTTAAGGGAGTATAAAGGAAGGTTTATTTGGTGAGCATGCAATAGCTAGCCTTGATGAGTAAATTAAATTGTGGTGTCTTGAAGAGTAAAAAATGTATGAAGCACTCGACCATTCAATTAACTAGATTTAAGAGTCATGTAGATTATACTTATGATTTTGTATAAATTAATAGGCATATTATATGACAGCTACAAGAGGCCTTACCAACTACCAAGTGCTAGGGGAGAATTTAGGAACGCGTTCGTTAACTTTAACCGAACCAATCTAACATGAACAATTAAACAAACGACTTTTACTTCGATGTGTCCATTTGTTAAGAAAAGGAATACGTTTATGGTTGTTCGTTAATAATACAAATGAATGGTTCACGAACGAAAATAAATAAACATAGATGAAGGGGTGTAAACGAGTGAATACCAATTTAAGGTAAACGTGAACACCCTTAAGACCAAAAGTTTAATAAAACTACTCCAAATATTATTAGGTTATAATCATAAAACTACACTGAAGTGTAACAGACCAAAAAACAAACAAACTTAAATGTATATACAAACGAATGAAAATAAATAAATTTTGATTCGCGAATGTTAATCATTAGTTAAGTGAACATCAACTCTTTTGTTTTAGGGCGGAATCTAACATATTAATCAATAGTTAAGTGAACATCAACGCAGGGGGTAATCATGCGTGTGTCGACCTCCCTGGGGTGTCCCCATTGATGGGGCTGAGAGACAGTGGCTTCGTTCCGGGACATGCGGTTTTGGGGACGAAATCTAGGAAGGTTGCTAAGCATGAGGCAGCGTGTTTGGAAATTCAGCAAGTGTTCATTCCATTTGCCTTCGACACATTTGGATCCCTAGCTCCCGAGGCGGTTCACTTTTTGGAGCATGTGCAGAAGGTGGTCCACAGTGACTCGCAGAGCCCGAGGAACCAAGGATTGATATTTAGTATAATAGGCTTTGCGATTCAAAAGGGGATAGAGGCGCAACATGTTGCTCGTTTACCCATTATCAAGATGTAGCTTGGTTTGTGTTAATACTATTAACAATCGTGTGTTTGTTTTAGGTTGCTTACAGAATATACAAACGACATGATTAGTAGTTGTTACGTTTTAGATATAATCTACTATTATAATAAAAAATTTTCATTTGTGCCACTTGGCATCTAATTCACCATATTTATGCCACTTGGCAAGTTTTTGTTCAATTATTAAATAAAAGATAATCAAAATTGGTAAATAGATTGTAACCGACTCTTACTTTAAATATGCCCTTTATATTATGAATTAATTATTTAGTAATAACTAATAATAATTGTGTAACATTGTAAGGTAATATTTTTGTAATTTTTGAGACTCCAAGAATGAAAGTATCTTCACCGGGCATGACTCACATGAGTGCATATAATTCTTCCATGAATCATCATCATTATTTAAAAAAACAAGATTAAGGACTTAGCTTAAACAATCAATGCTCAGTTTTATTATTTCAATATGACAATAATCTTTATAATTTATCATATTATATATACAAGTGTCTAGTTCAAAGCTAATTTGAAGTAGAAAATTGTGAGAATCACATAAACAATTATACATCATGCATTAAATATATAATCAAATGTAGTGAAAGAGAGTATATATGTATACATTTGTGTAATTTTGCAAGTTTTTATTTTCAATCATTAAAACTCTTTTTCTTAAAAAAAATAATCAAAATTGATAAATGGGTATCCCATAACTAACCCTTTGTTATAAAAAAAATTATATTAATTTCCATATAATTTATCACACATGCTAACTTTCCGTGCCTCCCTAAATCATATATGGCGTAATTGCCTTTCTCGCTAAATGAAATCAAACACAAAAAATTACAGTTTGAAATCGTATATGAAGAATCAGAAATCAATCGCATAATCTCATGCTATTCCATTTATCAAAATCTCAGTTACGTCAATTTATTGGTAAATACTTCATGATTTCTTCAAAACTCGATAATAAACCTCTAAGGTTTAAGATTTGTTTACTTTTTTTTTAATTTTGGTTGAATATATGATAATTTAGGTTAACGTCTTAAATTTTTTACAATACTATTAAATTTGTTAAACAGTATTTTCTAATTTCTATCACTATATACGTGTTTTTATTGATGATTATGTTAAATTTGCTCATATCAATGGATCTTTGAACCCATAGGGTTCCCATGTAATTTTCAAATTGGGGAAAAAGTTGATGAGACTTTCAAACTTAATAAATTCGATGTAAATGTTATGATTATGACTAATTTTGAGAATCGGTAATGATGCATCTGTAGAACATGTCTACTTTGTTTATATAACTAATGAACTGTGTAATAATTTGTCGTTTTTATATCATAAACGAAACGGTGTTACACACACACACACATATACATTACTTCTTATTTGTGTAACTAACTTATCCGCAAAGTTAACGTACTTGTAAAGAGAATATAAGTAAAATAAATAGATGTATCCATTTATGGATAATTATATGTATTTCATCGTCTAGCATGAGTAACTTTTTTTTGTTAAGATTATTTTGGGTTGTCCAATTATTATAATTACCTGATCATATTTTTGGTAGTTTCTCATATTTTGTTTGTAAATCAAACATGTATAATTTAATGTTACTAACATAAGCAGACACATCACTACAAACTTTTTCAATAGGACCAAGTTTCGTTTGAGTAGTGATGTATCCCGAAAGACTTTATATGAAAAACATATTAATACATTTGTTTTTTATACTATTTATGAATCAAATATTTGATTAATGATATTATTTTCTTATATAAATCAGGTGTTACCAGCTAGGCATGCCCAATTATATCTAAACAATTTTTTTTAGATTTTTGATAACTTTATCATGATTTTCTTTCTTTTGTAATTTATTCGTCTTTATAAATCTTAATATTCATTTATTAATATCAAAATATAATTTATTCAACCCGTATATCACACGTGATACTAACCTAGTTAACACATTATGTTAAAATAACACGTAACGATTCTTAATTTCAATCCACCACCTACAAAGTAACAAAACACAACTACAACTAGAATACAACGTAGCCAATTATATATGCCATTGAAATAATAATAATAATAATAATAATAATAATAATAATAATATTTAATAATTTGACCTGCTTCATGATAACACCACCATCCTTAGTTTAGTAATCAAGCGACAAAACAAATAAACAACATTTGGTAATAAAAACCAACGGTCTTGATCTTTTTAAGCCTGCGGGTCCAGAGATTGTTTTTTATATGCTAACCACACGAGGGATGATAATGGACAATCCAACCAAGCCAGAAAGACCGTTTAGCTGTGTGGGCCCAAACCAAAGTAAGGACTATGTACACTTGTTTTTGGAAAATAGCCGTTTGTGATGGCTCCTAGGGGTTACTAAATATGTCAGTGTTTCAAACGAGTCGAGCCGTTCGTGAATTACTGAAACTTGGATTGATTAAAAAGTGTGAAATTAGCCGAGCTTTTTTGAGCTTGATTCAAACCCGAGCCTCAAATAAAACTCGTTTAGTTATTAGGCCAAAACTCGTTTGGGTTCGTTAAGCCTTGTTTATTTACTTTGGACTTTTAATGTAATAATTTCACACTACGTAGTCAAGCTCGAGCAGAGCTTTGGTTCATTTAAGGTTTTTTCTCAAAAATGTATGAAAATAATTAAATACGTATATAAATTAATTAATTAATAAATAATAAACGAACCAGGTCTGAGCTTGAAATACAACTCAAGAGTTGAACCCGAGCTTGAAACAATAACTCACGAGTCGAGCTCGAACTTAAAGAGCTCAAACTCAAGCTCTCGTAAGTCAAAACAAGCTAGGCTTAAGCTTAGTTGAGCTTGAGTACGGCTTGGCCCAACTCACTCGGTGATTATTTCACTAAGGAAATAGAAATAATATTTAAAAACGCGTTGGGCAATTAATTGAGGAAAATATTATTTAACTCTTATTTCTATGTATTAAAATTTTAAACTCACTCCTAAACCCCAAATATTGATCCCTATCAACTTGTACAAATTTTAGTTTAATAACATTATTTATTGTTGTATAATATTTTTGAAAAGGTTGAATAAATAGTTTATTGGTTATTATATTTTTGACATGCTGTCCATAACCTGATAATATTTTTTATTCAGTGATGTATTGTTTTTTGTGTAAACAGGGTGAAAAAGCCAACAGGGAAGTTTCCAAAAACATGAAAACCTGCTTAAAACATTTACACGACTCATTTTTGGCTCCATACCTTATTTGTGTAGAAAAAAAATTGGATTTTTTTTTATATTTTGATGTGTATATTTACTTTTAAATATAAAATTTTGTAGACAAACTTTTTCGATCAAGGTTTTCTTGTGTTTTCACAATAGAGTTTAATGGGTTGATATGTCTGGACCTATTAAGAGCCAAGTGGGGAAGACCAGTTGATTTGGCGGTTTAAGCTTTCGTCCAAATGGCCCCGTTTTACAATGAGCGGTGTGTATAAGGCCTAGGAATGGATTCACCGCCATATGACCAATGATTACTGGTGATTCCAGCTTCATGCCGGCGAGTTGCAACATGCAGCCCAAACTAAGGACGGGTTTTTGGAGTTAGCTCACTCTCATGGGATCACGACCTTTTGCCCTAGCCATTGTAGCACATGTGCCGCCCATGACAAGGGGCATGAGGACTTGACATCATTCCCACATTCTGTCACTCTTATCACCCACCAATAGTGTGTTCATTCAAATATTAACTTCTTTTAACCGATTGAAGACAATTCATGATTATTATTGTTATACATAACTACATATGCTAAAAACGAAAATAAAATATATAAATATAAAGTTAAACAATCGGTTAGGCTTACAGGATCGGTTCTAAGTTCCAAACTAGGCCATACCGCTAAGTCGCTAACCAACCAAAACCTAACTGTGAACTTGATCATTTTGATCTCAAACTAGGCAAACAGGCCGACTTGTTTCAGTTTGATTAGTTATGTCAGTTTTGAATTTAAAATTTTCAACAGTTAATGAAATCCCCTAATTTTCATGTTTAGTGTTCCAGCCCAATCCAACCCTTTTCATGTTTAACCCATTGAAAGTGTCTTAAGAAGCAGGGACTTAAAACCTTTACATATAAAACATATAAAAGGAGTTGTATATTTATACTTACTTTTCTACAATATGATAATATTAACGAAATTATAGCCTTTCAAACCGACCCGCACCACCATGATCCGGATTCTCTAAAGACGTCATAGACAGTCCATTTTCATGTTTTTCCCATCCACCCGTATCCACCTTCAAATGGACCACATAGTACACGATCGATGCTACCATTGAGATAAATGTCAAGGCGGCACCGCCAGCAAACACGCCTTTGCGTAGGGTTTCACACGACAGCTTGTTACCACGATAAATGCCACGGTATTTAGTGTGGTAAGCATTTTTTGCAGATCCTGCAAGCAAACATGCTTCTGCCCCAAGAAAGCTCACCCTGTTCACATGTTCAAAGAGTAACAATTAGTAAATCAGTTTATATACGTTTTGAATTCTAATTATACAAATACAACTCATACCCTCAAACCATACACATGTTATTTTAGATTTTGGTTAGAAGATATGCCGCATTGATACAGATCATAGGTTATAGCTTGAAGATATTATCAATGAAATACATATTTTGTTTATAATGTAGATTAGTATAGCCGTACGGGCCAACATTGTTCAGTTTTGGCGTGTGGGCCGGAATATTTTAGCATAGACTCGTATCAAGGATCTTCAAAAGTTCAGTAAAATGGTAGAATTAAAAAAAGATAAAACGCTTTATCTTTTAAGTAATAAAGGGTTTACTTTTAATAGTACGAAATCAGTTAAACTAATAATGTATGTGTATTATAAACAAAAAACTTACACGTATATTATTATTCTTAGATTTATATAAGCGAAAAGAATTATTTTTAATTAAAATTAATAAATAAAAAAGATATTTTTATTTATTAATATCTCGACCGGTTCAGTTTTCCCAGCCGGTTCCAAACCGTAAACTGAATAGTGAAACCTGGTTTTTCAAATCCTAAACTGAACTGTACTACTCATAACAAGGCCAACTGGGCAGTTCGGTCGGTTTCAACAATTTTTGAAGACCCCTACTAAAAACCCTGTGGTGTTTCCTAACAAGGGACCTTATGCGATGTTACTACTGAGCAGTGGCAAATGAGATCAACAGAAAGATACTACTCATCAGTGGGAGATAAATCATCAACGGTAGGTTAATATTGAGAAATTAGAAGTTACTGGTAAGCAGTAGTGTAAGCTAGTAAGTAGTAAGTTACTGGTAACTAAGTTAAGTCTTAACTCTTAACTAAGCTGTGCTTCATATTATGATTTGTCAAGCTAATAATACATGCTTTAAGTTGTAAGTGAAAAATATAGTTGCAGACTCCATGTGCAGACCAGCATTTAGAAAGTGACAAAAATTGACAGTCTAGCCTCAATCACATGACACATACAAACTTTCTTTCAATCATGAAATCATAATCAAACAACCATTTCCAAATCAGTTACGATCATATTGTCACTCGTACCCTTTATGATTATTGTTAAGATCAAAGTTTACAGCTGAAAACATCATTTCCAAGTCAGTTATCCGTGATGAAAACATCAATTACAACTAGTCGCTAGTTGGCGAGTAACTGATTTTATTTTTTGTTGCTAATCATTGACATTAGTCGATGCGGTCAAATCAGTCAAAAAATAGCCCAAATCGGAACTTTGATCAGTTTTCTTTTAAAATCAATCCGGCGTTGGTTGTGTAAACGAGCCGAGCCCGAGCTTGAGCTTGGCTGCATTTGACTTACAAGGGCTCGAGCTCTAGTTCAGCTCTTTTTGCGAAAACTCGAGCTCGGCTCGTGAGTTTTTTTTTCAAGCTCAGGCTTCGTTCGTTTCTTATTAACTACTTAATTTAAATACACATATTATTATTTTTATATATTTTGAGAAAAACCATAAACAAGCCTAAGCTCTGCTCGAGCTAGTTTAATACCTTAAACGAGCCAAAGCTCAGCTCACACTCAACCGTGAAGTGTTAACTTAATACATAGAAGTCAAAACTAAAAAATTCACAAAATTCACAAGGCTTTGTTTATGTTTGAACATTTATATGTAAATTTATCGCTAGTCAGTATCCCACCACCCGACTAGCGATTATCGCGTTCTACAACACCGTCCCGAAAAAACGATCAACTAAATAAAAAAACAAACAAAACTCACCATGACAACACGAAGAAGAAAACCGTCATACTCCTCAACCTACCCCTCACTAAACCTTTACCAAAACACAAACATTTCGTAACGCCGTTAACCACCGTCTGACTAATCAGCAACAGTCCAACCGCCGACAAGCCGTACGCCGTGGACGCATCGGAATCGTACACGCAGTAATCGGACTCGTCATACTGATCCGGTACTACTTTCGCCTATTAATTAATTAATTAATAAACAAATAATTAGGGTTTTAAATTAGTTAGAGATGTTGATGTTGATGTTACGAAGGAGAGAATTGAGTACCGTGCTACGACGTCGTTCGGCGCCTATTGCGAGAACGAAGGCTAAGGCGTGAAGACAGATGACGACGACGATAACAGAGATTGAGACAGCCATTAATGAGCTCTGCTGCTGGTGCAGTGAAGATAAAGAGTACTGACTACAGGCTGGCTGTTCTGGTCAGGTCGGTTAAAACGTCAAGTCACTATCATAGTTTTAGACTGTCACTAGAGTTTTGTCAGTCGAGTTTTAACTTATTCACTCATTAACTTGGCGTGTGGTGAATTAGGTAGACTTTAAATAAACAAAAAAAGTGTGACTAAAACATTTTATCATGCCAAGCTCGTTACTTTGTTAACAGCTACTCCATAACATCAACAACGTTAAGGGGGTGTCCACATAAACATTACCATGGCTTTAACGAAACCATAGAATGGGTCAACGTACACAAATTAAACGACGGGTTAGAATTAGTCATTTTCTGAAACATTTAACAACTTATTCACTCATTAACTTGCGCGTCATACCAAGCTCATTAACTTGGTAGACTTTAAATAAAAGAAAAAAAGTGTGACTGAAACATTTTATCATACCAAGCTCGTTACTTTGTTAACAACCACTCCATAGCGTCGGCTACCACTGCGGCGTAGCCAGCGTTAAGGGGTGTCCACATAAGCATTACCATGGCTTTAACGAAACCATAAAATGGGTCAACGTACACAAATTAAACGACGGGTTAGAATTAGTCATTTTTTAAAACATTTAGCAACTTAAAATGGAGTTAAATGGGCAAGGAAAAGTAAGACACAACCACCGCAACACTAGTGTGACATCCCAACCATTGCCATGGCCGTCACCCATTGGCGGACTTACATAAGAACAACGGCTGCAGTGGATCTAGTGATTATTGAAATTTTCATAGAAACAATACATAAAAAAGTTATAGTGAACCCATAAGAATCTTTGAGGTGAATTCACACCACCAAGTTTAGTTTTAGTGTAACGGTAAAAGCCTTAAGGGTGTTGCTAAACATACCCTCCCTCCCCCTTACACCATTTTTACTAAATATACCCCCCCCCCTAAACTTATTACATCAATTACTTATTAGCTCTTAACATTATTTATATACATATTAGTCCATACAACATTTTTTTCACTTGATAATCTCCACTACATATATCAAAATAAAAACTATCAAGTATTAATATTAATATATTTTTTTAGTATTAATATTGTAAATATTTATAATATACTTTTTTGAATTTTAATAGTATATATATTTATAATATCCTTATTTTACCTCTTTATCTTTTACAAAATAAACCTTAAACCCTAAACCCGAAATCCAAACCCTAAACCCTAAACCCTAAAACTAGAACCCAAAACCCGAAAACCTAAACCCTAAACCTGAACCCTAAACCCTTAAACCGAAACCCTAACCCGAAATCATAGAAAAGAAAACGCAAGTTGTAAAAAAATATTTGAAAACCTTAATTTTGTGCTAATTTGTTAATTATATGATTTCAAGAGGTAATATGAAAGTTGGTTTTTCTAGGAGGGGGGGGGGGGGGTTATGACAACCAACCAGGAGGGTACGTTTAGCCTTGGATTTGATTCTTGTTAACCTTGTTTTGAATTTACTTTTTAATTATGGACTTCTGTTCAAAGTAAACAACCTCATTTTAAGGCCTTCACAACAAATTTCAGATGCTAGTTTGCACTCAAATTCTATGAAAGTCTTCATCATCAATTATGCTCATGTTTTTATGCTTGATATTTTTGTTGTTTATGTTATTAAGACAACAAAGAATTTGTTTGTGTTTTCTATCTATGAAATCATATTCTTTTAATGTACTATGCATCACCGGCGTGACCGGCCTAAAAATTTTAACGGTTGGTTGTGAACTATTTGATAATTGAAAAAAGATGAACCCATTGAAGAAAATAATAAAATTATGTGGCGAGTCCATATGTAAAAAAAATAAACTTTTTGGACTAAATTCGCATTATTTGTCAAACCACAAGAACGAAAATAACACTTTACTCATGTTACAATAATGCCACCACGTTTTTTCTTCTATTCTCATTGTGGCGTCCCGAGATTCATTTTGTATTTAAATGAATCGGGTTTAATTGGATTTTGGAAATTAAATGTAAATATACAAAGTGTGAGGGGATAAATGTCATTTGATAAAAGGTTAAACATGAAGCCCTACTAATTAATAAGCCACCATCTCCATTTCATTTTATCATCTTTTTTTTTGTTATAGAATAACGAAGTTTTATATAATTTACTATAAAACGATTACAATAAAGTGGCAGGCAAACGGGCAACAAGCTGCGCCGCAACCCCCTTTTGAATAGCAAAGCCAATCCTGCTAAAAACAAAGCTTTGGGACCTATAAGCTGAAGAGGTTCCGTGTACGACGCGCTGAACTCTACTAAAAAATTTCACACCCTCTGGAGCCAGAAAACCAAATGTATAAAAGGCAAATGGTAGAAAGACATGTTGATTATCTAAACAAGCTTTCTCGTGTTTAACAACTTTGCCCGATTCAGCCTTCAACGCAGTCTGACCCACAACAAACACACGGTCCCTGAGCCCAACAAGAGGAGACTCCTGTAAGATCCACACAGGCGTGTTCCCCCCCTGCCGGAGACTCCTGTAAGATCCACACAGGCGTGTTCCCCCCCTGCCCACCCGAACACAAGAATATCAGCTGATCGTAAAGTAAACCTCCCTTCAAGAGGATCCGTGAGAAAGTTAACAGGGGCCTCCAGAAATCCCTGCCCGTTTAAGAACATCACACAGAACATCCCTAACCAGATCATGTCTGTATTTAAAGCCAGGCAATTCTTTGCAATGCACCGCATGGTCACCAAAAGAATCCAAACAGACCATGCGACAAATTGGGCAAGGTTCATCCGTCGGGAACATAGGGATCATTAACCGGTACTAAAGGATAGCCCGATACTCCAAACCCGACATACGTTGGCCTAATCCTTCAATGGGGATGGCCGTTAGAAAATCCTGAGCCCGAGGACCCCGAAGGCATTCAAACACCGCCTTTTAGCGAAGGGATAGATCAAACTTCACTTCTAAACTCTTGACGATTCCACTAAATAAGGCACTCGCCACAACATGTTGGGCTTTAGGGGGGGCGGTGTCCTTATTAGAGAACCCGCTAAGATCAAAATCTGGAAGTGAAGTACGTAAACGATCCATCGCACACCCATAATCAGAGTCCAACCCATAAATATCACAACCCCGAAGAATATGGTCTTGCAAACACCACGACTGTGCTCTCGAAGCCACAAAAGCATATGTAGATACATCCTCGGCCGAACAGAGACCCAACCCCCCATAACGGGTCGGAAGTGATGCCAACCTCCATTGGAGATCCCCAAAGAACGGACCTCCACAAACCACGATGTCCTCAATCGCCCTTCGAAGACCATTGTCAAATATAGAAACAGCTTCCCCCACATACATAGGATGGCACGTTCTCAAACCGAACAAAAGCTTGGCGACTCCCATACATGAGCGAAGCAAAAGAAGCTCGCATTGAGGATCCCGAAGTCTTGGGAGACAGCTCATCAGTTCCACAGCGCTAGATGCCCTTTTCATAGCCAAACTGCTGATAAACCCCGCATCCTGGCTTACAGCACCACCAAGGAGTTTCACGCCAATCACCGGCCTTCCAATCCCGCAAGGGAACAACCCCTCCTGTGCCTTCACCCCATTGCATGTTGGCCAAAATGACTCTGTTTTCTTAACGTTTAATTTAAGACTCAAACGAGGCCCCTCAGACCTGATAATATCTAATGCTTTGGCTACCTCTCTGGTATCCCCGATAATCGTGCCATCATCCAAGTACCAAGCATGAAAGAGAAGCTTGCACCGATCTCTGATTTGGTGAACAAGTGGGTGCAAAGCTAAGGCAAAAAGGAGAGGCCCAAGAGGGTCCCCCTGTTGAACCCATGGTGGATTTAATGAAAGTATCACCCACATATAACCTAGCCGACTGCCCATATAAAAAATCCACCCAAAGAGAAATTGAAGGGCATCGACTCCGGACCTCATGTTGAAGGGTCGTCCTATCTACTAAGTTGAAGGCATTGGAGAAATCAACAGTAAGCATAGCCAATTACCCATCCGAATGAAACTGATTTAGAAACCTATTCGCGCTATGAAGCACGGCCTCTGCCCCACTGGAGACTCCCACCCCAAATTGAAAGTCACCGAGGTATTTAGCCATCTCTTTCCCGACACCCCTCATAGCCACCTTAGAGACCAACCACCTCCAAATGGCCCCAACGGCAATAGGTCTAATCCCATTGTCCGGTTTAAGCAACGACGTAAGTGGGGCAGACGCGACAAACTCTGCCAACACCTTAGGACACCTTCCCCCCAAAAATAAATTAACTACCGCAGAGATAGCCTTGAGCAAACCATCCGCAATCGGAGACCCCTCTCCACACAACGCATCTAAAATGTGTTGGGCTCGCAAACCGTCCCGCCCACACGAAGTCCCTTTAGGGAAAGACATAATGCACCCAAGCACACTATCAACGTCCACGACAAGGGGAGACTCAGAAAGCAAGGAAGCAGGCATAATCGAAGGTGCCATGATGGGATGCTTAGACAACAAAGCGTTCAAAGTATCCTTACCGAAAGGTGCAACCCCTGAAGAGCATAATACCTTGACCGCAGCAGTGAAATGCCCGTCCGCAACTTTTCGCAAACATTGTTTAACATTGGCGCTCAACCCGGCGTTGTCAGACTCGGGTACAAACGCATCACCACCCGAGGCATCTCCTAGGGGTTGGTTAAAAAGCGATATAAGGAGCTCATAGAAACCGTCACGGTCACCCCAAGCGGATAGCGACCGTTGAATAATTCGGCATTGCTTAGACTTTCTATTGCCAGACCTGCGTTGCTGACGATTAGAAGGTCTGAAAACCCGTAAGGTGCAACGTGGTAACAACAGTTTCACCCACGCCTCAACAGACTCTGGCATAGCCGCCACCTTACCCAGAGCACCCACTAAGGCTTGGGAAAAAGCCATACGACAACTATGAGTAATGTTTTTAACAGTCGTAATAGGAAGAGTGAAGACACGCTCAAGGAGAGCTACATCCACCTCCACCCTTCCCACCGCGACAACTTCCCTCCCAACATGTGGCTTCGCAATCCCCACTATATATTCCTCCACATCTCCCGTGACACACTTGTACCAGACCGACCCGTCATCATGATGGCACCCCCGACGGAGAGCATGTGACTCCATACACGCTCCACACATCCACCTACGCGAGACCTTTAAAGCCTCACCATCCGAAATAAACAAATCCAAATTTGTCGAGATCGCCTCCCGTAAGGTCTCTTTCTTGTCATCCGATGACAAATGAAGCCGCTTAATATGTGCGGCCAATCAAACCCCCTTGGACCCCGGTAATCCATCCGGACAACAGTGGAAGCCTCTAAATGGACACGGCCAAACAACCTCCTCAATAGCCCTGGTCACACCACCCCTGACCCACAAAACACCCCGGTAGCCACGTACCACACCAAGAAAAATAATAATAAAACAAAACTCGAGTTGAGTTTGAGGAATGAACACCCGAACCAAAGAGGAAGGAGGAGAGCAACCACCCGTTGCCCTCCCCTCCTCAAAACACCAAAAACAAAGATTATTTCATTGAGGCATTTTGTCGAACACCTGGCGGGCAAACTATTTTCTTCAAAATTTTAGTTGATCTTCCTTTTCGAATGTACAAAGTGAAAATGGGATTTGGGTTATTTTAGTTGAATAAACTCTTCCTGTTAAAGATTTAACAGTCAATAGCTCAAACCCATCTTTTTATATCTTTTAGAGAGAGAAAGTATTTAAAAAAGAGTGTGTGAAAGAAAAATCCCATTTTTGGGTGATCTACCAGCAAAGATCATCCCTAAGATCTAGTTGTCTGATCGACCTCAAATTTTTACAAAAACTTCACAACATATAAATGAATATTTTCATCGTTCAGATCTTGGATCCAAGTTATGAAAGTTGGGTTTTTATCACATAAGCCATAACAGTGAAAAAACAAGTTTTCCGTCAACTGTTTGGGCTTTCAGGCGACAATTGCTGCAATTTTCGGTGATGGCGTGCATAGGGGTTCTTAGATTGCATCAAGACGGTTTAGTGACCACTTAAATTACCTAAATCGGAGCTCGTTTGATATAGTTTTGGGTATTCAAGTGTTTTTGAACACAATGTCAAAGGGTACGTTTTCTATAAAAGGAGATTCATTTCAGGACCAACTCCGTAAATTTAAAAAGGCCAAAGGCGAAAAATATTTTGGGCATTAAGTAAAAAGAGTATCTCGTTGTGTTTAAATTGTTTAATTTTTAAATGGACTTACATGGTTATGATTTGGGTTGTTTAAAAACTTTTACATAAAAATAGGCTTAAACATGTTTCAAATGATAATAGAATCCACTGTTAGGATCGGAGTCACACACAAACACGAATACAAAAGTAAAACCGAAAGAATAAACGAAAGAGACACAAGGATTTAAGTGGTTCGGTCACGGTGTATGATCTACGTCCACTGTCGATAACTAGGGTTTTCTTATTATTGAGTGATACCAACTTACAAGTACAGGAGATAATATATAGACTAGACAATTAGGGTTTAACCCTTTAACTAAACTGGGCCTGATTAGAGCTTTTTGGGCTTGGCCAAAACTCAAACAGCTTAATCTCCTAATTCTGTCTATTCGTCTAAACCGGACCCGACCCATGATGGATCGGAGACCACAACATAACAATCTCCCACTTGGGCTTCGAGACATCTTCTCTAAACCACCACTTGGATGCGTCAAACATTTCAACCTGCTCCCATTTGGAGACGTAAAATGTCTTCACCTGCATTGCCTTGTACATGTAAAATAAAACCCATCTGGTTTTGCACCTCCTAGTTACCCTTCGCCTTCTCAACATTATTCCTGAAGGCCTGCTGAAGCTCTGCACAGCTTCAGCTTATCCAGCATCACCGGCTTGGTGAACATATCTGCTGGATTCTTAGCACCTGAGATATTTTTCAAACTGAAAACACCATCACTGATCTAATCTCTGACAAAGTGATATCTTTTCCCGATGTGCTTAGTCTTCGAATGATAGACTGGATTCTTCGCAAGTTTCACTGCACTCTCATTGTCACAATATAAGAAGAACTCTGCCTGTTTCTTTCCCAACTCTTCAAGAAAAGTTCTCAACCATACTAATTCTTTACTTGCTTCGGCTGCTGCCATATATTCTGCCTCAGTGGTTGATAAAGCAACACTTTTCTGAAGTCTGGACATCCAACATACTGTTGTTCCCCCAACTGTGAAAACATAACCAGTAGTGCTTTTAAACGTCTTCTTACATCCACCCAGATCAGCATCTGAATAACCCCTGAGAATTGTATCCTTCCCCTTAAAACATAACCCCAAACTGGAAGTACCCTTTAAGTATCTGAGTAACCATTTCACCGCTTCCCAATGTTCCTTTCCCGGATCCGACATAAAACGACTAACTACCCCGACAGCATGAGCAATGTCTGGCCGTGTACAAACCATGGCGTACATGAGACTGCCAACAGCAGATGCATACGGAACTTTAGCCATCTCTGTTCTTTATTCCTCTGTTCTGGGAGACTGGTCTTTGGTAAGTTTGAAATGACTTCCCAAAGGTGTGTTTCTCGGTTTAGTCTTCTCATCATTCATCCTGAATCTTTCTAACACTTTCCCTATGTATTTCTCTTGGGATAGTGTTATGGAGCCATCTTTCTTTCTGGATATACTCATCCCCAAAATCTGTTTGGCTGGACCAAGATCTTTCATCTCAAATTCATCAGACAACTGTTTCTTCAACTTGCGAATCTCCTTCATATAAGATCCTGCAATTAACATATCATCTACATAAAGAAGTAGAATGATATATGAGCCTTTAAACTTCTTTAAGTAGCAGCAATGGTCGGCCTCGCATTTCTTGTACCCAGTTCTCACCATAAAATCATCAAACTTTAGGTACCATCGCCTAGGTGCCTGCTTCAGACCATACAAGCTTTTCTTCAATTTGCAGACCCATTTTTCTTTCCCGGCAACCTGAAATCCCTCAGGTTGTGCCATATAGATCTCCTCGTCAAGATCACCATGTAAAAATGCTGTCTTAACATCTAATTGCTCTAGATGTAAATTTTCAGCAGCAACAATACTTAAGATCAATCTGATGGTGGTCATCTTCACAACTGGAGAGAATATTTCATTATAATCAATTCCCTTCTTTTGCTGGAAACCCTTGACCACTAAACGAGCTTTGTATCGTTTAGACCCATCATGTTCTTCCTTGACTCTATAGACCCATTTATTCTGTAGAACTCTTTTATCTGGTGGAAACTTGGTTAAAACCCATGTCTGGTTTTTACTCAAAGAGTTCATCTCCTCCTTCATAGCATGCTCCCACTTGAGCGAATCTTTCAACTTAAGTGCTTCATAATAACTCTCTGGCTCACCATTTTCAGTTAAAAGGAGATAATTAACTGAAGGTTTGTAACGTACCGGCTGTTTAGAAACTCTGGTGGACCTCCTAACCCAGTGCTGAGGCGGGTCAGGTTCTTGTGGAGACTGTTCATCCTCAGACTCTGAACTCCCACTGTCAGAGACTCCCTCTGACTCTTCATTTCCACCAATATCATCATCTTCAAATTCAGGAACTGTGGTTTCTTCAGTTTCTGTCTCGGGTTCGGTAGCTGACTCAACTGTCTTTTTCTGAGCATCAATTTCATATTCAACCTGCTCTTTCTGAACCCTTGATTTTGAAGTGTTTCTATCTTTGTATAACTCAGCCTCATTAAAAGTTGCATGCTTGCTTCTGCCTACTTTTCTGCTTTCTAAATCCCAAAGCCTGTAGCCCATTTCGTTTGACCCATATCCAATGAAAACATATTTTTTAGCTTTAGCATCAAGCTTGTCATTTTTCACTAGATCATATGCGCTACACCCAAAGACTTTCAAATGCTTATAATCTGCAGCTTTACCTTTCCACTCTTCTTCTGGTGTCTTGAAACCCAACGGTACTGACAATCCCCGGTTAATTAAATAAGCTGCAGTGTTAACTGCATCTGCCCAGAACGTCTTTGGAAGCCCGGCATTAAGTCTCATACTTCTTGCCCTTTCATTTAACGTCCTGTTCATTCGTTCTGCCACTCCATTTTGTTGAGGAGTGCCATGGACTGTAAAGATCATCCGAATACCGTACTCTTCACAATAATCACAGAATTCTTTGCTAACGTATTCACCACCGTTATCCGACTTCAAGCATTTCACCTTCAAATCAGTTTCCAATTCAACAGCAGTTTTCCATTTTTTAAAAGTATCAAAAACATCAGATTTATTTTTAAGAAAGTAAACCCATACCTTGCGTGTCGAATCATCAATGAAGGTGACATAATAGTGCGATCCTCCCAAAGAAGAGACTGAAGTTGGTCCATAGACATCAGAGTGAATAAGCTCCAATTTCTGAGCTTTCGGTTGTTTTCCGGTCTTCACAAAAGATACTTTCTTCTTTTTACCGAAAACACATGGTTCACAAAATTCAGATTCAACCTTCTTCAGTTCTGGAATTTTTCCTCTAGCAACGAGCATTTTCATCCCTTTTTCACTCATGTGGCCGAGTCGTTGGTGCCACAAACTAGACTGACTCGGTCCACTGGTCACTGCATTTACCCCATCAGCTGGAATTTCAACCATGTATAAAGTGCCCTTCTTTTTACCTCTGGCGATCACAAGATTCCCTTTCACAACTTTCCATTTACCCCCACCAAACATAACATCATATCATTGGTCATCTAACTGCCCAACAGAAATTAGCTTTCTTCTAAGGCTAGGAACGACCCGAACATCCTTTAGAGTCCATGAGGTGCCAAATGAAGTTTTTAGTTCAATATCCCCCATCCCCGTGATATCAACAGCATGATTATTAGCCAAACGAACTTTACCAAAATTACCTGTTCGGAGATTCTTCATCTTCTTCGTGCTATAAGTGGCATGAAAAGATGCACCATAATCCATAATCCATGAATCTGTTGATTCTTCAACACAGCAGATAAGAGTCTCTTCTGAACCTTCTGAATCATCTGAACCGGTGGCCAGATTAACTTCCTTCTTAGATTCTTTCTTTTCTTTTGAAATTGAGGGGTTAGGGCATTGGTTTCTGAAATGCCCAATTTCTTTGCAATTCCAACACTCAATGTCTTTTCTGGGCTTTGACCGACTTCTTCTTCTAGACTTTGACCTACCCCTGCCATTACCTTTCTTTCTTCTCCTACCTCTCCCTTCGGTGCTCAATATAGAACTAGATGTCTCACCAGAATTCCTTCTTCTTATGTCCTCCCCTAAAATCAAATCCCGGACTCCTTCAAAAGTAAGCTTAGTATTCCCAGAAGAACTACTAACTGCAGTAACAGTCCCTGACCAACTTTCGGGTAACGAGGATAACAAGAGTAACGCTTGAACTTCATCATCAAACTTGATATCAACAGAAGACAAACGAGAAATAATAGTGTTGAAGTCATTAACATGAGAGGTAACAGATGCCCCTTCCTTCATTCTGGTGTTAACTAGCTGTCTAATCAGAAATACCTTGTTTGATGCAGAAGGCTTTTCATACATATTTGACAAGGCTTTCATAAGACCATACGTGGTAGTTTCATTTACAATATTGAATGCCACATTCTTAGCTAGTGAGAGTCTAATAACAGCTATGGCTTTTCTGTCAAGTACCTTCCACTCATCATCTTTCATACTTTCCGGTTTCCTCTCTTCTAGTGCTTCCATTAAGTCTTTCTGACATAGCAAATCCTCAATTTACATTTTCCACCATCCAAAATCCTGACCATCAAACTTCTCAATCTTGATCTTTCCGTCCTCAGCCATTATCCAAACTGAGTTTTGATTACAGCAAACAACCAAACTACCCAAGGAATAAAAGGACTGGAAACTGATCAGAAAAAATGAACCAGCAGCTGCGGAACCCTAATCAGCGGCGGCGGAACTGTAGCAGCGGCAGCGGTACTGTAGCAGCGGAGCAGCGGCGGCGGAACTGTGTGTATAATCGAGAACCAGGCTCTGATGCCAATTGTTTGGATCGGAGTCACACACAAACACGAATACAAAAGTAAAACCGAAAGAATAAACGAAAAAGACACAAGGATTTAAGTGGTTCGGTCACGGTGTATGACCTACGTCCACTGTCGATAACTAGGGTTTTCTTATTATTGAGTGATACCAACTTACAAGTACAGGAGAGAATATATAGACTAGACAATTAAGGTTTAACCCTTTAACTAAAATGGGCCTGATTAGAGCTTTTTGGGCTTGGCCAAAACTCAAACAGCTTAATCTCCTAATTCTGTCTATTCGTCTAAACCGGACCCGACCCATGATGGATCGGAGACCACAACATAACATCCACAACCTTTCGGTTGGGAGCCATATCCCTTTGCCACTCCACCAAGCTAGTTGTTATGTAATTGAGTTTAAAAATTAAATATACACATACTGTTTTTTATAAAAATACATATAGTTTTTTTATAAAAATAAAAAAATAAAAAAATTCGTCCTAGCGAGATGTTGGCCCAGGGGACGTCGACCACCCAACCCCCTTAGGGCCGGCCCTGATTCATTTGATATCGGATTGTCTAGAAAGTTGGAAGGATGATAGATCGGGTCACGATTAACGAGTTAGTTAGTTTGGTTCGTGTTAAACAAGTAAAGTTATGTTCGTAAAGGATGGGTAAATGAAGTCAATTATAAAGAAATTTAGTATACCCCTAGAACAGGATGAAACGCTCGCTAAAGTCACAAACTTTATAATAAGCGAGTTATTTGGACACAAAAGAGTACTCCTTGCCAATGGGAATAATCTTATTTAATATCGATGTTTAAATGTTTATTCAGACACAAAAGAGTCACGTGTCAAATGTTTAATATCGATCATTTATCAAAAAGAAGGAAACGTTATAACTCATTCAGCATGTAGCTAACTTTTAGTATGCATGTATGTATTGTTAACGACATACCACCGAATTACCGAAAAAACGTTCTGGCTGCAAACATCTTTCTGTTAGCGGCTCAGATAGAACACACAATGGTGGTGGTGGAGCCGCTGAAAATCGACAGTGACAGCGGCTGTTAGGGTTCCGGCCGTGGAACCAGTATTCCGGCGACGAAGTGCATTAACGATGGACGCATTATTGCTTATACTCAGGCAAAACGTTTAGCCGTGCATGCACTCACCATCATATGTTCTTATTTGTTAATGCCACTATAATCCATTATCCATCATTACTTTTCTAATATTTTTTAGATAATCTTTAAATGTATTAATACTTAATATGTTTTCAGAGTGTTGGGCAGCAGAAGAAATGAGAGTAAAACTTGGGAAACAAGTTGGTTATACTATTTGCTGTGAAGATGTGACAAATCCAGTAAGACTTAATTTGATGTTCAAATAATTTTAACATGTATAAACTATTAAAAAAGGTAAAATTAATTATATTATAATGTTATGAATTCAGGACTTTACAAAGATCAAATTTCTCACAAATGAAGTATTATAAGGGAAATGATGGATGATCCTCTCCTTATCAAGTCCAGGTGTTGGTTATGATTTCTGTTTTTTGGTTCATTGTTACTTATTTATTAACTATCAAAATAATTAGCTTGTAGTTTATTTCAGTGTGATTAGGGTAGGAGAAACTCATGAAAGATCTTTGTCAATAGACGTACTGTTTCTAATTATTGATTTCTTAGATACAGCGATTTACGCCCAAGTTCCGCCTTATTAGCCATAATTGAAGCAAAATCAATGGCTGCATTTTCCAATTATATTACAATTTCGTTCATGTTGGTGGAAATGTGGATATTCACCCAGGTTGAAGTTTCTAAAAACTATAACATGCTATTTACTGTATTCTTTAAAAGATTATATAATATATCACTATGTTTGGTTTCAATTCTTTTTATTGTGAATTCAAGTACTAAACAGCCATTTTTAAAGTTCTTCAAGCTGCAATAAAGTAGTCCATTGAGTTTTTAAAAAATATATGTCGAATGCAAGCCCAGTATAGGGGTGTACATAAAACCAATATAAGCAACCGAAGCCAAACTAACCGAGCTGAAAAAACCGAACACAACCAACAACCGACAACATTTTTTAGTGTTTTTTTTTTTTTTGCAAAACAGATGTTTTCGGTTCAGGTTTGGTTAACGATATATTTATAACCAAATTAACCGAAACAATTCATTGCACAAAACCTTTTTATTAATAAAAAAGTCAACATCAAGATCTATAACCATGTTACTCTTACGAACTTAGTATATATCAAAGCCCGCTGCCTATTACGACACCATGGATCTGTAGTTGTTCAAAGAGCTTTATAGGTTCATTATATGTTCATATGTTTAATAAGTGATTAGAACTTTCATGTCATTATAAGCTTTATTTTTATTTATTATTTTTTAAACTGTGTCAAATGCAAAATTTTACAGAATGAAGTAAAAGATGACTCAAAGGCCCAACCACATGATGACACAAAAGCTACTTTAGCTCCAAAGGTATATTAAGTTGTTTTATTATTATTATTATTATTATTATTACTATTACTATTACTATTACTATTACTATTACTATTACTATTGTTGTTCTTATTTTTGTTTGACTCAGATAAGTCAAGAGGAGTCATGGTTATCCTTTGACAAAGATGCTAGGTATGCCTTTAATTGGTTTTTATTGTAGGGTTATTTCTTGAAATTTATGAACATTATATAGATATATTGATCATCAGCAGTTGCAACACTGATGATGGCATTATGGATTTGCCACACTTATATCAAAACATTTACTGTTTGTACTTAGTTTAGCTTGACATGATAGCACCCTTGTCCTCTTGTGCTTTAGTTAAAAATAACCATTCATTGAAAAATTGTTAAGCAGTGTGCAGCGTGGTACAGTGCTCCTGTTTTATCATTCAAACCTTATGTCTTATATTTGATAGTTTTTGATATCTTCCTCTACCTTTAAAAGCTTTATTAGAAATCTTTCTTTGAAAGCTTATGATATTATCTAGGGTTTCAAGGATGTGTTTCTTCCGGTATTTCAAAAATCAAAATTTCAAACCTAATAACAAAACCCGATTTTCTGTCCGCTGTCATTTGAGCCCAGTTAAAAGATTCGATAAACGGTTCTTAGCTTATAATGACAAATTGTTTAAAGCATTATTGGAGTTTGTTTTTAATAGTTATTATATTTTATGATTGTTATCTATATCTATATCTATCTTATTACATTATAATACATATAGGCAAAACCTTTCATCTCCTATCTTCTCTCCATAAGACGCCTTAATATTAATTATTTGTTCACTTCTGTTACGTTCAATCCTCCGGCGACATTACTCCTCTTTCAGTTATGCAACATCAATACCTAACCGACGCATTATTCAATACCTTGCGTTCTTCCTACCATCACCAAAATCAATCAAATCGCAACAACGACTGCAAATCAACCGCAGCTTCTCGGGTGCAGATCGTAATCAATTGCAGGTACTCGTTTTGTTCATGTTATTTGTTTATTTAAAAGGTCCATCTCTGTAACATTGTAATTTGAGGGATTTTTAATTTGTTGATAACGTAATATATATACACTTCATTTGGATTTAGTTAACCTATGGATGTATGTATCGATCTCAATTCCTCCTTTAATTGTCATTTATTATCATATTATTATTGATTAAATTTGAACACGGTCATATATTATTATTCCAAACCTAAAAAACAAAATCAAACCACTTATATAGAGAGAGGATACCTGAGGATTTGTTCGTCATGTTATCAAGTTCCTGAAATTGAATTACAAGCTGGTTTAAAACCCTAACAGTACAGAAATACGAGAGGCTGCTTCCGGTGAGACCCCCGGCTCAATATTATTATATATTATTACTAGGTTATAAACCCGTATGATACACGAGATTAGGTACAAAAAAAACTTAACTTAACAGCACCAATTATGTTTAAAATACATTGGCAAAAACAAACTATCAACAAACTTGAAATTAGCAAAATGCAAAAATGGCCGTTGCCGGTGCAAAATAGACATTGCGGGAAAAATGACACCATATCTAATACTATCCGCATGCGAAATTAACCAATTCAAAACCAACATAAAAAGGAAAATACATTATATAAACAAGTTAATCAAAACCATTGCTCAAATATCACTACCCCTATATTTGTTTTGGTAAATGAATGTCTTCCCTTGTTAACAAAATCAATTTTATCAATATTTTGATTGATATATGTTAGTTAAAGAATGCCAAGACCATATATTAAATAAAAAAAAGTGAAATCTTATTGATATTGTAAGGCATTTATAAATAAGAACAAATGGGTGATGTTAAAGTTTTCTGAAAGACTTTAATTTTGCTTTATTTACAATCTTTTCAACCGAAAAATTAAACTTAAATAATTCAAACTTTCATCTGTTGACCAATATAACATTGACTTACAACATTTTTATCATCGCTCCCAACTTTTTAACCATTTTTGAATGGATGCTTGTCTTGATGGTAATAAATAAATATAAATAAATAAAGGAAAGATGGTCATCTCAAATGGCCATTTATTATGTTATCTCAAATGACCATTTATTATGCTTACTGTTAACATGTATGATGAATAGAAGGTTTAAGGATGTCTTCTAATAACTTTGAGTGCCTTTATGAATAGAAATACGGGTACAATGTTATCAGTTTTAATTGAGGTATGTCGAGTAGTACTTGGTTGGCTCGTTATGATTGTTATATATATGTGGGATGTATATAACACAATAGGTAAAAGTGTATATAAATAGTAACATACTCCTATAAGCTTGTGAGACTCGTCAAGTTTGACATGTCAAACTCAGGTCCTTTAAGCTTGTGAGACTCGTCAAGTTTGACATGTCAAACTCAGGTTGAGCTCATTTATTTAGTGAGTTGCGCTATAATTTCGGACTCAAATTTAAGCTTGTTTATTAAAGGAGGTCCAAATAAGCTCAAATTCATAATCTTGTTTAAGTTCAACTTTCAAATTTTTAACAGGCCAATCTTAAGTAAGTGCTATGGTTCATTTACATCCCATGTTCTTTTCCAACAAAGTTGGTGACATATTCGTTAATTAAGGACAGGTAATATAATGTTTAATAAGTCGATCTTAAGTAGCTCGTAGCGGTTTGATTCATACAAACACCCCCTAGCATCCTTTTTTGAACAAATGGATGGCAAAATTGGTAGGTTCGGATCAAGTTAATTTTTTTTGTTATGGACCAATTGGCTCGTATCTAATTATCGGGTATATATATACACACACACACTTTTTAGTCATTTAATTGCTAAAGATGTTGGTGACGCCATACAAGGGACTTACATTGTCTAATGAGATCGTGGTTGCTTTATTTCAATTTATGTAGTCATAAGTTATGTATTTTAAATTATAGAAAGTTATAAAATGAAGAAGATACTATAACCTAAATTTCGGATTTATGTAATAAGGATAGAGGGTCCATTAATGTGGGGTTTCATTATCATCAACTTTGTTAATGGTGTAAGGTGTATGCAAATAGCATTGGCGTCTACCTTATGGTGTCGGGTTCGCATGACGCCAATCTTTTTTCGTGTTTTGTTTACAGAGTATATGATCATTGTTCATCAATATTGTTTGAAAGAAAATGTAACTATTTTAACCCAAAATAGACCCATGCAATTAAAGTTTAAAACCAAGTCGGTTAGCCAAGTCAGTTGTAGAGAATTTACTTGTTGAACAAGCTTGTTATTCTATATATAAATACCTACACTAGTGATCCATATCACAAACACTACGCACGATTTCCATAATCTAAATAGGTTTCCTATCATCATCGTATTAGGGTATCGAATTAAGGTTTCAGTAATGTCGGAAAGAAAGGTGGTGAATAAGTACTACCCACCCGATTTCGATCCCGCTAAAGTTCCTCGAAGGTCTAAGAAGAGCCAACATATTAAGGTTTGAATGATGCATCCTATGAGCATCAGGTGTGGCACTTGTGGCGACTATATTTACAAAGGTACAAAATTCAATTCTCGAAAAGAAAACGTCACTGGTGAGAAGTATCTTGGAATGATACAGATTTTTAGGCTTTATTTCAAGTGTAACAACTATTAATCCACCATGGACAAATAATTAACTAATAACCTTACACAAATAAGCTAAAAAAATCTTCTTCAAATAAGCTTACATAAACTAATAAGCATAAGCTTAAAAAGCTAAACCAAACATCAAGTTAAGCTTATTTTGTAAAAAAAAAAAAAGCTATGAGTTTTGTTAAAAAAAGCTAGGCCAAACACCCGTGGCAATTATAAGGTTGGCTTAGAGGTTGGCAAATAAACATTTTAACCCAAATGATATGAAAATTGAATAAAAAACAAACCAGTTTGAAACCGATTATGTACCGATTATGTAGAAGCTAGTTTGGAACCGGTTTGTTATTTTCTCCACCAAACCGGTTCCAAACTTGTTAACCGAACCGAAACCGACCATAACACAGGTCAAGAAACCGGTTTCAACCCGAACCGAAACCGACCATAAACCGGTTTTTGAGTTTTAAACCGGTTTATGCACCGCTAGGCTATATGTTGTGGTTAGGTTGGTTAGAACATCACGTCATTTCATTGTCATATCAATAGTAGAGCTTTAACTAACTCATTAGCTCGCATGTGACAGCTTAGGTAGACTTTAAATAAAAAAAACGTGATTGGGTTATACGGGGGTGGGCCCACCATTTTCCTGTTATCAAGTTTGTTACTTTGTTAGCGGCCACTCCATAACATCGGCTACGCCGGCGTTAAGGGTGTCCACATAAGCATTACGATGGCTTTCACGAAACCATAGAACGGGTCAACTTTGGTCCACGTACACAAATTAAACGACGGGTTAGAATTAGTCATTTTCTAAAACATTTAGCAACTTAAAAGTGGAGTTAAATGGGCAAGGAAATGTAAGACACAACCTCTGCCATGGTCGTCACACGAATGTGTAAAAGTTAAGTTTCCATATCCATACATATACAAAATACCTCATCACTCTCTACACCTGCGCCACTAATCCATTACCGCTACAAACATCATCAGGACCCAAAAAATACAGCCTGCTGTTACTTATCTATCACTCACACTCAAACTATTATACACCAAGTTCTTAAAAACATACATGGAATTTTACATTTTACTACACTTCTCTCTTTATATTTCGATTTGTACACATCATCTACGAGAAAAGAAAAGAAAATCTGGGTGATTGACCTGAAGATTTGTGAGCCAGTTGTCAGCCGCCTGCAAAAGATCAGTCAACAACAGGTGTTCATTGTTGACCCACATTGGTGCTTTTAGCTTGTATGAAGCAAGACCAAATGCCGGTAAAGAGATTTTCGAGATACCATCAGTTTCACCAGTTGCTTGCTCACATTGATTGCCTACAAAAGAACAATTATTCATAATAAATCATTCTATCTTGATGTTATTATGAGGGAGTTTGGATGTGTGAAACTTATAATGGCATTGAACGAATATAATAAGACAAACAGCTGTGATTAAACGAGCTGCTGGAGATATATGGCCCATGCGGCTAAGGATCGATAACAATACGCCCCTGTATGGGTCAATACGACCATATGGCTAGGTCAGTCAGTTATATGACAGTATAGGTGTCTGGACAACAACTATGCGCCAAATTTTGAGAAAATCCTGACTTGTGAGTGATATCTTGGTTTTAACCGCTCCTTCAACTAGAGCTAACTTCTGAGACTTTGGACTGTCTGAACACATAGAGTTTGAAATCATTTCAAGTAACTTGCTTAAACACGAGGTTAAGTGACATGTGTGAAGGAGCGTCTAAAACTAACCGTTTCAATGTAGAATCACATGAAAGTTTGATAGTTTTGAACCACATGGGATTATAGGTCTAGCGTGTTGTTTGTCAGTTGTCACTAATGGGGTTAAGTGACACATGTGATTCAATCTACACTCAGTTAGAGAAAGCTAACTGAGAGAAAGACTGAAAGCTAACTAAGAGAAAGATCGAAAGCTAAACATGAGAGAAAGATCGAATATGAGTCTTGCTTGGGATAATGTAAAATAATTTTACAAATAAACGAGATGACTTTAAATATTTTTTTAATATTTTTAGGGCGTGAAACATTCGCTATAAAACTCTGATTTAAAAGGTATCTAAAAACGAGGGTGTTACATCTAACATCCAAACATTAGAAACTGATTGAAATCAAAATCCAAACACAACTGTATAGAAAATTACAAACCTGTGATCGGTGTATGAAGAGAATGAAAGGTTAGAAAACAAGCATCAAGATCTTTCAATGTTGGTCCCATTGGAATCCGGTAAATTGGATACCTGTTACATCACCAAACAAAACCACCAAGTTAAAAATACTTCCACAAAAAAAATAAATAAATAAATAAACGAGTATCACGAATGTTGTACCAGGCAACAGATAGCCAACTAGAAGGTAACAAGTCGCAACTTCTCATACTTTTCAACTCGGGGTAGTAACAGGCGAGATCAAGTATCTACACCACAAAAGAAAATGTTACTTTAAAACCAGACAAATGGCATAACATCTTAAACTTTTGAAACAAAACCTTATCAGTCAAAGGCTCCCGACCCCAAGGTTGGCTGCGCTCCAGATACTCAAACGAGAGACAACTTTGAGGTTTCATAGATTCACCATCGTCGCTCGAGAAACCTTCTTGAAGGGCATGTTGGTAATTTAACGACAATTGATCTAACCGCTGAGAAAGTTGATCAAAATCACTGCTTACATCACTACTTGAGTCCCTGAACGAGTCGACATCACTGTCATCGCTGTCCTGCCTATCAAATAAAAAAGTTAATTAATATCTAACAAAAGACAAAATCGTAAGTATGATCAAAATAAAACGGTGCATTTTAATACCTTGATTTTGATGAGGACTTCAAAGGGTCAATGTATAATTGGATTCCAGACAAATAAGGGACATAATATTGAACAACACTATCGGTATCATTTAATAATAAAGGAACTCCGGCACCGTAAGCACTCCGCTCTTTAAAAGACTCCCACAAATCGCCAAGCACGAAGTATGGTTGATATTCATCACAAGTCCTCCACCCGCCCGTAGGCCTCTAGACAGAAAAAACAACCAAATACACAATTAACAATTGTGCATCTAATCATGCGGTGTGATACAACGCCTTTAGCTGTTGACCAGTATTTGAACAAATTAGACCATCGATTGCAACGTGTCATTACAAGTTTTTATAAAGTTGATTAAACAAAACCACAAACCATGATCAAATGAACAATCTACTAGATGAGGAAAATACCTTACATTTCATAATTAAGTGATTAAAAGTTAATATAACTATCTATAAGTAACCTTTTAGTATCTTGTTAAATACTTATTATAACTTGCACATGTTGAAACTAGGGGTGCAAACTATAAGAGCCACTCAAAATGGGATCGATAAAGCTCAAAACGAGCCGATACCAAGCCTAAAATAAAGTTTGTTTAGTTATCGAGCCCGAGCCTTGTGCGAGAAACTTGTATAAGGTTGTCAAGCCTTAACGAGCCAACTATGTTTTTAAGTTTTACCTCTTTTGGACTTCTATGTCTAAATTTCACACTGCACAGCCAAGCTCAAGCTGATCTTTGGCTTGTTTAAGGTGCTACAAGAGCTCGACTCGAGCTTAGGCTCGTTTAAGATTTTTCTCAAAATATATAAAAAAAACATATATAAATTAATTAAAAAATAATAAACACGCCGAGCCCGGGCGGAGCCCTTGCTTGAAAAAATGACACACGAACCGAGCCCGAGCTTTAAAAAAAGAGCTCGTAATCTATTGTAAGTCAAAACGAGACTCGGTTCAGCACGCTTACACCCTTAGTTGAAACCAGATTCAAGTATGCAATGCTTAAAAGTCAGTCATGATAATCACCATACAAGTTATGTGTAAGCATCATAATCAAACTATAATAACTATATAACCACAAACATATAAATCTGCATCAAATAATAATAGTAGTAGTAGTAGTAGTAGTAGTAGTAGTAGTAGTAGTAGTAATAATAAACCTTGTACTGAGAAGGAACAGAAGGTGTAACCGATTCCAAAAACCGTTCCAGGTTACAGACCGGCGGTTCAACCGGAATTAGTTTGGAAGTGACGTCACTTTGAATTTGACGGTTTATTGTTGTGGCTTTTGACGGAATATAAAACCTGTCATCTCCGTCACGACTCCGTCCAACCTGCAATCCAGCTCCTAACATGTTCCGTAAAACCCTAACAAATGAATGAAATGAAACGGTGACGTATTGATTTGATTTTGAAAGAAATATATAAATTATTTAGGGGAAATGGAAGGAGGATGGAAAACAAGAGAAGAGATGAAAGAAAGAAAGAAAACCAGTGTCTGAAATATTATTATTATTATTATTATTATTATTATTATTATTATTTTAAAGTGTTTTGTTGGGAGTCCTTTGTCTTTTGTGATTAGACAAAAATGAATGGTACTTGAGAGAAGTGATTCATGTTTTATAGGGTAAGTATATTTTATTAGGATGTGATCCTCCCACACCACCCCCACATGCCTATACGGCTCGTATAGGTCTATACGGCCGTATAGGGTACACATGCCTGACAATGGGATAAAAAAACAGCTTTTTGCAGCCTATACGACCGTATAGACATTAAATGTCTCGTATTGCATTCAGACAAAACCATAAAAGTTATACGGTCGTATAGAGCTATACGACCGTATAGAAAATAAAAGCTATACGGTTGTATAGGGCTATAAGACCGTATAGAAAATAAAAGCTATACGGTCGTATAGGGCTCTATATGAGCGTGTAGAAAACATTTGCAGGAAACATTCAGACTGTCTTAATCGCTGCCGGAAAACGATTTAAAGAAAAAACCTCGAATTCAGGGGGTGCATTTTTATTTTAATGTATGTTGACTAGATGTTAAAAAAACCTCAAATTTTTATTATATGTAAGCAACAAATATACCTAGACAGTCTTGAGCTTTTGACGAGCTAAACTTGAGCTCAACATTTAAACCCGTTAAGATAAATGAACTAAATACGACCCGTATAAATCACATATATTGTATATATGGTCATCATTTTTACAAAAAAAAAATCATATAAACAAGCCAAATACGACTTGTATAAATCACATATATTGTATATATGGTCATCATTTTAAAAAAAAATGTCTATACGGCCGTATAGGCCTATACAACCCGTATCGGCCTATACGAGGCACAATAAACGATTGCAGACAACCTCTGACACGATTCAGGTCCTATACGACCGTATAGCCCTATACGAGCCGTATAGGACAAAAAATGGTGTATGAAGATCCAGGGTGGTGTGGAAGGATCCCTTGCCATTTTATTTTATATGATTATTAACTAATGTAACTTTGTATGGTTAGCATGTTGGTAATGTGATCAAGTTACACATATTCATAATAGAAAATTAAACATGTTAAGACTCAAATGTTAATACTTAATACGATATGATATATATTGACCGTGTTCGGTTGATGAATTCGACTAGCAATCAAAACGATTATCATAGAACCAAAAAAATAAATGGTTTCGATTGTAAAATATAAACATTAAGCATTTTCGAGTCATACGATATGATCATTAATCATACATATACTTAAAACACTGATAACCTGGCAAATGTCACTAAAAGCTTGACCAAAAGAACTGATAATTGCACCTTAAGTCAAATGAAGAACACATGGAGATGGGTCATCCGTTTGTACACGTGTACGGATCATGTAAAAAAAGTTAGCTTTGTTTTTGATTGGTCCATTTGGAGTGACTAAATTGAGTGTCACGTGCACGTACGCGATCACACGACGACGTTTCTCCGTTTCACCTACCAACATACATGACCCACGAACCATCCCATTATTGCACTATGGTTATGTGTCAAATATGTATTTACATGATTAATAAAAGACATAACAATAAAAACAATATTTAAGTTTTTAATTTTTTATTCTTTATCTTAGATTTTAATATTGATTAAAGGGGTAGTAAAAAAGTTTCAAAAGTATTCCAATTAGGTCACTCAACTTTAAAAAACGTTTCAATTAGATCACTCAACATTCGTATTTTATTTAGGGATTACTCCATAGAATAGTAACCAACTTTGAAAGTTGTTCCAATCAAATCACTGATACAAAATTTTGTTCCAATCAAGTCCCGAACTTTCATTTTTGTTCTAATCCAAGATATTTTACCTGGATAGCAGGTAATCAATTTTTTTTTTAATTTTTCAATGTTTTTACTTTGCATAATAACTTTTAAAGGTTGCGAAAATTAGTAAAAATTCAAAATATAATTTTAAAATTTTGAAAATTTGCAAAAAAAAGTTCGGAAATTTGAGGTTCGGGTTAGAACGGGTCAAAACGGGTTTCGGGTCATTTTTTTTAACCAACGAATCACGTTACAACTCGTTTTAACAGCAAAAGTTCGTTTAAGTGATTTTTCAGTTCGTTTCAGCACCTAACAGCTCGTTTAAGAGATTTTTAAGTTTGTTTCAGCACGTAACAGCTCGTTTAAGCGATTTTTTAGTTCGTTTCAGCACGTAACAGCTCGTTTAAGCGATGTTTCAGTTTGTCTCAGCACCTAACAGCTCGTTTAAGCGATTTTTAAGTTCGTTTCAGCATCTAACAGCTCGTTTAAGCGATTTTTAAGTTCGTTTCAGCACCTAACATCTCGTTTAAGCGATTTTTAAGTTCGTTTAAGCACCTAACAGCTCGTTTAAGCATCTAACAGCTCGTTTAAGCGATTTTTGAGTTCGTTTCAGCACCTAACAGCTCGTTTAAAGCGATTTTTAAGTTCGTTTAAGCAACTAACAGCTCGTTTAAGCGGTTTTTAAGTTCGTTTTAGCACCTAACAGCTCGTTTAAGTGATTTTTCAGTTCGTTTCAGCACCTAAAAGCTCGTTTAAGAGATTTTTCAGTTCGTTTCAGCACCTAACAGCTCGTTTAAGAAATTTTTAAGTTCGTTTCAGCACGTAACAGCTCGTTTAAGCAATTTTTCAGTTAGTTTCATCACGTAACAGCTCGTTGAGGCGACGTTTCAGTTCGTTTCAGCACCTAACAGCTCGTTTAAGCAATTTTTAAGTTCGTCTCAGCACCTAACAGCTCGTTTAAGCGATTTTTAAGTTCGTTTCACCACCTCGTTTAAGCGGTTTTTAAGTTCGTTTCAGTTTTTTTTTGAACCAACGAATCAGCGTGTTTTCAACACGTTACAACTCGTTTTAAGCGATTTTTAAGTTCGTTTCAGCACCTAACATTGAAACGAACTGAAAAATCGCTTAAATGAGATGTTAAGTGCTGAAACGAACTTAAAAATCGCTTAAACGAGCTATTATGTGCTGAAACGAACTGAAAAATTGCTTAAACGAGCTGTTAAGTGCTGAAACGAACTTAAAATCGCTTAAACGAGCTATTAAGTGCTGAAACGAACTTAAAAATCGTTTTAAACGAGCTATTAGGTGCTGAAACGAACTGAAAAACCGCTTAAACAAGCTGTTAAGTGGTGAAACGAACTAAAAATCGCTTAAACGAGCTGTTAAGTGCTGAAACTAACTAAAAAATCGCTTAAACAAGCTGTTAAGTGCTGAGACGAACTTAAAAATCGCTTAAACGAGCTGTTAGGTGCTGAGACGAACTTAAAAATCGCTTAAACGAGCTGTTAGGTGCTGAGACGAACTTAAAAATCGCTTAAACGAGCTGTTAGGTGCTGAAACGAACTTAAAAATCGCTTAAACGAGCTGTTAGGTCCTGAAACGAACTTAAAAATCGCTTAAACGAGCTGTTAGGTCCTGAAACGAACTTAAAAATCCCTTAAACGAGCTGTTACGTGCTGAAACGAACTTAAAAATCGCTTAAACAAGCTGTTACGTGCTGAAACGAACTTAAAAATCGCTTAAACGAGCTGTTACGTGCTGAAACGAACTTAAAAATCGCTTAAATGAGCTGTTAGGTGCTGAAACGAACTGAAAAATAGCTTAAACGACCTGTTACGTGCTGAAACGAACTTAAAAATCTCTTAAACGAGCTGTTAGGTGCTGAAACGAACTGAAAAATCGCTTAAACGAGCTGTTAGGTGCTGAAACGAACTGAAAAATCACTTAAACGAGCTGTTAGGTGCTGAAACGAACTGAAAAATCACTTAAACGAGCTTTTACTGTTAAAACGAGTTGTAGCGTGTTGAAAACACGCTGATTCGTTTGTTAAAAAAAAACTGACCCGAAACCCTTTTTGACCTGTTCTAACCCGAACCTCAAATTTCCGAATTTTTTTGCAAATTTTCGAAATTTTAAAATTATATTTCGCATTTTTAATAATTTTCGCAACCTTTAAAAGTTATTATGCAAAGTAAAAACATTGAAAAATTAAAAAAAAAATAGATTACCTGCTATCCAGGTAAAATATCTAGTATTGGAATAAAAATGAAATTTCAGTGACCTGATTGGAACAAAAGTTTGTATTAGTGACTTGATTGGAATAACTTTCAAAGTTGGTTACTATTTTAAGGAGTAATCCCTTTTATTAATTTAAAGGTTTTAACATGTTTTTTAACGTTTTTATTTTTTGTTTCACATAGGAAATCTTTTAATATTTTTTTTATGTTGACGTTGAGTGGCGATGTGGATTTTATTTTTTATTTTTGAATTTTAATATAATTAACGTTTTTTAGTTTTTTAAAAATCTAACTACATATATTGTAAATTCCGACCACCACATATTATCCTCCATTTCTTTCTTAACAAACAAAAAAATCGGTGAGACTCAATTTGAAGATTTAGTGACCCGATTTGAGAAAAATATGCATGAGTGACCTAATTGGAACACTTTTGAAAGTTGGTTACTGTTCTATGAGATATTCCCTTGATTAAACTGTAGTTTTCGTTCATGTGGTTTGTCTAAATTTGTGGTTTTAGTCAAATAGTTTCAAATTTGTGATTTTCGTCAATGTGGTTTCATTTCAGTTGCAATTAAATCTGACCCCACTAATCGCATTAAGTCTGGTCGTTAAACTCATCAGCGTGTCTTTCACGTGATGGGCATTTTTGTCATTTTCTCCCCAAATAAACCCTAACTGTAGTCCGCAAGCCCCCTCACGAGAGGGTTGGGGTGTATTTGGGGAAAACAAGACAAAACTTCCCCTAACGTGAGGGACACACTGATGAGTTTAATGGTTAGACTTAACGAAGTTAGTGTGGTTGGTTTAATTGCAAGTGAAATGCAACCACAGGGACGAAAATCACAAATTTGAAACTATTTGACTAAAACTGCATATTTGAACAAAACACAAAAACGAAAACCGCAGTTTACTCTTTAATATTTTAGGATTGTTTCCTAAAACTTACTAGCATCGTGCATGACCAATGATGCTTAACTTACTAGCATCGTATATATATCATTTGTAGCTATATTAAATTAGTGTTGTGGACTTGTAGTATCATATAGCCACCGCTAGCATATGCATTGAAATGGTAATATCTCAAAATCATATCACACATAACATTTGCTTATTATTTTAACAGTAGAGCAACATCCATAGAATACCTTAAATATTTGTGTCAATCGAAATATGGATTGATCGTTGGGAACAAAGCAACACATCAGAAACATCACACACAAATGATTACTCACTCAACAGAAATGATAAACATCACGCTAGTTTACGTGATTCGTTCAATGTGATCTACATCTCCGGGCTACAGCTAGGGATTCCCTTTATTAGCTTAGACATAGTAGATTACAATTACATCATATGGTACAAATAGACTACGATTAGGGTTTTTAACGTTGTTGTCGATTTTTAATATACGACTATCTAAACTCGGGACCAAGTATACGCCACACAAGTTTGTTTGTTGGTAAAACCAAATTGGTATTTTCTATTTTCAAATTATGGTTGGCTGTGAGCTAGAGTGGACGATGGCACATATTTGTGACATCTTTGTTGAATGGACCCATTGGTTTGATGTGTGGTTGGTATTCATTCATTTGGCCTTTGTTCATACATGATTGTGACCACTAAACCAACTTATTGTACTAAGGCATATCCAAAAAGCATCATCCTACTCACCATCATGGAATCATGGCACCATTGGACGAGTGTTGTTTTTCTAGACAAGTCCATTTTTCATCAAATTTTGAAGGGCAAGTGTGGTAGGGGAGGGTTTTTTTTTAACAGTAACCAGAAACTCGACATGACCCAAATCACACTTAGAACCCGATTAATCATTACTAGATTAATCCAAACCCTATCCATTTTAAACGGTATGGGTTTAAGGTCAAACACCCCATAACCGGTAACATCTTAGATGTTGAATGTTTAATGAATGCTTTGTTTTGCTTAGCAACTGGTTTGGTTTTATGATAGTTCGTTTTTGCTGGTTAAGAAAAAGTTATTTTGTGGAATGCTCCTTGAGTTGAGTACAACGCCAACCATGATCCAAGGCAGAGTGGTCGACGGACCTAGGCCCGACTACCCAATAGGCCCGAAATTTTTAAAAATATATGTACTTTTAATATTTAATTCAATTACTCTACTCTTTTAAGCCTATTTTTATAAGCAAAAACTTTTTGCACAACCGAAATCATAATCAAATAAACCTATTAAAAAGTTTAACTGTTTAAATTTAACAATAAAAATTATTTTAATTAAGGCAGTAAGGCCCAAAAATGTTTTGGTCTTTAATCAAAAAGTTTTTAACAATTCTTAGAGATGAACTTAGTTAAAAATGTTTTGGTCTTTAATCAAAAAGTTTTTAATAATTCTTAAGAGATGAACTTAGTTGAGTAGAAACTTCATATATTTAGCAAGAACAAGACAACCCTCTCCATGTATGTTTAATCACTTTCAGCCACTAATAAGTTTTAACATGCTTGAGGCTCAGCATGATACCCCACAAATTCAAATTAGCCCACTTTTAAGCAGTAGCCCACCTTAATACTAATTAATACTAAATATACTTTTATTAGTTTATACCTCAACTTGTTTATAGAAATCCAATTAATCTATATCTATACTATATATAATATAAGAGTAAGGGATCTCTTAAATTTTAAGAGGTACAACTCTTGTTACATATAGTACAAGTGGTAATGCATATAATTTTAAAAATTTAGGGGTAAAATAGTCTTTCTTTATTCTAAAAGTAATATACAATAATGGTCATTCAACTTCAATAAAATTTTGTTAATATATTATATAGTTACACATTTCCCCCCTAATTATAAACCACCTACCCCATGGTTTTTAATAACCGTAACTTTTTCACACGTTAATATTTTTTCTAAAAAATTACATAATAAAAATGAGCATTTTGTTCTCTTTAATTTGAGTATAGTATTGCTATAGTTTATTAATTTTTAAAAAAACTAACATGTTACCGACAACGGGTCGAGCATGTTCGGCTAATAGTGTTGGAACGGGTTAAGATTGGAACATGTTAATACAAAAAGGGTTACTTAGTTCATGTCAGGATGAGTTTAGACTTTAGATCAAAAGGGTTAATGTCAAATCGGGCTTCGGGTTAAAACATTTTCGGGTCGGAACATGTCTGTCAAAACGGACTGGGTTTTGAAATTACTGTATATTTCATTTTTGCTTCTTGCTTGTCGCCACCAATTACGCGTGTTCAGACATCAGTTACGTGGATGATATTGTTTATACATACCGGGTTGCCCGCGTATAGGCATTATGTGGCGCGCTTACTGGCACTGGTTACACATTCGAAGCCACGATAAATGCATATCACCTTCGGGTTACGCACATACCGTTGCGAGGTTATAAACGCACTACCACCGGTTGCGTTTGCACATACACCGTTGCATCGTGCGGACAACTGACTAGTATTATTGTACATAGCGGTGCATAAAAAACCTGAACCCGAAACCAGACCAAAAAAAACCCGGAATTGGTTTTTTTATACTCGGGTTTTTAATACCCGAACCCGACCCTACCCGTAGGGTACGGATAGGGTATGCATTTTAGTACCAAATCCCCTACCCGAACTGGACTCGATTTATACCCGGTAATACCCGAAAACCCGAACCGTTTCTATATCCAGAACCGGGTTTTTCCAATACCCAAAACTGGGTTTTCCAAATACCCGATTTATATCCGAAATTACCCGAAAAATAATTGGAAAATACCAGAAAAATACCCCAAAAAAGTTCAACACTAAAAACTTCCAATCTATACCCGAAAAATAACTGGAAAAAAACTCGAAAACATGGTTTTTTCAATACCCGAAAATAGGGTATTCAAATATCCGGTTCTATGCCCAACCCGAACCTTATACATAGGGTATGGTTTTAGAGACAATACTCGAACTCGAACCCGACCCGGGTATTGTTAATACCCGACTTTTCAATACACGATCATACCCGAACCTAGTTTCATACCCGAACCATCTCTAATTATACATGCCTATAACCCTATTTGTCATGTCCCACTCTTGAGTGTTTTGCTTCGAGATTTTGAAAGTGGGCTTATATATGGCCCATTTTCTACACTTGTTCCGAATTACATAAATGATAATTATCATATGTAGAATGACAAAGAGACTAATATTGGTAATTCCAATTCCAAGCCTAATTGTTCCGTATCTGGTCCTATACATGTCGGGTGATTGGCATATTCACGGATATCGGGTATGCCCGTTAATTTGTTAAAAAGCATCAGTTAAAATTTTCAAATACAGTTCTTACTATTTTAGTTCATATATTATTATTAGGTATGAAAATCCTTACACTGTTACCTAGATAATCTAGTATGTGTTTAAATGTAACAATATAACAAATAATGTGCTACAAACATATACTATAATTTCTAATTAGTTTTAGAAATGCTTCATCATACCAACAAGTACATTCATAAAGTTTTATTCGGCATAGCCTTTTTTTTAAGTTTTCAATTACAATTAGAATGTTGAAATTATATATTAATCAATTGCTAAGAATTAAAAGTAACAAAAAATGCTTACGGGCATGGTCCGGTAAACGAGCATGGTCCGGTAACCAGGTATGTATGTTTTGGATAGCCAAATCACTTTCTACATTCGTACAATATACTTTGAAACAAATTGATACAGTCTACTTTGAAACAAATTGATACACTTACAATCTAAGCTCCAAATTGCATGTGTATTGAACCAGACTTCTCTAGGTAAACTGAGGCATATATTCTTATAAGATCCCCAATTTGTAGGCTTACGACCAATGTTGACCAACTTTGACTTTTCACCGTTTTGGTTCGTATCTCGCCCTTTCATTCTAATGGCTTCATATCACGACAACTGATGATGTAGAAAACATACCATCGATTTTTAGCGGTTTTTTTGGGTTTAAACGGCTAGGATTGCATGATCATGTGGTTATTGGCGGTTACATTGAATTTGAATGGTTGAGATTTTTAGGCCATGGTAGTTATAATTATATTGATTGGTTATGATATTTAGACCCTGCGCGTTGCGGCAGGGGCGTAAGAATTTAAACTGACAAAATGGATAAATGATCGAGGACTAACAAACCTTTTTATTGTATCCGCTCTCTATGATCAACTTAGTTTCATCTTTCCCTTCTACATCATTTGACAACATGAATGTCTTTAGCGATCCTTCACAATTCTCTCCGCTCTCCTTAGTTTCTTATGTGAAGGTTTTCTTATCTAAATTTATCAAATAAGCAAGTTTAATAATCACTAATTTCCACACTCTCCTATTTCAGACTATCATAAACACAATATGATAAATGCACAAATGAATTCGTTGAATGCCAAGTGAAAAGGGTCTTGACTCTAGAGATCAAAGCTGGTAATTTAAAAGTGCAAAATGGCATTTCATTGTAAAAGTTTGAGTAAATGAGTCACATTTATTTGAAGAAAAACACGAGAAAAGTAAATATGGTACAAAATTCAAAGACACTTGTATAAATTAAAGAATAATGAGTGGTTAATGAACAAAAATGTGTCAGTTTGTGGAGTTTTTTTCTCAAACTAGTGTTGGTGGAAAAACTATTTATCATTTTGGTGTCTCTAGAAAACTATTTACCAAACTAGTGTTTTCCATTTTTTTGTATTTCTTTTACTTTTCAATTAATGTATAGTCTCTTTTGTTTTTCTATTTAGTCCATCAATTACCTATTTTTTATTTAAGTTTTTTTTGTCATTCAACGTTATTTTTTTACTAACTCAGCTACTATCTTTTCTTTTCATTTCTTATATTATATTTTTGTTTTCAGATTTATTCACTTTATTTTGTTTAGATATATTATTTTACAAATTTGTTTTTTATATAGTTTTGGTACCGTAATAAGCCTAACTGATACCAATCGAATTCATGTCGAATAGTCGCCACAAAGTTAAGATTTCATTAACACCCAACGTTTACCGACTTTTGTTGTTTTAAATATGTTCATTTTACGAATTGATTGTCTGGGTTTTGTTCCTCTACCATAACGAGCCAAACAAATACCAACCAAATTCATGTCGAATATTCACAGCGACACTTGTGTTTTACCGATTTTTTTTGCTTTAAATAAGTTCATTTTACAATTTTTTTTTGGGTTTAGCTGTAGCGAACGTAATAGATACCAACCGAATTCGTAAAAGGAACATACTTAAAACAAAAATAAATTTTGGTAAAACACGGCGTTGGTAGAACCCCAAGTGTTGCGATTACTATTCTACGCAAATTCATTTGGTATCTTTGGTTCGTTAAGAAATCGGAACAAAACTTAAAGAACAAATTTGTAAAATGGATATATTTAAACAATAAATAAATATATTTTAAAACAAAAAAGAAAAAAATAGAAAAAGAAACCAAGTAAAAAAAAGAAATAAAAAGAAAAGATTCATGCTAGTAAAATATAGGGGGTTGATTGATTAAAATAAAGATGATATTGGATTGTTTGGATAAAAATATATAAGAAGTGTGATATAAAAATAGGTAATTGATGAACTAAGTAGAAAAATTAACGAGACTATACATTAATTAAAAAGTAAAAGAAATACAAAAGAAATGAAAAACACTATTTTAGTAAATCAAGGAACACTAAAATAGTAAATATTTTTTCCACAAACACTAGTTTGGGAAAAAACTCTCAATGTGTGTGTTGTATGTTGGATTTAATGGTCGGTTCGGGTTAAGTCAACGCAGACCGACTCGAATACGACCCGGTATGAGTTACACCGAGGGTAACGATATATTAACCCACTTACATGTTGACTGGGCCCGACACAATCAAAGATGGATTAGGCTTTGTTATGGTATTTGGGCTCTAGCCCAATGGGGTTTAATTATCTATATATACATAATATCTAACCTAATTTTAAAGAGAGAAAAAAACCCTAAACCACCACCTTAGCCATCAGCCGCAATTCCGGCGACGTTTTCCGGCGAGGTCATTTCCAGCCACCGCAGTTATAGGACACCGCTTACCGTCATCACAACCTATTATTGGTCATTGGTGCTGCTTCCCGGTGCTGTCCATCTGCCTCCAACCACTGCCGGACGTTTTTCCGGCGGCCCGTTTTTCCGGCGAGCAGTTTTCCGGCCACTGGACATCACCCACATCCACTGCTGCCTCCAGCCGACCTCAACACCACCAGCTACTGTTCATTTACATAGATGCTGTTGTTTTGCTTCTTTCAGCCGGAACCAGCCCACCGCCGCCCTGCCTCGCCGTCGCCGGAGCAGTCTGCCGCTGCCGTAAAACACTGTTGCTGTTGGATCTGTTATTAGGATCCAGATTGTGTCACCATCTAGCATAAATCGTTAAGCTCTCGGTGCCTCACCCAGTTTCGATAACCGAGGTATAAAAGCTTAAACTTTAATCTATTATTTATTATGTTTAGTCGTGCTCGTGTTACGTTGTAATCGGATCCGGTTTTGGGTTTCGGTTTTGGTTCGTTTAAATCGTTTATATTCCGCTGCGTTTTATAGTTCGTTTAATTATATATATTAATATTGACTAATATTTATTGAAACGAAAATAATTAACTAAAACGGGTTAAAATAACTTGACCGTTTTCGTTCCAAACCACCGTTGAAACCCAACAGTTGTAAACATCATGTAAAAACATACATAAATGCACCTTTGAAAACGGAGACACGTTAACTATTTATTCAATTATTAGCCTATAGCTCAAGCAATTAACAAATAAATCTTAAGAAAATATCAAATACATATAGGACAGCACAACAACAAATGAACACACACACAAAACCGTTAATAAATATAGAGAACATAGTACAAAGTCAAACCTTGAGTTGTGTATGTTGTCCCCCATGGTTTCAAATCATCTTGCTGTTTCACAATGTCTAACCTGCTGCAACTTTTGTTTATTTATCAAGAACATTTACTTTTTTCCTTAATTTCTGCGTCTGATGCTCGTTGCTCACTGTTTCTGATATATTTATGAGATTTCTCCAAAAATCTATATTCATGTCAGGTAATCACAAAAATTTATTTACTCCAAACAAACTATATTAAATATCTATCTATTCTAATAAATAACTACCCATTTTTACCATTTATCACTCTCATAGCTCTCTTCCGATTATCAAGTTGAAGCAGGCCGATCTCGACCAAGGCCACCAAAAGGTGGAATGAAATCCTCTGCAAATTGAAGCAGGCCGATCTCGACAACCTCATCGCCTCTCAGGGCTTTCCCACCCTGTTTGGCTGCATGTTGCCTAGGTCCGGGCAAACGGCGGCGGACCCGCCTGCCGGCTATATATCCCTATATAGCCACTTTTTCACCCACTGCAACCTTCGTCTCCCGATGACAAGGTTTGTGGGTGCACTGCTGAAGTTCTATGGGATTCATATATCCCAAGTCCATCCGTTTGGACTCGTGCGCGTGACTCACTTTGAGTTCATGTGCAAATCCCAGCGCGAGGAACCCACTCCTCGGCGCTTTCAATATTTTTACAAGCCCAAGATCCAGGACAATTGGATCTCTTTCATTCCTCGCAGTCAGAAGGTGAAGTGCTCCACTGTTTCATTCAAGAGCCTTCATGACTGGTCTGAGAGGTTCTTTTACATAAGGGCTGGTGTGATCCCCATCCGTATGACCATGCGCTCTATCTCTTCTGCGCCTGCGGATGAGGGTGTCCTCAAGAACCCAACTGGCGCCTGGGTTAAGAAACTGACCGCCGAACCATCCCCCGCGAAGAAAATTTGCGAGGAGGCGCTGGTTGGGGTTGGCATGAGTAAGCTTTGGGCCGATAGCGCGCTTGAGCCCGTTATCCAAGTCGACGGGTTGTGTAAGTTTATTTCATTGGTTTATTTATTTTTTCTGCGCGAACATAATTCTTTTGCTGATATCACTTGATTTGTTTTTGCGCAGTCACCAAGGATTATGTCCTTGCCGCTTATGATGAACAAGTGGAGGGTGGCTCCGTCGCGCTTGGCGCTGGGGAAGTTGGTTTCCCAGATCGCTTCGATGACATGTTCATCCCAGTGGATCTGGAATTTGACTTTGACAGTGACGCGCTTGGTAAGCCTTCGCACTTATGCTCATTCCTTTAGAATATCCAAGTTTATTAACAGTTCTGTTGGTTGTTTTTGTAGATGCGCTTGAAAACTACGAGCTAGAGCTCGCGGAAGAGGAGGAGGGGAAGAGGAGGCGCCCCTACTAAAGCGCAAAGCTAAGGGGAAATCTGGCGCAGGGGCCAGTAAGAAACAGAAGAAAGGTGACACCCCTGTCGCTCATCCCCATGCTCAAACGAAGGGACCTAAGGAAACCCAGGTGTTTACCACAAAGGTTTCTTTAGCTTCTCTGCCTGTGAGAGTGGGCAGACCTCCTGTCCACTTGAGGTATGGTGGCGTCGCCTCCTCCTTTCGCGCGGCTGAAGAGAGAAGCAGTGCCGCGCCTGCAACAGGTATACTTTATTTATCTTCATCTGGCTGAATTGTTATTAAACCTTTCCTCCTTTGAATGTTTGCAGAACCGGCGACGGTAGGAGATGAGCCACAGGCGCCACAAGGTGCTGAGGCTGCGCCGGGGGCTGCTTCGGAGTCCCCTGTTCTACCCTCTGAAAAGGGTAGAATGAATTTTATGGCGATGTTCGCCGCGCGAACAGAATTGCGCCAAGGTATGTTTTGCACACTTGTCTTCTTTATTTTTCTTTTGGATTCAGTCATAAACCATTTTTCCTTGTTGATTTGTTCATAGGAGTTGTAGCTGGCGTACAAGTTGCTGGCGACACTCCTGGCGCCGTTGGCGGCGCCGCTGGTTCTGGTCCTGCTCCTGCTAGTGCTGATTCTCCCCTTATTGGGGTTACAAAAGAGCAGGAAGCCGTATTGCGCGCCGAACTGGCGGCGTCGAGACCTCCCTCGCCTCCTCCTACGCGCAGCCCTCTCCGCGAGGCTGGTTTGGAGCCCCCCAGGTCGCAGGAGAAGAGGCCTATTCAAGAAGATGAGGAGGATGAGGGGGCTCAAGCTGAGGGCTCCTTGGGAGACCGCGCCAGCCCTGCGATGCCACAAGTCTTCGCAGCGCGTACTTCTGGTGGGGCTGGCGCTGACTTTTCTGCTTCATCCCCGCAGGTATGTTTTAATTTGTTGCTCCGCTGCGCGTACCTCCATATAAGTATGTTTTATGACTTAGAACATTTCTTGTGTTTTGTAGGAAGGTGACCACGTTTATCGCCCGAGATGGAATATTAATGAAGAAAGTTCCTTCCAATCCATGGGCGTATGCGAGGACTTCTGGGCTCATGCCGTGCCTCCTACTGAAAGGAGGTATCAGGAGGAGCGCACTCGCGCTGACTTGCTCAACGATCACATTTTCGCTGGGTCAGCTTTCTTTGCTGCCTCCCAAGAGCTTCATCGCGATTATATTAAAGTACGCGATGCTCTTGTGGCAGCCCAGCAAGAGGCTAAGGTGGCTGCCTGGAACCTTTCTGATGCTCGCGCACGAGCTGAGAAACTCCAGGCGGAGCTCAGCGAAAATAGAGCAAGTGCCAACACCGCCTATATTAAGCGCGGGCATGAGCTCCAAGCTGCGCGGGAGAAGCAGCAGTTGGCGGAGGCCGAAGTTGCCAAGTACGCGCGTAGAGTGCGTGTCTTGGAACAGCAGGCTGAGGCGCGTGACCAAGCTATCGTCCAGAGTATCACTGAAAAATCATCACTGGAGAGCGAGGTTGCGCGCCTGAAGAGGGAGTTGGTGGCCGCGCAGGCCGATAGAGATGAGGCCTTGGCGACGGCGGCGTCCAGCCAGGAAGCACTTGGTGCTGCGCAGGCGGAGAAAGAAAAAATCTTGGCGGCAGCAGCGTCTGATAAGGAGGAGCTACAAAAGACTAAGGAAACTGTTGAGTTATTAAACTCCCAGGTTCCTGTCCTCGAGACGTCTGTTGCTGGCCTAGCGCAGGATCGCCAATGGCTGGTGTCACAGGGCATAACTCGCTGCGCTTTGGCGATGAAATATTCCGCCGAGTTTCAGGCCCTTGTGATGGACTGCAATGCCGCCGCGCGCTTGGTGGGCCGAGCTGAAGGGTTTACGGATGGGTATGACTATGGCATGTTGAAGAAGAACCCATCCGAGTACCCTTACAAGAGCGACGCGGCCTGCGCGGACATGGCCGCGGTGGGGGAAAAGTATATGAATACTCCCATCCCCATCCTTATGCAGGTACCTTGACCTTAATGAGTTTTAGTTGACTAATTTTTCCAAGTGTTTTGTACTCAATATTTTTCTAATGATTTTGCAGATAGCTGCGCTTGCTGACCAGCCCGACCTCGGCGCGCTAAAGAAGTTGCTCGATGAATGCGAGAGGGCTGGTGGCGATGATGGTGGCGCGGGGGATGTTGCCCCTGCCAGCGGCTCTGGCGCTGCGAATAAATCTGCTCCTGCCACCGTCGTGATAGAAGACTCCAATGAGGAGGAAGAACTTGACTATGGTCAGTTCGGAGATGAGGAGCAGGCCGCGTCAGATGCTGCGGGAGATGATGAAGGTGATGAAGTGGCTGACGTCGACGTGGAGACTTGAGAAGCCCTTCATCAAATTTTACATATTTAATTTTTTATACTTGTAATTTGTAACTCATCATACTTGTAAATTTCAATCCAATGGAATGAAACTTGTTTTCTCTTTTTCACATCTTGCGCATTTCCATTCATCTCTTCATGTTTGCTTGTATAGATATAAGATATGCTTGCACGTTAAAATAAGAACAAGGTTGTAAGGAAATTATTCACTTAACCTCTGTTCTATTTTGTTTGTGGTTTCGCAGTATCTTGCTCATGCTGACATGCGCGCTAACTTTTCATTATTTCTTTTTTGCGCGTCGTTGTCGCGCGGTATTTATATGGAAGTATGAGTTTAGCCATTACATGTCAGCGTGTGTTACTCAGATATCCACTATGATTCCGCGCGCGACCTCGACCTGAGACCTTAACATGATATGGCATGTACTTTGCCTTAGTTGTGTTTAAGGATTTTTATGATCAGGCTGCGCGGGATGTAAGATGGATGTTTGTGAGTGTTTTGAGCTAAGGCTCTTTGTTTTGGGCTAAGGCCCTGACGTTTTTAGAGTTAAGACTCATTAACGTGTTTGAGCTAAGGCTCGTAAGTTTGGGCTAAGGCCCTGGCGTTTTAGAGTTAAGACTCGTTAACGCGTTTGAGCTAAGGCTCGCGCATGTATGTTTTACTTCGCTTTATTTTGCTTTGAAGTCAATATAGTGTTGTCATATTGTTCCAAATTAATAAAGGAAGTGTGAAACATGTATGCAAAGGTAATAGAACAAATATTGAAAGATAGCGCGACAAATATTGAAAGATAGCGCGAATCATCATTCATGATGGCTTAAAAGCCTTGGTTACATATTTGAACTTTTTACATGAAGCATTTTCTAAGTTGTGCCGCGTTCCACGCGCGCGGTATCTTTTTTCCATTCAAATCTTTTAAAGTGTACGCGCCTTTCCCCAAATCTTCTGAAATTTGATAAGGTCCCTCCCAATTGGGGGACATTTTTCCTGGGGGTATTGCGCGACTAGCTTCATTGTTTCGAAGGACAAAATCATTTTTCTTGAAGTGGCACTCTTTAACGCGCTGATTATAATATTTTTCCAGCTTTTTCTTGTATCTGGCTTCATTGATGATAGCCGCTTCTCTGCGCCCTTCAAGCAAGTTAAGGTCCAATCTTCTTTCGCGCTCGTTATCAGTTTTGCTCATCATGAGTACCCTATGGGATGGGCATCCAATTTCTGCTGGGATCATAGCCTCTGTCCCATAGGTTAGGCTGAACGGGGATTCGCCATTGCTAGTTTTACTTAATGTCCTGTGCGCCCACAGGACATTAGGTAACTCTTCGACCCAAGAATGGGATTCTCCCTCTAACCTTTTCTTCAGCCCATTTAGCAAACTTTGATTCGCGCGCTCCACTTGGCCATTCCCCTGAGGGTGGTAGACGGACGTGAAGATTTGGTTGATGTGCAATTCTTTGAGCCAGCTTGATATCTTCCTGTCAGTGAATTGTTTGCCATTGTCGCTCACAATTTCCATAGGAAGGCCAAAACGGCAAATGATGTGGCTCCAGATAAATTGCTTCATCGCCTCAGCTGTGATTTTTGCTAGTGGCTTGGCCTCAACCCATTTTGTGAAATAGTCTATCGCCACTACCAAAAATTTCACTCGCCCTTGCGCTTGCGGCAGGGGCCCCACAATATCAATGGCCCATTTGTGGAAAGGCCATGCGGAGGTCACTGGAATCAAGTTGTTCTTTGGACGCATGGTGTTTGGCGCGTAGCTCTGACATGCCTTGCATTTTTGGATTTCTTTTAGCGCATCCAAGTACATGCCTGGCCAATAGTAGCCTGAGCTCATTGCCTTGGCAACCACCATGCGCGGACCAGCGTGTATTCCACAGATTCCTTCATGAATCTCCCTAATCACATAGCTTGCTTCTTCAGCATCCAGGCATTTCATGAGCGGTCCAAGATAAGAGCGCCGATATAATGTACCATCAAGTAGTTCATAGTTCTGCGCCTTGTGTCTTATCTTTCTCGCCTGTGCGCAATCATCCGGTAACGTCCCCTCCTTCAGGAATTCCATTATCGGAGTTATCCAGGATGAAGGGGTTGTATGAATTACAAGGACCGATTGCGTTTGTACTGACGGGTTGCTCATCACTTCCACCCTGACATCTTTGCCAAAGTGATCAAAATTAGTTGATGCCATCTTACTCAACGCGTCAGCGGACTTGTTTTCGCTGCGCGAGATGTGTATGATTCTGAAGAAGTCAAACTGCTCAACGAACTTTTTTGCCTGCTCTAGATATAGAGGCATTGTGTTCTCCTTGGCGTCATATAGGCCGTTGACCTGAGCAGCTACCAAGTAAGAATCAACATGGGCCTCTAGCCTTTTAACTCCAAACTTGCGCGCAATGCGCAGACCAGCCAGCAGGGCTTCATACTCAGCCTCATTGTTGGTACTCTTGAAGTCCAACCTAATAGCATAAGTATATTCATGATTATCAGGGTCCACCAGTTTGAGGCCTGCGCCGGACCCTTCGCTGTTGGAGGCTCCATCAGTGAATAGCCTCCAAACATCTTCTTCATCATTTGCTCGCGGAGGGTCTACCTCGCGCTGAGCTTCTTCAATCTTTCCCTCTGGGATTTCCGTGATGAAATCCGCCAAAACTTGACCCTTTATCGCTGGACGGGGCTTATAAGTGATCGTGTGTTCACCTAATTCCATCGCCCACTTTGTCAGCCTTCCGGAGAGCGCGGGGCGTCGCAAGACTTGCTGGATGTTGTAACCAGTCAGAACTTCAATAGGATGACCATTGAAGTATCTATGGAGCTTGCGCGACGCGTGTGTTAGTGACAAAACTAACTTTTCCATGATGGAATAGCGCGTCTCAGGGTCTGTGAGCACCCGACTCACATAGTATATTGGCGTTTGGATCCCCTTGCGATCCACCAATAATACTGCGCCGATCGCGCGGTCTCCAGCTGACAGGTACAATGTAAGGGTTTCGCCAGGAAGTGGAGCTGTGAGCGCTGGCAACTTTATGAGACATTCTTTTATCTCAGTGAAAGCTTGCTCAGCCTCAGGCGTCCACTTGAATTGGCTCTTCTTCAAACAGTTCCTCAAGGTGTTAACGAATGGAGTAGATTTGCTGGCGTGGTTCGCTAGGAACCTGTTGATTGACACCAATCTACCATTCAGCTTCTGAACCTCTTTCATGGTGGATGGTGAAGGCATGTCAAGGATGGCTTCCACCTTTTCAGGGTTCACCTTGAAACCATCCTTAGTGACCATTACACCAAGAAATTTCCCCTCTTCTGCACCGAAAGTACATTTGCTCGGGTTGAGCTTCATGTTAACTTCCGTTAGGCGCTGAAGAGTTTCCTCGATGTCTTTGAGCATTAGTCTCTCCTCCCTGCTCTTGATCACCAAATCATCAACGTAGACTTCTAGATTTCTTCCGATTTGTTCACTGAAAACCGAATCCATAAGTCTCTGATAGGTTGCGCCCGCATTCTTTAAACCAAAGGGCATTTTTATGTAACAAAAAACACCCTTGTCGGTTCTGAAGGCAGTCTTGTCTTCATCCTGTGGTGCCATTTGAATCTGGTGATAGCCTTTGTAGGCATCCAGGAAACATTTGAGCTTGAATGGCGCCACGGAGTCCACCTTTGCGTCGATGTTTGGGAGGGGGTAACAGTCTTTCGGACATGCTTTGTTGAGGTCCTTGAAGTCAATACACATTCTCCATGACCCGTTGCTTTTCTTTACCATCACAGGATTGGCTACCCATGTCTGGTATCGGATCGGGCGGATGATGTTTGCGCGCAACAGGTCCTCCACTTGCTCATTCATGGCCTTCGCCTTTTCATCCCCCATGATTCTCTTTTTCTGAGCAATTGGCTCCACCGACTTGAACGTGTTAAGAGAATGTTGCGCCAAGTCTCGCGGGACCCCCGTCATATCGGAGTGTTGCCACGCGAAAACCGACGTGTATTTTGTGAGCAACTTTTTCATTCTCAATCTCGTTTCGTCTGAAATGGTAGCGCCAATTGTGACCGTTTGCTCTGGGAATTTTGGGTTTAAAATCCACTTCTCTGGCGCATTGTCAGCCATTGGAAGTTTCATTCTCCCTTCCCGCGGCGTGCTTGTCACTGCGCACAAATGATCGCGGTAAACAAATGTTACGCCTGTTGGTGTAGGGAACCCCAATGCGCCGTGCGCTGGCGACGGTACAGCATTAAATTGAGCAATCGTTCCCCTACCCAGGATCATATTGTGGCATGACGTGGTGGGCAAGACCAAGAAGTTGACAACTTCGGCTCGCTTGTGCTCATCATCCCCCATAGTTAGTTCAAACTGAATCTGGCCTAGGGGATGTATGATTTCATTTGAGACACCACAGATTGGTGCGTTCACAATTTCGAGCCGCGCTTGGTCTGCCGGGTCTAACTTTCTGAAACACTGCTCATACATAATGTCAGATTCGCTTCCAGTGTCCACCAGGACCTTTGACACTTCGTAATGAGCAATGTGTGTGGTGATGACGAGAGGACTGCTTATTGAAGGGCCTCCCCTGATTCTTGGGAAGATGACTTGCTGCTCGCGCCAATCTCCGTGGATTTGCGCGCTTCTCTTTTTTGACGTCTGCCCTTGTCGTCCCCCCTCAGCCACACAGATTCTTTTGTATTTCTTGCTGGCAGAGGCTCCTTCCGGTTGCTCATCTTCTATTCTTTGGTTTTTTACCAAGTGAGCCAGCCTGCCTGACTTTACATCCTTCTCGATCGCATCCTTTAAATGATGGCATGCGTCGGTGTTGTGGCCCGGGGACCTGTGAAATTCACAATATTTGCCACTGTTTTGCGGTCCCTTGTAGTGTAGTTGCTTGGGGGGCTTGAATTGGACATTCTCAGTACTTAACACCTGTGAAGGTGTTTTAGTGAGGGGCGTCCATATTCTTGGCAGAGGTCTGCTAGGATCTCTGCCGCCCTCCCTCTTGTCACCCTCCCCGCGATTACGAACTTCTTTTTGGGGCTGTGGTGAGGTTGGTTGCGCTTGTTTTTCCGCGGAAGAAAAACTTGTTGGCTGCAACCTGGACCATACAGAGTTCTGTTTGGCCCTCTTCTCTTTGCTGCGCGGTGATTCTGCCTGATGCGCTCTTTCTCTTGCCCTATCTTGGGCAATCTGTTTCTCATTTCTCGCGAAAACTCGCGATGCCTCCATTAACTTGGCCCACGTGGTGGGCATACCATCTTTGCTTACGAGAGCCCGGCGGAGTTGATCACTGCGCGCGCCTTGTATAAAGGCCACGCGCAGGAGCTGCTCAGTTATACCCCCGATTGCCAGGGATTCCTGATTGAAACGAGTGATGTAATCCTCAATCGTTTCATCATTCCTGCGTATGCAGTGCATGATGTCATCAGGATCGCGCGTGTGCCTGCGCTGCTGTACGAAGTGGGCTTGGAACTTTTCTAATAGTTCCTCGAACCCATCAATTTGCCCTGTCGGCAAGCTCTCGAACCATACCCGCGCTGCGCCCGTGAGGCAGCGAGCAAACATATGACACCATGTTGGCATCGTCCAGCTCTCTAGGTTTCCCGTGTTATAGAAACCTTGCAAAAAGTCATCTGGATCTGTTGTGCCATCATATTTGCCCAGACCACTTGGCATCTTTGTCTTGTGCTGGATGGGAGCCTGCGCGATGCGCGCAGTAAACTTTGAGTGTTTTACCAGGATGGCTGGTCTGTAGGGCGTGGTTACGTCCACTTGCCCTCTGACCGGTGGGCTGTACGGCATGTGCAGATCCAGATCTGCTCTGGCTCCAGGCGCCATGTTCACAGGCGCGCGGAGCTGTGAGCCTCCTGCATGAGTATCCCGTGTCTTCCTCATGCTATGCACTTCTTCATCACTGAACTCAGTGTGTGCAGTGTGAACAGAATGTCCTTCTTCCGGCGCGCGCGGCCTCTTTGTAGTCTGCTTATCAAAAGCTTGCCTTTGTGTTTGGTCGGCTAGCTTCTTCTGCTTGACCATTTCGTTGTACTTTTCAATCAGACGCCGCTGCTCGTTTATGAGCCATTCATTCGGATCATTTGCTTCATCTTCTGGACCCATTGGTCCTTTCAGCTTCGCGCCGGCCTTATTTTGTAACGTGAGATCGTCTGGAGGAGTTTCAGTCTGGCCGTGAGGGGTTGTGACGAAGGGACGGTTGCTGGTGGTACGCGTAGAATCACGCGGAACCCTCAGAACCTGCTGTCCGTCGTTAACACCCTCACGTTCAATATCCTCCAGAGCTTGATCAACGTTACGAACTCCAGAAACCATGGTGATTGATTTTTTTTTTTTTATAGATCTGATGAGATCTGATTGCCGTTTGTCCCACGGATGGCGCCAATGAAGAAACGTGGATCTACTCACTGGTAGCAGATCTACTTTCCTCGGGTGTGATTATACTATTTCACCGATGGTTCTTCTGGATCAGTGTTCTTCCACCTACAAAATGAACAGCGCCGTTACTTACCCCTCAGAAAGGGACAAAGGGGTCCTCTTTGGGGTAACCCTCCGGCGTGAGAATCAGTATATTTGTGGAGAAGATAATAATGTGTGTAAGAGAATCTCAAGAGTATTTGCTTAATTGCTCAATACCCTTTGGTTGTGAGACTGTGTGATTGTATGTAACTGACTGTGAATGAATGTGATTCAATATGATTGAATGTGTGATCACTGCTTGTAACTGTCAATGATTGAGTATGAATGTGTCATCAAAGTGGAGTTGATGCTGTATTTATAGTGCTAGGGTTACCACCGGTTGGGCTCAACCTCGTTGGCTTCCTCCAATCGCACTGCGCCACGTGTCCTTTGGGACACCTGGCGCTTTCTCGTTGGTTGTAATCACGTGGTAACACATGTGTCATGCTGAGTTGTCGACCTTTCATTTGGCAGCTATCAACATCAGCATATTCTTTCTCCTTAAAAAGATGCCTTCTGGAAGGTTGTCTGATGTGCACAATCAAGGTTGCCCTAATCCTGATTTGGATAAGGACGAGGTTGATGATGTGCACGTATGATATGCGCTCACCCTGAGGATGCGCGGGGTCTTCTCTTTATTCTCACGCGCAGATATTTCATGCGCAGATGTGATATGCACGAGCATGTGATATGCGCCGCGCGCTGATGCGCTGCGCGCATATGTGATGCGCGAGCATATGTGTGCCTGGGCAGATGCGATATACACGGGCATGTGATATGCGCCGCGCGCTGATGCGCCGCGCGCATATGTGATGCGCGAGCATATGTGCGCCTGGGCATATGATGCCTGAGCATGTTTTGTATGCGCCATGCGCATAGGTTTTGGCTTTGTGCTTTCATAATGTCTTTATCTTGTGGGTTGACCCGCCTTGCTCGGTGTTGAGGCGGGTACATACCTCTTCAGAAATGAAATTGTAAAAAATGATGTAGAAAAGAATGAAGAGGAAAGGAATTTGTTTTTTTTCTCATTTCTCTTCCCAAATGAGCTCGGGAACTACCTTATTATCATATATAACATTTAACAAGTTTGGTGCCGTTAAGTGCCAATTGGGCCACTTGGCGGCACCAAATTGATTCTTGGCATTATAGTCTTTTTTTGGCACCGCAAGGAACATAACGTAAACCAATTGAATGTGCGTAGACTCACAATCTCAAAGTCCGCAACTTATAACACCCGAGTTTTATCAACGCTCGGTTTTAGCAACCAACATCACCCCATTGTTCCGCCTCAAATATTTATACCTTTAATCTCGTTTATAGATCCGGAACTGTAACCAAAATAGTAACCGAAAACGACGTCCGAACTCATGTCGAGTTACCGTCTCAATGTCTAGGATCGACGACACTTGGCTTTTACCACCGCACGAGTTTATCGACTAGATAAATGTTGAATAATTTAATTGATTTATATGTTAATTTGACGAATTAAGTTTTTTGGGTTTTATTGTTCAGGCTTTACCTGCGGTGTCTATATTGTAATGAGCGTCACCGATAATGTTCGAATTCGCGTCGAATTCAAGTAATCGAAACCAATGATGTGTCGATTTGCCGCCTCAACGCTCGTGACTGAAAACGTTATGGCATCTATAGATTTCCAAAATAATAGTTAGCATGAGGTTTCGCTATGCAAAGTTTACTTTAATGCAGAAGCTTTGTAATATATGTAAAATCGAAGTTTATATTCCCCATGCAAACACATGTATTCATACATACTTATTTTTATATCCTTATTTGTTTATTACTAGGCCTCAAGTACTCTTTTTATTTTTAATAGTTTGATGTTGACCACTCACTAAAAAGTTTTAACAAAATAATAAAAAAAAAGATAAAGGTGTGTTCCAAACTTTACCCAATTAGATTTCCGTGCCATAAACAAACAATAAAACAACACCTAAACACTCTTGCACATCATGCATAGAAACTTGTAACCGAAACCAATGACATTGCGTCGATTTGCCGCCTTAACGCCTGTGACTCACAACGTTAAGGTTTATCATCATTGGGTTTTTACCGACATGCCCGGCGCAACACGCTGGGTAAAACACTCGTTTAAAACAAACATTGAAAGTTATCTATGTACTTTAAAGTTTTGGAAACCAGTTATGTTGCGATAACATTTTTTTGTGTTACCAATATAACCATGCTAGTTTAAAGACAATTCCAACCATCTTTTTAAAAGATCAAACATAGAGATATACATCTTTTCTAGATATAATCCGCTTCTAACGTTAAAACGTGCTAAAGCGGCTAAGTCCTACCAGGTATTTTTTATCATTAAAAAACACAAAAAGTTAAGTCATACCAAATTAAGAAATGACACATATCCCAAGTAGTCTAAGTTTAACCTACAAATTCAAATTTTAGTTGTCTTCTTCAAGTAGGCTAAAAAAGCGTCGTCTTAATTCGCTGGTTTGCTTGCTATTAGCCATCTTCTCAGAGCCTGCCATCTTTTATTAGCCTACTACTAGAATGTTGTAGGCAAAATCCTTACGTCTAGTTATGAAAAATAATGTTCAAAGTTGTCTATTTTAGTAATTTTCCTCCAATAATTTGGTAATTTCAATTTAAGTGTTTATGTATGACAAACATGCTATTCAAACATGAACCTCAAAACATATAAACACAAACAAACAAACAAGTATGAATTTGTAACGATCTACTTTTGTAATCATACGTAGCGAAAAACATACATTATTTAAGTTATTTATATCAATTTGAAGACATTCGTGAAGTTGAAAGGCAATACATGAAGATTGAAGAGGTTGTTAACCAAGGAATGACAATCCTTTTAACGAAGAAGAACCCGCTTTCAACGAATAGCACGATTTTGATTTGTAGACGGATATTAAACCCAACTCCGAAGGTGTTAAAAATTTATATTTATATGTTGTGACTTATTGGCTTATTTATATTTTGTCAAACTTTTATTTTGAGTTTATTCGGGCATCGAATAAAGAAAGAAAGAAAGAAGACTATTTTATCTTATGGGTTTGGATCAAATATAAATTCAATTAACGTGTTAATTGTGAGAAGCGAGTAGTTTAATTATACATATTTTATACAACATAGTGTAATTATAGTATAATGTAATTACAACATCGTATAATTACACTACTTGATTTTCACGGTTAACACGTTAATTTAATTTTTACGTTAACTTTCCCTTTATGCTATTTATCCATTATTATTGTGTATTTATCAAACCAACAAATAGGTTTTGATGAATTGTGGATCTGGAAGTAGAGTTAAATAGAATTACAAAAGTAAACTTTTAACAGGTAAAAAATAGGTTTTTATGTCAAACTATGTCATCATTTTATGGGATTAATGCCATGAATCGCGGAACCAAAACCAGACGTAAATAGAAATACGGATACAGTGTTATTAGTTTTAATTGAGGTATGTCGGGTAGTACTGTCAACTCGTTATGATTGTTATATACGTGGATGTATTTAATACAATAGGTAAAAATGTATATAAATAGTAATATACTCCTTTAAGCTTGTGAGACTGGTCAAGTTTGACATGTCAAACTCAAGATGAGCTCATTTATTTAGCGAGTTGCGCTATAATTTCGTACTCAAACTCAAACTCAAGCTTGTTTATTGAAGGAGGTCCAAATAATCTCAAATTCATTAGCTCGGACTCAATCTTGTTTAAGTTCAACTTTCAAGTTTTTAACAAGCCAATTTTAAGCAAGTGCTTTGGTTTATTTACACCCCATGTTCTTTTTCAACAAAGTTGGTGTCATATTCGGTAAGGGCACGTAATATAATGTTTAATAAGTCGATCTAAAGTAGCTCGTATCGGTTTGATACATTACACCCTAGCATCCTTTCTTGAAAAAATTGATGGCAAAATTGGTGGGGTCGAGTCAAGTTAATTTGTTTTGTTACGGACCAATTGGCTCGTATCTAATTATCGGTTATTAATAAGCTTACCCGAAGACCTGTTTTACGCTTAGAATCTATTGTAATATGATTTTATGATTATGTATCATTGATTAGGGTTTTCTAGAAGGAATGACAGCTGTCATGGCAGACCTATAAATAAAATAATTCAGGGCACGCCTATGACACACGAGAGAGACAGCTCATAAACACGTGATATTATTCCTAACATTGAGTGTGACAGTTGTCTTTATTTTCTTGTCATTTAATTGCTAAAGATGTTGGTGACGTCATACAAGGGGCATACATTGACGGATGTGATCGTGGTTGCTTTATTTCAATTTATGTAGTCATAAGTTATGTATTTTAAATTACAGAAAATAGTAAAATCATAATAACATAAAGAAGATAACATAACTTAGATTTTGGATTTATGTAATGTGAATAGAGGGTCCAATAATGCTGGATTTCATTGTCATCAACTTTGTTATATGGTTCTTAAGGTAACTCCGTGAAGAAGAATGGTGTACGGTGTATGCTAATAGGCGTCTACTACGGTTTAGTGTTATTCATACGTAAAAATCTCGAGCGCCCACGTAAAATTTTGCAATTGCCCCTCTTAAACATTTGAAACAATTGAAAAAAAAGGAAAAAAAGCTTATAAGAGTTTGACCACTCTTCCGGCCAGAAGCAGCAGAGGATGAAGATAACAACCTCTACTATGAAAAAGATGAAGATTGAAGAAGTATACGTTTAATATATAATATTTTATTGTTACTTTGTGGCTTCCTTAGACTAGTCTACAAAGCAACATTTTATTGCGTCTTTCAATTATAATACCTAGTCACCTACTCATCTACACTTATTTAATTATCAAATATATAAGGAAATTTAAGTTTGTTTAATTATGTTTATTTTACATAAGTTTATTCAATCTAAGTGAAAATGTCCCGTTCTCCAAACTACGTGAGAGGTTCTCTATTTTTTAGAGATGGTTAAAAGTGGTTGTAAGAGGAAGAGAGAAAAAAATATTATTGTTCATGGTTAAATTTAGAAAAACAGACTGTTCACCTCTATAATTTTTTAATATTTTTGAGTGATTATGATTGAAGTAGAAAGAAAATTTAATGATAAAAGTATAAAAAAAAGTACCCCCTACCTCCGTCTCATTATAAGTGTCTAGGTTTGAAAAACACAAAGCTTAAGGTGAACTGAATGATTACTTTTTTTTCTCTTACCAAATGTCAATAATGACATTGATAAGTGGGTCCATCAATATTATTTATTAATGTTAGTTGTGTGTGTTTAAAGATAAACTTGAAAATTAGCTAATAAATTTTAAAAGTAGACACTTGTAATGAGACAAATAAAAAAGAAATTATAGACACTTATAATGAGACGGGGAGAATATTATTTAATTGAAAATGAAATAGAAAAAATGATGTTTTAGTGTAATTATAGAGATGAAGAATGGAGAGTGGATTGAGAATGTTCTTACGGCTTGGTTTGTTATTTTTGTTATTCATATAAATATTTTCCATTTTACTCAACAACTTTATTTGCTTTAACAATTTATAGTAGTAGTACATATTAATTGATGCACCGTGTTACGGAATGCGATTTTATAAATATTATACGTGGTGCTTTGTTTATTATTATTTTTTTAACATGACCCGGCCTTAATTTGATTAAAAAAATATTATGTTGTAATAATTGATTCTTAAAAGCTTTTCGCACCCCATGAAAAAGTTTCCTGGGTCCGTCACTACGTCTATCCTTATGGTGTCGGGTTCGTATGACCCCAATCTTTTTTCACGTTTTGTTTAAAGAGTACATGATTATTCATTTTGAAAGAAAATGTAATTAGTGTAACCTAAAAATAGTCCCATGCTATTAAAGTTTAAAACCAAGTCGGTTATAGAGTATAGACTTAGTAGTATTTACTTGTTGAACAAGCTTGTTATTCTATATATAAATACCTACATTAGTGATCCATAATTCCATATCATTATCCACAAAAACTACACACGATTTCCATAATCTATATAGGCTTCATATCATCATCGTATTAGGGTATCGAATTAAGGTTTTAGTAATGTCGGAGAGAAAGGTGGTGAATAAGTACTACCCACCCGATTTTGATCCCGCTAAAGTTCCTCGAAGGTTTAAGAAGAGCCAACAACAAAAACAGGTTAAGGTTCGAATGATGCTCCCTATGAGCATCAGGTGTGGCACTTGCGGCGGCTATATTTACAAAGGTACAAAATTCAATTCTCGAAAAGAAAACGTCACTGGTGAGAAGTATCTTGGTATGATACAGGTTTTTAGGTTTTATTTCAAGTGTAACAACTGTTGCGCGGAGATAGTTATCAAAACCGACCCTCAAAACTCTGATTATGTTGTTGAGGCAGGAGCACGAAGAAATTACGAGCCGCAAAGGAGCAAAAAGCCAAGGTACTGTTGGGAATAGAAGAAAAAACGAGAATGTGAGTTTAGTATTGATGACTTGAATCGGTAGACGATGTTTTTTTTTGTGATAACTGCATAGATATTGTGTTTAGTTTAACTAGTATGAATGTATGACACAGTAGTTAAACATAACCCTGAATAGGTTTTAACATATCTGTTTAATTTTCGTATCATTTGTTAGTATGATATATTGTGAATTTACTATCAACTGTTTATTGGGTGTTTAGCTCTTCTTAAATGTGTATTTATTTATGTGTTAATGTTCTAAGTTCGGATGATGAGTCAATTGCTGATTTGGGATTGTTTATATGTTGATCGATGAGCGGATGTAAAAACATGTTTCTCGCGCATGCTTTACGTACTAAGTTAGCATCTTCAGTTTTGTTCTTTTCAATTGAACCTTTGTTGGCACCATAATCATGTAAAATCAAGCATTAGTGAATGCTAATGTAGCATGGCTCAAGGATTAGGTCCCATTTACCTAAAACATGGAAACTTCAAAATCCATCCAAAAGAGACTTATATTTATGTTTTTAATGGTATAGTAACAACTGTAACATATATAGAAGACCTTAAATTTTGTCTTAAATCGAAATGTGGTTAGAATTCTTGTTAGGAACAAAGAGTCGAATCACCTTGACCCGCAACTTTCTTCATAACCGAAATAGGTATAAAATTCTAACAACGTTCATGTCAACCTAATGTTCTGATGTGCATACTAAAAGTCAAATTTCGCTTTGTTTTAACCAAACCATAAACAAAATTTCCATTAATAAGAAAATGTTAGTCGATCAGTTTTGATTAATCAGTTTTTGGCATGGACTCGATTTGGTTATGACTTATAGGTAACAAATTAAAGTATTTGGTTATGACTTAGACTTATAGGTAACAAATTAAAGTGGGATATAGTTCGAATTTTGTTCATCAAATGGGCCAAAAACTCAGAATGAAACAAGCAAAAGGCAAAGCCCAATGTCATATTTTTGGATTTTTAATTTATAAAGCATTTCTTATGAACAATTAAACACTATTATATCATGAAACATTTGATATTGGGATAGCCAAGTACTTGCATAGTTCTTTCATTTTACCCAAATTGTATTTTACTACTTTGCAAACACATCCTTATCAGCTGTTGAAGGAAGCAAAACCTGAAATCTTCATCAATATACACAAATACATAAATTTTACAAGGAACTCGATTGTATGACTTAGCTCCATCTCATCGATTGTTTTCGCATCAAGATAAACTAAAAATAGTATGTTCATTTTTGTTTTTAGACTTTAATGCTATGAGTAGTTGGTAACATTGATAATCTGATTATTTTGTTATTAATATTGTTATATGCGGACTTGGAGGTGGGCAAAATACCAAGTTCCGATGCTAGAACTGGTTCCGTCTCTACCCGGTCAAAACCCGGACTTGACCCGAACAAAACCTGATAAGAACTCATCAAAACCCGACCATACCCGGAACCTGTTCCTACCCGGCCCGGTTCTTGACTTTTGTTGACCAAACCACCCGGCTAAGCCGGCTCTGGTTAGGTTTGCCCACCTCTATGTAGACTTATAGATTCACTCATTCACATGAAACATAGCAACACTATCAGCAATTACAAGCCACATTAAAACAGTAGCAACGTTATCGAGTTTAGACCTTTAGCTCACTCGCTCTCAGGACTCAGGAGACCAGAACTGTTAACACTAACAGATCAAAACATCAAATTTTTATGTGATATAATCACTTTCCCTTTTTATTCAAAAGCTTTGTTACATCCAAGGAAACATTCATATCATTGGATCAGTAACATAAATTGTTAAATTGCTGCAAAGAGCTTATGAGATTTTTTTTGTTCTAAAGTATGTGAATTTGCTTATAAAAATTAATACACAATGAATAATTTACATTTTCAAAATTATATTGTCATCATTTATCCTTCAATTACTTACACTGGCATTTGGTGTGATTGATCCACTGCTAGTACTATACCATTTAGCCGCCACCGAGACCGGCGACGCTGTAATCCGTCCTTTCAACAACTCTGCACCTTCGTTTTCTGGCGTAGGCAGAGGCAGCTTCGACTCTCTAACAGTCAATTCTCCAACATCATCATCACTCTCCTCCACTCGAACCGCCTTTAAGACGTCTAACACCTCATTCATTGCAGGCCTCGTTTCTGAGTCGAACTGCAAACACCGAAACGCCAATTCTGCTACCTGTTGGATCATTTTCTCGGTATCCTGGTCAGATGCCAGAAACGGGTCGATGAGCTCATCAAGAGCACATCTTTGTATCATGCTTATAGCCATGTTAGCAAGAACAATCTCGTCCCTAGACCTACTAATGTCGAGAGCCTGTTTTGATGAAATCAACTCGATTAAAACAACTCCAAAACTGTAGACATCACTTTTATCTGTTAACTGATAACACTGATAATACTCCGGGTCCACATAACCCGGGGTGCCTTGAGGTGCGGTCGAGACATGTGTCACATCATTTGGTAACAACCTTGATAAACCGAAATCCGCTACTTTGACACAAAATTTTTTATCAAGAAGAATATTATTAGTTTTCACATCTCGGTGTATGATTTCTGAGGCGTGAAGGTATACTAACGCATTGGCGGTTTCAATGGCGATTTTCATACGTGTTTGCCATGTCAGCGGGCTATCTTTTGCCAGGTTACCATGGAGGTGGTCTGCCACCGTGCCATTTGGGATGTACTCATAGACCAGAAGCAGCTCACGGCTACGGCTTGAGGTGCAGCCGTAAAGCGACACGAGGTTTTTATGGCGTAACCGAGTGAGGATTTCTACCTCGTTCATGAATTGTTGGACGCGTTTGTAGTTGTGCTCGTAAAGGCGTTTAACTGCAACTTCTCGACCGTCACGAAGTTTACCTAGTGAAAAAAACATTAAACAGGACATGAATTAGTTCTAGACTTCTAGTGTTCTACATTTGTTAAGTACTAAGTTTAAACACGATATAGTTACCATAATAAACGGTCCCGAAGCCTCCATCTCCTAATTCCCTGGAAGAATCAAAATGATTAGTGGCGTCTTGAAGTTCAGCGTATGAGAACACTGACACACCAAAGTAGACACTCGTGTCTTCAAGCTCTCGTGATTTATCGGCATATGTAACGTCTTGTCGTCTGCAGGCACGGATGATAAAGAAAATGGCGACTGCGAGTGCAATGATGACCACGGATCCTACCGCAACTACAAGAATGTTCCAAAAGAAAATCAGTTGAAAGAAAAACGATTCACACGTGAATAAATAATGTGTAAAGGGTGCGAAATCTTTCTCACCCTTTACACGACAGATAGATTGTTTTCATGCAACAGTATTACCTGAGACAATTTTCAGTACACGGTTTGATTTTTCTGCAAAACGAAACAACAAACGATTGATTTTTGATGATTTTGAGTTTTGAAGGTCAAACAAACTGTAAAGAGGTATCATACAATAGACTCACAATTTCTGGTACTTCATTAATTCAACATCAAAGCTATTAAATAGCAATACAAAAGTTAACTGACTCCACTAACTCATAACTTCTACCACCAATCTCCATGTTCTCCTATAAACTAGGTCAACACAAAGACTCGTACAAATACATAACTGAAAATAGATAACTAAGAAAACAAACTGACACACTAATGGACTCAAACGAAGACATGGGCCAGGTCCAGAGCCCAAAAAATAAACTCACTAAAATGGATTACGAGAAGCACCAATAAGCCCATAACATATCCTTCCCTAAACTGAAGTTGGGCTCCCACTTCAGTTTAATCTTCAATTTCTTGAACTCCCAGCAGCCTGCGCATCTTTTCAAACACTTCCAGCTTAACAGGTTTGGTCATCAAGTCTGCCACTTGATTCACAGTGGAACAAAACTTCAATTGAATTTTACCTTCATTCACCAGATTTCTCAAATAATGATAACGAACGTCAATGTGTTTAGTTCTCCTAAGCATCACAGGATTTTTTATAAGTTTAATGGTTGAGCTGTTGTCACACAGAATGTCGATAGTTCCCATTGGTTCTTCACTGATTTCTTCTAGTAGACCTTTCAACCATAAACAGTGACAAGCACAGATTGTTGCAGCCATATACTCAGCCTCCGTTGATGAAAGAGTGACAATGTCTTGCTTCTTGGAACTCCAACATATTGCCGCATTACTTAACATGCATGCATAACCCGATGTACTCTTTCTATCTTCAATATCTCTAGCATAGTCACTATCAGTGAATACCTGCAATCCTCCTCCCTTTGAACCTTTATAAAACAAACCAAAACTGAAAGTCTCCTTCACATACCTTAATATCCTTTTTGCTAGCAAGAGATGTTCTTCATGAGGTTCACACATAAACCGGGATATAAAGCTCACTGAGTACATCAAATCAGGCCTTGTGACGGTGAGATACATTAAACTCCCTACCAAACTCTTGTGCTCAGACCCATCTACCTTCCTTCCTACTCCTTCTTTGGTCACATTAGTTCCGGGAACAATGGGGTTTTTCACTCCGTTAATGTTCCACATATTGAACCTGTTCAGTATGTCTTTTGCATACTTCTGTTGACATACACTAATCCAATTCTTATTCTGATGTACTTCAACCCCGAGAAAATATTTCATCTTTCCCAAGTTTGTCATTTCAAACTCATTCATCATGGAATTCTTGAATTCTTCACACAACGCTTCATTATTTCCCGTATAAATCAAGTCATCAACGTATAGACTAACAATTACCACCCCTTTTTCCATCTTCTTGATGAAAAGTGTGTGGTCATACTGACTTTTAGTGAATCCGGCCTTCAAAAAATAACTTTCTATGCGATTGAACCAAGCCCGGGGTGCTTGTTTCAAACCATATAGAGCTCTTTTCAGTTTGCACACCTTGTGTTCTTCCCCTTTCTTCACGAAACCTTGTGGCTGTTGTACGTAAACAGTTTCCTTCAATTCACCATTTAGAAAGGCACATTTAACATCTAACTGATAGATCACCCAACCTTTTTGTGCTGCCAATGCTAAGATACTTCTTACGGTATCCCAACGAGCCACCGGAGCATAGATTTCGTCGTAATCAACGCCTTTCTTTTGAGAATATCCCTTCACCACCAACCTAGCCTTGTGTTTATCCACTTCACCTTTCTCATTGAACTTGGTTTTATACACCCACTTTACCCCGATAGGCTTCACTCCTTCGGGAGGATCCACAAGCTCCCACGTTTCATTTTCCATTATAGATTTCATTTCAGTTTCCATGGCAACCACCCATTTTCTTTCTTTCACAGCTTCTTCGAACACAGATGGGTCTTCGAGTGAACTGAACATGGCAAGGTCCACTTCATCTTCAAACATTCCTTCCCCACTCACGTAATCATTCATCCACCCAGGCACTTTGGTATTTCTTCTTGAAGTTTCTGCCCTTTCACCTTGAATTGTAGTGTTATATTGATAATCAAAGGGTTGTGGAGTATTTGGTTGGGCTATATCACAGCCAACTTCTTCAGTCTCTTCATTTGTGTTGCCACTTGTATTATTATTTTGAGAGATGGGACTATTTTGTAAAGTATGATTAGTCCCATCACTTTGTACCTCTTCATGCACACTTTCTTCATTATCTGACCTATCACCATTAGGGACAATAAAGTCATGTTGACCAGTCACCTCAACCCCCCAATTCCAACTTTCACTTTCTTCAAAAAGAACATCCTTGCTCACTATGATTTTCTTGTCTCTTGGATCATACATACGAAAAGATTTTGATTCTTTGCTAATTCCCAAGAAAACACACTTTTTGCTCTTATTATCCAACTTGGTTCTTAATTGAGAGGGAATTTTTACATAACCAATGCACCCAAATTTTTTTAAATAATTAACATTGGGTTTTCTCCCAGACCACCTCTCTTCAGAAACAATGTTAATCAGAGAAGTAGTAGCACATCTATTTAAGATGTGGCATGCCCAACTAGTGGCCTCAGTCCAAAAATAGCTAGGCATACTCTTCTCAATTAATAAACACCTAACCATATCCATCAAGGTTCGGTTACGACGTTCCGCCACCCCATTTTGTTGGGGTGTGTATGCAGATGTGAGTTGCCTTTTTATCCCATGAGACTCACAAAAATCATGAAATTGTTTCAAGGTGAATTCTCCCCCACGGTCACTCCTCAAACACTTTATCTTTTGTTCAGTTTCATTTTCAACCATTAGCTTGAATTTCTTAAAATGTTCCAAACTTTCATTTTTCTTTTCAAGAAAGTACACCCAACCCTTTCTTGAAAAATCATCTATAAGAACCATAACATACCTTTTCCCACTTGGAGAGATTGGATGAATGGGTCCACACAAATCAGTGTGAATAAGTTCAAGTCTTTGAGAGGCCCTCCATGAGCTTTTCTTTGGCATGTCTTCTCTTTTATGTTTTCCCAGGCTATACTTCACAAACTTTGCTTGATTCGGCGATCGAGGGCATTCCGTCTACCATATGATTGAATTGCATCATCCTCAAACTCTTGTTATTCACATGGCCCAACCTCCTGTGCCAAAGTTGCTCTAGATTCTCCTTTTCTGTTTTGTAACATCTCTCCACATCTAGCTTCATGGTTGCTTTCATAAGAAACATTCTATTTTTCGTCATTTTTGAAGTAATAATCGTACCCTTTTGAGGATGGTAGAGTTTGCATTCACCTCGTTTTATGACCATAGTAACATCCTTCTCTTGTAGTTGACCAAGGCTGATAAGACTTGCAGTGACTTCTGGAACATAGTATACCTTAGTGATAACTTGGGTCATTCCATCAACTTCCAACTTTACATCACCAATTCCTTTCACATTAAGACGTAAGTCATTTCCTAACTTCACGGTGTGAGAGAAGTTCTCATCCAGCCTCACAAACCATTCACGGGCTCCAGTCATATGATTGGAGCATGCCGAGTCGAGAAACCAAATTCCGGATCTCTGCTCTTCACGTGCAACAGCATGTGTCATTAATAATAAATCTTCTCCTTCGTCAAACTCAGCATAATTTGCTGCTTTCTCATCTTTGGTACATTCGTAGGCGAAGTGTCCTAATTGATGGCAACGATAACACTCCACCGATGCCTTATCATACTCCGGTCTTGATCTACCACGGCCACGTCCCCGTCCTCTGTTGAAGTAGCCCCTCCCTCTTCCACGTCCACCGAATGAATCAAGTTCTGTTTTCTGCACTTGATCATCGGGAGTTTTTCGTGACAGTTTTTGTTCATGGACGAGGAGGGAGCTTTGTAATTCGTCTACCGAAAGATCGTCAATGTCTCTTGATTCTTCTATTGAACAAACAACGAAGTTATAGCTTTCAGTGAGCGACCTCAATACCTTCTCCACTATCTTCACGTCCGTCATATCTTCTCCAAAATTCTTCATTTCGTTGGTTGGGCATCACACGACCAAGGTATTCGGTGATACCTTCTCCTTCCCTCATCTCAAGTGTTTCGAACACCTTACGTAGTCTCTGCAGTTGAGCCCGTTTAACCCTAGCGTTCCCTTGATATTTGCTCTTCATGGCATCCCAAATCTGTTTTGCAGTCTCCTTTTTTGTCATTATCTTTAGAATTTGCTTGTCAATTGATTGAAACAAGTAATTCTTGGCCTTCAAATCTTTCAATCTCATCGACTCTAGTTGTGTGCGCTGAGCGGCATTGACTTGTTCTCCTTCTTCGGGTTCCCTAAACCCTGGTTCAATCACCGTCCAATACTCTTTTGATTTCAGCAACGTTTTCATCACCATGCTCCAATGGTCATAGGCACCATCAAATTTTGGAACCGTTGGGGCTTGAAAACCTGTCTTCTCTTCAGCCATGGAAGCGAGTTCTCTTGTCTTTCACTTTGATCTCTCTCTCTCTCTCTCTATCTCTCTCTCTCTCCCAGTGTTTGCGCTCTGATACCACTAGACTCACAATTTCTGGTACTTCATTAATTCAACATCAAAGCTATTAAATAGCAATACAAAAGTTAACTGACTCCACTAACTCATAACTTCTACCACCAATTTCCATGTTCTCCTATAAACTAGGTCAACACAAAGACTCGTACAAATACATAACTGAAAATAGATAACTAAGAAAACAAACTGACACACTAATAGACTCAAACGAAGACATGGGCCAGGTCCAGAGCCCAAAAAATAAACTCACTAAAATGGATTACGAGAAGCACCAATAAGCCCATAACACAAACTACTTTTCAAACAAAATAGATTTTAAAAGAATGAAGATCTCTATGCCAATTCACTAGTTTGGAACTTTAGATGCAACTAAGTCAAAGTCAAAATAGAAAACTCCATCATGTGTTTATTTAACCATAAGCTGCAATATTCTTGTACCAAAATGGACCAAAGAAAGCAGCCATTCATTGTACAACCTACATCTACTCTTGAACCACTTGGTGTTCACATGATTCAAGTCAAATTCCAAAACGCCAACTCGAGTTGAATAATACAAATATTGTTATGAGTTCAACCTCGAGTAGATCTTGCCTTGACTCCGCTCGTTAGGCAATAACTTGCTAAAGATCATTTGGTTTTTAAATGGTCAAAAATTTTAATAAAAAAAATACATCTAAAGTGTCAACATCTCAATATGATCAATTGAGATAAACAGGAATACATTTAGTCTAACCCTAAAATAAATCCAACGCATTGCTTTGATTAAGATATTTAGAATGTATTTTATTAAAATAAAACTACTTCACATAAGAGTACCCATATATAATATAACCCATCACATCACTCACCACTCGATGCGCGCATATAATGTATATATGTGTGAACCTTCGGGTGGGCAAAAGTAAAATTGCACTAATTTTGACGTTATTTTACTAATTTTGTGAAAATAACGTTAAAAGTGATGGAAGGTTAATCAGGCATCATATGGTGGCGTTGATAGCCAAAAGACAAGGGTACATGCACCAATCAGCCGGCGTCCCGGTGATTGAGTGCTATGTGCCTTATGTAATATGTCCAAGGCTTGATGCAAAACTACTATCGAGCCGGGGGTCTCACTGGAAGCAGCCTCTCTATCCCCATGGGGTAGAGGTAAGGCTGTCTACATCTTACCCTCCTTAGACCCTACCATAGCTTTGCTATTGGTGGGATATACTGAGTATGATGATGATGATGATGACGACATCACTCACCACTCGTTAATACTTTCCTTATATCTTATATTAATATCTCAATTGATAATTCCTAACAAGACAAATAGCCTACTTTAAAAAGAATTTGTCTTTTGGTAAATTGAGTTCGGGTGTAAAAAGTTGACCCGTCTAATAGTCAACCAACCCTTATGTGATACTTAGTTATTTAGTATTTACTCAAGGTCTGGTTTTCATTTTCACGGCCTCTTTTAACTAATTCTGACAAGAGTTCTCGGTCATAGTGGCGAAGCTTGGACATGTATGTCGAGGGGGCCGGACTCAATATGTATAAAAAAATTCCTAGACTAGAGGGGGCGGGCTTAGACGTGCACAAAAAAACCGGTTCCGGAACCTAACCGGTGGAACCGAACCGGAACCGGTTCCAGTTCCAACCCGGTTGGAACAATACCAGGTTTGGGTATTTTTGTACCCGAAAATCGGGACCGGTTCTACTATATATATTTCAGTACCGGTTCCAACCCGGTTCCTACCCGGTTATTATTTGGAACCGGTTCGGGTCGTACCCGGAAAAACCGGTTCCGACGGGTTTTTTTTCAAGGGTCAAACAAAAAGTCAAACTAGCCGTTGGAACCGGTTCCAACGGTAATATAGCCGTTGGAACCGGTTTTTAGACACCAAATAGCCGTTGGAACCGGTTCCAACGGTAATATAGCCTTTGGAACCGGTTTTTGAGGCAATATATCCGTTGGAACCGGTTCCAACGGTAATATAGCCGTTGGAACCGGTTTTTGGGCCAAACCTATATATAACTTGTTTCCATTACTTGTTTCACCATTACTTGTTTCCATTACTTGTAATTATTTGTTTTGGTAAAATTATTTGTAACTTGTTCGACTAATTATTTGTTTTGGTAAAATTATTTGTTTCGACGAAGAAGAATTGTACTATATGTTTTATTATAATTTGTTCGATTAATTTTTGTTACTTTTTTAATAACGACGAACATTTTATTTATTTAAAAACTAACTATTACAAACATTATTAACACATAAACGATACTAAACATAACAACTAAAACATAAAAAACAAAGTCCGTCGTTTTAATCCGGGAATACTTATTTTTGGGTTGTAGAGCCGGACGACTCTCCCACTTCCTTTTTTTTATCTTCCAATCTTTTTTTCTCTCGACAATACTTATTCGTATGTTTTCGTAATGTCGAGTTGGACCCTGCTTTAAGAAACTTCGAGCAATATTTGCAACGTGCCAACTCATGTGAGTCGGTCATGAGACACAAATCGTAATGGACCCAAACATCGGGGCATCTTGTTGTTTCGATCACCATAACAACGTCATCATTGGATGCCATTTGTGGTCGGTTTAAGGTTAATTTTGGTTTGTAGTGTGTTTTATGGTTTTGGAATTGGAGTGTGTTTGATAGTTTTGAAACTTGCTATTATTAGTAAGAAAATACCCTATTTATAGTTAAAAAACCGGTTCCAACGGTCAAAAACGGCTATATAGCCGTTGGAACCGGTTCCTAACGGCTCTAATTTTTAAATTTCAAAAAAAACCGGCGGAACCGGTTTTTACGTAAAAACCGGTTCCGGTTCATACCCTACCGGTTCTTAAAAGTTCGCATATCTGGGCACCGGTTCGGGTCGGGAACCGAACCGGTTCCTGACTGGAACCGGTGTCATTCTCTACCCGGGTTGAAAAAAACCGGTTCCGAACCGGTTCGGGTTTTCAAGGTGTACCCGATTTGTGCAGCTCTAGGCGGGCTTAAAATTTAGGTCGGAAACGGGTAAATTTATATCATGTATTAAAATTTTCGGCTGAAAAAGGATATAGTTACACTGCCAAGCGGAAAAAAGGAAGTCGGGCTCAAAATTTCGATCGGAAATGGATAAATTTACACTATGTATAAAAATTTTCAGGCAAAAAGTGGATGAATTTAGGTCGAAAACGGGTAAATTTACAATATTTATAAAAAAATTCGGCCGAAAAAGGATAACTAAACACTACCGAGCGTAAAAACGGAGGAGGCCGGGGCCACCCCTGGCCCAAGTAAAGCTACGCCCATGCTCGGTCGAACTGTTAACTACATTTTAAAAACCAACAAACCTATAATTTTACCGAATATTTTAAAAATCTTTACTTTATATTAAAAAGAGGCAATTATTAATTATTTATTTAAAGCATATACATAACTACATACTCTAAAATAAAAAAAAGAAATCTAAAAAATAAAAAAAGTTAAAAATCATTTCAGTTTACACGACCAGTTAAAAGTTTGAAACCGTCTACCAAATCACTAAACCGCGTAAACTGAACCATGAAACGTCTTGAAACGACCGAACACACCGCCCCGGACTTGTTTTAACAATTTAAAAAGCAAATTAATGTACAAGTTAGTAATACACATAACTTCTTACCGGGTTTGCAACTCCCTTTATGCGGCCGGTCCTCACAAAAACAAAGAAACTTAAGCGACGTCGTATTAAACCCACACTGCCCACCACTCTGCTCACACTCACCACATTCCGGCGCAAGCCACTTCATCCAAAACCCTAACTCCACCACCGTCGTATAATTCCGGCCGTCCACCACCTCTCCGTCAGCCAATTCCACCAGCGCCTCCACAACCACCACCACTCATATTCCATTCACTCTCACTCATAACAAACTCCGTACGATTATTATTATTATTACATGACCGAATTCTATACTTATCCAAAACCCTAGACACTTGATCAGTACAATTGGATACAAACACGAGCTTCGTAGTGGTGGATTGATCAACTTCAAAGCGTAATGGATCAAGCGTGAGATTCCGGAGCTTCGATTGGCAGAACTGAGTCGAATTAGACGAAATAGCTGCGTATTGGAGTTTGATTCTTTGTGTTTTGGCGTCGATTTGTTTAACGATGAAGTTATTTTCTGAAATTTGAAGTGTAGAAGACGACTTGTTACTGCAGGTTACACGAAACCCAGGGTATCCGCACGAGGAGTTGTGTAAGTCTTTGATGAAGAATGGATAGGTGATGTTGACTCCATCTCCACAGTGTTTGGAGATGCAGGTGTTGAACCATGGATCTATACAGGATGAGTATTTGAATAAGAAGAATAAGGAGATTATAAGTGTGTTGAGCTTTTTCATAATAATAATATTCTGGTTGTTATGAGATCTGAAGTCTGAATGTAGATGATGTAGTGGAAAGAATAATAGATAGAAGATGATGAGATATGAAGGTGTGTGCTTTGATTTGATTTTTGGAATTGGCTGAATGGGACAAATAACATATTTTTAGGTGTTGAATACTATAAAAAGCAATATTGGTACTAATAATCTATATAAGAATAGTAGGATAATAGGTTTTACAAATATAGGATACATAACTTACTACATTGAGATAAATAATTTATTATTATTATTATTATGGAACGTCGACTATCTTATGTGTTAAACTACTACGCTCTTCAATTTTAGTGAGTTATGTTGTCATACTATGGTCAGATTATGTTTTTTTAATCGGGCTCAAACTAGCTTCAGAGTTTGGCTTAGGCGTTCACGTGGGATAGCATATCGTCGGCCACCACTTAACAGTCATTGTGCCACTACGAGGGAAGACAACTCTTTGACATTACACACGATAGGACGAAAACCTGGGTGAGCTCGGGATTCAAACTGACAATCTCACAAGACTTAGCTCAAGTTTTTCATTGTCGTAGTCCACCTAGTGTGACACAAGTGGGGATTGGATTTGAGTCTCTACTAGACCACAAATGAAGGATAAATAATTGTGTGCAATTATTAATAATATATTTATTATTAATTAATCGTTTTGTATTTTACCATGTGAGACTGTGAGAGTTTTTAATAAAACCTACCATGTTTTAAATGAGTAGAAATAAATGAGATATCTATGTTTGAAGTTATGTGGAATGGAAGGCGGATGAACAGAATGAGAAGAAAGAAACTTTGGGTGGTATATTAGTGAGAGTACACAAGCGATGCGTGTAATGCAACTTTTTGATAGCGTAATTAGCACTTCACATTGCCATTTGATCACATCCACCTTTAAGTTTATAAAGCTTGGATTACGAAGCATAAATAATTATGGTGCATCATTCGCATTGCTAGGTTTCCAACATCAACATCAAGTTGGAACTTGGTTAACCAAGGTTTTAAAGACGTTTACCAACTTAGTTAAAACGAAAACGTCAAACGAGTTAAATGGTATTAAATACATTTAACATGATTTAACATGTGTTTTTTGGTCAACTATTTATCGAAGGTGTTACCTTAGTTGTAACTTGTAAGAATGCTAGAACAACCACAACTTGAAGAATTTTGTATAGAACATTAGTAAACACATATGTTTTTCGACAGCAACTTATAAAATTCGAGGAATTTATGGCTTAATGGTCTATTATGAAACTACTAGTACATTTTTGTCGGTGTTACCTTAAAATCAAATACTAAAAAACAAGCTTTGAACAAGATAAGATTAGATAATTATGTTGTTACAATTACAAGCATGAAACCCTATTTTTGTGTTATGTTTATAGGTGAAGGACTATTACATAAATGTTTTATATAAATGTTATTGAAAATGTTGTGAGAACCATTTATATTATAAAAACTAGCATAAGTGCCCATGCGTTGCGGCGGGGTCGTATTAAGGTGTTGTCGATGACGTGTTTGTTGGTATATCCGTAGGACCAATTGGATTAGTTGAACCAAAGTCAAGAACCGGATAAGTATATATATTTTTATATAAATTAATATTGATGAACCGTTAAATTGAATAATAACATAAACTTTGTTTAGAGTAAAACTAACTTAAGGCTGAGGGGTGTGGAGCGTGAGAAAGGGCGCAAGAGGACAGCCGCTCGCGCCCCGCCACACCACCGAGGCGCGAGAGGGGCGCGAGCGCGGAAAAAGAGGCAGGCGCGGATGGGCTAGCGGCTGAGAATGGCGTGAAGGTTTCTTGGGTTGCGTGAATAGAGCCGTTTGGGCTCGTTTTTTATTAAAAAAAAAAAAATTTTTTCATACAATTTTTCTCTATATAATAACCTATATCCAACACAAACCCACAACAGTAACATACAATCTTTTCTCTCTATTAAACCTATATCAAACCCAAACCAACACCAATATCACATACCAATATCACATACCATACCCAAAGCCCAAAATCACCCCATCTTCCAAACCTTTTTTTAAAAACATGGCTGGAAATTGGTACCCAAACCTAGATTCAGATTACAGTTACGACGATTTATGGTCGGCACCGGACCAAGCGATGTTTTATTCGGGGTCGCAACAACCATCCGGCTTTCAACCATCCAACATACAACCATCTCCTAACTTTGTAGTTCCGGAGACACAAGAACCAGAAGGTGAAGCTGCGGGACAAAGAAGACGCGTCCACCGGAAAAAACAAGTTGCAACGGACGGGTCGGGTTCGGCTTCGACTGGAAGGACGAAACGGAAAACCACTCCGTGGTCATCGGATGAGAAGGAAGCCCTGTGTCGGGCTTGGATAGTCATTTCTGAGGATCGGCGTTGCGGTAATTGTTTTAACGTTTTTAAAAATGATTTTTAATAAAAAAGTTAAATAAAAAAGTTAAATGACTTACAAATTTATTTATGCATTTTACAGCGGACTACCAAAAGAGCAAGGTCTTTTGGACAAAGGTTAGGGAGACGTTCTATTCGCTCGTTGGGAGTACAGAGCGGAACGCCGATATGATTTCGGGTCGGTGGACCGAAATCAGAAAATTTGTCGGCTTGTTTACTAATCTGTTCAACAGGAACGCCGGTCGTATGAGACCAAGTGGCAGTGATGATTTGGCGGTTTATAATTTCACTGTCGAAGAGTGGAAGCAGGAGTGCCTGCGGAGGTATGGGACGGTGAAGACGTGGGACGGTGTAAAGGTGTGGGAGAGGTTGAGAAGGTGTTCCAAGTGGGTTGAGCTGGTGGCGCCGGACCTTGATGCGGAAGTAGGGCCGAAACGGACTAAAACTAGTTCGTCTGGAGCGTATAGCACTTCCGCCGGGTCGGATTGCCGGGTTGGATTCGACCTAAACGTTGCGGGGGAGGAAACGTCTTCACCGCCGAGGAGGCGGCCATTGGGAAGGGACGCCAGGGGCAAAAAACCGGCTGAGGGGGAAGCCGTAAACATCAACGATCTTGTTGAATCCCTCAATAAATTCAACAAAACCATGGAGGTGGTCTCTAATGACAAAAAGGAAAAAAAAAGAATGAGAGATTTGGAATTCCTTACAAGAGACTTCAGTAACCTAAATCCGGTCGACCAAATGCTGATGGAAAAACAAAAGGAACGTATCCGGAAGAGGTTGATCGAAGAAGACCAAGCCGAAGAATAAGAATAATGTTTTTTTTAGTACTTTAATTTTTTTTTAGATATTAATGTGTTTTTTTAATTAATGTGTGTTTTTTTAAATAATTTATGAGTTTTTTTAATAATACGTTTTTTTAATACATTTATAAAAAAATAAAAAAAAAAACCGCTCGCGCCCCCTCTCGCGCCCCTCCACACCATGTCCCGGGGCGCGAGCACCACTACCAACACCCATCTTATCAAGTTTCTCTCTCTGCCACACGTCACAATATTATTGGCTGGCGCCCCCACTCGCGCCCCCTCTCGCGCCCCCCACACCCCTCAGCCTAAGTATTATCCTTGACTTCCTTGTTCATGAACTAACTTGATAACATTATGTACCATTGTTGGACGCATGGACGTCTTGCCCAAATATTTTTAGTTACATGAATTAATAATCAATTAACTATAATTTAACAAAATGACTAAGCATATTTAATATTTTGGTTCAATAGTTTTCAACCAAATGATAAACCAAAGAAAATTGTTTTCAAAAGCTTAAAAAGCAACAGAAAACCTGGACTTTTGTCATTCTCTCTTCTTTATTTTGAACAAGCGTGATATAAAACGGTTTATTTCCATTATGAATTTCAATGTTACTTGGTTTGATAACAACCATTTTCCTATCAATACCCGTAAATTATATATTAAGTCTAATGTATAGTCAAATTATATTAATTACTTTGCACGGTTAAAATGTATATTAACATTACACATTTTAGTTTAAAATGCCACTTAGAGTTTGAGAAGGTATTTAAGAAGTTAAATACAACAAAGAAAGACCCTCTGCTATTTTCATTGTTGTCCGATATTACCTATTAAATTATCTCAACTCATATAAATACAAAATTTAACAAAAACTTAAAAATAATTAAGCAACAAAGCGGCAAACATTGCATGAGGCAATTGTACCATAAAAAAAACAATTTGTTACATAATCCAGCCTGCCTTATGTGACATATTGTTGTAGAGATAATTTTCAACCAGCGTGCGAAAGGCGTCGTACACCTAATGGGTTTATGCTAATTCAAGTCATATTGGGTCCGCCAATTATGTTATAAACATCAACACCCTAAACTTCAATCTAGTATATGTTATTTAACTATTATCTCAGCTGAGCAGATTGAAAGATTAATGTGTGCAAAATTAAGGAAAGATCAAATCCACAGGAGGACCATCTCACTAGTTTCGTTGAAGCAAACACACAATAGACCATCCAAGTGTGCTAGTATTTCTGCACCCGTGAGGCCGTTTTGGAACGGGAATGAAATTATTGTCTCTGGACCATAAGTGTTGTGTTTCAGGTTCATCGAATAAGTTGAGTAGTTGAAATCATGTATTAAAATAGTTGTTTGCTTTGCTGCAATACGCGAACGAGAGTGGTGAGCGGCCTCAAACTCCGGTATTGATATCATGTCACGCCATTGCCTACACACAGACCTACATTTAACAACTTCGATGGCATCCAAGCGTATTAGTATGTGATGTCGAGAGGTAAGCAGGCCATATTCATGGGATGTAGTGGTGAAAAAAAGGAACATAGATGTTGGAGGAAAGTAAGGGTAATGATAACTTTTATAGTGTAGGAAATGTTGAAGTTCAATGCATGCATAAATAGGTGTTAATTGTTGACTTCATGGAGTGTGAGTTTCATAGATGTTGGAGGAAAGTAAGGGTAATAATAACTTATATATTGTAGGAAATGTTGAGGTTCAATGCATGCATAAATAGGTGTTAATTGGTGACTTCATGAAGTGTGAGTTTCATTTCATCAATATAAAATGATGAGTTATTTTATTTAATATGGCTTTAAGGGATGAACTTAAATACATAGGAAACTGAAAATTAAAAATGGTAAGCCCTCCATTAAGAGCAAATTAAAAATAAGTGTGAATTATGTATTATCTTATTATCCATTTATTTTAAATACTAAAAATATGTCACCTTTTGTAGCATATCCTTTGTTTGATCCATATGATCAGAAACTCGTGCTTGTTCGTTGTTACTTTTTACTTTTTTTTTTGAGAAAATATTTGAAGCCAATTTTTTAGTAATAAAACCCCTAAAATCTAGACATGTAAACAAATAAAATCCAACTTTAAAGAAAAAAAACTAAAATCGGACTATTAAAGAGCCCAAAGTTACAAGAAATAAAAAGAAACAAACCAAACTGCAGCAACAAACACAAACTACATCAACAACTGTCTGCAACGGAAAGTTAATAAAGCTGAACCGACTCCATTTCTCCCGGTCCAAGCCGGTAATGTGCTGGTTTGATTTTAATAGCTTGACAATTTGAAACTTGAAACTGACTTATAGATTGTTTGTTATTCTACCTATATTATTAAACTTATTTTTTAAAGTGCATATAATGTATAAAAATATTATGAGGTAATATAGTTAACAACATTTAATATTGTTAGTTTTTACCCTTTTTTTGGATAAAATCTTTGAAGCCAATTTTACAGTAATAAAACCCCTAAATTCTATATATGTAAACAAATAAAGGCCAACTTTAAAGGGGAAAAAAACCAAAATCGAACTATTAAAGAGTCCAAAGTTACAAGGAATAAAAAGAAATAAACACAAACTGCATCAACAAACACAAACTACATCAAGAATTGTCTGCGACGGAAAGTTAATAAAATTGAACCAACTCCATTTCTCCCACTCCAAGCCGGTAATGAGTAATGTGCTGGTTTGATTTTAATAGCTTGACGGAAATGAATCTAATTGTTGTTAGAATCAATTAAGCAGTGGGAACAATAATCAAATAGCACTATACAGCTTCAATGTCATTAATCACTTTAGACTCTCTATCTTCTAAAACTTCTAACAGTATTACATGCAATTAAATACGTTAATCATTAAACTATATTTGTTTAAACATTTGGGCATCTTATTATTACAACTTCAAATGATAAATAGTAGGTTATGTTCAAGGATGTGATATTTACATGCATGATGTTAGGGATGATATTTGTTAGTTTATTATTTCAGTTTAATAACTTAGAGCGGTAGTTCATATATTTGGATTGCTGCATGGCGTTCTTGAAGTTAATCGTTATGAATTTTGGTCTAAATTAATCAGACCGTATAATTTAGTTGTGTACAGGATGTGAAGTCTTCAAACTTTGCAGTTGGTTGGTTTAGGAATTCATCTTTCTTGCTTTTGCTATTTGATTTGTATATCACTGGTTTGCTTTTAGTTTTGTTCATTTTGGGATAAACAACTTTCGGTGACGTATAATGAGTAATAACAACCTAAATTGTGTATGAAAATAATTGCACTCATTTAATTCTTATCTTGGTATGGTTCCTTTTGATTTCCAATTTTCACGCAACTTCTTTCTAAACTCACATCTAAATGCTACCTTAATTATTTACACTTTTGTCGTAGGTCATGCATGGACATCAAGAGTGAGAAGTTTGGTTATGAGGAGTGGGACTATGTAGGGGGTGTTGGTGAATATGAAGTTGTCATTTTATGCATATATCAATATAGATATTAAGTTGTGAGTAAATGGAGTGTGGGTTTCATTTTTTTTTTGAATATGTATGTAGGAATATAAATTGATGAGTTATTGTAATTAATATGTGTTTAATAGTGGTTATAATTTCTTAGAATGAGGGTAAAGGTGTGCTTACTGTAGGGTTGAATGAGTGTGAAATGGATATATTCTTCATTAATTATGATTTAAGTATAGGTAATTCACATAGGGGGACTACCGGACTACTGGAGCAGTGGGTGGGACCTTGGTGAAGTGAAAATATTTCAACCGGAAAGCCCTTGAAAATAAAAAAACAAATCATGGAAATCAAAAGGATACTAAATATGAGTAAGTAACGAGAAACCAGTATTCACATGGTAATTTTTTTGTTTCATAAGAAAGAGACATGGTAGACTTTCAAATAAAGCAAATCTACATATCTTTCTTTATATCTTTTGTAATTTACTATGGTATAAAACTGCCAACTTTGCAAGTGGTGACAAATTAGGTACTACTTCACATGAGGTACAAAGTGGTTGGTGGTGGTGATTTACCGGTAAGTTGAGACGCCTCGTCGGCGTTAAGTAAGGTGGCGAAGCCATTAATGCTATGTTTATATAGCTATAAAGGAGGAAGAGGTTTGATGATTAATCAAGTGAGCAATGTAAACCATCAATCCTCGTGCAATTTATGAGTAATATATATTTAATACAACTTAAAATTTGGGAGGTTTTTAATTGTTATTGTTTAATTAGGTACTCACCAATGCATAATGTTAGGAGACCATGGGAGTAATCTAATGATCGCTCTCGTCAATATCCTCCCACCTTATTGTTGACAGCCGATGACGATGACAGGGTTGTGCACTTGCACGCCTTGAAATGTTTGGCGGTATGTATTTCACTTTCGTGTCTATATGGTTGTTGGGATAATACATAGGTAACCAACTTTGGTTAAAAAAAAACAAGCTACTATATATAAGCTAACAAAGTTAATAGAAACATAATGAAACATGGGAGTAAAGAATGTGGATAATCACTTAATAACATATTTAAACCATAGACTTTATTAATCTCAATATTGGTAACATGCTCACTAATGTTTCTTAAAAAAACCATTTATGGATTGTTTTCATACATATTGTATTATCCATCGATTTTACAAATTTCCAACACTACCAAAAGTGTTTTTACAAATTTCCAACACTACCAAAATTGTGCTTAGTTTAGTCCGAACTTTACACTATCATCTTTTTCCTTAGCCCAAATCGCCTCAACTTTTCCTTATTACATCCTTCGAACCTTGAGAAATAGTGTATAGAGGATATGATAAATGGAGAAAAGGGAGGTTGAGGGTATGATAAGTGGAGAAAAGAGTGGTTGTTATTCATTGGTATGTATGTATGTATGTTTATGTAATAGAAGCACAAGAATGCACTATATATAGGCTAACAAAGTTAATAGAAACATAATAACACATGGGAGTTAAGAATGTGGATAGTCACCATAATAATGATAATAATAATCTATAATAATAACACATGTAAACCATAACCTTTTGTTTTCTAAAGGATTGAAGAGTAATGTCTTAAAAATTGAAGTTTCATGATGTTGTACTAAGAGCTTTAGGAATTGATGGATCCATTGACAAATTACTTTTCTTGCCCTATTATGAAATATCGGTTTTGTCCTTCGCACACAATTATGAAAAGACGTTTGTGTCCATCACTCTTCCTTTATATATAATATAGAATAGATATAGATATAGATGAAGAAACTAATCCTATCTAGATAAAAATTTCATCTTAACACAAAAAATAAAATTTAAAACCTTATTAGTTATTACATATCTTTAAATTAATACTCCATCTTTATAGTCTTTATAGTCTAGGGATGGGCAAATTCGGGACCGGTACCGGTACCGATTTGGTACCGTCGGTACCAAATCGGTACTAACGTTTTGAGTTTCGGTACCGGTACCGGTACGGTACGGGACCGGTATTTCCCGAAATTTTACCTTAAATACCGGTACCGTCCCGGTCTCATACCGGTACTGGTACCGAACCGAATATTTCAGTACCGATACCGGTACCAAGAATCCGCGATTTTCGGGACCGGGATTTCGGGACCAGGACCGGTCGATACCGGTACGGTCCCGATCTCACCCCTATTACAGTCAGCCACTAAAATCTCCTTTTTGACATTGTACTTGAAAATGGCATTTGGAACACATGTCTCTTTTGCATATGGTTGTAGTTATGTCAACCGGGAAATAATTGGTCCACTTGAATCAAAAAGATGTGGCCTTGGTTGTCACCAATTTTGAATATGGGTTCAACATGGTGGAAGTAAATGGAACAATCATTTTCATTTATTAAGTGATAAATGCAAATTTCGTTGTTGATAATTGAAAAAAAAAAAAAAATCTTGCAAAAGGCCTTTTAAGTGGTTATTAATTGGCGGCTTTAAATTCAACATAATCACGAGTTCCATCTCGTCGACGGGTTGCTTAAATTCAATGAAAGTCGGTGTTGAGTGTTGACCTCCTTCTGGATTATTTTCTCTCTCTTTTTTTTTTAATTTAATTTTTTTTTCATAAAATTATTAGTTATAAAAAACTATTTTATGTATAAATTTCTTTTAAAAGAAGTTTATAAGTTTGTGTGTGATATTCCTATGAACGGTTTGTAGTGGTAGATATCGATTCACCATGTTATTGGTTTGGACCAGTGATAAACATTGTTGAGAAAATGTTCACAACTTTGTTAATAAAAGAATAGGTTGCATCGTCACCGTAAAGACTTCGAAGTCGAGCTACTAAATGCTACTCAAGTCCCGATACTAGATCCATGGTTTTTGTAACATTAACACCATCCGTGAGATAATGAAATTAAAAAAGCCATTTTAACGAAATTAAAAGATCAAATAAAATAAATATAATAATATGAAGCTTTTAGTGAAGATATGGAATGAAAAAAATCAATCAATCATACCCAGTGAAATCCCACCAATAGCATAGCTATAAGTTGGGTCTGGGGAGGGTGGGATGTAGGCACACCGTACCTCTATCCACATGGATAAAGAGGTGGCTTCCAGAGAGACCCTCAGCTCTAAAGTACATATGTATGAAGCAATGCAAAGAAAATCAGAATTCAACAGTAGTAGTAGTAGTAGTAGTAGTAGTAGTAATAATAATAATAACAATAATAATAATAATAATAATAATATTAATACTATTTATGTATAGAAAATATTATTATGGTGTGTGACTAAAATTAGGTAAATAAAAGCCCTAAGGTATTCCTTTCTTCCTAAAAATCCTTAACTTTAATTCTACTTCTTCAATAATTCCTATCCTCAACCATGTCCTCGGAGAGATTTAGGTCTATCAAATCATGCTTAATCCTCTCATCCCAAGTCAATTTAGGTCGTCCTCTACCCCTTCTCCCCTCTATTGTAATGTTTTCTATGAATCTAACAAGACTCGTCGTTTGTCTTCTTTTCACATGTCCAAACCATCTCAATCTCCACTCTCTTATCTTGTCTGCTATGTTCGCTATCCCTAATCTCTCCCGAAACACGACGTTTCTTATTCGGTCTAACCTTCTAAAATTGATATTTGTATTTGTAAAAGACAACATTTTAAGATGAAAAGTTGTATTTGTTTACTGTGAACACGCCATCAAGTGAATAATACATCTATTCTTCTAAATTGATATTCAAATGAGTAATTACACTTTAATCAAGTCAAGATATGAGATTTTTTTTTCCAAAAAATTTATCATTTGTATTTATATATTAATTAAAATAATTCAACTACAATAGAGAAATAGAGATGTGATTAAGCGTGCAACAAGCTGGCCGCATGTTATGTTTTTCACTCACAAGAAGGTGTAGTGTCCTTTTTTTTGATAAAAATAAATTTTATATTTTAGATGGTGGATGTAGACATAAGATATGTAGTACGAATGTATCTTTAACTATAAAAGTATTGGGATTTATCATTTATGTTCGAACAAGTTGTCGTCACAAGAATACCTTGGTGCAAGTGCCTAAACTTTCTAATTTATTTTCTCTACTTAGTTATAAGAGATTTTATATATGATGTTGTCTGAAGTAAAATTAAAACAAACAATCTAGATCTTTTATATATGTTTACATAATGGTAGGTTAAAATGATAATCTCTACATACATAGAAAATATTAGCATAATATTATTCATTAGCATTCATTAACGGGAGGTTAATATTTTATTGTCAGTTGAAACAATTTGATTAACTTTGATCACATTGTTCATTTGAAAAAGAACTATATGATTATTACTACTGCTGTTCAAAAACTTTTATCACTGATAATACAAGTTAGATCATAAAAGTAGTAATAAAAGTAGTAAAGAATTACACAAATAATCCTTATGAGTTATGATATATGTTAAATTTTCAATTTACGTGATACTGACTTTACTAAAGAAAACTTAATGTATCCATGTAGAGGCGCACAAAATACCCGGTTCCGAACCTGACCCAACCCGACCCGGTTGACCTGACCCAAAACCGGTTCTTATCTGTACCAGCCTACCAGGGACCCGCCGGAACCGAAACCAAAAATGTCCGGTCAAAACCTGACCTGCCCCTACCCGAAATTCAAAAAAAAACCCGGAAAACCCAGTCAAATACCCAACTAACCCCAGAACTGATTCCTACCCGACATGGTTTTGACTTTTGTTGACCACACCCGATTCATGAAAGCACCCGGTTTGTGCACCTCTATACCCATGGACAGAAATTCATGGATTTGTTAAATAAATAAAAAGAGTAGTATGATTTAAGACTTAAATAGCCAACAACATTTTATATTGTACAGTACTCTTGAATCAGTCATTTTTCCTCTAAAAATTTGAAAATGAGGCTACATTTAACTTAATTCAAACAATAAAATCCAAGAACCACAAAATGTAAACTAATTCCCTCTTTATTAAAAAAAACAAAATTATATAAACTAAAATGGTGTCACCTACAATTATTCATCATCATCAATTTCATTGAGCATTTCTTTGTAGCATTATGATTAGATCATTTTGGAAGTCCTTAAATCATTGACATCATTCGATTTCACTTCCCGATTCGGTTTCATCTGACCATCATCCGGCTTAGAAGGTGTATTACCATGAGGTGGAAGAACATGCTGCAAGAATCTGTTAATCATCTCGTAACTAGTAAAAGTAATCACGGCCGATGGCGTTGTTCTCAAAAGGTTGGTCCCACACCCTCGGTAGAAGCCCGTCACGCCTTCTTTTTGAAAAACTTTCTTCACGCAGTCAACAACACCCGCATACTGTTTTTCCGGGTTTCTCACGTGCCCCTGTTCTTGAAGCCTTGAACGAATAACCTGTTGCACCCACGTTCAAAAGTTAAGTTTAACCGAGATGTTGAAAATAAGGGTGTAAACGAGCCAAACCGCTTGTGAGCTACTCCAGATCGGCTTGCTAAAAGCTCGAACAGAGCCGAGCTCAAACAAGCTGCAGCCCGAGTCTAAAAACTAGCTCATTTACTAAATGAGCCCCGAACTCAAGCTTGAAAAACTTGAAACGAGCCTATTGATTATTTTTATTTTTTTTAATATATTAAATTTATATATTTACATGATAATCATTATCATATATAAATAATTATTCAAACAGGTAGACGACTAAATAATATATATTAGTTATTTATAAAAATTTTAATGATAGATATTCAGAAAAATAAACGTATATAAATAACTAGTTTGAGGCCCGTGTATTACACGAGTAGTTCTTGAAAATACAATATTTAACAAATAATTGGTATACAAGAAACAATAAACCCGTTAAACACTATTAATACAGTCGTTGTACAAAAGTTTTTAAAACAATTTTATAAGTAAAAGATAAGTATAAATATCAAATGCTTGAAAAACATGAAGTAAATATTAAATTAACAAATTTTGAATCATAAATTTTAAGAATGGTAAGTATTATTTTTGTATTATAAATTTGCTAAAAAGGGTGAGGTTTAATGTAAAAATGACAAGTGGCAAAACTTGTAACCTTTTATTAGAGAGTATAGATTTAATAAAACAATTAACAAATAAAGAAACCAAGCCGGAGCCGAGCTTGAGCTCCAGACATAAAGGTTGAAATGAGCCGAGCTCGAGCACTCGTATGTTAATCGAGCCGAGCATGGCTCGACTCATTTACACCCCAAGTTGAAAATGCAAAGCATACCTCGTGCGGGTAGGTTAGCAAGGAAGCAAGTATTTTGGACATTGAAGACGCGATTGCAAGCTTCCCGGGGCTTAAACCGTTAGTACTTGTATGATCTGGTAACTTGAAAGACACATGATCAGCAATTCAGCATTACTTAAAAGAACTCAACAAGAATAGATAACAATGTACAACTTCCAATGCATGATGTACAACTGTCAATAAGATAAAAGTACTACCCCTTTCTGCTAAGTAAAGCTTGATCTTTTCATAAGCCGGAAATTGAATAGCAACATGACTAATACCAGCAAGTGAAGGCAGCAGTCCACTGTAATGATGCAACCAAAATGGTCAAACCGGTCAACCGAGCCGAAAAAGAAGGTATCTTGAAAGAGTACAACTCATAAAGCATACCTGTACAACCCTCTATAGCCTTCTTCACGAACAATGCGCGCCAATGCTGAAGATATGCTTGTATATGGAACCACACCGACTCTCATCCCTTGTGTCTGAAAGTGAAAAAGATAATAAATTATTAATCTTTAGCAAATGCGTTCCAGCGTTAAATTTTTTACAAGAAATACTTACTTGAAGTCTTGTCTTTACAACCCACAATGGATTTGTGGTGATTGCAGTGGCGGCTCCCGCACCTGAAGCCGCCACCATGTTCGCCCCGAAAGTAAGATGTCCTTTACCGTCACCTGCAGATTTTATTAAAAGTAAGACGTAACAAAAAGTTAAAATGATATAGTTAGTTCCTTGTTTTTATTTAATACATTTTAGGCGCGCATTTAATACAAAACTAATTTAAGTAGAGTATCGCGAAACTTTGCATGAAACAAAAGAAAAACGAACCAAAATAACAGAAACAATATAAAACCGACAGTTTAATTTTGTATTTTTGTAAAAACCAAACTTTCGTTTAGGTTACGATTTGGCATGTCATTAAAATCGAAATAACCAAATCAAATTTTTTAATTTGAATATTAAGTAATTTATGAGAACTTACTAAACAATGTAACCCAAATATTTGAGTATAAATATACAATAGCCAGTTAGTCATTAGTTAATAAAAAGATTTAGGCCCGAATATTCGGTTTTGGGTCATTTTGTGTCCAAAACTGCCAATGCACACTTCTTAATTGTCAGATATAGTAGTGGCAGACAGAAAAAGAGGTGGTTATGCGATTATATAACCGTCTTTTGTACCTCAATTAAAGCAATAGCTACAAGTGTTTATAAGGTTATCACAGTTCTCTACTTAAAATCGGTTTGCACTAAACAGCCGACAAATATACAAGTAGTAACTAGTGACCAACCATGCGATTCGAGAAGCTCTTTAAGTTGCCCATAAACCGCAAAATAGACCTATATAAGCAAAATAATTATATAAAGATATGATGTAACTAACAAAATAGGAATACAAATTGTATAAAAGTAAATACTCACCGCCCAATTTGGAAGTAATGCTGCTAATGTTGGTGAAAGCCCCCGATATAATCCCCTCAATCCCTCATTTCTTATAATCTGTTGTAAGCTCGTGACAATCACACTACCTGATCAATGCAAATAATATAAACCTTAATTCATTTTTTTGCCAATAACGTATGCATCTTCTAGAAGCATATAAACGAGGCCGACAAAGTAACTTGTTTCCGTGTCCCAAACAAAATTCCAAATGTGTAGTGTCGGTGTGTGCACATTTAGTGTTTGAGGTAACATTTATTAAATATCAGACAACCATCAATAATGTGCAAAACAGTATGATGCAAACTACCAATGAATGTACTGATACAATAGATAAGTTAACAATGATCACAACACAAGTAATATGTTTAGCATGAATAAGTTGAACTCGCCTTTATTCCCGGAAACATTAGGCAAACCATAAACTTGCAATCGTGTCTTGATCACGTCTAACGGGCTCATGATTGTTGCAGCAATAGCACCTATACCAAGTAATATTTAGAATAATAATAATTAATAATAATAATAGTTATAATAATAATAATAAAAACAACGATACAAGCAAAACTAAGTTTTTCTCCCCTAAAGTTAATCCCTAATTACTAAAAGAAACAAGCCCATTATGTTATATTAATTCAAACAAGAGTCACTTCCACTATTATGCACAACAAAGATACACTGAAAAAGTTGAAAACTGTGACTATTCTTCACTTGATCTTCAATAAACTCTTCAAATTCAAAAATCAAAACACTTTTCGGTTGAAAATCAAAATAAATTATTGTAGCAGCAATAGCACCTATAACTAAATAAAATAATAATAATAATAATAATTATACAAGCAAAATTAACTTTTTATCCCCTAAAGTTAATCCCTAATTACTAAAAAAACAACCCCATTATGTAATATTAATTCAAGAAACAGTCACTTCCACTCTTATGTGATCATCTACACAAGATCTTCAAATTCAAAAACTCAAAACATTTTTAGGTTGAAAATCAAAATACAGGACTCTAGCAGCAATATCACCTATAGCAAGTAATATATAAAATAATAATAAATTAATAAAACAAGCAAAACTAACTTTTTCTCCATTAAGTAATATTAATTCACTTCCACTCTTATGTGATCATTCTGCACATGATTTTCAAACTCCAATATCAAAACCTACGATAATTTTATTTTCAGTAGGATCGGTTTTGCCATTCAAAAGGGGGTGGCGGCGCAGCTTGTTGCCCGCTTACCTGCCTCTTTATTGTAATTGGATCCTTTTATTTGAAATGAAAAATTAAAATAAAAAGATGAAATTTTATAAAATTGATTCAACAACACTGAAATTCAAGCTCTCAATTTTGTTATTAACAAAATAATAATAATAATAATAATAATAATAATAATAAACAAAAAATAAAATAAAATTAGGGCTCAAACAATGGAGCACAAATTGAAAGAAACTATACCTGCAGAAGCACCTGAAACGGCGTCGTACATGATATCCTTACCATTCCTTGGCTCTCCAACCGTCATAATAATAATAATACTCAGCAAATTTCAAATCTTCAATTAGGGTTTTGTTTTCAAATTGAATTGAATTGAATTGAACAATAATCTCAAACCAATCGGTATTTATAGACCTCTGATTCCTGTATACGAGTACGAATTGAAGCGTGTTTGACACTTTTGGTTGAAGAAGTACGCGAATTAACGACTGTTTCCGGGTCGGGTCGGGTCGGGTCAAGATTGGTTTCAGTTTCGTTGGATCTGAAATTGGGGGTTTTGTGGACTATTAATTCGTCTGATTGCTGCAGAATTGAAGAAATTGTTTGCCTGTTTTGGGAATTGGGGGTTATTTATTATTATTATTATTATTATTAACCCTAATTATGATACCAAAATGGGTAGATCTATATTGTGTGGAGCTTTCATGGGGAAAAAGAATCTTTAATGTTACATGAACTTACTTTATGTGTAGAATCTTGTTAAGTTAATGTTACTGGAAAACAAACATGGATTACATGTGAATATTTTGTTACATGAATCTAGTAGCTTACAACTTACAAAGGCAAAAGAAATGTTTTATTAATGTTGTATGATGTGTATGGATGAATATATGCTTTTTTAAATGATAGTTTTGTGATATATGTTACGTGTGTTTTTGTTTTAAGTGAGACGTGAGGCGTTAATTATTTGGTTGAATAGATGAAATAGGCGTGTGTGTCCTGTGACTATCGATTTTACTGATGTTAAAATTGATCAGCTATGTTGTTATTGAAGCTTGTAGTGATATAACACTATGGTATGGTTTGTCACAATTCACGAGCATGGAAGTTGATGCTACATATAGAGTAAATTATATATATTTTTTAAGCATGTATAATACGGAAAAATGGCATTTATTCTCTATAAGCACTGATGTTTCATACTTTCATATATCCATTCATTATAAGCATTGTTCTTTGGTAAGGTTGTCACAAAGATGATATAGGTATCATTTTCAATTAAAGTTAATTATAAATAAAAATAAATAATATATAATTTCATAAAATAATTTATTGCATTACATTAAACTAAAATAGATTATTATAAAATAATTTAATATTAGTGTAAAAGTGGGAGCCAACAACAAATATACGAATGGTTGTAACTTGTAATAACAAAAGTTATTGTTTGGGTTTTTCACTTTTTCTATGTAAATTAACGGGTACTTAAAAAAACTTACATAGAAAGCTAATCATAACAATAACGTGAATAGTTTCTAAGATCGTGACCTTACAAGTTACAACAGTTTTTGATCCTATGTTATGTGCTGTGGAGGAGGTTTAAGCCTTTAACTAGCAAAAAAATATTATTGTCATGTCACTGTCACGTAGGCCGATGATATTTCACTAACTTTTTCCTCAAAAACATGTAATTGTTTAACTATTAACACAGTTATTTCTTAATCTTTTTTACATAAAAATATGTATGAGTTAATTTGATTGATTAGATTTGTAGCTGGCCCCACGCTTTTAGCCCCTTCTTCCATTACTACACGGTTGCCTAAAGGGGCATATTTGATGTTTGGCACTCGTTTAAATTAGATGGTTTTAACGTCAAAAGGAAGGTGTGTGGGGGGGGGAGAGAATGTCGCCCCCAACCTCACCACTGCACATGATCTTAGAATCATGATCTCTAATATAATGCCGGTGTCAGGTGATCCCTGGGGTGTTTGGCTAAGCTTTTTGTTTTTGCTTTGCTTTTTGGAGGGGTTAAATGTCCAAAATACCCCTCCAAAAGCACCAAATTGAAGTTTTTTTTGCTTTTTGCAGGGGCATTTTGAACATTTTACCCCTCCAAAAAGCAAAAAACAAAAACAAAAAGCTTAGCCAAACACCCCTCAAGTCATTCATTGTTCTATTTTAAACCATGGGGTTTATCTAGAATGCTTCATGGAACTTAAATTTTAACTTTTGGACCCCAAGCAAAGGCCCACTCATAAATGCTCTCTCCATCTAGGGCGACCCATGATGGCCCGATGGATCAAGTGAGCCCGTAGAAATTAAATTAGTGTATCTACTTTCCACTATGTAATGAAATTTGAGTTACCCCATAGAATTTTAGAGATTTGACTTATAATAATTTGATGAGAAATGAAAACAAATAAGCTGCGTGGTTGAATTATTAACTCTATCTTCCTAAGTTATGAAAAAAAATTAATTCGATTCGATGATAAAATCACGAAAATTCGATCATTCGAAATTGAAACTAGTTAATAACTTGAGGCTCGGTTGTAGCGGAAATACAAATAAAAGATATCAGAGAACACTCTCTAAGATCAATACGTAAATCTTAATTGTTACTCTAGACCCGGTCATCATACTCAAAGAATAAACAAGACCAATATATTACAAACTAAATGACATAACAAGATATTTTAAATTAGTTGAGAGAATGTCAATGAAGAAAACATGCTATTATAGACGACTTGCGCCTTTGTGTGATACGTATTGAGTTAGATGGTTGCTTATGGCATCCAATGTGACTTGTAATGAAGTTGGAAACCAAAATACGTAATGTTAAGACACAACACATACATGATTCGAGTACATAACGTTATAACAAAAATAACCTTACTGAAAAACCGGGATAAGGAGGCTTGCAAGTTGAAACGTCATTTTATTTCCCTAACTATACATTCATATATCACAAATGAATTTGTTTTTGTACTAAAAAATATACTCGTTTCGTATCATATACCATTATATATAATCAAATGAAAAATTGCAGGAAATAATCCCCTTTAAAAAATGTTTTTTTTAGAACTATGGATTGAAGTGCATAACTTTGGGTGCAAGTCTCAAAAGTCTATCCAAGGCATGAGGAGTGAACTTCCTTGCAAACAAGTGACATGTTTGGTTTTTTCTCCCATTGTACTCGCAATAAGCGGCGCTCCTTAGTTTATCCAAAAACTGAATTGTAATGTCATTCTTGGTGTACCGTGACGGGTGGGGTCCCCCTTTCGACCAGTCGACGAAAGTCAACGTTCGTCCTGAGTTCCTTGATCCAAATTTCTTGGTTACGAGTGTTGGTAAATAGTGCTCATCAGCATAACATGAACAGTTGCAGTACTTTTGAAAAACTGGAAAGTATGCTGTGTCAGATATTATCTCCAAGGCTAAGTTTCGATCCAATTCAAACCATTGTGACCCTTTTCTCCATTCTTGAAGCTTAATAGTGGGGTACATTCTCCGATTATAACGTCCACGACCAACTGGGCCAATTAAATCATACGACTCAACAAAATTTTTGTTGGAGTTAATTAGGTAAGAGTAGATGCTCGAGAAGTTGAATAGGGGAATGCAAGACTCGGAAAGAAGAACAAAACGTTGGTTGGAGAAATCAAGAAGCGCGTTGGCTAGCAGGCGTCGTTCGGCTTCGATCATGCTAACTTTTCCCCATTGGACATTCTGAAATCAAAAAAATAAAATAAAAATAGTAAGACATAGTTTCATTTTCAACAAGCTTATGTTACTTGTAGGATGGGGAAAGAATAATTCACATATATTCTTTGCTTCTAACTTTTGTTATATGCTTGTCCTAAATGGTAGGTAACGTTACATGCATAGGTTGTTCATAGTAAAACAAAACAACCGAGAATCACATAAATATATATGTATCCTTAATTAGACGGTTAAATAATATATGAACGTATATATTATCTGAACAAATGCTTATTTGATTCTTTAGTTAAAAACATTTATATAATCGAATTTCATAAATAGGAAAAAATGAACTGGCCTCTTATCTCAAGCAACCATTTTTGCTATCTTGATGTCACAACCCCCACCCAAAAAAAAACCACACGCAATTTTTTTTTTTTTTGTAGGCCTACATGTACAATAAATTGTAGGTATGCCATGTCTCACGTCCTTAAATAACAACAATAAAATCCACATGGAGGGTTTGGGTCTTTGGGATTTACACAATGCAACTTAAAATCTATGTGATGGTAACAATGTATCTAAATTAATTCTTATAATATTTTAAGAAACATTATATGTGTAACTTTTATGATAACACTAAATACATAACATAAGCATTAAAATATACATTCTTTTTCAAAAGTATTGTTCACAAGAGTGTGTAATGACGGATACAGTTATTACAAAAGAATAATTGTATTATAATAGATTTAAATAATAACGTAAACGATAATTTTAGAAGGTTAAACCTAGTATTTTATAGGACATAAACAATGTGACAAAACTGCCTGTTATAAAACAAGTAATTGACTATTTAATATTCAGAAAATCTTCTCAAATTCGTTATGAATTAGCTACGAATATAACCATAGCAAATACCCACGTCTGCTTAAATCTTAATTTATATTATATAAATAGAGATTGTTAAAACTTAAAACCATTATTACACCTTTTACATTAGACGTGTGTAAAAACAAGTTTAGACGCGATAAAACGAACAAATGTACAATAATCTATTATCATATTAGTTTGAACCCTTAGCCGACCGAACACTAACAAATCGGTTAACGCTCTTCGGTCCAGGCCGAGCCGAGCAGAACCGGGCCTGAACACTTGTGGACACCACTATTTTCCATTTTTGTATTTTTTTTAATAATGTACAAAATCTTTTTGATACTTAAATGAACTGTAAATTTGCTGTCGGTTTATACCTTTAATTATTGAGCAAATCCACCCTCTTAAATTCCATAAAGACCTACCGGTTGTCTCCATTGCGTTGATGGTTGTACACTTGTACCGTACAACACATCATGCACACTTTACTACCGACAGTCCGACATACTATAAAGGTTATAAAAGTAATTTTCAATCATCATTTTCTTAGGTATCAAATCTTTAATACACCATCTTGAAAAAAAAAATTACATGCTAAACTGTCGTGTTTACGAAATACCGTAAACTGCAGTTTACATGGTGTATGAAAACTAATCATTTTTTCGTACCTTACTAGGGATTTTCCTGCCATGGAAAACGGACCCCTCCGGTTCGGTCCAATTAGAAGACGAATCAGAACTATGAACATATATTGTAAAAAGACCATTATACCCTTTGAAAAACCTCTCCCACAACGGCGCCATTAACACCGGCCCTCTAGTCAAGAACATGAACGCCACCTTCGGAGTTCTACTAAACGGATACATTCGCACTTTTGGAACCATCGATGCACGCCAAATCAGCTCTTCATCTGTCATATCATGGTTGAGTTTTGATGGGTGTACAAAATCTTGTAATCCCATGTTTTGGGCATCAAGAACATGAACTAGTCTTGGCTTTTGATTACTATATTCATTAAACCGGAAGTTGAATGTAACGTTTATTAATTGGAAAGTGAGTAGGACACCAAAAGATAACCCGAATGCGAAGAAAAGAATTAAAGTTAGGAGATTTGAGGGTTGCAATGGAGTATTGAACATGTTTTGATTGTTCTTCATTGTTGAATGTTGAACATAAATGGGATATGAAGAAGAAAGAAGGTGATGGATTTTGTAGAAAGATCAAAACATAAAAGTCTTAGATATATGTGGATGGAGTTACTTGGTGTGGGTGATGGCTATTGGAACATGTTTTAAAAGATTATAAAACATGGATTCTAGTATATATTCTACCTTGGTGTTTTTATAAGTTTGGTTAGATGAAAGTATAGTCTAAGGTCCTTGGTCTTATTGTCAATGTTCATTTAAGACCTTGTCTTTTTAAGTTGTTTTATAAAAACTCATTGCTACATGTAATTCATAAATTCAATAGTAAATGGTACAAGGTTTAAGTGTAACCATTACGATAATCTTGAAATGAATTATAGAGAAAGTTTAAGGGGATAAACTGTTAAGCTTGTTTTTTATTTATTATTTTTAGTATAAGTTTTATTTTAGTATTGTTTGTTTTGGTATGTTATTTTGGATGGTAGGAAATCGTGTCAAATAAGGATACATGGTTTTCAATCTATAATAGCTTTTTCTTGTTTTTTAAGTTATAGTTTTAGTATAGATATACGGTTCGGGACTATGTAATTTGTGTGTCAAGAGTTATAATAAACAAAAAGACCCGATTTTGGTTGAGATAAGGCTTCGTGTCATGTTCATAGGCATGATTGCAATTAAAATTAAATAAAACGTAAGAATAAGAATGTGGTGCTTATATGCTACAAAAGGATTTCTGTATAGCACATAATTTCTTCTACATATATGATATTGTTGACTCATATCTTTACTCTAAAAAAATTAAAATATTACCTAGAAGAGAGTTTAAAATAAAAATAAAAATAATAATAAATACAAGTGGTCCTTTCTCCTAATAAAAATTTTCTTAGATGTTTATAAGAATAAATTCGTATATTATGTTAAATAAACATGTTATGGTTCAATTATAGTTTGATGACATCTATATTAAAAAAGGAAAAGAACAAAAAACAACTTATAGTGTGGAATGTACAAAGAAAAAGAATAATACAATAATCATGTTAAGGTTCTATTTAGTGAAATGAGTAAGCATATGTTTTAAAATATTTTAATTTAATATTGATATATTTGACGTAATTCTTATTGAATATGAATAAATTACATTTGTAGTGTTTGCTGGTGAAAAGTGAACACAGAGACGGAGACTAAAGTAATTAAAACCTTTTTTTAATACCAATAAATAAATAATTATAAAAATAAATAAGAAAGATAGTAATTACATCGAAACAGAAACAAACGGATAACAAGCTGCGTCCATACATTTGTTTGAATTGCAAAACACTTATTAAAAAAATATTCAACGTCTCTACATTAACGTGTTGTGAAACAATCGTAACTTGATATTTAATAAGATATTATTAGTTTCACAAATCACATTTTTAAGCGAATGACCTTCTAAAATGCAAGCTGACCATAATCTTAGGGGCCATTAATATATTTTCTTATGGTGTAGGGGTATATTATTATATTAATATCCGAAGTAACAGAAATAATAAAATATTATTATTTTTATACTTGACTCGTGTTGGAATATACTTCGGTAACCCAAAGAAGACTTTTAGAAGTTGGAAATTTATAATTCTGTTATTAATCAAAATTTAATACTATTAAAACAATTCATAGTTTATATCTTTACACATAAAATACTATTATTTTATGATAAAACTTCATACACACATTGTGTCCATGGAGTTGCTCGTGCAGTGATAGAAACGAGTTGGTTGCGAAATCTACTTCTTGAATTTTTTGTTCCGTGTTATAACATTCTATGTTGTTTATTATAATGAAAATCTGGTACAATATCAAATTATCAACAAACTAAGCATGTAGAACTTGAAATTCATTTCTTTCGGGAAAAGGTTTGTATTAGCGCAATTCACGTTCTACGCATATCAATTGATTTCAACGTAATTTTTTTTTACTAAAGGACTCCATCGAGTCCTCAACAACTATTCACCCGATTTCGATCCAGGATGTGCCTCTGACTTTCTCCAACACCAATTGAGGGGTTGTATTAGTTGTATATTTTGTAACTTGTGTAATTGGTCATTAGTCAATATTGTTTCGGTCAAAAGTCCTTAAAGTGTTGAAATTGTCATAGGCCAACTTCCTTTAGGTTTAGCCTGATTTGCTCCTTTGATTACTCTTGTGGATATGTATATGTATTAGCTTTGTAAATTTTTTATAGGTCACTTTGAATCCTAAGACCAAAGGGTACTATGGGTCAGGGGAAATAAGGGAATGGATGTGAATTCTTTAAGGTAATGTTTGATATGTAGAAATAAGATGCATAGTGAAATGAATCATTGTGAAAGATAAAGATAAGAATAGGAAATGAGTTGGGATTGCTCTTAAACAAATCAAAAATAAAATAATAAAAAATATATATTCATTATTTTTCATATTTCCCAAATAAAAAAGATAGTTAACAAAATCGAAAACCCTCACTTTACATATAAAAATAAAATATTTACGTTGGAATGCTATGAACCAGTTTACCTCATAGATTAATAAATAAGTTAATAAAGTTTGCAGTGATTAGCAATTTAGCATTAGCTGAACAATTTACTTAAAAAGAAAAAACAAATATTGACAGGATATAGGTTGATAAAAGTTTATGGTAAAACTAGGCGTTATGGACTAATGTCTTTGTCCATATCACCCACATAATTATCCTTGTAATGTACACATGATATATAAAGTGATTGTAATATCCATGAATTATACATGCCGTAAGAACGAGTGGTGTGGACACCGAGATACCACCCATTACTACCCCCCCCCCCCTTCAGATTGGTTGTGATCCATTTCGTTGTTTCGGTGAAAATAAGTACGTGAAGTATGACGTGACACTGATGTAACACGGAGTAAAAGTCATCGCCTCGTTGTCCATATTAGGCATGTTCAAAACGGTTTGGGACTAGGAACCGGAACCGGTTCCTAACCGATTCCTATATTCAAAACCCCCTTTTAAACCGGTTCCAGGCTCAAACCGGTTAGGGAACCGAACCGGTTCTCCCACCCTCGGACCCCTAACCTATCTAACCGGTTCTTACCGGTTCCTAACCCGGTTCCTGTTCGATCCAACGGCTATTTTTGACCCCAACGGTCAAAAAACGGCCAAAAAAACGATTTCCAACAGCTATATTCGATCCAACGGCTAGAACCGGTTAGGAACCGGTTCCGGTTCCTACCCGCCCCCACTCAGAAATGCAAGAACCGGTCACGGATCATCGGGTTGAATCAGATAGGGTTCGGTTCCTACAAAAAACGGGTAGGAACCGGTTCGGGTCCGGTTCGGGTCCACCGGTTCGGTTCCAGGAACCGGTTTCGTTGAACATCTCTAGTCCATATAGCATTGTCTAAACTCCAAAGCATGATGAATTGATGAGTGTGGTGAAGCCCATGATGTAAACCAGTTTAGCCCATAATTGTTAACTGTATTACATATTTGTATCCATATACTAATTACTAAACATACACGTTATAAGAAGGTACAATTGGGCCTGTTGGACCGCCAAGAGGCAAGAGTTGCTTAATATGACATGTTTGGGCCTGTACTTCCAGAGTTCCAGAACATTTGTCATAGTGTTCGGATCATAAGAATCTGAAACAGATTCCACATGCGAATAACATCGTATTTCCTGTTCCAAGTCTGAACTGGACATATGAACACAAATTTATGAAAGAAACTAAGATATATATCAACTAAAGTATTGTATTTTCTTAGCAATTGCTATGAAACACAAAATCTAATTTCGATTTAAGCCACCACATTCGTTGAACCGGCACTAACAATTCTATACATTGTAGTTAGGGGTGAGCAAGATAAGGGTCGGACCCTTGAACCCGGTTACCCGACTTGTAAAACTCTTAATTATACCCGAATATATAATATGGGTCGGGTAAATGGTATTTAAATTTCACTTTAAAGGGTAAAAGGGTTTCAAGGGTCCGACCCTTTATCTAACCCTTGACCCGTTTACTAGTTTATGGATTGATATACATCATATTCGCGCGATTAATATGAAATTTAGGAAAGGTTTGTATTTCATATATAATTCATCATAAATTTCTCAATTACCAAGAAAAATAAAAATAAAGAGTCATACTATTGGTTGAAAACATATATATGGGAATCAGTGAATTGTTTTCTACATATAATTTGTGAATGTGAATATTATTTTTTGCATCAATTCAAATGGTTGATAAACTTTCAAATTTAGACTTTACTGTGTTATTAAATGAAAGTATAATTGTTTTAGGATTCATATATTAAAGTCATATATGAGATATGCAACTAGTAAATGCAAATATAATAATGATAATAATAATAATAATAATAATATAAAGATGTGAATACTACCTTGAAGGGTAAAGGGTTGGACCCTTGAAACCCTTATTTATACCCAACCATTTTATTGTTTAGAGGGTAGGGTATCGGGTTCATGTTTCTTCCTAAAAAGATAAAGGGTCCAGGTAAGGTATTAGGTAAAAGGGTCGGGTTTTACCCTTTGAACAATGCTAATTGTAGTTGATATTTATGAAGAAAGTTGGCCGGAGTTAGAAACTTAGAATAAGAAGACCTGTTATAATCTCAGTTGAAACTATACATGTAGCTTGAACCTGCATATATATGAATTGATTGCAACATTACTACGTAATCACATTGATTCTTACGAGGAATAATTTTTATCATTAGATTCATATCATAGAAGAGTGTTTTTGTTGTAATAGACGATCAATGATCATCCAATATAATTGAATTAAACAGTTTTTTTTTTTCACATAATTAATGTTAACAAGAAATTTATGCATGGATTTTATTCCCTGTCATGATTTGATTCAAGTTTTTTGCTTTTAAACTTTTTTTTACATTCTGGTTAAGAGTGTTTAGACTTTAGAACCAAAACTTTTGCATTAATGTTTGTATGCAAACCTTTTAATTAACTTTTGTAATAGCTTGTTTTTTTTTTCGAGTTTATTTATAAATTAGAATACTGGCCAAAAGCTATGTCATAATACACATAGGAAATTACAAGAGAGTATAGTTAATGAAGTTAAATGCTAATGAAATACTTGTCCTATTCTTCACCATTAAGAACCCACACGCTTTGATCTATCTTGTAAATTAATGTGGATAAGTTATTTAACAATTTGTCGTTACGAGTACTCAAAACATACCAACACATTATCAAAAGAACATCAGTATGGATGAAAATAAAATGTAATGTTATGTTATATTATCGTTTAAGAATGTAAAAATCTCAATGTTTGATCTCAGTAATACTAGCTTATCTTGTCTAGATCGTTCTTTCATTACGCCTTTTATAGTAGCACCCGTCATATTGATTATAGGTAATATAATGTTAAGTTATATTATGATTGTCTATATTTGTATGCAATGCTCGGTCTAAGTAATAATTAGTCTTGTGACTAGTAATACTAAAAAGTTTGATTATTGATTCGAAAATCTTCTCATTAGAAGCTATGTTCTAATACAAAGGAGATGTGTATTTATATAGAAGTTTTGGTGTAGTAAAAGTATTGCAACTTTGTTATTAAAAAACAACTATACGGGTGCGTCTTAAAACTTGAGATCCATACCGAAATGGATTATAATGGAAAATTGGTTTTATTGGTCCAAATTATCGTCTTTTGGTCACTATCAGTCTCAACTAACAAATTGGCTGCTGACGGTCCCAACTATTGACGTATTTGTTCATAACGGTCCGTGACTAACAGAGTTCTAACGTCGTTAGTTTCAGGTCGCCGGAAAAATGTTTTTGGCCGGAGCACACATTTTTTCCCGAAAACTCAACAATTATGTCCCAAACATCATGGTAACTTTGTATCGTACCTTTATAAACTTTTTTCTAGTAAAAGCCCCAATTATTGAGGTTGTCGGAATCAATTGATGGTGCTTAAGGTGTTGTTTGTTTTTCAGAGGTAAAATGTCAGAAGACTGCGAAACCACATCTGCCAACATCTGTAGCAGAAGAGGTGGACCAAAACTCTACAGTCTGCAACAAGAAGACTGTTTGTTTTTTAACATCTGCAGACTGCTAAAATAAGCTGAAATTTAAATAAACTGAAATATAAATAAAAAGGTCTTCAACATCCAAATTTAAATAATAGTCAACAACACTGAAATAATATTCATAATACCACAAACATTTTTTAAATCATTTATTCCGTATTTTGCATTAACTGCTTAGCAATTTCATCTTTTAACTGAGTCATATATTCCCGATCTGATGCAGTGCCAAGTGCTTCAACCTCGTCTTCATCAGCATCAATTTGCCCACGACTATTTCCAATCGACACATTGGGTTGATCGTATTGTGTAAACAACTCATCGTCCAAACCTTGTTTCCTAATAAAATTATGTAGCGCGAAACATGCAACGGTAACGTTCCTTTGTGTTTCCAATGGAAATGGTGCCATCCTCTTCAATATAGGGAATCTTGCTTTCAAGACACCAAAAGCACGCTCAATGACGTTTCGAAGTTTTGCATGTGCATGATTAAATTTTTCTTTATTGGTTAACGCACGTCTCCGACGAAAATCTCCAAGCCAATACCTCACATTACGATATGGAGCCATAAATCCTCGTATGTGTGCATACGCGGCGTCACAAAGATAGTATTTCTCTGTAAATATTTTCAATTAATTACAATATTAAACTAACATAGAAATAATTAACAAACAATAAAAATACCTGATGGTGGAAATGGGAATGGCGCGTGTGGATCTAATAATGCCTCTGATAATATTCTAGAATCATGTGCTACCCCTTCCCATCCGGCCACAAGAAAAGTAAAAATCATGTTAAAATCACAAATTGCTAATAGGTTTTGATAACAATTACCCCATGTTGCCTAGTAGGAACAACAGCATGTATCAAGGTCCAATCAAGTGCACCAACCGCTCCTTTAAAAATATTTCGTAGCCTCTTGTTATGTCCCGGAATGTTTGGATTCGGATTGAAAGAAGTTGGTACTATCATATCTTTGGCGAAAAGCATCATTTTATCCAACACTTCATGAAAGAATTTATGAATTGTTTGCTTTGAGTGTTGAAATCTACGCTTGATAACCACGTAACGTTGGTTATGGCCGATTATCATAAAAAACATAGCCATCTTTTCCTCAACCGAAACATGTTTACTATCCTTTAATGAATAATTTGTTCTAAAATGTGCACATAGTCGAACAAATGATTCACGGGACATGCGTAACAATTCAATGCATTGTTTGGGATTTCCTTGCAATAACTCTAACGTGTATTTATGTCCCGTCATTGCCGAATCATTGTCTCGTTTTCGTTTCAAACCCCTCTTCCAAAAAAAGCGGATATACAAGCACGTAACAACTACCATAATTATTTTCTCATCATTATTCATTATGAACCTGTTAATAAAACATAAACAACCATGTCACATAGCTATAACAAAGCAACCATTATCATAAAGCATAAACAACCATGTCACATAGCCATAACAAAACAACCATTATCATAAAGCATAAACAACCATGTCACATAGCCATAAAATAACATACAATGTGTTAAACTTAACTAAAAAACATAGAATGTTTTCAATATAACTAAAAAAACATACACAAAAAACAAATAATGTTTTCAACAAAACAAAAACTACTTCAAAAGTCCTAAATTTTTAGCCGTCATCTCGATCCACCCTTTTAACACGACGGGAACATTTGGCAATGCCATCCACGCCTCTCTCATGTCCGTGGACATTCCAAAAATATGAAAAGCAACCAAATATAAAGGGTCCGTCGGCTCTAACCCAACCAAACTTAACTTCTCAAAACACTCAACAACTGTTGTAACTACCGGGCGTTTTTTTTCAGGTTTTTCCCTAGTCAAATGTCGCAAAGCATTTTTCATGTCAAGTGCTAAATCCTCAAAAGTGACAGATGATGATGGTTTTGAGGTTTTAGCCCTTTTGGGGGTAGGCTCAGGAGTAGGCTCGGTAGTAGGCCCGGTAGTAGGACTAGTGCAGGCATCATCTTCTGTGTTGTCCATAATCATCAGCTGTTGGACCGATTGGAGCCGATGACAAGAGGATGATCCAACCACTGATGTTTGGGTTGAGGTCCACTTGCGATTCCCCGTGGCAATATTCTCATCAAACAGTTGTGCATGAAGTTCCGGAAATGCTAATGGAGTTGTTTTTATGGATGCCGCTTTCGAATGCCCCTAAAAAAAATAATGGTAGATGTTAAAAAATAAACTAGGGGTGGACTTTAAGGTAGAGGTAGATGTTAAAAAATAAAAATATATGAACATACCTTCTTAAAGTCTTCCCATTCCTCGTTCGTTAAGGTAAAGGTATTTGTTTGAGGGTTGTAGATGTTGCCGGTTTTGTTTTTCAAATACAACCATCCTATGTATTTGGCTTTAAGATTATCATAGGCGTTTTTTACTTGTTTTTGACTCAAATCCAATCCAAACTTTTCCTTAAGAACCCGTATTACCTTAGCCCATGATTCTTTGTGCAAACTCAACCCTTTTTACCCACGGTGTTTTTCTCTTCAATGCATGTTTCTAATAAACATTTTATTTGCTCATTCGACCAATGTTGTTTCTCTACCATTTTTATGATCAACTAACAAGAAACAACAATTCTATTAAACCAACAATTCATCGAACCTAAACTTTCTACAAACTTTATTCAACAACAACTAATAACAATATTCAACAAATCTAAACTTTCTACAAACTAATAATAATCTAACAAAACTAACAAAAACCTTTAACAATTTACAAAACTACAAACTTTATTCAACAACAACTAATAACAATATTCAACAAACCTAAACTTTCTACAAACTAATAACAATTAACAAAACACTGCAAACTTTATTCAACAACAAAGTATTAAAAATATTTAACAAACTTAAACTTTCTACAAACTAATAACAATCTAACAAAATTAACAAAAACCTTTAACAATTAACAAAACACTACAAACTTTATTCAACAACAACTAATAACAATATTCAACAAACCTAAACTTTCTACAAACTAATAACAATCTAACAAAACTAACAAAAACCTTTAACAATTTACAAAACTACAAACTTTATTCAACAACAACTAATAACAATATTCAACAAACCTAAACTTTCTACAAACTAATAGCAATCTAACAAAACTAACAAAAACCTTTAACAATTTACAAAACTACAAACTTTATTCAACAACAACTAATAACAATATTCAACAAACCTAAACTTTCTACAAACTAATAACAATCTAACAAAACACTACAAACTTTATTCAACAACAAAGTATTAAAAATATTTAACAAACCTAAACTTTCTACAAACTAATCAAAATCTAACAAAATTAACAAAAAACTAACAAAATCTAACAATCTAAAACTTTAACAATCTAACAAAATCCAACAAAACTAACAACAAGCTAACAAAATGTAGCAATCTAAACTTTAACAATCTAACACACTTATAAAATTAAAAGAATAGGTAATTAGATTATAGCAATGGTGGTGGTGGTGGAGGAGTATTAAACCTGGACAAAGAGAAAAGAGGCCGGCGGTGAGCGGGGAGCGGGGCTGGTGCAGCCGGAGCAGCGGCGGCGGCGTTGGTGCAGCCGGAGCAGCGGCGGCGGCGTGGTGAGTGGAGCGGCGGCGGTGTGGAGGTAGCCGGCGGGTTGCGGCCGACGGTGTGGAGGTAGCCGGCGTGGTGAGTGGAGCGGCCGGCGGCAGTGAAGAGGAGTTAGGAGGAGGAGTGGAGTTAGGGTTAGGAGGAGGAGGATGATCGATGAAATAAAAATGGGTAGAAGAGGTCAGAAGTAATAATACCAACACTTTTGGGAGAAGAGGGCGCGCAGACGTTTTTTAATGAAACGTCTTCGGAAAAAACAAACAAGCTGCAGAGCCCAAGCTCTGCGCGCCCTCTTCTCAGTGCAGACAAAAGAGGTGGAGAAGTGCTTTTGAGGAAAAACAAACAACACCTAAGTGATGGTGGTTGATTGGCAGTGAGTCAATTGGTGGTGGTGGCGGTGTTCGAGTGGTGTTTTCCGGCAAAAAAAATTGACATTTCCGGCCAAAAACGTTTTTCCGGCGACCTGAAACTAACGTCGTAGCACTCTGTTAGTCACGGACCGTTAGAAACAAATACGTCAATAGTTGGGACCATCGGTGACAAATTCGTTAGTTAAAACCGACAATGACCTAAATACAATAGTTGTGACCAATAAAAACCAATTTTTCAGAGATAAATAAAAAGTTATTGACGTCAATATCGAAGGTGTACCACCGGTCTTGTGACAGCATGGACGTGTCACATGCCACCGCCTAATTGGCACACACTTTCCACTTGTTCTTCCGTGTTTCAATTCTCCTTGAACTTTCTATTTTTCAATATTTAGTAAAGTACTTTTATACCCTCTAAGCATATTGCCTCTTTTTGCCTTTTCTAAATTCTTCTTCTACACATTTCCGGGTTTTGCCATACTTTCACAACCGGTTCAATCATTATATTTGTGTACTTTAGGGGGGGATGAAAGAATAAGAAGCTTATAATATACTTTTTACTGTTTTACATACAGCGGAAAAATAACCTGAAACAGTAAAATATAAATAAAGATTGTTATATGATGATTTTATGTATCATATTAAAAAAATAATAGATTCAAATAAATTTGGTTCTTAATATGTCATTAACTTTGAAACAAACTTCTCTCTAGCATCTATATATGTTTAGATTTTAAAAACTTTCTATAGATTTTATTACCGAAGCAACTAAATGATGAAGTCTCATGTCAACAAGGGCGAAGTATAGTTAGGGCCTGGCCCCCATGTTTTTTTGCGCAGTATGTAAATTTACACGTGTTCATCCGAAAATTTTTATAGGTAGTCAGTAGCGGAACTTGAACGTTTATATTGAGAGGGCCGAAAGCATATATTAAATTTTAGCTCTTGGATTAGAAGCAAGCCGACCGTGTAAAACTAACATTATTTAAACCTAGTGGGCTAAAACAAAATGTGAAACAAGAAATTTTAAGCCGGATGATCATTATATATGCTTTGATTTTCATATATATAACTTTTTTCCTAAACCCTAAATAAACAAATTTATAAATATATAATAAGTATGAAATCAATTTCGTCGTTAATAATATTAGATATAATATATAATACATCAAATTTGAATGAATACAAATAAAAATGGAATTGACATAAAGTAAACAGTTAAACATGTGTAGCCTTTCAAAAGCACCAGGACCTAAACTTAACTAACATGGTAAAAAAGTGTCATCTTCTTCCTTAAAATCTTCCTCCCCTGCGACCACAAATACTAGCCGGATATTTTTCTGGTGAACACTTATTCAAAATTTTCTTAATATTTCCGACTCTACTAATACTTATATACTTCTAAACAAGAAAATAGGGGGGGGGGGAGATCCCTCCCCGCCCTATATAAGGTTTGTCCTTGTACGTAGTGTAAATTTAGTCATTTTCGAATTTCCATCGAAAATTTTAACCCGACCCCCCTCGTTTGTGAATCTTTTTAATACATTTTGAGTCCCCCCGTATCTTCGTCTAAGCTTCGTCACTGCATGTCAAGACTGCTCACACATTGCCTATTTTACAAACTTACCAATGTAAAAAGATTTTTAAAAAGGCGTGAGAAAGTAAGAATGTATCCGAGGTGTTTATAATATATCTATACTATATAATAAATAAAACTTACTAAGTGCCACATGTCATTACAAAATTAATCCTTACAAATAATTTCCCTCCTCTCTCTCATATTAAATACATTTGCAATTCTCTTTCTTATTAATAATTTTGTATTTCATTTTTATTTTTACTTTTTAATCTTTCATTTTATTTTTTTAATAATGCTTTGTTGTTAATAATTTTATATTTCAATTTTTCACTTTTTAATATTTTATTTTCTCTTTTTAATAATTCTTTTCTGATTTAAACAAATAAATACCAACATAAATATGCTATTTTGTTTTATATAAATATATTATATTAGTTATTAATACTAGGTTTTTATAAGTAATCAAAAAAGTAGCCATTTAAAACTAAGGTTTTAAATATATTATTTTAATTAAGGTTTTATAAGAAAGAATGTTATTGGATGAAGAGTCAAGATTAATTTTAAAATTAAATTTCAACAAAATTTAACTTATTATTAGATATATATATATTTGATTATTTACTAAATTACAAGTCTGTTTCTTTAAAACCCTAAAAAAACAAATTCACTATTGATGTATTCTTAGTGTTTATGTTAACTTAAACGAGCAAGTTTCTTTAACCGGTTAAAATATCAAACATGGTTCAAGTTAAAACGGTTTATGATTAAAATGAATTTCAGTCCACCGGTTGGTTTAATAAAGTAGCCATTTAAAACTTCTTTTTAATTAACTATTTAATCAACCTATCATTTATGTTAAGTAGATAATCTTAAAAATCCACAAAAATATAAACACTAGACTACATGTTTTGGTTTTTCAGGTGGATAAAACAACTTATCTTTGGAATACACATGTTAGACATTAGCACACTATTAATCATATAATAAATTGACTTTGTATTTTTAATAATTCTTTTTACTTAACTATTTAATCAACCCATCAGTTTTCTTTAGTGAGCGAGTTATACTTGCACCTAAAAATGAGGTCGCTCAAGAAATTAGTAATCGTTTTCCATCCATGTTCTATCAATCATAAATTAATGATACTTTACAAGAAAATATTAGTTTCCTGATGTTTTAAATGACATTAAAATCTAAGGTTGTCAAATTATAGATTAGTCCTAAAAGTCGACATTGAAGTAATGTTGCTTAAAATATTAACTAGAAAATTGGTATATGCTATGAGACTAATACTATATGTGAAAATACAATATGATAACCATGTTAATATGGAAGCCGAAGTCATATCCGAAAGTAATACTGGAACTCACATTTTTTATCTTATAAAAATCTTATACCTTTAGATAAAATGATTAATTTTAAAAAAATGTTATTGGTATTACTTGGTCAATACAACAATGCATCTAACCCAATTTTAACTATGCCTCTACAAAAAACAAAAAAAAAAATGGGGGTCAAAAGGCAACCCCTGTGTCCAACACTCCAACCTTTATAAGAATGCAACGTTTACATGACCCAACACCACCATAATAACATTTGGAAAAACAGGCACATGAAAAAAAGTGAAGAGGTAGGTCCCAGCAGAGCCCAGTTGGACCCGCAAGACTCACCTTAAACAGGGACGTCTGCGCAGAGACCAACTGGATCCGCAGGACCAACCATGCTCAGAGAAGTGACGTCCTTACGCGCAGTATGCAAGCTGGTCCCGCAGGAAATGCCTCCCATGGTGAAGGACTCCGCCTGTTCCCGCAGCCTCGGATACAAGCCATGAGGGAAGGCCACCCGCGCAGCATGGCTACACGCACTAGGCACTTAACTCTCCCCAGTGTCACCTGAAGGAATGAGCAAAGGCGGGAGGGGGAAAACTCCCGCCTAAATGAGCCAGTCCGTATGATGGAGGATCTTTTGTGTGATACCTGACGAGGTACAGACAAAAGATCTGACCAAGACTGCGACAGCTCACTGACAGCAGCATGGCAGACAGCACGCCACAGCACTGTGACCAATAGCCGCCGCCTACCCACCAACTCCTGCCATACCACGTGCCTAGCCTGTAGTTGGCACAAGAGGAAGAGTGCACGACACGCCTGCTCTGTGTCAGCCGCTACCTATCCACCACTCACAGGCAGGGCACGTGCATAGGTTACAGTTGGTAGCGTGTTGGGCCGGCTAAACCCCTTGGAAACCTACCTTCGGCTATAAATACCCCAATGGTATGATCATCTTACAACATCTTATCTTATCATATATACCTGATATCTGCTCTAGCAATCTCTTAATATACTTTTATATTTAAAGAGCAATCTAGTCTGATTCTCACGCCGGAGGGTGGTCACAAGGAGGAACCCCCCCCTTCTCAGTGACGAGCTCACGGTGTCTGTTTTGCAGGTTATCAGAAGAACCATCTTCCAAGGGTCTAACCCCTCGTGGGAAACAGCTCTCCAACCCCCAGGTTACCAGTAATCTGCCCGGGGTCTGGTTAGTGTTTCTTCATTGGCGCCATCCGTGCATAAAGCTAGAACTACATTTTTCTCCAGTTTTTTCAAACTTCAAAGATGGTTAGAGAAATTCCGGTAACCACAACTCCAGCTACTGGGGAGAACACCGGCAACACAGTTTTTACAAACACTACCCCGGCTACCCAAGTCGGGCCAAGTGAAGCAAATTTTACGAACACTACCCCAGTTACTCAAGCTGGGGCAAGTGCAGTAAAAGATCGTCTACTGAGGTCCACTGATACCCAGTTTGAGAAACGAAGGCTCCCCCACCAAACTCTTGATGAAGTTAAGGCATGGGCGGAAACACGGCAAAAGGAATTCCAGGCTGAGTTGGACGAACGCTTGCGTTCCGTGCAACAGGCCGACGAGTTCGAATGCTTTGACTCGGAGGAATCCGACTCCGACGTAAACCCTCGCCACAGGGCGAAAGGGAAGCGTAAGGAAACGGAACCCCAACCGAAAAGGCAGTTTGGACAAGCCTTCAAACCAAAAAATACAGGTGGAAGTTCACGAGACTTCTCCAAAACGTTCAGACCGAACGTTGCAAATGCGGGAACGTCCAAATTTGCAAGGGACATTGCGGAAGCAATTGCCCCAAAAAGTGCCAAACAAATGCCCAACATAGGCACTTATGATGGTATGTCCGACCCAGACGACCATTTGAACAGGTTCATAGCAGGGGCAACCGTCAGCAACTGGACGGAACCCACGTGGTGTTACATGTTTCAAATGACGCTGGTGGGGGCTGCTAGGGTTTGGTTTGATCGTTTACCGGTTAACCACATTTACGACTGGGCAGACTTCCAGCAGAAGTTTAGCCAACACTTCAGCCAGCAGCGAAAGTATACCGAGGAGCAATGGACAATCCTCAAATGCATACGGGAAGAAGATGAATCTCTGCCAAACTTCATCACTCGCTTCAACTCAAAGAAGTTAAGTTTGGGCAATATCAGCGAGGATCTTGTTCGCGCAGCCTTCATCCAGGGCGCGCAGGACCCAGAGCTTATCCGCACCCTAACGGGTAAAGATGGAATGCCATCCACATGGGATGGCATCATGACAGCAGCCAAACGCTATGCGGAAACGGAGAAGCAACTGGGTAGAGACCTTCCGCAGAGCACAAACCTTTACACCCAGAGGACGAGAGAGGACAACGTCCTCACCGCCCGATTGAACAAAAAACGGAAGCAAGGCATTTGGCAGTCAAGGGTAAACTTTGACACCTCATCCGGCTTACAGCACTGATTGGGTGAAAGGGATAATGTAAAGCTGCACCGGAACTCCAGATGGACGCCACTTACCAAAAGCGTCACTGACATATTTGCTACTGAAGAGCTCCCATGGCCAAAGCCTCCAGTAATCCGACATCGTCACGATGCTGATCGGAGCAAGTACTGTGACTATCACAGAACAAAAGGCCACAACACTGAAGAATGCATAGACGTAAAAGACATGGTCGAAACATTCGTCAGAGATGGGACGCTCGCGCACCTCGTGGCGAAATAAAAGCTAAGCAGGCAGGCAGGTGCGTGTGGAACCATGGCTGGGGTAAACACGAATAAAAAATCAGCTTCAATATGGAGACTACATGCTGCGTAAAGAACGAGATCCCGAAACAGGTGCGTGTCGGCTCGATGGCACTCCTGTCCCAACATGGAAGGGAGTTCAATTACACAGTTTGCATGTAATCAATTCCAATTTGTACAGAAAAGGCCAAGAGCCACTTCTAATGGAAATGATTCTCTTTCAAACGTCGAAGCTGACGATTTACATTTATACTTTTGTACACACTAATATGCCGGTTTTCACCGCATAATTACAAAAAACGTCATTGCATGGGAAGGCGGTCCTACCCGCACGAACCCAAAAAGCATGATAAACCTTCACGCAGGTCAGTTAAGAGGAAAAAAGTTACCATATGAAAGTGCTGGTCTATCCGCATGAATCATTCGAGGGAACTGCACCAACCTATCAACAACCGCGCGTGGGACGGTTCAAAATTCTTAAGAGGAAAAGGTAAACCTATACGCAGGTCAGATATGGGTAAAGTTATGCCATCCTACTAAGTGCAAGTGACGGGTCTACCCGCACAATCACGAAAGAGGAAGCAAAACTTCACACCTATTATCAGCCACGTTCAAAGGTTAACTTATCCTCAACAGGTAAACCTACACGCAGGTCAGATATGGGTAAAGTTATGCCATCCTACTAAGTGCAAGTGACGGGTCTACCCGCACAATCACGAAAGAGGAAGCAAAACTTTAACCCATCAACCACGTTCACAGGTTAACTTATTCTAAACACTTGGAAAATTGCTATTTTAAACTAAGTATGCAAGTCATAAGTTTATAAAGCAAAGAATCCAATGAAAGGAATAACAATCGTATATTTCAATGATATATTACAACAGTGGCCGGGTAACTACCCGCCTAAAAGAAATCTATACAAAGCTAAGTCTATCCTAGCAGTGGGAAGGGATCTTCAGGATCAGGCTTCAGGGCCACCTCCGCTTGGACCAGCACCGTCAGAGCGCGGCTGCCCAAGGAAAGCCTTAAGGATGTTTAGCCCATCATCAGCAGCAGCAGCTTCATTCACCTTCTCCACCACTGGATGCGGGAAGGCAGCGTACTGGTTCACAGCTTGGTCATAAGCAGCTTCAGTATTAACATTGAATAAAGGGAAGTTGGAGGGCGGAAAGCCTCTCTCAGCAAACCCTAGACCAAGCAGGAAGCCAGTCTTCTCCCCATCCTCATGAGAAGCGTTGAGGGCTGCGCTCATCGCATCGTCATAAGAGGTCTCTGAAAGGACCCGACGCACAACCTACAAAAGAATACAAGTTAGAACATTTTCTAATTACGAGCGGAAAGCGTAAAGAAAAAGATAAAGATACCTGAGGCAACGCTTCTCGAAGCAGCCATTGGAGGGTAGCTTGACTTTCTTTGTAAGCACGTTCGGCTCCGCTTTTATCAAGGTTGGCAAGTTGAACTTCCTTGGCGGCAGCCTCTTCGACGCTTTTGAGTTTCCTTTCAGTGCGGTCAAGCACCCCCCTCTGGTCAAGGATCTCCTGCAGCTTCTTGGCATCTTCCATTGCCAAGGCGTCATTAGCATGCTGAAGAGCCTTTAATTTGCATTTAAGCTGCTCATTCTCTTCGCGAAGCGGCTCAGCAACAGCTTCAGCCTTGGCAGCCCTCTCAGTTGAGTTTCGCGCAGTCTCCTTAGCCAGCCGAAGCTGTTCATTCACAGCTTGGGCAGCCTTGGAGCGGGCCTCGAGTCGCGCCTGGACTTCAACCTCGAGGGCCTTGAATGCTCTCTCCTTCTCGGCGGCGGCAGCGGCCAACTGCCGGTTCTCCTCCCGCAGAGCCCGCGTCTCAGATATTTCTTTGGCGCGAGCTGCTTTTAACTTGTCGTTTTCACGACAAAGCAGCTCGACGCGGGGCTGCATCCGGGCTTGGAGAACCCGAAGCTCATTGGTTAGCCTACCCTCCTGGTAGCTAGCCATGGCTTCCCCCAACGCACCATGAGGAGCAGCGTGGCGAGCCCAATCCACGCACTCCACAGGGGTGCGAAGGGTTGTTCCTCGGCGTATGTTCCATCTTGGAACATACACTTCATTGGAATCCGACACTGCAAAAGAAACAAAGGCAGTTAGGAAAAGATGACAAAAATATACAAAGGAAAAAGAACCCTACGTACCTGTAGGGTCAATAACAGGCCGATAGCCGCCAAACCCATCACCTGAACCTAAAGGAAATCCATCCAACAGGTCAGGCAGACGGGAAGGTGGCATAGATCGGCGGGAAGCCCGGCGCGTACCTGATGGTCCGGCCGTCGGTGCCGGTGGCGCAGGTATAGTGGCAGCCGCTGTGGTAGCCATTGTTGGCGTCGCCTCCTCAGCAACAGTAACCGCCGGCTCCGTGAAAGATGCTGTAAAAATTGCACTCACGGCCGGCGGAGACACCTTCTCAGCTGGAACAGCCTCAGGAAGGCTGGAACCAACGGAAGCAGGCGCAGACGCCTGGGTCGACGCCTCGGGAAGGCTGACCGAGCCTTCCCTCATTGGCGGGGGAATACTTGCTCCAACTCCACCCTGGAATGCGTCAGCATCCACACCTGCACAAGCAAAAGTTAGAAAAATTTATTTGAAACAACAAATCTAGACAAGAATTATGGGGGTACTTACGGGGTTTCTTGAGCTTGAACGTACGGACGAGCGGGGGCGAACCCGATGGAGCCGGCCTCTTGACACCGGTAACCGTCGTCGTCGCTGCCTCCCCGGAGGTAACAGCTACAGCCTCCGGAGCGGTGGTCTCCTCACCACCGGGCTTCCCCGCCACCTCTGCACTATCTGACTCCGAGTCAGATAGGACTACCGGGTCGGCCGTAGAGGCCACCTTCTCCTTGCCTTTCCCGACGGCAGCCTTTTTCTTCCGCACCAGTGGAGGACCTTCTGCGGATTCCTCAGAAGAAGAAATGTCAACTCCAGCAGCAGGCATAGCATTGAGAGGTTCAGGGTAGAAGATAGGCTTACCTGGCCGTCGGTGGCTCAGGATCTCTTGGCCTGGCGGGTAAACCTCCACGAACCGACCCGCGGTCTGCTCTAAGATGGGCAACTCGTTCTCGTCCAGAGCACGAGTACCCATCCGCGCGGGACCATCTTCCTCCCGCGGGTTCAGGAGCGACTGAAGATCGTTCCCCTCTGAAATCAACAAGAAAGTTAGAAAAAATCGAAGTCAGCAAAATGAAACAAGACGTACCATAAGGGACAGAGTTCGAACCATATTCAAGGACGATCGGAACCTTATCCGCATTCGCCGCCTTCCACACCCGGCTCATCCCCAGCATCACCATCGCCGACTCCGGAAAACGGAAAACCGGGGACTGGACCCGGGATATCTTCGAGAACCATTCCGCCTCCTCGTAGTTGAGGGCGGGAAGGTTCGGAAGCGCCTGGCCATTCTTGAACTTCATGGCGATGGGGATGGCGCGAGCGGATATGAAGAAGAACTCTCTTCTCCATGAGCGAAAACTCCGCTCGGTGGTACAAATCTTTAAACCCTTGATACGGGTTGTAAGAGTGTACCACCCCTGGATGCACCTCCAAGTGTAGAAGGTCATCAGACGGTCAAAGAGGGGCTCAAGGCCCAGTATCCGGCACACCCACTCAAAGTGCCGGACCTTGGCAATGGCCATGGGGTGCACCTCTGTCAGGTGCACACCGTGCCTCTCAAGAACACGGTACACAAACTTTGTCAACGGGAACCTAAGGTTCCCGTAGATAAAGAATGCAGCATAAACCCCGATCTTGCCACTAGGGGCATCGTACACAGTATGGTGGGGTTCAGGAAACTCAGCTCGAGAGACTCGAGCATGAACTTCCTGACGATATACTGGTACAGATCGACAGAAAGAGAACACTGGCACTCGCCAGCAGTCTTCTGATCGTCGGCATCATGAGAAGACATTTTTGCAGAAAGAGAAGTGATTTCGGGAAAATGCTTGCCTGAAAAAGGGGAGTATTTGCCGGAAATCACTAAGAAGAAGAAAGATGAAAGTGTGAATTACAAATAACCCTCTTCCCCTTTATATAGTAATCGCAATTAATGCGGTGAATTTAATGCGGAGGAGAGAGAAATCAAAGATGCAATGAAACTATGACACGTGGCAAAAAGCAGGCTGGCAACAGCTGTTGAAAGGACGTGTGCCAGTAATTTCGCGGCCACGCGCCCGAAAAATCACGCCCACGCGCCTGAAAAAGCGACTGGAATGACCATGTTCTGTCACGTCACCATAACTTCCTGCACGTCCTGACAGTCAGAAGAAACCGTTGCACGACGTTTCAGAGGTTTGGACTGTTCTTATCTTTCCACCAACTCTTCGAATTTCAAAATTCAAAATTTAAAAAATATTAAAAAGTAAGCGGGAAAATACCCCTTACCCCTTGGCAAACAAGTAACCGTTAGACGGATGCGGGTACAGTGTAAAGGCAAAACCCTTCACATACCTAGCACCCGCAGGGAATTGAAGCCAAGTAAACCTTGGCAAACAAGTAACCGTTAGACGGATGCGGGTACAGTGTAAAGGCAAAACCCTTCACATACCTAGCACCCGCAGGGAATTGAAGCCAAGTAAACCTTGGCAAACAAGTAACCGTTAGACGGATGCGGGTACAGTGTAAAGGCAAAACCCTTCACATACCTAGCACCCGCAGGGAATTGAAGCCAAGTAAACCTTGGAAGTAAAGTAACCGTAAGACGAGCGCTGGTACAGTGTTAAGGCAAAACCCTTCACATACCTAGCGCTCCGCTGGGAATTGAAACCAGGAAGGATCTTCTGGGCAATGCTTGCGGAAACGGAAATAACATCCCCGCATAGCGGGAACGTTGAGAACTACGTTGTTTGAAGCGCCAGAATGGAATTGATGGTTTTAACATAATTGATCACTATGTTCAAAACTACCAAAACCTCATGGAGAATCCACACAACTGGGACTCAATGCTCCTGACTTGCGAGGAGGTTACAGACCTACCCGCATCATACCCAAAGACCAAGCAGGAAACTCGGGCATTTCTGCAAGTGACAAGGACTTCCCATGGAAAACCTTACAAAACCCTTTTCAAAACCCTTTGCTTAAGTCCAAAAGTTCACCTCACTTTATTAAACACGCATGAGAAGAACATTGGACTGGGGGGACTTGAAGAGGTAGGTCCCAGCAGAGCCCAGTTGGACCCGCAAGACTCACCTTAAACAGGGACGTCTGCGCAGAGACCAACTGGATCCGCAGGACCAACCATGCTCAGAGAAGTGACGTCCTTACGCGCAGTATGCAAGCTGGTCCCGCAGGAAATGCCTCCCATGGTGAAGGACTCCGCCTGTTCCCGCAGCCTCGGATACAAGCCATGAGGGAAGGCCACCCGCGCAGCATGGCTACACGCACTAGGCACTTAACTCTCCCCAGTGTCACCTGAAGGAATGAGCAAAGGCGGGAGGGGGAAAACTCCCGCCTAAATGAGCCAGTCCGTATGATGGATGATCTTTTGTGTGATACCTGACGAGGTACAGACAAAAGATCTGACCAAGACTGCGACAGCTCACTGACAGCAGCATGGCAGACAGCACGCCACAGCACTGTGACCAATAGCCGCCGCCTACCCACCAACTCCTGCCATACCACGTGCCTAGCCTGTAGTTGGCACAAGAGGAAGAGTGCACGACACGCCTGCTCTGTGTCAGCCGCTACCTATCCACCACTCACAGGCAGGGCACGTGCATAGGTTACAGTTGGTAGCGTGTTGGGCCGGCTAAACCCCTTGGAAACCTACCTTCGGCTATAAATACCCCAATGGTATGATCATCTTACAACATCTTATCTTATCATATATACCTGATATCTGCTCTAGCAATCTCTTAATATACTTTTATATTTAAAGAGCAATCTAGTCTGATTCTCACGCCGGAGGGTGGTCACAAGGAGGAACCCCCCCCCCTTCTCAGTGACGAGCTCACGGTGTCTGTTTTGCAGGTTATCAGAAGAACCATCTTCCAAGGGTCTAACCCCTCGTGGGAAACAGCTCTCCAACCCCCAGGTTACCAGTAATCTGCCCGGGGTCTGGTTAGTGTTTCTTCAAAAAGGATAAGAGTTTGCATAATCCAACACCACTTGATATATACGCAAACCTAAATCATACCGGTACACCTACCGCCTTTTCGTGATTGTATGAGAAGTCATCATAGCCATTGTGTGAAGAGTATCTGATGTGTAAGACAAGTCCACACAACATCGGATCGGATTCTAATGGCTTTATCTTTGACTTGCATTGTATGTGTACGCGTACATGGTTCAACTTCACACAAACATTTGTATATAACAATAATCAAATGCAACGAGAGAAGATGCATGATTATGTGGTAAGAGTTTAAGATAATACATTTGAAGGACAAGTGTGTATTAGACTAACGTATTTATGGAAATCTCATACTTCTCGGCTAAAAGGTTTTGTATGATACGAGTATAACCACTAAATCTACTCATGTGTCAAAATTATATATATTTTTTTTTGCAAAGCAAGCAATAGATAATAAAGGGCATGTTACCTCCAGAAGCTGGAGGACAGCCAAAAAAATAGTACATCATGAATGAAAAAAGCACACAAACAACAATCAACAAAATTCAAAGCATTACACTAGAAAGAGACGACTCCGTTCAAACTCTCCAAGCTATCTCTTTGTGCAGCGAGCGAGACTCAATCCAACCAAATAAGTTAGTTTTAATCTAATTCAAAACTATGTCCATAGAGATAGTCGTATTTATGAAAATCTTCGCATTCCTTTACTTCCAAATGAACCAAATCGTAGAATAAATAATTGTCAAAAGAATCCTCTTCTCAGAAAATGTAGGCGGCTAGAAAAAGAAACAATAAATGACATCTTTCTTACAAATACCGAATTCAACCTCAATGGATAGGTACAAGTTTAAGGAATCACTTTACTCTTTAAAATACCTGACGATGTTATTTTTTATATTTATTTAAAAAATACATGCAATTGTTAAGCAACCAAAGTCCGAAGACATTATTAAAAACAAAACTGTTGGAATTAGCATCATTGTATGTTTCAAAATATTCATTCCGACTGTTATATCCTTTGTATACACGTAGATAGATAACTATAAATTTGTTTACTTGACTCAAATACTATTTTACCTAACCAATAGCTTTTTTCTAGTTTTTTATATAATAATAGTTATCAATAGTGGTAGATTCAAAAACTTTTAACCCTTTCTATTAGGTGACCAAATTTCGGTGTTCATAAGTCTATTACTCGATTTACAATATTTCAAGTCGCGTTGAGCCGTACTCAAACTAAACATATCACATGGACTAAAACCTATCGAATATAACACAAAAGAACTATTTTACACATAACAGTCTCCTTTCATCGTCAATATAGGCTATGAAGCATTATGGTAATCACAAATAGTTTAAATAAATCAAAATAAGTAAAAATGACTATCAAACAATTGTTTCCTTTATATAAACAAGCTTATCCGGATAAAATCAACCATCAACTTGAACCTTTGTGGAATCAGTATCATGACTACACTCTTATCCCCACAAGTATATGTTCACACTTCAGACATCATTGGTGCAAGCCACCTCATTAACCCAAACAAAACTAGCCCAACCCACACTCGTGTGCCACTCCTCCTCACACGTGCCACACACACCACGACAAAACCACACCTCCTTCCATCCCCGGGTCAAATCACGCCCCCGACTGCCACCTCACCTTATCCACGTGGCACACCATATATTGCTCCCTCTTTATCCATCCATCCAATATTATTAACCGGTTAGGGTATCCGAAGTGGGGGCGATAAATCAAGGGTGGTGTGACGATTTTTGTGGTGAACACTGCCTCCCCACAGAGCCGGCTCCAAAAATACGAAATTTTTCTTGGGCCAAAGACAAAATTTTTTTTGAGCCTTAATAAAAGAAACATTTTTTTTTGTTTAAACAATTCAATTTTAAGTGACTTACTTACTACTTAGTTATGATTTGAGTTGTTTGAAAAACTTGTGTATAAAATAAACATAAAAATGTATCAACTAAGACTAGAACCCACAACCTCTTGTTTAGATGTCATATCTCTTTGCCACTAGACCAAGCTAGTGGTTATGAAATTATGTTGAAACATTGATTTTACATAATTTTATTTTTATAAAAATACATAAAAAAATATCTAAATTTTTTTCAGGCCTAGCGGGGTGTTGGGCCTGTGGCCGTCGACTACCCAGCCACACCCCTAGGCCGGCCCTGCCTCCCCAAGTGATAATAGGGGGAGGGGGCGATGACTATTTGTCGCCGATGTTTATTATTATTATATTGTGTGTGATATATATAGAGAAAAAATATAATACAATAATTGCTTAATGTATATTAGTTACAATAATCCTTGTATTCATGAAATCGATCCATGAAATCACATCACAAGATATCGAAATCGTCAATACATATCCAGTTAATCATTGGTTCACCGAAATAAACAGTTTTGGATTGTTAATCGATCAATTTTTTACTTTTCTTCACGAAAACCGTTTTCTAGCGTTTTAGGTTTTGGCTGAACGTTTTAGGTTTTTGGCTGAGCGTTTTAGTTTTTGACTGAGCGTTTTAGTATTTTTGCCTTTGAGTGTGTCGCCTATATCGTACGTTAAACAATTATTGTACAATAACCTCACCCTATATATATAGGATGGATATTTTGAGAACCTTGATTAGTTGCAAGAACTTTAAGAACTCAATTTTGAACCACGCATTTAATTAAATAATATGAAATATGTGGTTGAGATTAAATGTAATTAAAAAATGAATCAGGAGAGAGAATAAATATTTTTGATGATTACACAAATTTAAATGTTGGTGTAAAAAAATAATGTAATTTTTTATACATTACTTACACTTACGTATTACACATGTGTAAAAAAAATTCAAAAATTAAAATTGTTACGTTAAGTTTTGTCGAGTTCTTAAAACTTAAAGCGGTTCTAAAAAAATCAATCATATATATGTGTATGTATATATATATGATTCTACAACATCATTATACACTTAAAACAAAAACTCACAATTTGCTAACTAGACGTCATATTACGCAAATCGATTAATTTTATAGCCCCGCTACAATAGCCTTAACATTGACTGCCACCATTATCCACGTGGCACACCATAAATTGCTCCCTCTTTATCCATCCATCCATCCATCCAATATTATTATTATTAACCAGTTAACATTCAACATTTAACAGACTTTTTAACAGTTAACAAACTTCCGTTAACTTAACAATAATAATAATATCCAGAGAGAAAGTTGTTATTTGTTGTTCATCATACTGGAGACATATCACATATCATCTAGGGTTTGTGAAATCCGAATCAGATTACAATAACAACACGTTGATTATTTCGTGTTATAAATGGCTACGCCATTGACCGGATTGCAGCATCGGGACGGCGGCGGAGTGGCGGTGATGACGGCGGCATCCGGCGGAGGAACGGCAACGGTGAGCCAGATCGATCCGTCGAGCAGTACAAAGCCGGCGAAGAAGCAGAGTTCACCGGTGCATATATTTCTGTACTTTCATAAGGCGATACGGTTGGAATTAGATGCGTTACATCAGTCCGCTATGTATTTTGCGACGAATTCTCATGTGGAGATTGAGCCTCTGCTTAAGCGGTATCATTTTCTTCGGTCGATTTATAAGCATCACTGCAATGCTGAAGATGAGGTTTGTGTTTTAATTGACCTAAATTGTTAACCTCAATTTGTTTATTATTGATGGAATTGATTTGACATATACGGTTAAAGTGTGCCCTAGGTTTATCTGTTAACATAGAGATTAAAAAAATAAGGTTCAAGGTGAGGTAAATTATGAGAAATAATACATGTGTGGTGGTGTTTAAGCTTTAAAGCTAAGCTTAATGGTCAAAATGATAACAAAATATGTTCATATTTAGGTTTGTGATATGTTTCGTGTTATTTTTTATCATAGTTGTTAACAGCGAATGGCGGTGAATAGCGACGGGTCTCCAACGGTAAATGGCTATCACTATTTCATGTTTAGCGATAAAGGAGTAGAAAATTTTTAAGCAAGTAATTAGGGTTTATATTCACAAAATAAGCTTTTACAGTGGAACTTGTGGAAGGTGCAGCTGTTTGGTCGATAAACAAGACTAAAAAATAGGTTTTTTTCACAAATTTTATATTAAAAATAAAAAAAAAACCTAAATACCGCTATAATCACGCTAAACGACCGATATTTAGTATATACTATATAGCGGCCTATAGCCGCATCGCTACGTAGTGTGCTATAGCGCCCGCTATCACCGCTATTGACAACTATGTTTTTGATAGTGATGATGATTTTGTTTTGGGGAATATTTGGGGAATATAAGTTAAATAGCTGTGAAAATGAGAACTATTAAAACAATTAACGAGATGCTAAACTAGCGATAGAGCTAGTTTTTGCAAACGGTTTATTAATGTATATGATTGGTGGAATTATTTTTAACATACACGGTTAAAGTGTGCGCTAGGTTTATCTGTTTCTATGTGCATCCTGTTTTACTTGAGATTAGAAAAATAAGGTTGAAGGTGAGGTAAATTATGAGAAATAATATAAGTGTGGTGGTGTTAAAGTTTTAAAGCTAACTTTAATGGTTAAAATGGCAGTTTGTTGCAAGTTTAGGAATGTGAATATGTGTATGTTTTGGTTTGTGATTGGAGTACCGTGTAGAAATGTGTTCGATGCGCTTGATGATAATTTTTTGATAGTGGTGATGATTTTGTTGGGGGAATATAAGTTAAATAGCTGTAAAGATGAGAACTATTAAATAACAATAAATGAGATGCTAAACTAACGATAGAGCTAATCTTTGCGAACGATTCGTTTTTAATCTCCTTAGTAACTGCGGAATTGTGATTTAATTGATGATCAGTGCCCTAGGTTTATCTGGTTCTGTGTGCATCTTGTTTTACTTGACATAAAACAGGTGGTTAACATAGAGATTAAAAAAATAAGTTTGAAGGTGAGGTAAATTATGAGAAATAATATATTTATGGTGGTGTTTAAACTTTAAAGCAAGTATAATTTTGTTTGTGGTGGTGCATATTTAGGTTTGTGATTGGACTGTTTAGAAACGTATTAGATATGTTTCATGCTAATTTTGTTTGGGTAATATAAGTTAAGTAGCTGTAAAGGTGAGAAGTATTAAAAAACAATAAATGAGATGCTAAACTAGTGACTGGGGTAATTTTTGCGAGGGATTTATTGTTGATCTTCGTAACAACTGAATTATGATTTAATTGATGATCAGTTAGGGGTGAGGGATTTGTCATTAATATCAATTCTGAAATGAAGAATCATACTTAGACACAGCCTTGTTAAAGATGATTAGTCAAGGTTATTAAATTGCTTCCGTTGTATTTAATGTAGATTAATATTACTTTACTGAGTCGGAAAATTGATGATAGTAATATAAAAGGAAAAACTCCAGATCAGGAAGTAAAAAAAATTAATATAAATTTCATTGGTTACGGAGGTCGTATCTGTTTTCTTAGGATTAGATTACATATTGTATTTCGTTATACAAAAACTAGGAAGAGCCTTTGAATGCTAATATAAGTCTGGCGGTCTGGCCTCTTTTTATCTTTTTTTGTCAGTAATATACGATTTAGGAAAGATGATTAAAAAGGGGATTCAGACTTAGGATAGATACCATACAAGCGACTTGAGTTCTATGGGATTCTTTATTTTTTAGCCCATACGTGTTGACAATGTGGTGTCTAAGAAGCATGAGAATGGGTAGAGCTGGTTTTGGCACAGATGTCCACACATACATTTTAAATAAAATAAAGACGATAACTTAATGGCTCGAGTAACTTTTAGGTAATACAAAGTAATCCATCAAAGTAGTCGCTCATTGGCATCCTTTGTAGATGTTCTTCACTAAAACTATGTGAAACTAAGATTGAGAGCCTTTCAAAGATCTTTTAGAGTTTAATTTGGCAACCTTTTTGGCATTAAAAGCATTTTGAATCCAAACAATGAAATCCTTGTGTTGTCTGAAAGGGCAGGCCTCTACTGTAGGCTGTAGCATCCCATTTTTATGGTAGTTTCTTATTGCTAGATCTATGCTATTTCTTTATAATGTACTCAGCAATTAGTTTTCAGTTAATCTTCTTAATATCAAATTTAGCAACTTTATATTCCTGATCCAAGCCATTGAAATTTTCTTTCAGGGAACTGCATATCATTTCATTTCCCGTTACTGTGATTTTTATCTGGAAGATGACTCACAAAGTAACTTTTTATTACCTTTTCGCTTTTGCGTTGACAGGTTATTTTTCCAGCTCTTGATATCCGTGTCAAGAATGTGGCTCGAACTTATTCTCTTGAGCATGAAGGCGAAAGTGCCATATTTGACCAACTCTTTGCATTACTGGATTCAGATATGCAAAATAAAGAAAGCTTTAGAAGAGAATTAGCATCCTGCACAGGAGCCCTTCTAACATCAATTACTCAGCACATGTCCAAGGAAGAGGAACAGGTCATACCGTTGCTTGTTGAAAAATTTTCATTTGAAGAACAAGCTTCTTTAGTTTGGCAGTTTTTATGCAGCATTCCTGTAAACATGATGGCGGAGTTTCTTCCATGGCTTTCGGCCTCGGTATCTCCCGATGAACGCCAAGAAATGCGTAATTGTTTATGCCGAGTAATCCCGGAAGAAAAGCTTCTTCAACAGGTGATTTTATAATCTTCAAAGATTATATATTTATGTTTAAGGGGGAATTTCATACATGCCCTTATAAACTTGTGAAATATCATATATACCCAATTCAATCTTAATTTATCATATATGCTCTTAAAAACTAGCTAAGTTATCATATTTACCCATTTCATTAAAAACAATTCAACAATGACCATTTACCCTTATTTTTCTAAAGATTAGAAATTTCATATATGCCCGTTTTCAACCTTAATATATATTTATCTTTAAACAATATTTCTCAAAATATGAAACTTATCTATTTACATAAAAAACAAGTCTTCCCTGAAGAAAAGCTTCTTCAACAGGTGATTTTTTAATTTTTAAAGATTATCTATTTATATTTAAGGGGGAATTTCATGGTTATTTATTTATATTTATGGGGGAATTTCATAAATGCCCTTATAAACTTGTGAAATATCATATATATCCAATCCAAACTTAATTTATCATATATGCTCTTAAAACTAGCTTAAATATCATATTTACGTATTTCATTTAAAAGAATTCAACAATGACCTTCTTACCCTTATTTTTCTAAAGATTAAAAGTTTCATATCTACCCATTTTCAACCTTAATATATATTTATCTATAAACAGTATTTTTCTCCCAATATGAAACTTATTTATTTATATTTATATTAAAACAAGTCATATTGAACCTTTTTACTTTCCTTATTAAACTTCAGGTTAAAAATGGGTAAATAAGAAATTTTAAAGTTTCAGAAAAATAAGGGTAAAATAGTCATTTTGAATTGTTTTAATGAAATGGATAAATACGATATTTTAACTAGTTTTTAAGAGCATATATGATAAATTAAGTTTGGATTGGGTATATACAGTATACCATAAGTTTGTAAGGGTATACATGAAATTCTTCCTATGAATAATTATTTAACAGTTTAAAAGGTTTCAATCATCCCTTCTGATAAATAATATGCTCGTGTTCTTAAAGATTATATTCACGTGGATGGACGGTGTCAATGGTTTCAAGAAACGAAAAAAATTAGAAGATGATGTCACGTATCAGTGTTCTCCGATGGCTGAAGGAAGCTGTGCATGCTCATCTTCTCGACCCAGTAAACAAGAATCTTTTTTAAGGTCTTCAGACTCATCTCTAGATAGTCCAGTTGATGAAATATTGCACTGGCACAAAGCTATAAAAAAGGAATTAGTTGATATAGCTGAAGCTGCTAGAAGGATACAATTATCTGGGGATTTTTCAGATTTGTCTGCATTTAATAAAAGACTGCAGTTTATTGCAGAAGTTTGCATATTCCATAGGTAATAAAACATAAATCACATAACATAACATCTTTCCATTATTATAATGTTTTGATATTATTTTTTACACTTTTGGTGCAGCATTGCAGAAGACAAAGTTATATTCCCTGCTGTAGATGCTGAGCTGTCATTTGCCAAGGAGCATGCAGAAGAGGAAAGTGAATTTGACAAATTTAGATGCCTGATTGAAAATATCGAAAATGATGGAGCAAACTCATCTTCATCTGAATTTTGTTCCAAATTGTGCTCACATGCTGATCATATCATGACTATAATTGATAACCACTTCAAAACTGAAGAACTTCAGGTAACCAACCAACCTTACACACAAAAGAGAACATTTTTTCTCTCTCACTATTTTACCTTCTGCAACTAACTTTTCTTTTATTCATCATAGGTTCTCCCACTTGCACGCAAGCATTTTAGTCCCAAAAAGCAACGAGAGCTTCTATACCAAAGTTTATGTGTGATGCCTTTGAGATTAATCGAGTGTGTGTTACCATGGTTAGTTGGATCACTTACTGAAGAAGAAGCAAAATCGTTTCTTCATAACATGCATATGGCAGGTATGTATCTCTCCTTTTAATATTTACTAGGCTTGTAAAGGAAGAGAATGGAGCATGTTCATGTTTGTTAGTTTAACTTTAACCGAACAAATGATCGAACATGGGCAATTAAACGAGCAGGGTTTTATTGTTCGTCACGTTTGTTAAGAAAATGAATATGCTTGTTTGTTTATGTTCTTGAGTTAACAGTATAAACGAACGGTTTCATAAATGTAAACGAACAAACATAACTGAACATTAAGTAATGAACATATATGAACGAATTTAAAATAATGAACGTTCGCGAACATAATGAGCGAACTGGACGTGTTAATGTCTGTTTGTTTAACTAAATGATCAAAAATTTTTGTTCATGTTCGTTCGTTTATAAAATAAAAGAACATCCCGCCAAATGGTTCACGAAGTGTTCACTGAACGCTCTGTTTGTTTACAAAAAATAAATTTTTATGTCATTTGTTGCTAATTAGCAAATTCATTAACTTAGTATGGTGTTTTGGTTAGCCCCTGCTTTGGATAATGCTCTCGTGACACTCTTTTTGGGTTGGGCCTGCAAAGCCCGACCACGCGAAACATGTTTATCTTCTGGTGCAACCGGATGCTGTCCCGCAAAAGCATTTCTAGAAGAAAGTGATGGGTCGGGCCCATCTTTATGTCCATGCAACCCGCCAACCAAACGGCCCGGTTCCACTTCACGAAAAGAAAGCAACGGTAGTACCGGAACCCTAACCGTTGAAGTAAAGCAATCTTGTTGTGTTCCGGGGCTTGGGATGAACAGTAACAAATTAGTAGCGGGTCCCACAAAATCTTTACGGTCTTTATCATTCGGCCCGTCTGCTCCTTCGTTAACTTCCAGCCTTTTTCACTGGGAAACAGGCATAAGTTTGATAGACGAGGGTACAGGCCGACCAATCGATACAATTTTCAAATTCCATAAAGCGATTCGTAAGGATTTGGAGTTTTTAGACGTTGAGTCGGGAAAACTAAACGAGTCAAACGAGAATTTTTTACATCAGTTTAATGGTAGGTTTCGTTTGTTATGGGGTTTATATCGAGCACACAGTAACGCGGAGGATGATATTGTGTTTCCCGCGTTAGAATCAAAGGAAACGTTACATAACGTGAGTCACTCGTACACATTAGACCACAAGCAAGAAGAAAAGCTTTTTGAGGATATATCAACTTCACTTTTTGAACTTTGTGAACTTCATGACAAAAGTAAATCTGTTTCTTCCAACAGTAATGATACTTTGAGAAATTATGCTGAGCTGGCAACTAAGGTTCAAGGGATGTGTAAGTCCATTAGGGTGACACTAGATCAGCATATTTTGCGTGAAGAATATGAACTTTGGCCTTTGTTTGATAGACATTTTTCTGTTGAGGAACAAGATAAGCTTGTGGGCCGGATAATTGGTACCACGGGTGCTGAGGTGTTGCAGTCGATGTTGCCATGGGTAACATCCGTACTTACTCAGGAGGAACAGAACACAATGATGGACACGTGGAAACAAGCTACTAAAAATACTATGTTTACAGAGTGGCTTAATGAATGGTGGGAAGGATCTTCCCCGTCTTCCGAGGCGTCACCATCCGAATCAGATAAAAATATGTCACAAGGTTTGTTATTTGGCTTCTACAATTTTTTTATATTTTTATTTGATGACATGGCAGCTGACATGTCTGCAACTTTTGACCATGTTACTTATTTCTTGACAAACGTTTGATGTCTTTTTTTTTAATCTAAATGTGTATTTCTGTTATTATAATGATATTCATACATTTAGTATGACATGGCAGCTGACAAGTCTGGAACTTTTGACCATGTTAACTTCTATGTGACACTTGATAACCCGTTATTACCTGAACTAGTTTTTGAACATTTGATGTTTCTTTTGGTTTAAGTATGTTTTTTCTGTTCTTATAATGATATTCATACATTTAGGATCCGAGTCACATGAAGCCTTGGATTCAAATGATTATACCTTCAAGCCTGGGTGGAAGGATATATTTCGGATGAATCAAAACGAGCTCGAATCAGAGATAAGAAAAGTTTCTAGGGATCCGACTCTTGATCCCAGAAGGAAGGCTTACCTCATTCAAAACCTTATGACCAGGTGTGTTTTTCTTTTTGTTATTTTTCATTTATTTAAAATTCTTAGTGTTGGCAAGATGGTTGGGTTGAAACTGCTACCTGTCAAATGTATACGTTCTTGTTGACTTATTTATGTAACGATTAATGCAGTCGTTGGATTGCTGCTCAGCAGAAGTTACCTCAAGAAAGAAAAGGTGACATGTTAGATGGTGAAGGTCTTCATGGATGCTCGCCTTCATTCCGTGATGCAGAAAAACAAGTATTTGGCTGTGAACATTATAAACGCAACTGCAAGCTTCGTGCTGCTTGTTGTCAAAAGCTATTTACATGCAGGTTCTGCCATGATAATGTCAGTGACCACACAATGGACAGGTAACCTGATAATAGTTTAATGTATCATTTCTTTTGGATTTAGTTGAATAATAGTAGTAATTATAAAACTTTTTTGCTATATCAGGAAAGCTACAACTGAAATGATGTGTATGAACTGCTTGAAAGTTCAACCTGTTGGACCAATCTGCTCAACTCCATCTTGCAATGGACTTTCCATGGCAAAATATTATTGTAGCTACTGCAAGTTCTTTGATGACGAAAGGTGAATATTTAAGATTAAACAATTAAACAACATTTTCACAAGTTATTATTTTATTTTATTTTGTTTTATTTTTTTAATTTCAGGACTGTGTATCATTGCCCGTTTTGCAATTTGTGTCGGCTTGGAAAGGGGCTAGGGATCGACTTCTTTCATTGCATGACATGCAACTACTGTTTGGGGATAAAGTTAGTGGATCATAAGTGTCGGGAGAAAGGTTTAGAGACGAACTGCCCTATTTGCTGTGATTTTTTGTTTACATCAAGTGCAGCGGTCCGGGCACTTCCTTGTGGTCATTTTATGCACTCGGCTTGCTTCCAGGTAGCAACCTGTTACAAATTTTCCTATTTTTCTTTTCATTATCCAAAACTTTTTATGATGAGTTATTGTTGGTTTTATCTCTTATAGGCATACGCGTGCACACACTACATTTGTCCAATATGCAGCAAATCCATGGGAGATATGTCGGTAAGTCAAGATAACCTATAACTGATATATCCAACATAATTGAACAGAAATAACTGAGCCCAACCCAAAATTGATGGCTTGGTTTTATGTTATTTTTTTCCAAACCCAATTTTTTGTTTCAGTTTCGGTTTTGCATGTACCAAAAATCGAAAAAGCCGACTTTTGTTATTAAGTTTGTGTATTATAATTTTTATTTTTGAATGTTAAGTAATTTATAATAAAGTTATAAATGGTGCTGCCCAAAAATTTTAGACACAAATGTGTAATAATCTAATTAATCGTTAATTATTAAAAAGTTTAGGGTCAAATTCATTATTTTGGGCAAAAGCAAAAAAAAATATTTAAGCCTGAAATGGCAAGACTGAGAAAACTGAAACCAAACGGTTTTGAAACATTCCGATACCGAATTTTCGGTTTTTGAAGGTCCAGTTTTTGGAATTGATGAAATATTTTGTCTTGAAGGTATATTTTGGTATGCTTGATGCTTTAATGGCTTCTGAGGTGCTTCCAGAAGAGTATAGAAACCGCTGTCAGGTGAAGTTTTTTAAACTTTAGTTCCATTTTAACAAAATTTTATTAGCATGTTCTGTATACTCACTTTTGCTAAAATTTATTCAGGATATACTATGCAACGACTGTGACAAAAAAGGCAGTGCTCCTTTTCACTGGCTTTACCACAAGTGTGGTTCCTGCGGATCTTACAACACCCGCGTAATTAAGGTCGATTCAGTTGCTGATTGTTCAAACTAGAAGGTAAAATTGTGTAAATACAGTAGAGAGTTGAGGACATCTTTTTTTTAACTTCATGTTCTATATATATAAAGGCAGGACAGTTTTATAAGCGGTTTTGTACGACGGGTCATGATTGATCCTGACATTTTGTTTTCAGAGCATTTGCTAAGAGACATGTTATGCTTATTTTGGTTACTACAAATCATATAACAGCCAGTTTTGTTACAAAGTAAGTACTTTTATAAAACTTGCTTACTTAAAATGGCTAAATGGGTAAGCACCTTCTCTACACCACTACCGTCACTGCTATTACCTTTGCCAACACTATCGTCGTTGCAGACACCTTAGTCACCACTATATGCAAACACCTTCGTCACCATCGCAAAACCATTGTTGCCACCTTGTCGAATTCGTCAACACCACCATTGTTATATCAAATATATTTTAGCGTAGTCATCATCATTTCAAATTCCACAGCAGGGTCACTAAACCACAATGGCAACGCTGTGGCCGCCACCTCATGAATCTTAGGAGAAGTGAAGGAGAAGTGTTTGTGTGTGTTTTGAGTGTGTGGAGGCAAAATTGGAGATGAGGGGTTTAAGGAGATTAAATACTCCAAGCTCATGAATCTTAGGCTCATTTACACCTTAAGTCTATAATTAACTCTAAGTCCATTTTACTTGAGCCCACATCTCATTCACTATTATTTTGTTTTATTTAATCGTAAATAAATAATAACACACAATTAATTAATAAAATTTCTTTATATATTATTTTTAAAAGCAGGATGCAAGAGCATCCAGAGTTCAAGGTTCAACCATCTTTAACATCAGCAAAGTATACATTCATGACATCATTTTGAACTCTCATATCCATAAGATGAATCATCATTTAATTAAAAAAAAATGATCAAGTTATAACAGAGAGGCGGGTAAGTGGGCAACAAGCTGCGCCGCCACCCCCTTTTGAATGGTAAAACCGATCCTACTGAAAACATAGTTATCGTTCTTCGGTATCGTTGAGTTACCACTGGCGTATCATCTTTTTTTTTATTATGGACATTTCCTTTTAAGGTGTGTTTCTGAATTACATACAAAACATTTTCTCTTCACTTTGGACTTGGATCTTGAACTAGATCTCCCCCCCCCCCCCCACCCCACCCCCCTCTTTTTTTTCTAACTTCTTTGATATAATCTTACTCTCACCACCAACCATTCTCCACCTTCATCCTTAGATCAAATCTTTTCTTCAATTCTTTGGAATTTAAGGCTGCTAACACTTCTTCCATGTAGCTATGGAATGAAAGTACGACGTGAGTTCATTCGCTAGATTTATTGATTCTTTTTTTCAACTTTTCTGTCTTCAAAACCGAGCCGACGTGAGGGATAAAGCCCACAAGTTAAATATAAATATTTCCGGTAATTCGGTAGACCCTCTGACACCCTGTAGATCCGCTTATGATTAACATACACCAACTCGATTCATGCTTATATGCGGCTTCACCATCACATATAAACGTGGCGTTTCCTGTTGAGTTAAACATTACATTTTTTTTCACCATCACAATCAAAAGCGATAAAGAATCATCAATGATAATCATTCGCGCGATAATATATGATAAAGAAATCATCAAATTACAAAACGATTACAACTCTTCACCATAAATTTTTAAACACCACAAAATGTGTTTGAATTAACCATAATCAGGTAGGGATATGACCAAATGGTACCGGTGTACCATCCCTATAATCAAGTACTAATTTTAACAAATAACAAGAAAGTTAACAACAATGATGAACTCATAAATAAAGTTAGGTTAAACAAGTTAATCAGTGATCGCATCATTATCACCCTCCATTATCGATACACCGATGAACTTGAATAGATCAACTGTCGCCCACGCATACCCACCATCGCCCCAATCTGCTCCCCGTGAGTTCTTCAACTCGACACTCAAATCCTTTATCCTAGGATTGTCAACCATAGTATATATTCCTGTAATCAACATTGCATGTTTTATATAATTTTGAGGAAGGATGTCTTTTGTGCTATTAAATGCACCCCAAGGTTACGCATATTAGCTTGGAAAGCAACTTCATTTCTTTCAAAAGAACCCATTTGATGGCAAAATGCTATCAGTGGGTACCGACGCCCTCCAGGACCAAAGTTTTCTTTTAACTTTGCAACAATTTCGCCATCTCCCTCCACATACCCAAAATCCTCAACTCTATATCTTCTACTGTTATCTTTGTATTGAAAATTCTTGACCGACTCATATAGGGGTTCGGAATACTCGTGTTCTTCAAGCTCTCCATCCATAACTACGCGCGCCGCTCCAACAGGTGAAATACCGTCCGACCTCATTATACTAAATAAAGCGTTTGGTGACAAATGTAGGTTTTCATCGCGCATTCTCATGCGGTTGATAATTGTTAGCATATGTGTCATGCTATTGGCTACACTTGATTCTTTTTGTTGGGTCCATACATCCGGATAGACATTTCTCACCGAGTAAAGAAACCCTTTTTGGTTTGGACCAAGTCTGTCAATGGGAAAAATAAACATTAGATAGATAAATAATTATATATGTTAAAATAAAAAATCAAGTCAAACAAAAAAATAAATTACACTTCGTTCCCCAATAGTTTTGCATGTGGATTCATGAGCAGGGGCGGACCCACATAGTGTGGATCGGGGTCCCGGGACACCAATGTTTTTTAAAAATTTATTAGAAGCGGTATATTAAATTGTTTAAGGACCCCATAAGATTTAATACTTGGAACCCATACTATTAATGTTGATGTGGTCTGGTGGAAAGTCCCTTGTTTTATCTTTGAAAGGTCATGGGTTCAAGTCTTACAAGGCTCAGTTTTTGGTTTTTTGTGTTAATTTTTAGTGTTAATCAATCATTTGATTGCTAATGTTGCAATGATAACTTTGGAAACATTCAAACACCTCTAAAATACATATCATTGTTTTCAACTTTATGCATGGTTTCTTTAGAAACATTCAAACACTTTAAAATATCAGTTTTATTTTTCACTAGTTTAAGTTAATGGTTTTCAACACATGCTTATGAAAGGGTGGATCTAGGTTCTATCTCAAAAATGTTTAAGAAAGGGAAAACAAAGTGTTTATGTGTCAACCCGACCCATTTTGACCCGTTCAGGTAGTGATGATTGAAAAGAAAGTTTTATTATGATATTGTTTTTTATTATGTTCTTCGCCTCGACCCGACCTGAACAACGACCGACCCGAAAAATTTAAACACCAAAAATATGGGACCCCATTGGCAAAAAATCCTGGGTCCGCCACTGTTCATGAGTAGAGTCTCTCCAACACAGGTCCGAAGGAAATCTGCAGCATTATGTTGCGTCAAAAAAGATGGAAACCATAAACAATTAAGTATGTGGGTGCCATATAACTAGGCTGTGATTATGTAAATGAACCGAACGCTCAACGGTCCGTGAACCGTTTGGGGAAGTTCGTTTATTTTAATAAACGAACTAACATGAATACAAAATTTGTGTTCGTTTAATTAAACGAACGAACATGAACACATGTTCTGTTCGTTCGTTTATGTTCATGAACGTTCGTTTATGTTCGTCAATTTATGTTCCTTTATGTAAATAATTAAATATTATTCAGATGAATCGTCTACTTAAAGGTTTTATATTTGTTAATTTGTGTTTATTTTAGTGTTTTCATATACGTTTGTTAATGTTTGTTTGTGTTCATTACATTTATTCATATATGTTCATTTATGTTTGTTTACCACATGGGAAAACAATAACGAAGTTTGATGTCGTAGACCTAGGATGAGCAAATTGGGATATCGTTGGTATCAAGTTATGAGTTTTCGGTACCGGTAATTCCCGAATTTTGAATGAAATACAGGTAACGGAGCTAAATTTTTTCAAACTTTACCGTCCCTAGCTCAGATCTGAACTCTACGGACCTGCAAGCAAGAAGTGTGATTTACTTTAATTAGGACTTTTACTTGTTTTTATATGCTATTTAATGCAATTAGATAAAGAGAATCTAACCCAAGCCAAACATTAAATTAATCTTAATCAGTGTTTATAATTAAATGTAAATTATTATTAGATATAATAATTGTCACATGTAAACTAAAATAAAGGGATCTCTTCCTGCCGTCCACGTGTGTAATTAAAACAATAAAATTAAGAGATTAACACGTGTGTGTGTGTGTGTAGCTCACTCTTTGGATCTAAAAAGGTATGTATGTATTTTGTCTTAAAATCATACAATTAATTATAGATTTTGTAAGGCTCTTAAAAATCATCTTTCACAAAGGAAACAAAACATATAATAAAACAAAATGGGGGACCATTGAAGTAAAAAAAAATGGAACTTTGTATAAGAGACAAAATGGAGACAAAATGGAGACAACACATGAAACATGTAGGAAAGAAAGAAAGTAACACTAGTTCATATACCTTAGAATGAAGAAGAATCAAAGAAGCTTCAGATCTTGCTTTTTTTTAAGTGCGACTGTAAGAACAAGATGACCTAATTACTTTCAAGTTTCAAGTGTAACATTTCAACACATTCAGTGGGCCGGCCTTGGACGAAACACATTGGGCCGGACGAAAATAAAAATGGGCCATCAAGGGTTGTGAATGAAGGGAACCGTCTCTGAGAGGTGAAAACAAAAAAACCGAAACCGGTTTTTTATACCCGGGTGTTTAATACGAACCCGTATCCATAGGGTACGGATAGGGTATGCATTTCAGTATAAAAAAAAATACCCGAACCGGACCCGATTTGTACCCGGTAATACCCGAAAACCGAAACCGGTTCCATACCCGGAACCGGGTTTTTCAAATACCCGATCTATACCTCGAAAAATACGCAACCCTTTAAAAAGTTCAATCTATACTAGGAAAAAACTCGAAAAAAAACCCTGAAATTGGCTTTTTAAATACTCGGAAATAGGGTATTCATATACCCGGTTTTAGAATACTCGTTCTATACTCGACCCGAACCCGGTACATAGGGTATGGTTTTTATAAGCAATACCAAGACCTGAACCCGACCTGGGTATTGTCATTTGCCAATACCCGATTTTCTAATACTCAGTCATATCCAAACCCAGTTTCATACCTGAAACCGGGGAAATTGAAAAACCCGATCTGTCCACCTCTACCATCTCTTTTTTCTTATTATACTAAAAAAAATATAAATAAGTAAGGCTCAAACCTCCTCTATCAAACAAAATATGTTAGCGCGATAAGTTTGCAAGTGTTCGGTTCACCAATTAATTTCCATCTTGACAAATCCAAATAATTCTTAAATACTAGAGTTCCCGGACAATATCATGTGTTTTTATTGTTGTGTTTAATCAATTTTTTTCCTTGTTTTAGGTGACTTAAATAGCATAAATACAAAAAAAAAACACGCCAAAGATTTATGTTTGTTAACTAAACATATTTTTATCGACTCACTTTGACCCGACTTGTTTTGACTCCACATAATTTATGTACCTGCTGACAAAAGTGTCTGGTCCGGATACTAAAATTGGAAGCCTAAAACTTTGCCCCCAATGTACCCTTGGACCCCCCGCTATATTAGATCAAACGAGCTCACATAAACAGAATCAACTTTAACTCGCTTAACCTCATATTATATAATATAATAGTTTGCAGGTCTAATTTTGGCCTTCTCGGAATCACAAAACACAGCCACAGGCGATATGATATAGCCTTTAACTTAAGATACATTACATATACAGAAATATGGCATAATAATATGAAACATCATTACATAACATGAGCTAGCTGGTTACAAAATCACAAAAAGATTCTCCTAGTTTGGCGTTAGAAGATCCAGCAAAATAATTACAGTCATAAGTCAAACAAAATACATCAGGTAAGTATAAACTACAGCTCAAAAGCCAAACCAAATACCAGCTCATCCTGTCTGCGAACGGGGTCAAGAATCTGGATATTCCGGTATGTTAATATCCCCCACACTGGCAATGTCGCGTATGCATGCGAGCATCCACTCAATCTGTCGCGAACTCAGATTCTTGCTACTGTCTAAAAAAGGTGGCCAAAACGGTAAATGTTAGTATTCTTCTTTTCTTTTCTCTTCCTAGCTTTTACATGTAATCAATGTGTTGAACAAGATTAGAAGAAACTATATCAAATCCAAATATCTGAATGAATCAATTTAGGATTTGAAATACGATACCTTTATCTTCGGGAATTTGACCACAGTCCGTAATGCGCACCACCCCAGAAGATATTCCGATCTGGCTCATACGCTTAATGGTTGACATCCCTTGTATTACCTTCCCAAAAACTACATGAGACCTGCCACATAACCGATTAAACAAGGGTTATAAGGCTTATCTCATAAATTTCTAATGAAACAACTAAATCAGTTTATGTTATTATAAACTTATAATATGAGCCACCACCGAATGTTGATTTTGAAAGACGCTTCCTAAAAGAGAAATTGACTTGAAATGCATCCATTGAAAGTGCAATTTGGCAAATGATGTGTCCATAACGGACTTATGAGTTACCCGTCAAACCATTTTACAGGTGCGAAGGTTAGATGGAATCGAGATCCATTTGTATTTGGGCCTCCGTTTCCCATAGATAGCATGCCCGGTTCAGTATGACGCAGTTGAAAATTCTCATCTACAAAAAAACCGCAGAAGGTTAGAAACTTAGAAGTACTAACTTGAGTTTTAAGTAGTATAATAAAAACTCCTAAAACATTTTTAACATTGTACCTTTAAAGCATCCTCCATAGATACTTTCCCCACCCGTGACTGCAAATGCAAAGCATCAAAACATCACCTCACATACAAATCTGGAAGCATAAAAAACTCTTATCGAAAACAAGATACAAAAAGAAAAAACACATACAATCTTCTCCCTCGGAAAAATCACCTCCCTGCAACAACGAAAAAAAAATTAATTTACATAAACGTGTGGTGTCAACGAACTCACTAAACAAACAGCCCTATACATTTGAAAACGCGAATCTCAAAGTATACGTTTAAATGGAAAAGAAGTATTGTAAAAAGAAAAAAGGAAAAAAAACCCTTGGTTAAATAGCTATTTGATTGAGATAAGCATATATGAGTAACATACATGAGCATATGAGCCTCTAATGATATGATCGAATACAGTTCCTTTGTAGTGTAATGGCCTTCCAGTAGATTTTGAGATCCCCTTTTCCCCTACAATAAGAATAACAATAACAATAACAATAATAATATAGCTTATAATATGTGTGCAGATCAAGCAGAGCAGAGCAACACCTACCTGTGCAGTATGCTCGAAAGTTCTCAGCTGTTCTAGGCACAACATTAGCAAAAAGCTGCAAATATAGTTCAGTCATTCAATAAACAAAATCCATCGATAAGCTAATGAAGAAACAAATTAACATACTACTAACCGACCAACCTCGAATACTACTTTTTCAGGAGAAGATTCACCAATGGATATATCCAAGAACACACGAGGATTACTCTCATCACTCCCATCTTCAACTAAAACATACCATACAATCAATCAATCAATCAATCAATATTACTATTATTAGCAAATACATAAAGGTAAAGGAATAAGCTGACCTAAAGTAAAAAACTATAATTATGCTATACGTTTCATACCACGATATAGCGGGAAACAACACTTAAAAGGTTGTTAGCGAGCCAAGCCTAGGTCAAGTTGAACATCATACCACGAATTGATGTGTAAGAGGCTTTATGATCATTGATCGATTATGAACTTGCATAATGATACACTCAATTGTGCTCTGATTAGGGTTCATAATATTACGTTTAAACATTTAGAACAAAACTCATGTGCATTTAGACACCTAGAGCAAAATACACAACAAGCATTTAAACGTTTTGAACTCGAGCCAGCTCGTGGCTCAACGAGCTAACTTCATGGCCACAGGCTTTTTGAACACCCCTAGAACTAACTACATGGTTGGTCTATGTGGTTTGCTTATATTGCACGTTTGATCCCCAAACTTAACTAATTACAAACTCGATCCTTATACTTATAAACTTATTACTAAAGTGCTTGAGATGTATGATTTTTGTCACTATTGAGATCCTTACCAGATAACGTCGTTAATTTTTTTAGTTATCTTAGTGTAAAATGACCAGACTACCCCTCTTTTCTATGCATCCCCGTCTTCATCTTCAAGATCCCTCATATGCAACCATGACCATCGTCTTTCTCCTTCTTCCACCACCTATGTTCACTACAACCACCACTCTTGCTCATCAAAAAAAATGAACAAGATGTCACTATTGATCTATCGAAAAAAAAATTTCAAGGAAAGATGTTGAGGTGGGCCATCCAGCGTGGGAATGGTGAGGTGGGCCATCCAGCGTTTCTCTCTCTCGGTTATGAAGAAGGGTGATGTGAGAATAGTGAGGTGGGTCATCCAACATTTCTCTCTTTCTCTCACACACACATATGTATATATATAACAGGGCAACAAAACACAGCGAAACGTTATAAAGAGGAACAATAAATCTATGTGACGCTGATGTGACACTGTGAAAGGACAACATTGTCCGCTGGTCCACATCGAACGATCTTACAAAAGTTTTAAAACGATAGTTACATAAATTCAATAAAAAAAATTAATATTCTCTGTACGTTAACAAAACATTAATAAAAAAAAACAGTTATGATAAACTGTTGAACCTTTAATATACAGATATGACGTATGAACGTACATAAAACTTGAAATTTGTGGAAAAATGAATTTAATAATATATAAATAACAATATAGTGACAAAAATATCTATAGAAAGAAACAAAAATGTTGCAGCTTAGTTCCATACCATGCATCATTATATATGCCGTGAGTTGTGTTCATTGTTTCTCATTCCATACTTGTTGCTCCTTTCTTTCACACCACCCGCAAAATCACAGGAATCCGGCTCAAAAAGCCGAGGCTTGGTTCCCAACACCGAAGCACGCCTTATACTTCAAAGGAGCTAATAATAAGCATTAATATATTTCTTTTGTTTAGTATGTATGTGTGCATTCATTATTTTTTTTTTTGAACCGTAAACTTTTATAAACAAAACGAACAACGCCAAAAGCAACCTCCACAACCCGGAGGCTGCCGCCCAAGCCACAAATTAACTACACGCTACAAGAGTTTAAAGTTACACCAACTTGACCAATCTAGAACATTACATTTATATCGGTTTTTAAGCAAAGGTCATGGATTTATCATTATCAATTTGAAATAAAATAATAGCTTACACAAATAAAATAATTAGCCCCATTTTATAGTCTCTACACTAAATATAGCCTAATTATGGTTTTTATCTCTAACATTATTTTAGTGAGTCATTATAAAAGCATGTATTAATGTAAAATCATTCTTTTATACTATGCTAAAATTTACAAAATGCTCAGATATGTAAAATATATTCATTTTTTTGCATTTTTTATAATTTTTGCCCGTGAAAACCCTTATCTGGTTCACAATTAATCAATTTAAATTGTATCGTGTTAAACACTAGATTATTTGTGTATTGTGAATTACAAGACATTATTTTTTTAAAGTTTTGTTTTAACGATTATCATTCTCAAAACAACATATTAACAATAATTGTATTATTATTTATATAATAATACAATTTATTTATAAATATACATTTACGAGAGATAGTGTGCAATGGTTGTTGTATTGTCTAAAGGTAATGTTGTATCATGAAAGTTTTAATTTAGAGATCAGTCCTTTACTCTTATGTCATCTATCTCTTCTCTCATTGATCAATACGTGTATAAGTACGTGTCAGTTGCTTTACAATTTGCATGGTGTGTATTCAGACCCATATCATCAAACGCTTCACCAGTTTCGACACCACCACATATTCAATCACCGACAACAACGATGCTAATATTATCGAACAACGTTGGTTTAGTTGATTGTTGATGGTGTGTTTTCAGCTTGCAATATGACTGAAGAGAAATCGATCTCTTTGTTTGTAAGATGTGTCTTTTACTTTTGCTCTCACAATCTGTTCGTGGGTGTTATGTTGGTTAGTGTTGTATTTGTTTCAACATTTGTTTAATTGTGTATGATACAAAGCAACTCTTTATCCCAAGTAAGTTTATTTTGGTTCCATTGTTTGGGATTATTTTTGGTATTTTGACTTACATAGCAACATATAGATCATATCCATATGACTTCATTAGCATCAAACTAAAACATGTTTCCTTAGAAATCTAACAAGAATATGTGGTGTTCTGTTTCAAATTAGCAATTGGATCACATTCTCAATCACATATTTTGAGAATATTTCTGGTCCTTCATCCTTCATGAGTTGTTAAAATTGGATCAAAATTTTTAGAATATTACATTATTCAACTCCTTTACCTTGAACTTTATGGCAACAACTTTACTACATAAACATCAACAATCACTTATGTCTTATGATTAAAAAACAAGGTTGCATTTAAAATTAGCATATTAAAAGTCTCATGGAATCTGTAGGAAATGGGTCACGATTTTATTAAATAATATTAATAAAACAAATAAAGATACTTTCTTTGTAAACTTTTGGAAATCTTAGTACATATACCGTATCTAAATCTAAACAAGAATAATAAAAAAATATGACATATATACATGTCGTGATTCATACCGAAGACCTTAACTTGTGCTCCAATAGTTCAATCTTGAGACACGTTGAAACTAGGCTGTAGTAGAGTTGAAACCACATTTATATCGTCTAGCTCGTGTTGACCGAGACCTGGGCATCACCTTTGACTCGTGTCTTCTTGTATGCCCCTTCGCTTGGTGAACTCGTCTTGACCACCCAAATCTATGTGCACCATTTTAGTTGCAGGACTGAACAAACAAAGATTCCGGTTGTGACTATGGATTTCTGTAAAACAGAGGTAGGTCCCTTAAAACAGATTATGGGCTACCTCCGCGAGCTCGCTTGTTTCCTAGTGTACAACATCCGAGGCAGTGTGTGCGGACAGGGTCACCCCTAGCACCCGCACCATATTTGTAACGCAAGTTCAGGATCGAGAGAGAGTTGGAATTGAGAGAACGTGTCATCGGCAAGAAGTTGCTTTGTTCCATGTGCGTGGTGAACTAGTTAGGTTGTGTGTGCATGTGGGTCGTGACTGATCTGGTTCTTCGGTGTCACAAAATTGCTCACTCGACCTATCTATATGTAGTAGGTCAGGTGATGAGTCACCATGACACGTGTTGTACACACATTCACAATACTGTCACAGGGCAGAGGAGGCGATGACACGTGTCACCGTTGTCGACACTTGGCACACTACATGGTCCAACGACACAAAAATGTTAAGGCTTCGATGGGAAATGCAAAGCGCGTCATCAAAGCGTCACATTGTGCCCATCGCCTAAGTCCGAGCTCGTGTGCGTATGGTGCTCCGCACCCTTGCTAATACCACCAAGTGTGTCTAGTCACGTATGAATATAATCTTGTGATCCTTTCTCCTTATCGAGAGCTCACAAGTTTATCATTCTTTCAATGTTGGACAGCTCATATGCCCATTTCACTAGTGTTCAAGTTCTCAACTATACACTTTAGAGTAATTGTAGACTACTTTGCAAGCATTTATCGATGCCACATTCATCTCTACTGTTTGAACTCGTTAATAACTAGATTATTCTCCTAGTTTTACTTTTAAAAGATCCATCAAAATAATCACAAACATATCCAGGACCCTAACCAACTAATCCTGTCTGCAACAACCCTACAGCGAACAATGTCATGAATCTGGAAATTCCGGTATGTTAACACCCACCGCAATGGCAATGTCGTGAATGCATGTATGAAACCACTCAATCTGCCGCGAACTCAGCTTCTTGACACTATCATCCCCGACCTCCTGTCGGGGGTGCGTTCTCGGGAACCCTTTGTCTACAAAAGGTGGTCAAAACAATATCTGTTAATATTCTTTCTTTTTCATTCTAACTCTTATATGTAATCAATGTATTAAAACATTATTACAGAAAACTAATTATTTGAATGAATCAGTTAAGGATTAAAAATGCTATACCTTGGTCAGACTCTATCACATTGTTCTCTTTATCTTTAGAAATTTCAGCAGTCTCTGAAATTTCTAGCAGCCCCAGTAGTGATGATGGCGAGTACTTCCTTCGTTTCTTCTCTCTTTCATCACTGTGCTCATCAGAAAAAACATCTCTCTTCAAAGATTCTTCCGTTTGGCCTAAACAACGTGGTCAAAAAGGTAAATGTTAGTATCCTTCTTTTCTTATTCTGTCATAGCTTTTATATCACAATCAATGTGTTGAACAAGATTAGAAGAAACTATATTAAATCTAAGTATTTGAATGAATCAATTTAGGATTAAAAAATGCAATACCTTTATCTTGAGGAATTTGACCGCAGTCTGTAATGCGTATCACCCCAGAAGGTTTTCCTCTTCCACGTATTCCCATCTCATTAATATGACTGAGAGTTGACATTCCTTGTATTACCTTCCCAAAAACATGGAATCTGCCATATAACCAATTAAACAAGGGTTAAAAACAACAATGAGTAGCTAGACATTTAGAGGCTTAAGTCATAACAAGTACATAATCAAACAACTGAATCAATTAGTTAATTATAAACTTATTATACAAGCCCTTGAATGTTGATTCTGAAAGACGTTTCGTAAAAGAGAAATTGACTTGAAATGCATCCATTGAAAGTGCAATTTGGCAAATGAATGGCAAGTCCGGAATAGAATTTATGAATTACCTATCAAGCAATGAGAAAGGCACGAAGGTTATATGAAACTCGGATCCATTTGTATCCGGGCCTATATTTCCCATAGATAGCAAGCCACGCTCTGTATGAAGCAGCTGAAAATTCTCATCTACAAGAAAAACCGCAGAAGGTTGTTATAAGTACCAACTTGAGTTTAGGTAGTAATAAAAACTCCTAAAACAGTTTTAAAACTGTACCTTCAAAATATCCTCCATAAATGCTTTCCCCACTTGTCACTGCAAAGGCAAAGCATCAAAAGATCAACCCCCATACATATCTGGAATCATAAAAAAAAACATCTTATCGAAACAAGATACAAAATAAAATACATACGTCCTTTTCCATCGGAGAAATCACCTCCCTGCAACAACGGAAAAAAAGAGTTAATAAACGAACTCGCTACATAAACAGCCCTAAGCATTTGAAAACAGCAATCTCAAAGTATATGTTTAAATGGAAAAAAGTTCAGGCTTGGCTGAATAGCAGCTAATTGATTGAGATAATAAGCATATAAACAGCATACTCGAACAAATAAGTCTTTGTTGATGTGATTGAATACGACTCCCTTGTAGTGCAATGGCTTTCCTGTAGTTTTTGAGAACCCTTTTTCCCCTACAACAATAACAATATATTGAAATTAATATAAACAAATGTTTCTAATATGCACGCAGAGCAGAGCAGAACAGACAGACGCATACCTGTGCAGAGTGCTCGGAAGTTCTCAGCTGTTTTAGGCACGACATTAGCAAAAAGCTGCAAATATAACTCAGCCAGTCAGTCAGTGAGTCAACTAATGAAATCGATCAATAAGCTATTGAAGAAACAAAAATTAGCAAACCAGACCTCGATTATCATTCTTTCAGCAGGACCTCCATTGATGGATACATCCATAAACACGCGAGGATTACTCTCATCACTCACATCTTCAACTAAACCATACAATCAATCAAATAATTAGGCAAATACAACACATAAAACAACTACTGTTATGATGAAATAATATGTTATGTTAAAGCATACTCACTGGCAGGCACATCAAACTGAAAACGAAAGTCTGACATTACTATTACTATTACTATTACTACTACTATTAGTACTAGTACTACTACTAGTACTACCACTACCACCACCACCACTATCACCACCACCACCACCACTACCACTACCACCACCACCACCACCACCACCACCACCACCACCACTACTATTATTATTATTGTTAATATTATTATTGAGCTAAACCATACAATCAATCAATCAAACAATATCATAATTAGGCAAATACATAAAAAGAAAGAAATAAGCAGATCTGAAGCAAAATCTGTACGTAATCAATTAATCCTAGCTAGAATGAGCAACAGCAATACACAATGCCTGCCGGTTTAGAAAAATATTAATACCCAATCTTATTACTTTAGAAAAATATCAGGCATTAAATTCATAATTATGTCTAATAATAATACGGTCCCTCCCTCAACTCATTTTCTGAAGTTCATACTCGTATAATTTTGGGTAAATCTTAAGAAAACCATCAAAATCACATATCCAATCTATTTCCTATTATATGGAGCCCATTACATATATTTTTTCCTATAATTTAGCTAAAAACATCTTTCCACAAATTTATCTATCATTTTTTAAAATTCTTTCACATTCTATTCCCTGTTCATATCCATAAATTAATTCTTTATTACTTTTTTCTCTTGTTATATAGTGAATGGTGATTAAAGGATAGGTGATATATTATATGGTATGGATCAAAATTGAGTCTAAAGCATTCTCAACCCATTCTCTAAAATTGTTAAACCCATATAATTTATGGTATATATTAAGAAAACCATCAAAATCACCTCTTCAATCCATTCCCTATTATATGGATGAGTTATATGGCAACTAAAGTAAAACCTTAAATATAGAGACTCAATTTTGATCCATACCATATAATATATCACATATCCTCCAATCACCATTCACTATATAACAAGACAAAAGAGAAAAAAGTAATAAAGAATTAATTTATGGATATGAATAGGGAATAGAATGTGAAAAAATTTTAAAAAATGATAGATAAATTTGTGGAATGGTGTTTTTTAGCTAAATTATAGGGAAAAATAGATGGAATGGGCTGTGGATGCTCTTATATTTAGGGTTTTAATTTAGTTGCCATATAACTCATCCATATAATAGGGAATGGATTGGAGAGGTGATTTTGATGGTTTTCTTAATATTTACCATAAATTATATGGGTTTAACAATTTTAGATAATGGGTTGAGAATGTTCTTATATGGCAACTAAAATAAAACCCTAAATATAGGGACTCAATTTTAATTCATACCATATAATATATCACTTATCTCTCAATCACCAGTTATTATATAACAAGACAAAAAAGGGGAAAAAAAAGAATTAATTTATAGATATGAATAAGGAATAGAATGTGAAAGAATTTTGAAAAATGATAGATATATTTATGGAATTGTGTTTTTTAGCTAAACTATATGGAATGGGCTAGGAATGCTCTCAGACCAACTTTATTCCTAATCGTTTTTAGTATGTTTTTGACCAAATAATTAAAAGAAAAAATATATATAAAATTCACCAAAGCTTTACAACATGGCTGGTATGTCAATTGGCAAACTAAGATTATGGGTTGCGTGACACATGCCAACTCAAGAGTGTACTTTTTTTTTACTAACAATTAGTTTTATCGATAATTTAATTTTTGTTAAATAACTTAAATTATTTAACTTTTCAGAAAATATATATATAAACACAGCTTTGTTTAGTTGTCTTTTTTTTAACATTTTTTTAATATGAGCTTGTAAAAATAGTTTTTTTTTTGTTAAAACTTTTAAATAAATTATTAGGTTCAAAATAAAATTTAAGTGATTAGTTTTTTTTATTAATTCAAAACACGGTCTTATTTAGTTTTAATAATTTTTTTTATTATTTATAATAAATTTTATAGAATAAATTAAAACCTAAATTATATGAATATAATAAAAAATTTGTTTCGGTTGGGTTGTGAATAAATTAAAAAAGTTGAGTTAGATTGAGTTTGATCGGTGAAAGAAAGAAAAGTTATTTTTTTTATTAAAGATTGGGATGGTTGGTGTTGTGAATAAATGTAGGTTTATTAGATTTAATAATCCATGTTAACTGGTATTGGCCGATAATAATCTCTATTCATTTTATCGTCACTGGTGATCCCAAATTTCAAAAAGTTGGCCCTCAATGTGTAACATTCGTTATTTTTCAAACCCGAACCCGACCCGTTTAGTTTTTCTTTTAATCTATTAAATTTTTAAAAGATATTTGTTTTATTATAAATATATGTTACTTTTATTAAGTTTATTTACATTTAAACCAATTTCAAAACTTGAGGGGCCGATTCTGTCAATTTCTCAAACTCCCCTCTTGTCTTCCTTCCTTGTCACGTACTTGCAGCCCCCCCCCCCCCCCCATTCACGATTTTGACCAAGGTCAAAACCCATCTAATCAGCCGATTATCGAGGGATTGATGATATTTCCGGTTCTCTTATTAACACGTAATCAATTTATATGGTAAGAACAACTAATTAACAGCTAATTGACGTTTAATGATCCGAATATTCGTTAAGAACGAACCGCGGCTAGCATGATCAAATTACCCTATAAATACACAATCTTAATTCAATTAACTCGTAGCACACACTCCTCTTATTATCACGAACCTAACCCCTATAGATAATTAGATTAATTTGTTCATTCAGTAGGTCATTTTTACATACCTTGAGTCGCCCCTGTTTTGATCTCGTTCACCCTCGTCTGATCCTTGTTTGAGGTAATTGATTTCACGATTTTAATCGCGATTCTTTGGTCTTCGTTAACCATATGGTTAATTTGATCCAGTATAAGAGATTGGATCAATTTTTACTAGGGTTTGTTTAATCAAATCCGTTATGAACTGATAGTGTAGTTAATTAATGAAAATTAGATATGTTTGCAAGTCCTGGTCAGCCCAGCTGGTTAAACACTTGAGCTATGTAAACACTTGAGCTATGTGGGCAGAGGCCGCGGGTTCGACCCCCTGTCACCCCTTTTTTGTCTTTATTTTTGGTATTTGTTTAAATTAATCAATTTTAATGGTTTTAAACCTTAATAAATGATAAATAATTTATATTTTATTAAATCAACATATTAACTCGTTGTTTTCCGAATCTCGGTTAGAACTAGATATATATACATAGATATACAAATGACATTTTTTATAAATATATATATTGTTACCGCTTTAATAATATAAGTACGAATATTTTATAAAAAAAATTATATTTTATACAATATTAATTTATAAGTAATCTTTATTAATCATAAAGCTTAAATAAAATATGTTATACTCTCTATACTCGTTCATATCTCGTTTCTCTCTTAGTCCATTTGTTAATTTGTAGTATTTTCCCGTTATTACACTTGTTAGGATTTGACTTTGCTACCTCTCGAGCGTGACGCTTATTCTCCCACCAATCTTAACGTATTTATTTATTTGCTTATTCTCTAAAGTGAGTTCACATACCCCATTTTTCCTATCTTTTATATTTTGGGGGTGACATGTATACCATATTTAAATTACTCGTTTTTATTCATTTATCTATTCATAACACAATTCAATATATGTTTATGCGTGATTATTGATGTGTTTAATTGTTTATTTTATGTTTGGTGGTTGGTATCTCATCCTCATCTAGTATGATCATACACTTACCCAAGTACTTTGATTTCATATCAATAAAAACGGGTCCACATCTATTTAGTTGTTTACATTTTCATAGGAATTGTGATGCTCAACATTAACATATGAATTGTGGTTTTTATCTATATATGTATCTCAACTAAAACTTATGTATTCTCACCAACATTCGTGTTGACAAAACTCTATCTTTATACATGCTGCAGGTACAAGTAATTTACATTGATCAAGATTGAAGATATTAGTTTTTACCTTAGGATATTTATTCAAACAGTAAATATGATGTAATTGTTTTGATTATTATAATTGTGTAATTGTTTTGATATTAATGAATTAAATAATTATTGTCATTTTAATTAGTGTCTTTTGAGCTACTGTCCAATCAGTACGTTACGCCCTGACAAGTTTCGCCTTTGGTCGGGGTGTGACACAATGGTCCTCTGTTAAAATAAACTTAACTCAAAACGGTGATCCAAACGACTTGATTTTTGTTAATTGGAAGTTCAAACACACAAATGAAGCAAAAAATCAAGGTTTGGATCACTGCTTCGAGTTAAGTGTACATCAATCGATCTGTATTTTCCTTCGGATCAAAAGCCATAGAAAATTAGTTTGAAATTCAGAAAAAAGTATAACGTCGTTAAGTCATTTTTAACGGGGGACCATTGGGGGGGAAATTTTTTGAAATTTGGGACCGCCGGTTGTGATCAAATGAATATGGATTATTATCGACAATACCTGACAATATGAATTATTAAAATCCAATAAACCATAAATGTATGACAAAAATTGTCATTTGGGTCTGTATTAAATTTTTGTGGTTGTCATTTATATTAAAAATTGATATGATTTGTCCTTTATTTTTCCAAATGTTACATCGTTCGTCTTTTGTCCCTAACTCAGTTAGTTTTTTCTCTTTAAGTCGGGTCAAGTGTCTTGCTCATGCAAATTTGTACTTTTATTAATTTAAATTAAAAACAGTTTAATAATCAAAGTTAAAAGAATATTATTGTATATAGGGTGCAGTTATGCGAGACGCTTAAAGACAAAAAACAAAGGCAAGAACCTAAAACACTCTGAAAAAACTAAAACGCTCAGCCAAAAACCTAAAACGCTCAGAAAACTCTCAAAACCGGTTTTCGTGAAAAAAAGAGAAAAATTGATCTATTAACCATCCAAAACTGTTTTTTCGGTGAACCAATGATTAATTGGATATGTGTTGACGATTTCGAGATGTTTGGATGTGATTCCATGGATCAATTCGTGAAAAATGAATTCGCGTACCTATTGTACGTTAAGACATTATAAGACATTATTGTATCAGATCTTTCCTCATTGCATATAAACTCTTTCTTTATTCAAGAACTAATCCACCACCAGCAACTCACCATCACCGCCCGCTCTCACACCACCACCCATCACCATTCAACCTCCGGCAACCACCATTCAATCTCCAGAACCACCACCGTCTAAAACCTCCCCAATTCCATCTTCCAAACCAAAAACTCCAAATTTTCCATCACCTACTTCTGAATTAGGGTTTCCAAACCTTAAAACCGTGGTATTAGAACAAGAAATTGAAGCATCTAGGCTGAAACAATATGATGTTGATGAACATATCCTGAAGATGTTGTGATTTGCGAGAGAACCCCTAGTCGATGGAAAGGCGATGAGATACACATATTTGATTAATCTCCGGAAAACGTACATATATAGTATGATTTTGACTTTGATTAGTCAAACACCATTTCTTTTTAATAGATAATGATAAAGTTGTTATAAATATATTAATATTATGGTTATCAATACCTAATATAGATTAGCTTTCTCTCCAAGTTTTCCAATCCTATATATACATCACATTGTACCTCTTTGTTATACACACCTTATTAATGAAATCTCTTTCTTTCTCACTACATATCCTTCTCCTATGTCTAAGCTATTAGGCTTGTTTCACAACACGTTATCAGCACAAGTTACTTTTGGAGTGAGATTGCATTATCACAAGGTAAGTCGGTATTGTCTATAAACTATTGTTTTCTTAATTCTTTAAAACGCAAACCTTATTGTAATTGGTACAATAGTGGTTTGTGTTAGAGATTTGTTTTACTCTTCAAATTAAGGTGCTGTTTGTTTTTCCTCAGAAGGACTTCTCCACCTCTTTTGTCTGCACTGAGAAGAGGGCGCGCAGACGTTGGGCTCTGCAGTGTGTTTGTTTTTTCGAAGACGTTTCATTAAAAAACGTCTGCGCGCCCTCTTCTCCCAGAAGTGTTGGTATTATTACTTCTTTAACCTCTTCTCCCAGAAGTGATGAGCCAAGTTGCTACTGATGACTCCACCAGCAATTCTTCACTCTTCATTTTATTCTTTTCATTTGTTGTCACCATAATCTTTGTTTATGGCTGTGTTTTTCTATCGATTGCCGCCATCATCGCCGATTGTTACCGGGTTTGATTTACGAACCCTAGGCAGCGATCGTGTGGTGGTGGCAGCTCTCCGATGTTGGGAAATTACGGTTGTTAAATCTAGGGTTTATGACCTCTGATTGTTACCGGATTCGGTGTGGTGGCTGTACTCCGGTGTGGGGAAGTGATGGCTTTTAAATCCACGGTTTCTGACGCCGGTTGCCGCCTCTGTCGATGTCGATTGACATTTGATTTGGGTTTTTTGGATTGTTGTTTGAAATATGAAATCAGGTTTGTGGCTGTGATGATCTAATGTTGTTCGAGTTAACATCAGCTCAGGATATGTGCCTGGCGTGGCAAAAATGCAGGATGGCAGGTACCCTTGCAGCCATGGCACTTTGAACCTTTTGCACCAATGTTTCGATAGGTCTGAGCCTCTTTATAGTGATTATTAAATCATTGATGAATTTCAAGTTTTAGTTTCTTTTGATATTTATAGATGATGGTATTTGAAGATTTTTGAGTCATATATTTCACCCGAACCATCATCGTTTATACTACTTATTTTTCTTTAATTATTTAAATTTCAGCTTATTTTAGCAGTCTGCAGATGTTAAAAAACAAACAGTCTTCTTGTTGCAGACTGCAGAGTTTTGGTCCACTTCTTCTGCTACAGATGTTGGCAGATGTGGTTTCGCAGTCTTCTGACATTTTACCTCTGAAAAACAAACAGCACCTAAATCTCATAACATAATTTATATAGTAACTTATTCAATTTTGAATTAATTCGATATTAATATTCCACAGACAAATTTGTGATGGTAATTTATGTGGTTAATTTTACCTAAAAATTATAATTTTTTTCAGAATCTAATTTGGCCCACAATGCATCTGATTTTTTTTTTAATTTTATTTATGTTTCAGTTTCATCGAACTAAGAAAAAATAAGATCGGCTAAAATTCTTCTGTGAATCGATCTACCGATAGAATTATTGGGATGGTTGTCTAGTTTTAAATAGTAAGAATTGAGAATTTAGTTATGATATTCTTTTATGCTTAATAATATATACCAAAACTTTATTTATTCTCTCAGTTAAATGAATGATGACTCTATGGTTTTATAAATATAAATTTCTATATTATGTGAAACTTATTTCGATTAAGAAATACATATGAAAGAGATTTTTATAATTTATATTCCAAATTGTATGCCAATATACTCTTATGCATATTAAGCATCAACCTATTTTATTAAAAGATATTGTTGTTTGTTTTGTCTTTTGAGATTAAGATTATTTTGGAAAGAATATTGTAATTGATATTGAGACATACGATTAACATATTTAAAATTATTTTGTTGTAAGTTCACATGTTTATATGCATGTTGAGTAATTAATTTTGCATTAGTATGGCATATTTATGTTTTATATGTTTTGGTTTTAGTAATTAATTTTGCATTAGTATGGCATATTTATGTTTTATATGTTTTGGTTTTAATATGTACAAATAATTGGTATCTATAAACGGTTCATATGCATACAAGCTTTAAACATATGGTTTGCATATGTAACCTATATTAGGTTTAAAATTTTGTTGATTGATTTGTCTTAATATGACTGCACATGACGTTTAACGATATAATAAATCTTACATATATGATAGGTTAAATTAAGTTTTATTCTACTTAGTGTTTATATATTCTGGCTCATAAATTAGGATTGTGTTTAGGCTTGCTAAACCTAGCCTAGAAAGGGTTTTAATCAAATAAGTATATTTCATGTTGAATACAAGAATATATATCTCACTATTCAAGAATTTATATATTAAAACCTATTTATTTTTAATCAAATTCAGAAAATATATTTGTGAATGTGTGGGTAACTGAACAAATTATTTGATATTATTCTTTCACATTTTGTTATTTAATATTAAAAAAAGGATAAATCCTGATTTTATACCTATTCTGGTGGTAGTTCTCTAGTTATCAAAGTGATAATTATGTACATTTTCGTGTCATCAACGTATATAGTTTTAGTGTCTTACATTATAATGGTGTTTCATGTTTATATGATGATATAGTATAGTGTCTTTCATTGTATTTATATATAAAACATTAAATCAAATAGCTAAATCAAAGTTGTGTTTTATTATCACTATCACGAAGGAGTATAAATATGTTCAAATATGATATTTGAGAATATCATACTTCCTAAATCTCATTGGATTCCCAAAAGGTCGTAAGTATTAAGACCGATAAATTACATGACTAGGTCATGTAATTATTTATCATTCTTTATTATACAAAGATAATATTATTTATATGGAAAATACTAAAATAGTTTTCATTTCCCACACCTCAAATATGCTCTTGAAGTAACAATATTAATAAAGAGTGTGAAAGATTCAGTGATTTTATATATGTGCATCCGAGTAAATAATGAAAAGCCATGAAACCTGTATGGTTCTACTCCATTTTCTGAAGTAAATGTGATTATATAATGATCACGGACGTAACTGAGAACATCATAATGATGATCATTATAAGAATGAGATTGTACATAAGAATTATAATGATGGTTATATTAATGAGTTCGACCACGAGAATATGCTAATATTGAGATTGACCACCATCAGTGGCAAAGGGTTTTGATCATATATGAGAACAAATATGAATATTTAAAAGTTATATAACATGGTTGTTTGAAACGACAACAAATTGTTCTCTCGTGTATTCTATCTTGTATGAAATACATATACAATCTAAAACATGAAGTTTATTGATCATGATTATCTAATGGCATGACCGGCTAGACCACACCGAGTCAATGATGTGAAATTTATTGAAGAACCAAAAGATTCTTCCTAATAATTATACATATAATATTGCTCTCGAAGGGAATTATATAACCAAATGAAGGAGGGTGTGAATCCATAAATGTCATGGAATTGAGAAAATGATACACATATCCTAAACATGATACCATTTAGTGTTTTCAAAATCGATGCATCGTCTAAATGGTTATCAATTTCACAACTTAAAGTTTGTGTGATTTGTGGCTTAGCTAATGAGATAGCAAGCACAATATTCTAGATTTTCATATTTATTTTTTGGTTATAATAATGAATTCGATTCCCAAGTTATTAATAATCTTTGGGATAATTGTTGAACTCCATATAGATTATGTTCACAAATAAATTGCTTTTGTTGTGAGACAATTATTGAACGTCTACAATTGATTTCAAAGCAAATGTTTATAAGAGCAACAATTCATGTTTACATTTGGGTACATGCATGTTACATACAATATCATAATTCACATCAAGCCAATAAGTTATAATAAGTACTCCCCATTAAAGTTGGTTTTTGGTCAGGAACCAATTATTTATCATCTAATATTTGGCGTGTGTTATTGAATAAATCCACCACAACACACAAAGATGAGACCACAGAGGAAGTTGGGAATTTATGTTGGGTATTAAATAATAATGATTAGATACTTAGAGCCATTAGTGAGATATATTTGTTTATGGCTCATCGGTTTTCACTTTAGTGAATCAACATTCCCAACATTAGGGGGAGATATAAAGCAGTTGGAATACGAATTTAGTTGGAATGAATTATCATTGATCCTCAAACTAAATTATATGAATTAAAAGTTTAAAGGGTAATTCATGTATAAAGACTAATGAATCAATTACCAGACGATTCGTTGACCAAAAGAGAGTGTCTAGCTAAGACACCTATACGAACTGCTAATGCTCCAATTAATAAATGTCCCAGAAGGACAAACGCATATTGATAATAAGTCTAATGCACGCTTGTAGCGTGGTAGATTGTTCGGTTCCAAAGGTAAAATTTCCTTGAAAATTGGAGCAAGTAATAAAGATGGTCAAGTCGAGGTGCAGTACAAGATCTCTTGAAAGAGATTAGACATGATGGTTATTGAAGAACCTTAGGTACCTGAAAACAAAGAGCTCTCAATAGATTATAATCATGTCTACAAAGATATATGGAATCGAAATAAAGTCGACGTCGCTATATTTTTATATATATGTATAGTTAGCGCTTGAAATGATAATGATGAGGATCAAGATTCTAAATCTGCCTATAAAAAAATTGGCCAAAGTGGAAAGACGCAAACAGGGCAGAGTTGAATTCTCTAAATAACGGAAAGTTTGTTGGACCAACAGTCCGTACAACTAAAGTTGTAAAATGTATTAGATACAAACGGGTATTTTATATAAGTTATGAAAATTCAGTTAAGTGATATAAGGCAAAATTGGTGGCACAAGGATTTTGCAAAGACCTATGATTGATTATAAGGAGACGCATTCTCCAATGGTGGAATCAATGACTTTCCGATACATTAATAGTCTGACAATATAAAGAGATAATTGATATGCGTCCAATAAATATTGTTATTCAGTTGATATCGAGAGTTTACAAGAAAATCTATGAAGGATTTGAATTATCAAATCATGTAAAGTAAGTTCTCGAGAACACAATGATTGTTCTGTATAGAGTCATATTTGAATACTTTACGATTATTGAATATGTTGAACATAAATGGAACTCTTGAAGAGTTTCCTAAGGTAATTAAATACTTGAAAAATAAATTGATTATGTGCATCAACAAGCATACACATAGAAGAGAATGTACGTGATGAGTACAATATCTCAATAAACAAATAAATCGTACAATATGGATTTTTGATATGTGATACAAAATGATGTGTTAATGAGCAAGTTTATGCAACAAAAATCCTGAAAAAGTGAATGCGTATGCATCATTTGTCAAGTTAAAAAGAAGTCCATGATTGATTGGTGAATGCCTGGATTTATGCTTATTACATATGGACTAAATTATTTGAATTGAGTTTGGCACAAATCAAGAGACATTTTGATAAAGCGGGAGATAAGTTGAATATGATTAGTCATACATTTATCAAAATTTCACTCTTAAAAGGTCATTATAATCACAGTTTACAATGATGCACATATCACAAAGAGAAACTTATGAGCTTTTAAAGAGAAAATTCTTTTTGAAAGACCTTGACATAGTGTGATTACTATTCGACTTATAGTTCGAGTAGATGTGTAATTATATGCTTATAAATCCATCAAAGTGCATCTAGAAAATGTTGAGACATCTACCATGATAATTTCAATCATATTTAGCATGTTAAAGGATGTCTAACAATGACTTTACATCAATGTCTATCTGAATATGAATATTATTGGTTCGGAAAAACCATAATTAAATGCATATATGCATTATGTCGTACTGTTAGCTATATATCATTATTATTTTCTTTATGTATATTTATTGGCATGTGTCCTGCTATGAGATATCATAATAGGTTAAAACATATATTTCAAGTATGAAATATATGTGTTTATATTTTACTAACCCATCAAAACAAGTTTGGTTAGTCTTGTTGATGTAGAGAAACACAACAGGATTATAGTGTTTACCTGATGAAGCAATAGAAGTTTTCACGTGAAGATAATACAACATTATTCAATTTGAGGATTCAAATGTCAAGGGACGGAGACGCAAATGATTGACTACAATAGTTTTGGGCAACTTTCACAGAAGATCGATATTTACCATTTTAACGGATTATAAATCAGGGGGAGACAATACGCGCTGCACTCTTTTTCCCTTAGCTATGGTTTTGTCCCACTGGGTTTTCCTAGCAAGGTTTTTAATGAGGCAGCATCTCCAAGCGTATTAAGTTGATAACCAAGGGGGAGTGTTATAAATATATTAATATTATGGTTATCAATACCTAATATAGATTAGCTTTCTCTCCAAGTTTTCCAATCCTATATATACATCACATTGTACCTCTTTGTTATACACACCTTATTAATGAAATCTCTTCCTTTCTCACTACGTCTCCTTCTCCTATGTGTTTGCTATCAGGCTTGTTTCACAACAAAAGTATGAATATATCTTTTGTTTGATTTTGAGTCCCACTTTGTTTTTTTATGAAATCAACAGCTAGTAGTATGAATGGTTTCATTTAGGTATGTGATGGCCAGAGTTCTGAATCTGAAAGGTTGGGTGGTTCCAGTGATTTGGAAGGGAAAATGGTGATGGTGGGTGGCTGCGGACTGGCGGTGGTGGGTGGAAGACAGTGGCGGACTGGCGGTGGTGGTTATCGGAGGTTGTGGGTGTTGTGAAGGTGGGTGGTGATGGTGGATGACGTTTAAGGGGGGTGTTTGGGATTGCTTATTTTACTTCTTATGACTTATAACTTTCATAAAAAAGTCATAAGACGTTTGGCAAAATTGAAAGTTGTGAGGGGAATAGATTATAAGTTAGTACCGAAACTAAAACAAACAAAAGTTGACGTTTGCTCGGTTTCCATTACGTTTATTATGGTTATTGAACTAAAAAATAAATATTAAAAAACAAAACCAACCAACCAATACGGTGCCGCCAAGTGACCCAATAAACCACTTGTGGCACCAAAGTTTCTATTTATATATATTAGTAATAGTAATAATAATAAGCATGAGCAATAAGATGAAATAAAACATCCATGCTAAGACTCTATACCAAGAGGTAACTTCGTATAGCGGTATAGCCCGATTGAAACATCCCTTCAATTGCACCAAGCAACCATACACGACGAGGAAACTGTGCAAATTTCGTAGTCACACCAACAAATAATATAACACACAAAACAACAATACAAAACCGACCTCATTATTGGAAGTCAAGTCATTGTATATTTGAAATAAATCACGAAATTCGAAACTCCCATATTAATAGTTGTTAAGGCTAATCGTTGTCATCTACCGTCAGAGGCTAACCGATAAGAGTCGACAAAAAGTGGGAGCCGTTAAACACCATATCTATTGAGGCGGTAAAGGCGAAGACGGTAATGTGTTAACACTCGAAGGACTGACATTACGGGTGACGGCCAACGTGAATTGTCGTGACGCCCATAGAGTTATTTCACAACGCTCGGCCTAACAAAAACATCCTTTATTTATTAAAAATATATAATTATTTAAAAGTATTTCACAATCTTTTAAAACAATCTATCTATTTTTTTAAATTGAATATTTTTGTGTTTACGGAAAAGAAGTCACCACGCGGATTAACGGTTGCGATCATCCCAAATACCCATCTCCATACCATACTAAAAATGCGCACAAAACTCTCGCTGGCGCACGTTAGCACTCTGACCCGTTATATCACCCCTCTATATATCTATCATTCTCTCGTCATTTATTTATATTATTAATCATCTTTCTTTCGCGGTGAACTTGTACACCGGAACAAATAAACAACCAAACAACAATATTATTATATTACAATAATACCCCCCCGCCGGAAACAACTAAATCGGACCGAATATTAACCGGTTTCACAACACTTTGATGGTTAAAACACACGGCGGACGAAGACATGAAGCCGCCATTGCATAATTTCGATTTACCGTGCTTAAAGTGGGGGAACCAGAAGCTTCTACGGTGTATGAAGGTTGAATCCACCGCCGATCGGCCGGAGACTTCAACGCCGCCGCCGCGGCGGAATTCCGAGTTTAGGTTTAGATCGAGTGACCGGTACCGGTTTCCGTCGTCGGAGAAACTTCCGGCGAGAATAACCGACGGTGAGATTGAGGCGACTAGAGAGAAACTGATGTTCGATTTTCAAAAGGAGGTTGTGAAGATGAAGGACGCTATTCTCCGTGACACGGCGGCGGCAACGACGGCGGCGGCGAGTAATCAGACGCCCTGGAATCTACGGACGAGACGAGCTGCGTTGACGGCGGCGAACGGCATGAATGTTAATGTTAATAATAACGGTGAAGTTTTGAAATTGAAACCTAATTCTAATGGTTCTTCTTATTATTCTCCGGCGTTAACGGCGTCAAACGACGCCGTTAATGCGAGTGTTAGTGGTGAGAAGAGAGAGAGGCCTAAGTTTTCCGTTGCGCTTTCACGCCGTGAGTTGGAGGATGATTTTATGGCCATGGCTGGACGGAGATTGCCACGTAAGCCCAAGAAACGACCGCGTATTGTTCAAAGGCAATTGGATGTAAGTCAAATCTCTGATTAATAATAATATTATTATTATTATTATTATTATTATTATTATTATTATTGTTATTATTATTATTCTGATTGTTTGTTGATTGATTATATTTCAGACTCTGTTTCCGGGATTATGGTTATCGGAAATAACTGCTGATATGTACAAAGTTCCTGATGAGTCTGAGACCGCCGGAAAGGTAATAGTTCGATTATTATAATTGTTCGTCGGAAAGTTTGTTTATTTTCTTCCGGTTAATTATTTTTCGTTCAACTGTGTCTGTGAACGTTCGATAATGTGTTTGTTTACGCAATAAAGGTTTTTAAATTTTAATACTTTTTTTTAACTTTATTAGCAAAATTATTAACTATAAAAACAAAAATATACACGAGTATTATGTGATTAATATTTTTTTGAACAACATTATGTGATTAATTTGTATGTAAAAATTCAGTAGGATCGGATCGGTTTTGCCATTCAAAGAGGGAGGGGGGGGCCGCGGCGCAACTTGTTGCCGCTTACCGACCTTTTTATTGTAATTGGATCCTTTTATTTGTTTTAATCCTAAAAGAAATAAATATGAATGTTAAAAAAACAAACACAAACCTTGGTAGTCGGATTGAACTGTTGACACTGACCATTCTCGATTACCAAATCAAATAAAACACTGTTTGTGTTCGTTCATTTGTGTTTATGAACCAGCACGAACAAGAAATTTTGTTTGATTAGCTGTTTGTGAACCGTTTGTGTCCGATAAAAGCTTAATGGATGAACATGAGCAAGACCTTGTTTGGTTCGGTTCGTTTACAAGTTGTTCTTATTGTTGAATTGATTTCTTATTATCATATATTTTGATTTTGATTTTGATTTTGATTTAATCTATGCAGAGGTAGCATTTGGGATCTGTCTGATAACAACAATGGAGAAGAGTGAAGAGTATGATGATGAATAACTGGAATACTTGGTGTTTGATTTCTTCAAAATGGGGATTTTATGCTGATTTTGCTTCTGATAGTAGTCAAAACATGTTAATAGATGTGTTTCTTTTCTTCTTATTTCTTATAGATGTTCAACTGAATTTAACTTGATTGTGCTTTGATCAATTCATATCCATATGCTCTGCAAAATTTGATTGATATGAGCCATGTATGATCGATCTCTTTTTGGTGAACCCTTTTGATCAATCTTTCAAGATATGTGAGAATTTGTTGATCTGATCTGTTGTTTATAGGCCAAATAGGTGGTTGGTTTGTTCTTGATTTATACACAAACTGGAGGGAAACATTAACCCAAGAACTTTGACTTTGAAACCAGGAGTGTAAAGTTGTATAAATGCTAGTAAACGAACCGCGTTTAGTGAAACGATCGTTAACTGTTTGACATGAAGTTTGTTTATTTAATAAATGAACTAACATCAACAATAATTTTGTTCATTTAGTTAAATGAATATGAACAAATGTTACGTTTGTTTATGTTCTTTTGTTGAAGTTCTTTTATATATTGATTTAACATTTTTAGCCAATTACATTTTGGTTTAGTTTATGGAGTTAACATATGTTGTGTTGTGTTTATTCATTTATGTTCATTAGTTTAAATTTGTTTAAGTTCATTTATTTATAAATTATATCTTTTTTAACCCATTACATTTAAGTCTTAGTTTACAAGTTTCTGTATTCCATTTTTTGTTCACATTAGCTAGTTAGTTGTTTCGTTGAGTTATGTTTGGTTGTGTTCGTTCATCTATTTTATTTATTCGTTTGTGTTTGTGAACCTTTTGTTCATACTATTAATGGTTTATATACCCCAGTACCCCACTTCACCAAAATTCAATATATTCTACCAAAAATTACATACACACAAACAAGATGAATGACAATCAAAATATATTCATTCCGCCAGAGGATTATAATAATATATTTTCCACATTTATGAAAGTGTTCCATATACCACCTTGATGAATGAAAAGAAGTTCAAGACAGTCTAAGAGTTAGAAAGAAAAGTCGTGAAACGGGTAAGAGCCGTCCTTGAAAAGCGTACAAAATTTTTGGGTTAAAGATGAGAAAAAAATTTGGGCGTAAGTAACAAAAGTTTTTTTATTGGGCTTAAACAATTAAATTATTAAATGGACTTATTGGTTATTATTTGATTTGTGCAAACTTTTATTTTTCATTAGAATGGGCTCAAATGAATTGGTTAATTGAGTTTAAACATTTTGAACACATATTTTTTTCTTTTTTCTTTTATTCAACAAATCCTTCAAATAAAATACTTGCTAAATTACCACATCGAGATACACTCGTCTTTCAATCCAGGAAAAACTTTCGTCTAAAGCCAACACCCATGAACACTCGCCCAAAAGTGCGATGATATAAAACTCATTCGGTTAAATAATCCAACTAGTGAAAGTCACATACTCTCCCATCGTCACCCTAAAATAAAATGCTAGAGGCTGAAATAGGGCTGTTCAAAAAGCTCGGATAAAACTAACTAAAAAAAACTTGATTTGAAACATCTTGAGCTGAGTTGGCTCATTGTTGTTATCTAGCCAAAATCGACCTAGGCTCGGCACGATCATGGCCTGGCTCGTTGGCTTGATTTTAATCTCGTTTAACTTCAAAATCGAGCTAGAACCTTAGTTGAGTTGCCCCGTTTAAATTCGATCCCGAGCTCGAAACCACCCTAGCTCGACTTGTAAACAACCCTAGGCTGAAATATAACCTGAGTAACATAAAACAACCGCTCCATCACTAACTTATTGACAACGCATATTCTTTTTTTAAAAAAATATCAGGCCTACATGGGTGATCAGGCCCGGGCAATATAAACCCAATTAACCAATTCATTTGTAACATATTGCAACTTAACTTTAGATCTTTTGTACCTCTAGTTGGACGAGGATTTTAGTAATGTTTTTTGAAAGCAGTTATTATCCGCCCGGTGAGTTTCTTCTCTGTCTTATTATTATATTCTTCTAATCACGGTATTTGTGTTCCTGTTTTAATTTTTATTGCGTTTAATTATATATCCAAGCATTGTATGTATATTACCCACGTTCACGTTCATGTTCATGTTCATGTTCATGTTCATTCTAGTAGTATTAATTGATTACGTACAACATAATAATAATACTTTTACTTTAGATCAACCTGTTCATTTATGTATATGCTAATAATAATAATAATAATAATAATAATAATAATAATATTATTATTATTATTATTATTATTATTGTTGATTGGTTGATTTTATGGTTTAGGTAAAAATGTTAGTAATGAGAATAACCCTCGCGTGTTCTTGGATATATCCGTCGATGGAGAACCTGCTGAAAGAGTAATAATCGAGGTCAGTCGATTAGTAGTATGTTTGTTACAGGCCTGTAAACGAACACAGACAAGGGGATGTTCGTGTTCATTCATTTAACATTAAACGAATACGGACATGAACACCTAGTTGAATGCATATTATTTGTTCATGATCGTTTATTTAAAAAATGAATATGTCCGTGTTCATTTATGTTCGTTTGTTTAACTTCTAAATGAACGGTTCACGAACATAAATGTGCATAACTGAACGAAGATAAACAAAACAGAAATGAACTTATATAAACAAATGTAAATGAACATAAACACACATAAATGAACACATTTTAATGAATACAAATGAACGAATACTTCTAAATAATATTTATAATTATTTTTATTAATATATAAATGAACTTAAATAAAGAGACATGAATGAACATAAATAAACAAACATAACTGAACGAACGAAACATGTGTTCATGTTCGTTTGTTTGTTAAATAAACGAACATAAACGAACTTCCCATCAAATGGTTCATGAACAGTTCACCGATCGTTCGGTTCGTTTACAGGCCTAGTAGTTAATTTGTTTCTTCATTAGCTTATCGATGTATTTCATATATTCAATGACTGAATATATTCATGCAGCTTTTTGCTAATGTCGTGCCTATAACAGCTGAGAATTTTCGAGCACTCTGCACAGGTAGTCTGCGCCCGTAATAAGATATTCAAACATTTGTTTATAGTAATTTCAATATATTATTATTGTTATTGTTGTTGTTGTTATATGTGTAGGGGAAAAGGGGATCTCAAAAACTTCTGGAGTGCCATTGCACTACAAAGGAGCTGTATTCCGTTGTATCTATAAAGGCTTATTGGCTGAAGTATGTTGTTTATATGCTTATGAATAGATATTTAATGGTTTTTTATTTACAATACTTATTTTCAGTTCCGCTGTTTAGCGAGGTTTTTTATTTACAATAGATATTTAATGGTTTTTTATTTACAATACTTTTTTGGTTTTAAGTTATTAACTTATTATTGTTAGTTAAATAGCTGAATTAAATTGAAGATATTGGTGTATTCGAGGAGTTCTGGTTAGCTGAATTAAATTAAATTGAACACCCTTTTATCTAACGGTCTTGTGTTTTTATCCTAAGGGTGCTAGCTGGTTAGACTCCTTTTTTGTTTATTTTTATAACAAATTCAAAGGAGTTGAGATCTCTAAGCAGCCATAATTCTTGATAACTTGAGCACTCATCCGACTCGATTATGAGGTAAATCTCCATAATTATTAATGCACATATATATATATATATATATATTTTAATAATAATGTTGAAATTTGATATGAAACATCAGCTTTACTAGATAGTGGCTGGTTGTGGATCTGAGTTTCAAGTGTTGAGAGTGACCGTAGCTGTTTTTCAGTTACACTAACAGATAGATCGGTCCAAAACAAGACAAAAGATACGGACAACTCGAGTCAACCGTGGTTAGCTCGGTCAACCAGACCAACAACGTTTGTCGTTTGGAACGGGAGGTATAAACGCACACTTAAAACTATTCTGTTTTTTTTACCTGTTATGTTTTATTAAAATATTTAAACGCGTGAGAGACAAACCAAACTTTAACTTTAACAACCCGATCCGACAAACAACATAGTAAGAGCATTCTCAACCCGTGCCTTGTAATTGTGCGAGTGAGTTTTTAAATTATATGGTATGGTTACGAGTGGTTGTGAGTAGATGAGAGAGAAAATGTTATACGAGAAAGTTAAATTTTGAGGTTTCAGCGTTCGTGTCGTATAATTTTTAATATTTTCTGAAATTGGTTGTGAGTAGAGCAGAAAGAAAAGATAATAACAAAGTTATAAAAATGTTTATTTAATTTAAAGTGAAAAAAAAAATGTAATGATTTTTGATGTAATTATATGAAATTTTTAACAAGATTGAAAATAACCAAGTAAAATGGATGATTAAGATTGAAAATAATTAAACGTTATTTGCTTATTGATAATTATTATCATAATTATCGATATCATTATTGATTATCTCGTTGTTAGTATTATCGTTATTATTTTGTGGACTAATTAACGAACGAGTGTGTACATTTATTTGAGCCAACAAGTGTTTCATAATAATAAATTTGAAGTATACCAGCATGTTGGAACAACGGTAAATTACTATTATTGTTCAACATTCTTGTAACTATTATTAGTTCTAAATTCTAATGTTATGAACATGATTAATATTTTTTTTCTGGATATAGGTGTAGATATATATACACACACATTTATGCAAAGACTACACAACAAATTACATGTTAGGACATAAATACATAAAGTTAGAATTAAACTACAAGAATGAGTTATGCATATTTGTATGCAGTAACAGTTATATATGTATACACTTAATAAGATTAACCACTCTTGTTTTGTATTCGTCCATCGGTCCATGATGTACAAGTGTCATACATAGCATAGACTTAAATTTTAATTAAACTGGTTGATTACTTGAACGTATAAACCTACGAGTTCACCAGCTATTTATAGTTAATCGTATTAGGCTTTTTTTTTCAGGTGTTTTGTCATTGGCATGGTTGGAATAGGTAATTAACTAGAATATATGAGGATAAGAGGACAAATGTGATGGAGTCTGATCAAGGTAATTATATCTTCAATCCTAAATTGATTCATTCAAATAATTAGATTTAATATAGTTTTTGTAATCATGTTTAACACGCTGATTACATATAAACGGCTAGAAAGAATATAATAATATAAAAAATACTAAAATATACCGTTTTGACCGCCTTGTTTAGGCACAAAAGAAAAATCTTTAGAGAGAGCTATTTCTTCTGGTGAAATTTCTGAAGGTATTGCGTTTTTTAATCCTATTGTTTGATTGATTGTATGGCTTAGTTCAAGATGTGAGTGATGAGAATAACCCTCGTGTGTTCTTGGATGTATCCATCAATGGAGGTCTTGCTGAAAGAATGGTAATCGAGGTTAGTCGGTCAATCAGTAGTATCCTAATTTGTTTCTTCATTAGCTTTTCGATGGATGGATTTCATTTATTGCATGTATTATATTTGCAGCTGTATAAGAATATCGTCCCTAAAACAGCTGAGAACTTCCGAGCACTCTGCACAGGTAGGCGTCTGTCTGCTATGCTCTGCTACGCGAGCATATTATAAGATATTAGTAACATTTGTTTGTAGTAATTGTAATGTTTAATTATTGTTATTACGTGTGTAGGGGTAAAGGGGAACTCAAAAGCTACCGGAAGGCCATTGCACTACCAAGGAACTGTATTCGATCATATCATTAGAGGCTTATATGCTCATGTATGTTATTTATATAAACGCTTATCTCAATCAAATAGTTATTCAAAGGCTTTAAAAAGAAAACATATGCTTTGAGATTGGCGTTTTCAAATGCTTCGGGAGTTTGTTTACACTTACACCAGGCGTTTATGTGTTTTAACTTTTTTCCGTTGTTGCAGGGAGTTGATCTCTCCAAGAAACAAGATGGTATGTATTTTATTTATATTCGTATCTTGTTTTTCGACAGAGTGTATGGGGCTGATCTTTTAATGGTTTGCATCTGCACGCAAATGCGAGGATAGCATCTATGGAGGATATTTCAAAGGTACAATACTAAAATTGTTTTATGAGTTTTTATTACTACCTAAACTCAAGTTGGTACTAATAATCTTCTGCGGTTTTTTTGTAGATGAGAATTTTCAACTGCTTCATACTGAGCCTGGCATGCTATCTATGGGAAATAGAGGCCCATATACAAATGGATCTCGGTTCTATATAACCTTCGCACCTGCACAATTGCTTGACGGGTAATTCATAAGTCTATTATGGACACATCATTAGCTATATTGCACTTTCCGTGGATGCATTTCAAGTCAATTTATCTTTTAAGAAACGTCTTTCAAAATTAACATTCAAGGGCTTTTATTATTAGTTTATAATTAAATAATTGATTTAGTTGTTTGACTACTAACTGTTTTTAACCCTTGTTAAACGGTTTTATGGCAGGTTCCATGTTGTTTTCGGGAAGGTAATAGAAGGAATGTCAAAACTCTATCATAATAACCAGATGGTAACACTTGGAAAACCTTCTGGGGTGGTACAAATAACAGACTGCGGTCAAATTTCTAAAGATAAAGGTATCGCATTTTTAATCCTAAATTGATTTGTTCAAACAAGTGGCGAAGCTTGGACAAGTTCGTCAAGGGGGGGGGGGGACTCAAAATGTATTAAAAAAATCTTAAACGAGGGTTGGGGGTGGACTCAATTTTTTGGTAAAAAAACGGGTATATTTACACTACGTATATAAATTTTCGGGCGAAAAAAGGGTCAATTTACAATACTTCGCAAAAAAACAGGGGGAGCCGGGGCCACCCACGGCCCTAAGGAAGCTTTGTCCTTGGTTCAAACAGTCGAATTTTATATAGTGCCTTTGATCTTGCTTAACATATTGATTGCATATAAAAGCTAGATTTCCAAAATGAATACTAACATATACCGGTTTGCCTACCTTTTTAGGCGAAAAGAAAAAAACTTTAAAGAGGGCTAGTTCTTCTAATGAGGGGGTAAAAGAACACAGCGATGAAAGAGAGAAACGAAGGAAGTACTCGTCATCACCAGGGCTGTTACAACTTTTAGGCTCTGCTGAAATTTCTGAAGACAAAGAGAACAATGTGATGGAGTTTGATCAAGGTATTTCATTTTTTTAATCCTAAATTGATTCATTTTTCTGACACATTGATTGGATATAAAAGCTAGAAAGAAAAAGAGAATATTAATGTATACTGTTTTGATGACCATTTTAGACAAGGAGCCTGAGAGTGCCCCCCCCCCCCCCCCCCACCCCCACCCCCCAACAGGTCGGGGTTGATAGCGTTATGGACCTGAGGCAGCAGAGTGATTGGATGATGACATCCATTCGCGAGATTGCTAGGACGGGGGTGTTCACTTACCAGATTGGCCTTTACTCCGTCCACATCTGGGTAGTCGTGGACAAGATTAGTTGGTTAGGATCTTGTATTTTGTTTGGCTTTTGAGTTTTACTTGTCTAATGTATTTCGTTTACACTGTTTCTGTTTTAAGTTTTGTTTGTGATTTTTTCCTGGATCATTTGACCTAAAAGTAGGAGAATCTTGTTTTTCCCTTGGATTTTGGAACCATAAAAAAATTTGGAACCGGGACACCATCGACCAAAGAAACTTCGATTGAACTCTTTCAAGTGACGAGTGTTCCTGGCATAGTATATTATTGTTATAATAATGTTTAGGTTAAAACGGAACTATAAATAATATCTCTTGATATTGGTCAGTAGTTGCTACATGACCATTAAAAAAAATAAAACAAATATTACCTTTCTTTATGAACTTTGTTGCAATTCTAACTGATATTGTGCATTGATTCCTAAACAAAGACCAGTTACTAAGACAGTGTACATGAGTTGTGCAGTATTCTCAGCAAACTGGTTGCACAACACAATCGAAAATAGAAAATTGTACCAATGCTTAAATTGCGATAAAGTGTTAATTTTTATTGTATCGATGCTTAAATTGCGATAAAGTGTTAACAAGTTTAGCATTTTTATTTGATCCATGATAAGTCAACAAATCATATACATGTGGAAGGGTGAAGCTTGTATTATAGCCCGGGTGGTTCCCGGCATCCCGGTTTTTTGCTCAGTAGTGCAAATTTATGTGTTTTCATTTGAAATTTTTATACGTATTGTATATGTACTCGTTTTCGTTAGAAAATTTTGATCCCGGGTGTCCCCGATACATGAAACTTTTTATACGTATTGAGTATTGTCATCCCGGCGTTTTTGTTTAAGCTTCGTCATGGAACGTATTCATCAGGGCCATCCAGTGCACGAGGCTCCAACATATGCAGGGATTAAGGGTTACGTTCCGAGTCAACTTGCCTTGCACTTTTGTAAGTGGTTTTTTCCAATTAACTATTATAAGTTATAGATTGAACCATGAGTATATAAACTATGTATAAGAGATTCAAATCGTGGAAGCGGACCTTTTCTTTACTTATTTCATGTAAGAATTCGTTGTCCGATTGAACCTGCTTGTTCCTGGATGCTCCATAGGTATCTACAGCTATTGTTGTTGAACCTTTGGGTAGGCTCTACAGGATCAACAACAATAGTTGCACAGAGTACGGTAGAATTCTTTGGTACAGTCATTCAGGAAGTCCCTCCGAGGACGACTCCCATACAATTTTGTGAGGGCTAGAGAAGCGCCTATGAGTAAAGCAACGTATACATATAACTGCTTGTCACCGATACAACGCCATCCATTCCAAGTTTAGGAATTACAACTCACAAGAGATGGTCAATTTAAGACATGTTAGGTTTAATTAGTCCATTTCATACATATTAATAAATTATATATTCCATCAAGATCGAATCCTTAAGATAACCAAATAATACACTAACAAAAGAACAAATTAAATAATAAAATGCATATTGCCATCGGCAGAAGATTTCCCTACGGATCTAACCCTTATGGGAACATAAATATTTATTATACATATGTTAATGCGAATGAATCTATGATCAATATCCAGGGAGCCTTTTCATAAACTCGACTAGCGAACCAGGAGAAAATGAATTAGTGGTCTTGTTTGGAGACGTCGATGATACTGCATCTGACAACTTCAAGTAGCCATGGGGCGAGAAGAGGTAATCACTATTATTAGGTGTAAAAAGTGGTATATCGGATGCAAAGATATTCAAAGGCGCATTAAACACCGGACTCTTCAATTTCACAACATTATTTCTCATTGCAAAACTCATTCTCCTTAAGACCATATCCATCAACTAGTGTTTTGTTCTTTTGTTGTTGTTGTTGTTGATGTTTAGAGCATGATTTACCTGTGAGCTTTTGAACAAGCACCATGAATTCATGAGGTTTGGTGTGTATGACTTTTGGAGAACAAGTATAGATTATCATCGGTTTTCTTATCTGCGGCTGTTGTTGCTGGCGCTTGTGAATGACGTGAGATTCTTGTTTGATCTTTAATGACGTCAGCCGTGGACCATTGATTACGACTCCATTTTTCGTATGTTGTTTGTGATCACCATCAAGAAACCTTTTAGGACTCATTTTTACACCAAAGATATAAACTTTTTATAACCAAACCAAGATAGAGGATCGCAAAAGTTTGATATATTAATTTAGATGGATGTTAATAAGGGCAGTTCTATTTATTTATACACACATATGTATTAAGGTTGAAGTTGGAAGCCGACTATGGTTGACATTTTTTTATTAATATAATTATTATTTATTATTTTGTAACAAAAATAATAAGAAAAAAAACAAAGGGGTTGTTAACTTTAGTAAAGGTGACGTCGCAACGGGATTGTTAATTCTAGTCGAGGTGACTTTGACTTTATTATCCGTTGTCTAGTAGTAAAGCCAATATTCTAGTTTGTGTTTGTGTTTGTGTTTGTGCTTGAAGTTGTTTTCTGATTTGCTAGTGAAAACTGCTGAAACAAAAATTCATCCAACGGTATAATATTATCAGTACTTTACAAAATGTGAACCCCGCATGTTGGGTCTACAAATTTGAACCTCGCACGTTGCGGTGGCGTTTTGGTTTGTTATGATACAAAACTTGCTATCACAACCCAAATAGAACTTGCTATAAAAAGTAAAAAGTAATAAATATACACTTGCAAAAAAGCGTCAGTTTCAAAAAAAAATATTTTTTTAAAAATAAAAAAGTGTATAGATAAATAACAAATATAAGAAACCATAGTACTAAAAAATAACAAAAAGTTTAAAACTTATATTAGTAGAAAGCCCAAAATTTCTTATGATCAAAAGTTTGTGAAAAATACAAAAAAGCCACTTAAAGTTGTATTAACTAACGATTGGTGGATGATGTTAATGTGTTGAACTAAAACTAATAATTAATTGAAACTTTTGTATCATAAAAGCTTAAAATAAACCATTAGATCAAAATTGATGTTTTAAAAAAACCATAAGGACCAAAATTGAAGTTCTCTGATCAACAAAACATGAAGTTCAACTTTTTGAACAATAAGTGTCATGAGAAAGTGGTAAATACAGGGAAAAAAAAAGTGGTAACGCATCAACCGTACCAATTTTTTCAGTTCGGTATCAAAAACACCAAAAAAAAAGTAAACGATATGGAAAAGATAAAAAGGTGAATAACGGTACCGACAAGACAGAAATCATGATACACTACTAGAAAAAAGTAATGTTTCCTACAAAACTTTCAAACGCATTTCTCACGAACACTATTTCCTACACATTTCCAACGAAATTCCAACAAAAAAAGAAAACCATAAATTTGCAACAAAATTGTGACAAAATAGGGACAAAAGGCAATGGTGTTGGAAATGCGTAGCAAGTATTCCTACACAATTCCAACAAAATAATAGTTGCACACTTTCATTTAACATTTTTGTTAGAAATGCGTAACAAAGAAAACAAAATAAATAAATAATAGTTTTGGTTGGAAATGCGTATGAAGTATGTCAACAATTCTCATTGATGTTTATTTTTTTTAATATAATAATTTTTATTTAAAATTAAGTTATTTTTTATTATTTGTAATAAGTAACCGTATTTGCTGCTTTTTTTGTACTAAAGTTATCGATATAATATTATAAGTTTTTTAAATTTATAATCATATTGATGATAATAGTAATAGGTATTAATTTACTTTTTATGCAATATTTTTTTGTCAAAGTTACGTAGAAAAAAAAAGAAAATAAATAAATATTAGTAATAATACATGTCTATTTGTTTTTAATAACAAAGTTAGTAATTTACCTATACTATTAAAATAAAATCATTATTTTGCATGCTATTTAACTAGAGTAGCCAACTAAAACTATCCGTAGTGGGTGAGGAAAGGGGCGATTTGGGGCGCGAACACCGCCCCCTGGGCAAAATGTGGGGGGGGGGGGGGGCGACCGGTTTTATCGCCTCACTTCCTTTTGTTTTTATTATTATTATATTGTGTTTGTGAGGGAGATATATATATACATATATATGTATATATATAGGCCTAAAAAACCATAACACCCCAAAAACAAATTCAGGCGTCACGTGTCACAGTTCGCCCAATTTGTAGTCCCTCTCTACTACGTATAACCTAAGATGCCAACCAATATTATTACCATTTATACATATATACATATATATGTATATATATAGGCCTAAAAAACCATAACACCCCAAAAACAAATTCAGGCGCCACGTGTCACAGTTCGCCCAATTTGTAGTCCCTCTCTACTACGTATAACCTAAGATGCCAACCAATATTATTACCATTTATAATATTATTTTTAAAGTTAAAAATGTAACTTTAAATGTTGTATTAAATGAAGTTTTTAAATATTTATGAATTAAAATTTTTAATTTATCATTCTTTATATCTTATGAATCCATAATCCATAATGTATATTATTAAACTAGCTTTTGAACCCGTGTATTACACGGGATTTGTCAAATAATAAAAATAAATTAAATCCTTTATTTCAGTTTTGATTCTCAAAATACTTATAAATTAATTTAATGTAGATTTAATGGAAAAAAATAAACGGTGTGGTCAACAAAAAGTACTAAAATAGCATGGTTTTAATGGAAACGTCAAGAAATTTTAAAAAAAGTATTAAAGTTGTGTAATTGGTCATACCTCAAGTATGAAAATGAAACTTAATTCAATAATGAATAAAATCCACACTATGTTATAACCCACTTGACAAAATGGTTTTGACCCATGACCCATGAATAACTATAATGAATGAGATGAGAGATTAAAAATCAGGAGAAGTGTAGGCTTGACACCTAAGCTTCAACATTTTTTTTATTAGTATTGTAAGATTTGATTCTCATAATACTTATAAATTAATTTAATGTAGATTTAATGGAAAAAAACAAACGGGTGGTTAACAAAAAGTACTAAAATAGCATGGTTTTAATGGAAACGTTAAGAAATTTTGGAAAAAGTATTAAAGTTGTGTAATTGATCATACCCCAGGTATGAAAATGAAACTTAATTCAATAATGAATAAAATCCACACTATGTTATAACCCACTTGACAAAATAGTTTTGACCCATGACCCATGAATAGCTAGAGTGAATGAGATGAGAGATTAGGAATTAGGAGAAATGTAGGCTTGACACCTAAGCTTCAACATTTTATTTTTATTAGTATTGTAAGATATAATTTTTTTGTTATATTTTTTAACCATCTGTGTATTACATGTCTGTTTGTTTTTAAATAAAAAAAAGTTACCGGTAATGCGATATAAAGGTGTAAACGAGCCAAGCTCGAGCTTGTTTGTACTTATCAGAGATCGAACTCGAACACGACTCGTTTCAAGCTTTCTTTACAAAGCTCGAACCCGGCTCACGAGTTGTTTTTCAATCTTGTGCTCGGTTCATATATTATTTATTAATTAATTTACGTACGATTTTAATTATTTTCATATATGTTAGAGAAAAAACTTAAATGAGCCTAAGGCCAGCTTGAGCTCGTGTAGTACCTTATTCATGTTTGAACTAAACATGTATTGATTTTTTATGAAATTCCTATTGATTTAGTTATTTATAAAAATTATTTTCGAGTTAACGTTCAAGAATAAATCAGTAAACTGCACTGATCATAACAAAAGTGAGTACGTCTAAACTCTTTACAAGTAAATATGAATGAGCCATTTATACAAAAGTTTACATGGGACTATAGATACCCAAAACTTTATTATCTGCTGGCATTCAAGCTAGTTATACCTGTGTCTGGATCTTTACATATAAGAGTTAGATCTAATACACAAAGGAGATTCTCTATGTGAAGCGAAGCGAAGGAAAAGTTGTTTTCAAGATCAAGATTGGCAGATTTATTATTAATTAATTAAATTATAGACGTGTTTAATTATTTTTAAATATGCTGAGAAAAATCTTAAATGAACTTGGTTGTGCTGTATGAAATTATCACATTTAAATGCAGAGGAGATAAATTAAAAAACACACATGGCTTAGTAAGGCTTGACGAGCCTAAATGAATTTCCCTTACAAGACTCAAGTTTGGGCTCAATAACTAAACTAGCATTATTTAAGGTTGATTTCAGGTTTTGTTTTATCAACCGAGTTCAGGTAGCTTGCGAGCTGGTTGCTTCTTTCAAGCTTTTTTTATAGATTTAAGCTCAAGTAGCTCGCAAACCCGTATGCTCATTTCGAAACCAAGCATATTGCAAGCGGACCGACTTTTGTCGAGCTTGTAATCTATTTGAGCTCAAGCGGCTCGACTTAAACTCAAAAAAGAAATACTAACAATATAAACACATCATAAGCTATACGAGTTGTGACATTCGTCAATTTCGGGTCCGAATAGTATTCGTTTTGTAAACATTTATTATGTAAACCGACCCGTTTTGTAAACCGACACTTTGGAAATAATCAAAATGATGAATTTTATGTTACGATATTGTTTTACACTTGTTGGGTCTTGAAAACATTCAACTTGGTCTTTAAAACGCTTAAAAATCACTTAAAACGAACTACGGGGACCAAAACTGCCATTTTTGAAAAATCAGGAAATAACCCCTTGGCGGGGCGCAACGGGGGTGGTTGCGGGGCGCGAAGGCAGGTCTGCAGCTGCACGTTTTTTTGGTTATTTTTATGCATACATGTGACCAAAACACCCCATTTTCATTCAAGACCCTTTATGCTTTACCATTTCAACTTACCCTATATATACACCACCCTTTCCATCCATTAATCTCTGCTACAACTCCAAATTTCTCTCTCAAATTCAAAGATCTTAAGGTTATTTTCATTGTGTTCTTGGATGTTTGACTTCTAAAAGTCAAACTGAGTTTTATCTTTAATTCTAACTTGTTCATCTAACATTACTAACTCTTGAATATGATGGTACAACATATATATATTACACACCCCTTGTTACCTTTGTTAGTTACTTCACCGACTCCGGTTGGTTAAGTTTCGAACGTCATAAGGCAAGGCTTCATGGAGGACTTCGAGTTCTTGATATATATATAAACACACATAACTTATTTATACATATTATTTATGCCTAACTTCTGCTCATTTTAGTTTGTTAGTCACATTTACAAGTCTTGGGTATGTGGAGACCATCGATGAACTCATTGTGAGATGGAAACCGAACCAAACCGAACTTTTGTTAAAAAGGCTTGTTGTTGACTTTTTAGTTGTAGAACTTAAATATTTTCATTTGTACATTATTATACAAGATCTATGATATATGGGTATGTGGAATCCATCTATGAACTTGTTGTGAGATGGAAACCGAACCGATCCGATTTTTACTCGCTTAAGACACACAAATGTGTTTTTAGCTATCAAGACTTGTATATTTCTTTAAAAATAGTTTACAAACTGATTTTTATTATTTTCTTAAGTACTTGGAAATGTTGGATCTAACTTGACCTCATAACAAAGTTTGGACCGACAAAACCGAACACTCGCTTAACGTACGTTGTTAGTTCTAAACAATAGATCTACATAATTGGTTAAGCCTTATAAAGTTTTTGTGAGTTATCTCATAACAATTAATATTTTGGAAAGTTGACTTTGGGTTTGACCATTCGTCAAGACCCGAACCAACAACCCGAACACTCGTTAAAGACCCGTTTTAGTATCTTTAGCCTAATGGAACTTGCATTTTAGCAATTTCCCCACCTTATTACTTAACATTGGTTAAGTAAATATTAAGGTTAGATACTTTAACCCGGTTTTGAGCAAACTTACATTTTTAAAAGGGTCATTATTATAAATTCTTAAATAGTTACATTTTAAACCTTGAACTTTAATTGATTACTTTTTGCAACAATTATTTTATTTAAAGATTTTCAAGACAACCTTTCTAAATCCAAGACTTTCTTTTATTTAGGCTCCATACGTTAAACTCGTCGTTCCGGCAAATCTCCAAATAATCAATCTTTCAAGTTTATTACTTGAACGTGAGTAACTTCATACCCCGTTTTCTATCTTTTATTTTGGGGGTGACATTTCATCTTATCTAAACTAAATGTTTTATACTTGTGTCTTAAACCACAAACATTGTTGTATACTTTACTTGAATAATTGCTCGATTTGGTGTTCTATGCTTATTTGCCTATGTGTTTACCGCTTTTGGATGGTGGAACTATAAATCCTAGACCATTTGGCAACCCCTCATGGCAAGGTGTTGTTAAATATTGTCGCTTTAAATAGTGTCATGCGCTTATGGGCAATCGTCGCACCCCGGCATGTTCCGTCGCCGTCGGGGTGTGACACGAGTGTTTGTATTATTTTTGGTGTTTAAATTTTTTTACATAAGTTACATGAGTGTTGATACTATTTTGGCTGTTTATTAATTTATATTTTGGGTTTAGCACTGAACTGTAGTAAACTTAACTGATACCAACCGGATTTTTTTGTATTCGCTACCGCCATGCACGGTATTTGTTAACTAGTTTTTTTTAATAATAGTTATTATGATCATTATTATTATTATTACTTATTCGTATATTTAATGTTGCTTGTGATAAAAAATAAGAGTATTGGTTTCATATAATCCAAATTATGCTCGATTGGTAAATATAAGTCCAACATTTGGAAATGGTAAAAAATAATCCCAACTACGCATGTGGGTGCAAAATTCACAGAAACTCAACCAGACGTTTGTTTTTAGTTATGTGGCCGCTGAGCTGTCTCTTAACCAGCTTACGGTGACAATGATGAGGCAATTGATTGAGGGAAACTTATCGGTCGATTTTATGACTTCATCTTCCGCCATTCTTTTCCACATTAACCTGTTCTTCACCATTCTCAGCAACCTTCACCAATTCATCATTCTTTACACCTCCATTTCACCGACCGCTTTCAACCCTGATTTATTACCACCACTATCATCCACCTCCATGACCACCTTCTATTACCACCACCACCACCACCACCATTATTATTATTATTAACACTATTTTCAACAATGTTCATCTTTTCCTTTCCCATAAACTTCACCACATGATCCAACGCCTCCTTTGCTCTTTCTTCATATACACCACCTCCTTTTACTTTCTCTCCGCCTCGGACGCAGCCGCCACATCCGCCTTACTCATCGACATTGCAACAATCTTGGTCGCAACTAGCAATAACCTTTCAGAATTAACTCAACAATCTGACCTAGGCCAAATTCAAAAGAAGCAAATTGGGGTTCAAGCGCGAGGCATGGGGGGTTACTAGAGGAGACGCGGGTGGGGTGGGAAAAGGAAAATATTTGTAACCTTTGTAGCTCAATTCCATCGATTTGGGGTTTTTAGGATTCTTACACGAGCTCAATTTGGGTTTTAGGGGTTAAAGATCGACCGGTAAGCTTCCCTCCGTCAATTACCCCATCATCGTCCCCATAAGTTGGTTAAGAGACAACTCAGTGGTCACGTCACTAAAAACAAACGTCTGGTTAAGTTTTCGTTAATTTAGCTACCACATGCGTAGTTGGAATTATTTTTTGTCATTTTCACAGGTGGAGCTTATATTTACCAATCGAGCATATTTTAAATTATACGAAGTCAATTTCCCTAAAAAATAATAATTGCTTTTTATATATGTGGTTATACTCCCTATTTTTATTAAATTTCCTCTATATACTTTTATATATGTGATTTCCCTCCCATTTAAGACACAAAATTGATTTTATTCATATTCCCGCTATATATGTTTTTAATATATTCGTCTCTCCCAGGTCACATTTGTAAATCAACTACAGTTTCCTCATGTTTGTAGTCGAGGAGTTAACAAGAAGAAATGAAGATGCAGAACGTCATCTCACGCCCAATCACAAACTCATGGATCGTGCAGGTACTTGTTTTGTATTTGGTACATTGGATAGTTTTTATTTTAATAATAGTTATTGATCTATAAAGATTATTGTGTAAGGTTGTGAATTTGGGGCTGAATTGAACATAGTTTGAGTTTTCTACATTGTTTAGAAATGATGCATGCCTGTGTGAGTCTTTGGATTTTCAGTCAACATAGTTGTTCAGTTTTATCTTTTATACAAGTTGTTGATCTCTTTTAATAATTAAAGTTTTGGTTTGCGTTAGTTGCCTTGACGTTTGCAGGATTGGGCTCATCTGTCGATGTTTTTAAAATGGTAAAAAGTTTGGTCGCAATGAATTAATGGGTTCAACTCTTGATCCTGTTTGTTGGTAAGAAATGTATGTAAATAAGGTCCTTTTGTTTTGAGTTTATTCTAGCTTAGCTTTTGGATACCTGTACAACAACTTTAATCCTAATGTTGGTAACCAAAAGACAGCTTACTGATTTGTAGGAACAAGTTGGAATAAAAATGATGAAGTTTAACGACAAAGCTCAACCGAACTTGGCAATGCTAAGCACCAACCATGTGCAGGTATCAATAACTATGAAGTTTTCAAATTTGGTTGTCAAATGCTTGATCAAACTTACAAGGGTCCTTTTTTGATTTATATATAGTTAATTTCTACACATTGGTTCAATATCTCTATTGCATCTTTTACAATTAAGTTTAACGCTTTCATGTTTCAATTTTATGCAGCTTCTTCACAGTACAATATCTTTGCATGGAACCCCAATCTATCATACTTGCCTACATTGATTATAATCTTCAGGTGCTTTGTTTGATTTATATAATGGAAAAACTTAGGGTTTGTACTAATCAAGTTTTCTTTTGAAAATGATTAGACTTTTGCGGCTCCAAGAATATTGACACCGACTGGCCAAATGGAAGAACAACAGGATATTAAACGGAAGGCAAGAGAAGACTTGGAACATTGAATGAAAGAAATGGAAAAAGCTTATGAAATATGAAGAAAAGATACAAAAGCTTGAAGAGTATAAGAAAGTTTGAGTCTTGTGCAAATTAGTAATTTGATTTTGTAATCATTCCTTCTAAAACTAGTTGTGTACTGTGTACATTTTAATTTAAATTATTGTTTGTTTGGTTGGATTTGTAAATTTTTTTTAAAACTAATTAACGTTTTATGCATGTTTAGCATAAACCATACAGATTTGTATATTTATTTTCTGAAATCATTTCGAAATACGCAGAAAAATATTAACACTAATATTAGATGCATTGAAAATGCATAGAATAAAAATATATAAATATAGAAAAAAATTGAATGTGTAGGAAAATAAAAGTAAAACTATTTAGATGTGTAGGAAATGCGTAGGAAATAATGAACAAAACTAATTAGATTGCGTAAGAGAAGTGTAAGAAAATATATCAATATGCGTAGGAAATGCGTAAAAAATTGAAAACAAAAGTTTTAGTTGCATGTGTTTGAAATGCGTTGGAAACTTCCAACGACATATTTTTGTGGGTAATGTGTTAGAAAATGTGTTGGAAATGCGTAAAAAAATATTTCCCACGAAACTTTTTCCCACAAACTTGTTTTTGTTGGAAATGGTGATTTCCTACGCATTTCCAACGAAAATTGACGTAGGAAGTCAGGCAATTTTCTAGTAGTGATAAGTCGGTATCAGTACTGGTATTTGGTTATAGAAAAAAAGAAAGTTTAGAGAGATACGGAAAAGATAAAAAGGTGAATAACGGTACCGACAAGAAAGAAATCATGACAAGTCGGTATTGGTATCGGTATTTGGTTAAAGAAAAAGAGAATTTAGAGAGAGATAGGTGACGGTAGCGTGTGTTTTCGGCAAGGCAGATCGGTAAGCCGGAGGTTGATCGGATGGTCGTGTTTAAAGACTACAATGTCATGTTATTCATTAGAGTTGAATGAAAAAAAGTGGTAATAATAATATTTGAAGGAAGAATATTAAAAGGCTATTCATTGATTTGACATTTGGCTCGTCACTCTTTTTCTTACAAAATATGAGTTTATTTATTTATTTATTTTTAATTTTTTTTAGTTGAATGGACAATACTTTATATGGGAAATTGGGATCGGTTTAAAATGAGTTGAATTTAAATGAGTTCAAGTTTATGTTGGTGGCAAGTGGTGAAGCTTTGAACGAAAACGAGGAGCAAGACAATACACTTATATAAAGACTCATATACGGAGGGGGTCATACTTAAATTTTTGGACGAAAACCGATCAATTTACATTGTTGAACGAAAAAATGAGGGGGGGGGGGGGTGTTTGGAGAGAGACCCGTAAAGAAGTTTACATTGGAGGTTGTTTGATTAATAAGTATGGTTTGAACTTAAGTTTCACTCATTGAGCATGATTTGTGCGTGAATGTAAATAAGTTTATTATTATATAAATATAAATTTTATTTGATATATTATGTACGCAATTACGAAATAACTATTACTTATAAATTTGTGACCAAACTTAATATAATAATAAAACTTTTCTTACACATAAAACCTTAAAACTATCACTATCACTATCACTATCACTATCACTGTGTTCTCGAGTCTTATTTAAAGAGGGGATGGAAAGAAAAGGTGAAAGAATCATGTTCCAGAGATTTTTTAAGGAGGGGAGGGGAAGAGAGAGAAAAGACTAGAAAATTTAAGTGTATAATCATCTTTCTAAATTGGAGAGATTATGAGAGAAAACGTGTTTGTATCATTGATTGCCTATTAATTCATACATTTTCTTTCCCTTTCCTTTCATTTTTATTAAACTCGGAAACACGAAATAAAGTAACACATTTTCCTCCCCCTCTTTCTTTTCTCTTTTATTTCTCCTCCTTTTCTTTTCTCTCCTTAAATGAAACTCGGGAACACAGTGTATAAGATGAAAAAAAATATATAAATGTATAGAGATAAAATAATTAAATGTTTGATGTTGAATAAATAATAAACAAGTAGAGTTGGATTTTAGAAAAGTAAAGTGAATCGAATTTAACTTCTCTTAAGTTAAATGAGTCAAGCTCAAGCCTAGACGGGCATAAGCTTACCTTAGCTTGTTTACACACCAAAATTCAAAAACTATCTCACATACTCATCAGATATATGTTACTCATTAAATTGAGTTGAGTTTAAACGAGCCCGAGCTTGAATATCTATCGATGCTTGTTTAATAAACTTGAAACTCCCAAGTTTCAGTTATTGAGATTGAATATGCCCAGAAATCTGAATAAGTCTATTGTTTATTAAACTTTTAGCTGCGCATTAAACGGATTCAACACGAGATTGGATGGATATTCTTAATTGTTTAAATTAATTAATTAAAAAGTAGTTTAAGGAAGTGTAGGAAATAACAAAATCAGGAAAAATAGAAATGGCTTGAATGTAAAAAAATAAAATAAAAAAAAAACTATGACTCTAATTTCTTTTTGATATCATTACATTAGTTATTTTAAAACTCAAATACTTTTCTCATAATTATATGAAGAAACACTAATTGACCCCGGGCAGATTACGGATAATCTGGGGGTTAAAAAGATGTTTCCCACGAGAGGTTAGGTCCGGCAAAGATGGTTCTTCTGATGACCTGCAAAACAGACACCGTGAGCTCGTCACTGAGAAGGGGGGTACCTCCTTGTGACCACCCTCCGGCGTGAGAATCAGACTAGATTGCTCTTGAATATAAGTGTATATTAAGAGATTGCTAGAGAAGATAAGATAATGAGATATCAGATAATGTAAGATAATGTGTCCATACCATTCCAAGGTGTTGGAGTATTTATAGCCGAAGGTAGGTTTCCAAGAAGGTACAGCCGGCTGAATAGTATTCCTGTTCTGCCAACTGTGGGCTACGCACATGCCATGCTGGTGGTTGGTGGGTAGGCAGCGGCTGATAGTGACCAGACCGGCTGTGTACTATTCCTTTTCCACCAACTGCAGGCTATGCACGTGCTACGACAGGTTGGTGAGTAGGCAGCGGCTGATAGTGACATTAAGTAATAGAGCATGCTGCTCATTGTACTGTTGTCAGTGAGCTGTTGCAGCTTTGGTCAGATCTTTTGTCCATACCTCGTCAGGTACAGTACAAAAGATCCTCCAGTAGCGTACGGACTGGCTTATTTGGGCGGGAGTTTTCCCGGCTTTGTGCGGGAGTATTCCCGGCTTGCTCACTCCTTCTTCAGGTGACATTACTGAATTATTTAAGAGTTAAGTGCCTTGTGTGTAACACCCCGACCAAAGGCGGATTATACATCGGGGCGCCACATATTGTTTCATTACTCGTGACACTATTTGGGTGTCAATATTTAATAAATATATTCATTCGCGCACGCGCAACGTAAACACAAGATAACATAAATCAACGTAAATCATTATATTATAAGGCAAAATATTCGAACAACAATAACTTGTCTTGATACATTTTAATCTAGGTCCAAAAGTAAAAACGTCCTACGTGTCCACAAGCTCCAAATGTAGCTACAGCAAACCTGAACATGTGTTAAAATAAAACGTCAAACACTTGCGTGTTGGTGAGAAATCAAGTTTAATAGATAATAGATAACAATAATCACTGCGCGCAACACGTGTATGTCTGGTGTTTAACAAGGGTGTAATCAGATTGTGATCAAGCCTAAATAGATCATAGTTCGTAGTTCAATCCGTGCTCCCAAATGAGCACAAAAACAAGAAAACATCTGTGCAAGTGTAAACAAAGAAAACCGTAAACGATAGGTCTCCCGTGTTCATCTAATGGATCCATGAAAACTTCGGAATAGGCCGAACAAAGCGGTTAATGATACACATACAAATAAACAGCCAAGTAAACGTCCTCAACACATGGGATACTGCGCGACTAAAGTTCATAAACAAGTTTAAGACTCGAGTTTGTACGAACACATGAACATCCCAAAACATTAAAAATAAAAAGGGATTAGATACGAGATTACTCACTTGATAAAGATGCGTTGAAAGATAATGCAAGAACCAACTTTAAACAAGCACAAGTTAACCTATAAATAAGATTATTGTTTTAATGATTTGTTTTAATGTTTTGAATATATGATAGCATAGTAATATGTATCTTTAACAAATTATTATATATATATTATATATTACTGGGAATCTGGGCAGAACAGGAGAGAGGACGAAGGCAGAGAGAGGAGACGGCAGAGGATCAACGGCAGAGAGCAAGGAAGATAATAAGTGTTTGTGTGTGTAGTGATAAACTATTAAGAAAACAATACTATTTATAGGGAAACCCTAGAAAACATAATCCCATAAAAAGGGGAAAAGATCTCCAAAAAGCAAAAGATTCCAAAAGCAAAAGATAACAAAAGCAAAAGATATCGAAAGATATGGCAGCTGCAGGGGGCAAAGGAAAAGCTGACAGGTAACAGTAAACAGGCATGGGAGGGTCAGATAAAGGTACTGGTCAAGCATGGAAAAGCAGATCTCAAAAGATAATGTCAGTCACTTTTTCTGCCAACCAATGGGGTTGGTGCGCATGCTGCGCCGAAAGTAACTTTTCAGACATAAGATAGGTCAGGTCAACAGCACAGAAGATAGGACATCACAAAAGTAAACGGCTGGATTAAACAGAAGACTCAAAGGGGTTTAGCGCGAGAAGGCTCGAGCGCGTGAGCGCGAAGGCAGACAGAACAAACCTTAGCGCACTGCGGGAAGAACTACAATTCTAAGCGCGCTGCGGGGACAGTTCGCCTCGCGTATCGCAGTAACAGATGGTCTTCACGCAGGCTTCCTTGTAAGGAGTCTGGCGCGTGGAGCTGCGCAGACAACCTTAGGCGGGAAGAAACAAAGGACAAACAAAGAGAGAAGGGGGGGGGGGGTTCAAGGCTTAAGGGCGGAACGACGACAAGAGAGAGAAAGAGGCGGGGCGGCAACAAGAGGGAAAAGAAGGCGGAGAGAAGAAGAGGGACGGGACGGCGGAAAGGAAGAGAGAGGAAGAGGCGGGAAGGAAAATATTATTAGTAATATATATATTTTTAAATGTCAAGTTTTAAAAGAAAATAATTAAATTTTAAATCATAAAAAGAATCGGATCAGAAAACGGGTACCTGGGTCGGGTCGGATTCGGGCAGATGTCACAGTCTCCCCTACTTTAAGAAATTTCGTCCCGAAATTTATCTCGAAGTAGGCTGCGCAGAGAACAGGTGCGGGTACTTGATCTTCATTTGATCTTCCCTTTCCCATGTAAACTCGGCTCCGCGCTTGGACTCCCAGCGGACTTTCACGATAGGGATGCGACTGCGCTTGGTTTGCTTTACCTCGCGATCCAAAATCTCAACAGGCTTCTCAACGAAATGCATGGATTCATCAACTTGAACTTCATCAAGTGGAATGTGAAGGTTCTCGTCAGCTAAACATTTCTTGAGATTGGAAACATGGAACGTTGGATGCACATTGCTGAGCGCGGGCGGCAGGTCAAGTCTGTAGGCAACTTTTCCCACACGCGCGAGAATCTTGAATGGACCAACATAACGAGGAGCAAGCTTACCTTTCTTCCCAAAGCGGACAACACCCTTCCAGGGCGACACTTTGAGGAGAACAAGATCACCAACTTGAAATTCGAGAGGCTTCCGCCTACGATCTGCGTAACTCTTCTGTCTGCTTCTGGCAGTCAGCAGATGATCACGGATCTTGGCGATTTTATCGGTTGTCTCTTGAACAAGTTCGGGTCCTGTGATTTGAGCTTCACCCACTTCGCTCCAACAAATCGGGGAGCGGCACTTACGACCGTAAAGTGCTTCAAATGGGGCCATACCAATACTGGAATGATAGCTGTTATTATAAGAGAACTCGATCAGAGGTAGGTGTGAATCCCAATTACCTCCAAAATCAAGAACACAAGATCGGAGCATATCCTCAAGAGTTTGAATAGTTCGCTCAGACTGTCCGTCAGTCTGAGGATGATATGCAGTACTCATGTCCAAACGAGTTCCTAACGCAGATTGGAGAGATTTCCAAAAGCGGGATATAAAACGGCCATCGCGATCGGATATGATGCTCAAAGGAGTACCATGACGGCAGACAATCTCTTTGACATAAAGCTGCGCGAGTTGCTCAACACGGTAGTTCTCACGAATGGGCAGAAAGTGAGCAGACTTAGTCAAACGATCCACTATTACCCAAATGCTATCATGTTTGCTTGCTGTCAAAGGTAACTTGGTAATAAAGTCCATCGCTATACCTTCCCATTTCCACGTAGGAATTTCTGGTTGTTCGAGCAAACCAGATGGGCGTTGGTGTTAAGCTTTTACCTTAGAACAAGTTAGGCATTTAGCTACGAACACAGCAATATCCTTTTTCATACCGGGCCACCAATAAGTAATGCGCAAATCCTTGTACATCTTATCAGCGCCAGGATGAATGGAATACCGAGTTTTGTGTGCTTCACTCAGTAGGACAGATCGGAGATTTTCATCATTGGGGATCCAGATGCGATTGAGATAGCAGAGAATTCCACTCAGATTAGGGACAAAATGAGCTTCCGCGCCACACGCTAACTCGGCGCGAAGGTTACCATTACTGATGGATGCGCGCTGCGCGTCGCGAATGCGTGATTCAAGGTTGCTTTGGATCGGCGCGAAGTGAAGCTGCGTGCGCGGCAAGATACAGTTAAGCTGGCAGGGTTTGCGGCTGAGCGCATCGGCTACCACATTAGCCTTACCAGGATGATACCGGATCTCACAATCGTAATCGCTGATGAGTTCGTTCCATCGGCGTTGCCTCATGTTGAGTTCCTTTTGATCAAAGATATGCTGAAGGCTTTTATGGTCAGTGTAGAGGATACACTTAGTACCATAAAGGTAGTGTCTCCAGATCTTCAAGGCAAATACCACTGCGCCTAGCTCGAGGTCGTGAGTTGTATAATTCTTTTCATGAACCTTGAGTTGCCTTGATGCGTAAGCGATAACCTTGCCTCGTTGCATAAGAACACAACCGAGACCTTGGTTGGATGCATCGCAATACACGACAAAATCATCATTACCCTCAGGTAACGCTAGAACAGGAGCTTCACACAACAAACGCTTGAGCGTTAGAAAGGCTTCTTCTTGCTTCGAGCCCCAAATATACGGTTTACCTTTGTGCGTTAGAGCTGTTAAAGGCAATGCGATCTTTGAGAAGTTCGAAATAAATCGCCGGTAGTAACCAGCTAAGCCCAAAAAGGAACGGATTTCGGTAGGAGTGGATGGCGTAATCCAGTTCTTGATTGCTCCAATCTTGGATGGGTCGACATGAATACCCATCTTGTTTACAACATGACCAAGAAACTGTACTTCATCAGACCAGAATTCACACTTGGAGAGCTTGGCAAAGAGCTGCTCGGCTCTAAGCTTTTGCAACACCAACCGAAGATGTTGCTCATGCTCGGCCTTGGTCTTAGAATACACCAGAACATCATCGATAAACACAATCACGAATTTATCCAAGAAGGGCCTACACACCCGATTCATTAGATCCATGAAAACGGCGGGTGCGTTGGTTAAACCGAAGGACATGACCAAGAATTCAAAATGGCCATAGCGAGTACGAAAAGCAGTCTTGGGAATATCTTCATTGCGGATGCGCAACTGGTGATATCCAGAGCGGAGATCGATCTTGGAGAAACAAGAGGCACCTTGGAGTTGATCAAAGAGGTCGTCAATACGTGGTAAGGGATACCGGTTCTTAATGGTGAGTTTGTTCAACTCGCGGTAATCGATACACATGCGAAACGTACCATCTTTCTTTTTAACGAACAACACCGGAGCACCCCAGGGCGAAGAGCTAGGGCGAATGAATCCTTTAGCGGTCAACTCTTGAAGTTGACTTGCCTATTCTTGCATTTCAGCGGGTGCAAGACGATAAGGAGATTTGGCTACGGGGGAAGCACCAGGGACAAGATCAACACGAAACTCGACTTCACGAGCGGGAGGGATACCCGGAAGATCATCGGGAAAAACTTCAGGGAAGTCACGCACAATAGGGATTTCGCGAAGTTTCTTCTTCCCTTCATCGGGTTTAACCACATGGGCTAAAAATGCAATACACTTCTTCCGCAAAAGTCTTCGGGTTTCAGTGCATGACATACGTTTAAGACCGTTAGATGGTTTCTCGCCGTAGATATGAAGATCTTGACCACTTTCCCGAGGTATGCGAATAATTTTCTTGGCGCAGATAACTTTGGCGCGATTCTTCGAGAGCCAGTCCATACCAATGATAACATCAAAACTTCCAAGAGGCATGGGGATGAGGTCGATTAGAAAATCGTTTTCATTAAGGTTAAGCGTGCAATCTTTGATCACGGAGTTTATTAAAATAGTTTCACCATTAGCCAATTCAACTGAAAAGTTTTCGTTTAAGTTTACTCGCGGTCGTGCAAGTTGTTGTTCAAATGCGCGAGAAATAAAACTTCTATCGGCGCCAGTATCAAAAAGTACGGAAGCATAATGTCCGTTAAGCAAAAATGTACCATTAACTACGTCATTATTCGCTTGCGCTTGGTGCGCGGTTATATTAAAAGCTCGTCCGCGCGTCACTTGGTTCGAGATTTGGTTAACCGGATTTGCTTGTGTGATTTGCACTTGTAGTCTCGGGCACGCGTTCCGGAAATGACTGGGATCACCGCAGTTATAGCACGACCTGGGTCGTGGATTAAGGTAAGTTGGTTGAGGGTTTTGCGGGTAGGTTGGTGGTGTTTGTGCGATTGGGTTGGCGGGAAGAACTCTACAGTTCTCAACAGTCTGACCAGCACGGCCACATCGGTTACATTGTCGGCACGGGACTTGAGTTGGATGGTGAAGTCTACAGGTTGGGCAAAAGGGTTGGTTTCCTGTGTAGGGTTTCTTAGTTGGCGGGGCAGGGAGTGCGGGATTGGTTAAGGCATAGTTGTGGACTATAGGGGGAGTTGGGTAGGTCGACAGTGGGTTAGGCGCCTAAACTGGAGGTTGGTAGGTGGGTTGCTGGACAATGGGCGGGTTGGTAAGCGCATAGGCTTTGCGCCTGCGCTTGAGGTTACGGTTTGAGGGTTTTGGCTTGGTTTCTATTGGTTCTGGGACAGTCTTGGTGGGTTTGGTCTTCTCAGCTCCCCACAGGAACAGGGTTCCTGCCCTGACATGGTTGTCGCTGAGCACAGCGGCCAACTCGATGGCGTCAGAGAGGGTTGCTGGGTTTCTGGCCCATACAGAATCTTGAATTTCCATGGGGAGACCCCCAAGGAACTTCTCGATGGCTCGGCGGGAAGGGGTAACAAGGTGAGGGACAAGCAGGCTTAGTTCATGGAAGCGCGTCGCGTACTCGCGCGCTTCGCCACTGTATTGCTTCAAGTTCCAAAATTCTTCCTCCAGGCGCTTAACTTCGTTGGGAGGACAGAATTCTCGTGTCAGAATTTCTTTGAATTCTTCCCAGGGCATGCTTGAAGCAGCTTCTGCGCCACGCGCATGAGCTACTCCATTCCACCATGTAAGCGCCCTTGCTTCCAGGACACTGGAGGCATATAGGGTTCGTCTGTCTGGAGGGCATTGGGTATGGAGGAAAGTGTTTTCAATCTTCTCGAGCCACTGGAGCATCACGGTGGCTCCTTCAAGCCCTGTGAATTTCGGAGGGTTACCCGCATTGAAGGATTTAATATTATAACCGGAGGGGTTGGTATTGTTTTGGCTCAAAGCTTGGGCTATTGCGGCGGCCATTTCCTGGGAACGTTGCTGTCTACGCCTGCGCGAGGCTTCTCTCCTCTGATGACGGCGAGATAGCGGAGGCATTCTATAAAAGTTTTAATTTTTGTTAATATCTTGACGCAAAGTATAATCTTATAAAGCTTGGTTTCGCGGGGTTAGATACCATCAACAGTTAAAGTAAAACATGATATTGATTGCAAACTTAATACAGGTAACAAATTCGAATCGAGAATCGACAATTCATGTATCACCATGACTTTCCGAATTCTTAATTTAAAATAACGAGTAAACGAGTATTGGAGATTGACGATTCATGTATCACCATGACTTTTCAATCCTCAATATAAAATGTACAAGAAAATGAGTATTGGAGGTTGACAATTCATGTATCACCATGACTTTTCAAGTCTCCAATCCTCAGAACATAATCGTAAATGGAATTTGAAAATCAACTATTCATGTATCACCATGACTTTTCGGATTTTCAATCCCAACAAACGAATATGTAAGTAAAACCAATAAAAATCGAAATTCAGCATTAATCGAAATATCGCGAAATAAAACATAAAACCATACGCTGCGTCTGCGCAAGCATATTTATAAATAACGAGTAATTAACAATAAGCGCGTAAACATGAGATTTCTCTCATGCGCGAGAAGGGACTCTTAGGTATTCTAGGCCGTTACGTCTAACCACCTATCCTAAAGTCAACGAGCTCTGATACCAATCTGTAACACCCCGACCAAAGGCGGATTATACATCGGGGCGCCACATATTGTTTCATTACTCGTGACACTATTTGGGTGTCAATATTTAATAAATATATTCATTCGCGCACGCGCAACGTAAACACAAGATAACATAAATCAACGTAAATCATTATATTATAAGGCAAAATATTCGAACAACAATAACTTGTCTTGATACATTTTAATCTAGGTCCAAAAGTAAAAACGTCCTACGTGTCCACAAGCTCCAAATGTAGCTACAGCAAACCTGAACATGTGTTAAAATAAAACGTCAAACACTTGCGTGTTGGTGAGAAATCAAGTTTAATAGATAATAGATAACAATAATCACTGCGCGCAACACGTGTATGTCTGGTGTTTAACAAGGGTGTAATCAGATTGTGATCAAGCCTAAATAGATCATAGTTCGTAGTTCAATCCGTGCTCCCAAATGAGCACAAAAACAAGAAAACATCTGTGCAAGTGTAAACAAAGAAAACCGTAAACGATAGGTCTCCCGTGTTCATCTAATGGATCCATGAAAACTTCGGAATAGGCCGAACAAAGCGGTTAATGATACACATACAAATAAACAGCCAAGTAAACGTCCTCAACACATGGGATACTGCGCGACTAAAGTTCATAAACAAGTTTAAGACTCGAGTTTGTACGAACACATGAACATCCCAAAACATTAAAAATAAAAAGGGATTAGATACGAGATTACTCACTTGATAAAGATGCGTTGAAAGATAATGCAAGAACCAACTTTAAACAAGCACAAGTTAACCTATAAATAAGATTATTGTTTTAATGATTTGTTTTAATGTTTTGAATATATGATAGCATAGTAATATGTATCTTTAACAAATTATTATATATATATTATATATTACCGGGAATCTGGGCAGAACAGGAGAGAGGACGAAGGCAGAGAGAGGAGACGGCAGAGGATCAACGGCAGAGAGCAAGGAAGATAATAAGTGTTTGTGTGTGTAGTGATAAACTATTAAGAAAACAATACTATTTATAGGGAAACCCTAGAAAACATAATCCCATAAAAAGGGGAAAAGATCTCCAAAAAGCAAAAGATTCCAAAAGCAAAAGATAACAAAAGCAAAAGATATCGAAAGATATGGCAGCTGCAGGGGGCAAAGGAAAAGCTGACAGGTAACAGTAAACAGGCATGGGAGGGTCAGATAAAGGTACTGGTCAAGCATGGAAAAGCAGATCTCAAAAGATAATGTCAGTCACTTTTTCTGCCAACCAATGGGGTTGGTGCGCATGCTGCGTCGAAAGTAACTTTTCAGACATAAGATAGGTCAGGTCAACAGCACAGAAGATAGGACATCACAAAAGTAAACGGCTGGATTAAACAGAAGACTCAAAGGGGTTTAGCGCGAGAAGGCTCGAGCGCGTGAGCGCGAAGGCAGACAGAACAAACCTTAGCGCACTGCGGGAAGAACTACAATTCTAAGCGCGCTGCGGGGACAGTTCGCCTCACGTATCGCAGTAACAGATGGTCTTCACGCAGGCTTCCTTGTAAGGAGTCTGGCGCGTGGAGCTGCGCAGACAACCTTAGGCGGGAAGAAACAAAGGACAAACAAAGAGAGAAGGGGGGGGGGGTTCAAGGCTTAAGGGCGGAACGACGACAAGAGAGAGAAAGAGGCGGGGCGGCAACAAGAGGGAAAAGAAGGCGGAGAGAAGAAGAGGGACGGGACGGCGGAAAGGAAGAGAGAGGAAGAGGCGGGAAGGAAAATATTATTAGTAATATATATATTTTTAAATGTCAAGTTTTAAAAGAAAATAATTAAATTTTAAATCATAAAAAGAATCGGATCAGAAAACGGGTACCTGGGTCGGGTCGGATTCGGGCAGATGTCACATTGTGCGTGTAGCCTTGCTGCGCGGGTAGCCTTCCCTGATGGCTAGTATCCGTTGCTGCGGGAACAGGCGGAGTACGTCGACCATTGGGAGGCTTTTCCTGCGGGAACAGCTTGCGTACTGGGCGTAAGGACGTCACGTCTCTGAGCATGGTGGGTCCTGCGGATCCAGTTGGTTTCTGCGCAGACGTCTCTCTTCAAGGTGAGTCTTGCGAGTTTAGCCTTTGCGCAGACGTCCCTGTTGAAGGTGAGTCTTGCGGGTTCAACTGCGCAGACGTCCCTCTTTGAGGTGAGTCTTGCGGGTCCAACTGGGCTCTGCTGGGACCTACCTCTTCAAGTCCCCCCAGTCCAATGTTCTTCTCATGAATTGTTAATAAGTGAGGTGAACTTTTGGACTTAAGCAAAGGGTTTTGAAAAGGGTTTAGTTTTAAGGTTTTCCATGGGGATTCTTCCCGCGGAAGTCCTAATGTCACGTGCAGAAATTCCCGACTTTTCTGCTTGATCTTTGGGTATGATGCGGGTAGGTCTGTAACCTCCTCGCAAGTCAGGAGCGTTGAGTTCCACTTGTGTAGATTCTCCATGAGGTTTTGGTAGTTTTGAACATAGTGATCAATTATGTTAAAACAACCAATTCCATCTTGGAGCTTCCAACAATCTAGTTCTCGACGTTCCCGCTATGCGGGGATGTTATTCCCGTTTCCGCAAGCATGGCCCAGAAGATCCTTCTTGGTTTCAATTCCCTGCAGAGTGCTAGGTATGTGAAGGGTTTCGCCTTGACACTGTACCCGCACTCGTCTTATAGTTACTTTACTTCCAAGGTATTCCTGGCTTCAATTCCCTGCGGGTGCTAAGTATGTGAAGGGTTTTGCCTTGACACTGTACCCGCACCCGTCTTATAGTTACTTGGTTGCCGAGGTATTCTTGGCTTCAATTCCCTGCAGGTGCTAAGTATGTGAAGGGTTTTGCCTTAACACTGTACTCGCACCTGTCTTATAGTTACTTGGTTGCCAAGGTAAGGGGTATAGTCCCACTTACTTTTGAATCTTTTTTGAATCTTTTTGAAATTTGAAGAGTTGGTGAAAGGATAAGAACAGTCCAGACTGTTGAAACGTCGTCCGACGGTTTCTTCTGACAGTTTCAGGACGTGCAGGAAGTTATGGCGACGTGACAGTATATGGTCATTCCAGACGCTTTTTCAGGCGCGTGGGCGCGAGTTTTCGGGCGCGTGGCCGCGAAGTTTACGGCACGCGTCCTGTCAACAGTTGTTGCCAGCTTGCATATTCCACGTGTCATAGTTTCATTGCACCTGCGTTTTCCTCTCTCTTCCGCATTAAATTCATCGCATTCATTGCGATGAGTATATAAAGGGAGGAGAGGTTGCATCTCAACTCACAGTTTCACCTCTCTTCTTCTTCTAAACGATTTCCGGCGAATACTCTAACTTTCTGTCGAGCATTCTTCTGAAATCGTTCTTTTCATTCAAAACATGTCTTCCGTTCATGATCTTGAGGCTACCGCCGAGGAGTCTGACGTGTATGCCGAGAATCCGTCGTCTACTTCTGATAAGGACGATAAGAGTACTGCTGGTGAGTGCCAGTGTGCTCTTACCGTCGACCTGTACCAGTACATTATTAGGAAGTTCATGCTCGAGCCTTTCGAGCCTGAGTTTCCTAAGCCTCATCAGACGGTGTACGATGCCCCCAAGGGCAAGATAAGGGTGTATGCCTCATTCTTCGTTTATGGGAATCTCATGTTCCCATTGGCGAAGTTTGTGTACCGTGTTTTGGAGAGACACGGTGTACATCTGACGGAGGTACACCCAATGGCGATCGCCAAGATTCGCCATTTTGAATGGGTGTGCCTCATTCTGGGCATGGAGCCCCATGTCGATCGCCTGATGACCTTCTATTCCTGGAGGTGCATCCAGGGGTGGTATACCTTGGTCACTCGGATCAAGGGTTTGAAGATATGCGCTACCGAGCGCAGTCTTCGGTCTTGGAAGCGGGAGTTCTTCTATATCTCCGCTCGCGTCGTCCCCATAGCGATGACGTTCAAGAACGGGAGAGCTCTCCCGAACCTTCACGCCTTCAACTATGAGGAGGCGGAATGGTTCTCCAAGATTTCCCGGCCAGTCTCCGGTTTACCGCTTTGCGGAGTCCGGGATGGTGATGCTCGGGATGAGCCGGGTGTGGAAAGATGCTGGGGCGGAGGCGCCACAGGTTCCCATCGTCCTTGAATACGGTTTGAACTCTATCCCTTACGGTATGCTTCATCTTCTTTGCTGATTTAAAGTTTTCTTCTAACTGTTTCTTTTGTTTTCAGAGGGAAACGACCTACAATCGCTCCTGCATCCGCGGGAGGCTGGTGGTCCCGCTCGGATGGGTACCCGTGCTCTTGATGAGAACGAGTTGCCCATCTTGGAGCAAACGGCGGATCGGTTTGTGGAGGTCTAACCGCTGGGCCACCCGATTCTGAGCGCCACGCGGCCAGGTAAGGAGTTATTTAACCCTCGCCCTGTCAATGCTCAAACCTCTGCTGGAATTCCTCTAATTTTGTCATCTTCTGATGAGGAATCCGCAGATGGTCCTTTCTTCACGCGGAAGAAGAAGGCTGCTGGCGGGAAGGGTAAGGCGAAGGTTGCCTCTACTGCCGATCAGGGGAATCGGTTAGAGTCAGAGACCGAGAGTGAAGAGGTGGCGGGGAACGCTGGTGGTGACGAGACCACTGTTCCGGAGGTTGAGACAGCTGTCACCTCCGGGCAGCCTAGTACGACGGTGAGCGGCGTGAATAGGCCGGCTCCATCGGGTTCGTCCCCGCCTATCAGAACCTTCAAGCTGAAGAGAACTCGTAAGTATAATTTTCATTTACTTTAACTGCATATCCTTCCGCCATTATATTTAACTATCTTGTCTTCATGTAGGCGTGGATGCAACTGCATTCCAAGGTGGAGCGGGGAGGAGCACCTCTGGACCCATGACGGTAGGTTTGGTCAACCTACCCGAGGCGATGACCCAGGCGACTGCGCCTGCTTCAAGTGTTGGTTCAGTTGCTCACTCGGTTGAGGCAACTGTTCCAACTGTAACATCATCCCCGCCGGCTGTCAGTGCGATCTTCACGGAATCCTTCACTGAGCCGGCGGTGATATTTTCTGTGGGTTCTTCCGCAGCGGCGGCCACGGTTGTGAGTTCACCTCCAGTGAGTTCACCTCCGATGGTCTCTACCGCAGCGGCTTCGACCGTGCCTCCGGCGCCGGCAGCTACCTCGTCCCCGGCCGGTTCAGCAGGTATGTTCGGGGCTTCAAGCCAATCTCTGCCTCCTTCCCATCTGCCTGACCTCTTGGATGGATATCCGTTAGGTTCGGGTGATGGGTTTGGCGGCTACCGGCCTACTGTCGACCCTACAGGTGCGTAGGGTTATTTTGGCCTTTATATATATATTTTTGTTTTTTATCATCTTTTCCTAACTGCTTTTTGTTTTTGCAGTGTCGGATTCGAATGAGGTGTTTGTTCCACGGTGGAACATCCGCCGGGGAACCACCCTTCGGACGGCTGTGGATTGCGTCGAGTGGGGGCGCCACGCCGCCCCCAGTGGCGCACTGGGGGAAGCTATGTCGAGATACCAAAAGGGTAGGCTGACAAACGAGCTTCGAATTCTCCTTGCCCGGATGCAGCCGCGCGTCGAGCTGCTTTGTCGTGAAAATGACAAGTTAAAGGCTGCTCGTATCTAAGAAGTAGCTCAGGCGCGGGCTATCCGGGAGGAGAACAGGAGACTCTCCGCCGTTGCTGCGGAGAAGGAGAAGGCCTTCAAGGCCCTCGAGGTTGAAGTTCAGGCCCGTCTCGAGGCCCGTTCCAAGGCTACCCAAGCTGTTAATGAACAGCTTCGGTTGGCTAAGGAAACTGCACGGAACGCAACTGAGAGGGCCACCAAGGCTGAAGCTGTTGCTGAGCCTCTACGCACTGAGAATGAGGAGCTCAAAGCCAAATTAGAGAGGCTCCAGCAGGCTCATGATGCCTTGGCCATGGAAGATGCCAAGGAGCTCCAAGAGATCTTGGACCAGAGGGGGGTGCTTGACCACACTGAGCGTAAGCTAAACGGCGTCGAAGAGGCTGCAGCCAAAGATGTGTTGCTTGCCAACCTTACAAAGAACGAAGCCGAACGCGCCCGTAATGAAGCTCAAGCTGCCCTCCAGGAGGCTCTGGTTACCAAGGAATGGCTTCTACGAGAAGCGTTGTCGCAGGTATGCATAGCTTCATAATATCTTTACGCTTTTCTTTGTACTTAGAAAAGGTTTTGATACTTGTATTTTTGTTTTGTAGGTTGTGCATCGGGTCTTCACGGACACATCATATGACGATGCCATGAGCGCAGCCCTCAACGCTTCTCATGAGGATGGGGAAAAGGCTGGCTTCCTGCTTGGTCTAGGGTTCGTTGAGAAGGGCATCCCGCCTTCCAACTTCCCTTTATATGATATGGATACTGAAGCTGTATATGACCAAGCAGTGAACCAGTATGCCGCCTTCCCGCACCCGGTGGTGGAGAAGGTGAACGAAGTTGCTGCTGCTGATGATGGGCTAACCATTCTCAAGACCTTCCTTGAACCGCCACAGCCAACTGATGGTGCGGGTACAAGTGGGTTTGGAGGGAGTGGCCCTGAAGCTTGATCTTTTAAATCCTTTCCCACTGTTAGGATAGATTTACGTCTTTGTATAGATTTATATTCTTGTAGGCGGGTAGATACCCGGCCATTCTTGTAACAGTTGAATTTTTATGGAATATAAATCTTTTGTGTGGGTAGGACCGTCACTCTTGCTTTATAAACGTTATACGACTTGCTCATGCATATTATAGTTTAATTTGGCACTTGTTTTGCCACATAAACAATATATGATTCGCTTGTGCATACTTTAGTTTAACTTAGCAATTTCTTAAGTACTTTGGATAAGTTAACCTTTCAACGTGGCAGATAATAGGTTAAAGTTTTGCTTCCTCTTTCGTGATTGTGCGGGTAAGACCGTCACTTTCACTTAGTAGGATGGCTAAACTTTACCTATATCTGACCTGCGTGGAGGTTTTCCTCATTTTTTCCTTAAGAGATTTTCTAAGTGTTCTGAATAAGTTAACCTTTCGACGCGCGGTTGTCAATAGGTTAATGTTCAGTTTCCTCTATCATGATTGTGCGGGTAAGACCGTCACTTGCATTTAGTAGGATGACCAAACTTTACCTATGACTGACCTGCGTGAAGGTTTTCCTCATCTTTTCCTTAGAAATTCTTGCCGTTTTTTGTGTTTATGCGGGTTTTGCCGCCTTCCACACGCAACGACTTCTTTTCACACTTATTTATGCGGTGAATACCGGCATATCAGTGTTTTGGATAAGTTAACCGTTCGACGCGCGGTTGTCAATAGGTTAACGTTCAGTTTCCTCTATGATGATTGTGCGGGTAGGACCGGCACTTTCATTTAGTGGGATGACCGAACTTCACCTATGACTGACCTGCGTGAAGGTTTGCCGTTTTTTGTGTTTATGCGGGTTTTGCCGCCTTCCACACGCAACGACTTCTTCACACTTATTTATGCGGTGAAGACCGGCATATCAGTGTTTTGAATAAATTAACCGTTCGACGCGCGGTTTTCAATAGGTTAGTTCGGTTTCCCCTATCATGATTTGTGCGGGTAGGACCGGCACTTTCATTTAGTGGGATGACCCAACTTTACCTATAACTGACCTGCGTGAAGGTTGGCCGTTTTTTGTGTTTATGCGGGTTTTGCTGCCTTACACACGCAACGACTTACTTCCCCACTTATGTATGCGGTGAAGACCGGCATATTAGTGTGGAAAGTTCATAAGTATAAATGTAAGATTATCAGCGTCAATGTGATAAGGAGAATCATTTCCATTAGAAGTGGCTCTGGGCCTTTTCTTTTACAAGTTTGGAATTGATCTACATGCACTGTGTAATTTAGCTCCCTTCCATGTTGTTTGGATGGGAGTGCCATCGAGCCGATATGCACTTGGTTCGGAATCTCGTTGTTTACGCAGTATGTAGTCTCCAACATTGTAGCTGTAGTTTCGTGTTTTTCCCAACTGGGGTTCTACACGCGTTGGCCTGCTCAGCATCCTTTACGCCAAGAGGTGTGTGAGTTCTCCATCTCTGACGAATGTCTCGATGATGTCTTTCAAGTCTATGCATTCGTCGGTGTTGTGGCCTTTTGTCCTGTGGAAGTCACAGAATTTGCTCTGATCAGCGTTGTGACGCTCTCGGATTATTGGAGCCTTTGGCCATGGGAGCCTCTCGGTGTCGAAAATCTCGGTGACGCTTTTGGTGAGCGGCGTCCACCGGGGGTTCCGGTTCGACGACTGCCTGTTATCCTTTCCGCCTAACCGAGGGTGCGAGCCGGATGAGGTGTCGAAGTTTACCCTTGACTGCCAAATACCTAGCTTCCTCTTTTTGTTTAGTCGGGCGGTAAGGACGTTATTTTCTCTTGTTTTCTGGATGTAGAGGTTTGTGCTTTGGGGAAGATCTCTACCCAGTTGCTTTTCCGTTTCCGCGAAGCGTTTAGCTGCTGTCATGATGGCATCCCATGTGGATGGCATGCCATCTTTACCCGTTAAGGTGCGGATGAGCTCTGGGTCTTTCGCGCCCTGGATGAAAGCAGCGCGAACAAGATCTTCGCTAATACTGCCCAGACTTAGCTTCTTTGAATTGAAGCGCGTGATGAAGTCTAATAAAGACTCATCTTCCTCTCGGATGCAGTTGAGGATTGTCCATTGCTCTTCAGTGTACTTTCTTTGTTGACTGAAGTGTTGGCTGAACTTCTGTTGGAAGTCTGCCCAATCGTAGATGTGGTGGACCGGTAGACGGTCGAACCACGCTCTGGCTGCTCCAACCAACGTCATCTGGAACATATAACACCACGTGGGTTCCGTCCAGTTGCTGACGGTTGCCCCCGCTATGAATCTGTTCAAATGATCGTCTGGGTCGGATATACCATCATAGGTGCCGATGTTGGACATCTGTTTGGCACTTCTTGGGGCGATTGCTTCCGCAATGTCCCTTGCAAACTTGGAGGTTCCCGCATTTGCAGCGGTTGGTCTGAAGGTTTTAGAGAAGTCACGTGGGTTTCCACCCGCGTTTTTTGGTTTGAAGGTTTCTCCAAAATTCCTTCTTGGTTGGAAGTCTGTTTCCTTACGCTTCCCTTTCGCCTTATGGCGAGGGTTTACGTCGGTGTCGGATTCCTCCGAATCATCGTCCAAGTACTCGCACTCATTGCTCATGCTGAGCTGTTGTCGAGTGCTTCCGAATTCGTCAGCCTGTTGGAGTGAACGTAAGCGTTCATCTAACTCAGCTTGGAATTCCCTTTGACGTTTTTACGCCCACGCTTTAACTTGTTCAAGTGTTTGGCGGGGGGGCCTCGTCTGTTGTCTTTCCACCTGGGTATCAATGAATCCCATGGGAGGATTGTTTACTGCACTTGCCCCGGCTCGGGTAACCGGGGTAGTGTTCGTAAAATTTACTGCACTTGCCCCGGCTTGGGTAACCGGGGTAGTGTTCGTAAAATGTGTGTATTCGCCGGTGTTCCCCCCAGTAGCTGGGGTTGTGGTTACCGGGGTTTCTTGGTTACTCCATGGCCTGGAGACCGGAGTAACGTTAACCATCTTTTCGGAGGTTTTGAAAAAACTGAGAGAATTAGTTCTAGCTTTTATGCACGGATGGCGCCAATAAAGAAACACTAATTGACCCCGGGCAGATTACGGATAATCTGGGGGTTAAATAGATGTTTCCCACGAGGGGTTAGGTCCGGCAAAGATGGTTCTTCCGATGACCTGCAAAACAGACACCGTGAGCTCGTCACTGAGAAGAGGGGGTACCTCCTTGTGACCACCCTCCGGCGTGAGAATCAGACTAGATTGCTCTTGAATATAAGTGTATATTAAGAGATTGTTAGAGAAGATAAGATAATGAGATATCAGATAATGTGTCCATACCATTCCAAGGTGTTGGAGTATTTATAGCCGAAGGTAGGTTTCCAAGAAGGTACAGCCGGCTGAATAGTATTCCTGTTCTGCCAACTGTGGGCTACGCACATGCCATGCTGGTGGTTGGTGGGTAGGCAGCGGCTGATAGTGACCAGGCCGGCTGTGTACTATTCCTTTTCCACCAACTGCAGGCTATGCACGTGCTACGACAGGTTGGTGAGTAGGCAGCGGCTGATAGTGACATTAAGTAATAGAGCATGCTGCTCGTTGTACTGTTGTCAGTGAGCTGTCGCAGCTTTGGTCAGATCTTTTGTCCATACCTCGTCAGGTACAGTACAAAAGATCCTCCAGTAGCGTACGGACTGGCTTATTTGGGCGGGAGTTTTCCCGGCTTTGTGCGGGAGTATTCCCGGCTTGCTCACTCCTTCTTCAGGTGACATTACTAAATTATTTAAGAGTTAAGTGCCTTGTGCGTGTAGCCTTGCTGCGCGGGTAGCCTTCCCTAATGGCTAGTATCCGTTGCTGCGGGAACAGGCGGAGTACGTCGACCATTGGGAGGCTTTTCCTGCGGGAACAGCTTGCGTACTGCGCATAAGGACGTCACGTCTCTGAGCATGGTGGGTCCTGCGGATCCAGTTGGTTTCTGCGCAGACGTCTCTCTTCAAGGTGAGTCTTGCGAGTTTAGCCTTTGCGCAGACGTCCCTGTTGAAGGTGAGTCTTGCGGGTTCAACTGCGCAGACGTCCCTCTTTGAGGTGAGTCTTGCGGGTCTAACTGGGCTCTGCTGGGACCTACCTTTTCATTATATATTTTAAAGTTATATCATAATAACTCTCACATGTTTTGTTTTATTTTATTTTCTTAAAAGCGTGAGTATTTGAAATTTGATGATTACATTAATTTAGAACAACCATTTTTCGTGTATTAAAAGATATATGTTGTGGGCCCTGGTTTGTACAAGAGCGTGGCAATATGTTTTCGATTAGGACTAGATTAATATTAATATTAATATTAATATTAATATATATAATGTTAAAAAGACGATTGAATTCCCCTCACAAACTTACTATTTAATTTTTAAATATTATAACTACTAAATCACTAATCATAATTTCATAAATAATAATAATAATAATAATGTCGGTTAAATGATTTGGACATTAAATTTAGACAAGAGTCGGATTTACATTTATTTGTCGGTTAAATGATTTTCTTAAACTTTGCTTTTAAATTTTTTTATAGCTCGTCTTTTCAATGACCGAAGCTTTTGTGATTCCATTGTCACATGGTTTTTTATCCGTGTTTCAACGTTTAATACATCACTTTTAAAATATTCTTTTTGGCTTACTAATCTATTTTTACGAATTTGTATTAGCACCACTGATACTAACCGAATTTGTGTTGTTTCACAGCTGAATCGTGTCAATTTTTTGGTTCTACATATGATAGCATGTTGTATTTTAGTATTGACGGGTTAACTTGCCCAGGCTCAGGTGCTCCAAATTAGACGCCCCATCACTCCTTTATAATAAAATCAAAACAAGTTACATAAAACCGTCAATAATATTCTTTATTATTATTATTATTGGGTACTGTGTTTCGTTTTAGGATACAATAAAGTGAATAAACAATAACCTATTAAATAACCAACAAGTATATGTTTAAAGCTTTAAACAGTCTCTCTAATTTCTATTCCATCTATAAAAATACTCTCTCTCTCTCTCTCTCTCTCTCTCTCTCTCTCCTGTAAAAGCCTGTTCACTCTTCTCTCTCATCCTCCCTGTGCCTCTACAAAACCCCTTCCTCGCCTTCATTCCCATTTCTCAACAAAAATGCCATCAGAATCATCTTGCAGCCAACGCCGCCCAACCACCACTGAAGAGGTAGATCCCAGCAGAGCCCAGTTGGACCCGCAAGACTCACCTTGAAGAGGGACGTCTGCGCAACGACCAACTGCTTCCGCAGGACCCACCATGCTCAGAGAAGACCTTACGCGCAGTACGCCAGCTGTTCCCGCAGGGAAAGCCTCCCAATAGTAAAGTACCCCGCTTGTTCCCGCAGTTGCGGATACAAGCCATCAGGGAAGGCTACCCGCACTGATAGCAAGGCTACACGCACAAGGCACTAACTCGATACTTCAGTAATGTCACCTGAAGGAATGAGCAAGGCGGGAATACTCCCGCCCAAATGAGCCAGTCCATATGCTTCTGGAAGATCTTTTGTACTATACCTGCCAAGGTATGGGCAAAACAGATGATCTGACCAAAACAGCCCATGAACCAATCACAGGGTGACAGCTCACCGACAACAGTACGAGGAGGAGCACCCTCTAGTACTGTTTGTCACTATTAGCCGCTGCCTACTCACCAACCCTTACTATGGGACGTGCGTAGCCTACAGTTGGTGGAACAGTGCATAGCCGGCAGTAAATGAACAGTATACAGCCGGCCTTGTCACTATCGGCCGCAGCCTATCCACCAACCAGCATGGCTTGTGCGTAGCCCACTGTTGGTAGAACAGGAATACTATTCAGCCGGCTGTACCTTCTTGGAAACCTACCTTCGGCTATAAATACTCCAACACCTTAGAATGGTAAGGACATCATCTGATATCTCATTATCTTATCTTCTCTAGCAATCTCTTAATATACACTTATATTCAGAGCAATCTAGTCTGATTCTCACGCCGGAGGATGGTCACAAGGAGGAACCCCCCTTCTCAGTGACGAGCTTACGGTGTCTGTTTTGCAGGTCACCTGAAGAACAACTTTCTTTGCTGGACCTCATCCTCGTGGGAAACATCTATATAACCCCAAGATTATCCGTAATCTGCCCGGGGTCAATTAGTGTTTCTTCATTGGCGCCATCCGTGCATAAAAGTTAGAACTAATTCTTAGTTTTTCCAAAATTTCTGAAGAAATGGTTAACGTTACTCCGGCCCCAAAGCCAGTAAGTGACCAAGAAACCCCGGTAACCACAACCCCAGCAACTGGGGGGAACACCGGCGGTTATACAAATTTTACGAACACTACCCCGGTTACCCAAGCCGGGACAAGTGCAGTAAACAATATTAATTAGTGTTTCTTCAACCACCACCAAACATGCCCGACTAAGAGAGCGATTAAAAAATTCTGGATCGAAGGCGAAATTAGTTTTGGGCCTTAATAAAAAGGGGTTTCTTGTTGGGTTTAAACAATTTAAATTTTAAATAAGCCTTAATTTGTTAGGCCTTATGATTTGGTTGTGTAAAAAATATTTTTTTATAAAAATACGGTTAAAATGCCTCGAATGAGGTTAGAATCCACAAGTTTATGAAAAAGTCATACCCTTTACCACTAAACCAAGCTAATAGTTCTGTAATTAAGGTTAAACACTATATATACATATTGTTTTCACAAATATATATATATATATATATATATATATATATATATATATATATATTGTTTTTTTAAAAAATATCTGAGCCTATTGGAGAGTCAGATCGGGGTCTGTCGACCACTCAACCCTCCCTTATAGCTGGCCCTACCACCAAACCCCACCTGATCGCCGGGTTCACACCACCGCCTAAACCCGAACACCTCCCAGCCTCGTCTCTCTGCAAAGCCTGCCGTCGCTACTGGAACCACGACGACACTCTCTGTGACATCCCCATCGGTGGCAGCCGCAAGAACGCCAACCGTTCACGTCTCACTTCCAACCATAACCCTAACTCCACCCTTGAGTTCCGTTACATGGGCTCCACCAACTACTACACCTATCTTGATACCCTTTCCCGGAGAACACGGCGATGCTGGTGGTGGGTTGCATTTTCTATGAGATGGGAAGCCCATGTGTAAGAATTTCACGCCTTTGTTGAACAATAATAATATTAGTAACAATATTAATGTTAGCAGTCATGGGGTTGGGTTGTTTGGAGGGTTTGAAGATGATGGTTTTAGGTTTGGATTTGGAAGGGGGGTTTGGGCATTTTTCGTCATGGGTGACGTGGCAGGTGGTTGGAACACGTGGCAGGTGGTTGGAACACGTGGCAGGTGCTAGGGAGTGTTTCACTTTGCCAAATCTTGCTATTTCCACACCATGGATGATATGATATTAATGGGTTATAGTTAGTGAAAATTAGAAGTGATAGTGTGGGATAATTGTTAACACAGGTGTAAAATATTTGAAACCTCATATATATGTATATGTATAAATTGAATCAAATGCAAATGTTATTATATTTATAGAAAAGGATAAATTTACGTGGATGATAAGACATTACATTGTAATTTTTTTTCATTTATAAAACATACAAAACTATGGGTTGTTAATACTTTTAATGTGTATAATTGTTTATCTAGCATGCTAATAATTGTTTTTCTTTTTGACAGATTAGATGTAAACCAAAAAAAGGTATATGTTTTCGGTTAGACACTACTATCCGGACGTGTGGACACAGAATTTACAATCATGTCTTGCCAACAGCATGACACACACGCTTACCACCATCTGTCGCATTAGAACGAACAACCAATATTTACAACTGTCATCAAAACCCTTATTAAGCATAATGACTAAAACTAGCGTTAATCATTATGAGGCGGCAGACTTGATTCAAAAACACGGGCTTGAAGAACACGTGCCCGGCGAACACCTATTCGAGTTGGTTGAGAATTTTAGATATGCAGATTATAGTGCACGATATAAAGTGAAGAGTTTTGAGTATGTGCTAATGTGCATGGAGATGGTTACAAAATTGTTCGCACATTAAAAGATAATTTTGGTATGGGAGGACGTCGTCACCCACTGATATGAGTCTGCCATCCGATGGGATCTTTTGGAAAAGATGTGGCTTCAAAAATCAGCATGCAAGACCCATAAATTTGGGGCGCTTTCGATAGCGTAGATGACATTCGTCTACAAGATGATTATGGTTATGCCTGTTGGAATATATGGTCGGTTCGGGTCAAGTCAACGCGGACCGACCCGAATATGATCCAGTATGAGTTACACCAAGGGTAACGATTCTTAAACCCACTTAATCGTTAACTGGGCCGACACAATCAATTAAGATAATGAGATGGTGGATTAGGCTTTATTTTGTAAATGGGCTTAAGCCCAATGCGTTTAAAATTGTTTAAACCCTAATGATACTTCTATTCATAGAATAATATCCTTATCATTTAAAGCTAAGCATTCCATTAAAACCCTAGCCACTCTCATCTTCCTACCGCCGCCGGCAGCCATATTCCGGCCACCGGATCTCCGGTTGCCGCCACCTTACCGCCGCCGCTGTTCCCTCCATCCCCTACAGTACCTCCGCAGTCATCCTACGCTGCCGGAACTGCTATATGGAGCTGCAACAAGCTGCCGCTCGTTTATTCCGGTAAACCCGTTTTTCCGGTGACCTATTTCCGGCCACCGGACAACCACCGCAGCTCTTCTCAGGCCGCCGTGCTGTCATTTCCGACGCGCCGCCGCCACTTCCGACGTGCCACTGTTACCGGAGCTCCATTTTTGCTGCCTCTGTGTCGCCGGAATTGCTGCTACGCCGCCATCCGCCGCCGCAGCTCCGCCGTCCATCACCAACAGCCACCGGAACTCTTGGGGTTTTTGATTGTGTCCAAATCTAGTACCTTTCGCTAGCTCTCGGTGTCTCTTCCTGGTTTCGATAACCGAGGTATAAAACCTTAACTTTAATCTATGGTTGTGTTTTATATTAATCGTACTCGTATATTGTTGTAACCGGATCCGAGTTCGGGTTTCGGTTCGTTGGTTCGTTTTACTCGTTATTATCCGCTGCGTTTATTTGGTTCGTTTTAATTATTAAATAACTAATAATTACTTAAACAAACATTATATATTAAAACGAGTTAAAATAGTTTGACCGTTTTCGTTCCGAACCACCGTTGAAACCCAACAATGCCCGCCCTAATGTTATCCACCGTTCAATGTTAGTCACCGGATTGTACACGATGGCTAGAAATCCTACGGTAATGGAGTTAAGTGCCGAGGTAAAGAACTCTTCAGGAACAACATGGGGCAATGGCGGGTACGCGTGGGTGACGCCTGATATATTCTTTGGCATTGGTGTGCCAATGATGGACGATGACAAATAGACGACTATTTGATCTAATTAAGTTGTTTAATCTAAGGCTATCGATGAGGCCGGTCATCGTTATTAAGCTTTTTCAACTCATTATTCCTTGTCATATGCTTATATAGATTTTATCAAATATATGGTGTAAATGATTAACATTTATGGTTTCTTTATCCATTCTGATTTTGATGGTGCAGTACTATAGTTTATAGTTCGAACATATCAATGGAAAAGAAATGTACAAACAGTAAAACAACACTAATATTTCAAAGAAAAAAATGACTGGTTTATTAGTACAGAATACACAAAAAGCCACATATAAGCATGAATTGGATGGGTGTGTATTAATATTTAACTAGTCGGCTTTATCCCTCGAGTTAAGTCGGCTTGGCTTTGAACACGAAAACGTTGAAAAAAGAAAAAAATCAAATCTAGCGATGGGAAATCACGTTATACTTTCGTTCCATAGTAACATTAAGGCAAAAACAAGACTAAAACAAGAACTATTTTCTATCATATCTTCGAGCACGCCCGATTGAGAGCTCCTTTATCTTGAACGTAATCATCAAATCCCAATTCTCACCTTCAAACAACACCCCCCAACCTTCCTATCAATAGTACTCTGCACAATCCCACTGTACAATGGAGTTCACATCAGACTTATTTTGTTTTATATTAATAATAACCATTAGTCGGACAAGAGTAAAGCTAATGGGACAATGTTGCAACTATCCTTTAATAACTAAAGTTAACCATATTTGACTTTTTTAATAGACAAGTTTACCGTTATCCTAGATGCATTATAGGTTGTACGTGATTTGATTAAGTTGTAAAATTCTTAAAAGAAAGTTTCTTAATATTTCTATGTCTCATGTATTATACTAAGTATAGATAGTATAGATACAGAATGTAGTAGTGTGGACAAATAAGATTATGGTCAGTTTAGGACATGTAATTAGTCGCCTTCATACATATTAATCAATTATATTCCATCAAGATCGAATCCTTAACATAACCAAATAATACACTAACAAAAGAACAAATTAAATAATAAAATACATATTGTCATCGGCAGAAGATTTCCCTACGGATCTAACCCTTATGGGAACATAAATATTTATTATACATGTGTTAACGCGAATGAATCTATGATCAATATTCAGGGAGCCTTTTCATGAACTCGACTAGCGAACCAGGAGAAAATGAATTAGTGGTCTTGTTTGGAGACGTCGATGATACTGCATCCGATAACTTCAAGAAACCATGGGGCGAGAAGAGGTAATCACTATTATTAGGTGTAAAAAGTGGTATATCAGATGCAAAAATATTCAAAGGCGTATTAAACACCAGACTCTTCGATTTCACAACATTATTTCTTCCATTATCAATACCAAAATCGTTGCAAATTTCATTCTCCTTAAGACCATATCCATCAACTAGTGTTTTGTTCTTTGTTTGTTGTTGTTGTTGTTGTTGTTGTTGATGATGATGCTTAGAGCATGATTTACCTGTGAGCTTTTGAACAAGAGCCATGAATTCATGAGGTTTGGTGTGTATGACTTTAGGAGAACGAGTATAGATTATTATCGGTTTTCTTATCTGCGGTTGTTGTTGCTGGTGCTTGTGAATGATGTGAGATTCTTGTTTGATCTTTAATGGCGTCGGTCGTGGACCATTGATTACGACTCCACTTTTTGTATGTTGTTTGTGATCACCATCAAGAAACCTTTTAGGACTCATTTTTACACCAAAGAATCAAACCAAGATATATAGAGGATCATAAAAGTTTGATATATTAATTTAGATGGGTGTTAATATGGGCAACGCTATTTATATATACAAATGTATTAGTATTAAGAATGAAGTTGGAAGCTGATTAGCCGACTATGGTTGACGTTTTTTTATTAATATAATTATTTATTATTTTGTAACAAAAATAATAAGAGAAAAAACTAAGGGCTCTAATCCGACCGTTGACAATGTTATATTGAGATGTTGGTTAGCGTACATGTCACGTCTGAAAAAAGTCAACTGAAACAATATTGGTATGCCGGTCGTGAAAAATAAAAATAATTATCGCCGGTTTGACATTTTGAGGTTATGAGGAGTCAAACTCCCATTTGTATGTAATTGTTATTTTTATAACTTCACAGGATCATCAGAATTATGTCGTATAATGCTCTTAAGCTCTCGACTAGACATGATACTAAGCATATAATACAAAGGCTTTATGTCGGTTTTAGTGCCCATGTTAGGTAATTTGAATTCGGTCCACTTTCTATGTATATATGTATAATAACTAGATAATACAAGTGACTGGCTCATAAGATCAATCATGTACGTGATTCAATCTATGTAATCAAGATTGAGAGTTTGTTACGTTTCAAACGCATCTCATATTGCTGATATTCACACCAAGCTAGTGAACTAAAAGTATAGTTTGTTAGTGATAATATTATTTAGATATATTATGTTTAATTCATTAGTTGTTATAATCCCATTTCTTTGTTATGTTTCTCTTTACATATTAAAAAACTGATTATTTATCAATTATTGTCTTGTTTCTTTTCTTTCGTCTTTTTAAACGAGTGAATAAATAATTACCAAGCCGGCGGAATGTAACCCTTCATAAACGGCATTGTATAGTGTAATCAGTAGTGGTAGTAAAAAATAAAAAAATATTTAAAAGGTTATAGGCTGAATAGACAAGTAATATAGAATTGTATGACCGGTTGTATATGCTTAATTAGTTAATTGGCTCAACTTGTTCAAATTTGGTTCCAATACAAAGGGTCAAAACTATAAAACTGGACAAAAATGAGGATAGTTTCTAGCCAAAAAAAATTAAAAAATTAATTAAAAATTAATAAAAAAAATCATAACTCAAAATTTAATAAAAAATTAAAAAAATGTAAAAACGTAAAAATGTTTCCACCGTCTTTCTCGTTCTAAAAAAAACTCGAAAAAGACACAATGAGGAGGAAAAAACATCATTGTGTCTTTTTATTTATCGTTGTGTTTTATGTTTATTTTTGTAATTAATTGTATTGAGGTTTTTTTTCTTATATATTGTGTTATATTACTCAACATTGTGTTATATTTTATTTAACATTGTGTTAAACGTTACGACATATTGTGTTTTTTTATTTATCATCGTGCTATTTGTTCGTTTTCGGCATTGAGTTTTTTCTCGACATTATGTCTTTTCGTCATTTTTTTTAACGTGAATGACGGAGAAAACATTTTGGTTTTTTTAATTTTTTCGTTTTTTATTTATATTTTAAGTTATTATTTTTTTAATTATTATTTTGAACTTTTTATTTGGGTTTTTTATCGTGTGATCACAAATCTTTCTCGTACTTCTCATTTTTGTATGTATTTGTATTTTAACTTTATCCTAATACAAAAAGGTTGACTTAGAGATATATACTATTTATGATGTTGGTAGAGATGTGTACGTATGGGATTTATCTTTTATAAAGTATTTATTTGATTTTAAATCATGATTGTTTTTAACTTGAATGATTACTATTTTAACTTTGAACTGGTTTTGTTGGAAGTGGAACTTTCTAACATGTTTATTCTTGGTGATCATTAATGTTTGAAATTATCCCATTTTTTAGCATGTTTTTGTATATTCTATACTTGTAAAAGTTTTTAGACAGGATTGACTAGTAAACCGTATAATGGCCAGTTGATAGAATGAGTATATCCATCTAATAATCGACTAATCGTATTGGACAAGAGCCATAAGTATGAAATATGGTTGTCAATTTAGGACGACACGAAATTAATAAAACATGAACATACTAACGTTGTTATTGATGGTCTGTGTTCATTGACACAATACGAAGGCAATAATGTGAAAAGGCTTAAACAAAAACTTATAGTAACTACTATATATTAAAATGAATAACAAAACTTAATTTTCATTTGGATACGTTTGTTCACATTTCTTGACTAAAGAAAACAATTATAAAAGGATTAGTTCAAGTTGGTTGTTGGTAAATTAATTAATACTTGTAATTGTTATTGTCTCATTCTTCGCTTACACTAGTCTAATTTGGGAAAATGTCATTTTTAAAGTAATAAGAAAAAGTTAATTACCATTCATTGTTAACAAATGCAACTAGACTTGGTTAAACAAGTTAATTATTTATGTATTAAAAGGGGGAGTCAATTCTAACAATGCGTTCTAAAGAAAACCTTTTCACATAGATGATTATGTGAATGCCGTTTAATTTGGTACTTTGTAAACCAGTCCAACGATTTGTGTAGGCATCTTAGGACCATGTGTCGTGGGCCGTTATGTGGGGTGGGTATGGGTTGGGGCGTGATGCACATGACGTCTCCTCACCCCCCGCCTTGGCGTTCTATGGCCTTGGCCGTTGGCATGTCTTGGTATTGGTTGCGGACATGCCTTGGCCGTTAGCATGTTTTGGCCTTGGCCGTGGCAACACTAGGGGAGTCTACTCGAGTTGTGCAAGAATCCAAGTCGTTGGGCGAGCTTCCTATGCAACGTGGAGGGAGGGGCATTGGTTTCTCACATAGAGGGTGTCCTTTGGTCATGTCTAAGGCTTCCTTCTCAGTCATTCAACCTCTAGATGCTTACTCGCTGGCCAACCTTGTCCGGCCATGGGCGCTCAATACCCATCCCTCTCTTATATACACATTCTGAACAAAACGCAAAGTGACCGAAACAGACATTCAGATTTTGAAGAGTTACCCCCCCCCCCCCCCCCACCAACGAGGCTTTAGGTAATTTAACCGAGACTTAAAAACAAAACTTGCTTGGGCTAAATACTTGAATTTTCAATTGAACTAAAAATGCACTTTTTTTTCTTTTCATTTTCATCTATTATTCAATGGGCCAGAAAACAATCTATTATCCAACGGGCCAGAAACAAAAGATAAAAGGGTTTTGATATTTGAATAATAACCCTCTCTATTTAAGTCTATTTAATAACTATTAATAAGTGGGGACCATGATGGAATCAGTGTTATATAAAAAGATCCAAATTTGATCTTGTTTATTATTTGATTTCTCCTACTACCGAGAACTTGTGATTCTTGAATGATGATGAACAACATGGCACACACTAGAATCTACCATCACTCCAAAAGTCCAATGGCATAAAAGAAAAAATAAATTTTCATTAGTTCCCAAAAGGCCAAAGGCAGGGAATATAAATGTAATTCAAATTGATTCACACATAAAAATTTGGGTTCCATATTTGCATTAGCTACAAATACATGAAATGGGGGTAAAAAGGCTAAGAATATATGAATACAACTTGAAAATACATGAAAATATAAATGATTCAATCCCGGATAATTCATTTAACCAAGGGTACAAAACCGGATCCATAACTGATTTTCTGTTAATTATGGTTCAGCTTCATCGGTTAATGGTTCAGTTTCGCTTAGTGTCTAGTTGCTGCTCACTCTCGGGTTAATAAAAAAACTTGTGTTCCAAGTATTACTCAATTTTCTTTAAATTTTACAAATTGTAAATTTATGTATCACAAATGAATGAAATGTGAAAAGATAAGTGTAAGGCCCCAGACCGGTAGCCCTACTTTAGCATCGGATTTACTCATAAACACAGTTCTTGCAATCAGAGTTAATTAAAACTTTCGCGGAAACGTTTACTTGAAGCATTCGTTACAAAACATTCAATCTCTTCTCTGATACTATAAAACAAATCATTATATTTAAAACATCTTTTCTTCCATCTTAAGATGCCAGCCGTTCAATCCATGCCATGTGCCATCCTCATGCTAGTTCTTTGGTCTGATCACCTGCGTGCATACTAAAAGTCAGCTACGCTGAGTGAGTTCTAGTTAATCAAGCAACTTATCATACAACCACTACATGCATCATATACGTATCCGCAGACACGTAGTCCACTATCTAACCTGCTTACATTACCACTTAACCTCTTATTTACGCCTACCACTTTGCCACCTTGCCTTTTTAATAACGTATAACGTTATGCCACTTTGCCACTTTAATAACGTAAAACGTTATGCCACTTTGCCACTTTAATAACGTAAAATGTTATGCCACTTTGCCACTTTAATAACGTATAACGTTATGCCACTTTGCCACTTTAATAACGTATAACGTTATGCCACTTTGCCACTTTAATAACGAAGGCACGTATAGGCTTACCCTACCACGTACTATCGTTATGCCACTAACACTCTTACTAGACTCTTGCCACTTCTAACACGCTCTACCTCTACTTGTCTACAACACGCTTCATATCATTTACATAATAAGCAGTTCACATCAACAATCATACACACATAATAACGATGGCACGTACAGGCTTTCCCTATCACGTGCTCACTTTATGCCACTAACACCCTTACTAGACTCTTGCCACTTCTAACACACTCTACCTCTACCTGCCTATATCACACTTCATATCAGTTCAGTATTTACGTAATAAACAAGTCACATCATAACATTCATACACACTATCAACCACTTGGAATTTACTATCCTTGGCGATACGTGCAATATCCGAAGATCGTTCACGCACCGACAAGCATTATAAAATATATACCTCGTATAACATCTATAGCATACACTTACCACTTAAGGTAAGTGTATTCACACTTCACATCGAGTATGCACACAGCCCCGAAAACATAACAAGGAAATGGGGCTAGAAACTCACCTGAACTCTGCTTCTTCCTCCGATAGTTGTAAATCCCTTCTTTAACTGAGCTCGGCTGACTGTATAAGTTACACGTATCAATACTCTCCTGATTTAATCTGGTGGCCTAGTATTAGATTACTTTTACTTATCGTTTTAATTTATTTTCTAATCGAACTTGACTCTAGGCGAAGTTAAACCTTAGGCGAACTTAACTTTAGGCGAAGTTAAACCTTAGGCGAACTTAGCTTTAGGCGAAGTTAAACCTTAGGCGAACTTAGCTTTAGGCGAAGTTGTCATCAGGCGAACTTAGCTTTCAGGCGAAGTTGTCATCAGGCGAACTTAGCTTTCAGGCGAAGTTGTCATCAGGCGAACTAGCTTTCAGGCGAAGTTGTCATCAGGCGAACTTAGCTTTGCAGGCGAAGTTCATCAGGCGAACTTAGCTTGCAGGCGAAGTTGTCGGCTGCAGCTACTGTTCGTCCTTAATCATCTTCGTTTCTTAACCAAATAACTCGATTTAGGTATCCACGGAATCGTCTGACCAGCACTTACAAACCCCAACCATTAAATCGGCCTAACATCGATGTTTAAGGGGTGCGATTTAGGCATATAGGTTACGGGTTCTTTTATCAATCAATTAACCCATCAAATCTTAACCATTTTCAGTAAGTTTAGCTTTGTAGGATTCGTTTTTACCATACAAACACCGATCTATCATTTCTATACTAATCCAAACATAAACGAACATGTTCTCGATATAAACGTACCGTAAATGAGTCGAACTACGAACACGAGCTGGTCTTGTTGCTTTGGTTCGTCACGACGATCTAGCACCAACGAGCTCGGGTCCTTGCCTTTGGATCTTGGTTCGGGTTGTGTGTGTTTTGGAGTGTGTAGAGATTAGGATGGATAAATGGATGGAATGGAAAGGATTGGGGTTTAAGGGGGTATTTATACTCCCTTAAGCCCATAGACCGAAGGCCCATATTTCCTTTTGGTCCATATCTAATCCCATCTAATTATCCTACTAAGTCTTCATATTTTGCTATTATTATTATCATTCCACTAACTCGTTTATTTCACCCGACAAAATAATATATTAAATATTACTTTAGAAATTTCGGGATGTTACAATAAGCGTACAAAATGTGAATTGTGACACGTAGCCGTTAATATTTAAGTGTATCACTTGACTTATCTTTGAGATATCATTCTTTTTCATGTAATTAACATATATTTAGACAATAAAACATCTACAATAATCTTGTATATTATCTTTATTATTTTCAAGAGTATATAATATAATATAAAAAGAAATTGATGTTTAGAACGTCTAGAATGGTGTACAAATGTGTTTATTTATTTATTCAAATATATATTAGGCTATGTGTTGTGAGCTAATTAAAAAGAGTTAGTTAAAGCATTAAATTAGCATCACGTTAGGCTCAACCCATTCACTAACTAAACCCTTAATGTGTGGGTTAACTAAGATTAAAAAATGCAAAAAATTAATTTGTTGTTACGGGGTGGACACCACTTGATTTCAACATGTCGGGCGTTGTTGGGTTAACAGAGAAAGGGGTTAGAGCTTTTGGCGCCTTTATTATTGTTGGTAAAACCGTGTCATCTACTTATGTGAAGGCTGGGGCGGCGCCACCCACTAATGCTCACAACGTTTGATCTAATAGCTAATATTAGTACCTAAAGTAAGGAGGCGGCGATTTTATTACGGATAAAGATAAGGAAACGGCTTGAACTTTGAAGAGAAAAACAAACCCAAAAAACAATATTAGAGATCTTATAATTATGTCATGTGACACTATATTTACTTATTTTTATAAAAATGAAAAATGAAGTGTACAAATAGGTTGAAAATAAATAAATAAATTAGTAGTTCATTTATAATGAACCAATCAACATCGACAACTACATCAAAGGGTGAGTGCGAGTAGTTGCAAAATTGATATTTAATATGTAATAAATTCGATCACGTTTTTTTTTATAATAACACAAACTTACTTTTATGTTGTTCCGACTTCCGACCATTTCTTCACATTCCAAATGGTTGAAACTTGGAAAGTGGAAAGTGGGGCTGGGCTGCATTCAACGTTTTAGCTCTACTTTTCGGTCGGTGGAGCATTTAAGTTGGAAGATCTTTTGAGTTTCATTTATATATATAATCTTTTATAACGAAATATAAGACAATCGGGCAACAAGTTCCACCGCTAGCTACTTTCGGATGATAAAATCAAGTCTTTTATAAACTAAATTGATTGATCTTGGAGTCATAAATTACTATGCATAACCTGTTGACCTCGAGGTCCTCGACTAAGTAGTTTCACAAGCTTTGGGGCAAGGAACCAAAAGTATCAAATGCAAAGGAATAAACACGTGCTGATTGTCAAGACACGTTTCTTAGGTTTTGTCACTATGTATGTACAAAGCAACATGACCCAATGTGAAAACATACTCCCAACCCCACTTTTATCTTATGGGTATTTGAACCGTTCGTTTTAATCGTTCACTAGACGGATTGAAGGAAAAAGTTTTTAAACAATATATGAAACTACTTGTGTCCACGATGTTCAACCCCAAAAGCCACCAAAAACGCTGCCCCCCCAACGTTTTAGCCTCAAAACGCCTCTCATAATGAATCACTACGCTTGGTCTTACTACTAGTTTTAATATATTTATCATTGATGTATTAAAATTATAATATATATATATATATACACATATATATATATATATTAAATGCTTAGAGATAAAGTTTTATAAATACTTTTAAGTATAGTAAGTATTAGGTTATGGTTAATGGAGCTTAACCATCAATTGACTATTTAAGATGGCACTTGGTTACACCACCGTCAAGCCATTCACCAAACCAAATGAACAAGACGTAAGGAAAGATGAGTGACAATGGTCACATAGCTATGCTAACTGCTAAGAGATTCAAAAATTAATTAATTGAAGTGAAGCATTACAAACTAAATTAGTGATTTTTCCAATAAATAATAAAAGAGTAGACTGTTGCAAACTTAATGTCTTTTTATTTAACTTACAAATTTGTGTTCAATTATTTTTCTTTGAATGGAAATAATTAAATTAAGTTAAAAAAATATCCGGGGATCCCTCAATAAGTGGATCGCTAAGGTTTCTGTTAGTCCAGACTCGTGGCCGGTTCGGGCTACCTTTAGCCAATGAGGGCGCGTACGAACTACCCGGCGTTACTTAGTTGGTCGTTCAAAATAAAAAAATAAATAAAAATAATAGCTACACAATAACTGTGGTCAAATTCATTTGTCTTGTGATGATTAAATGTATTCAAGTAAGTTATAGATCGCCCCCATGGCAGTAAAAGCTCCTTCAAAGTGACCATTTAACATTATATAGACGTCTATACTATACGAATTGGGAAGTAAAAATAAAAACTTTTATTTCCTAGTGATCTTGCACACACATTTAATCAATTTGATTCCATTTTCAAAATTTAATTCACTACAAACCAATAAAAACCGCCCGACTCTATACTTTCCGGACAGCTTTATACAATTATTTGGGAAAAAAAAGCTTTATACTATTATTTTACATTTTAATGCAAGCGTTATATACTTTTCATATGATTTTAGTGTTTGTTCATATAAATAACTAGTTTTTATCCCCCGTATTACGGGGATTGTTTTATATTGTTGTTATAATATTTATTTATTTTTTTAATTTATATTTTTTCTATTGTTTAAAGTTAATAATATACTTATGGTTTGATAATAAATTGTTTCACAAATAAATGAGATGTTATAACACAGTTTAAAAGCTATATGGTTTTGATGAGACCCAAGACCCGTTTATTTTTTTTACTATCAAATTGGTTTTTTAATTTAAATAATATATATATATATATATATATATATATATATATATATATATATATATATATATATATATATATCTTTTTTAAAATAAATAAGATATTATTTTTTATTATATCCTATTTTATAGGATTTTTACATATATAATTTGGTGAGAATAATTTTTAATTTAATGAGATGTTATAACCCGTTTATGGAATATCTGGGTTTGGTAAGACCCATACCCATGAATTCGGTTCAAATGCATGAGAAGCCTCCATTTAAAAATGAAGCAAATCTGGTGCCTCCAAAAAAGGGGGAGCGACCACATCGCGATACGTAGGATTTTTTTGTCTTCGTTTTATCCCCCGTATTACGGGGGTTGTTTTATATTGTTTGTTCTAATATTTATTTATTTTTTTAATTTATATTTTTTTTTATTGTTTGAAAGTTAATAATATACTTATGGTTTGATGATAACTTGTTTCACAAATAAATGAGATGTTATAACCCGGTTTAAAAGCTATATGGTTTTGATGAGACCCAATGCCCGTTTATTTTTTTTACTATGAAATTGGTTTTTTAATTATAAATAATATTTATTTAAGTTAATAATATACCTATGGTTTAATGAGACCCAAGACCCGTTTATTTATTTTACTATCAAACTGGTTTAATTTAAATAATATATATATCTTTTTTAAAATAAATAAAATATTATTTTTTATTATATCCTATTTTATAGGATTTTTACATAAATAATTTGGTGAGAATAATTTTTAATTTAATGAGATATTATAACCCGTTTAAGGAATATCTGGGTTTGGTAAGACCCATACCCATGAATTCGGGTCAAATGCATGAGATGACTCCATTTAAAAATGAAGCAAATCTGGTGACTCCAAAAAAATGGGGAGCGACCACATCGCGACACGTAGGAGTTTTATGTCTTTGTTTATATATATTATAGACAATAGGAGGGGCCTATACGATTGTCAATAATTCTAGTCTTATATCATATTGTGAATCTGCGTTTCATATCTAGTTAACACATACGATGTATTGATTATACTCATTACTTTATTAAAATTTACTCATCCTTGATGTTTCAAGATTTCTCACCGGGTTCATCTGGTCATTGATCATACCTCACATTGTAAAAAGGTAATAAATATCATTCAATATGATTTTTGGTGTTGATCTAAACAGACATGTCTGAAATGTGTATTGATAAATCATAAACCGAATCTTAGACTGTGTTGTACTCCCATGGTCGTTTCCCTTTATTATGTATCACCTTAACATCACAACACACTTGATTCCACTTCATTCTGTTTCCCTCTATCAAGGAAATATTTCAATCCATGTTCCATTTTTTTTTAACTAATTTAATAATTTTATGTTTTTAGTAATTTTAACACAACTAAACTAAAAACCACAACCTTTTCACCAAACACTCCACCGTCCTCCATCTCTCTACAATTCATATCATTCTAACTTTCATTTTTAACAAAGAACTCACCTATTAACACTCTTCAATCCCTTTTAACTTAACCCAATATTAAATTTATGTTTTTAAATTATTAAAGTTAACAGTGAGACGAACGTGAAATATAAACAACCCCACAAATGATCACGCTAGCTACTAGGCGCCCCTCTTCGAGACCAGAATGCCATATATGCTTAGGCACGAGAAAACACCAACCATGCCGCTTAAGTCTTATACACGATTGTAAATTCGTTTCCAATCATAAATTCCTAATCAGGTTCGGGTTTTCTTGCCATCACACTAGTTTGACTTCCTAAAGTCCGGTCAATCCGGTCAATGGTCAATTAGTCACCCCTCACGTTGAAAACATGTAATAAAAATAAAATACATTTTCAACTTTTTTAAAAACTACTAAATAATATATAAATAGTCATGAATTGCTCAACTGATTTCGCCATTAACAATGCTTTTTCATTCCTGTTTCTTTCATCCACCATCATGATCTCCGCTTTCCGGCCACCGGCACCACCACCACCACTCCACCGCCGGCAAAAACCCACATCAAAAAACCCATCTTTGTTATCATTATCAACCCAATCACAACCCACAAGACACCCAGAGTTAAAGATCATGGCCAAGAAGAAACCCATTGAAGGAGTGAGTGATCAGATGAATGCAATTGCTTCTCAGAGCCTTGATCACGCGCCGGCTCGCCGGAGAGTCAGATTGGCTTTTACTCAAGTTCAAGAACAGCTTGATCATGTCCTCTTTAAGGTTGACTTTAACTTATTATTATTATTATTATTATTTGTTGGTTTACTGAATTAAAGTTTATATATTTTTTTGATTGGTGAGTAGATGGCTCCTTCTGGAATCAGGACTGAAGAGGTAAGTGTTGAAAATCCTAAAATTAGAGTCCAATTTTGACTTTTTATTAGTCAAATGAGTCAATGGTAAATGTTAAAAGTGATAAACATTTGTTTTTGTTTACAAAGCTTCAAGCTTTATTAATTTATTATGAATTATATGTATATAAATATGTCATATTTGTTATCTAGGGTGACTTGTGAGTTGTGATGTACTAGATGTATGGTAGTGTTAAATAACACAAAATTAGAGTCTAAATTTGAGTTTTTACAAGTCAAATGAGTCAATGGTAAATGTTAAAAGTGATAAAGATTTGTTTTTGTTTACAAAGCTTCAAGCTTTATTAATTTGCTATGAAGAATATATATATAAAGATGTCATATTTGCTATTTAGGGTGGCTTGTCATATGAGTCAATGGTAAAAGTCCCAAGATTAGAGTCCAATTTTGACATTTGTAAGTCAAATGAGTCAGTGGTAAACATTAAACATGATAAATAATTGTTTTTGTTAAGAAAGCTTCAAGCTTTATGAATTTGATATGAGTTATATATATATAAAGATGTCATATTTGTTATTTAGGGTGACTTGTGAGTTGTGATGTTCTAGATGTATGTTAGTGTTGCATATCACAAAATTAGAGTCTAATTTTGACTTTTATAAGTCAAATGAGTCAGTGGTAAACATTAAATGAGTCAGTGGTAAACATTAAACATTAGAAAGATTCAAGCTTTATTATTTTGATATGACTTATATAATATATATATGTAAACATGTCATATTAGCTATTTAGGGTGACTTGTGATGTACTAGATGTATGATAATCAAATCTATGTTTTAGGTCAATTTAACCTATTCAGTTTGCGGGTTCCATTTTATTTTGTTTTTATTTTATATTTTTTTAGTTTAAAGAATAGCCCTTTTGGCATTATTATCATGTTCTTCTGGTCAAGTGAAATCTGAAATTATAGACTTATTATTATCAATTTATCGTAAGTTTTTGCTGATTAAATGTGTTCCTGTTTTGTTTAACCCGCGTGTTCATATCCGATACTAGAGTGTGTGTTTTGATTTTAACTTAAAGATCAAAAGGAAATGATTTGACTTTTAGACTAAGAAGTACTATAATTAAAGAAACAGTGATAACTTATACTTTCTTTGAACCTTTAGTGGTTTGAAATGAACTCAAAGGGCCAAGAAATTTTCTGCAAAAGTTGGTTGCCAAAGCCCGGAGTCCGAATCAAAGCCGCTGTGTGTTTTGTTCACGGTTATGGTGACACTTGCACCTTTTTCTTTGAAGGTTTGGTCTATACTTCACCATCTATGTGCTATATATATAGGGTTGAGATCATGTGCATATGAGTGTAAACGTGCGAACTTTAGGATGTGAAAAGAAAAAGGTCCACGTGGTGGCTTTTTCGTAATTACTCATATCAGTGTAATTACACTACAATAAATTACAAGTAGAGTAATAGTAATTACGCTACATTTTAAAAGTAGCGTAATACTTATTAATCTGCTTACATTTTGTTGCAGAGTAATAATAATTAGCGTAATTATTATTACTCTACTACAATTTTGCTGTAGCGTACGAAATGCCACCGTGTGTTTTTGCTCATTCACTTCGTACTCTTCGCACGATAAAATGCATTTGTATTTGATCCTTACACTATTTATATACTATTATATTCTTGTATGTTTAAAGAAAATAATAACTTTTAGGCATTGCAAAGAGAATTGCTGCTGCGGGTTATGGTGTATATGCCGTTGATCATCCTGGTTTTGGTCTATCTGATGGCCTTCATGGCTATGTTGCCAACTACCAGGACATAGTTGACAATGTGATTGAACAGTTCACAAAAATCAAAGGTAGGATTTGTTCTATATCTTCAAGATTTGACTTTTGACTGTCAAGCCAATCATTAGAATGCTTTGAAAGGCTAAAACACCATTTTGACCAAACAAATCAACAATCTGGCCATTGGCTTTTTAGTTTACCGAAATGTTCAGCCAATAACACATTGACATGTGCCCTTATTTGTCGGATTCTGCGCCAAGTTAGCCCCAAATTATGGAAATCTTGCTTCCATAAAAAAAGTGTTCTTACGCCATGTCGGCGCAAGATCATTGGATCAAAGGCTACTTTGGTAAATATATGTGTGGTCAACTTTCTGATGTTCTTGGTCAATTGGGCCAATTTGGTAATTTTCTCTATTTTTTAATCCTGTTGAGTTTGACTTTTTTAATCTCCGGTTTTGAATTTTGACAGTCAAGCGGATCATTTTCAACTTCAAACTGATACAAATCTACTTACTTTAAATCCATTTACAACATTAAAATGTAACAGTTTTTCTATTCTGAATATGAAAAGCAGTAGGTTTGACTCTTGATAAATTTTAATTGGGTGATAATTTTACTTTTTTATTTTTCTACACAAGGGTAAATTGGTCATTTTTTAAGTCCAACAGAAAAGGTTAACACCGGTCAGTGAAGATGACGAAAAGTGTGACAATATATGAACTTGAGCAACGTATTTTGTACTTACTGCAGTTAAACGACAAGATTTGTAAATACATGAAGAACAAAAATGTAACTTCTGACTTTTTTTACAGGAAGACCTGAAGTGAGAGGGATGCCTCGGTTTCTCCTGGCTCAATCAATGGGAGGCGCTGCAGCGCTTAAAGTTCATCTTAAAGAACAACGTGAATGGGACGGCTTAATTCTTGTGGCTCCAATGTGTAAAGTAAAGCTCAATTTCTAATATTAGTTTAGAAACTTAGTTTGACCAAAGGGTTGTTAATTTGTTATGTTTTGACCCGCATTATGGTTCAAGATTTCAGAGGAAATGAAGCCCCCGGAACCACTTCAGAAAGTTTTAATCTTTTTGTCAAGAGTTATGCCAAAAGCAAAGCTTGTACCCGCGAAAGATCTCGCTGAGCTGGCGTTTAGGGACCCACAGAAAAGAAAACTGGCAAGTCATTTCTCATGCATATGTTTAAAGTTTGAATTTTAGTCAAATGTCTAAAATGCCCTTTGATTATATCATATTCAGGCTGATTATAATGTCATAAGTTACTCGGATCAGACAAGATTAAAGACTGCTGTCGAACTTCTAAAAGCGACAACCGAACTCGAATTCGAAGTGGACAGGGTAGACAGAAATATTGTTTTTTTTTTTAAATTTCTTATAACAGCATTTTTAAAAGATTTGGTTTTTATATATATTTTTATAAAATTGCAGGTTTCGTCGCCGTTGTTGATTGTTCATGGAGCTGCAGACAAGGTAACCGATCCGAACATCAGCAAGTTTCTTTATGAAAAGGCCGCCAGCAAGGACAAAACTTTGAAGCTTTATGATGGAAGTTATCACTGCATACTTGAAGGGGAATCAGATGAGAGGATACTCGAGGTACTTAATGACATTGTTGCGTGGCTTGATGCTCGCTGCTTGATTAGATAGATGCTTGTAGCGGTTGTGAGATTAAAGAAATTCTGTTCAAGTTTTCACGAAAGCGATGCATTTGATACGCTAGATCGGATTCTTTATTCTTTTTGTTACCACATTTTTATGTAACTGTATGTTGGTGTTTAATGTTTAATGTTTTATGTGTACCATTATTGTTTTTTCTGTTTTCTTGTGTTTTTTTTTTAAACTTTGTAATGCTAAATTACATAAACATACGATTTCTTCTTTCTCACAGCGATTAAATAGGTGATGGATTTTCACGCTTGATCATTCGTGTTTTTCAAAGTTGCTGTCTTACATGTGTGTGTTTTTTAAATGTGTTATTGATGATGCAACCTTTTTGTTGTCTTTGTCATCATGACATGGATCCATACGCGTCTCCTCTTTGTGACTCCTATGCGTATGTATAATTATAGACCGCAAACTCTATCGTCAAACAATCTCAAAACCAAAACACATCGTGCATTTAAGTTGTATCATTTGTTAAAGTCATTTTTAGTTTTACCAATTGCAAAGAAGTATTGAGATATACAATAGTTAATGTATATGAAGTGTGATTTGTGTAATCGGATTAAGGATGAATATTTGAGCGATAGTGATACACGTAAAAACAATTAGTATGTAGTGTTTGTGATGCAGTTTCAAAAGCATTCAAATGGCTCATGACACTTTAGTTAATCAAATACCGATAAACTGAACCATATGTTCCAAGAACAAAGTTCTTTATCAATAAACTTAAACAAAAACTCCATAAACAGTAAACATAGCCCTATTTATACTAAATAAAGAAAAGATAAAATAGGAAATTCAAATTCAAATAAATAATAAAAGATTTGATCTTTATATCTCTTCCTGCATCAGTTTGTCTAGAAGATATGTAATAGATATTAGCGGATATTATTTGATTACCAGATATAGTTTATATTTAGAAATAGATTTGATTATTATTCTAGAATTATCTCTTTCCATGTATTTAGTTAGGGTTTGTTATTCCTAGAGTCTATATATATGACCCTCCTCCATGTAATATGATTCATTCAATAATAACAAACCATAAGAACTTTTATGGTATCAGAGCGGGTTGAAGTTAGAAAAGAAGTTGTTAAGTAACAAAAAGGCACGCGCGGGTGCCTTAGAAACGAAATTCTGCAACATGACTCTGTCGGCTTGTTCATCGCTGGATGACTATTGCAACCAACTGAAGGACCTTGCTAATCAATTGGAAGATGTGGACCATCCAGTTACCGAAGACCGCTTGGTGTTACAACTTGTACGAGGCCTACCAGCTGAATTTGATACAACCGCTTCCTTGATCAATGCTAATAATGTGGACTGGGACTTGGCCAGAAGCATGTGCTTCTGAATGATGAGGTAATCCGTCTTGAGGCCCGACAAAAATCTACCAATTCTGTGTTAATGACCCAAACCAATACCTCAAACTCACCTAATATCCACAACCCCTACCCCACTCACGGCCCTACCCATCCTTCACAAAACCAAAACCAAAACCAAACAACCTACTACCGTGGTGGCCGGGGTAGAGGACGTGGTCGCTCCTATCGGGGTGGACGCGGAAGAGGTTCTGGCCGTGGCCAGGGACAGCAATACTACGACTCCCCAACAACAATCTTACCCCCAATGGGCCTGGTGGAATACCCCTCCATGTCCCTACCCAACCCAATCCTCTAACCCACCACCGACCCCTTTTCAGCAGCCACATAATCACTCATTAGCCCACTATACAACAGCCCAGTACCCTTCGGCCCAGAACTACTCTGCTGGTTCACATCAGTCCATGTTTTCTCCGCCTCCCTCTGCTCCACCAGGTTTCGGCCCACCACGGAACCACTTCAGCCCTTCCGGTTCTGCCCCACAGGCCGCGTACAATGCCTTATGTCCCTCGGATATTGGTGCAGCCATGAGCTCTATGCATCTCAGTTATGACCCAAACACTATCATGGATTCTGGAGCAGGAGGGCATGCTACCAATGATTAAGGTATGATTCAAAAACCCGACTCTTTTCCTGTTTGTAGTAAACTTTTAGTTGGCAATGGCGCGTCTTTACCAATTCATGGGTCTGGAACAGGTTACCTGTCCCTACCCAATCGCACCTATGTCCTACCTAATATCTTACATTGCCCCCAAATTATTAAAAAGTTAATTTCAGTTCGTTGTTTTACTCGTGATAACAATGTTTCAATAGAATTTGACCCCTTTGGTTTTTCTTTGAAGGAACTTCCAACTGGGCGCCTCCTATCCCGCCACAATAGCACCGGGGATCTCTATCCATTAACTAAACCCGAGCTTCCAGCCCAAGCCAGCTTTATCACCACTACTTCCCGGCCTTGGCATGATCGTCTAGGCCACCCCGGCGCTCAAGTTTTAGATGTTCTTTTTCGTACTTTCAATTTCTCATTTAATAAAACCAAAACTTTTTGTCATTCATGTCAACTATCCAATAGTAAAAGACTTCCTTTTTATGCTTCCTCATCTTTTACATTTGCACCTTTTGATATAATTCATTGTGACTTGTGGACATCACCTGTGCTCAGTAAATCTGGGTACAAATACTACATGGTTTTAATTGATAATTATTCCCATTTATCTAGGTCTACCCACTAAAATATAAATCTGAAACCTTCGCAACATTTGTTAAATTTCACCGCCTCATTGCTACACAATTTAACTGACACATAAAAACTTTTCAGTGTGACCTTGGGGGTGAGTTTGACAATAATGCCTTTAAAAACTTTGCCACCCAACACGGCCTTTTATTCCGTTTTTCATGCCCACAAACCTCATCACAAAATGGCCGTGCGGAACGCATGATTCGTCGCCTTAACGACATCATTCGCTCTCTGTGATACACGCTCATCTCCCACCTTCTTTTTGGGTTGAAGCGTTACACACCGCAGCCTATCTCCATAACATCCTACCAACAAAACGCCTCAAATTTTATACCCCTACATTCGCCCTTTACCTTCGTCATCCCACATATGATCATTTACGGGTATTTGGGTGCGCCTGCTACCCGAACACCTCGGCAACCCAACCACATAAACTACACACCCGCTCCATCCGATGCATCTTCCTTGGCTATCCACCGGACTTTCGGAGCTACCGTTGTTTTGATCCTACCACAGACAAAATTACTATCTCACGCCACGTCACATTTGATGAGGCCACATTCCCCTTCACCTGCCCTACGCCTCTCACCTCCTACACTTTCCTTGATGAAAACCCACCCCCCGGCTTCTCTTTTACCCGTTCCCCGCACCCCATACCACCAGCGCCTAATCCCCCTCACACCCGTGCCCCACCCTCCACATCTACATATCCTATCACCTACTCTCGCCGCCCTAAACCCACCACCGTATCGGCTGCCACAAATCCTCCGCAGCCCTCGAAAATCCCTCCTAAATCCCCCTCGGCTGCCACCAGCCAAACCGGCATCTCTACAGCCGGACGTCCACAGTCACACGCTACCTCCAGCCCTACCCAAAACCGTCCAGCCCCGACTCACCCAATGACCACTCGCTCTAAAAACTGGTTCACTTAAGTCATTCCATCACACGACCCATGGCCCACCCATCTCACCCATTCCTACCTCGTACACACAGGCCCTAACCGACCCGAATTGGTCACGCGCTATGCAAGCTGAGTTTACTGCTTTACAGGAAAATGAGACTTGGGACTTGGTTCCTCGACCTACAAATCACCAGTTATGTAACATCCTAAAATTTATAATGTTGAATAAAGGAAGTTATGTTTAGTGATTTCGCGTAATTAATTAAGGTCGGGTAAGGAGCGGACCATGGACTTGGATTAATTGAGATGGGTTAAATGAGAATGGGATTTAAGGGATATAAATACCCCCTAAACCCAAAATATCTTCATTTCCATCTTATCCTTTCACACTTCCAAAACACACACACACCACACACTACAACCGCCGGCCGGCCGGAAGAGAGAAAGGCGGCAGATCCGAGGGAGAGAGAGAGAGATTAGTTGTGATAACGAGTAAAAAAGACCCAAACAAGCTCAAAAAGGTATGATTCTTGATCTTTGAAGTTTAAAGATCCGAGCTTTTAGTGTATAAACGACCGAAAATGGTCGGGAAGCGTAGTGGGTGATGTTGGACCGTAACAAGGGTGTTAAAATCGCTCGAAATGTTGGACAGAAACCGAAACAGCGGTTATCTGGGCAACTTCGCCCTCATCTGGGCAACTTCGCCCTCATCTGGGCAACTTCGCCTTCAAAGCGATGAACTTCGCCTGCAAGCCAAGTTCGCCTGATGAACTTCGCCTGCAAGCTAAGTTCGCCTGATGGCAACTTCGCTGTAAAGCTAAGTTCGCCTAACTGGCAACTTCGCCTGAAGCTAAGTTCGCCTGATGGCAACTTCGCTGTAAAGCTAAGTTCGCCTGATAACTTCGCCTAGAGCTAAGTTCGCCTGAGGTTTAACTTCGCCTAAAGCCAAGTTCGCCTGATAACTTCGCCTAAAGCTAAGTTCGCCTAAGGTTTAACTTCGCTTAAAGTCAAGTTCGATTAGAAAATAAATTAAAAATCTAATGAAAAATGTGTTAAGACAGTTAATGGAAATAAAATTTTTCCAAGCTGACCTGGCAGCTCGACCCCAGCCAGAGGCTCTGCCCCTTGGACCCTGCTAGGGGCTGCCGCCCCTAGACCCCGCTGCCAGGGGCGCTGCCCCCCGACCCCCATTCGTTGTGGGTAGTAGTTAAGACTGGAAAGATGATATGAGTAGTGATAATTGTTTGATACGTGTACTTGTTATACAGTCAGCCGTGCACAACTGAAGAAAAGGATTACGATTAACGGTGAACGTAACCGTGTTCAGGTGAGTTTCTAGCCCCATTTATGTGTTATGTTTTCGGGGCTGTGTGCATACTCAATATGTTTGTTAATACGCTTATCCTAAGAGATAAGTGTATGCCTTATGTGAATAATGTGAATGTATGAATGATTGCTTGATGGTACGTGAACGATCTTCGGGTATTGCACGTACTGTCAGGTTGTAACGCTAAGTATAAGGTAAGTATGATATGTATGCTTATGTGTATGAACATGATAAAGTTAATAAAAGAAGGAAATGACGGTTGCATGGTTGTATGGTTACGAAAAGGGTACCGAGCCCTAATAATACTCGAGGTATGATGTATGGTTGTATGGTAACGAAGAGGGAATCGAACCCTACTAATATTCGAGAACTAGGGAACCGAACCCTACTAATATTCGAGGAAAGAGGGAAACCGAGCCCTAATAATACTCGTGGAAAGAGGGAAACCGAGCCTTAATAATACTCGTGGAAAGAGGGTACCGAGCCCTAATAATACTCGAGGAAGGAGGGTGGGTACCGAGCCCTAATAATACTCGAGGAAGGAGGGTACCTAGCCCTAATAATACTCGAGGAAGGAGGGTACCGAGCCCTAATAATACTCGAGGAATGTAGGGCGTAATGCTCTTTATAACGTAAGATATGAAGGTAAGTTAATACAAAAGAAAGAATGAAAGTATGAAAGAATGAAAGTATGAAAGTATGAAAGTATGAATGAAATAATATAAGTTTATGTGTATTGTATAGTGTATGATTAACTAGAACTCACTCAGCGTAGCTGACTTTTAGTATGCACGCAGGTGAGTAGGATGAGGCAGCTCGCTTGAGGAGACACATGGCATTGAACAAGAGTCTGGCATCTGAAGACTTATGATGTTTTAATTTTAATGCTTTAATGTTGAAAGACAAAGGATGTTTTGAGACAAGTTATGAATTATGTAATGTTTTATGAAAGTTTTATATTCCGCGTAAATGTTTTAATTAACTCTGATATTTAGAACTGTGTTTATGAGTAAATCCAACACGAAAGTAGGGCTACCGGTAACGGGGCCTTACAAGTTGGTATCAGAGCAAAGTTCGAGAGATTTAAGCATCCTACATGCTTAGACTCGAACAGAGTATGGGATATAAGTAAGAAAAGAAAGAAGATGCCAGTTCAAGAATGCCATGTGTCGCTCAAGCAAGATCAGTAAAGGTAAGGTGTATGATTAAATGATATATGTTAATGAGAAAGGAAAGATATGTGAACGGCAGGGATAGGAATAATTGATTGTTTAATTTGACAAACTGCTTAAGTAGAACCAGCACAAATAGACTCATAAAGGGAAGTGTATAGGACACGGAAAGTAACGTGATCAGCTAATCACAACTGGCCACTGTTATTACCTGTTAGCCTTGCTATCCTTGTACTAAATAGTTCCTTGAGTGATGATGTTTGTGTTTTCCCTTTTAGAATACGATGGCTGGAGCTGGAGACATTGTTGGAGCTGGAGGTCGCACTGGACGACGCGGCAGGCCTCGTCGTGTCCAGCAACCTTCGGTTGAGACAGCTTCCAACACTGAAGCTGAAGGAGGCACAGCGGGAAGAAACCCGGAAAACAATGAAGGAGTTCAACTGGATCCCGCCATTCAAGCAGCTATTGTTCAAGCTGTGGCCACTGCTGTGAAGAATATTACCCCGGGAAGGTCTGCTGGAAGCCGTGAAAGAACTGTTGAAGGGGCAGGTGGTAATGATAGAAAGGATGACGAGAGGGAAAGGGGTGATTCAAGTGAGGTGAGGTCCGTGAAAGTTGATGATGGGAAGAGGGGCCGAGGCGGTTGCAACTATAAGTCCTTCAAAGGTTGTGACCCGCCTAAGCTGACTGGTTTAGGAGACGCAATCGCTACTATTCAGTGGATAACCGCCATGGATAAGGTTATCCGCATTAGCGAGTGCCGTCCCGATCAAGCGGTAGGTTTTGCTACTCAATCATTTGAAGATGAGGCTATGTATTGGTGGGAGAGTGTGGAGCAGAGGAAGACCCGTGAAGAGATCAAAGAGATGAAGTGGGACGATCTGAAGGAGTTAGTGATGATGAAGTTCTGTGCTGACGCCGAGGTTGAAAGGGCGGAGATGAAGTTCCTAAACTTGAAAGCTGGGACAATGACACATCGTGAGTACACCACCGAGTTCAATCGAATGTCTAGGCTGATGCCCGATATGGTCAACACTGAGGCTAAAAGGATCAAGTGTTATGTGAGGGGATTACCACAGAGAGTTCGCATGTTAGTCAGAACAAGTAAACCTACTACTTTCAATTCTGCTGTCGAACTCGCAAAAATGGTTTATGCGGACTTGGTTGCGGATGATGTGGTGGTGGGAGATGAGAAGAAAGAGAAGAAATGGGTCGCTCCTGCTAAACGACCCGGTACCCAGATGTGGAACCCTAAGAACAAACAGCCGAGAGTTTGGGAGAACATGTCGTGCAAGACTTGTGGCAAGGCGCACAGTGGTGAGTGTAGGTGGGGAAAGGGTTCGGATACATGTCATAAGTGTGGAAAGATACATGCCGGAGGATGTAGACTTGGGTCGAATGTTTGCTACAAGTGTGGGAAGGCAGGTCATTATGCTCATGAGTGCAGTTCTAAGCCTGCATGCTACAAGTGTGGTAAGATGGGTCATTTTGCTAGGGAGTGTACCGAGAGTGAAGCTGGAGGTAGTAGAAGGAAGGATGCCGATCAAGCTGGGCCAAGAACTAAAGCCTACATGCTGACCCAAGAGCAAGCCAAGCAGATTCCTGATGTTGTGACCGGTACGTTCCTAGTAAACGGCATTTCTGCTTCAGTATTATTTGATTCTGGTGCGAATAGAAGTTTTGTAGCGACGACATTTAGTAAACTCGCTAAAATGAAAGGCTGCCGAGTGTCTGAAACTTTTGTAGTAGAAACCGCTAGTGACACTTCGGTTAAAATAACAAAGATGGTTAAGAACTGTAAGATAGAATTGGAAGGACATGAGTTCCCGGTTACCTTGTACGTTATGACCTTGGGAGGGTTCGATGTGGTTTTGGGTATGGATTGGTTGTCTGAGTTTGAGGCTCAGATAGTGTGTAAGAGTAGGATGATAAGGTTAAAGTCATTGGATGGTAGTGCGGTGACAGTTTACGGTGATAAGGAAAGTTCTGGGCTTAATGTCATTTCGATGATAAAAGCCGAGGGTTTGCTAAGGCGAGGGTGTTGTGCCTACCTGGCGTATGTCGTCAACGTTACGGCCGAGACGAAAGAAATGAAAGATGTTCCTATTGTGCGCGACTACCCAGAAGTATTCCCTGAGGATCTTCCGGGGTTGCCACCGGAGCGAGAGATAGAATTTCAGATAGATCTAATACCAGGAGCCCAACCTGTCGCGAAGGCGCCTTACCGTCTAGCGCCGTCCGAGATGAAAGAATTGATGTCACAACTGCAAGAACTCCTCGACAAAGGTTTCATAAGACCGAGTGTTTCCCCGTGGGGCGCACCAGTATTGTTCGTGAAAAAGAAGGATGGAAGTATGAGAATGTGCATAGATTATCGTGAGTTGAATAAGCTTATGGTAAAGAATAGATATCCTTTGCCACGGATTGATGATCTGTTTGACCAACTACAAGGTTCAAGTTGGTTCTCACGAATAGATCTCAGATCAAGCTACCATCAGCTGAAGGTGAAAGAGGTAGACATCCCTAAGACAGCGTTCCGAACGCGGTATGGACACTACGAGTTCCTCGTAATGTCATTCGGTCTAACCAATGCTCCTGCAGCATTTATGGACATGATGAATAGGGTGTGTCGACCGATGTTGGATAAGTCGGTTATCGTCTTCATTGATGATATATTGATTTATTCAAAGAACGAGTCTGAACATGCTGAGCATCTGAGAGAGGTATTGGAGACTCTGAAGAAAGAGAAGCTGTATGCCAAGTTTTCGAAGTGTGCGTTCTGGTTAAGAGAAGTGCAATTTTTAGGTCACGTGATTAATCCGGAGGGGATAACCGTGGACCCAGCTAAGATTGAAGCGATAACGAATTGGAAGACTCCGCAGAATCCGACTGATATACGAAGCTTCCTAGGGTTAGCTGGCTACTATAGGAGGTTCATCGAAGGTTTCTCCAAGATAGCCGCACCGCTGACCGGTATGACCCGAAAGTCGATAGTATTCAGTTGGGGGAAGTTTCAGGAGGAAGCCTTTGAAGAATTGAAGAAGAGACTCACGCAAGCTCCAATCCTTACTTTACCCGATGGCGACGAGGATTTCGTTGTTTGTGCTGATGCCTCGCATCAAAGGTTAGGTTGCGTGTTGATGCAACGAGGGAAGGTGATAGCCTACGCGTCTAGGCAGTTGAAGGTCCATGAGAGTACTTATCCGACGCATGATTTGGAGTTAGCAGCTGTAGTGCATGCTCTCAAGATATGGAGGCATTATCTGTACGGTACTAAGTGTACTATCTATACAGATCATAAGAGTTTAAAGTACTTCTTCGAACAGAAAGAATTGAACATAAGGCAGAGAAGATGGTTAGAATTGATAAAGGATTACGACTGTGAGATTAAGTATTACCCCGGTAAAGCTAACGTGGTCGCTGATGCGCTAAGTCGTAAGAATGAGGAAGTCATTGCAGCAGTGAAGTCATACAAGTTGATCATGAACCCGAGTCTTTTTGAAGAAATCGTCAAGGTGCAGTCGGAGGTGTTAGTAGATGAAGGGTTAGTAAAGAAAGAAAGGATTTATGGCCAGCAAGACGAGTTGATGGAAAACACTCATGGAGTTAAAACTAGGTTCGACCGTATGTGGATCCCACGCTATGGTGATCTTAGAAGTCGAATCTTAGATGAAGCTCATAAGTCAAGGTACTCAATCCATCCTGGAGCTACAAAGATGTACCAAGACTTGAAAAGAGATTACTGGTGGCCAGGAATGAAGAATGATGTAGTGGATTATGTTAGTAAGTGCTTAACTTGCTTAGAAGTCAAAGCCGAGCACCAAAAGCCTTATGGGAAGATGCAACCGCTAGAGATACCTGAGTGGAAATGGGAACACATCACCATGGATTTCATAACTAAGCTACCTCGTACAGCTAAGCAACATGATACCATCTGGGTGATTGTGGACCGTTTGACCAAGAGTGCTCACTTTCTGCCCATACGAGAGGCCATCTCGTCAGAAACGTTAGCAAGCTTGTTCATCAAAGAAGTTGTAACCAAGCATGGGGTACCGTTATCGATCGTGTCTGATAGAGATACACGGTTTACTTCGAGGTTCTGGAAGAAATTCCATGAAGCTATGGGGACGAGGTTGAACATCGGTACGGCGTATCATCCTCAAACTGATGGACAGTCTGAAAGGACGATCCAAACCCTTGAGGACATGCTACGTGCTTGTGTTTTAGATTTTGGTGGAAGTTGGGATGATCATCTGCACCTGGCAGAGTTCTCCTATAACAACAGTTACCATTCAAGTATTGGTATGCCACCGTTTGAGATGCTTTACGGTAGACGATGTAGAACCCCGGTGTGTTGGGGTGAGATTGGTCAGAAAGAAATGGGAAGCCTTGAAGTGGTTCAAGAAACGTCTTCAAAGTTCGATCAGATCAAAGCAAGAATGAAAGCCGCTCAAGACAGACAAAAGTCTTATGCAGATAAGCGGCGACGACCAATTGAGTTTAACGTTGGCGACAATGTGATGCTTAAGGTCTCGCCTTGGAAAGGAATTATCCGTTTTAGAAAGAGGGGGAAGTTGAGTCCGAGGTACATTGGACCGTTTAAAATTTTAGATCGTGTGGGGGAAGTAGCTTATAAGCTGGATTTACCCGACGAGTTAGAAGGAATTCATTCAACCTTCCATGTTTCTCATCTGAGGAAGTGTCTAGCTGATGACACGTCTCACGTGCCATTGATGGATATTGAGGTTGATGAACAATTGAACTACATCGAGCAACCGATAGAGATCGTTGATCGCAAGGAGAAGCAGCTTCGTCACAAGATTATACCTTTGGTAAAATTGATATGGAAACACCGCAAAGGATCGGATGCTACTTGGGAAGCCGAGGATGAGATGCGCAAGTTTTACCCTAGTTTGTTTATGTAATAGTTAGGTTTCGGGGACGAAACCTCTTTAAGGGGGGAAGACTTGTAACGTCCTAAAATTTATAATGTTGAATAAATGAAGTTATGTTTAGTGATTTCGCGTAATTAATTAAGGTCGGGTAAGGAGCGGACCATGGACTTGGATTAATTGAGATGGGTTAAATGAGAATGAGATTTAAGGGATATAAATACCCCCTAAACCCAAAATATCTTCATTTCCATCTTATCCTTTCACACTTCCAAAACACACACACACCACACACTACAACCGCCGGTCGGCCGGAAGAGAGAAAGGCGGCAGATCCGAGGGAGAGAGAGAGAGATTAGTTGTGATAACGAGTAAACAAGACCCAAACAAGCTCAAAAAGGTATGATTCTTGATCTTTGAAGTTTAAAGATCCGAGCTTTTAGTGTATAAACGACCGAAAATGGTCGGGAAGCGTAGTGGGTGATGTTGGACCGTAACAAGGGTGTTAAAATCGCTCGAAATGTTGGACAGAAACCGAAACAGCGGTTATCTGGGCAACTTCGCCCTCATCTGGGCAACTTCGCCTTCAAAGCGATGAACTTCGCCTGCAAGCCAAGTTCGCCTGATGAACTTCGCCTGCAAGCTAAGTTCGCTTGATGGCAACTTCGCTGTAAAGCTAAGTTCGCCTAACTGGCAACTTCGCCTGAAGCTAAGTTCGCCTGATGGCAACTTCGCTGTAAAGCTAAGTTCGCCTGATAACTTCGCCTAGAGCTAAGTTCACCTGAGGTTTAACTTCGCCTAAAGCCAAGTTCGCCTGATAACTTCGCCTAAAGCTAAGTTCGCCTGAGGTTTAACTTCGCTTAAAGTCAAGTTCGATTAGAAAATAAATTAAAAATCTAATGAAAAATGTGTTAAGACAGTTAATGGAAATAAAATTTTTCCAAGCTGACCTGGCAGCTCGACCCCAGCCAGAGGCTCTGCCCCTTGGACCCTGCTAGGGGCTGCCGCCCCTAGACCCCGCTGCCAGGGGCGCTGCCCCCCGACCCCCATTCGTTGTGGGTAGTAGTTAAGACTGGAAAGATGATATGAGTAGTGATAATTGTTTGATACGTGTACTTGTTATACAGTCAGCCGTGCACAACTGAAGAAAAGGATTACGATTAACGGTGAACGTAACCGTGTTCAGGTGAGTTTCTAGCCCCATTTATGTGTTATGCTTTCGGGGCTGTGTGCATACTCAATATGTTTGTTAATACGCTTATCCTAAGAGATAAGTGTATGCCTTATGTGAATAATGTGAATGTATGAATGATTGCTTGATGGTACGTGAACGATCTTCGGGTATTGCACGTACTGTCAGGTTGTAACGCTAAGTATAAGGTAAGTATGATATGTATGCTTATGTGTATGAACATGATAAAGTTAATAAAAGAAGGAAATGACGGTTGCATGGTTGTATGGTTACGAAAAGGGTACCGAGCCCTAATAATACTCGAGGTATGATGTATGGTTGTATGGTAACGAAGAGGGAATCGAACCCTACTAATATTCGAGAACTAGGGAACCGAACCCTACTAATATTCGAGGAAAGAGGGAAACCGAGCCCTAATAATACTCGTGGAAAGAGGGAAACCGAGCCCTAATAATACTCGTGGAAAGAGGGTACCGAGCCCTAATAATACTCGAGGAAGGAGGGTACCGAGCCCTAATAATACTCGAGGAAGGAGGGTACCGAGCCCTAATAATACTCGAGGAAGGAGGGTACCGAGCCCTAATAATACTCGAGGAATGTAGGGCGTAATGCTCTTTATAACGTAAGATATGAAGGTAAGTTAATACAAAAGAAAGAATGAAAGTATGAAAGAATGAAAGTATGAAAGTATGAAAGTATGAATGAAAGAATATAAGTTTATGTGTATTGTATAGTGTATGATTAACTAGAACTCACTCAGCGTAGCTGACTTTTAGTATGCACGCAGGTGAGTAGATTGAGGCAGCTTGCTTGAGGAGACACGTGGCACTGAACAAGAGTCTGGCATCTGAAGACTTATGATGTTTTAATTTTAATGTTTTAATGTGAAAGACAAAGGATGTTTTGAGACAAGTTATGAAATATTGTAATGTTTTATGAAAGTTTTATATTCCGCGTAAATGTTTTAATTAACTCTGATATTTAGAACTGTGTTTATGAGTAAATCCAACACGAAAGTAGGGTTACCGGTAACGGGGCCTTACAATTTTCTTTTCTTTGTTATATAATTTCTTTCCATAAACATCGAGCATAATTCCGACTTAGGGCATTAAGCCTTTATAATATTTTATTATTATTTTAGTCGGGTAGTAAGCCTTACCTTTTCTCGGCTTATTATTCCCTAGATACTCGAGCAGCACTTTTACGCCGCTTAGCCTTTTCAACACTCGCCTTGATCGTCACTTCACTTCGGCACGCAAATCGAGACACCCAATCTTCTCGGCACGCACTTCGAGATGATCGTCGGGTTGTAAGAACGACACCACCTTCTTGTTGGGAACGTCGTCGGGGAGTGGTACGAATATCGAGGTATGGCACGTTTATCGAGGAATCGGGGCACGGTTTTCGAGGTGGATCGTTGGCACGAATTTCGAGCTTTAGAGAGAGAGAGTTGTAAGCTGAGTTTGGTGTGAATTGTGAAGACCCCGGACCTGATATTTATAGGCAAAAAATTGGATCCTATCGCGATACGCGATAGGCTCCTTGTCACCCATCGCGTAGCGCGATGTAGCTTTGCATCGTCACCACGTAGGTCTGCCACGTGTTACTACGTGGCAGACGGTGTGCCACGTGTTAACACGTGGCGGACGATGTGCCACGTGTCGGGACATGTGGCGAGAGGTGTGCCACGTGTGGACGCGTGGCAGTCTTGTGCCAGAGGTGTCAGGACACGTCATCGCGATAAGCTATGACGTAGGTTCAAACAGCGATCGCGTATCGCTGTTGACCCTTCTAGAAGGTTTGACCAAGCCCCATCGCGATACGCGATGGCTTGTCCCTTGTCCCCATCGCGTAGCACGATAGGACAAGAAAACAGATTTTTCATTTTTAACTTTGGAGTTTGAATTTGGCAGGATTAGTCCCTTAACTTTGGAGAGTTGTCATTTTTGGCCCAAAATTCCCGTGATGTTACATCCTCCCCACCTTGAAATAAATCTCGTCCTCGAGATTGCTTCACGAGAATAAGTGGGGGTATTTCTTTCTTATTTCAGACTCGAGTTCCCAAGTATACTCGGGTCCTCGTCGGGAATCCCATTTTACTTTCACTATTTTCAAAGTTCGTCTTTTGAGCTTCTTAAGTTTTGAATCTTTGATTTGAATTGGGCGCTCAACAAATTTTAAGTTCTCATTAATTTCAACATCTTTTAATGGCATTGAGAGAGATTCATCGGCTAAACATTTACGCAGATTCGAGATATGGAATACATCGTGTATCCCTTGCATTTCCTCCGGCAGTCGCAATCGGTATGCGACGGTACCAATTCGTTCAAGTACCTCAAAGGGTCCAACGAATCGAGGACTTAACTTTCCTTTCTTGCCGAAGCGGACTACGCCTTTCTATGGCGAGACTTTCAAAAGAACTTTATCACCTACATTGAATTCTAACAGCTTACGATGGACATCGGCGTAACTCTTTTGGCGATCACGTGCCGTCTTAAGTCGTTCGCGGATTTGGAGGACTTTTTCGGTAGTTTCTTGGACTATCTAGGGTCCAGATAATTGGTTATCTCCAGTTTCAGACCAACACACGAGCGTTCTACATTTTCGACCATACAACGCCTCAAACGGTCGGCTTGAATGCTCGCATGATAACTATTGTTATATGAAAATTCCATTAGGGGTAAGTGATCATCCCAAATTCCACCTAAGTCTATCACGCAAGCTCGGAGCATGTCCTCCAACGTTTGAATTGTCCTTTGGTTTTACCCATCAGTTTGTGGATGATAGGCGGTGCTAAGGTTAAGCTTTGTGCCAAGTGCTTGTTGGAAGCTTTTCCAAAAGTGAGACGTGAAACGACTATCTCGATCAGAAATGATGGACAATGGTACCCCATGTAGGGCCACAATATTGTTAACATAGATACGAGCTAATTTGTCGATTGAGTAAGACTCATTGATGGGTATAAAGTGTGCGGATTTTGTTAATCGATCCACAATTACCCAGATTGCATTATGTTGTCGAGTCGTTTTAGGGAGTTTAGTAGTGAAATTCATAGTAATCAACTCTCACTTCCATACAGGAAGTTCGGGTTGCTGAAGCAATCCCGAAGGTTTTTGGTGTTCAGCCTTGACTTTTAAACACGTCAAACATTTCGCCACATGCGAAGCGACATATTTCTTCATTCCATTCCACCAATGGTGCCATTACGTTTTTCATCAGAGATTTGATTCTCGTTGATTGCTTGAGTTTGGGCGGATTTGATTTGGTCAACAAGATCGAGTTGAAATTCTAGCCTTAACGCTCGGACTCTTTTTGGCTTTTCGTGCTCTTTACGACTTAAGGCATCAGCCACAACGTTGGCTTTACCTTCATGATAAACTATTTCGCAGTCATAGTCGTTGAGAGTCTCCATCCAGCGTCGTTGGCGCATGTTGAGCTCCTTTTGATCAAAGATATGCTTTAAGCTCTTATGATCAGTGTACACTGTAAATCTTTCTCCATAGAGATAGTTCCTCCATATCTTAAGTGCAAAGATTATGGCGCCTAACTCTAGATCGTGAGTCGTATAGTTCTTCTCGTGTACTTTCAATTTACGAGAGGCGTAAGCGATTACTTTTTTCGCTGCATCAATACACATCCCAAGCCGGAATGGGACGCATCGCAGAAGACGACGAAGTCTTCAATACCTTCTGGCAAGGCCAGTATGGGAGCTTGGGTAAGCCTTTGTTTGAGTATATCGAACGTCTCTTGTTTCTTTGTTCCCCATTCATATTTGACGTTCTTTCGAGTCAAGGAGGTTAGGGGAACAACGATTCGTGAAAAGTTCTCAATGAACCTTCGATAATAGCCGGCCAATCCCAAGAAGCTTTGGATCTCGTTTGGCGACTTTCGGATCTCCCACTTCGAGATAGCTTCAATCTAAGCGGGGTCTACTTGAATTCCGTTAACGTTGATGATATGACCAAGAAATTGCACCTCGTGCAACCAGAACTCGCATTTCGAGAACTTGGCGTACAGTTTCTCGGCCCTAAGAATTTCAAGTAATGTTTGAAGGTGATTCTCATGATCGGCCTTAGACTTAGAATAAATTAAAATGTCGTCGATGAATACAATCACAAACTTATCTAAGTAAGGCTTACAGATATGATTCATCATATCCATGAACGCAGCCGGCGCATTAGTAAGTCCAAATGGCATAACGGTGAACTCATAATGGCCGTACCTTGTTCGAAACGCGGTCTTTGGAATGTCTTCAGATTGAACCTTAAGTTGGTGATAGCCGGAGTGGAGATCGATCTTGGAAAAGAAGCTAGCACCTTGGAGTTGGTTAAGCAAGTCGTCAATTCGGGGAAGTGGGTATCGGTTCTTGATCGTAACTTTATTGAGGGCTCGGTAGTCTATGCACATTCGCATGGATCCATCCTTCTTCTTGAAAAAAAGTATAGGCGCTCCCCATGGCGATGAACTTGGTCGTATGAATCCTTTCTCGAGAAGCTCGTCAAGTTGTTTCTTCAGTTCTTTTATCTCGGTTGGTGCGAGTCGATATGGAGACTTGGTGATCGGAGCAGTGCCGGGAATGAGATCGATTCTAAATTCTACCTCGCGATCGGGGGGAATGCCGGGGAGTTCGTCGGGAAAGACATCGGCAAAATCGAAAACTACAGGAACGTCTTTGATTTCCTTGGGTTTAGGTTCTTCGGTGACGTAGTCCATGAATGCTAAGCATCCTTGATTTAAACATTTGTTAGCCTTTATCATAGAGATTAGGCTAACTTGGCCAGCGTCCTTATCCCCTTCGATTCGTATGGTACGTTTGTCCGGGAATTGGAGTTCAATGGTTTTGCTATTGCAAAGGATACGGGCATGGTTGTCGGATAACCAATCCCCATTCATATTTGACGTTCTTTCGAGTCAAGGAGGTTAGGGGAACAACGATTCGTGAAAAGTTCTCAATAAACCTTCGATAATAGCCGGCCAATCCCAAGAAGCTTTGGATCTCGTTTGGCGACTTTCGGATCTCCCACTTCGAGATAGCTTCAATCTAAGCGGGGTCTACTTGAATTCCGTTAACGTTGATGATATGACCAAGAAATTGCACCTCGTGCAACCAGAACTCGCATTTCGAGAACTTGGCGTACAGTTTCTCGGCCCTAAGAATTTCAAGTAATGTTTGAAGGTGATTCTCATGATCGGCCTTAGACTTAGAATAAATTAAAATGTCGTCGATGAATACAATCACAAACTTATCTAAGTAAGGCTTACAGATATGATTCATCATATCCATGAACGCAGCCGGCGCATTAGTAAGTCCAAATGGCATAACGGTGAACTCATAATGGCCGTACCTTGTTCGAAACGCGGTCTTTGGAATGTCTTCAGATTGAACCTTAAGTTGGTGATAGCCGGAGTGGAGATCGATCTTGGAAAAGAAGCTAGCACCTTGGAGTTGGTTAAGCAAGTCGTCAATTCGGGGAAGTGGGTATCGGTTCTTGATCGTAACTTTATTGAGGGCTCGGTAGTCTATGCACATTCGCATGGATCCATCATTCTTCTTGAAAAAAAGTATCGGCGCTCCCCATGGCGATGAACTTGGTCGTATGAATCCTTTCTCGAGAAGCTCGTCAAGTTGTTTCTTCAGTTCTTTTATCTCGGTTGGTGCGAGTCGATATGGAGACTTGGTGATCGGAGCAGTGCCGGGTATGAGATCGATTCTAAATTCTACCTCGCGATCGGGGGGAATGCCGGGGAGTTCGTCGGGAAAGACATCGGCAAAATCGAAAACTACAGGAACGTCTTTGATTTCCTTGGGTTTAGGTTCTTCGGTGACGTAGTCCATGAATGCTAAGCATCCTTGATTTAAACATTTGTTAGCCTTTATCATAGAGATTAGGCTAACTTGGCCAGCGTCCTTATCCCCTTCGATTCGTATGGTACGTTTGTCCGGGAATTGAAGTTCAATGGTTTTGCTATTGCAAAGGATACGGGCATGGTTGTCAGATAACCAATCCATACCCAACACAACATCAAAACCAGCAAGAGTCATAGGTAGCAATTGGATGGGTAAAATGTAACCGGCTAATAAGATTTTTCCGTTTTCTAAAGCTTCAGAGATTTTAACAATTTCACCACTAGCGGTCTCGACGCTTAGAGTTTTATTAAGTTTGATTAAAGATTCGTTTAATAGACTAAAAAACTTATAATCTATAAAACTTAAATTGGCTCCTGAATCAAACAAGACTCTAGCATAGGTATTGTTAACAAGAAACGTACCGGTAATGGTTTCCGGTGTATCGGCCGCTTTCTTCGTATCAAGGACGAACACTCTTGCATTGCCCTTCTTGGGCTCACTCTTTTGACCGCTACCACCCGCACCACCAGCCGCTGGTTTATTCTTGGGGCATTCAAAACTAAGATGTCACATCTCCTTGCAATTGTAGCAAGTCATCTTCTTCTTCCAGCAATCGGCCGTGGCGTGGCCAAATTTGTGACATGACTCACAAGGACGGGGAGTTAGATGGCATCGACCCATAGGGTATTTCTTACAAGTTTTGCATTGTGGGATGCCGGAGTTGAAGCTCGACCTTCGTTGGTCAACTCCCTTACCCTTGAAACGGGTATTTCCATCCTTCCTCGCATCTTGCGTCGACACGACCTTCTTATCTTCTTCTTTATTGCGGATCATTCCGCCCATTAAGTATCCGGCCAATTCCATCGCGGAGTCGGCGGTTTGAGGCAAGTGCGACCTCATCATGTCACGAATTTCCCGCGGTAGCCCCCATATATAGCGTGTAACTTTGCTGGATTCCGGGGTAACCAGCTGGGGCACCAAGCGGCAGTACTCGTGGAATTTGGTATTATACTCACGAAGGTTCGTTCCGACGACCTTGTGAGCTAGGAACTTGGTTTGGATTTGGTCCGTTTCATGCATTGGACAGAATTTTGACATTAACAGTTCCTTAAACTTGCTCCATAACAACCTATACATTGCCTCCCTTCCTCTACTCATGATTAGCGTGTTCCACCACTCTAGCACTTCGCCTTTGAACATCAGGGCGGAGTATTGAATTTTCTCCTCTTCCGAACACTTGCTCGTGATTACAATCGTTTCCATCTCTTCAAGCCAGCTAACAGTCGCGATGGCTCCCTTATCGTCGTGAAATTCTTTCGGCCCATAATACTTGAAGTCCTTGAACGTACACCCACCAATCTTAAGCCTCTTAAATTCTTGACGAACGCCTCCATCGGCATTTGATTCATGTACACTCTCATCTACGTGCGAGGGTCTAGAACGGGGTTTGGAAACAGATTTTCGGGACGGATTAACCGAGTGAGAGTGAGAATGTTTCGTTTGACGAGATTGGGACCTAGCCCTGGATCCTTCCCTAACAGCGTCTTTAATCATCTTTTGAATTCGATCCATAAATTTTTCGGGAATTGGATCTTCTTGTTCTTTTTCAGGTCATTTTCCTTTTTCTTTTTGTTTTTCAGATTCCTTTCGGGAAACCTCAATGTTATTACTTCGTTGAGACATATTATCTTTTTCTTTATTCTTTTATATCTGAAATTTAACAAATGTTCTTTATTACACACACATTTTATTTCATCATTTGTATATACCATGCATGGTATATACAAAGATTATTACAACACACTTAAATATATACATTCATATCCGATGTATATATATATATATATATTTATTTTCTTATCCATACAACACATTACAAGCAAACTACATTACACACACATTCTTCCTACGCCATTTCCACCATCGTCTCAGTCCTTCAGAAACTTCTTGACAACCCTTGACAGTTTGTTGCATTTGTGAAGAAGCTTCTCTCCTATCTTCTTCTTCTTTTTCCCTTCCTCAGCCATCTTCTTCTTCCAGTCATCAGTCTCGTGCAATGCGCAATCAAGGTGTTCCTCGTACGATTGTGGAATGACGTCGGGGTATCCGTATTGTGGCGGTGGGTCACGGTAACCCAGCGTCACCATCTAGAAGTGGTTTCTCGGTTCAGGATACGGGACGTAAGTCTGATCAGATGCAAGGTAGAGGTATGTCTTGGCGGCTTGATTTTGCTCGGGAATCTCATCAGCTTATTCTTGAATTGAAGGAATCCTTCCTTGAAATGGCGGGAAGCTTGATGAAGCTTGGTTCCTTAACTTCTCAAGATACTGCACATACGGATCGACAGAACCGTAACTTGAATTGTTGGAAGTGAGTGATCCATCAATGGATGTTCATTTCTCATTAGGGTTGTCGGGATGCTCTTCTTCCGGTTCGGTTTCTTCCATAGGATCCTTCTCTTCTTCCTCCATAGGCTCTTCCTCCTCTTCCATATATTGAGCGGGTTCGTTGATTATCGCAGGCATCTTGAAACTCTCGTAAGGCATCGTCACCCTCATTCTTGGTTTGCGGGATGATCCTTCGCCATTGTCGGGTTGTGAGTTGACTTCATGAGCGGTAGAGCTACCAGTATGCCACCTTCTCTGGTCAGAGTGGCACTGCATCCAATTGGAGGATGGAGATTTTGGTTCTTCCTCTATGGGTCGGTTTGAAAGGAAGGTATAGGATGGGTGTGCATTTGGAAAATATCCGGTTGGGTAGTATTGTGGTACTTGTGGTGGTTGGTAGGTGGGAATTTCCGAGGGGCGGTATGCTGGTATTTCCGTGGGTTGATACATAGGCATAGTCGGTGGATGATAGCTCGAGTGTCTTGGTGGTTCGATTCTTTGTGGTGGCGGACTATCGGGTAGTTTGATTGGGCATTGTTCAGTTCCGGGAAAGTATACCGGTTTGGGACGTTCAATGTATTGGTCTCGGCCCATCTTGGCTTAGGAATAACAAAGTTAAAACAACATCATTATAAACTCGAGCCTCTACCTAGGTCACTCCAGCAAGACACCGCAGCGTCCCGACGTACTTAGGTACCATAAATATACACAAGGTCATTCTCACTCGAACATACTTTGGTTCGGCCCATCGTGGCTGGAGGTCGTGACCAGGCGTGGTGCGACGTGCCCACCGCATTTTACCACATATGTAATGATCCAGACAAACGTATACTACAGCCTGAGGGCTAGGCTTTTACTCTTATTAATAATGTTTTTAGAGACACTTAGTCTCATGTAAAGTTTTACACATAACACGTTTATTTATTTGAAAACAAGTTTGTAAAAGTGGGGCGTATTCACCTTTGATCGGGATCGGTTTCCAACACCGTCCTTGCGTAATCTTTCTTGCTATCTCGCACCTATAGTACGAGTATAACTTTTATTAGTCGGATATACAATCCGGCTTAAGACCTTTAGTCTTATTACCTCGATCAACCTTTAGTTCATTTCTTTTACTTTAAAACCTTTAGTTTTAAAAGCAATATTTATAAACCTTTAGTTTATTATAAAAACCCGACGTTTCTCCTTTTCTAAGAAACGTGTTCTTTTTCTTTTATCATATAAGAATATCCTTTATTACTTATACAATATTCATAACAAAGAATTATATATATTTCACACACATATATATATATATATATATACACACTTCCATATTTCTTTATTTTTTTTTCTTTGTTATATAATTTCTTTCCATAAACAACGAGCATAATTCCGACTTAGAGCATTAAGCCTTTATAATATTTTATTCTTATTTTAGTCAGGTAGTAAGCCTTACCTTTTCTCGGCTTATTATTCCCTAGATACTCGAGCAACACTTCTACGCCGCTTAGCCCTTTCAACACTCGCCTTGATCGTCACTTCACTTCGGCACGCAAATCGAGACACCCAATCTTCTCGGCACGCACTTCGAGGTGATCGTCGGGTTGTAAGAACGACACCACCTTCTTTCTTGGAACGTCGTCGGGGAGTGGTACGAATATCGAGGTATGGCACGTTTATCGAGGAATCGGGGCACGGTTTTCGAGGTGGATCGTTGGCACGAATTTCGAGGTTTAGAGAGAGAGTTGTAAGCTGAGTTTGGTGTGAATTGTGAAGACCCTGGACCTGCTATTTATAGGAAAAAATTTGGATCCTATCACCATACGCGATAGGCTCCTTGTCACCCATCGCGTAGCACGATGTAGCTTTGCATCGTCACCACGTAGGTCTGCCACGTATTGCTACGTGGCAGACGATGTGCCACGTGTTAACACGTGGGGGACGATGTGCCACGTGTTGCCACGTGTCGGGACACGTGGCGAGAGGTGTGCCACGTGTGGACGCGTGGCAGTCTTGTGCCAGAGGTGTCGGGACACGTCATCGCGATATGCGATGACGTAGGTTCAACCAGCGATCGCGTATCGCTGTTGACCCTTCCAGAAGGTTTGACCAAGCCCCATCGCGATACGCGGTGGCTTGTCCCTTGTCCCCATCGTGTAGCGCGATAGGACAAGAAAACAGATTTTTCATTTCTAACTTTGGAGTTTGAATTTGGCAGGATTAGTCCCTTAACTTTGGAGAGTTGTCATTTTTGGCCTAAAATTCCCGTGATGTTACATTACACATGGAAATAAATATATTTTTTTAGTACATTACATACTAAAATTTTCAGCAATACAATTTGGTGCCTTTCAAATCAACTAAACACTCAGAAGTACCAAAGGAAAATGAGTGTGTTGATCAGCAACATATGTACACGAAAAGAAATGTCTAGTGCTAGAAATAAGATGTTATTCAACTCACTACCACTAAAACCTAAAAGAGGATAATTCTAAGGTTCATAAACAAAATACAAGTATTACTTCCAGCTTTAGGTTTCTTAAGGAGAAGTCCCACTGCAAAAATATGCCATTAGATTAGGCATAGACATTACAAGACTATCCATAATTCAAAAAAACAACTGGCTAAAATTGATAGTTGTATAATAATGATATATAAGTCTGCTAATTCTAATATTCCCATTAACAAATGATTTGTTGAGTCTAGTTCTATATGTTTACCCGAAATCAACAAATAACTAACATGAGTGTTAGTGACAAATTTAAATGTTAAGGTTCTTAGAACCATGATAAACTGTCTTTTAATTACATTTTATGATACCTTAAATATTCTGAAGATTAATCAGAATTTAGTATCAATACTTAAGTTACATTATGACAGTTATAAGGTTTGCATAGCAAACATAAAGTCACTCTTACCTTAAACTCTTATATTATTTGTTATTAATATCTGGATTGAAACATTTATAAAATAGAACTAGATGACAATGTATACTTTCACAACTTTTGTTATAATGCAAATAAAAATTTAACGAAAAACAAATGAGACCTATAATATTCATCTATTAAAACCAAATTTCATGAGAAGTCATGACATGGTTGATGAGGGTGATTTTTCATATAATCTCATTCTTAGTGATTTTAAATCATGTGTTAAATGCTCTAAACATTACTTGGCTTAAGGAATAAGTATGGGTCCACCATAAGTTATATTTCACTGACATTCGTGAAACCTATTCAAACGAAATATTCAGACATAATTCTTTTATCATTTAAAATGCTATTTACTTGTATCTAATCAGTATTCTATGGTCCGCGGTCTTAAAGAGATCCGTTCATATATACTTAATACGATTTCTTCTAAATATGTCCTTTAAGTTTATTATGACATCTGGACGTTAATGGAATCAAATCAAGTCTAACATATATATGACATATATGACAGATTCCCACGTCATGTACATCATTGAAACTTCTCTTGTATTTTTCCTAGAGATATTAAAGATCAGTGGGAGCCTTAAGTGTCTCAATCATAACTTACAAGATTTGCAAGAGGTGGGGGAGTGAAAACTTGATATTATCTCAAATACACCTCTTGTACAAGACACTGCTCCATCATAACACAATTCCATCAAAACTTATCTCTTTAGAATTTACTACTACTTTTACAAAAGTTTCATTGTTGCTTAAACGTGGACAAATTCAGATTTCTTACTAAATTAATCCTCACCAAGAGAAACTGCAACAACTTATATTATAAACTTGTTTCTCTGTTAGAATCTATTGGTCTTTAAATACTGACCCTAAGTATGCTAATTTCCTAAAGGTTTCTAAGGTCAGTGGGAGCAGTAAAAGTCTTTATAATGACTTGTTAGAAGTACAAGAGGCGGGAGGAAGAGAGAGATTAAATTTTACTCCAATTACACCTCTTGTACACCATACTGCGCCAAATCTTACACACTTAGAATCCTGAAAATGATAGCAACCTAACTAAGAGCTAATCCATAAAACTGAGACTTTTAAAATTACCCAATAATCAACTTAGGAGGCCATATAGGTTTTAAAACCTACTAAATTTGATGCTTATGAAACCTCCCTAACTAAAGTTGAATTGGATGTTGGAAAGTTTAATGATCATACCCCTTATAATTAAACCATTATCATCAATCATAATTGACTCCATAAGTCGCTAACGTTTTGAGATTTGGTTGAATCACCTAAAGGTGTTCATAACTAAACTAAATCCTAACACACACGTTAAGACACTAAGAAGCATAATTGATTATTAAAGGTTAGATTCAAAAAGGAATAAATCATCAAAGAATTTTATAACCTATATTATAAAACATTTCTTTGAGGATCATCACTGTTCAAGTAGCTTATAATAGTTAAAGAGCTACGTTAGAAGAACATTAAAACAACTTTCCCTAATAACTGACTTACATATCTACATGCTCATAAAACAACCTAAATGTTATAAACTGAAGGTTAATGAACATTTAGTCTATAAGTCAATAAAATCCATATATGGGTTAATGCAAACATCAAGATTTGATGAAATATTTATACAATTATTTTCATCAAAAACCAAGTGGATTAATATACCTACCTCAAGATGAGTGGGAGCAACAAAAAACAAACTTGTCCTTATATAGATGACATTCTTCTGACAAGTATATGTTACATAAGTCAAAGCATTGTTCACACACTTTGATATGAAATATCTCAAAGATATCCCTTACATAATAGATATCATAACATTCTGAGATAGACCCAAAGGGACATTAGTTTTGTTCTATAAGTTTTATCTTAAATGGGTCCTTACACATGTAACAAACAATATTGCTCTATTTAGAGGATAATAGGATCATTGAGATTATTACCTTATGCTTCATTAAGTAGAAGCCTTATGTAGGTTCAAGTCTATACTCATTCAGATATTACTCAAAATTGTAACACACTAGATATGCCTAGATTAATGTGAAACATCTAAAAGAGTATTAAAATATCTTTAAAGAAATGAAAGACTATAATTTAAAAGAAGAAGTGAGAATTCAAACCGGTATATTACTCTAAACTTTGTCATATTCAGAGATAAGAAAATGTAATTTTCGGGATATATTCTTATATCGGTAGATAAATCTATCTCATGGAGGAGTCATAATGAACTGATAACAACAACCTAAGTCATAACAACATAATATGTTGATTAATTACAACGTTGTTGTCAATAAATATTGTTGAATATTTATTAGTGGACTCATAAGTTTTATTAAACTCCAAATAACTTATATATTGAAGACTAATTGTGATAACGTCAGCTACCATGTTTTCTCAAACAGTAACAGTTTGATAGGTGCTGCATTAAATTTTGATATGAAATTAATTATTCGTTTATGAACAAATTGAGGAATCTAAATTTTCATATCGAATACATTCATGATATGCTTAATGATCCTATAACTAAAGGTTTACCCGTAAGTATTATGAAAGCGCTTATAATCATGAGGGGTTTATTAATGACCACGTACAACTGTATATCGTACTATGAATGATTAACTATTAAATTTCCTCACTATTTTTGATTTTGTATGTCTCTTAATATGTTCTGCATGCATAATGACATATAGACAAATTATTATACAAATCAAACGTTCTGAAGGGCTTACTTGAAAATTTTGATCATAACTACTTAGGTTTTAAATAAGGACTGCGGTATGATTAATGGGGATCTTGAGCTGATGTTCAATTCAATGACTGTATTTCTATGCTCCAGTTTGAGTTTAAAACTAAAATGAGTGTTAACTCCTGATCAGGCTTATCTAATACTCATAATAAATGATTACTCAGCCAAGTGGGAGAATGTAAGAATAAATATATTTTAAATATTTATTTATATGGCAATCATTATCATTTATATAATAATAGATCAAAATAATTAATTATACCTTATTATATATTAGCTTGGTAATTGTTGATGGGTCATATTACTTTTAATAGCTAATAAAGGGTTTCCCCTTGGGTGTATATATAGAGAGAGAATAAATTAACATCATAACCTAATCACACACACATTATAATTTTGTGTGCCTCCTCTCTCCTAAACCAGGTTCCTCTCAAGAACCCTAACCATCCTTAACTATACATCCTAAAGGGGAACTCGATCAAGATGACAAGCATGTCGACTACATCATACCCTGCTGCGGTTACCACTCTTCATGTTGTAACAGGTTCATAGGTTTAATATTTATCATGTTTTATATTACTTACATGAAGAACTGATCAACAAACACTTCATGGCAAACAACATATTAATTTCATGTTCTTAAAACACGCTTTGTGTGAGAGAGAGAGAGATCGTGACCCTGGCGATGATGATTCATGTGTCCACCAAGAGATTGAGACTTGCGGAACTTGAGAGAGCAAAACTAGCACTCGTAAACCTTCCCTCTTTCATCTCTTGAGTTGTTTCTCTTTTTCCTGTAGATCCCTAAAAGGCATAACCATCGATACAAATTTATATTTCAGTTAAGTTAAACGTGACATTAATCGATGGGACTAAACGACATTGTTGCTTCTTTAAACACAGTATACCTGAGCTAGTTGCGGACCCAATATTTTTTTTTCACTAGGGTGATCGAGACCCAATAATTTATTTTTTCATTTGGGCGATCGAGAGATTAATCAAAATTTTATGCGAGATGATCGGAATTTGCATTTTTTTAACATGGGTAGTTGCCCACATCCTTAATCTATATGGCAAACAACATTAACCTAGGTCTCCAATGGTATTATACTAAAAGGAAATCACACTCATACAAGGAAGCTCAACTACTTGGGTGGCCTAAAACAACGTTTAAAAATGAGGCGTTATTGTAAAAAAAAAAATTATCTTGCTTTCACTCCAAATAAATCTAGATATTGTCATTATCTTTTGCATATACATAATAATGCAATTCACACATTCCCGGGCCTATTTAACGGCACTCAAATCACACACATTAATCCAAATCTCAAAATACAAATATATAATTATTAATTTTATTTTAAAAATGATAGGCCTTAAAAAATGGGATCATAAAGCCCTAGCTTCATTTCACTGTTCCTAAAGACGGCCATATGCGGAATTGCCTAACACACATGACACATGACACTATTGTATACAACTTCCTCTATTGTAATTAAAAGACACCTCAAGATTTATCCACAATTAAATTTTGCACTTCATTTACTATGTCACTATATATTATTATAGAGATATCAGAAAAAAGATGGTAAGTACCAGATGCAGCAGAATATGAATGATCATCAAGTGGCTGTTTGCTAATGGTCCCTAATGAAATGATCATCTGGTAAGTTGTTGAGGTCTAGTGGGTTACTCCTGAAAACCAAGATAAATGTGTAAGAGTTAAAATATTAAGTAACTAAGCATAAGTGACCACTTAAGATGAAAAAAAGATAAAAAAGAGTGATAGTTAATTAATTAAGGGTGTGGGGTGAAGCCTATGTATGGTGCATACATGCTGGTACCACAGAGAGAAAATAAGTTTATGCAACAGCTGAAACAATAATAATCTTCAGGTTGAAATATGAATGAATAAAGGTGGTGAAACTCAAAAAATTAATTATTAAGTATATGTAAGAAAAGTTATCAGGTTTCCTGTCACACTCTTTCACATGCAAATGGAAAAGATACACTGGGTTTTATGACTTTAAAAGGAGGCAGTTTTTTTTTTTAACGGCCAACTAAGTAATGCCGGGAATTCCGTACGCTGCCCCATTGGCTAAAGGTAGCCCGAGCCGGCCACTACTCCGGACGGACGGAGCCCCTAGCGGTCCACCTGTTAAGGGATTCACTGGATAAAACCCGACCCCCACGCCCGCCAAACGGCACGACAGCAAAGAGCCGGTAAAACCGGGTGAGATCAGGACTTAAACTCTGGCAAACCATATTTTAAAAGGAGGCAGTGATGGGTAGATTTTGTGGAAACCATCATTTTACACGTGGCATTGGATAATATATGTAAAAATTTATGTCTACTTGTCTACATGTGCGGTTAATAATTTTTTAGAGAAAGATCATCATGTATAGTTGCCTCCTTGATTTTTTTTTAACGACCAAGAGGAAATTATGTCATTAAAACACTCAATCAGAATAGCAAGTCGCTATCCGATGTCACTAGTACACATACCACAAAGAAGCACAACTAGAAACCAAAGAGAAACGCAACAGAAAAACCAAAAAATAATACCAAAATTACAAATTGAAGCTTCTCCAGTTTTCCCACATGATCGCGTCCGATTTCGATCTATTTCGCACCCACAAAAAAACCCAACGTTTTTATTCCTCCCACCACATTGTTTAATTGTGCGGATTTTCCATTAAACACCGCTTCATTTCCAACTTTCCAAAAACACCAAATTGTCAATAAACAAACCGAATGAAACACCTTAGCTTTTCTCTTCGAAAACCTTGTGACTTTAAACGTCTCCAACAAGTCTCGAAAACTGAAAGCAAAAAAGAAGGGTTTGAATGGAATATTTTCTTCAACCGCAAATTGCTTTTACCAAATTTGTTTTACTTTATAGGACTTGAAGTCTTGAACCCGTAATCTTTAAATGATTAAGAGTCCTTATGTTACCGGACCTCTAACCCCACATGATTGAATTATATCTTATGGTGACGTTATAACTTATATATATTAGTCTTATCAGACATGTGGTGTGAGACTATAGTTGATTGTGGTCAAAGGTAAGAGATGAAACTGGTTGAAATTAGTGAGTTTTCACGCAAATACATATATATTTTAAGTATTCATTTTAGGTGATGTTCACGGAGGACAAATATTTTCAAGACTCTTAAGATATTGTAATAGGATGGACAAAAGTACATAAACAATGTATATATCCTTACATAATGAGTGGTAAAGGCTCTTAATAAGTTATGTCATGTGCTATAAATCCATATGCATGTTACAATCACAAGTATAATTGTATACATGCATTGGTGTGATGTTTTTAAGAGACGAGATTTCAATTGATATTCCGGAATCCAAGAGGTAAGAAACTATGATTTAACCGGCTGATAATATATCCAAACGTCCCGTAAGTGCTAGAATAAAGTTAACTCAAATGTATATTGAGCATAAGGTTGTTAACGGGTCAAAATAGTACTCATAAAAATCGCTGACTAGGTGTGTGCATGAACCAACGTAGGCTACACTTGGTCGTATTTCTTCATGTTTTATTCAATGTTTTAAAATTCAGTCTAAATTATACGATGACTACTTATTTATACTAATCATGTATAGGTGAAATTCCGCAATGAGGCTCATGTACAAACTACAAAGTCTCAGATGAATCTACATATTGAATATATACTTTTGCATATACTTTCACAATCACTTGCATAAGGGTCAATTATGTTTAATTAGTATGTTTTTAAACAATGCAGCAAGTTGTTTAAAGCAACTTTAAAATGAAAAATTTGAGATCAAGTTCCGCTTAACAACTAGATTACCTAAAACTTTTCTTCATGTTTAAAAATTCATTCTAAACTATACGTTGTCTACATATTTATGCTTACGATTATGTTGTATAATCATGTATACGTGAAATTCCGCAACGAGGCTCGTGTACAAAGTCTCAGATCAAATCTATATATTGAATATGTTTTTGTATACACTTTCACAATCACTTGCATATCAGTTATGTTAAGTATGTTTTAAACCATAGTCACATAGTTCGTGATACGTTCTGGTACGGGATCGCAATTCGCTAGATCTCTAAAATTCAGTACGAGATGGGATAGGCTCATTTCGAATCGCTCTGGTACGATGTACCACGTAATGTGGTACAATGTGCCATTTAACACTTTTTTTCTAACATAAGCTCACTAAATTTAACTTTAAAAATACTTTGTATATAATTTGATGTACAATTAATATTTATCTACACATTTAAATATAAACTTAAAAAAACTAAAACTTTAAGGGTGAAAATTGTAATTTCAAATATTTAGCTTTAACCTAGTTTCTAAATCACCGTCAGCCTCCATTCTTCTACGTAGCCTCCTTAATCAACAAAATCCTGTACTTTATCACACATTTTGGTCGGATCTTCATCAGTTGTATCCTAGTAAGCCTTTATCTATATCTCTCTATATGCGATTTGACACAAAATCACTCGATTTGCGCCTAAGATTGAATTGGTTTTCTGGAACGCCAGTTTTTTGTTCAGAATTGTGATCCAAGGCGAACCTAGAACGCTTCCGTACCGCGAATTGGTACGGGCGATCTGGATCGTAAATCGTCGCATGTGGAGCGATCCTTGTGACTATGTTTTAAACAATGTAGCAGGTTGTTTAAAGCAACTTTTAAAATGAAAAATTTGAGACCAAGTTCTGCTTAACAACTCGATTATCTAAAACTTATTTGGGTGTTTCAATTTCTTCTTAATACATACCCTATCAGAAAATAGTTAAAATAAAATAAAAGGTTTCCTAAAATTGGTAAAAATGACAAAATTTGAAGTTAAAAATTATGTGATCATATCTAGGAAATTATGTAGCATAAATCATAAATCTTAGAAAAATATTTGGTATTAAGGAAAAAACTAATCTCAACAAATAAATACTAAATTCAAGGGCCCAAATACATTCTTACTCTTTAAGAAAATTATTTCCTTTTACTTTAACCCTCCCTTACCCTATCATATTCATTTGTTGGCTGCAACTTCTCATTTATCTAGCTATATGTTAACATCTCTAGTATAAGTTTTTTTAGAAACGACGTCTCTTGTTAAAATTAGTTTTAGTTATTCACTAGCAAGGCGTTTAACTAAATCCTTTTTTTTTCTTTCGAACAAGTAGCCATGAAATCTTTATTGGAAAAAACTAAAAGTGTGTACATTCAATTTGAATGTAGAAAAAATAATAGTGTTAGATGATTATATTTATAGCTTACGAGTTTTATTTAAGAGGACCTTAATTTGATATATCCATTTTTTTTCTATTAAACGTCATCTAAGTTTAATCAAATAAAATTTTAAGTAGTTATTGGTTTAAGTTAGTGTGACAGATCTCTCTTTTGAGGGTGGGACGCAGTACAAAGATAACATTTCTAAAAAAAAAATCATTCGTTATTGAAGATGCATTACATATTTACATGTTGTGCCATCGCGTAAATAATCTCCTTGTCAAAACGATTATTGGGTATAGGTCAAGTGACAAGAAACACGTAATGTGACATAAATTGACGCTAAATATTCAACACACCCCTTTATTATAGCACATTTTAAGTTAAGTGAACATTTCAACACATTGAAGAAAACCCATTGTTTTTTGTGAACAGAAAATGATGATTGGTGATGGGACAAGTAAATGAGAGAAAGAGGATGAATAGTAACAACAAATTTAAAAAAAGGAAGTGTTGTAAGAATCAAAATGCTCTTGTTGCTTTCTTTCAACACTTTTTACAGTGCACACTGCCTATGAATACGCTGCTTGCCACTGTTGAAGTATCTAGCCACATATAGCCTCTAGGTCTGTAACATCTAGGCATTGTTACTGCAATATATAATCAAAACTAACCCAGAATCCATAAACTATAGATATCATTAAATATTTGTCACAGCATGGTGCCCTGGTAACGACTTATTGGTATAATTCATTTTCTTTTATTGTGGTAAAAGTTTGTTTTTTTTATGTAGCAAATTAAGCAGATGGTAAAATTTAATTAGTTACGCGAAGTGGAACCCAATAAGTTATAAACTTTAATTCAAGAACAAAGGTCGTTTTATTTAAGGATATGTGTTATGGAAGGTTTGTGTTGTGTTGCGTTTACTTACCAAAATTAAGAAGCTTTCGCATTTCGTATTTAAAAAACATGTCGTGGGTGAAATGTTAAATGTGGTTGTAGGTGATATAGAGATATGATTGGTTAATATATTAAAAAGAATTATTAATAAACATGCACATCACGATCACGCATGCCAACCCACTCACGCTCGCTCGCCCTTTTAACGCCCTTTCACACTTCGTGTATTGTGGAGTTTCACACCCCATCAGCTGAGGTGGCAGATGCCCGTGCCCTTTCACCCGTCCGTAACACTTACCCTAACAATGGAGTATCGAAAATGGAAAATCATCTACGGAAAGAACCACATGGAGATTGCGGCCGATGGAGTCCAGGTAGACTAATAAAAAAAATAAAAAGTGGTAAATTATAGGGACTATTGGTAAGAGCATTCACAGCTGATTCCATATCATATATTCATATATATCATATACTATTTTTAGGGAACGGGTTGAGAATGCTCTAATTCATCGTTGAATATTGATGAAATACCAACAGGCACCTTAGCCTGGGATAGACTGACAATCACCGGCCGTTTGCCGGCAGACATCCAAAACGGAAATTCAACATCTAATTGGATGTTCGTGAGGCCTGCATATGTAACTTCATCAATATGGCATCACTAACAAGGAAAAGATTATTGGATAAGATTTTCGGCACCGGTTTTTCAACCATTTGTCTATGTGGGATCCGTTTGCACGGCTTCTATGTTGCTTATCCTTCGTTACGAATGTCTTTAATTGGTTGACAAGTTGATTTTTTACGATGAACTGGATCATTGATTTTTTTCCATGGGTTTCTTAATAACCCGTCAAATTATAAATCTTAAATCCAGATCCATACGTTATGTACATGCTTCTCCTTTTGTTTATTTTTTGTCTACAAACATTAAATATTGTAAGTGTGACGATTAAGATGTAAGGGCATAAGTTTTATGAAAATTTCTTTTCCCATAAATAATGCTTACAAATATAATCCTAATCCACAATCTAATCTGAATTATTAAGTTGTTTCCTCAATTAGTTTGTAAAAATTGTTAGTTCAAAAGAGTTGAGAAAGATGTACCACAAAAAGATACTTACAAAACAGGAATCTCAACATCATTCCCATACAACTCAAAGTCATGTGTGTTTCAAAGGACACACACAAACACACACTCATTGTTAAATGAAACTTGATCAGAAAACACACCATCTAGCCGTACATTTTCGCACACACACAACAGTCCAGAGATAAAGGCTAAAGCTACAAGTTATTATAATATATTACTACAACTGTATTGATAGGACCTATGGCATGAAAATGATGTATCATTTTAAGTGTGTGAGAGAGAGATATACATATTATATTTAATTACTTTTTGCTTAATAATGAAAACTGGCCTATAGACATGAGCACGAAAAAGGCATGTTTGTGTTTGTTAATTTAACTTTAAATGAAACGAATATGAACATGAAAACCAATTAACCAGACACATATTTGTTTTTATGTTTGTTCGTTTACAAATTAAATGAACATGTTCGTGTTTGTTTATGTTCATTCGCTTAAAATCTAAACGAATAGTTCATGAACATAAATGAATATAATTGACCACAGATGAACGAACATAAACTAACATGAATGGACACAAACATAAATGAATATGTGTATATATATAGGGTAAGGATCCTAAGAGAACTCTTTGCAAATTGAGAACTTTGAGAACCATTTTGGACCACTAAAAACATCTTTAAAAAAATATATAAAAAAATCATAAAACAAAAAATAATAAAAATTTTAAAAAAGTAAAAAAACCAAAATTCTTATATTTCATTCCGGTTTCAATAAAAAAAAATAAATAATTCAAAAAAAAAACGTCGTATTATACACATATGTATAATTTTATATAATCTTTAGTTACGTAATACACATATATGTACAGTATCATTCATCTTAAATTATACACATGTGTACAAAAAAACATGTAAATATACATATATGTATATATTATACATATGTAACCAAGTTTTTTTTTATGAAATCGGGATGATAAAATAAGAATTTTGGTTTTTATACTTCTTTGATTTTTGTGTTTTTTTTATTTTATAATTTTTTTTATTTTTGGGTTTTTTGTGGTCCAAAATGGTTCTCAATTTCAAAAAGGTTCTCTCATGATCCTGATCCTATATATATATATATATATATGAACGAACGAAACATATGTTAATGTTCGTTCGTTTATTAAATGAACAAATTTAAGGAACTTCCTACTAAATGGTTCACAATCGGTTAATTGTCGGTTCATTTATAGGCCTAAGGAAAATCACTCTCATTTAGGTGGTGATAAATGATAATGATAAAATAATAAATCATAGCTTTGGATGGACCCTCGCGTGATCTCGCATTTGATTTATAAGATCCACATTGGTTGTATATTCAGATGATGAGTCCTTTTCGTCTTTGAATTATTATTCAAGATGGAGGTTTTCCATTGGTTAATTGTACATGCATATCCTTTACTCCTGTTAGCTAGTTCGTACCAATCTTTATAAAGTGAATTATGAGTTTACTGTTTTTGATTGGCATCTGTATAGAGTTATTCAACTGAACTACTAGCTTCATGCTATGGATGTCATTGAATTATTGAATCATTTCCATCCAGTTGCTTCTTCTGTGATGAGTTGGTATACCGTTTTGAAACTTTTATAAGAGAAAATGCAAAAATAAGAGCAAATTTTTTTTGTTAATTAGTTAATAAAAAGTTTTATACATATTTGAGAATAACACATGTATGTACAGTGAGTCACACTAAAAAATCTGGACGTGTTACCTTTGTTGGATTAAAACATTACTAGACGGGTGCCCGCGCGATTGTCACACCCTCAAAATCCACTAACGTCGTTTTACCGTCAGAGGGTGTGAACTAACAGGATCGGAATCATTAGTTATAATCAAACCATAAAAACGTTTAAATGAAAATAAGTGTGGAAGCGTAAAAACCAAAAGATAAAAGTTGCGTCACGCAGGACGACTCAAAACCCCATAATAACAGTTTAAAATCAGGTTGCATAAACAAAAGCGTTTCAAACAATGCATGATCCTATACCGCGCGCCCGCCTCGGCTACCTGAGAATAACATACTAAAAGTGTCAACACGAGGTTGGTGAGTTCACAAGTTTATATAAAATAAAGCGTTTAGCGTTTGCGTTCAGCGTTTTGCGTTCAGCGTTTTGCGTTACCAGATAGTGTTAAATCAATTATATATCGATAAGTAGCTAGCCTATACAACAAGTATTACTAAGTGTTCGACACCGAAGCTGACTGTTTATCAAGTGCCTTGCCACCAGGTCATCCAGACCATGGTATGTGTTAGCCAAAATTACACCCGCTCGACCTCCAGTCGAGTTTGGCGTTGGGTGGGGTTTGTCAAACCCAGTAGTACTACTCAACAGTGACTCGCTATTATCCAAATATTAACCGGTTCGATGTGTAGGACTTCAATTGTTTCGTTTGCCACTTAGCCTTTACAAGTGATATATAATCTACTAACAAAATCTTAAATGCGTTTTCGGAGTATGTTATCTCCCCCAAGTGAAAAGCGTTTAAAACAGTTTAAAGGGGTAAGTGAAACTCACTGTTTGCGAAGTATTCCCAAAATAATTCACCAAGATGCGCGTCACAGAAAAACTCTCTCTAGCGTTCTAAAACAACAAAGAGATTTTTCTAAGTGTCGGAATATTATCGAGTCTCTAGACCCGGCACATAATACCTATGCACATAACATGTTTCGTGTTACGTTTGTGAATCGTGTGTGACTTAACGAGTACATTTGTGATACGATACGTATGTGAGCAATTATTTACGTGTCATGTATTAATAATGTACATCACTAGCAATTACTCCCCGTAAGGGCAATTTGGTCACACATAACAATTAACTAGCAATTATTCCTCGCAAGGGCAATTTGGTCAAAACAAGACAACTATTTAGCAAGTATTCCCCGCAGGGGCAAATTGGTCAAAACATAACAATTAACTAGATTATCATGTTTCATGCATTTTCACAAAATTCAGCAGCTAGTTTCACCGAGACAGAAATTCTACTTGAAAGATTGTACTATTCCACCGATCATAGCATCTCAATTAATTTACCAAAAATCATCACTAAAGCATGCATGTGTCAGGTTTCCAGAACATATTTTATTTTATTTTTATTCCACATAGATTTCTCATAATGATCAAAACACTACAGCAAGCTCATAACAGTCAAATTCATGCGCAACATAATGTTATTTGAAATTCCCGTTAAATGAAAAATCCAATAATTGCAAGACCACTTGGGTTAGGTTCCTAACTCAACAAGTCAACTTCCAGAAGTGGAACCAACCCAATTGGTCTCGTAGTTCATGAGATATAATATTTACAAAACAACCTAACAGCAGGTCTTACAACTCAGCTTTGCACAACGTTTTTGTAAAATCATAAAGGTTAACTTTTACACGTCCAAAAATTGCAAATTTACATTCTTTAGAAACTAGACTCAACCTAGTTTACTGTAGTATCAATTATCTCAATCAATTTTCACATTTACACCCCGTTACAGTCAATTGAACATCAACAACACAATCTGTCCAGAAACTGTTTGCAACAAAACTCAACCTATTAACTATCTATAGACCATAATCCGTTCATGTGATCTTATAGACACCATAATCATTATCCATGCACATCAAATACACATTACATCCATGATTAGGGTTTTACTTGAACTCAAAATCAAGAAACAAACGATTTACATGCAATAACACCAATACTAGCTATCAATTCAACAATCAATACATCTTTCAATCAAAACAAGACATATGAACATCATGTATATAATTTCCAGATTCTAGGGTTTATAATTATACCTTCCAAAGCACAAAAATAAGCAAGGGGAAGGTAGAATATGACTAGAATCGGGTGTAGGATGCTTCAATTGTGAAAACCAAGATCAAAAACCAAGCAATATGTGTGTGTGTGTGTGAGCCGATCGTGAAGAGAGGGGGGGGGGGAGGTAGCTGCCGTCGGGTTTGGGGAGGGAGAGAAGGAGGTTAAGGTTTATGTTTATATTAATAATAATAATAATATAATACACTTTGGTCCCTTAACTTTCAAATGTTACTTTTCTAGCTTAATTAACTAGTTCTAGCACATTGAGTTAACGTTATATAACATGTTATCACATAACACATAAGTCTAACACATAATCATCACATAATTAATGTTTTGACGTTTTTCGTTTATTCACCAATTGTTTGCGTCAACTCGTTTGCGTTTCGGTGCAATTCCCGAAAGACTACACATGTAGTAAGTGTTAAGCGTCATTTAAACCCTAGTTTAAATGTAATGAGATGTGCGTTATAGATTCAGTGATCTTTAAGTTTGAATTGACGGAGTTGAGTTAACGGAGTTAACCAGAAATTGACGATTGTCACAGCGATGCAGCGGATGTTTGAACCTGTTAATCACGTAACAAATATAAGTGTTTATGGTTCGGTTAAAACCTTGAAATCGTTTAAACCGGTCATTGGTTCGACTTCTTTTATCTCTTTCTTTTTTTACTTTCGGTTTGTTGGTCGGTTTCAAAACTTTCAAAACGTAGTGAACGGTTGGTTCGTGGTTTATACTGGCAACCGACCATAAGAAACCAGACCAGACTGTAAATGTTGAATGCATTTTAATGTTTTTTATTATTAATTATTATATATGTTTTGTAATATATATTAGATATATTTAAAATTTAACCGAATATAATCTTTTCATTATAAATAACTTGGCTATACAACTTCAAATTAACCTAATTACAGTATGATTCTTTTTGTGATCTTTTTTGTTATTATTTCACATCCTAGATCTTCCATTAATATTTACCATTTATGTGTGCGTTATAGATTCAGTGATCTTTAAGTTTGAATTGACGGAGTTGAGTTAACGGAGTTAACCTGAAATTGACGATTGTCACAGCGATGCAGCGGATGTTTGAACCTGTTAATCACGTAACAAATATAAGTGTTTATGGTTCGGTTAAAACCTTGAAATCGTTTAAACCGGTCATTGGTTCGACTTCTTTTATCTCTTTCTTTTTTTACTTTCGGTTTGTTGGTCGGTTTCAAAACTTTCAAAACGTAGTGAACGGTTGGTTCGTGGTTTATACTGGCAACCGACCATAAGAAACCAGACCAGACTGTAAATGTTGAATGCATTTTAATGTTTTTTATTATTAATTATTATATATGTTTTGTAATATATATTAGATATATTTAAAATTTAACCGAACATAATCTTTTCATTATAAATAACTTGGCTATACAACTTCAAATTAACCTAATTACAGTATGATTCTTTTTGTGATCTTTTTTGTTATTATTTCACATCCTAGATCTTCCATTAATATTTACCATTTATGTGTGCGTTATAGATTCAGTGATCTTTAAGTTTGAATTGACGGAGTTGAGTTAACGGAGTTAACCTGAAATTGACGATTGTCACAGCGATGCAGCGGATGTTTGAACCTGTTAATCACGTAACAAATATAAGTGTTTATGGTTCGGTTAAAACCTTGAAATCGTTTAAACCGGTCATTGGTTCGACTTCTTTTATCTCTTTCTTTTTTTACTTTCGGTTTGTTGGTCGGTTTCAAAACTTTCAAAACGTAGTGAACGGTTGGTTCGTGGTTTATACTGGCAACCGACCATAAGAAACCAGACCAGACTGTAAATGTTGAATGCATTTTAATGTTTTTTATTATTAATTATTATATATGTTTTGTAATATATATTAGATATATTTAAAATTTAACCGAACATAATCTTTTCATTATAAATAACTTGGCTATACAACTTCAAATTAACCTAATTACAGTATGATTCTTTTTGTGATCTTTTTTGTTATTATTTCACATCCTAGATCTTCCATTAATATTTACCATTTATGTGTGCGTTATAGATTCAGTGATCTTTAAGTTTGAATTGACGGAGTTGAGTTAACGGAGTTAACCTGAAATTGACGATTGTCACAGCGATGCAGCGGATGTTTGAACCTGTTAATCACGTAACAAATATAAGTGTTTATGGTTCGGTTAAAACCTTGAAATCGTTTAAACCGGTCATTGGTTCGACTTCTTTTATCTCTTTCTTTTTTTACTTTCGGTTTGTTGGTCGGTTTCAAAACTTTCAAAACGTAGTGAACGGTTGGTTCGTGGTTTATACTGGCAACCGACCATAAGAAACCAGACCAGACTGTAAATGTTGAATGCATTTTAATGTTTTTTATTATTAATTATTATATATGTTTTGTAATATATATTAGATATATTTAAAATTTAACCGAACATAATCTTTTCATTATAAATAACTTGGCTATACAACTTCAAATTAACCTAATTACAGTATGATTCATTTTGTGATCTTTGTTGTTATTATTTCACATCCTAGATCTTCCATTAATATTTACCATTTATGTGTGCGTTATAGATTCAGTGATCTTTAAGTTTGAATTGACGGAGTTGAGTTAACGGAGTTAACCTGAAATTGACGATTGTCACAGCGATGCAGCGGATGTTTGAACCTGTTAATCACGTAACAAATATAAGTGTTTATGGTTAGGTTAAAACCTTGAAATCGTTTAAACCGATCATTGGTTCGACTTCTTTTATCTCTTTCTTTTTTTACTTTCGGTTTGTTGGTCGGTTTCAAAACTTTCAAAACGTAGTGAACGGTTGGTTCGTGGTTTATACTGGCAACCGAACATAAGAAACCAGACCAGACTGTAAATGTTGAATGCATTTTAATGTTTTTTATTATTAATTATTATATATGTTTTGTAATATATATTAGATATATTTAAAATTTAACCGAACATAATCTTTTCATTACAAATAACTTGGCTATACAACTTCAAATTAACCTAAATGATTCATTTTGTGATCTTTGTTGTTATTATTTCACATCCTAGATCTTCCATTAATATTTACCATTTATGTGGCTAAAATTATCATTTTTAATTTATGATCCTCTCAAGTATCATATTATTTTGGTGTTTAGTTTAAATTGATGGTACATTTAAATTAATAATTATTTTAAACTAAATTTATTATTAAAGTTTAAACTGTAAAACCAAACTGGAACCAGACCGTTAGTAACGATTTGATTTCAACTTTCAATGGTTGAGTTTGGGTTTTGACGACAAAAAAATCAGTATTAACGTTTGGACTCACAAGTTTAACTTAAAAACCATTAAAACCGACACTGAACACCGCTACGTAACATATTAATTTATTTAAAATGAAAAAAATTATAACAATATCATATCCAAATTAAAGAGAATAAAATGCTCGTTTTTATGGTGTATTTTTTTTATAAAAATATTAACGTTTTAAAAGGTTATAGTCATTTAAAAATCATGGGTGAGAAGTTAGTTTACAACTTAAATTAAAAACATAATATGGTTAAAGATGAGGGACTAAACTTGTAAGTTGAATGGATTGTGTTTAATTTACCCTTATTAACACATGTACATCATATTTTAAGTGTTGTAAATTACTTAAAAATGGGTGTCTTAATTTACCCTTGTTTGGTGTATTATATATAGTATAGATTTACATAGTGAAAGACTTTAAAACAACCTTCAGCTGGTATCATTTAAAGCTACAAACTTTGACAATCTTATTGAAGTACTCTTCTAGGGTGTCTAATGACCATGTTTGATATCTCTTTTGGACTATTGTAACATCACTATTTTGTATGTATAACAATTTGCTGCAAAAGCTTTGTATATAATAATTGTATTTAAATATTTTTAAAAAATAAAAATAAAAAACTTTTATTGTCACATCGGGTCTTAATGGGTTTTTCCAACTCAATGGAGTTTTTATTCATAGTATTTTCCGTATATATAATGTATAAGAGTTAGTATCATTAGTCATTACAGAACCCTTTTTCGTAAAAGAACTAAGGAAATTAATACTATATATATGCAATATACTACGGTATATATATGTGTGTGGTATGTGGTTTGCTATATACATATAGTGTGACATCTCGGATTTTTCGTATTTATATTCGTTTTATGTTTACTCGACTCGGGAATGTACTTCAAATCTTTCGTATCAATAAAAACTTCCATTTCTTATAACTTTTTTAAACTTATTCTATATCCTCGAAACTTTCAAACTCGTCAAATAACTCCTAGAAACCCTTAAAATCGTAAATTTTGGCTTAAAACACATTTATAGAAGTTCAAGGACTAAATTTGACAAACTTAAACATAAGAAAAAGAACCTCGCCGCGTAACGCGGGGAGCTCACCCCTAGTAGGAAATGAGAACGTGGGGAACCTCTGGTGCATACCGGAATCGATTAAAAGTTCGATTTATCACCAAATCGTTTCCCTTTTTAGTTAAATCATAAAAATTAAACTACAAGAAATGTTATATGGTATTGTAACATGTTTAAATTCATCTCATTGAAGTTATAAACAAATTTGTTAAATTATTAGGCCCAATATTGTCATTAATTAATTATTTTGTTTCTTCAACGAGTTCGATAACCAAATAAATGAATTTTGATCATTATTATTTATACTGACTTATCATAAACCCTAACACTTCCTGCAAAACAGCCTCCATCACACAATTCGATTTCCGCTTGGTGCATATTGTGTTATCCTCAAGACTTTCATCTTCGGTTTGACTTTGCTGCTTCAGGACTCTTTAACTCGTGTTTTCTCATCGTTCCTTTATCTTCTGGGTAAGTTGTTTTATAATAAAACGTCTATTGTTATCTAACTAATAAAAGCCCTCAATCAATTTTACTGATTTATGGAATTTCATTGGTCAACTTGATTCCGACTCGTTTAGGGTTATAAAAGTCAATTCTTTTGTTTAATCAATTACTATTACTTTTTGTCAAAACTAGCTTTCAGACCGTTTGATTTTTATGATTATCTAGTCATTTTGAATGTACTGAACAGAACCCAACTTCATATTAGGAGTTCGGATTCATAACAGTACTAACTCGCTTAAACATTTAATATTTCATATCTTGAGTTTCTCATAAATACTGTATGAGAATGTCTTGTAAGTTGTGGGTAATCAGTTTGTGTCGCGACATTTCCACCTTAGATTGAGGTGTGACATTTAGTACTACTATCATATATGTAATATTATATATATACTATACTACATAAATCTAGTGAAAATTTCTTAAGTTTTCTCACCAAAAATGAATTTGTGATAATCTTGTTCAGTTATGAGCTTTATATAAACAATGCAAACTTAGAATTTCATAAAATTTAGAATTAAGAAAAAAACTAATAAAATTTATGATGTTATATACTTTTTATATATATATATATATATTTGTTTAGTCGATAATAAAAGCTATATATATATAGTTATTATTGTACTAAATAATATGGTTATTCAAAAGGTTTAGAATATTAAAATTATCGTCACTAAAAATAATACAACAGGTTGTTATAATATAGTGACTTATATGAGATTCTAAGATTTCTTGAAAATGGTTTACTACACACTTTTCAAACTCTTTTAGTACACTTTTTTAAACTCTTTTAGAATCATGCACCGCAAGTGGTCCAAGTTGCTAGTTTAAGATTTATTTGGTTTTAACATTTTGGGTAGGTAGAAAAAACTAATTCATAAAAGTTATAAAAAAAAGTAAACTAAAAAAAAACACAAAAGTATTAAGATACAGAGAAATTATGAATTTGCTCGAAGCTTGCTAACTCTATAATACAACTGTGACTGTAGTAAGCCGCCAACATCTACTGGAACTGGGGCTAGACAGTTTGTACTCCATATTAGGATAGAACCACAGACAGATGTCTAACTGTGTTTTTTGGTTTTGTTAATAAAATATTTACGACAAAAGTTTTGAAATACGAAGTCATTTTATTCATGAAAATATTTAATCTTGTATGAAGTGTACGTATAGAAACGATACTAACTAGAATAAATGAATAATTAAAATATACAACCAAGTCTGATCATTAAACAGATTAGATATATGATGGACAAATAGACAAATACAATGCATGGAAGATGTAAAAACATAAATCCTCCTTAACATCAACCAAGTTCACAATTTTCGACCACTTACCGGATAAGAATTTTTTTTACCAACTTGTCGAAGTCCCGATTTTGTCAATTATGCATGGCGCGGATAGGTATGAACCAAAGAGAATTCTCTTCTACTTTCATCCTCCATAGACATTTAGCAAGCAATGCCAATTTTGAAACGAGAAAGAAGAGGATTAAAGATGTTTATTATAGTTAGAGATAATGTCTATTTTAGTTTATTTGGTTTCCTAATTTGAGTCTAGTTAGAAGTATTGGTGAGCAAGTTACAATTTTAGTATTAATATATGGTTCAAGATAATTGTAATTTGTGTGATTTTATAGATTAATAAAATAAGAGACAATAAGTTTGTTTAATATAGTGTTTTGTGTTCGATACTAAACCCTAAATAGTGTATTCCAATATGATGTACGACTTGAAAGTTAAAGGTTTCAAGATTTAATGATTATATTTGGTATCATTTTAATTGTATCTATAGTTTAACCAAACTAACTATTAATTAGAAACTCAGGAACCAAAAGAACTATTAGAAACTCAATTGTTTGGTATCATTTTAATTTTCAGTTGTTGTAATAAAAGTTAACAGTTTCATGATTTGACTACATATGTGAATGGAAGCCTCAAGAATCTATATTTTAGGTGTCACCAAGATAGAGGCACATGTCGGTACATTCAAATATAACAATACAGCTAACGTTTAGATGCTAGTAGTCCAGCTTAATCTAATGTTTTGTGTTTGTCTGTATATGACATGATAATAGCTCTAGATAGGGCGTCTTCTACCTGTAAGAAACAAACAAAAGGACATAAACAAAGCATCCTTCATTTAAGAGAGTTCTATTTTTGGTAAAATGGATCATAATCTCAAATTTTAGGATTAGAACTAATTTAGGAAAATTTTCAAAGTAAAACATTGTGGGAGTGGGATATCTAAGATTAATATTTATATTTTTTTAAATGACCATTGCCTTTATTTATTTAGTTTTGTTATAACAATCGAAGACTACATATTCTATGATGGTAATTATTCGATACACGTAATTACTATTATAATCCAGGGTTTGTTCTTGATGTGTATAGAGATTATTAGAGAGGGATTAACACCCCTTAACCCTAGTCGTCACCATGACAATCATCGGCTCTCTCCCTATCGCTCTCTCAAAATGTGAGCTAACATCTCTCTAATCCCTATCATAAATGTATGTTATTCCAGGTTTTCAGACTTACAATTTGCACTCCTTGCAAACTTTGTTTCTTTTATTCTTTGATTCGATTCAAGAGCAACTTAATCTAGCGCTTAGTGGCCTTGCCTCTTGATGAGTGAGTTAATAAATGGTTGTCCCTACATTCTACGCACTTGAAGAAGAAGATTCCTAAGTGTCACACGGCTTAATTAAAGAAACGCTAAGGTCGTATGTAATAGCCAATTAATAATAATAGTGAAAGGGCACCACCTAGAAAGAAAAGGCAAAGTGATAATTATCATTCATTTAGATTAATTTTTATAACAATCTCATTAATTACGTTATAAGCAATTAACATTATTTATGTTAAATAACTAATATTATTTATTTAATTGTTAAAAATATTTATTTTGCTTGTTAAAAATAAAATATAAGTAAAACATTAATCTTAATTTATTTATTACTTTCATAAACTTTACATAATTAAAAAATACTATAAATCGCACCAAACTAATCTACAACACCCTACGTAAATACCATACTTTCCCTAACTTCATGTTTCACACTCTCAGTGGATTTACGATCTCACTCCATCAAATGAGACACAATCTTGACCCAAAGCAACTTTAAATTCGTTCCCTTTTTACTTATTATTAACTTTTTAATCCTCTCTTTTCGTTAGAGGATCGTTAAATGTTGACGTCTTCACCAATATATTATATAAACTTTGTTTGTATCCCCGATCAATTGAGGATCGATGTTCCTCATAGGAGTAGGTCATGTATAACCATTGATGAAAATATCACTTCTTATGACAATTTATAGTTGAGAAGGCATTCGACGACAAGAAAACTCAAACCTCTATAAATGTTGTATATATAAAATAGAGAAGATCCTTCAGTCTTAGAATTCATTAAAAATGATCCGACCCTTTTCTATCATGTGTTATAGAGATATGCAACTACAATGTGACAATAGTCATGCGCTGACCTTTTGATAAGTATGTACAACGGATTCATGTGTCGTATTCATCGGGACCAAGTGCTTTATGAGAACAATGTTCTACCACAAAAAGGTAAGCCGAAACAAAACCAAACCACCCCAATTTGTGCATAAAGCATGTAGTATACTCAACACTTTTATGTCCGGTGTCATGACCAGTTGTGACCTTATCGTCATTGATAAAGAACAACAAATACATAACGTTCTTTCTATATATGTGTTTATAGTGACTTCTGAATTAGTGATTGATATTGTTTAAACTCAGTGACTTGAACATTGAACTCTACACAAAGAAAAACGAACATAATCAATTAAATCCATATTGTGTATGTATTAAAATTTGAAAGGTGACACATTCAGTGAAAATACACTAGCGGTTCTTCATGTCTGACATGATTTTGTCTCACGCATTTAGTTACTGCCTATTTACATAGAAATTAAACACAACAAAAATAGCTAATTTCTTGATTATCTAATAGAAACAAATCATAATAAAATGAAAACATGAGATAATAGCATGCATCAAACCGATGGAAGTTAGAAAGGAAATGGACATAAGTTCTACAAAATGATTATGCATTGGATAACATCCAAAGGTTGTCTTATTTAGTTTTGGAGTAAAAGGATTACACAAAAGATATTGCAAAGAAAAGAAAGATTGGGAATGGTCCAACATTTACCTTGGATTCAAGAAACTGTTGTGTTGGTTTTATTATACAATCATATTTCATCAATTATTCACTTCATGTAACAAAATGAGAATAAAATTTAAGAATGTGTCTCATTCTAAATCCCCATGCAAGGACAGATAATACTTGAAATCCAAAAGAGGTTTGGGCACTTCCAGTTGAAATCTAACTTATGGGTCCCACTCCAATTACAATATTATCCAATACAATGCCTTCAGTCTATATCTAGTTAAAATCCAACCAAACAGTTTTTCATTCAGTCTGCTCATACTCACACTCTTAAACCCTACATTACTATTTGGACAATATTTATCCCTACAACATAAATTAGAAAAGATAATACCATAATACCAAAATTAAATCTTTATTAACTAGAACCCATCTTGAAGATATAATCATATTGGCTACATTTCAGCACCACCAGTGCTTCCTCCAGCAAGTGTGAAGCTTTGGCCAACCGGTGCACCAACACATGTGTAGTTACTAATACTCTCCGGTGGTGGTGGTGTGAAGGTGCTCAAATTGTGGACATTGTATGGTGGTGGATTGGTGGAACATACATGTCCAATGAAGTAATCATTTACTGAGTGTGAAGGTGGATATTGGGATGTGTAGGGGTTAGTGAGGCGTGATGCGGGTGAAGTGTACATATGTGGAGCTGGTTGTTGTTGTGGTGGTGGTGGTGGTAACATGGTGGTGGAGGTACCGGAGAAGAGTCTTGTAGGGTAAACTGTACTGCCCATGTTGCAACCTGCTTGATGATGAAACCCTCCATGTGCCACTGGTTGTCCACTACATTATGATAGTAGTACGACCGGTCAATGTTATTTATATACAAAACATATACAACATTAGGACACCAATATTTTATTACAAACTATATATGATCAAAAGGGTCAGCATATGTTAAGTGTTTAAGTGGTTTAACTAGAAAAAAGGAGAAAGTTTAGCTTACAAATTAGTGATCAAGAAAGATTACATATGATTTTTGTTATTGTAGAGATCGAAATATGGCATCTATGATCAAAAGGGTCACATATGTTATTATATTTTGGTCTAAAAATCAAATCTTTTAAATGGTTTAACTAGAAGAAAGGATAACATTTTAGTTTTCAAATTCAACAAGAAAAGGTTTGTAAAGAAATATTTTACATCTATGATCAAAAGGGTCACATATGTTTCTATATTTAGATCTAAAAAATAAATTTTTATTAGTGTTTTAACTAGAAGAAAGAAAAACATTTTGGTTTTCAAATTAATCAAGAAAGTTTTGTAAATAAATTATATGACAACTATGATCAAATGGGTCACATATGTTCTTATATTTTGGTTTAAAAATCAAATCTTTTAAGTGGCTTAACAAGATCAAGAAATATTACATGATCAGTTTATGACTATATGTACTCATTTTCTCAAACAAAGCAAAGAAGATTATTATCATATATATGTAGAGACCCTAAACCCTAGCTAGAACATAAACATGAAAAGATATAAGTTAACAAATTAGAAAGAAGAACAATATACATACCCTAGTTGGTGAGGGAGTGGAGGTAGGACATTATCGTTGCTAAAAACCAGCTGACGAGCTCGGTTTAGTGTTTCTGTCTCCCTTTCTGAAACCATCACCATAAAGGCAAAAACATTAGGTTAATTAATAACTTACAAGAAATAAGTTGATAGAATGAAAATAGCATATGTTGGAGTAAGATATAAAGTTAAAAAATCACAACTTTGTGACTGAAAGGTGAAACTTAAAGATAATAAAGATTGACAAGACTACATGGCAAAATCATCTTCTTTTTCACACTTTCAGTGTGTGTGTATATGTGTGTGTTTGTATATGTGTGAGAGAGAATTAAGAGAGAGAGAGAGAGAGACCTTGGCGATGGCGGTTCATGTGTCCCCCAAGAGCTTGAGACTTACAGAACTTGAGGGAACAAAACCTACACTCATAGACCTTCCCACTTTCATCCTTTGCGCCGTTTTTCTTTTTCCTGTCGACTCCTAGATATCATCACCACAAAACATCTCAGTTAATTCAATCAAAACAAACAAACAACAACATTGATGGGATGGGATGGGACCTCTCATGTGTTAAGTTTACTGTTACTAACTTACTATATTCACTGAAATTTAAACAACCATCAAGATATTACACAAGGGTCACCCTAATTCTTGAAAAAAATAAAATCTTTAAAAGTAAAATGACTAAAATCATATGATCTTTTAGGATCTTTTAGGGTTCACATTTTTTAAAAAAATATATATATAATATTTTATGGTTTTGAAGGAAAATGAAAGAAGTAAGTACCAGATGTGGAAGAAGATGAATCATCAAGTGTTTGTTTGCCATGGTCTCTAGTGAAATCATCAGGCAAATAGTTAAGGTCTAAAGGGTTTCTCCTGAAAATATGAGAAAAGAGGTGGTGAGTAAGTTAAACTGAAGAACAAGAGAGTGATAGTTCAGATAAAGGGTGTGTGTGTGTGTGTGTGTGTGTGGGGTGAAGCCTATGATAAAATATGAAACATACATGTTGAAGTTGATGTTGGTACCACAGACAGAGAAGTAAGTAAGTATGCAACTACAACAACAACAACACGAAAATAATCTTGAGATGAGAGATGTGAATGTGAAGATTTATATAAAGATTTATTTATAAAATTAGATGATGACTTGACTTCAGTTTAAGACTGAAATTAAAGAGGGTATATCTGCCCACCCTCAAACACTCTTCTCTCCTCTTTGAAAGTTCTCTATCAGTGGTTCTGTCACTCACTATGCAGACCTCTTTCTCTTAAAATGGAAAAAAAGGGACAGCGGTTCTCTTGACTTAAAAAGGGGCAGTGAGTTCAAGAGTGAGAGAGAGAGAGAGATGGTGGTGTTTTTAAGTTGTGGTAGGGTGTGAGACGAAATTTGTGGGCTATCTTTACTTCTCTTCGACTATTAGTTCCAACAATCCTTTTTCAAAATTTTATTTTATATGTATATAATATATACACACACGCATATATAGCCGGTTAACGCACTAAGTGAATTTTACCTAAAGAGTATAGGAAGCAATGAGAACATGACGCGTATGCAAAAGTAAGTTTGTTGTGTGTGAGAACTTGTGGTTGCGTTTAAAATTTTTTTGACCAACATTAAGTTTGAAATTGAAAGTATCATAATTTCCAAAGATCAAAATTGAAATTGAAAATGTTGAACCATACATGAAATTTCATATAACAAAATAACAAATTGGAATTAACGTGCGAAAATGAAACTTTTGAGAATCACCACGAATTGTTCGTGTTTCAATAAAATCACATCGTGAAAATTTTGATGTAATGGTTAGAAAATAAAAATTAGGAGGTTCCATTAGAATTTAGGTACGTAATTGAAAACACATTTGCACTAGATCAAGTGTAGTAACCGCGCCATATAATGCGAAGTCAAAAGTCATTTGTGTATCTAAACACACGCCAACACCGTGTGAATTCGTTAGATGTATATCAACATCGTGTATAATGAAATAACCGCATAGTGTAAATAGTATAACCGAACTGTGTATCGTATAGTTCTATTAAAAAGTATAACTATAATTATATTATGAAGTATATAAAAACTAGATTTTGTGATGAGTAAACTGCAATTTTCGTCCATGTGGTATGTCCAAATCTGCGGTTTTAGTTCAGTAGTTTCAAATTTACTATTTTCGTTCCTGTAATTTCATTTCACTTGCAATTAAACCCGAATTCATTAACCTCGTTAAGACTGGTTGTTAAACTCATCATCGTGCCCTCACGTGAGGGGCAGTTTTGTCCTTTTTTTCCTCAAATAAACCCCTACCATAATTTGCAAGCCCCCTCATGTGAGAGGTTGGGGTGTATTTGGGGGAAAAGGACAAAACTGCATCTCACGTGAGGGGCACGCTGAAGAGTTTAACGATTAGACTTAACGGGATTATTGAATTCGGGTTTAACTGCAAGTGAAATTAAATCACATGGACGAAAATCGCAAATATGTGACTATTTGACTAAAACCGCTTATTTGGGAAAACAACAAGGACGAAACCACACTTCACTCTTTTGTGATTTAATATTAACAGTATAGTATAGGTGTTGTTGGCTATTACACTACAAGTGTTGTTGATATGTTATTTGTATAGCGTACCCATGTATGGCTGGACTAATCTCTTTATTCTTTGATAAGCGGTTATGTGTGACTGAGATTGAGGGGCGCTGTCAACATATTTGTAAGATTTGGGTTCAATTTCATCTTTCTCACATGCGCCATCAATAGGTTGTGAAGAGGAACCCGCACTATAGCTCTTTTGGAAAGACAAACTTGACTCTAATTTATTACTCCCTCCGTCCCTCTACAAGTGTCATAGTTTGAAAAACACAAAGTTTAAGAAAGTTTGAATTATTGTATTTTTTGATTAACAAATGACTATAATGCCCTTAATATATATAAAAAGACAAAATTTAAAAAAGTTTGAATTATTGATTTGTGTTAGGGTAAACTTGGAAATTAGTTAATAAATTTTAAAAATGGACATTTGTAATGAGACAAACTAAAAAGAAAATGTAGACACTTTCAAAAGGACGGAGGGAGTAATTTAGTTATACCATATGGATAAAGGCCTAAGGAATGGAATTTAATTACACGCATAATACAAAACATTTGTGATTGAGAGAACAAAACCTAATCGCACCGCAAAAGGGACTAAGGCCAATTAATCGACCCTTGGTTCTTGTGTGTCCCGTTCGCAAACCCGAAACACGATTATGTTAGCGTTGGATTCATGTGAAGTGTACTTGCATCCAGATTACATTGGTGTGTATTTTATTTAGATATCGTCTTTTTAAACCAATTAAGGTAAAGTAATACGCCATGGCTATGAAATCAGTTTTTCTTTTCAATTGGATCACTAGAATGGGTTTCCCAAGAGAAGTGGCTCCAACTAATCCATAATAATTGTTTTTATTTATGCTTAAGAGTTGTTTGACAATCTTGTGTTGAATCTTTAAGAGATCTGATTAATTAAGAGGTAGTCTCTAAATTATTCAACATGTCAATAAAACTTAGCCATTAAAAGATTTCATTAATTAACCATTAAGGTGTGTTGTTTTAATCAAATACACTCTTCCTCTACCTAGCCAATGGTAAGCTTTTAATAAAATCATGAAGAAACTAACAAACAACCCCTTAGTTGTTTATAAGCTTACAAAGTTTGTACAAATCTTTTACAACCAAAGTCCCTACACAATGAAACCGTTACACAAGTGACCCTCTTATTTAGTACACATTTATACAGTGACAAAAACTAAGAAAAGTTCATGTTTTTCTTATTTAATACACAACTTTTTCAATGACAAATACTAAGCAAAGTTCGTGTTTCTCCTCTGATTTAATATTCATATATTGCTCATACAGAGCTATTAAAGTTCGAAGTAAAATGAGAGGATTATCAATTTTTCTAGGTTTGTTTTTCTTTCTTATGAACGACGATTTTCTTATGTTATACCACCAAACACTTAATGTTATAAAGTTTTTGTCTTTATCGATGACCACTAACCCAATTGGTACCTTCTAGGATATTTATTTTCATGTTTCTCCTAAATTACAAAGTTCTTATATAAAAAAATATGTGACAAATGAGAAATATAAAAATAAGACGGAGTCGTATGTTTACCAATTTGTCCAATAGACAACACAAAAAAATTTTAAAGTGTCAACAAACATGATCTTTGTTGTTTCACTAACAAGAAAATTTCATGAAGACATTAACTTTAAATGATATCCTAAATTGTAATAAATTACCCTCTTAAACTATCTCCGTATAGCTTTAAAGAGTGCGTAAAAGTATATAAAAATATTTCATATAGTTATCCTTTGAACCGTTAGTGTAAAAAATGTTCTAAATTAGTTTTATTTGGGGATTTTATTAGAACTATTAGTAAGTCGAATCAAGTTTAATCTAGTCCCATTTTTAAGTCGAATTCATTTAATTTATTTAGTTTGAGTTTTATTCATTTTGAGCTCACTTTCTTATTTGTTTTAGTGGCGTTAGCTAGGTGACGGTGATGTTTCTCCCAAAGGGTTATAGCACTTGCCAATTTTTCCTTGACCTAGGTTCGAATCATTTCTAGGTGACAGTGATGTTTCTCCCGAAGGGTTATAGCACTTGTCAATTTTTCCTTGCCCTAGGTTCGAATCCTTTAGAATGGTGCTCACATATATACAGATTGCACTTAGTAGGGATTGAACTGGAGACCTCCTCAAATGGAAAAAACTTAGTGAAAAACAACATGACCACCTCAAGACGTAGCTCATGTTGGCTCTAAGCTCTCTTTCTAATGTCAAGTTCGTCTTGTTAACAATTCTGAAAGCTTGGTTTTGACTCCGGCTCGACTCATTTATCATTTACTGAATTTTGATTATTTACACACAAGTGGATGCCCCGTCGTGATCCGGTCAAGAATTTAAAAGGCTATTAACGTGTAGACTGAGCCTAGCCAAGGAATGCTAGCACGATGTCAACTCAAACTTCATATTGAACTAGCTCGGCAAGGTTCGAAGCTAAAATTGAAACAAAGAATATTAATCATTACATTAAGAAAGTTACGTGGTAGCGGGGTTTACCCTTAAACATATGTTAGATCCGCCATTGATATATATGTAATATAACCTACACATAACTTACATTTGTGTAAGCTCTCTATATAAACATAATTTGTTTATTTTTTCATTTTGGGGGAAATGAATAAACATTTCAATTCAATCATTTTTATATTGTTATTTTTTATCTTGGATATTTATATACAAGGTGGTAATGGAACTTTGTAAGAATGTCCTTGTTATATGCAGATTGAAAGCAATGCCACAAGCATGGACGATGGGGACTTGACAAAGTTAGGGCAATGGAAACAAACACACAAAATTGGTCTAGGTTATACATCTACACAAAGCCTATGATCATATTGACTCATAGGCCTATGATGACCTATGTTCGTATTTGGAGCCATTATGTTTGGGCTTTTGTGGTGTTAATTACGAAAGAATATTACACTTTGTACCAGTAATAATTCATACTTTACATTAAAATTACTTTTTTAAAACGTTTAAATTCCATTTTTAGGATTTATGTTGTGTGTTAACTACAAGAGTTTAATTTCACGTTACTACCACATAGGCAGTGAGGTTTTAACCAGCTTATCGTTAACTAATGTGTCGTGGTTAAACTTTGCTTAACAAAAAATAAATTAAAAGAAATAAATAAATAAAATATAAAAAATGTGTGTGTGTTTACATATGATTGATAACGTAAGTTTGAAGTGGACCCTATCGAGCAAAAGGCAGCATGGTGACAACCGGATGGCCAACCTCATGTTACGTGAGGGGAACGACCAACCTCATGTCGGTCATTGCCCAATCACTAGTTTTGTCTTTTTTAATTACTTTTGTTTTAAATAATATAAATAAGATAATGATAGAGAATTATGTATAGCATAGGTTGGGTGATGAGTTTAAATGATGGAGGAAAACTGAGGTGACACAGATGCAACAAATGATAGAGAATGAGAGAAATGAATCATAACACATAGCATAATGATAGTGTCGTGGTTTGGCGTCGGCTTTGATGGACGGCTTGCCTTTGGCTTCTCCATAGCGGAGAGCTTTATACGTTCCCAGTAAGATAAAAGGTAAAAAAGAAGAATAATGGTTCCTAGTTACTATCACCAAATCATAACTCACAACACGCAATTAATTATAGATAGATGTTTGACAAAAGATCGATTTTAAGTAAAGAACATAACAATAAGAAAAATATAAACACGAATTATTTTGTTTCACTTATAATATTTATAAAGCCTTTTTCTACTACTGTTCTTTCTTTGCCTCATTACATGTGATTATTTTTCATGTTTTCTTACGAATGACGTGTCCTCGCTATATTTTACTTCAAATTTCCATTTAATATATTCTACTTTATTCTAATATATATTATTATGGGATGGAGCTGGGCCGGGAACACTGTGATTTGTGTCTGTTGTAGTTAATAAATCAGTTAGTTAGTTAAGTCAGTTAGTCAACTAAATCAAATGTTTAGCCATAAGTAGATGTGGTAATGCACAATCAATTTACTATGTGTGATTAGCAATCCTCAATAACTTCTCAAATCTTTGGTTCTTCTAGTTGTTTAACGGATGTTTGACCCCTTATTATTAGTCTCAAATCACCAATTCTATCTTACAAACTTTTTAAAATCTAAAGATCGCATCACACTATTTAACCCAAGTTTTTTGAAAGATTATAGAACGCTGTTTGAAATCAAATAAATTGCTCTTGAGCACAAACCCATTTGGAGATAAAACATATAAACATAGCAAGTATGTTGGGCCAACCCCTTGAGACCAAAATATATATTACTATATTAGAGTTTATAATATATTATTAAAAGAAATTCACACGTGATAAATAATTGTTATCTGATTATTTATGATCAAAAAACTTATGCACAATATAAAAGTTTTTATCTTTTTTATTATTAACTTTTAGGTATTTAAATATAGGTTAAAGTTAAAATACAAAGGACAACAAAAATGAGAATGGTGAGAAGGAATCTAGTCCATTAATCTTATATTTGATTGGCTAAGGTTAATTTAATATATAAAAATTTATGAAAGTGGCATTAAGGTAATAACTCATATTTGTTGACTTTCTCTCTCCAGATGCAAGGCACATGTCAATTCCCCCATCATTTTAAAATGTCCATAACTTTTTCATACAACATTATTTTTTTAAAAAAAAATTCACCATAATAATAAGCGTTTTTTATCATTAATATGAGTATCATATTGTTGTATAAAAATAAAATAATTAATGGGTTTTTTAATTGTTCATTGTGTCATTGTGTAATATGTTGTTTCCATTGTGTTTTATATTTCAAGTCATTGTGTTATATATATTCATCATTGTGTGTTACGTTTTATGTCATTGTGTTATATGTATTCGTCATTGTGTATTACGTTTTAGATCATTGTTTTATACGTATTCACCATTATGTTTTACGTTTCAAGTTATTGTGTAACATGTATTAATGGCGAAAAAAGACACAACGATGTGCGAAAAGACACAATGACGAAAAAAAACACAATGGTGTGCGAAAAGACACAATGACGAAAAAAGACACAATGATAAGCGAAAAGACACAATGGTGTGAGAAAAGACGCAATGAAGAAAAAGGACACAATGATAAGCGAAAAGAAACAATGGTGTGCGAAAAGACACAATGGTGTGTGAAAATACACAATGGCGAAAAAAGACACAATTATAAGCGAAAAGACACAATGGTGTGCGAAAAGACACAATGATGAAAAAAGACACAATGATAAACGAAAAGACACAATGGTGTGCGAAATGACACGAAAAAAGACAGAATGACGAAAAAACAATGATAAGCGAAAAGACTCAATGGTGTGCGAAAAAAAAACACGATTATAAGCGAAAAGACACAATGGTGTGCGAAAAGACATGATGACGAAAAAAGACACAATGATAAGCGAAAAGACACAATGATGTGTGAAAAGACACAATGACGAAAAAAGACACAATGATAAGCGAAAAGACACAATGACGTGATTTGTGTTTTAAATTTTATATAACAAAAACCATACTCATATTATAGATAAAAAAACGCTTGTAATTATTATGATTTTTTTAAAAAAAAAATATCATATGAAAAAGTTATAAACTTTCTAAAATGATGGGAGTATTAACATGTGTCTTGCATGTGGGGAGAGAAAATGTGTAGAATCACCTTTATACCCTTTTTCCTTTGGTTCTCACTTAACATGTGTCAATTATTTATGACTTCTCACACTTCTCATTTTAATTACCATTTGTAGAATAACTTGACCCTTTAAATATATTAGGTTTATATTTTTTAGTTACTTCTTTAATATAATTAATTTTAAAAAATAGATAAAAGGTTTTGATGATGTGAAAAGAAAAAACATGAGTCAATGATATAAAAATCCACATGTGAAATACGTTTTCTCACTTTTAACCGTAAAATTTAAATTTAATTGTAAGTTATTACACATTTTTTTTATAATGGTAAACTTGAACACTCGTTAAAGGTAAAATCTTAAACTAATATTTGGTATCGTTAAGCCAAAGACTCTTTGGCAATTGTTATCTTATGTGAGTGAATGTGTTTCTTGAAAGGCGGAAAAAATCCTATGATGTCATGCACTAGGGGGTGGCGGCGCAGCTTGTTACCCTCTTATCTGCCTCTTTATTGTAATTGGATCCTTTTATTTTTAGTTAATTTTATTGACTAAAAAAATTATATATCTATTTTTACTATGGGTGAGCAAATTAACCATCATAACCGCAAACAGAACCGTAACCGACATAACCGAACCGATTTTAACCGATATAACCAGTGGGTTGGTTTAATGAATTTTTGAAAATCGCCATATGTGGGTCGGTTTTGGTTAATGTTAATTCCAAACCCTCCATAACCGAACCGCCACGTTTATGTAACTAGTAATAGAGAAATAAGGGTTTGAAAATTATAATTAGTGCATGAATATGATATTTTTACACTTATTACCGTTGCATATTAAAAATTCTCCGTACCAACTAGGATTTAGGCCAATAATATTGGTGATATTGGTATACATTCCAATGTTTCTTGATTTTCGTTCTGAATTTCAATCCAAATTGCCATTGCAGTAAAATAAAGAACATATATTTGAACTCCACAATATAGTTGCGACTATTCAGTGTTCGCAATCATATGAAAGAATTGTTTATTTTGGTCACGATTAACCAACCCATAACCGACTCTCTATAACCGTTAAACCGATTAACCGCAACCGCCATGACGGATCGGTTGTGGCTAGGGTTATCTGTTAACCGCTATATCGGTCACGGTTATGAGTTTGGGAAAAAAACCGCCCCAAACCGATCCATACACAACCCTACCATGCACTACAACTCTACGAGTCACCAACGAAGCTTTCATAGGGCGAGAAGAGATCTTGACCCTCCATGTGCCTATATATCAGCATGATGCATGATAATTGATAAATATCTTGAATTTTCTAATTCAAATAAAAATATATATCAATAATGAATCATTCTAAAATTTGTTGTCTGAAAGAACAACAAAAGTCAAGATCGATTTATAATTTGATAATTCTTCCTACAAAATAAAGGAATAAAAACAAATACACGTAAAATAGCAATCAAATCTTGAGAATCTTTGATATAATCGACAAGTCCACTACGTTCAAAAAGAGTTGTCTTTCATGTTTGAGGTTGACTTCCATTTACAACAATTTAATCTCACGGCTTGTGCCATACACGTTGATGCATATAATCCATATATTTCAACTTTTATACATCTTTCCAAACATAAGCATTTGCGTATGCATTCATTCTAGATTTTCATGATATGAGGTTGATTGAAATAAAGAAACTAGTTGAATAGACCTTATTTTCGTATACTAGCAATAGAGTTGCTTGAACAACCGACGATTGACGAAGTTTATTGAATATGTTGTGCCAAGTTTAAGACTGCTTTATTTTTTCTTGAACATCTTTTTTTATTCTACATGTGACGGAATTTTAATCGTCCCAAGTTATTTGATGCTTTAAGCTTGACTCAAAATCCTTCCCTTAGGGGGAACACCCGGACCAGAATAAGTATTACATCACTAACAATAGATTTGAACCATTCAACCCAACTACAATTAACTTTAAGGTATCAAGTAGGAGAGGTGGTCTAACTGTTAAAATAAAGCTACTTCTATTTAAAATTAAAAGTCTCAGATATTTTTCTTGAAGAAAGTATGCTCTTATATCATTTAAATGAGTGGAAACTTACGAGCAACATGCTTTGCCACAACCCCTTTATGAATAGTAAACCCGATCCCACTAAAACAAAAATTTTGGGTCTTAGGAGCCGAAAAACTACTATGCACGACCCACTGAATTTTATACAAAATGTTCATAGTCTTTGGAGCTAGCAAACCTTATTCATCTAAATATACCTCTTATTTTAAAAATCAGAAATCTTATATTTCTCTTTAGCACATTCCACGACTTAAAGCCACGTAAAGACATTGATGCATTATTTTTTTATAAGCAGCACAATAAATCGATTCATATTCTGTTTGTCTCGAATCTCTTTTATCTTTATTTAGTGTGGAATCTATAACCTCATATGTAATTGTGGGGTGTTTACAATTTAAGGGGTCACCTTTTGTTTTGTTATAACGGAAAAGTGGTGACGTACCCAGGATATCTTTTAAGTTTTCCATTATATTTTATAAGTTTTGTTGAATTTTATGTTCGGGTCTAGTCGGGTTGATCACATAAAAAGAATAACTTGTTTTTGTTTGAATTTTCAGTTCAGGTCTAACCGGGTTGGTCACATATACATAGAAAAAGATAGCATGTCATAGCAACGGCTAATACTAACGCTGTGTTCCCGAGTCTCATTTAAGGAGGGGAGGGGAAGGAAGGGAAAGTATGACAGGAAAGAAAGGTAGGGGAAGGAAAATATGTGATATTATTTTGTGTTCCCGAGTTTAATGAAAAGGAAAGGGAAGGGAGGGAAATTAAACATTTTAGGTGTTCCCGAGTCAAGAGGAAAAGAAAAGAAAGATACATTTTTTCTATTATACTCTTTAAGTAAACCATTATATGAAGTTAGATATAAGGGTAATTTAGGAATTGATAAAAGTTATAATTTGACATAAATATTTTCTCTCATAATCTTTCCAATTTGGGAGGATGATAATATGCTTGAATATTCTAGCATTTTTCCTCCTTTCCCCTCCCCTCCCTTTCTTAAAAAATCTCTGAAACATGAATTTTTTATATTTTCCTCTCATTTTCTTCCCCACCCCTCGTTAAATGAGACTCGAGAACACAGTGTAAAAGCTACGATATGCTTTTGGTGTAATATGTTCACAAAAAGGCAATCCACCATCATTTAAAAGTTTTGAGAATTGGCATTCAAAAATGTCGAGTCGTCACAAAACCGTAATATGCATTACATATATTAAGAAAAAAGGCTACAAAGTCCGTTTAACCCATAACTCCATAAGCTAGACATAAGTTAATCAGTGTTCAAAGAATACGTCATAATTTATGCTCAACAATTAGTTAGTGGTTGACCTTGCAGGATTAATCATGTATTATAATACGATCCTATTTATCATTACATATTTTGTAGGAAAAAATTCCTAAATTAGCCCCTATATATATTAATAGATTCCAAATTTGTCCATCCTAATTAAAGTTTTTAGTTTTGTCCTTTACGTATCTCATCGTTCGACGATGTGTTAGGGAATACTATCGATGAGTTTGTAAAACAACCTGGTAACGACGTGTGGGGTGGAATACACATGGTTAACGATACGTTAAGGGTTAACTTATGGTTGACGATGTGTTAAGCGTTAGTTTATGGTTGACGATGTATTAAGTGTTAATATTAACGCATCTTTAACCATGCGTTTGAAGGGCTAATACATTGTTGACCATGTGTTTGGAGGCCTAACACATCGTTGACTATGTGTTAGCTAACTCATCGACGGAAGTTCCTAACACATCATCAGCGATATGTTAAAAGAGTGACAAAACTGAAAAAACTAATTGGAGTAAACATATATAGAATTTCTCACCGTTATGGAATTATTCTAGGAATTTTCCCTATTTTTATATCCAAATAAACGTCATCGTAATTAAATATTAGTTTAATGAACATGCAATTTAGTTGAAAACAGGCGTGCATCCGATGTAGATATTTTATAAATATTTATACTAAAGTTAAAGGCAATATAATCCTTTAATTTACTTTTTGGATACGTATCTTTGATATTCGATTTACTAGATAGATATATTTGTTAAATTGAACGTTGGAACATTTTAATATTAAAATATAATGATGGAATAAGTCCCTAACAAATCTCTTAGTGTCTTATCTAATCATTCAAAACCTTTTCTCTCTAGACAACATCAAAATTATTAAGTTTTCAGATTTTTCTTATAGCTTTAATTTTTGTTAGTTGAAATCATATGATTAAAAAATTATAGGTTAAACTCTCTTGCTATTTCATAACTTTTTTAAGCTTAACGTGTAGAATAAGATAATTATACTAAACAAACACACCAACAAAAATTACATACAAGATTAAATTTACCCTAATCTAACCAAAAGATCGGTTTTTTCTTGAATCTATTGTTGAACCAAAGATAACCAAGGGTCTTTGTATCTTTTAAAATCTTCCTAGAAAGGACATCCTTGTTGGAGAAATGAAGCCCGTTTATAGTATTCTAAATAGTAGAGGCGAAGCTTGGACTGAGGCATCGGGGGGCCAAACTCAAAATGTATACAAAAAAAAATCACAAACACGGGGGGGGGGGGGGGGGCGAGCTCAAATTTTCGGCCGAAAAAGGCTAAACTTACACTACGTATAAAAAATTTCGGCCAAAAACGGGTAAATTTACACTAATACGCACAAAAACAGAGGGGTCAGGGCCACCCCGGGCCTCAATGAAGCTTCGTCAATGCTAAATAAACCAATAATTGATCACCAAAATATCATGAATAATGTCTTTGAGATTAGAGGTGCACAAACCGGTTTTTTTAAAAAAACCGGTTCGGTTATTAACCGGACCGGTTTTTTTGGCCCGGAAAAAAACCGGTTCGGTTAATAACCGGACCGGTTAATAACCGGTTTTTTGCTGTCAAAACCCTAACCGGTCTAACCGGTTAGGACCGGTTTAGAAACCGGTTAGAACCGGTTAATAAACCGGTTTTTTTATTAACCGGTTTTTTTATTAACCGGTTTTTTTTTTTTTTTTTTTTTAAATTTCGCGGTTTCAAATACGAATATTTGTTTTTTATATTTTGTACTTAATGAAGACCATTATTTTTTCACAGTATAAACAAACCGGTAACTACAAGGCAAAACGGTAACTACAAGGCAAAACGGACTGACCGAAGCCATTCTTTGCTTTCGTTGTTAGGGTTCTTTGCTTGGAAGATGAGTATGAGTGTGTGTTGGTGAATGTGTTTTCAACAAACCAAAGATTAAAAACACATAACTTTCATTTATAGTTTTTACATTAAAAATACAAACATTAAATCGTTATCGCATATTCGTAACTCAAAAATACAAACATTAAATCATTAACACTGAAGAAATCTCTGCCAAGAACTGTTGTTCATGATTTAACTCAAAAATACAAACATTAAATCGTGAACTAGCAGATGCTCCTGTTGTTCCCAATCGCAGTTTGTTCATGATTTGCCTCCATGTTTGCTGTTTCTTTAACTAAATTAGAAAAATCCAAATCAACAAGTAAATAAGAGCACATATTAGGAAAAAGAATGCTTAGACACGATTACATGAACAACTTGCTGTTTCTTACTCATGATTTGCCTCCATGTTTGCTGTTTCTTTAACTAATTTTCTTCGCTACCCGATCCCGAGCTATTTCTTAGGTAATCGTCGTACGCGGCTTCTTCATCGGTCATTGGTTGAGTGTGTCCTTCATTGACCTCGTCTTCATACAAGCCCGCTTCATACTCCATTTCCCCCTCGAGTGAGCGTTGATATTGTGCCCTATCTAAAGAGTCCAAGTAATCCTTGTAGCAAATCGACATCTCTATAGCTGGTACAGTGAGTCGAGTCCTCCTAATCGATATAACCCTGCCAGAAACAGAAAAAGCAGACTCCGAAGCTACCGTGGAAGCTTGGACCGTTAGTAAATCTTTGGCCATGGCGGCGAGGATCGGAAACTCATCCTCCTTACCTCTCCACCAAGCCAGCAAATCAAGACTTCTAAATTCATCCGGAGTCATGTGTTTCACAAAGTTGGTACCACCATACCTTCCAAGTTCACTGCTTGGGGTATTTACCTTTTGACGTTTACCGGCGTCTTCCCAAATCATGTAGTACATCCCCATTTCAAGGTCGGTTTGGGATTGGGATTGGGCAACAGCTCTTAACGAGTCATGAATTTGGGAAGACGACCCGTATTTTGTAAGGTAGACATCATACATGTTTGACAAGGTGGTGTTGAAAGCATTCTTTAAAGTTTGGCTATAATAGGGGTTTTGATCGTCGTTTAACCCTAGCTCATCACAAATTTTTTCTATTAAAGCTTCAACACCACCAACATTGATGCAAGGGTTTAACGCAGCAGCACATGTCAAAACAGCGGGTAGTTCTTGAAAATATTTTCTAAATTTTTCTTTCATTTTTACACCCATATCAAAATAAGGTGCACCCCTACAATGAAGTTCACTCAACTTTGTGCACATGACAGCAATTTTTGGTAAAGCAATGGGGCTTGTTGGATAGTAAACCCCGGATAAACTAGTTGTGCAAGATTTAAAAATTTGAAGGACCTCCGTAACGATCTCAATCAATAACCAGTTTCTAGGATCGTACGGTGCACATTTACCCCTACTTGACAAAATTTGATGAAACGCAATTAATGATTCTTTTTGTTGGATGGCTTTCTCAAACATATTACAAGTCGAGTTCCATCTTGTTGGACAATCCCAATTTGGCCCCAACCATTGACAATTAGCTTCTACACAAAATTTTTTGTATCTTGAAAATGTTTTATTGTTGCTAAAAACATCTCGTAACATTATTTTAAAATTGTTTCTTTGCGTTTCGATCACGTTTAACCCATCTTGCACGGCCAAGTTGATAATATGTGCAATGCATCGGCTATGAAAAAACGCTCCATCACAAATAGGTTTATACTTTAATTTTAAATGGCCAACCGCGGCCGTATTGTTGGACGCGTTATCAAACGAAATTGAAAAGATTTTATGTTCAATCTTGTATTGTCGAATGACTTTATCCAAGATTTGAAAAATATTTCTACCCGTGTGCGGGTAATCAAACAATTGAAACGCAACGGTTCGTTTCATCATTTGCCACGACTCGGGGTCAACCCAATGAGCCGTCACACAAATGTATGAGTCGGGCGAACCATGAGGTACCGACCACGCATCCGTTGTTAAGTTTACACCAGTTTAGAAGTTTGAAAAGTATGAAATTAGTTCGGATTTAGAATTTTTCCATGCTTTAAGACAATCTCTTCTAAGGGTCGAACGACTTACGTGTTGGTAGCGTGGTTGAACATAGTTTCGCATCATCTCCGTGAATTGAGGGTTGTCGAAGTGGTTGAAAGGAAGTGTTTGTTGAATCACAAAGTTTGAAAACTGTTGACGTACCGCTTCAACGTCGTACGTAAACACCGCTCCTTGATTCGTCATCTCCGGCTGCGAACTACTTCCCGATTCGTCCTTCAAGGCCTTGCAAAAGGGCCTTTGTACATGCGCTTTTAAAGTGGAGTTTGCATCTTTGCCATAAAACTTCAAACAATGTTTGCATCGAGCTTTTTGGCTACCGTTAGACATTTCGCATAGGTCGAAATGTTGCCAAACATCATGGTTTCGTTTCGTGGGGATGACCCGAACGACCGTTTCTCCCGTGTTCGAGGCACCCATGTTGACGGATGAAGCAGCACTTTGGGAGGCCATGATAATCGACTACGAAATAAGAGTGATATACTCGAGTATGAAATAAACGACTACGAAATAAGAGCGTATGGAGTGGTAATGTGGTATAATTAAGCGTGAGATAACAAAATAATCGCATATGAAATAAACGTTTAGAGCGTTTGGAGTTGTATAATCGAGTGTGATCTAACCAATACCCAACCTAAACTATATATAGATGTTTGTGGGGGTAAAATGGTAAAAAAAAAACTGTCCAAAAACAAAAAAAAACGGGCATATAGCCGTTATACAACGTTCAAAAACCGGTTTTTAACCGGTTATGGAGAAACCGGTTAACCGGTTTTTCCACAACGGTCAAAAACCAGTTTTTTTATAAACCGGTTAACCGGTTTTTCCATAACCGGTTAATAAAAAAAACCGGTTTTTCCATTACCCGGTTCGTAAACCGGTTTTGGATCTAGAACTTGTAACCGAAAGACGAACCGGCGGTTTGTAAACAGGTTAAACCGGTTTTTAAAAAACCGGTTTTCGTAAAAACCGGTTTCCGGTTTAAACCGGTAAACCGGTTCCCCAACCGGTTTTTTTGGCCATCTCTATTTGAGATGATCCTCATTCGGAATCTATTTGTAGAGTTTAAAAATATCTCAAACCCAAAAAACGATGATTGGACTAATTTTACACCAATAGCTAATATAGTTCCAAACTAGGTTATTGACCCGTGTATGATACGGGTGGAAATATATAAATCGTTAAACAACAACAATTGAAAATTATAATTTTAGACGATGTCAATGGACAAGTAACTACATTGGTTTTTGTTATTAGAATAAAATAATGCATAGAATATAATAAACCATAAATAGGTAAAATAAAATAAAATCGTTTTATAGTAAAGTTTGTTATATTTAGTTAAATTATTTAATGACTATTACGCAAAAAAAGGAATAAAAAGATCCTAAAATATTGAATAAAAACGGACGGTCCTAAAATATTAACATTTTCAAATAATTTAATAGTTTATAAAAAAATTATCACCGTTGGATATGATACGCAATGGTTGTCTAGACGTTGACACTGCACGTTTTGCAAACAAAATTATTATAACATACTATTTATAGAGGAATCTTAAATTAAGTTAACTACTCACTAACCATTTTTATTATTCCTCTAATTGGAAGACGATGATTGAGAATTAGTGTGTCTCTTAGATCTTGAAGCCATCTAAAATATAAATAAAAAACCATATGATTAACATGTGAAACATATAGAAATCTTTTATCATCAAGAGAACATAAAGTTATTCAGGATGACGTATAATTATATTGATTATACAAAGTATCTTAATTTTCAAAAAAATCGTACATGCCTTGAAACTTATAATATCATTCACCTTAAAATGTTATCAAAACATCTAAATTATTGAATCTGAGAGTGCATAACCGACCAAGTATTAGGAGTGGCAATTTAAGAGTGACATATTGATATTGTATAACCTCATGTAATCAATATATAGGCTTGAAGTTTAGATGCGGGAAGTTTAAAGTAAAAGTATTTTAAGGGAAGATCAGGCTAGTTGGTTGCCATAAATTATGTTTCTTCTATAGAAATATTCATTCCATTTGTTAAGAAATGTTTTTTGGATTTGATTTGGCATAAAATAAGTTTGTCGTTACAAATGATCATTATGATTGTGTAATTTGTTTAACCAAATCAATATAGTATATAGTGTATTTTGTATAATTTTGAGTAGAAATGAAAATTAATTAGTAAATATATTTACTATGAATATCTAAGAATGACCGATATTTTTGGTAACATTAATATATAAAAAACAAAAGCATAGTTGATAATAAATAACCAAAAAATAATTATCATAAAACTTAAATTCAAAACACAATTATTTTTCATAATGTTAACGTAAAACTTGGGTGAATTTACATTGATTGATGAATTTGTTACAATTTTAATTAATTATATGTGAAAATGTAAACAAATATGACAATATAAATTTGTTGATTAATTTCTTCCAATTTTAAGTGATTATGAGTTACAAATTATATGTAACTATCAAAATTAAGAAATAGTTAAATTCTAAAATTATATAATAATTTACTACAATAAACTTCCATATGTGAACCTATAAATCGAATACTAATTGACTAACATATACATATATATATTGACCAAGTAAATTAATAAATGATAACTTACTATTGAATCTTAAATTGAAAGATTAAATATGCTTAAATATAATTTTACTTTTGAAAGTATTGATTTTAATGTTCAGCATTCTAAACTAACATATAGAGATTCCGTTAATAAGTAAATTTTAAAGAAAGCAATAAATCATAGGAATAATATGAATAGTTAACGTATGTATGCTAATAGTCTTCAAAAATAGTGAATAAGTAAATTACATAGTGTCATGTACGATAAATGTTTATAATTAATGTAACATTAGTACTGCTGTAGTTAGTTACATATGTATTTAATTACATGTATATGTATAGAATTGTGAAAGACAGTATTAGAGTAACCTAATAATAATACCAAAAATAACTTTTTGCATTCACCATCAAGATAAAGCATACAAACTTAAGCATACCAAATTTAATACATATGTTGTTAAACAGTCTAAGGTTATGTCATTACCAAAACATTGAAATCCATAAACAAAAGTTGAGATAAATGCAAAAGACGATAAAGAAACAACATAACACCCATGGATGCAAAATGATACGGATTGGCCTTATGTCAATCAGTTGATTATGTTTCGGTATGCAAGCTTTCCTTACATATACTTGCATCTTGTCACCATGTTACATTATTAATACCACAAACAATGTTAGTTATTAAATATATAAAATGAGGAGGAAAAATTTGTTACTAAAAACAAATATATTTTTATAGAATAATACAATCTCATCTTTTAAATCATTTCAATTGATCAGTCCTCTCCGGTTTTATTGTTGTCCTTCAAACGCCATAGTCTGAGAATACGAACCTTCAGTACACAGTTGTTGTTGAAAACATCCAAATCCTTGAACATGGTAATGTTTGATGCTTCCATGTTGCTGTGTCAGAAAAAATAAGATTAAAGCAAAGATTAAAAATTCAATAACTCATATTTATAATTTGAAGAAAATTAAAAAACCTTAAGAATGACACAAATATGAATGTTCAGGAAGGAAGTGAGAAATGTGAGATTTTCTTTATTCGGTTTTGTAGTATTTATAGATGAACATATTCTGTTTCAAAATTTGAATTGTTAGATTAAAAGGAAATGTGTAATTATAGTAAATTTATGGAATAAATTAGGGATTTCAAAAATATAATTGATAATTCATATTTATTTAATTTGAAAGTAATAACCGATTCTAATTAGGGGTTGATTAATAACACAATATCAATAATAAGTCATAACTCATAGCCTACGAATGAAATGATATTATAATTCATGTTTACAAAATTAGACATATTAAGTTGATTTTAGAATCAGTTACACATTAAAAGTTGAATATTTAACAAATACCATAATTGACCGAAATAAACATAGGAAACATATCAATATGATCAATATGAATCAATTAAATAAAATGGACGATTCATGTTTACAAAATTAAACAAACTAAGTTGAATTTGAATTCAAATTCAAATCCGTAAAAAGTTGTAAACTTATAGTAATGATATGATTTAATAAAAAACAATTACTGTTAATCAAATTTGGAAACAGTTACACATTAAACAATTTAAAATACTAAGAAATACCATAATTTATTAGGAAACATGTCATCATAACAATTACATTCAAAATATAAGAAATATCATAATTTAAATTTTTTAACATTAGACATTAAACAGTAAACATTAAACATTACACATTAAACAGAGGAAACATATAAATTTACATAAACAATTAACAATTCAACCTGATAACCTAAGAATGTAAAATACTAACCTAGGTTAATAATCTAAACTATAGGTTAAAAAAATTTTACATTAAACATTAACCATTAACCATATGAAACATATCAATTAAACATTAAACATAGTAAGCTAAGAATGTAAAATAATAACCTAGGTTAATATGTTAATGTAATACTAACCATCGATGTGAAATACAAACCTAACAATGTAAAATACTAACCATCGATGTGAAGATCTGAGTAACAATCGCCATGGATCTTCTGAAATCGTTTCCAGGATCGAATCAAAGCAATCGTTATTATCCAATACCGTCACTTGCCCAATTTATAATCCGATATCCGGTTTCTATTTTATATGAAGAACATAACGAAATCATTATCCAATTGATATACAATAATGGCCGATTGAATGGAGGCTTTGGTGGATTAGGTTAAAAGGTTTGGTATGAAAGAATGCGTGTATTGAATTGAAGATGAAAGAAAACAAATTTGGAAACCGGGTTTCTCTTTCATGGTTACATAACTATTTTAATTATTAGTATTTTTGAATTATTTAATTGGTAAGAAAAATAGAGAAGTGGTAGTTATATTTGAAAGATATGGAAATCGTCTAAAAGGAAAGGGTCATGTGGAGGCAAACTAATTTGTTTTAATAGTATAGTAGGATAATCGAAGTCATGCAGCAAGAGGTGAACAAATGATCCACGGGATCTTTGTGATCCCCCACAAAGATGAAAAAAAACGAGTCCAACAATAATATTCCTTACCCTTATGACCGCCATTGTGACATCTGACCCGATCCGACCCGACCCAGGTACCCGTTTCTCTGACCCGATCTCTTTCTTTTATTATTTAATATTTATACTTATTTTACTTTTAATAATAATAATATACTTTTCCCTCCCGCCTCTTTCTCTCTCTTTCTTTCCGCCGTTCCGTCCCTCTTCCTTCTCTCTTTCCGCCTTTTTTTCCCTTTTGTCGCCGTCCCGCCCTTAAGCCTTGTTTCCCTTTTCCTTAACTCTTTGCTTGTCCTTTGGTTCTTCCCGCCTAAGGATGTCTGCAGCTCCACGCGCCAGACTCCTTACATGGAAGCCTGCGTGAAGACATCTTGTTCCTGCGATGCGTGAAGAGAACTCTTCTCGCAGCGCGCTAAGAATGCATGTTCTTCCCGCAATGCGCTAAGAATGTATGTTCTTCCCGCGATGCGCTTAGAATTCTAGTTCTTCACGCAGCACGCTAAGGATTTGTGATTCTTCCCGCAGTGCGCTAAGGATTGTTGTGCCAGCCTTCGCGCTCGCGCACTCAGCCTTCCCGCGCTTAACCCTTGTATCTTCTGTTTATTCTAGCCGTTTGCTTTTGTCATGTCTTTTCTTCTGAGCTGTTGACCTAACCTATCTAATGTCTGAATAGTTTCTTTCGGCGCAGCATGCGTACCAACCCCATTGGTTGGTAGAAAAAGTGACTGACATTATCTTTTGAGATCTGCTTTTTCATGCTTTATCCAGTACCTTTATCTGATCCGCCCATGCCTGTTGCTGTTCCCTGTCAGCTTTTCTCTTGTCCCCTGCAGCTGCCATATCTTTTGATATCTTTACTTTTCAGAACTTTTTTACTGTTGATATCTTTTCTTTTACTTTTGGAGATCTTTTCTAGGGTTTGTGTCCCCTAGGGTTTGCCTATATATAGTACTATTTTCTTAACACTTCACACACTACACTTATTCTCTTCCTCCCTTTTTGCTCTCTGCCGTTGTTCTTCAGCCGCCTCCCTCCTCTATTGCCTCCGTTTTCTCCTCTCCTCTGCCCTGTTTTCCGGTAATATATATATATAATAATAACTTATTAATTATGCTAACTTATAATCAAGACTTAAAACAAATCATTAAAACAATAATCTTGTTTATAGGTTAACTTGTGCTTGTTTAAAGTTGGTTCTTGCTTTATCTTACACCGCATCGTTTATCAAGTGAGTTATCTCGTATCTAATCCCTTTTTATTTTAAATGCTTTGGGATGTTCATGTGTTCATACAAAACTTGAGTCTTAAACTGTTTATGAACTTTAGTCGCACAGTATCCCATGTGTTGAGGACGTTTACTTGGCTGTTTATTTGTATGTGTGTATCATTAACCGCTTTGTTCGGCCTATTCCGCAGTTTTCATGGATCCATTAGATGAACACGGGAGACCTATCGTTTACGGTTTTCTTTGTTTACACTTGCACAGATGTTTTCTCGTTTTTGTGCTCAATTGGGAGCACGGATTGAACTATGAACTATGAGCTATGATCTATTTAGGCTTGATCACAATCTGATTGCACCCTTGTTAAACACCAGACATACACGTGTTGCGCGCAGATTTATTGCTATCTATGTATTGTATTAAACTTGATTTCTCACCAACACGCAAGTGTTTGACGTTTATTTTAACACATGTTCAGGTTTGCAGTAGCCGTTTTGGAGCTTGTGGACACATAGGACGTTTTTACTTTTGGACCTAGATTAAAATGTATCAAGACAAGTTATTGCTGTTCGAATATTTTGATTTATAATATATTGATTTATGTTGATTTATATTATGTGTTTGCTTTGCGCGTGCGCGAATGAATGTATTTATTAAATATTGACACCCAATAGTGTCACGAGTAATGAAACAATATGTGGCGCCCCGATGTATAATCCGCCTTTGGTCGGGGTGTTACAGATTGGTATCAGAGCTCGTTGACTTTAGGATAGGTGGTTAGACGTAACGGCCTAGAATACCTAAGAGTCCCTTCTCGCGCATGAGAGAAATCTCATGTTTGCGCGCTTATTGTTAATTACTCGTTATTTATGAATATGCTCGCGCTTGCGCAGTATATGATTTTATGTTTTATTCCGCGATATTTCGATTTTTGTGAATTTCGATTTTTATTGATTTTACTTACATATTCGTTTGTTGGGATTGAAAATCCGAAAAGTCATGGTGATACATGAGTAGTTGATTTTCAATTTCCATTTACGATTATGTTCTGAGGTTGGAGACTTGAAAAGTCATGGTGATACATGAATTGTCGACCTCCAATACTCATTTTCTTGTATGTTTTATATTGAGGATTGAAAAGTCATGGTGATACATGAATCGTCAATCTCCAATACTCGTTTGCTCGTATATTTTAAATTGGGAATTCGGAAAGTCATGGTGATACATGAATTGTCGATTCTTGATTCGAATTTGTTACCTTAATTAAGTCTGCATTTAAAGTCATTTATTTTACTTTAACTTTTGACAGTAACTGACTCCGTGAAACCAAGCTTTTCGAGGTTATACTTTGCGCTAAAACCAAGATATTAACTAAAATTAAAACTTTTATAGAATGCCTCCGCTATCTCGCCGATTTCAGAGAAGAGAAGCCTCGCGCATGCGTAGACAGCAACGTTCCCAGGAAATGGCCGCCGCGATAGCCCAAGCCTTGAGCCAAAACAACACCTCGAGTTATAACATTAAGTCCTTTAACGCGGGTAACCCTCCAAAGTTCACAGGTCTTGAAGGAGCCACCGTGATGCTCCAGTGGCTTGAGAAAATAGAAAACACTTTCCTCCACACCCAATGCCCCTCAGACAGACGAACCCTGTATGCTTCCAGTGTCCTGGAATCCAGAGCGCTTACATGGTGGAATGGAGTAGCTCATGCGCGTGGCGCAGAGGCTGCTTCTAGCATGACATGGGAGGAATTCAAGGAAATTCTTACGCGAGAATTCTGCCCTCCCAACGAAGTTAAGCGCCTGGAGGAGGAATTTTGGAATCTTAAGCAATACAGCGGTGAAGCGCGCGAGTACGCGACGCGCTTCCACGAGCTAAGCTTACTGGTCCCTCACCTTGTTACCCCTTCCCGCCGAGCCATAGAGAAATTCCTTGGGGGTCTCCCCATGGAAATTCAAGATTCTGTATGGGCCAGAAACCCAGTAACCCTCTCTGACGCCATTGAGTTGGCCGCTGTGCTCAGCGATAACCATGTCAGAGCAGGAACCCTGTTCCTGCGGGGAGCTGAGAAAACCAAACCCACCAAGACTGTCCCTGAACCAACAGAAACCAAACCTGAACCCTCAAACCGTAACAACCTCAAGCGCAGGCGCAAGGCCTATGCGCTTACCAACCCGCCCATTGTCCAGCAACCCATTTATCAACCCCCAGTTTATGCGCCTAACCCTCTGACAGCTTACCCAACACCTCCTGTAGTCCACAACTATGCCTTAACCAATCCAGCACTCCCTGCCCCGCCACCTAAGAAACCTTACACAGGAAATCAACCCTTTTGCCCAACCTGTAGACTTCACCACCCAACCCAAACCCCGTGTCGTCAATGTAACCGATGTGGCCGCGTTAGTCACTCTGCTGAGTTCTGTAAAATCCTTCCCGCCAACCCAATTGCGCCAACACCACCAGTCTACCCGCAGAACCCACAATCAATCTACCAAAACCCACGACCCAGGTCGTGCTATAACTGCGGTGATCCCAGTCATTTCCGGAACGCGTGCCCGAGACTACAAGTTCAGATCACACAAGCGAATCCGGTGAACCAGATTTCAAACCAAGTGACGCGTGGACGAGCTTTTAACATAACCGCGCACCAAGCGCAAGCGAATAATGACGTAGTTAATGGTACATTTTTGCTTAACGGATTTTATGCTTCTGTACTTTTTGATACTGGCGCCGATCGAAGTTTTATCTCTCGCGCCTTCGAGCAGAAGCTTGCGCGACCGCGCAACGATTTAAAAGAAGATTTTTCAGTTGAATTGGCTAATGGCGAAATTATTTTAATTAACTCGGTGATTAAAGATTGCACGCTTAACCTTAACGAAAACGATTTTCTGATCGACCTCATCCCTATGCCTCTTGGAAGCTTTGATGTTATTATTGGTATGGACTGGCTCTCGAATAATCGCGCCGAAGTTATTTGCGCCAAGAAGTTGATTCGCATTCCTCGAGAAAATGGTGATCTTCATATCTACGGCGAAAAACCCTCCAGTGGTCTTAAACTTATGTCTTGCGCCGAAGCCCAAAGACTCATGCGGAAGAAGTGTATTGCATTCTTAGCTCATGTGGTTAAACCTGCTGAAGAAAAGAAGCTTCGCGATATCCCCGTCGTGCGTGATTTCCCTGAAGTTTTTCCTGATGATCTTCCTGGTATCCCTCCCGCTCGTGAAGTCGAGTTCCGTATTGATCTTGTCCCTGGTGCTTCCCCCGTTGCTAAATCTCCTTATCGTCTTGCACCCGCTGAGATGCAAGAATTGGCAAGCCAACTTCAAGAGTTGACTGCTAAAGGATTCATCCGCCCTAGCTCTTCGCCCTGGGGTGCTCCGGTGTTGTTCGTTAAAAAGAAAGATGGATCGTTTCGCATGTGTATTGATTACCGCGAGTTGAACAAACTCACCATTAAAAACCGGTATCCCTTACCGCGTATTGACGACCTCTTTGATCAACTCCAAGGTGCCTCTTGTTTCTCGAAGATTGATCTCCGCTCTGGCTATCACCAGTTGCGCATCCGCGATGAAGATGTTCCGAAGACTGCTTTTCGAACTCGTTATGGCCATTTTGAATTCTTGGTCATGTCCTTCGGTTTAACCAACGCACCCGCCGTTTTCATGGATCTAATGAATCGGGTGTGTAGGCCTTTCTTGGATAAATTCGTGATTGTGTTTATCGATGATGTTCTGGTGTATTCTAAGACCAAGGCCGAGCATGAGCAACATCTCCGATTGGTATTGCAAAAGCTTAGAGCCGAGCAGCTCTATGCTAAGCTTTCCAAGTGTGAATTCTGGTCTGATGAAGTACAGTTTCTTGGTCATGTTGTTAACAAGATGGGTATTCATGTCGACCCATCCAAGATTGAAGCAATCAAGAACTGGATTACGCCATCCTCTCCTTCCGAGATCCGTTCCTTTCTGGGCTTAGCTGGTTATTACCGGCGATTTATTTCGAACTTCTCAAAGATCGCTTTGCCTTTAACAGCTCTAACGCACAAAGGTAAACCATATATTTGGGGCTCGAAGCAAGAAAAAGCCTTTCTAACGCTCAAGCGTTTGTTGTGTGAAGCTCCTGTTCTTGCGCTACCTGAGGGTAATGATGATTTTGTCGTGTATTGCGATGCATCCAACCAAGGTCTCGGTTGTGTTCTTATGCAACGAGGCAAGGTTATCGCTTACGCATCAAGGCAACTCAAGGTTCATGAAAAGAATTATACAACTCACGATCTCGAACTTGGTGCAGTTGTATTTGCCTTGAAGATCTGGAGACACTACCTTTATGGTACTAAGTGTATCCTTTACACCGACCATAAAAGCCTTCAGCATATCTTTGATCAGAAGGAACTTAACATGAGGCAACGCCGATGGAACGAACTCATCAGCGATTACGATTGTGAGATCCGGTATCATCCTGGTAAGGCTAATGTGGTAGCCGATGCGCTCAGCCGAAAACCCTGCCAGCTTAACTGTATTTTGCCGCGCACGCAGCTTCACTTCGCGCCGATTCAAAGCAACCTTGAATCGCGTATTCATGACGCGCAGCGCGCATCCATCAGTAATGGTAACCTTCGCGCCGAGTTAGCGTGTGGCGCGGAAGCGCATTTTGTCCCTAATCTGAGTGGAATTCTCTGCTATCTCAATCGCATCTGGATTCCCTTTGATGAGAATCTTCGCGCTGATATCCTGAGTGAAGCGCATAAATCTCGGTATTCTATTCATCCCGGCGCTGATAAGATGTACAAGGATTTGCGCATTACTTATTGGTGGCCCGGTATGAAAAAGGATATTGCTGTGTTCGTAGCTAGATGCCTGACTTGTTCTAAAGTAAAAGCTGAACACCAACGCCCATCTGGTTTGCTCGAACAACCAGAAATTCCTACGTGGAAATGGGAATGTGTAGCGATGGACTTTATTACCAAGTTACCTTTGACAGCAAGCAAACATGATAGCATTTGGGTAATAGTGGATCGATTGACTAAGTCTGCTCACTTTCTGCCCATTCGTGAAAACTACCGTGTTGAGCATCTCGCGCAGCTTTATGTCAAGGAAATTGTCTGCCGCCATGGTACTCCTTTGAGCATCATATCCGATCGCGATGGCCGTTTTATATCTCGCTTTTGGAAATCTCTCCAATCTGCGCTAGGAACTCGCTTGGACATGAGTACGGCATATCATCCCCAGACTGACGGTCAGTCTGAGCGAACTATTCAAACTCTTGAGGATATGCTCCGATCTTGTGTTCTTGATTTTGGAGGTAATTGGGATTCGCACCTGCCTTTGATCGAGTTCTCTTATAATAACAGCTATCATTCCAGTATTGGTATGGCCCCATTTGAAGCACTTTACGGTCGTAAGTGCCGCTCCCCGATTTGTTGGAGCGAAGTGGGAGAAGCTCAAATCACAGGACCCGAACTTGTTCAAGAGACAACCGATAAAATCGCCAAGATCCGTGATCATCTGCTGACTGCCAGAAGCCGACAGAAGAGTTACGCAGATCGTAGGCGGAAGCCTCTCGAATTTCAAGTTGGTGATCTTGTTCTCCTCAAAGTGTCGCCTTGGAAAGGTGTTGTCCGCTTTGGGAAGAAAGGTAAGCTTGCTCCTCGATATGTTGGACCATTTAAGATTCTCGCGCGTGTGGGAAAAGTTGCCTACAGACTTGACCTGCCGCCCGCGCTCAGTAATGTGCATCCAACGTTCCATGTATCCAATCTCAAGAAGTGTTTAGCTGACGAGAACCTTCACATTCCACTTGATGAAGTTCAAGTTGATGAATCTATGCATTTCGTTGAGAAGCCTGTTGAGATTATGGATCGCGAGGTAAAGCAAACCAAGCGCAGTCGTATCCCTATCGTGAAAGTTCGCTGGGAGTCCAAGCGCGGAGCCGAGTTTACATGGGAAAGGGAAGATCAAATGAAGATCAAGTACCCGCACCTGTTCTCTGCGCAACCCACTTCGAGATAAATTTCGGGACGAAATTTCTTAAAGTAGGGGAGACTGTGACATCTGACCCGATCCGACCCGACCCAGGTACCCGTTTCTCTGACCCGATCTCTTTATTTTATTATTTAATATTTATACTTATTTTACTTTTAATAATAATAATATACTTTTCCCTCCCGCCTCTTTCTCTCTCTTTCTTTCCGCCGTTCCGTCCCTCTTCCTTCTCTCTTTCCGCCTTTTTTTCCCTTTTGTCGCCGTCCCGCCCTTAAGCCTTGTTTCCCTTTTCCTTAACTCTTTGCTTGTCCTTTGGTTCTTCCTGCCTAAGGATGTCTGCAGCTCCACGCGCCAGACTCCTTACATGGAAGCCTGCGTGAAGACATCTTGTTCCTGCGATGCGTGAAGAGAACTCTTCTCGCAGCGCGCTAAGAATGCATGTTCTTCCCGCAATGCGCTAAGAATGTATGTTCTTCCCGCGATGCGCTTAGAATTCTAGTTCTTCACGCAGCACGCTAAGGATTTGTGATTCTTCCCGCAGTGCGCTAAGGATTGTTGTGCCAGCCTTCGCGCTCGCGCACTCAGCCTTCCCGCGCTTAACCCTTGTATCTTCTGTTTATTCTAGCCGTTTGCTTTTGTCATGTCTTTTCTTCTGAGCTGTTGACCTAACCTATCTAATGTCTGAATAGTTTCTTTCGGCGCAGCATGCGTACCAACCCCATTGGTTGGTAGAAAAAGTGACTGACATTATCTTTTGAGATCTGCTTTTTCATGCTTTATCCAGTACCTTTATCTGATCCGCCCATGCCTGTTGCTGTTCCCTGTCAGCTTTTCTCTTGTCCCCTGCAGCTGCCATATCTTTTGATATCTTTACTTTTCAGAACTTTTTTACTGTTGATATCTTTTCTTTTACTTTTGGAGATCTTTTCTAGGGTTTGTGTCCCCTAGGGTTTGCCTATATATAGTACTATTTTCTTAACACTTCACACACTACACTTATTCTCTTCCTCCCTTTTTGCTCTCTGCCGTTGTTCTTCAGCCGCCTCCCTCCTCTATTGCCTCCGTTTTCTCCTCTCCTCTGCCCTGTTTTCCGGTAATATATATATATAATAATAACTTATTAATTATGCTAACTTATAATCAAGACTTAAAACAAATCATTAAAACAATAATCTTGTTTATAGGTTAACTTGTGCTTGTTTAAAGTTGGTTCTTGCTTTATCTTACACCGCATCGTTTATCAAGTGAGTTATCTCGTATCTAATCCCTTTTTATTTTAAATGCTTTGGGATGTTCATGTGTTCATACAAAACTTGAGTCTTAAACTGTTTATGAACTTTAGTCGCGCAGTATCCCATGTGTTGAGGACGTTTACTTGGCTGTTTATTTGTATGTGTGTATCATTAACCGCTTTGTTCGGCCTATTCCGCAGTTTTCATGGATCCATTAGATGAACACGGGAGACCTATCGTTTACGGTTTTCTTTGTTTACACTTGCACAGATGTTTTCTCGTTTTTGTGCTCAATTGGGAGCACGGATTGAACTATGAACTATGAGCTATGATCTATTTAGGCTTGATCACAATCTGATTGCACCCTTGTTAAACACCAGACATACACGTGTTGCGCGCAGATTTATTGCTATCTATGTATTGTATTAAACTTGATTTCTCACCAACACGCAAGTGTTTGACGTTTATTTTAACACATGTTCAGGTTTGCAGTAGCCGTTTTGGAGCTTGTGGACACATAGGACGTTTTTACTTTTGGACCTAGATTAAAATGTATCAAGACAAGTTATTGCTGTTCGAATATTTTGATTTATAATATATTGATTTATGTTGATTTATATTATGTGTTTGCTTTGCGCGTGCGCGAATGAATGTATTTATTAAATATTGACACCCAATAGTGTCACGAGTAATGAAAAAATATGTGGCGCCCCGATGTATAATCCGCCTTTGGTCGGGGTGTTACAGCCATGGTGGGAATTTGGTAAATCTCTACACTCCAACTAAAAATATTAATCTTGCCCGGCACCCAATTGCACCATTTGAACTTATATAGGTTGTTTTGAACCATGCACCTATATTTACGTAATATATCCGCAAGTTTCATTAGTCACACAAACAACATCCACACACATATTTGCATGACAACTCACAACTTTTATTACTTATACAACTAACCCATAATTTTTTTTAATATAGTAACCTTTAGGTTTAATTAACTTAATATTAAGCCCATAACCTCTAACATGTTAACCCCTAATAGCATTCCTGACCGCTTCTTTATCTATATCTTTATAAATACACTAAAAAACACTACAATTTCTTTCTCATATACAATTAGATAATATTTTTTTACATATTTATTATTATTATCTTTTCTCTCTCCTCCATTCACAACCACTTTCTAATATATTAAAAAAAATAGATGATGAATAGTGTTTCTCCAAATTCACTCATCTTTCTAAAATTTTTTCTCTTCCTAACTCAGGATCACTTAACATCCTTTAAAATATTTAGAGAACTGATGGACCCCAATTCAGTAAACGACTACTAGCCGTAGGAGATGGGTCGGGTCTAACCTGGAGCTGGTCTCCAACACATGAAAATGGGTGATGGTTCAAGTTTCACCCACGTTCTCCACCACCAGCTAGTTATTTTACATGTGTTTCTTAGCATTTTAATTACTTGTATTTATCTACTTGTACGTTAAGTTTCTTAGGTAGTAGGCAGTTTTATTTTCCCTGTTATTTAGGATCATGGGTCAGTTATCTATTTTCTGGTTTCTTTATGTACTCAATTATCAATGAATGAGAGGTGGTGATTTTATGTTTAATTTTCTTTACTCGGTTCTTTCCTTCGTGAGTGACCAGTAAACCATTGCTAGCACAAGTTGGCTCCTTGTGTGGTGATCTTTGGACTCTACTCAGACCTAAGGTGGTGTTTCTTTATCCTTAGGGTTGATTAGATTTGCCCTATCGAATCCTCGTGTGGTGAATTTCTGTATCACGAGTATTCATTAGTAGTCGATTTCTTTGTCAGTATCAAATTATTATCCGTTACCGGGCTGATTCCTATCAAGAACTCTCTCACATAATTATATAGGAGTTGTCAAGAATGCTCTAAGTTGCATTAAGCTACACAAACAACCATACAAATTTTTTAAAATTATCCAAACCAATCTATATTTATACTCTCTTATAAAAAGTTATAAGTTTTGCCACTTGTTACTCTCACATTAAACCTTACTCTTTTTTAACAAATTTATAATAGTAAAATAATAGTTACAATTTTTAAAATTTATGCTTCAATATTTGTTATTAAAATATTTACTTCCTATTTTATTTTAAAAAAAACTGATATTTATAATCTCTTTAAAATTGTTTTAAAAACTATTGCACAACGACTATATTAATAGCGTTTAACGTGTATATTGTTTCTTGTATACTAACTATTTATTAAATATTGTATTTCCAAAAAGTATCCATACTATACACGAATCTCAAACTAATAATAAACCAAAACCATACCAATCGAGTTCTCCTATGTCACCGTCGCAACACGTGTTTAGTAATAGAAAAGTACGAGTAAATTTTAGTGAAGGAGGAACATTGAAACTCAATTATTATTTAATATTTAATAATTTTATTATTTTATTCAATTATATATATTTCTATATTTGGTCTTTTTAGCTGTATATATGAAGCAACCCCGCTCCTTCGTCCCACTTCTTTCTGCGTCATCTACGCCCAATTTCTTGTCCTATTTTTCCTTTATTATTATTATTATTATTAATATTATTTTCACTTCAAAACAAGCTCAAATTTCCTAATCTATAACTCCCTAGGTAAGATTTAAATTCTTTAATTTTCCCAAATAATTTTGCTGAATTTTTTGCTTCGATTATAACACGGAACGTTGTCGTTTTGATTTTGTCCCCTTTTCCGTGTTTTTAATTTTTTATATACATATTCGTTAATTTCAATCTCGTTTTCAAATATAATATTATTATATTATTTGTTTGACCAGATCTGAATTTCAGATATTGTTAAATTAATAAATGAATTCACAGTATGATTTATAATTATTATTCTTTTAACAGATCTATGGTTTGTGTTTGACCTGATTTATATTTAAACAGGTGTTGTTGATTCTGTTACAAAACATAAAACAAAACATGAATCACTGTGGGATCCAACAAGTGGTTTGTCCGAAGCCTAGGCGGCTTAGTTATGTCAATTCTGTTATGAATGAGTCTGTTAGGCCGTTAAGATTGCATATGTGGTATGTGTTTGTTAATTTAGTTTTTTTTTTTTTTTTAATTTTATTTTATATGATTGTTTGTTTAATGAGGTTTGTATATTAGAAATGATATTGATTGTTGTTATTTTTGAATTTGTAGCTATCAGCAGGAACCGTGTGAGTTCGAATCAGGACCGGAGCTTTTGGACCTTATTATTGCAAAGGTATGGTTGTTTCTTTAGTTTTTAGCATCTTTGATCGGTTTTAAAATACGCGCATAACATGGTTGTATAAATCGTGCCTAGGTACCGTTAGTCGATAGTCGGTACCCCCGTTAATCATTGGAACTTTATATAAACATATTAAGTTTTTCGTATATATATTTATTTGAAAAATTACATATAGATTTCCAATTTGATTGATTAATCCCTATTAAACCTGATTCGTAGTCTGTACCCCACCGCCTGACTAGCGCCCATCGGGTTCTGCAAGTCTGCAACCCATGTTACGCCTTACGCAGTTAACAGTTATTTGCACATATAAGAAATTTTCATTTCAAATAAAAGGATCCAATTACAATAAAGAGGCAGGTAAGCGGGCAACAAGTTGCGCGCCACCCCCTTTTGAATGGCAGAACAGATCCTACTGAAAATAAAATTATCGTTCTTCGGCGTCGTTGAGTTAGCGAGTAGGAATAAATTAGACCGTTGCACATATTAGACCATTGATTGAACAAATTTGGCTAGAGATGATAGGAATAAATTAGGCCGTCAATTGCAGTTAACGAGTATTTGAAAAAATTAGACTGTTGATTGCAGCGGGTCTGAGTTTTTTTAAATCTCATTGCAGATTTGAAAACTTAACAAGTTATAATATTAGCTATATAAATAACTTTTAGTCTCATGGTGTTTTTGTTGTTGCAGAGTGGTAGTTATGGTGCACCAGACCAAACATGTACAAATGTAGCTTCGTCGCCCTCGTTCTTTAGTGGGTCACCGCCAAGTAGAGTTTCTAACCCGCTAGTTCAAGATGCTCGTTTTGGGGATAACAAGGTCCCTCCGGTTTCACCAGAACCGGTTATTCTAAACCCGACTTCGGGCATGTCATCTTCGTCATCTCGGAAAGTGGGATACCCACGCCCGAACTATGGCAACAAACCGGCGGTCAGGATTGAAGGGTTTGACTACCTCGACAGGGATAACTGTCGCAATCGTAGCGTCCCTGCTCTGGCTTGAAACAAACCCATGTTCTAGAAATATATGTTATTGATGAAGTATATAAAGGAGATGATCAAATCAAAGGAAGTATTTGGGAATTTAATTTTAGTCTTATTAAGAGGATTTTTGCACATCTTGAAGAAGATACAACCACTCATTAATGTAAATAGGTTTAAGAAGAGAGGGTAATTTGTATGTATGTATTATGTATATGTGACTACTTTGAGAGTTATTAACCGAAAATAATGATGAAGATCATGATTTGTAACTTGTAAGTACAAACAATCAAAGGAAGGGAATTTCCTAATTATGTTATGATTATCAAGTGTATAAAAATTAGTATTTTTTGGTCTTGTCTATTTGCAATTTTGCACATGTAATGTTAGTTCCTTCCATGTACATTTGTTCACAACTTTAAAATATATTTACATTCATTTCCTAACTTTTGTTATCAAAATTTTGATATAAAACATAATTTTATAATAAAAAGCTTTGGTGTTAAATGTAACTCAGGTTCAAGTCATGTTCACAACATTTAGTTTTAGCGGCACCATGATGATGATGTGAGACTAAGATTGTAAGTGACGTTTACTAATTGGATTCTTGAACTTAACAAAATTTATCTCACCGCACTGTCGTGTCTTCAGACGAGTGTTTACGGACGTTTACTTTATGTGAGGGTTTTCCTGGTATCAAAAGACAAATATAATTCAATGTGGTGAATTTAGTTAGTAACTTATTTGAATAATTCGTTGGCCGCTGAAAATAATTAATAAAGTATTTTTCTTCGTTTTTGACACTCTAGGGCGTGCAACTAACTTTTTATTTATTTATTTATTTATTTATTTGACACTTAATTCAATTATATTTCTCTGCTACTTTTTTTTTTCATTTAATTTTAAAGCCTGCCCTCAACCAGTCAATCGTTCTTCTAGTCACTAGATTAGGTCATAATCCATGTATATGGGACCCGACCACCATAGGCAAGATGTGGTATTTAATTTTTTTTGAACGACCAACTAAGTAACGCCGAGTACTTCGTACGCGGCTCTTATTGGCTAAAGGTAGCCCGAGCCGGCCACTAGTCCGGACGGACGGAGCCCCCAGCGGTCCACCTTTTGAAGGATTCACCAGATAAAACCTGACCCCTACCCGCCAAATGGCACGACAGCGAGGAGCCGGTAAAACCGGGTGACCAGAACTCGAACCCTGGGAAGCCAGGGTCACCCCTCATATCTCTCATATAAATTGGTGATAGTGAGGTTTGAACCCCCTACCTCTCACTTATAAAGTGAGTGCTCTACCATTGAACCACAACCAATTTATAGGATGTGGCATTTAATGGTTCGTGTAAACGAGTTGACGAGTCAAAACATCCTGAAACCAAATAAGTTGACACCAACTTAAATATGACTCATGTATTCATGAGTTAACACAAATTAATATCGTTTAATCTTAGAAACTTTAATAATTTTAGTACATTAAAAACAAAAAAACCAGAGGGATTGAGGTTTTGAAAAGTAATCATGCTTTCATTTGTTACTATATTTTCTCTAGGGATATGATGTCTTGAGAAACAAATTGTTTGACGAATGTGTTAAAGGCTGAATCGATCTTTAATGTGTTGTTTTAGCGGGTGCTCAGGTTCAAATCCTATAAGGCTATGTGTAGTGGAGGGGCTATAAATTGAGGCGTTTTGCATCATGTGGCGCCCAGTCAGCATAGAGTGGGTTTTTGTTTTTGGGGTGTAATGGTGTAGGAGCTACAAATAGTAATATAATATATCTATATATATATATATATAGGTATTGGATCATTTCGGAAGTTTTTTTACAGCGAGAAGTGAAGGTGTAACTCCATTAATCCCTAATTTCACTCTCTTTCTTATGTGTAGGTGCATATGTATGTGTGTAGATACGTATGTTTGTATTTGTGTACGTATGTTTGTATATGTGTATGTATGTTTGTATGTGTGTAGGTACATAGGTTTTAATGTGGCTCGGTACATTTATATGTTTGTAGGTTGGTTTGTATGTGTAATTAAGAAACAGATACAACCAACCTACATATATGTATGTAACATCATATGAAAGGGAGTGAAATTAAAGATTAATGGAGTTATACATTCACTTCTCGCACTTCTCGCTGTAATATCACTTCTCGCAAGATCCATCCCCATATATATATACATATATATATATATAATAATATAAACAAACAAAACAACAGACATGCTGGGCGAGAAAAAGACCCCGCCCTGCCCCTTCCCTTTTCGCCCACTTATCGCTGGGGGGGGGGGGCGGTGTTCGCGCCCAAAATTCACTCAAATCGGCACCCACTACACATGACCTAAGAGTCTAATTTTTTAGTAATTGTGTTTACAACTTTGTTTATTTGACTATATCAGCCCTTTAAATTTAATATTTAAAGTAAATTTCTTACAAATTTAATATTAATTTTTATTCTTTAATAAATTGATTTTTTTTCAACAAATTTCATTAAAAACCAACAAAACAAAACCCCTCCTATCAAGAAGTTAGCAAGGGCCGGGAACAACCAAAACAAAAATTTCGAAAAGAAATTATCCCAACCAGAGTACTAGACCAATCTATCTCCAATCGATGTGCTCCATTTTTTATTCAACGAAAACTTAACACATTTATCTCGCCGATGATAGTTCCGATCTTCATAAGAATGTTCTCAAATATAAGCTTGTTTCGAGCTCTCCAAATGCTCCATATCGTCACCATCATTATCATAAGAATAATAAATAGTTTTAATAAAATAGAGCATTCTGAGAACACATAAAAAATTTTCAAGACATTTTTGTTTCTTTGCACACTATTTTATTACTTAAATAAATTATCTTTAAAACATAAAATTTTAGTTATAATACTTTTGAAATATTAAACTAGATAAGTTGCATATATCATTCATTACTTAACAAATCAAACGGATACCAATCGAGTTTGAATAATAAAGGACCTATTAACTAAAACGTGTATGCTTTAATTCTATAAAGCAAACTATTCCCTATTGATAAATATCAGTCCCAACTTTACACTTGCCTGCTGGCAGTACCAACTATTTGTGTATTTGTTTTTAACGGGCCACGACTAACGGATGTTAACTCCGTTAGTCTTTGTCTGACGTGGCCATCCCAGTTGGCAAAAACTTTATTACGTGGCGGCTGACTATGTCCATCCCACCACTAAACCCATCATCTTCAACCTATTACCCTTTACAACCCCCAACCACCTCAACACCACCAGTCCACCACCCATGCAACCATCGCCGGAACCCCGACCACCGCCATGCCCATCCACAGCAGCCACCACTGGAACCCACCACCTGCAACTGGCCATCTTCCAGTCATCTTCTTCGACCCCCAACTAGCCGGATTTTTGCTCTAATCTTGTCGGAGTTCACGAACCCAGATCCACCACTGGAACCCACCACCTACAACTGGCCATCTCAATTCACCACCACCAATTCTAACAACGCCACCGCCGGAGACGACCTTTATCCGGCGATTGCGAACAAGTTTCGCCGTCTCATCCTTCACTGCCTCCACACACAGTCCACATATCCACCTGTCGTGGACATTTCCCCTCACCGTCGTGATGTACGCCACCGTACACTCTTCCGTCACCACTATCTCCGTCGCAAAATAATCAAGCCAGGTCCCCAATTCTTGAGCCATATAAACCCTAACCCTAAAAAAAGAAGCAGATGATGAAGATTAATATGATTAGGGCTTGATAGTAGATGTTGGCAGGTAGTGGTGCTGGTGGCGGCAGGTGATAAGTGGTGTTGGAGGGCTGGTGGTGGTGTAGTTACTGGAGTAGAGAGGGAGAAAAGAAGAGAGAGAGATAGAGTGATTAGAGAGGGGTGATGGTGGTGGTAATGGTAATGGTGATTGTGTAATCTGCCACGTAGGCTTGATCATGCCACGTCTTTGCCATATAAGCACGTTTTTGACACGTATGCATGCCATATCATTATCGGACTAACAGGGTTAGTCTTCCGTTAGTCGCGGACCGTTAGAAACAAATAAATATTTAGTTCGGACTGACACCAGACAAGTGTGAAGTTGAGACTGTTATTTACTAATAGGGTATAGTTTGGATTATTTAAAACCAATTTTCCTAATTATATTGATAATATTAAGAAATATGGCATGTGCGTGCCTTTTCCTTTATTGTGTGCGCCAACTTCTTTTAATTTTGGGCCTCTACCGTTGACTCCACCACCCTAATCTATTATTCTATTTCCTCACAACTTTATTTACAATGTGATGGGGAGGTACTTTGAAATTTGAATACCATTAAACTTCCTATTTGTGTTCTATTTTATTTAAATTGTATTATTTTTTTTAGAAGGCTCAAATTTTAGCATGTAATTATCACATGTAATTATCACCCTACAAAAGTGTGGTAGTTTAAATAAAAGAAAGTCGTCATAAAAAAACTGTCACCCTTTTTTAATTATTTTTCTTTTGTTGTATCTACTTTCAGGCGAGCTTGGGCTCGTTTCAGCTCGTTTACATCATTAGTTGGAGGGGTCTAGACTCTAGCGATAGAATTATATATATATCAAAAACCATTTTAGTGTCAGCCTCTAAGATTTACTATTCATGAAAAACTCACCTCCTGACAACACACTAACCCTCTCCTTTTTGATAATCAATTTTCAGCCACACACTCTTCTTTATCTCAGACTCATCTCATTTCTCTCATAAATTTTATCTTCTCTGTTTCTTTACTCTCTTTTGTTTCCCCCACCATGTCATCACATGCCCCACGGTAGACGTGCACAAATCGGGTTTAACTGGAAAACCCGAACCGGTTCGAAACCGGTTTTTTCACACCGGGTTGTAAAATGGAACCGGTTCGGTTCCCGACCCGAACCGATGCCCAGATATGCTAACTTTTAAGAACCGGGTAAGGTATGAACCGGAACCGGTTTTTACGTAAAAACCGGTTCCACCGGTTTTTTTTGAACTTTAAATATTGTAGCCGTTAGGAACCGGTTCCAACGGCTATATAGCCGTTTTTGACCGTTGGAACCGGTTTTTTAACTACAAATAGGTTATTTTCTTACTATAAATAGCAAGGTTTGTTTGTGTACTTGTTAAACCAATTCCAAAACTATAAAACACACTCCAAACCACAATTAACCTTAAACCGACAACAAATGGCAACTAATGATGACGTTGTTATGGTGATCGAAACAACAAGATGCCCCGATGTTTGGGTTCATTACGATTTGTGTCTCATGACCGACTCACATGAGTTGGCACGTTGCAAATATTGCTCGAAGTTTCTTAAAGCAGGGTCCAACTCGACATTACGAAAACATACGAATAAGTATTGTCGATAGAAAAGAAGGTTGGAAGCTAAAAAAACGGAAGTGGGAGAGTCGTCCGGCTCTACAACCCAAAAATAAGTATTCCCGGATTAAAACGACGGACTTTGTTTTTTATGTTTTAGTTGTTATGTTTAGTATCGTTTTGTAATAGTTATTTTTTAATAATGTTTGTAATATTATTTTTTAAATAATATTTAGTTGGATGGTCGGGTAAAGGAACGGGTTTGCTAAAGGAGTAGTATTTTAGTTTGTTTTTAAGTTTGGTGGTAAAACAAGTGGCGGAAACAAGTTATATATAGGTTTGGGCATCAAAAACCGGTTCCAACGGCTATATTACCGCTGGAACCGGTTCCAACGGCTAGTTTGACTTTTGTTTGACCCTTCAAAAAAAACCCGTCGGAACCGGTTTTTCCAGGTACGAACCGAACCGGTTCCAATTAAGAACCGGGTAGGAACCGGGTTGGAACTGATACTGACATACAAATAGGAGAACCGGGTACGATTTTCGGGTACAAAAATACCCAAACCGGGTATTGTACCAACCGGGTTGGAACTGGAACCGGTTCCAGTTCGGTTCCACCAGTTAGGTTCCGGAACCGGTTTTTTTGTGCACGTCTACCCCACGGGTCACCGGGTTAGTCGGAACCCTTCATTATTGACAATAGTAGGAAACCACAGGTTGTGCAAATTGATATAGCTATGAAATGGTGCACTTTTATTTACCACTAATAGTGCATGTCTTTATGAAAATGATGATAGTGTTGCAAAGTGCATACAAACAATGAAGCTACTAAGCTGCCTGAAGAGGTAGGTCCCCGCAAAGCCCAGTTGGACCCGCAAGACACACCTTAAAGAGGTACGTCTGCGCAAAAATCAACTGGTTCCGCAGGACCCACCAGGCTCAGAGATGAAGACCTTACACGCAGTAAGCCAGCTGTTCCCGCAGGAAAGCCTCCTTTGGTACAGTACCCTGCCTGTTCCCGCAGCTGTGGGTACAAACCAAGAAGGAAGGCTACCCGCACTAACAGTAAAGCTACACGCATAAGGCACTAACTCTTATACTTCAGCAATGTCACCTGAAGAAGGAATGAGCAGGGCGGGAATATTCCCGCCCAAAAGAGCCAGTCCATACGCTTCCAGAAGATCTTTTGTACTATACCTACCAAGGTATGGACAAAAAGACAAGATCTGGTAAAAGCGACCCATGAACCAATCACAGGGTGACAGCTCACCGACAATAGTACGAGGAGGAGCACGCTCCAGTACAAAAGGTCGCCATCAGCCACTGCCTACCCACCAACTCCCATCGTGGCACGAACATAGCCGGTAGTTGGTGGAAAAGGAATATTATACAGCTGGCCGTACCTGCTTGGAAACCTACCTTCGGCTATAAATACTCCAACACCTTGGAACGGTATCATCATCTCATATTATCTTATCTTCTCTCTAGCTATTTCTCTCAATATACACTTATATTCAGAGCAATCTAGTCTGATTCTCACGCCGGAGGGTGGTCACAAGGAGGAACCCCCCCTTCTCAGTGACGAGCTCACGGTGTCTGTTTTGCAGGTCGAGAAGAATAACCATCTTTGCCGGACCTAATCCTCGTGGAAACATCTACTTAACCCTAAGATTATCCTTAATCTGCCTGGGTCATTTAGTGTTTCTTCATTGGCGTCATCCGTGCATTAAGCTAGAACTAATTCTTCTTTTTCTCAGTTTTTTCAAAACTTCTGGAAAGATGGTTAAGGTTACTCCGATGCCAAGGCCACCGAGTGACCAAGAAACTCCGGTAACCACAACCCCAGCTACTGGGGGGAATACCGGTGAATACACGATTTTTACGAACACTACCCCGGTTACCCAAGCCAGGGCAAGTGCAGTAAACAATCCTTCCCTGGGATTCATTGATACCCAGTTGGAGAAACAGACGAGGCTTCCTCGCCAGACACTAGATCAAGTTAAAGCTTGGGCGGAAGCACGTCAGAAAGAATTCCAAGCTGAGTTGGATGAACGTTTACGTTCACTCCAACAGGCCAATGACGAATTCGGAAGCACTCGACAACAGCTCAACATGAGCAACGATTGCGAGTATTCGGATGATGATTGGGAAGAATCTGACAGTGACGCAAACCCTCGTCATAAGGCGAAAGGGAAGCGTAAAGAAGCAGACTTCCGCTCGAAAAGAAGTTTTGGAGAAACTTTCAAGCCAAAGAGCACGGGGGGAAACCCACGTGACTTCTCCAAAGCTTTCAGACCGACTGTTGCAAATGCGGGAACGTCCAAGTTTGAAAGAGACATTGAGGAAGCAATCGCTCCAAAGAGTGCCAAACAGATGTCCAACATAGGCACTTACGATGGCATATCTGACCCAGACGATCACTTGAACAGATTTATAGCGGGGGCAACCGTCAGCAATTGGACGGAACCCACATGGTGCTACATGTTCCAGATGACGCTCGTTGGGGCAGCCAGAGCGTGGTTTGATCGTCTACCGGTCCACCACATCTATGACTGGGCAGACTTCCAGCACAAGTTCAGCCAGCACTTCAGTCAACAAAGAAAATATACTGAAGAGCAGTGGACGATCCTCAACTGCGTCAGAGAGGAAGACGAATCTTTGCTAGACTTCATCACTCGCTTCAACTCAAAGAAGCTAAGTCTGGGCACCATTAGTGAAGATCTTGTTCACGCCGCTTTCATCCAGGGCGCTGAATACCCAGAGCTCATCCGCACGTTGACGGGTAAAGATGGCATGCCATCCACGTCGGATGCCATCATGACGGCAGCTAAACGCTTCGCCGAGACGGAGAAGCAACTGGGTAGAAATCTTCCCCAAAGCACAAACCTCTACACGCAGAAAACAAGAGAAAATAACGTCCGTACCGCCCGACAAAATAAGAAGAGAAAGCTTGGTATCTGGCAGTCAAGGATAAACTTTGAGACCTCATCCAGCTCTCGCCCTCTCCTAGGCGGAAGGGAAAACACGCACTCGTCAAACCGGAATCCCAGATGGACGCCACTCACCAAAAGCGTCACCGAGATATTTGCCACTGAGAAACTCCCATGGCCAAAGGCTCCAATAATCTGACAGCGTCATAACGCTGATCAGAGCAAATCCTGTGACTTCCACGGGACCAAAGGCCACACCACGGAGGAATGCACATCTTTGAAGGATATCGTCGAAACATTTGTCAAAGATGGAAAACTCACACACCTCGTGGCGTCAATCAAGAACGGAGGGAGGAACGACAATCGGTACAAGGGCAATGGACGAAAGCCCGTCGACATCAGCATTCACATGGTTCATGGCAACGTCAGAGGAAGAAAACGACTAACAACAGAGCCAAGTGCGTGGAAGGAAGCTGAAGTGCGCTTCCCGCGTGTGCCAAGAGGGCCCAACAAAGAAGGCCCCATAGTCATCAAAAGCCAGCTGGGGCACTACATCACCTCCCGCACTCTTGCTGATAACGGCGCTTCGTCAACGGTCATGTACAGGCAGTTCTTCGACAAGCTAGACGACAAAGACAAAGAACGCCTAGAAACGGTTTACGCCTCGATGGAAGGGTTTGACGGCAGCACAAACACCCCCTTTGGTATCCTATCTTTCCCTGTCACTCTCACGGACGGGAGGTTCTCCCGCACAGAAGACGTGGACTTCGTTGTAATGAGGAAGCCACACCACACATACGACATTCTCTTCGGGAGAGATGGGATGGCAAGATTTAATGTCGTGGTGTCTTCGGTCCATGGGATGATGGGATGGCCAACAGCCGAGGGCGTTGCTATGATCACGGGCATTCCCCAGGTATGCATTGCATCTGTCTCATCCAAACCCAAACCAAAGATGGCTAAACCAACAACCTCTGAACCAGAAGAATTGGCCTTCAATGGCAAATACCCTGACCAGGCCGTTACCATTGGCCCAACGATCACTAATCCCACACGCACCTTACTCAAACGCTTATTGCAAAAAAATGCTGACATCTTCGCGTGGACACCAGCTGACATGACTGGTGTACCTCGAAGTAAGGCGGAGCATAAGCTCAAGTGTGACCCGGCTTTTACGCCGGTCATACAAAAGCGTCGCGTAATGGGTGCGGAACATGCTAACGCGTGTAGAACCCAAGTCAAGGAGCTCCTTGACGCAGGCATCGTACGCGTTAGTAAATATCAAACATGGGTTGCAAATCCCCTCATGGTACCGAAATCCAACAAACAATGGCGCATGTGCATAGATTTTAAAGACCTAAACAAAGCATGCCCCAAGGATTGTTTCCCGTTACCCGAAATTGACCTTAAGGTAGATTCGTTAGCACCGTTTCGCCTTAAATGCTTCCTTGATGCGTATAAGAGATACCATCAAATCCACATGGCCGTTGACGATCAAGACAAAACCGCATTTCGGACGCCCGATGGCACATTTTGTTACCAAATGATGCCATTCGGACTTAAGAATGCGGGGTCCACGTACCAACGCCTGATGGACAAAGAGTTCCATGCCCAAATCGGGAGGAACTTAGAAGTTTACATGGATGACTTGGTCATCAAAAGCCTTGAGCCAGAGGCGATGTTGAAAGACATTGAAGAAACTTTCAACACGCTCAGAAAGATAAACATGAAGCAAAACCCGAGCAAGTGTTCTTTTGGGATGGAAGAAGGGAAGTTCTTAGGAGTCATCGTTACCAAAGATGGCTTCAGAGCGAACCCTGAAAAGGTTGAAGCCATTATGAAAATGGAATCACCTACTACCATCAAACAGGCTCAGACACTGAATGGACGACTAGTCGCACTTAACCGCCTTTTGGCAAACCATGCGGATAGGTCGTTCCCATTCGTGTCAACATTGAGAAATTGTTTAAAGAAAACGCACTTCCGTTGGACACCAGAAACGGAAGCAGCTTTTCAAGAGATTCGGTCACGCTTGATCGAACTCCCAACGCTCACAGCACCAAAAGCGAGGGAGGAATTAATTCTTTACCTCTCCACCACAGACAGAGCAACCGGGGCAGTCCTACTAGTAGAACGAAAAGGCATCCAGATGCCCATCTACTATGTTAGCCGCGTCTTAACAGACGTAGAAACCCGGTACTCTACCCTGAAAAAATTAGTCTTAGCGCTTGTACAGGCTTCATGCAGGCTAAGACGATATTTCCAAGGCCACCCAATCACCATTCTCACAAACTTCAAACTTGCAAACGTTCTAGGCAAACCCAAGTTTTCAGGGCGCGTAGCCAAGTGGGCAATTGAATTGGGAGAATACGCGATAAAGTACAAGCCAAGACCAGCCATAAAAGGCCAGGTCTTGGCCGACTTTATTGCAGAAGTCCCCGCTTCGCGGGAAAAAGAGTGCCAGGAAGAGGCTCAACCCTCTCCAGCACAGGACATTGATGATGTCTGGCGACTCTATACTGATGAAGCAGCCAACAACGAGGGTTCAGGTGCAGGGTTGAAACTAACTAACCCAGCAGGCCAAGAGTACACTTACGCTATTCGGCTGGATTTCCCAAGTACGAATAACGAAGCGGAGTACGAAGCATTCTTGGCCGGATTAAGAATTGCACGTAAGATGGGGGTGAAAAACTAGGAAGCCCACGTGGATTCCATGTTAGTAGCCAACCAGATGAACGGGACGTACACGGCCGTAAACGACACAATGGCCCTGTACCTCGCACAAGCAAAAACCCTTATGCGCGATTTCAACGATTGCAAAGTTATGCTCATCAAGCGAAGCGAAAACAAATCTGCGGATGCGTTAAGCAAGCTTGCATCGTTAGCCTTCACCCACTTGGGAAAGGACATCCGCGTTGAACTTCTTGGAGCACCATCAGTCCCGCACAAGGAAATTTGTGTCATCAAAACCGGCACGGAAACATGGATGACGCCAATCATAAATTACCTTGCAGCGGATATACTACCGGAGTCAAAGACACAAGCAAGAAAGATACGTTGTAAATCACTGAACTATCAACTTGTTGATGACATACTTTACAGGCGTAATTTCCTTGGCCCACTCCTCAGATGCGTTGACGACCAAGATGCCGATTACCTCCTAAGGGAAGTACACGAAGGCATCTGTGGAGTACACGCAGGTCCACGCGCAGTTGTAGCTAAGCTAAACAACGCGGGATACTTTTGGCCGGGGTTGCATACGGATGCGCTGGCCTACATCAGAAAATGTAGGTCCTGCCAACTCTACGCACCCAACACGCATCGCCCAAAGAACGAACTTGTTCCAGTCACTTCTTCATGGCCATTTCAGAAGTGGGCCATCGATGTGACAGGCCCATTTCCCACAGCAGCAGGGAACGTTCAGTTCCTAGTGGTAGCCATCGACTACTTCACCAAGTGGATAGAAGCAAAACCCTTAGCCCAAACAACCGCAAAACATATCAAAAAATTTATTTGGGAATTTATTATTTGTCGTTTTGGACTTCCACAAATTTGGTAAGCGATAACGGCACCAACTTTGCTGACAAGAAGCTACAAAAGTGGCTGAAAGAACTTCAAATCACCCACACCTTTACTTCAGAGGCACACCCGCAGGGTAATGGTGAGGTGGAAAGAGCAAACAAGAGCATCGTCGACGGCATAAAGAAAAGACTCTTGGAGCATAGATCCTGCCGGGTGGACGAAGTTCCACACGTCCTTTGGGCAAACAGAACGCTAAAAAGGGCAAGCACGGGCGAAACCCCATACAGCCTCACATATGGCACTGAAGCCATGGTTCCAGTCGAGATCGGTCTACCCTCACCAAGAGTCATAACTCAACCGGAAGACAATGTGCGGAAAGACGGTTAGACCTTATGCTAACCGAAGAACGCAGAGACTTAGCCGCAGCGCGTGAAAAGAACTATAAGCGACAAATGCAAAAGTACTACAACACGCGGTTAAAACTTTGCAACTTCAATGTCGGAGACTACATACCGCGTAACAACGAGGCTTCGAACCAAGAGCGCCCAGGAAAGCTGGCCCCGGTCTGGGAAGGGCCATACATTATTAAAGAAGTTTTGGGAAAGGGCGCATACCGGCTCGAAAGGCTCGATGGCACCCCCATCCCAAGAACATGGAATGGAGCTCAATTACGCAAATGTTACATGTAGATCAATTCCAAACTTGTAAAGAAAAGGCCTAGAGCCACTTCTAATGGAAATGATTCTCCTTTATCACATTGTGTTGATAGCCTTACCTTTATACTTATGAACTGACCACACTGATATGCCGGTATTCACCGCATAAATAAGTGTGGGAGGAAGTAAGTCGTTGTGTGTGGAAAGCGGCACAACCCGCATAAACACAAAAATAGTAAATATTTCTAAGGGGAAGATGAGGAAAACCTTCACGCAGGTCAGATACAGGTAAAGTTTGGTCATCCTACTAAGTGAAAGTGACGGTTCTACCCGCACAATCATGATAGAGGAAACAGAACATTAACCTATTATCCGACACGCGTCGAAAGGATAACTTATTCAAAACACTTAGAAAATTGCTAAGTTAAACTAAAATATGCATGAGCAAATCATATAATGTTTACAAGGCAAGGCTTTAACAAAACATTTATATTCACAATAAAAGTTCAAACATTACAAAAATGGCTAGGTATCTACCCGCCTACAAAAATACAAATCTACCCTAACGGTTGGAAGGGATCTCAAGGTTCAAGCTTCGGGACCACTCCCTCCAAACCCACTTGAACCCGCACCATCAGTTGGCTGTGGCGGTTCAAGGAAAGCTTTGAGAACAGCTAGCCCGTCATCAGCAGCAGCAATTTCGTTCACCTTCTGCACAACCGGATGCGGGAAGGCAGCATACTGGTTCACAGCTTGGTCGTAGGCAGCTTCAGTGTCCACATCGTGTAGAGGAAAGTTGGAAGGCGGGATGCCCTTCTCAGCAAATCCTAGACCAAGCAGGAAACCAGCTTTCTCCCCATCCTCATGAGAAGCGTTGAGGGCTGCACTCATGGCATCGTCATAAGATGTGTTCGAGAAAATCTGATGCACAACCTACAAAATATATATATATATATATAACTTCTCTAAGTATAAAGAAAAGCGTAAAGCAAGGAAATTATGGAGCTACGCGTACCTGCGGCAACGCTTCTAGTAGAAGCCATTCCTTATTGATCAGAGCTTCTTGAAGGGTAGCTTGAGCTTGATCGCGGGCGCGTTCGGCTTCATTCTTGCTGAGGTTGGCAAGCAACACATCCTTGACAGCAGCCTCTTCAATGCCCTTAAGCTTGCGCTCAGTGCGATCAAGAATACCCTTATGATCCAAGAGCTCTTGTAGCTTCTTGGCATATTCTAAAGCCAAAGCATCATGAGCCTGCTGAAGCTTCTCTAGTTTGGCTTTAAGCTCTTCGTTCTCAGCGCGCAGAGGCTCAGCAACGGCTTCAGCTTTGGTGGCCCTCTCGGTCGCATTACGCGCAGTTTCCTTGGCCAACCTAAGCTGTTCGTTAACAGCTTGGGTAGCCTTGGAACGGGCCTCATGCCTGGCCTGGATCTCGACCTCAAGGTCCTTGAAGGCCTTCTTCTTCTCCGCAGCGGTGGCAGCAAGCCTCTTATTCTCCTCCCGCAATGCCCGCGCATGAGCCACTTCCAGGCTACGCGCAGTCTTTAACTTGTCGTTTTCACGACAAAGTAACTCGACACGCGGCTGCATCCGAGCAAGGAGGATTCGGAGCTCATTGGACAACCTGCCCTCTTGGTAGCTAGCCATTGCCTCCCCCAACGCACCGCTTGGGGCGGCATGGCGCGCCAAGTCGACGCAGTCCGCAGCCGTTCGGAGGGTCCATCCCCGGCGGATATTCCACCGTGGAGCATACACCTCATTGGAATCCAAAACTGCAAAAACAAAAAACAGTTAGGAAAAAAATGATAAAAATGGATAATAGGCCAAAATAACCCCACGCATCTGTAGGGTCGGTAACAGGCCGGTAGCCGCCAAACCCATCACCCGAACCTTGAGGATATCCATCCAAGAGGTCAAGAAGATGGGAAGGAGGCAAATATTGGACCCCCTCAACAGAGGTAAGTCTAGAGGTCCCAACCCCAAACATACCTGAAGAACCGGCCATGGACGAGGTAGTCGCTGACGCCGGAGGAGGCATGGTAGAAGCCACGATGGTAGAGACCATCGGAGGTGAACTCATTGGAGATGAACTCACAACCGTGGTTAGCGCGACGGATGAGCTCGCGGTAAAAGTCACCGCCGGTCCAGTGAAGGATGTAGTAAAGATAGCACTGACGACCGGCGGAGATGACGTCATAACTGGAACAGTTGCTTCAACAGAATGAGCAACTGAACCAGCACCAGAAACAGGCGCAGCCGCCTGGATCATCACCTCGGATAGGTTGACCAAACCTATCGTCGTGGGTCCTGAACTGCTTCCTCCCGCACCGCTCTGGAAAGCGGATACGTCCACTCCTGCATGAAGACAACAAAAGATTAAAAACAATGGCGGAAGGATATGCGGAAAAGGTAAACAAAAATTATACTTACGGGTTTTCTTAATCTTGAAAGACCTGACGGGCGGAGACGAACCCGATGGAACTGGCCTCTTCACGCCAGTCACCGTCGCAACGCTTGGTTGCTCGGTGACAGCCGTCTCAACCTCCGGGACAGTGGTCTCGCCACCGCCAAGGTCTCCTGCCGCCTCTTCACTTTCAGTCACGGAATCAGACTGATTCCCCAGGTCGACGACGGAGGTAACCTTCGCCTTGCCCTTCACGCCAGCAGCTTTCTTCTTCCTTATAAAGAAAGGCCCATCTGCGGATCCCTCATCAGAATATGACAAAATCAGAGGAATTCCAGCAGAAGTTTGAGCATGAAGAGGACGAGAATTAAAAAACTCCTTACCTGGCCGGGTGGGACTCAAAATTTCGTGGCCCGGCGGGTAGACTTCTACGAATCTATCCGCCGTTTGCTCCAGAATGGGCAACTCGTTCTCATCGAGATCACGAGTACCCAACCGTGCGGGACCACCAGTCTCCCGCGGATACAGGAGCGATTGTAAGTCGTTCCCCTCTGAAATAAAAAAAAGATAAGTGTTAGTAGAAAAACCCTAAATCAACACAAAAGACGAAGCATACCGTAAGGAGTATAGTTCAAACCGTATTCAAGGACAATGGGTATTTGCGGCGCCTCAGACCCGGCATCCTTCCATACGCGGCTCATCCCGAGCATCACCATCCCAGACTCCGCGAAGCGATAAACCGGAGTCTGGATCTGGGAGATCTTAGCGAACCATTCCGTCTCCTGGTAATTGGAGGCGTGAAGGTTGGGGAGTGCCCTCCCGTTCTTGAACGTCATCGCGATGGGGACGACGCGAGCGGAGATATAGAAAAACTCCCGCTTCCAAGAACGAAGACTGCGCCCAGTAGCGCAGATCTTCAACCCCTTGATCCGAGTAACCATGGTATACCAGCCCTGGATGCACCTCCAGGAGTAGAAGGTCATCAGGCGGTCGACGCGGGGCTCGATGCCCAGAATGCAGCACACCCATTCAAAATGGCGAACCTTAGCAATCGCCATCGAGTGCACCTCCGTCAAGTGTACACCATGTTTCTTCAAAATACGGTATACGAACTTCGTTAATGGGAATCTGAGATTCCCATATATGAAGAACGAGGCGTAAACCCCTATCTTGCCCTTAGCGGCATCATACACCGTCTGGTGGGGCTCCGGAAACTCAGGCTCATAAGGCTTGAGCATGAACTTCTTGACGATATAGTGGTATAAATCGACAGAAAGAGTACACTTGCACTCGCCAGCAGTACTCTTATCGTCATTATCAGACGTGGACGTCGGGTTCTCGAGGTATACATCGGACTCCTCGACGTTTACCTCGGGATCATGAGTAGAAGAAGACATTGTGTAAGTGTTAAAGAAAGCGGTTTCAGAAGAATGCTTGCCGGAAAAGATGAGTATTCGCCGGAAATCGCTTAAAAGGGAAAGAAGAGTGAAGTGAAGGTATGGGATGAGATGCACCCTCTACCCCCTTATATACTCATCGCAATGAATGCGATGAATTTAACGCGGAGGAGAGAGAGAGCGCAGGTGCAATGAAACGACGACACGTGTGGATAAAGCAAGCTGGCAACAGGTGTCAGAATGGCGCGTGACATGAAACTCGCGCCCACGCGCCTGAAAAAGCGTCCTGATTGACCACATGCTGTCACGTCGTCATAACTTCCTGCACGTCCTGAAACCGTCAGAAGACGCCAACGTCCCTTCAGCCGTTTGGACTGTCCTTATCCTTTCACCAACTCTTCGAATTTAAGAAAGATTCAAAAAGATTCAAAAATATAAGGGAATATACCCTCTTACCTTGGAGAACAAGAAACCATAAGACAAGTGCGGGTACAGTGTCAAGGCGAAACCCTTCACATACTTAGCACTTGCATGGAATTGAAGCCAAGATACCTTGGAAAACAAGGAACCGTAAGACAAGTGCAGGTACAGTGTCAAGGCGAAACCCTTCACATACTCAGCACTTGCAGGGAATTGAACCCAAGAAGGATCTTTTGGGCCATGCTTGCGGAAAGAGAAATAACACCTCCGCAGGGCGGGAACGTTGAGAACTAGATTGTTTGAAGCTTCAAGGTGGAATTGGTGGTTTAACATAACTGATCACTATGTCCAAAACTACCAAAACCTCGTGAAGAATCTATACAAGTGAAACTCAATGCTCCCGACTTGCGAAGAGGTTAAGCACCTACCCGCATCATAACCAAAGATCAGGCAGAAAAGTCGGGAATTTCTGCAAGTGACATTAGGAAAACTGCGGGAAGAATCCCCACGGAAAACCTTAAAAAACAAAAACCCCTCTTTAAAACCCCTTGCTTAAAGTCCAAAAGTTCACCTCACTTATTAACAATTCATGAGAAGAACAATGGACTGGAGGGACTTGAAGAGGTAGGTCCCCGCAAAGCCCAGTTGGATCCGCAAGACACACCTTAAAGAGGTACGTCTGCGCAAAGATCAACTGGTTCCGCAGGATCCACCAGGCTCAGAGATGAAGACCTTACACGCAGTAAGCCAGCTTTTCCCGCAGGAAAGCCTCCCTTGGTACAGTACCCTGCCTGTTCCCGCAGCTGTGGGTACAAACCAAGAAGGAAGGATACCCGCACTAACAGTAAAGCTACACGCATAAGGCACTAAATCTTATACTTCAGCAATGTCACCTGAAGAAGGAATGAGCAGGGCGGGAATATTCCCGCCCAAAAGAGCCAGTCCGTACACTTCCAGAAGATCTTTTGTACTATACCTACCAAGGTATGGACAAAAAGACAAGATCTGGTAAAAGCGACCCATGAACCAATCACAGGGTGACAGCTCACCGACAATAGTACGAGGAGGAGCACGCTCCAGTACAAAAGGTCGCCATCAGCCGCTGCATACCCACCAACTCCCATCGTGGCACGAACATAGCCGGTAGTTGGTGGAAAAGGAATATTATACAGCTGGCCGTACCTGCTTGGAAACCTACCTTCGGCTATAAATACTCCAACACCTTGGAACGGGATCATCATCTCATATTATCTTATCTTCTCTCTAGCTATTTCTCTCAATATACACTTATATTCAGAGCAATCTAGTCTGATTCTCACGCCGGATGGTGGTCACAAGGAGGAACCCCCCCCCCCCCCTTCTCAGTGACGAGCTCACGGTGTCTGTTTTGCAGGTCGAGAAGAATAACCATCTTTGCCGGACCTAATCTTCGTGGAAACATCTACTTAACCCTAAGATTATCCTTAATCTGCCGGGGTCATTTAGTGTTTCTTCACTGCCTAAAATACATATTCATCGTATGACTTTAAAAAGTCAACTGCAACACTAGGAATTTAAATTGCACATAAGCATATGCACTTTACTATCGCGTACTCTTAACAATCTTATGGTGCTGCAAATTTAAACTACATCTATACATGTGAGCCGTTTGTATATGATTGATGAAATTTCTTAAGTAAACAATGAAAATCATATCGTTAGTAGTTGACTAATGAAAATCACTGATACAAAAGTTGCATCTATGACAATGTTGAAGCTTAGGTAAACAACAAATAACTCGCGCGCGGCAACGCGCGGGTTAAAAACCTTGTTTATATTAATAGATAAAGCGGTTTCGTTTTACAGTAATAAATATAAAAGAACCATTATAGTAATGGGCTCTTTGTTTTCCAATTTAAGCGAGATAACCATTGAATCTATCCAATCGTGCCACATCTTCCCCCTCCACAACAAGACTTTCTTTCCCTTGCCTAGCTTGTTAGCCCTTTGCTTAGAAAGCCTCAGTTACAGACTGAACATACCTATAGGAGATTAGCATGAGGTTTGATGCCATTGCCATTTAATGTTCCTTGTGATCTTTACACCGCCACCCCGCAAAAGTGTAAGGTGTAAGTTTAGAGAACAGAAGAGATGAAGTTCGCCCCTCGGCAAGTTTAAAAGTTTTGATTCCACAACTATGCATGTACATGGTTTTTGCAGTCTTACAAAATATTTAAAGAAATATTTAAATATTAGACCATAAATAACTAGATTAGATCATTAGACTATGAAAATAGTGAAGATTCAAAACTAAAGCCCAATGTATAGTTATGGGCTAACCGTTGGGCCATAACACAAATGACTATTTTTCATGTTTGTGAGTTGTGGTTAGTCACCAGTCACCACCATACCGGCCCACCGGATGTTTTAAAAAAAAAGTTTAATAATAATAATAATAATAATAATAATAATAATAATAATAAATCTTAAAGTTGATACTGGTCGGGATTTCGTCTTTTTTTCGTTTTTTCTCTCGTTTTTTGCCGAAGCAAGTGACATTTCTTTTTTTTTCCGGTTATCAACACCATCCGTTATTCTTATTCGGTTAATAGTTAATGTATATTTTATCATACAGTTTTTAGAAAAATGTTTTTGAAAATATATAAATAATATTTTTATTTGAAATTATTTATACACGATTTGGTGATACCCGATCTGATTATTTAAAAACACATACTCGTGTACCCAAATCATACGCCCGAAATTTTTTAACTATTTTATTCTATTTTACTTTATCCAAACCTTTGACTACCAATAGCTCATTTTTATAGGTTCACTATATGATTTTTTTTAAATATGCATTTAATGATTTTATTTATATTTTATATGAAGCTAACATTAGCAATACCCGATCGATTGACATCCCTATTATGAAATCAGCTAACCTTTTAAAATTTTACCTTTTTTTTAGTTACAACTTACAACCAAAACTAGTTTGATACAAACATCAAACATGACTATATTTTGTATGCGATATCGGTAACGACTTGGAACGACTATAAGTATAAGACACCACAGGTTCAACGAAATCCTATAAATCACAAATTAAAGCTACAATATACAAATTCAACACACAATTTTAGTTATAATTTTTTTACAAACATACATTATTTTAATTATAAAAAATACTGTTAATTTGATACAAACATCAGACATTACTATATTTTGTATGCGATTTTGGTAACAAAAAGCCACCTGACACTTTCAACTTTTTCCTTTAGACAATGCCTGACCTTATAGTCCATCAGGCTCAAACAATTATAAATGGTGACTTTTCTTAAACATTATGTATTTTTAGTTTTGTCACACGTAACTAAATTAGGAAAATGTTTATAAAAAAGGTACACGCTTTTATTATAACTTTTTTTTAACTCTAGTTAGCCAATCACCCTAAGACCATGTGTTCCAGAGAAGATGATGCCCCCATTCTCCGCATGGATGATGCTAATTCGATTACAAGAAATCCCCCCCCCCCCCTCCCCAAACCCATGGCTCAACCTTCAGCGTTACTAGGGTGTCGAGCAAAGACAATGACGAATTGTCCTTGGTGCCAATGTGATTGCCTGAGCTAGAGGATGGGTGGCACACCTATTCCATCACACAACCTCAGCTAAATACTCTACATCAGCCGTATGACAGTTAATCGAACAAAAGCCCACCGCCGTTGTGATATTGGATCTATTAGTCATATTGTCTTACTCATGGGCCAATCAAACTTCTGACTCATACGGTCGTATTAAGTCATAAGGCCCGTACAAAAAGCCAATCAAACAACCCATAGGCTGCCTACATACGTCCATAGTCCATATAGATGAGTTATAATAATGTGCTATTGTCTTTGAACTAACCTAATAGCTTGTAGTCTAGTGACATCAAGATGTGTGGTAATTATATTCATTATTTCATGGCCAAGACTTCTAGCCATATTATAAACATTAATCTAGATTTAGAAGTAGGTTTAAAAGGAAAAAAAATAAAAGGAAAAAAAATAAAACTAACCAATGTTACTTTTTGTTGAAATACGTTGACTCTTTAAATTTTAAAACATAGAAAAATTATGTCTTAAATTATTTAAGATTTTGTTAAGAAATTATTAATACCCTAGTGTTAAGTTTAATTATTTTTAATCGTATGAAGATTAGGTTAATCTTTGAACCCAGATTTTATGGTATATGTACATACCTCGGCATGTGTTTTGTCTTACTGGTTTTATGCACAATGAGAATCTTGTTGTTTTCATGAGTTTCAAGAGGGTACAGAAACTAGGATTATATGCAATTACTTTTTTAAAACAGTGTATCAATTATTAATAAATTACCATGTGATATTTATTAAATTCAAACACCCACTAATAAATTATACCATCTATTATTACGTACATAAGAAACCTTATATGTTAAATATATTGTATTAGAAAGTTTATACGATAGTGTTTTAAGCTAGCAAAAGATTACCATTTATTAGTTTAAAGTAACCACACATGTAGAAACTTAACTTAACAATTGGTGACAGGGCCGCCCCATAGGGGTGGCGGGGTGGTCGACGGCCACAAGCCCGACACCCCGTTAGGCCCGATTTTTTTTTATAAAAAGTTATATTTATTTTTATTAAAAATAATATGTATATTTAAAAAACAATGGTATGTTAAAAAAATTTAAATTCGATTTCACTACGTAGTACGTATTATCTTTTAACAAGTGTGAGAATGAAAATGAAACACCTAGTTTAATAGCTTTCTAATTATGAATAGATTAAAAGCTTTCTTGATCAAAACAGGTGGATTGGATTACATTCAATGTTGTAATCGATGGGTGGGTAGAAATTTAAAAAGTTTTGATATAGAGAAGACATGAGAGACATATCTTTAAAGGCGTGTGACATTGATATTGACTTCGACTTTGACATTTTGATGTTACTTTTATATTGTTTGTCCAAAAATTTAAAGATATTAATACAAGGGAAAAATTAATAAATTTGTAACGATACAATTTATCTTTAGCGGTGCCATCAATTTCATTTAAATAGACCAAATAGTTATATTTTTACAATAAACTTTGGCCCATATAGATCCTGAAATATATGAAACTCTAATCTAATGTTCGAGTCAACGAGTCGATTTTCGTGAACTGTAAAAATATCGTATTTATAAATGTTGGAAATGATATTAAAGTTTATTTAATAAACAAGTTTGAACCTGATGGCCGGTTAATTTGTATATGTTTTAGTTCGTTTATTGTTTAGTTTTAACTGTTTATTCTAGAACTTTCGATACTTCATACGTGTATTACTGGATTTCAGGTCACAGATGTTAAAGTGCTCAATATGGACTTGCTGTAGCATGGAACGAAGACCCGGGATGTGCAGCAAGCGAAACGAGAAGTTTAATGGTAATTGCTGGTGAGGAGACCCATCGCGATACGCGATGGGCTCCCTTGAAGACCCATAACGTATCGCTATGGGGGTTAAAAATAACTTTGACTTTCCGGTCCATCGCGATACGCGATGGACACCATCGCGTATCGCGATGGGTGGTGCAGACGGGTTTTTTGTTTATAACTTCTTTTTCATCAACAAAAAACCCTAACTCCGTTTTACAACCAAGAGGCGATTTCCAGCAGTCCTATAGGCGATTTCTACCATCCTAGCTCGTGTGAAGATCCTACATATGATTTCTATCATCCATATGGTGAATGGGAGATATGTGATATATTATATGGTATGGATAAAAAAATGAGTCCCTATATTTAGGGATTTGCTTTAGTTGCCATATAACTCATTCATATAATAGAGAATGGATTGAAGAGGTTATTTTGATGGTTTTCTTAAAATTTACCCTAAATTATATGGGTTTGACAACTTTAGAGAATGGGTTGAGAATGCCTAAGACCATGTGTAGTCATAAAGCTCCACTACCAGGCATTATGCGCCACGTGTTGCCATATAACTCATTCATATAATAGAGAATGGATTGAAGAGGTTATTTTGATGGTTTTCTTAAAATTTACCCTAAATTATATGGGTTTGACAACTTTAGAGAATGGGTTGAGAATGCCTAAGACCATGTGTAGTCATAAAGCTCCACTACCAGGCATTATGCGCCACGTGGCGCCCAGTCAGAGTTATGGTTTTTTACAAAAACAAGCTGTAGTCATAACTCTCCACCCCCAGACATTATGCGCCACGTGGCGCCCAGTCATTATTAATTTTATTTGTTTTTTTAAATACTAAATCATTTAAATAAATTAACATAAAATTAAAAAAATACATTAAACTTCCAAATAAAAACTAAATTAAAAAAATACATCAAATTAAAAAAAATACATAAATAACTAATAAAACTAAAACTTATTTATATTTTTCTAAAATTTTCGCTCGTCGAGCGGCTTTTAGAGATTTGACTATCGGGTCGTCTTCGGATAGCTCATTTGATAAAACCTCGATGTCTTTGTCCATTTCATTCTACCCCCCGGCCGAGGCATCTCGGTAGTATTCACGGCTTCGTTATCGCTTAAGTTGAAATTTCGAGCGTCGGAACGGGGCGTGTCTGGATCAACTGAAGACGATGTTTTTGACTTTTTTTTTACGCGGACCACCTTCGGATTCGGCTTCGGCATCCAACACCATGCCCCATTTTGGGTGAAACCTCAACTGTTCTTTCCAAATGCCAATGTAGTTGAAGCCCCCCCCCCCCCCCCCGACCTTATGTTGATACTCTGTCAACACGTTTTCCATGATTTCCGCGTCCGAGACACCGCTACTCCTATGTCGATTCAGCCGAGAGAAAACCGTATGGAAAGCCAAGCATTTGGTGTTTATGTCGCCCCATTTCGACAGTAACGAATCTTTTTCTCGCTGTGAGTCCCCGCCAAGCTGGTAGAACAACTCTTTAATTTTGTGCCAAAATACCCCCATTTTTTGATAGTTCGCTAAAAAAATAAAACATTACAAGTTTAATGTTTGTTATAAAAAATTTAAAAAAATATATATGTATTTTAAAACCTACCGCATTTGGCATCTTCCGATATCGCGCACCAAGCACGAGCACATAGTACGCACTCTCGATACTCCACTGGATCACCGTCTTTTTAACCCGAGTTTCGCCGGCGGGCTTCTTTGCGTGTTTTCTCGGACGTCCGCGTTGGCTCGAACCGCCTTCGGTCTCCGGGACGGGTTGTGTCTCCGGCACGAACTCGACCTCGGGTTCGGTCTCCGGGACGAGTTGGGAACCCGAAACGGCAAAAATGTTTGCCATCGGGTTTTGGAAACCGGGCAACACATTTGGCATAGCGTTTTGTAGATATGCAATGTACGCGGCCATTTGCGGGTCATACATATGCGGGACGGGTACGGTTGGCGTCGGGGCGGTAGATTGGTTCGGTTGTGGATTTTGGTTGCCTTGACGGGCATATTGACCGAAACCGAGAATATTTTGGTTGTTGTTTGGAAACATGATGGTATAAATATTTGTGTAAAAGATATAAATTGGTATAGAAGTTGAAGGAATGTGTTAAAAAATATGAGTTTGGTTTGTTTATATAGTATAAATATAATTAATATTTTTTTTTTAATAAAAAAGCCCAACGGCTCTTTTTTTGATTTGCGTGCCATGTATCGCGTTTTGGATATAACGTTTGCAAAAAAAATAAAAAAAGCATAACGCAAGGGGGCGGTGTACCCCAACATTTCCCCCTATAACGTTGGTGGCAACGTGCCACTACACATGGTCTAACAAGTAACAATTGTTATAATTATTTAACATTTTTAATTTGTGACGTCGGTGCCACGAACTCCATCCAAGCTAGCTGATTAGACTACAAGGTTGGCTGTGGTGTTGCCAAGTCACTCTTTTTTAATTATGTTCTTTCTTTTAGAGTATGTTATTTTCTTTAAAACTAATATGTTTTGTTTCGTAATTTATATTTACGATTTATTGCCGGTATTGTCAGTGTCGACTAAATTTGGATCGCTTCGTCGTTGTACACATGCGCTTTTTTAAATATGTTAACTTGTTCTATTTGGCGTTGACGAGTTTATTTTTATGTTTAGTTCCGGTACAATAACCCGATACCGACCGAATTCACATAAATTCGTAGCCACACCGTGCGGGTTTTACCAACTATACACGTCTTTTTAGACATATTTTTTAATAACAATTTACACGAGTGTCAAAACTTTTCTTGACACTTAAAATTTATTTTTGGATTTATTGTCGTTACCCTCATAAAACTAACTGATACTGGTAGAATTCGCATTGTTACGATACCTAGATATTTTATTAACAGGATGCATATAATTGAATGTTAGGTGGAAGGATGATGTACCAATAAACATTGATTTGCTTGACCTACATATGTAGATTTAGCATATACAAGATAAATGGCGTTCAGAAAAGACTATTGCCATTTTGGTGCAAACGTGTATACTAAAATCAATGCCTTGGAAGGGTGGTAAACATGCCTCAAAATATCCAGTACTAGATATTTTAATTTTACAAAATATACAGTCATGATATCATATATTCTATGCAATCTTCATTTTATTATTAGAGAAAACTCAAAATAGATGAGAAAAATTATTGATTGATCTGAAATCATATATATATATTTTATCATAAGTCATACTTAAACACAGGACATCCTATTTTTCAATTGAAGTTTTTGGATGACTAATCATCATCTATTGATACACGATAACAACTTAGAGGGTGTTTGGGATTGTTTATTTTTACCAACTTATAACTTATAAACTTTTTGAAAAGTAATAAGGTATTTGGTGAAAACTGATAAACTTAGTATTAATTGAGAATTGAGACTTGTAATTTGGTAGTTCCTATAACTTTGATGGCAACAAATTAAATATTGAACGGAGTACATGATATCGAGTTAATTGCAATGCTTACACCTCAACTTTCATATTAGTTATGAAAAATTATAACACTTTAACCGAATCATTGTAATGGTTCGACACCTATATATCTAAAATCACATTGTACCATTTCAACACATCGAATTCTTAATTCGAGTTACCATATGAAAAACCTATCATTCTTAGAAAAAACACTTTCTTATCCAAAATTGCGTTACCCTATATAACAGCGTGTCACGTACATACTTCTTTACACCCAAAATTTACTTTTTGTTAGTACTTAGTACTTACTATGTATCATTTTGACACATGAGCATTCTTGTTCACTTCTCATACTTCACAAATTATTATTATAAACTTTTTTAAACATATCTTAAAAGTTAACTTTTACTATATCTACCATCTAATAACTTAACTTTGAGATTTCATCTTTTTTCTCACTCGCTATGAGGCTAAGAATATAAAAAGTTACATTTGGTGTTAATTTCTTTTCTTCAACTATTTTAACCAGTCCAGTCTAAAACTAAAACCTCCTAATAACTTAACTTAGAGATTTCATCTCTTTCATTACTCGCTATGAGTCTAAGCAAATAATAATTTACATCCGGTGCTACTTTCTTTGCTTAATTAAGCTATTTTAACCACTCCAATCTAAAACTAAAACCTTAAGTCTTTAACGCTAAACCAAATAGAAAACAAGAAATTATCTTATACATATGTTAAACTATTATTATTATTATTATTAATGCAACCCAATTAATCCTTCACTTGTTCTACGACTATCCACTATCACAACCCAAACCAACTCAACCATTTATTAAAAAACTAATTTATCTCTCTTCCACCTATACAACCCAACCCAATTCAATATTTTACTCACTATCACAACCCAACCTAAACCAATATTTTATTAAATAAAAATGCTTCATTTTTTATAAAATTTATATCAAAATGTTCAGTATATTTTTATAAATAAAACCATCTTGTTACATTTTCTAAAAAAAGGTTAAAAGTTGTAATTTTCATAAAAAAAACAAGTTAGATATAAAAATTTGGTTGCAAACTTGGGTTGATGGAACAACCAAGGTTGCAACCGGTTGTGGACAAAAAATAATTTCCAATTTTATAATTAAAATGTTTTTTAATTATTTTATGTCACCTTGCAACCGGTTGTGATAAATGGTAACCATAGTGGGTAGTCGTAGACTACCAATATATATCTCCCTGTCAACTCTCTCATAAAGTCTTCCACACTCTTGTCAAGATCCCATCATATTTAACCTTCGAAGTAGAAAGAGAAACACATCACTCAACATATTATTATTATTAGTTTAAACTACTTTATGTGGGTTATCAACCTATGTCATTTTCCGGCACAAGTAGGAGACCGAAGGTGTTCTTGATGATCATTTTCTTTGTACTTCAAGTTTGGTCTTTGAGTAACAACTGTTGCATAGTTACTGCTATAAGAACACCACCACCATCATATGCTAAAGATTCAGATAATATCACAAGATTTGAGCTTTACAAAAGGTTCTTTAACTCCATCAAAGTTACAAAAGATAAGAGCTTCCAAGATATCAAAAGAACAGTTCCAAGTTGTCCAGATCCTTTACATAACTAAACTAAAAAGTTTGGATATTTTTGTTAATATGTTAGTTTTACTCTCTCCCCCTCTTAATGGTTTTAATATTTAAGTGCAAACTTGTCGAGACGCGTTGTTCTGACTATACTGGAACCCGGTTCATATGACATCAATCTTACCGTTTCATTAAGGTTCGTCCTTTTTTATTTTCTTTAATATTTAGTGAGTTATCAAAAATACCTACGTTTTTCCCATTATAATAAAATCATGACATGGATACATTTTGTAATATTAGGGGCTAAACCGTGGGTATTTTGGTATTGTAATACAAAATTTGGTTTATATTTTGGTCAGTGATCAAGAACAAAGACTGATCATGATGCATATGTTATTTGAGATTTGGAATTCATATAGTACAACGATCTTTTCTATTTATATGTTTTATTTTAATATTGATTTATAAAGAGTGAGGCAGCCAGAAGTTTTTTCTTTCAGTTCAGAAATTTTCGAGGGACAGACGATCGAGGGGTTTTTTTTTTGTCATATTCGGTTAAGCGGTTCGGCTTGAGTCACATAATAAAAATAGCAAATATCAAATTAATATGTAAAACATACAATTAATGTTATGGGCTTAACAAGTTATTATTTTTAATTGAAATGTTGGTTAAGGTTCCTTGTCAATGTTACTAATGGTTCGGTGTAAAGATTTCTATAGGTTCGATGTCAAAGTTTTTACGAATTTGATGTCGAAATACACGAATATATAACACTAATCTTTTAACGTATGAGTTTTGCCAAACCTTTTTTCCTTTAGCTGCTTATGCCCCTGCCTATAATGTGTTATTTTGTTTAAAATAAGTTACAAAACTATATATCCGTAGCGCGCATCATATAATTCAATCATGACTAAATGACTAATTAAATTTGACATGACATGATTCGTCATCAAGATTAGTCCCCACCTGCGTCTTTATTTGAGGTTAAATTTTTCCATGGTTATACGATGAACAACAACATCATTGTTAGGTTTGTATTGCAGTTTTGTCACATAATAAGTAAAGATTTTTTTTAATACAAAAAATAACTAGTTTAGTAATTTGCACCAAATTTTAACCATCTTTTATGACAAAAAGGAAGCATTTTTATCGATCAATATTATATTATTTTAAAATGGACATGCAATTACTACACTATTTTTGTCCACCTTATCAATCATTTTTATCCATTAATTATATAGAGCTCAAAAGTTACTAAAGAAAAGAAGGGAGTAATATGAATAGTTAAAATTTAGAAATGAGGAGCGACTACTTTTTATATGATATATAATCATCATACAAAATTATCAGAATTTGAATTATCGTATCTAACTTGTACAGTAAATCAATCTCGTTAAATCATATTGACAGGTTCGATTAAATGAGTCGTATCACCCGTTTAAACATGCCAACTCGTCAACGCATACAACGTATAATAAAAAATAGTCTATATGATCAACATATTCAACCCAGTTATGACAATTCATCGACTCATTTGACTTTGTTTTATATGAATATGTTGCATGTGTCATGTTTGCGTTACATGAATTCAAATGTATTCGCCATGTTCCGATTCATCAATTCATCAACAAGATTACCACCCTATTCCATATCATATATGATAAGTATATCAATATTGTTTATTAATGAAATAACAAATTCATAATTCTAGTGTATGAACTTTGAATTACATAGGCAAAAGTATGAATATCATTTATATAAGGCCAGGTGTGGTGGACTACAAATTTGGGCGACAATGGGTGATTAGGGGTTCACCGCCCCCGGGGCGACAAAATAGGCGAAGTTGGGCTGGGCGACTAGTTTTTGTTGCCGGCTTGTTTGTTGGAAATATTATTATTATATTATTATGTGTGTGATATATATATATATATATATATATATATATATATATATATATATATATATATATATATTAGACTACAACACAATTACAGTATTACACCTCTAAAACAAAACCCTCCCATTGCTTACTGGACGTCACATAGACACAAAACGCTTCATTTTATAAACTCACCCGTACACGTAGCCTAAGAAAATGAGAAATGTTTTTGAATATTTGCACAGAAAAAGTAATTTTGGTTTTGGCGTGTTTCTTCCCCAACAGACTTTAAGGGGCCCCTTTATATATTTTACCACTAAAGGTCAAAAGATGATACTTTGATTTTTTTATTTTTTTTCTTGTACTATAAAATATCAAATTAATCCAATTTTCACATGTGAAGTCATCTCTGCCTTCTGTTCATTTCCTTATTCCTAGCCCAAAGACCATCCCAAATAAGGTGTGATGCTAACGGCTTAACCGCAAGACTAATATAATTAAATTGCCCACTCACCAACACCTAATATCAAGATAATATGCTATACGAGTCGTATATGTCAACTTTTTGCCGGACATCATTGACTGTTATATCTATACGATTCATATAGGTTTATACGATGTGACAAAAACAAAAAGGTACTAGTAACAACAATTTAAAAAGAAAAAGACAAGATCCGAGACGACAAAAACAAAAGGCAGAGTCGTAATTATTGGTTTTGCAACATTTAGTGTTTGGACTTTGGAGTGTTCTTTAGGGTTTCCGGACTCTCGTTTTCTGCTACTAGCTTTGTACGTCCAAGTTAATTACTTAACAAATTAGTTTAGTTGGATGAAAAATTAATTTAAATAAGTTTGTGGTAAAGGTTAAAAGAAATCAGATTAAGAGGGGGGGGGGGGGGGGGGGTGTTTGATAGTAATTTGGAAGTGGAATCTTGTTGACTCTTGTTGAATTATTTCCTATTATTATCAATATAAATATGTATTTTTTAATTATTATTAATTAAATGTAAAGTGAAATATTTGATTATAGATTTGGATGAAATAAGAAAGGAGTAAGAGCGTTCTCAACCAATTCTTTAAAATTGTTAAACCCATATAATTTATGGTAAATATTAAGAAAACAATCAAAATCACCTCTCCAATTCATTCCCTATTATATGGATGAGTTATATGGCAACTAAAGTAAAACCCTAAATATAGGGACTCAATTTTTATCCATACCATATAATATATCACCTATCCTTCAATCACCATTTACTATATAACAAGACAAAAGAGAAAAAAATAATAAAGAATTAATTTATGGATTATGAATAGGGAATATAATGTGAAAGAATTTTGAAACATGATAGTTAAATTTATGAAATTGTGTTTTTTAGCTAAATTATAAAGAAAAATATATGAAATGGGCTGTGAATGCTCTCACGAAATTTCACAAAAATAAAAAAAAAAGAAAAAAGAACACCCCGAAACTTAGTAATGGTGTTTGGGCCTGAATGCCTGATGGCAAAGTTATTAAAGTAATAATAGTCCATTATTTGTAGCTTGGCCCATATAGACCTATGGCCTACGCACTATAATTTTGCATTCATCCGTCACGTTTTTAACAGCTAAATGTTACACTATATAAGAATTAAATCATTGACCTCCTGTTTTATATCTTAACTACGTTATACTTCATCAAAGCGAGAATGACAACGACCATTTTTTTATAACATGATTCTTTGATTTAGCATATCGATGAAACAAACATGTGATCAGAACCGACGAGCTTGTAGTACAAGGTTTTTTTTAGTAACAATCACCAATAAATTAATATAATAAATGTTTCTTTTGGCATGTATGTTTACTAGAGTGATCCAATATAAATCTTGTTTAAAGATGTAAGAACCTTCTAAATACATGTATTAAATTATTCTAAAGTGAATATGTGATCCATATATAAGACGGTTATGTAATTACATCTCTTTCTCCCTACCACTACTTCTTATTGCCTTTAATGCCCAATTCACGAGTGGATTGTTCCCCATGTTTGACGCAATTTAGAATACTAGTATTGAACTTGAAGTTATTACTAAACTTTAACTTAATACATAATACTCACTCCGTCCCATTATAAGTGTCATGTTTTGACTTTTCAAGTCTTTCTTTTGCAACTTTGACCGTAAATGTTTTTGTTCGTGTCATATAATACCTGATGAAAATATATCAATGTAAAATACATTTAAAACCCAATCCATTCATATATTTTGCATCAAGTATTATATAATACAAACAAAAATATTGCCGGTCAAAGTTAAATAAGAAAGACTTGAAAAATCAAAGTAGGACACTTATAATGGGACGGAGGGAGTAGCATAACATACTACTAAATACTTGTTGCCACTAAAGTTTAATACTAAGCATGAATTTCTACCGAAAAACCTGAAGACAAAGCAACAATTATTCAAGAATTTGTTGTGAAGATATATATTCAATATACAAAGGCTTTAACATCATGATAGAATAATTTGACATTTAAGTTTATCTTGTAATAAGTTCACATAATAGATTTATTGCATACCTAATTGTTTTATGCAAAGGTTACAAATTATGATACTTTGTAATATTTCGAATAATGTTTGTGTGATTTGATATTTGCGCTACACACCGAAGTGGATTCGGATGTTTAGTTTTACTTCTCACGCCTAATTAAACGACGATAAAGATTTTATAGTTTCGGTTATCATATGTACGTACCTACAGTGATCAAAATTATAATTTCCAAACTATAAGAATTAGGAGAAGATAACCAAACTAGCCATGCTCATGGGTTTGCTATACCTCTAGCGATAATAGTAAACAATTACATTTATAGCCATGAGACACGCGACAACTTGTGGCACGTTTGCCATTTCTTGCATGTCATGTCATGTCCCGAAATACAGGCTCGCAACACACATAACAAAAACACTTAAAATTATACTACAAAATTTGTTTTTGCACATCGTAACTTTATAAAAATAAAACTTCGACACATGATGCCTAAGAATTTCATTTGTCAAATGTCAGATAACCCAGAGATACCTTGATTACATCCTATTACAACTTACATGAAATACATGTTAAAAAGTCAGTTTTTGTCAGAAAAAAATATAGTTTAAACGAAACCATTCGAAAACCATATGTCTTGTCATAACATAAGACATACTTTGAAGAAACATCCACCAATATCAACATATATCAAGACTCGAGATTGATCCCATACACTATAACAATTCTTAATGGCATATTCCAAATAATTATGGAAAAACACTTGGTTACTTCCCTCACACATAAACTCAAATGACTGTGGAACAACCCTTTGTTACTTCCCAAATCTCATAATGCATTTCAAAATAATCTTACTAAAACACTCAATAAACATTTCTCATTCAACATCTCTATAAAAATTTTACCCAATCCCTTTATCCTCTTTGACATGTTGCATGGTTTTACTGATATCAGGACACTTCCTCATTTCATATAAGTTCTTGGATCATTGTGGACAATGTGGAATATCTTATGTACAGTCACGATATATTTGATTTTCAAATCCATTTGTAAATCATAAAACCTATTTGTAACCTCCAACCCGTGATTCACCACTTTTACAGACGCATCGCATCCCCCTAAATTTCAAGTTCACATGGCATTACCGTTTCATTATCACCCAAGATCACCCTCACAACATGTGATAATTCACACCGCGACCATACCATATATAAATATTTATTCACATACTTACGATTCTTTTAAGTACAACAAAACATATGACATATGAAATTTGGTTTCTATACAAGTTCATACATGAGTTACAGTTATTACCCCCATAATGAAACTCGTGTGTATCCCCATTTAAAACAGTAACATAATATTCAGATTTAATACTGTACTTTAATTTCATAAAATCAAACAAATTTCTTTGTACTACACACGTTATTTCCCACATTTTATATGCAACTTTGTAACAACGACATCAAATACGATTTATTTTGAAAAATTTTGTGAACCAATATCCTTAATAATGTAGTGAAGAACTTCACGAAATTATGCTTTAAGTTTCGGGAAATGAGTCATTTTTGGATTAAATGTGAAAAAAAATAAAGTATGTTAGTTGTTTACTGTATTTTCTTTAGTATATTCATAAAAAAGTATGTTTGCTTTGAAGCTCTAACAAAGGAGAATGCAAAACCCATTTATATCACACATATATAAATAAAACTATTTATATTCTAAGTTAGTGAAAAATCACATTTTCACTCGTGTTCAAATTTATTAAAAAACTGGATTTTACTAGTTTTTTCAACAAATAAACTAATGATAGATGGAAAAAAAAACACAAATTAAACAAGGTTTCATGTGGTATCATAATCACCGGAGGGCCTTTGTGTAGGTCCCTATAATGAATCTTGATGAGATTGAATCAATCTGTCAAGAGTGTGGAATCTCCTTGAACAAACGTAACGAGCAAATAGATCAACGAATAGAAAAAGAACACGGGCACAATCACAATCACTTTCAATCTCGTGTCTTCTATTGATTATAACCAATATTACAATCAACTGATCAAGACTCAACTAATGCATAACACAGTTTGTTCTTGATTTCATACGGTTAGAGATGGAACACGAACTTATTCTTGATTTCTCTTCAGTTGTTTTCCAGCCCACTAAGTTCGTTTCACATACGATACACAAACAATAAACAACACGAACCATTAACGAATTACAAACTCGATTACAAAAAATTATCTATTAACAATTGACATCCAAGATGCATCAACACTTTGATCTAATGACGTCAATGTGTTAAATAAAATTTTGATTTTTTTATCTTTCATGTGATGAGGGTTTAAATTCTTATGAATAGGAAAATGTAAGAAGTTGTCATAACCGTAAATTATTCTAACATGTGCATATAGTTATTGACATCAATAAACGCTCATTAAATGTTACTTTAGTATATTGTTTATTAATAAGTTTTAAAAGGATTTATTAAAAGAATAAACCACATTATAAACTAAAATTTTACTTAAAAAAAAAAAACAAAGTGGCCCACAGATATGCCAAAATCTAGGAACAGAAGCGAAAGATGTTTTTCATGAGACGTGGAGGGAGAACTACATGTGATAACTGAGGGACGAATGACATGTTTTTCTCACAAAAGTACAAAACTACGTTTTAGTTCTCGTAGTTTTTCTTTTCTCGTGCTGCTTATAAACCATTTTTTATAATAAAAGTATATTATAATTTCAATTATATCTATTAATAGTTATAAAAAAACACCTGTACTATTAATTTGTATTAACAAGTTGCCTATATATATATATATATTGCAAATAATTTAAATAATTATTTCGTAGCTAAAAAGAACTGGTTAAAATGTTTTTACGCCAATATTGCTAGTAGTAGTTATTCAATAAGAAAGAGAAGCATTGAGTCACACTCGAACACTTAAAAGAAAGAAAAATTAAAATACTATGACTGACGGTTGGGGACAATTCCTCAACCTGTCCCCAACCTAACCCCCGATTTCTAGTATATATGCATAACACCAAATCACCCGTAGTAGCAGCTTGTTGTGATTTAGCTAGAAGCCATTATATATTATTTACTTATAAATGTGTAAGCAAAGTACTTTTTTCTACAAACAAAACTTTATGATTTTCAAAAACAATAAAAAATGTAAAATTAATCTATAATGACATTCTATAATTAAACTTGATCACATTAAAAACATCTATGAATTTACGAACCGAAAAATATATTAAACCTTCTTATTTAAATTTGTTAAAGAAAACGTAACTGACTCCCTAAAATTCATAACTTTTTCACTTGTAAAGAATGTATAAATAATTAAGTGGTGTACGTGAAAATGAAAATAACTTGAATAATTAAAATATTAAATAGTCACACTATTTAGAATGTCCATAGAGGAAAATCTTAAGGTGTTGTTTCCATGTAATCTTCTAAATGCAACGAGGATTCGCCACGTCTCATTCCATGATACAAAACATGTAACACTCTTATAGTCTTATAAATACCCCTCTTCGTTTGCATCTTTAATCGCCTGTGTACTTGATCATAACTCAAAAACAATGAGCTGCAATGGATGTCGAGTTTTGCGCAAAGGTTGCGAAGACGATTGCGTTCTTCGCCCTTGTTTAACTTGGATCACATCGCCGGAATCACAAGCCAATGCCACCCTTTTTCTTGCGAAGTTCTATGGTCGTACCGGTCTACTTAACCTAATCAGCGTCGGCCCTCCCCACCTTCGCCCTGGTATGTAAAAACTCTATATTTTTACACCGTCACATTACTGTTAACCAACAAGATCAGATAATTCCATCATGTGTTGATATGTGGTCTTCAATTGGTTATCGCACGATTTAAAATGAGACATCTATTAAAGGGGAATCATAAGATAACGTATTTTTAACCGGTTAAAAAATAGAAAATCACTAGAATGACATTATTAAAAAACGAGTTTAACAAAATAGCCTTTATTTTTAAAAAGTTTTAATCAAGTAGCGTTTGACAAATGTCCCTTGCCGTTCAATGTTGGGTAAACAGACTCATTCTATGCGTCTGGTAGAAATTTGTTGCGTCGACGCAACAGGTTGTCCCATGTAAAAGCTTTTGATTGGTTAAAACCTATAAAGTTTTAACTAAAACTAATTTTTTTTATTAAAAGTAACGATTAAAGTGGTCATTCTTGTCATTTTCCTAGAAAAAAACAATTTGTTTCATTTACCTTTGTTTTTATATCTTGTTTTTATATAATTATTGTTACAGAAATATTTAAGTCATTATTGCATGAGGCTTGTGGTAGGATCATGAACCCAACATATGGTTCGGTCGGGTTAATGTGGTCCGGGAACTGGGAACAATGTCAAGCCGCGGTTGAATCGGTGCTTCAAGGCTCTACAATCATGCAACTCAACAATCATGATGCTGCTATTATACCTCTTGAGGGTTGTGATATTCGACATCTGTCTAAGAACTCGGAGAATGAGCTCCACCGCATGAGTACTCGCAACAAGTTTAAGAGGCCACGTGATGGTTCTAGTTTTGGTTCTGGTTTTCATCAAGTGTGTTCCACTAGCATTGGTACTGAACCAATCAAGTGCAAAATCCTGGAGCCGGAGGAGAAGCGAGTTGATGATTATGAATGTGGGAAGGTTCTCTTGGAGCTGAGTCTCGGGTAGATCTACATTGTGTAATGGGATCCCGGTGTAATTTGTGTTCGGTGTTCATTACCCGTTTGATATGAAGTTTATTGATATCTTGATTTTTTTTTAAAAGGAGTATGTTTTTGAAATAAAAGTTGATCATTTTATGGTTGTGTATGTTATGTTTACGTTTTTACAAGCTACATTCTTTGCTAATGATCTAAGAGATTGTAAAGTACCTCAAATTAATCTCATAAATTTGATAAAAAAAAATAGTATTATCTATATCTCACTTTGCTTTTGGTAATTATGAAATGAAACGTATCCTCCTTGAAGTATGTCATGAACGGATTTTGATTTAAGATGAGTGTGTTCTTTTTCCCCACCGTTTGAAATTACTCACATGCTTTCAAGTATTTGTTTAATTGTGACAGGGGCGACTATTTCTAACATGATTTGAACAATGAAATATACAGTTAGGTTGTAAGCAGGTTAACCCAAACATGACACGTTTAAAAAACTGGTCATTCCCGACATGGATTGTTAATTAATGGGTTTACTAGTTAACCCGCTTAAGAGATTTTAAAGAAGTTTATATTTTTATTTCAGAAATGAAAAGGGTTAAAATTTAAAATTAACTATTTAATTTTTAAATTTTAATTTTTAGTTTTTTATGAAACTATTAACTTTGAGAAAGGAAATTAATTTCTCTTTCAATCATTTTTATCCTTTCTTCACTCTCAACCGTTTTAATTTTATTTGTTTTAACTGTTCATTAATCCGACTATTCTCATTTTCTTATTTAACAAAATATAAACCCAAGTTTTAAAATTAAGTGGGTGTTTGGGATTCCTTATTTTTATCTTCTTATAACTTATTGACTTTTATAAGTTAAAAAAGTGTTTGGATAATGTGACTTTTTAAGTTTTTAAAGAAGGAAAAAGGAGTTTTGATAAGTTAGGATATTATAACTTATCGAAAACTCCTTAAATGAGTCAAAAAGAAGTGTAAATAATGAATCCCAAACATGGCCTAAGAATGATAGAGAAACACAGAAAACAACTAAAATAACATAAATTACAAAAATGTTTCATATGAATTGGAGTCTGTTATATTTAAATTATTACCGACTCCTATTCATAAACAAGCATAAAACTGATCGACCAGAAACATGACATGGTTTTAGCGGGTATATGGGTTTCGAGTTAAGGGGTTGATGAACGTTTGTTTTTTAAGTTAAAATGGAGATTTGTAAATTAAAATAATCTTAGCTTATTTGTTTGGGTAAGTTAATTAAAGCCTTTTGGATATCTTAGCCTAATACAAGCAATCCATCCATGGATAATAGTTGTGAATATAGAGTTGTAGACAAATATATGGGCCGCTCAATTAATCTCCCCATCTACCTATATAGCCACCCTTTCCTCTAATACACATTACAAATTTCCATTTTCTTCTCCATTCTTTAATTCTTCACCTTCCTTTTTCTCTTCATATATATCAATCACTCTCCTCCTCTTGAATTACAAACAAAATCATGCATAACTTTACAAACTTAGCCTATGAGCATCTCATCATATCTTTCTCTCTACATGATCCCCTCATATCTTTATCCCTACTACTCATTACCATGCTAGTGTTCTGCTTCATGAACAAGCCTAAAACCGTCTACCTTCTCGACTTCGCTTGTTTTAAGCCTCCCCCAATGTATCGAGTACCCTTCGCCACTGCATATGAACACGGACGCATCATTTTAGCCTCGCAACCCAAGAGCATCGCATTCCAAGTTAAAATCTTCGAGCGAGCCGGTTTAGGTGAGGAAACAAGCTTACCCAAACCATTACATTACATCCCACCAAACCCTAGCTTGATGGACGCTAGAGACGAGACCGAAATGGTGGTTTTCTCCGCAATGGACTCGTTGTTTAAGCAAACCGGACTTAAACCTGAAGACATCGATTTTGTGATAGTGAACTGCAGCCTCTTTAACGCGAATCCATCACTTTCATCTATAGTGATTCACAAATACAAAATGAGAAGTAATGTGAAGAGCTATAACTTATCTGGAATGGGATGTAGTGCTGGCTTAATTTCGATTGATTAAGCTAAACACCTTCTTCAAATCCATCATGAATCTAATGCAATTGTTATAAGCACTGAAATCATCACTCCGAATTCATATTTAGGTAAACAAAGATCCATGCTTCTTCCAAATTGTATTTTTAGAATGGGGGGTGCAGCAATCCTCTTGACAAACAAAACGTGTTTAAGACACCATGCAAAGTATAGTCTCTTGCATGTTATCCGTACACACAAAGGATATGATGACAACTCTTATAATTGTGTTACACAACAAGAAGATGAAGAAGGCTATGTAGGAATAGCTTTGAGTCAAGATCTCATGGTCATAGCAGCCAAGTCTTTAAAATCAAACATTAGCACACTAGGATCATTGGTTCTACCATTATCCGAACAACTCTTGTTTCTCTTCAATCTTATAGCAAGAAAAGTGTTTAAATTGCGTAATAAAACCTACATTCCTGATTTTAGAAAGGCGTTCGATCATTATTGTATCCATGCGGGAGGAAGAGCGGTGATTGATGCGATTCAGATGAGTTTGAAGTTGTCGGATGAGGATATTGAGGCGTCGAGGATTACGTTGTATCGATGGGGGAATACGTCGTCGTTGTGGTATGAGATGGGATACATTGAAGCTAAGGGGAGGATGAAGAAAGGTGATAGGGTTTGGCAAATAGGGTTTGGGAGTGGGTTTAAGTGTAATAGTGTGGTTTGGAAGTGTAATAGAGATATTGAGGTTACAAAAACTGGTGCATGGGCAGATTGCATCCATAAGTACCCGGTTTCGGTTCCAGAAGTTGTGAAGCTCTAATTAGGCAAAAAGCCAGAATTTGTTTTTTTTTTTTGTATTTTTATAATTATTATCTAAATAAAATGGTTTTTAGAACTTATGAACTGGGATCAATTAAGAACAAAAGCAAAGTAGATGATAAGTTGTACTATGTATCTTAATAAAGATTGTTTGGTATTTAAGTCTTATGTTTCTTCTTGATTTATGATGCATGTAATAACTCTCTTTTGAGTGTTCCTTTTTTATTTTCAACTCAAATAGTACGTCTTGAGTAGGCCGGCTCTGAGAAAGTTAAAAAAAATTTAGGTCGAAGGTGAAAATTTTTTTAGGTCATAAGTAAAATGAGTTTTTTGTTGGGTTTAAACAATGTATATGGGTTTACTTTGTTATAATTGGGTTGTGTAAAAAAACTTTTGTATAAAAATATGATTAAACATGTCTCAAATGAGTGTGGAACCCATAACCTTTAGGTCGTAAGTAATACTCCCTTGCCACTAGACCAAGCTAATGGTTATATAATAGAGTACAAACACTAAATATATATATATTGTTTTAATAAAAATACATATAAATTTTTTAAATTTTTCTAAAAAAGATTGGGTCTAACGGGATGTCGGATCTATGGCCGTCGACTACCCGGCAACGCCTTATGGCCAGCCCTGGTCTTGAGTTTCATGCAAAGCTCAATATCCTATTCGATTGCATGATGTGTCATTAAACCAAGGATTACCGATAAAATTTACCTAGTGATTGTTGACACATTACTGAAATTTATTTCAAAATTACGGACGTTTATCGACAATTTCCTACAACGTGTACGTACCAACAATGTCAACGACTGACATTTCCTATGGATTGAAACATCTAATGAAAGTTGATCGATTGAAATTAGAGGAACCAAACAGTTTTGAGTGATTTTAATAGAGACAATTGAAAAAGTTGGTTGCTATTGTACAAAGATTCACGTACCTACTAATTAAGGGGTATGTTTGTAATAATTTCCAATTTAATACAAAGCGTGACATGAAATAATTAGATTTTGGGTAGTTATATTTTAACTTGTTTAGTAAACAAGTCATGTTTGGTTCATGAACAAGTTTCATTATATGGGTCGTGTTTGAGTTAACATCTTAACACTTTTAACAAAACAATTTACCCACTAAAGGTTGGCATGCTAACCTGCCTATTTATTAGAACTCTTCATTCACTAAAACAATAGCACATTCAAAGCTTGACTATTACTCGTCGACTGATCACGGATTTATAAAGTCAAAACGAATTTATAAAAACTAAAAAGAACCCACTCTTCACTTTCTCATTCTTTTTCGTTCTCTCTAGTACTTTTTATGTCAATTGTGTAGTTGTCCATGTTAAACTTTGTTTGATGTTATTCACTTCTTCATGTTATTCTTTGCCCAACGTTAGAATTCATATATACTTTATTAAAACTATTTTTATAAATAGAAATGTATTGAAAACTAGAATAAACACTATCAAATTTCTAGTGTGGTTTATAAATCATGTTACGTTATACATGAGTAAAGTACATAACTTTTAGGCCTAGTGACATTGTTTTGGCCACGGTTAACCGACCCATAACCGCCTCGTTATAACCTTCAAAACCGATTAACCGAAACCGCCCTAACGGATCGGTTATGGTTATGGTTATCAATTAACCGACATGTCGGTTATGGTTATGGGTTTGACCCAAAACCGCTCCAAACCAACCCATGCACACCCCTATCATGCATACAAGAAAATTTATTATTTTGTGTAGTTTGTTTTTGTCTATTTATAAATTTTATTATAAAGGAGCATTTATTAATATATATCTAGAAACCAGACATTATGAACCAACATAAAACCTAAGGAGGCCGGACGTATAAAAGATGGTAACATATATATATCTATGATCTTGCAATTCAAATCTAGTGGTCTGCTAGTATGCATGTTGTTTGCTCTTTTTGCATGTATAATGTGATACTTAGATGTAAAAAGTTGTTGAGAAAAATTTACGATCTTGCAAGTTTTGATGTTTCCTATTAAATTGAGATAAGACTTCACCATCACGTACTAGGGAGTGTGTATTAAATTGGACGATGGTGTTGGGTAGTGAGTTACATTGTCATGATGAATTTGGGGTCCTTTTTGTACTTTTAACTGTTTTAAGTAACAATTGTTGCATTTTTTTCTCTCATTAATATACAGATTCAATCAAATTCAAGAAGTATAGTCGTAGAGAGAAACTGATCATGTGGTTTATGTGGCTAAGGCTACTTCTTTGTCGTTTTTGTTGTAAATTAAGTTGGTAAAATTAATAAAAAAAAACAATCTTTCATTAACTTTGGAATTGAAATTATACATATATAGTTACTCATTTACGAGTATTTTGTTACGAAAGCTTAATAACAAGTTAAAAGGTTGTGTGGAGAGGATGAAGCATCGATATTTAAAGTACCATGTTTGAAGTGAAATATGAAAACACAATGTTTATTAAATCATGTAATTTGAAAAAGTGAAGTTGATAAGCTTTTTTTTTTTTATAACAAATTGTTATACCAATTTTATCTATCATTGGACTTAAACGTTCAGCATTTGAAAAGTCCTCGCCTTAAGAAACACCTTCATATATACCATTGGGTTATCAAGTCCTTTGTTAGTGAAGTTGATAAACTAAAAACGACATCATAATGTTTAATGATGAAGTCTTAGTTGCATCTCTAAATCAATGTAACTATAGATAAATATTGAAATTTGGCGCCACGAGAAGATTATTGGTTCATTTGACGGAATACGTACTATTGGACTTTTTTTTTATTTTGTTTTTTTTGTTAAAAATCATGTTGTTTTTTTGTTTTAATTATTTTTTAGGACAGAGTGAATTCGTGTCTACGTAACTGGAACTGACCTAACCGACAACTGGCCACAGTAACACCGAGGTTTACCGACGAAATAACTGTCGTTTTAAATATGTTGCTTTTTTGTATCATAAGTTAATTAAATGAGTATATTGGGCATTTATAACAAATGTAATATATGGTTAAGTGTCAATGTCATAACGAAACTAACGGATACTAACTAAATTCGTGCCACTTTAGAAAGTAAATTATGTGTCATATTTGACATTGGTCCACATAGGGAAGTGAAGGCATCATAGCCTTACGATATAAAGTTATGAAGTATTAAGTAGAGATGCATAAAACCGGGTATTTTATGAACATGTTCTGGTATGATCAACAAATATCAAAACAATGTAGGTTGGAAACTGGTTTTGGGTATTTGACGGGATATTTTCAGGTTTCGGGTTTGTTCGAGTTTTAAACAGGTAAATTTGGAACCGGTCCTCGTGTGTCCGTGTTGGTTCCGGTCCGGCTCCAAATACATATCTGGGAAGAAACCGATTAATAGTCGTACCCACAGGTCAGATACGGGTATAAACCAGCTTCGGATTCGGTCCGGAACCGGGAGTTTTGTGCAACTCTAGTATTTGGTGTCGTAGGTTTTCAAACCTGTAAAAGTTGGTAATAAAGTGTGATAAGGATGTGTGGAGTAAAAGGTGATGGGCTTCTTATTCTCAGTATTATGTTTAATGAAATCCAGACTCTAGCCCAATTAAGATTGCATTTTTGTAGATAGTAAATAGTCTAAATGTCTAATAGAGTAATAGACTCATAGATAAAAGGCTTAAGTTAAAAGCGCCAATTTGTCTACATACAAAATACATGACAAAAGAAACCTTTTTACTTAAATCTAACAATAATACATGATTTAATAATAATATTATACAAAGTTCATTTAAAATAAATCCACATGTACAGATAAATATACAAAATAAATTTAACTCGTATTGAATTTGTGTATAAAGTTTGCTTTTGTATACTGAACATTACCTTTTTATAAATTCAAAAAAGCAAATGAGGTTAATCGAGCTTAAATTTCAACTTGCTAAAAACAAATGAGTCTAGGCGAGCTTCATCGTTCAACTCAAAGCACGAAGCGCTGATTGTTACATTATTCGTCTTATATTTTTTATTTGATTTTTGTAAAGGAAAATGTTGTTTATATTGTACCTTACACTAATAATTCTAAGCTACTCATTTATTCAAATATAAATTTTAGACTTAAAAAATTCCCCTAAAAGAAATATACATCTTTACCAGGTGGAAACATAGTCATCCATCGTGTATATATATAGTATCGTGTATATATATAGTATGTATTTATATAATCACATAAACACAAATAACATCCTAGTTAGGTCAATGACATACTTGACCAATACAATTTAGAAAGGGAAAATTATCAAAATAGACAACTTTGACTAAAAATTTACCAAAATAGACATGTCTATTAGCCTATATCTCTCCATTCATTGGTTTTTTAACCAATAAACAACTGTCACGTCAACGAAACCGGCTAAGGCGGCTAAGCCTTAGCCTCCACTTTATGGGCACGGAATTTATAAAAAGTAAACGGGTCCCACCTTTAACCTATAAAAATTCGACACGTGTCAAAAGCGGCTAAACTTAGCCTACATCTATGGTTATTTAGCCGGCATCTTTGACTCTTAGCCGGCTTCGGGATACGTGTCTATTTAGTTAGCCGGCTCCAAAGATTCCTTCTTAGCCGGCTCCAACTCGGCTTGTAGGCTAAGGCTTCACTTAGCCGCCTTCAATCTTTTCATTTAGCCGTTTAATTTTAGCCGCCAAAATTGAATATTTTACCAACCTTATTAAATATTTAGCCGGCTTCACTTAGCCGTCTTCTTAGCCGGTGTAAATTTAGCCGCCAAAATTGAATATTTTACCAACTTACCAACTCTATTAAATATTTAGCCGGCTTTACTTAGCCGTCTTCTTAGCCGGTGTAAATTTAGCCCCCAAAATTAAATATTATACATACTCACTTAATTATTTAGCCGGCTTCGCTTAGCCGCCAATTTTTTTTCTCTTAGCCGGCACGTTTTAGCCTTCAGCAATAAATACTTAACTACCCAAATTTAATTTTTCACCAACCATTTTTATAAAACTAACAATCATATTCCCTATATCTTATAAAACCATCTTCACCCTCTCAAAAGATACTCATTTTTTTAAAAAAATTTCAAAAATTTTATATGAATTTTTTTAAAAAAATTTCTTCTTATAGAGCAAAGCTCCGGAAAAAAGAATGGGATTACGGCTAAAAAAACCATCCAAAAATGTGTTGTCGCCGTACGTTGTTTACAAGACAATGAAGCGTGTGTTTAAGAGTGAAGATGACGATTTGCAAAAAATAAAGGAACTTTACGATAGTGGTAAAAATTTTAAAGAAAATTTTTAAAAAAATAAAGAAAAATTTTTGGATGGTTTTAAAAATTTTTAAAAAAATTCATATAAAATTTTTAAAAATTATTTAAAAAATGAGTATATTTTGAGAGGGTGAAGATGGTTTTATAAGATGTAGGGAATGTGGTTGTTAGTTTTATAAAAATGGTTGGTGAAAAATTAAATTTGGGTAGTTAAGTATTTATTGTCGATGGCTAAAACTTGCCGGCTAAGAGAAAAAAATTTGCGGCTAAGCGAAGCCGGCTAAATAATTAAGTGAGTAGGTAAAATATTTAATTTTTGAGGCTAAATTTACACCGGCTAAGAATACGGCTAAGTAAAGCCGGCTAAATATTTAATAGAGTTGGTAAGTTGGTAAAATATTCAATTTTGACGGCTAAATTTACACCGGCTAAGAAGACGGCTAAGTGAAGCCGGCTAAATATTTAATAAGGTTGGTAAAATATTCAATTTTGGCGGCTAAAATTAAACGGCTAAATGAAAAGATTGAAGGCGGCTAAGTGAAGCCTTAGCCTACAAGCCGAGTTGGAGCCGGCTAAGAAGGAATCTTTGGAGCCGGCTAACTAAATAGACACGTATCCCGAAGCCGGCTAAGAGTCAAAGATGCCTGCTAAATAACCATAAATGTAGGCTAACTTTTGACACAAAATATAACCTGAAAAAACCCAACTGTAACATGATGTTTCAAGCTGTTTTTATCGGCAACGTGAGTTTTCAAATAAGATGGATTTGAAAGGTTTTTTGAAATTCATCTCCTTAGATGAATTTCAAATGAATTTCAACATATAATTCGTATAACATAAATTTGGTTCTTATTTTATCGGGCCCACCAATAATTGACATGCAACATATTTAGGGGAAACTTTAACGTAAAACATATAATCCGAATACATTTTAACGTTGAACATATATTTGGGACATCTTTTAACGTATAACATAAAATTGGTCCTTATTTTATCGGGCCCACCAATAATTGACGTGCAACATATTTTTGGAAAACTTTAACGTAAAACATATAATCCGGATACATTTTAACGTTGAACATATTTATGGCCCATCTTTTAACGTATAACATTAATTTGGTACAAATTTCATAGGCTCATCCAATAATGTAGACTACATTTTTTTGGGTAATTGGAGATAGGTTTTGGAGTTGGGTATTGTTGTTTATGTGTAAATGGATGAGTCTGGGATGGAATCGAAACTAGAGAACGGGAATCACGAAAAAAAATCAAAAAATCTAGGAGAAGGTGGAAAATGAATATGATGAATAATGATGAAGGTGATCAAGATGATTAACGTGAGGAGTTGAGGAGGTTGAGGACTTTGGTTAAAGCTCCGGTGGCAGTGACGGTGACCGGAATAATGATGAAGGTGATGGAGATGATTAAGGTGATGGTGATGAAGATGAAGATAAAGATGGTTTTTTTTTAAAAACAAAATTCATTTGAAATTCATCTAAGGAGATGAATTTTAAAACCTTTCAAATCCATCTTATTTGAAAACTCACGTTGCTGATAAAAACAGCTTGAAACATCACGTTATAGTTGGTTTTTTCAGGTTATATTTTGTGTCAAAAGTTACGTTTCCGACAGATTTGGGATGAAAAATATCGTGGTAGGTGGGAGTGGAACACACTTGGCAGAATCTGATTAGATCACGAAAAGTCACGGAGAATTTCACAAACTCACGTGTACGTGAGATTAGAAGGACTATTTTGGGAATTTCAAATCTCACGTGCTATTTTGCATTTTCTCTCTCATAAAATGGGCTATTTTGGTAATTTTTGCTCCTTTTTTTATTGTCACACACACTATTGAACCATACCTAGCCCACTTTAATTACTAACAAGAATGTAATTATAATAGTAATATTATTATTATTCTAATATTTGGCTCTTGGTTATAGATAGATACTACAATATATGACCTAGTAGTTGTGTGGTAGAGTGTGTGTTTCTTCGAATTTAATTTCATGTCATTGCAAATGCAATAGTAAAGAATTTTATGTGAAAAAAATTGTTGTTTAAGAAAACATAAAAACTATCTTATATATCACAGGAGATAACCCTAATCCTATGTCAGTCTTGTTCTTAGTTCTTACTACTTTGTGCTTATACACTTATATCTAGCGAGTTACAAATCTTTCCCTTAACGTTAAAAATGCCAAATTACTAATGTGAAGATATTAACAAACAGAAACGTTCACCTATTAAAAGACAACATGTTATTAATCATACACCGATTACACGACAAAAACGACCAAACATGACCAAAAAAAATATTTATACCGATAGTCAACTAAATGCCGAAAAAATAATTACTTTGCACTTAACGTTTTCCTAGATCTTGTTATCACATTGACTCTAGTTTCTTATCTTCATACCTTCAACTTTTGCATCTTTCATACTCTTTGGACGCGGTGATATTATTAGGAGGTTGTGCTTATGTGAGCTTGTTTGGTATACTGCATGTGATTATATAGTTTGTCTTCTAGTTCTTATTTTGTTTAATTATGTCGATATCAAGAAGGCTATGTCTTGATATTTTAAGTACAAAATGAAACTATGCTCACTATTTTAAGTATGTAACTGAATTTTGTTTGATAGCAAGTGTATGATGTCCCTCACATTTATGAGGTCACACCCCTTTCATGGCCCCTATACCCTTACGCACGTTAATGTGTCTCTTGAGTCTCTTAGCAACTTTGGTCAAGCCGCTAACGAAAGCCCTTGACCAACACTCATACTGTTGGACGTAATTTCTAACTTAATAGGCTCGTCGCGTGTAGGTGATCGGGTTGAACCTATTGGGCCCGTGAGATTCATTATTATGTAACAAGTTTATGGGGTTACAGTTATTGTTTATTATATTTGGTATAACATCTTGACTAGCAGGTTATGTTAGTCTATATAAACCGAGTTATGGTTAAGCATTATTAAGGGTAAAAATGATGTAACCGAGTTAGGGTTCATCAAGAGTCAAACCGAGTTAGGGTTTGAGAGTTGTAATCAGTTTTTTGAGTAATATTTTATGATTAATATAAACAAGAGTTGGTCGTTTGAGTCGTGTTCGATTATCGATCCGGGGCTTGACATACGGCGTATCTCTATGTTAATGAATCAACATGTTTTATCCAAGCTTAGAAAACAAGATTAATGACAAAACTTAAACTTTAATCAAGCAACAGAGCAAGGTTTTAAGTATTGCTTATGCCAAATAATTACCTTACTAAACATAATGAGTAATGACCGGATGATCAATTCCCTTTAATCATAAGCTATCAAATCCATTTCCTTTTGCTGTTTTACTACTTGTTCAACACGATTCCTTAACGATGATTCGCGTTAAAAAAAACCTCTAAAGTGCACTTGAGAGTTGATAACTTGATATGGACATTCACATTGTCATTTTCAAACACTTGGTTGGGATGGTTAAAGAGTTGATTTGTTTGTGGCTGATCCAATGGATGTGGCCTAGGATAGACCATTGGGTCTTTCTACCATTGTTTGTGCCGATTGTAGGACCGTTGATATCATTGATACACATGCATGTTTTATGCCTTCATGAACAGCACCTTCATTTTCATACAACAAACTCTCTTTTAAGTATTTATCAACGAATCGACGTAAATAGAGAAGTTATGAGACTGTCCGCATCAGTTTGGTGCAATTTTTTACACAAACAGCCTAATCAGCATGCCGCATCAGCTTTTCATTCATTCTTTCCATAAACACTTTTTACCTACAACACTAACATATTCATCCATTCCACAAACAACCTCATATTTTTCACATCACCAACATTAGGGGCCCACCAACCACCATTCTTCACCATCCTTGATGAAGGATGCTCAAGGATGGATGGCCTCCACCTCAACCTTCACAATAGTTGTCTTTTCCATTATTCTCACAAATATCCTCCACATAGGCCATGGATAGCCCTGATGCAGAAGGTCTGAGGATATGTTTATAATTTATAATCGGGTTTTCCCGAGGCGGGCCTACATACACAACACTTATATGATAAAGATAGCTTTCTTGTATTATTTATATATTTGGCACTGGTTTAGAAAATTATGTGTTATATAATATCTGATTATCGTTTTCTATGCGTTGTTTATGTATCTGATATGTGAATAATATTGATTCGTAAAAACTTCAAAGACATTTAAGTGAGACCAAACATGTTTTTACCATGTTCAATGTACCTGGTCACAGGTTTTGTTTTTACTTCCCGACAAAGAAAGCAAGATTTGTTGCCATTGCATTTAAATTTTAAACCACCTTACACTTTTGTACTTTAATGCTAATTTGAGTGATTAAACTAAAAGAATTGATAATAATGCATAAAATATAGTGTTTTTAAAATAAAAACTGTCAGAAATGCACGTATTAATCCAATAAATAAATAAAATATAACTTTTTATAATAGATCTAAATATATAACAAATCATCTAGAAAGACAGGATTTAGTCAACATTAGTGTACAGATGATCACGTGACCAGGATATTCAATAACGATTTTTGTATCATAAGTGTTCATAAGTGAACTTAAATGCTATGGTCTCTTATTTATTTTTCAATTTTGTTTAAATAATAATTAAAGTTGCCGACAATTATGAGCATCATATGACTATTTTACTCAGTAGGCCATAACTTTTAAACGTATCATAATTTGTTATATGTAGCTCCATTAATAATCTCTTAGAAAAGTCGACTTATGACTTGTGACATATCAAATATTTGTTTCTTGGGGTCTACGTCGTTCCCAATTAGAAAGCACACAATATTATGATAATGACATGCGACTACTTAACCACAAACTCTTTTCTTATTAAAGATTATTACAAAATCAATAAGTTTTCTATTTTGCTTGAAAATATCTCTTAATTAAATTTGGCATTAAGTGTATAAAACTGTTTACAGTATTGTACAGGCTATATCGATTATATATATTTTGGATAGCATTAAGTGTTTGTTTTTAAATAGAAAGTAATTATAAGTTAACGAGTCGCTAGTGAGATACTTAAGATTTACTTAATAGAAGTTCAATCAAATCGGGTTTAATAAACGAGCTCAAACTAAACCTCGCGTAACAAGTTTCATTAGCTCACAAGCTAAAGCAAGCTTTTATATATGCAAATATGATAAATTTAGTTTAATACAAAAATAAATGTTACATAATAAGTTAATAACTATCATTACATTTATATAGATAATTATGATAGAATTAACTATATACAACAAAATGCCAAGTAAATCTTGTCAATATCAGAACTATTAGGATTCAAAAAGATAACATTAAAAGCTATATAAATCGAACAACAAATAGCAAGCGAGCCGATCCCAAGCATTGTTTGAAAAGACAATAAAACTAAACGAACCAAGCTTAACTTGTTTACACCCAACAAGTAAATTTTAAGTTCTTATTAGTGTAGGCATCTTAAATTTTGTCTATTGAAGACATTTAAAAAATAGTTGAAACCACATAACTTTTTTAGAAAACAGAAAATAAAAACAAAAGTAAAATGACAGTTTTCCCGTGTGAATTACTCAAATGGTAATATACAAAAAGGTAGATCATACTTTTCGTGTAAATATATTAACTTACAAAGAGAGAATAAAAGTTTTACCACAAAAAAGAACAATATGATTAACAATTAACATTACTGTTTTTGTAAAACATTTTATAATAGCAACAAGACAATTCATTACAAGCAATCTAGTACATGGAGGACAGTTGTACATTTTAACTTCAACAATAAACTCAGGCCATCATAGGATCATATCACAATGTCGGGGACAACATGTTTGGTACAACCATTTATCAAAACTCATTATAAGTCATATTTCATACATTAAAAGTTGTACATTTGATACTATCCTCTTCCACTTACCAAAACACATAACAATAATAATAATAATAATCTCATGAAAACACAACCTAAACAACTCAAAACTATATCCTTTGGACGGCTCTAAATAGCTCAAGAAAACCCAAAGGAAACTCTCTTTAACAAAACAAAATTTTATAAAAATACTAGTAAAACCAAACAAAACCATTCTTGTAGTTGTTCTTTCGATCGCCTGCGAAAAACATCATAGGCACGCGATATTAAGAGGTTCGTCAACACGCATTGTGCTCATCCACACGAGTTCTTCCCGGTTGAGCTCTTCAAAATCCCAATCGGGTAATTTGCACGCGTCTTTGTCATCAAACCCGAAAAGATTAAAATCGTCAAGATCGCCAAACCCATCGAGTGGCGAAGCAAAATCGTCGAAAAAGATCGAGTCAAACTCGACATTCACGTCTAACCCTTGCCCGATTTCGGCTAAAGTCAATGTTTCCTCAACCACCACACTAGTTTGTTTCGGTTCTGGTTCCGGTTTCGGTTTCGGTTCGGTTATCGTTTTGGATATGGATGATGTTTCGGGCTCTGGCTCGGGTTCAAGCGCACACGAAATGTGAGATATTACACCGGCTGATTCCTCGGATGCAGCGGGCTTAACCGTTTGAGAAACCGCACCGGACAACGGGGCTTTCGCAGTTACGGTTTTGATATCATTACCATTATTAATATTATTAGAACCACCTTTTGAAGCTTCAGCCAATGTTTCAAACTCAAGCTTCTTCTCTTCATAAGCTCTTGAAGCGTCTTCTGCCGTATTATACGTTCCGAGCCAGACCCGTCTTTGCTTAAACGGGTCACGGATCTCCGCAGCCCATTTCCCCCATTTCCGCTGTCGAACCCCTCGGTACTTAGACCCGGTGACGACCCGGGACTGACCCGAGGGGTTCGCAGCCACCCGCTTTCGTTTCACACATCTTTTCTCCCCATTGTTACTATCCTGACAAGAACTTTCGGGCTCGGTACATATTCCAGTGTTCACTGCTGGAATCTTGATTTCCCGGACTATCCGCTTCGACCCGTATGGTTTTTTAGTCGGGTATTCGTCCTCAGACGAATCGGTTAAGTCCGGGTCGTAACAAATGACACGAATCATCCTCATGGAATTGTTTGTCTCCATGAGCCTAAAAACTGAACGTAATTATTAAACTTAGAGTTGAACAAAGCTAAAATCAAATCCTAGGGTTTATGTTAGCGGCCGTCTAAAGAACAACTTGTTTATGTGGAAACCCCCAAAACACTCTACTCCAGAACAAGTCCTGCATATTAATAAAAAATACAAGTTATATAACATACAATTATTATTATTATTATTATGTGAATTCAATTTGCTTACCTTTTTGGCCTCAAACGCATCGAAACGGTAGGGAAACAAAGGAGAAAGCCCTGGTGAAAAACACCAGCAGAGAATGAACAAAATCAACAGAGCAAATGGAAAACAAGTCTTCAATAGAGTTCCAGACATAAAACCTGGTCAATTTATTTCTCTTAAACCAGCTTTCTGTCACTCTAAAACCCAACAAAGATAATGAAGAAGATATATATATAGAAGAAGTAATGTTCAAGATGAAATGAGAGATGAGGAATCTATGGAGGACAAAAGACTGGTGAAAATATAACTGTAAAACTTTGGGGGAAATGAAATGAGATTAATTAATTTATAAATAAAATAGCTGCAAAATGCATTGAGAGTTGCATAAAGAAATGTGACCGGTGTGTGTTTTTTTCTTTGGATTTTTTCTCTCTCTCAAACCCCACACTGTATTCGAGTGCAGTGCTTTTTCTTCTTTTACTGTTTGGGTATTCACGCACACATTGGCTTTTTTCTTCTAGCGGTCAAAGTTGGTTAATAGAGTAGGTATTAGCAGTCGACTTTTGGTTGAGCTTTTTACACCAAGTTGTTGGTTTGGTTTTATTGGTTGCGTGTTTTAAACAGGGTTAGTTGTAAAAATAAGTTTTGAAAATATCTTTGGTCATTTTTTAACAGTTTGATAGTAAATTTATAACTGTATGAAATTTTTTGAGTTAGATTTTGATGAGAGACTATAAGATTTTGAACCTGAACTATTACTTTTAAGTCATATCTTTGATCATTTTAGTATAAAATTGTAATAAGTTGTTTAATACTAACTTTCATTCTGTAAAATTGTCAAGTTTGTGTTAATGACTATTTCTTCTTGATTATTTTATTACAATTTAATTTACAAGAGCCATTTGTATAATCAATTTAATTTAAAACAATTTATGTAAATTGCAAAAAGATATAAAGACCGTGTGTAAATTCTCTCTTCACTCTTCTTTTGATTGGTTGGAACCTTTTTGTACCCGACACTATGGGACTTTTTCCCTCTCTAAAGCGTCTCACTGTGTTTGGCCTCGAGACAATTCAAGACCTCTCCATCGGGAAAATACAAACTAGTGTGATAGACAATTGCGAACATTGGGATTTGAAGCTCGGCAGAAGACCAGGAGAACTAGAGCATGTGGACTTTGAGTGAACTAAGACCTTTGAGGTTTGTTACATTTGAGTAAGTTGAGACCATACAACTTGTTACCTCATGACAGCATCTTAAACTGTCATATAGCTTTATGTCATCGTAAATGTATTCAGTGTAAGTTTAACTTAACCATTTTTTCACATAAATGTAGTGATTTTAACTTTGAAATTCTCGTAACCGTCATAAAAATGAAGCTATGTGGGTTAAAACTTTGGCAAATGATGGTTTGGCCGACCTCCTTGGCATTCGAGTAATGTGCTAATGTAGGATGGGGTCGACGCACATTCTTATCTTCTCTACACATAGCCTTTAGGTGATCATGTTTAATGATTGAGTTTAATAATGTTAATTTTTCTTTTTCAGATTGATATAGGTTCGTTTGCGTTTATATGTCAGTTGATGTCCGTTTGTGTTCGACTATGTGTTCGTGAACCGTCTAGTCATCCGATAAAGCTTAACGAACAAACATAAACAAGTCGTATTTGAATCCAGTCCAATTCGTACACATTTCAAGTTGTTGGGATTTGATTTTAACTTTTCTATTTTAATTTGATTAAATTACATAAATAGTTCTTTTGGTTTGTAACCTTACACTAACTTAATAGAACACTTTTAACAAAAGCTTGTCTTAAACCAAAAACTTGTTACAATATTAACACCATATAATCTAGAAATTGCAGCATTTTACTTAGACCCATAATTCCATAAAGCATGTTACAATATTAACACCATATAATCTATCATTTCAATATTGATATGGCATTGACGATCCAATATCCATAAGTCAAGCACGTCGACAGTATCTTCATCGACACATGTAATACTTGTTCAACAACCATATGTCGGGGTTCCTTTGTCGATCGAAGTCGTAGTTAATGTCACCATCTCTAACTAAATACCTCAATCACAATAGTTTCCCTATGTATGAATCAAGAATAGTAACCTAATAAATAGCCACTTTATGTCGACTTCCAAACCACTATCTCGTTGATGATGTAACAACTTCATTTAAAGTCTGACTTCTCAACCAACAGCGGACGTAAGACTATTCGGCTATACGACAATGGTCATGACCGTATATAACAGAGAGAGAAATAATGATAGAGAAATAACGAATCACTTAATACCTTACAAAATATTAAAAATGACAAATTAATCAGTTTATCTTACTTTTAATACACACACAAGCTACTAGGGGTTCGGAAGGCTAGGCCTTAAACTTGTAAGTCTAACGTTGTTGTCCTACACGGGTGACCCGCATGACTTGTTGAATTTGCTTCAAAGTACGATTGCCTTATGCTTAAACTCAAATGTTGATAGAGTTAACATTGATGATAGTTGAAAACAATAAGCAAAATAAATTTCCAATGCCATAACAACACTAGAGTGTGAGCTAGAAAACATTTAGCAATAAATATTTAAAGAGTGCTTGAGTATGTTAACACTGATTCTATGTAACGACAATCAATAGCAAAATGGTAAACTAGTTAAAAAAAGTTGAAGTTTAATTTCGCCTCTGTCTCTACATATTACATATTACTTTGTTGTTATATCTATTTTTGGTATTTGAATTCATCTTGGTTTGATTATTAAGAAATCCTACTATACAAAGTAGAGTGTAGACCACAAAAGTTTAGTACACAAACTACCTTTAAAGAAACTTATGTGTAAAAATCATGTTTTTTCGCTCGCAAAAAAGACCAAGTTCTAATTTGCCTTTGAACATATCGAAACTGATTTGGTTTTCATCAAAACAATTTCAGTCCGAAACGGAATCAACAAAGGCCCAGATCCCAGTTGAAAACATTCCTAAATTTTTTTACTTTGCTTTAGAGTATTAGGTTATTAAAATGGTTAAGCCGTTCCTGTTTTTGTTACATATAAACTTATTCCTAATATTTATAACTTATGTATTTATTTTATTTATTTCTTTTTCCGTGTTTCTTGAATATTTCTTAAAATCAGGAAATTTATCGTCTCCACACCCGATTTACATCTAATTTTTTTAACGGTCAATTTAAATTACTAACAGGTCATCGACTTCTATTAAAATATAAATTTACCATAAAGTTATGGAAGACAAATAAAAAAGTTTTATGTAAAATTTTCCATAACATCATCCTATCCCATGACCCATATCTCCTCCATTCTCAACTTCTCAAAAAAAAAACCTTGGTGGTCCCATGAAATGGGGTTATGTTATGCATGTACGTATGTATAATGTATGCATATGTTGCAAGTGGTAAGTGGAGGTATATATTATGACTATATGTAACCAGTAAAACCAGTCGCTTCTGTTTCCCGCCAAACATGCGTTACGTGTCAACTTCCACCTACCACACTACCCCCTTTTTCCCGCCATTAACGTGCATGTGCCTAGTAGGTCCTGACACGTGTCACTTCTTTCATTGCAAACCTGTCATTTGTCTCCGAATGTCGTTCTTGCAAACGCACTTGACACGTAAGTAATTGCTAAGTTAATAATTAGTTATTCGGTTTGAACTCATTTTAGTTTAAAACAAACCGAACCGAATCGAAAATGAGTTTGTGTTTAGTTGGAGTTTGATTTCGACCGAGTAGGTTTTATAATTTTTTTTTTACTATAATTTATTATTGGATCGGGGTTGTGTTTAATAAGATTGAGCTAAATGGTGAAACATAGATAATTATTAGTTATTCATTTGGAATCGAATTTAGATTTTTGGAATAGAAAATCGAACAAACAATTTGGCTTCGACTTAAACTAAATTGGATATGTAATTCAATCTGATTTTAAATGAGTTTTTAATTCGGTTTCAGTTTAATTATTTAAAACCGAATAATTAACACTTCAAAATATGTTACCTTTGAAGTAATTTGCAATTCTTTTACAAGTTTTTGAGTAATAAATACTGTATTTAACAATTTTTTCCTCAAAAGGAAAGGTGAAAGCAACAAAGCCACGTAAGAAAACAAGTATAATAATGAACTAAAAAACATTTTCTTTTGCATTAACTTTTGATATAAAACAACTATTTCAAAAAAGTAGGGGTAGATAATCAATGTTCATAATAGAGTTCTGCAACAAGTTAAGATTTGCTTAAAATGGCTTAAAGTTTATAGGAGATATTGATAGTTTGATACATAAAATTACTAAAATAGTGTTTTGAGGTTAAAGTGTAGAAAAAGTGGTCCTACAAAAGTTGAACTTGTAGAAATGAACATCCAAAAAGTTTGATTGATTTGAAAGAACTCTCCATTATTTATTTTTAGTAACTCAAATTCTTCAAATCTCAGATTTGTTAAATACCAAAATAATCAATCCAGCAAACACATTTCAAAAGCTATGCCAATATGCCATCAGCCATTGGCACATTGTACACTTTATATTGAGAAGCCCAATGTATACTCCAATGATCATGGACTAATATTTTGTGACCCTTTTGGGCCGGCTAAACTTCACTTTCTTGGGCCTTGCCCACTCTTGGAAAGCTCAGTCTTTAATTGGTCCTTAATCCTTATCTAAAATCAATCAAATAAACTTGTATCAAATTTAAACTAGTACCTAATCCCCATATGGAACCATTGAAAAAACTCATATAAGATAAATGCCCAATGAAAATTGAATGGTGATATAAATTGAAGTTGAAATAATTTAAAATTAAATTAATTTAATTGATTAATGAATTTGTTTGAAAATAACTATCACGCTTTATTTAGGTGTCTAAAATTCAAACCTGTTTAATAGTATAACTTATTTTAGAAAATGACATATAACGTATTGTTTAGGTGTGTTAATAAATTGGCTGACACCTGACGAAGTAATATTCCATTTTAGTTCTATTTTTTTCTAAACAACTAATATTTTTATTATACCTTAAGGTAGACTAAAACTCACTTGCTATAACCTTTTGCTATAACTAAAATTAAGGTTTAGTTTCAGTTATACCTCCTAACAGAACAGAATAGCACGAGATGCCACCACACCGAACCGCAATAACACCCAACTTCATGAAAGTTGTTTAAATGTTTGGTAATAAAAACTTTTTGCCTAAAGCTAAGGTCGAATGTCATTATCCGGTTAGTTTTTTTAAAACCCGAACACCCGAAAGGTATAACCAAAAAAAACAACTCATAGAACTGGCCCGAGACACCCAACTAGATGTTATTACATGATACGTTTTTATATAAATTCAAACAGATTATAAAAATACATTTTACGTAGCATATTTTACTTCATATTTAAAAATCAAAAACTATTTTTGTATGTAAATCAATATTCCATTTGCCTTTGACACTTTCGGATCCCTAGCTCTCGAGTTGGAGCGGGTGCAGAAGGTGGTCCACAGTGACTCGCAGAGTCCGAGGAACCAAGGATTATATTTAGTAGAATAAGCTTTGCGATTCAAAAGGGGATAGCGGCGCAGCTTGTTGCTCGCTTACCCATTATCCCGATGTAGCTCGGTTTGTGTTATATATAAATTAATTATTTAAAAAAAAAAGATTAATAATAACTATTATAAAATGAACCCTTTAACACGTCACGATTTCTGTATTAAAAGAGACACGGCTGGTTTATTTGGTGAGGCTTGAAAATGAGAAAAATATGAAGTGATAAATGGTGGATAGGTACGTTTAGAGTGAGGCAACAGTCGTGGTGGGACCCACCAATGGGATCCACGTGAAACTCACAGTACTACGTAGGGGTGTACATGAACTGAACCGGACCGGACGAGAGCATGTCCGTGTCTGTTCGTTAAGCTTTTGACAGATAAACGGATGGTTCACGAACAATTTATCGAGCGAAAATTCATGCCCGTTTCCGTCCGTCGATTAAGAATTTGAGTTTGTCCATGTCCGTCCGATAATATCGTAAACGGACAATAATAGACAAACGGACATTAATAGACAAACGAACATGTGAACATAAATGGGCAACATACATTAATGGATAAACATAAACAGTCACATATTAACTCCAAACATAAATCCAAACAATTTCATCTACAAAATTGGAATTACACTATATAATATCAAAATCTGAAATTTTTTTTCCGTGTCCGGTTCGTTTATTAAAAAGACGAAAATAAGGGTAAAAAAAATTTTCCGAAGCATTTTTTATAAGCAACCGAAGAAAAAGCCGAACCAACCCTTGCACAAGCCTGAGAGCAACCACAACCCCAAAACAACTCAATTACATTAAATGAATTTACATCGGTTTGACTAATCAGACGAAGTTTTTCTAAATCTATGATTATACCACAAAACGCCCAATGATTTAATCTTCCCTATTATCTAATCAATCTGGAGAGTAAATGATATAAGAAGAAACTCATTAGTATGAAAATGATAAATTTATAAATCTCTTAGAAAGTTTGATAAAAGTATATTGTAAGGTAAAAAGCTGAAAAAAAGAAAGGAAAAACAATTAAAGTGATTAAGCACTAAGTGTATGCATTAATTTGAACATTCATAGTGAAGCCTTAATTTTCTTTTAACAACCAAGCGATCATCCAAAACAATAAACAATTTACAAAAGACCACCCAGGTTCGCGATCACGGAAATAGTTGATGACTTGACTCGCCATCAATCGTAGAGTAAACTCACCGCCCGAAGACCCATTGTAGTAAAGCCATGGCTCGTGCATAACCAATTTCTCACAAACGAGTCTCGAATCAGAGCTTCCATTTACATCTCTGTAATTTAACTAAAGCCATAATTTTTTAAGTTTGATTACTTTACAAAACCTCACCTCCAACCTCTTTTTTTGAAGTCACAACAAAATATAAACAGTTGAATATCAGTCTCTAAAAGAGTTAAACTTTAGTTTGATATATATTTTTCTCTATCATTGATAATCAATACAATAGTGTTTAAGCTGTTTCCTTTAATTGTTTTTAGATATTATATAAAAATGTATACAGGTATAAAGAAACTTATGAAACTTGGTTTATAGATGGAAAGGATGCTTTACATTATAATACTTTTAGTTTAACCTTTTTTTTATGTTGCTAAACATATCTTCCTTATCATTTTTATTAAACGTACTCCCTCAATTAAGTTTTACATTTGTAAGATTTAAACTTTTTGTGTATTGTTTGTCATTTTGTCGTCTTTTATTATAATTATTATTAGTTAAAAATGGTTTTTATTATTTAAATAGTTTTTCTTTTTCTTTTATTTTTTGCATATTATAAATTTTTTTGTTTTCTTAAAAACAACATTTGTTATGTAAAACACGTTTTTAAATTAAAAAGAAAAAAAGATTTATTTTTCTATAAGTGTTTTAAAACTTTTAGGATATGTTTTTTTTTAAATAATTTTAAGAGATGGCTTATTTTAAAATAGAAACACGTTCTTTTCATCAATAAAACATATATTAACAAAATAATACTTGATCAAAAAGTTGATTTTTTTCTAATGTGACATTAATTTCATGTATTCGAACTATCAAAAAATACTTAAATGATTTTTTTGTCGGGTGGAGGCAAATGATAAGATAAATATAAACAAAACGTTTTATCGTTTTTATGAAGACTTTATATCATTATTCTTTAAATACATTTAATGATGATAAAAAATATTATTATTATGATATGGAACAATAAACACAAAAAGAGAGAAAATGAAACCAAAAAAAAAACTTTATTGTATTTAATTTGATATTTAAATGAGCCTTGAAATGACTAAAATTATTCAAGGGTGATAATACGTCAAATAACATTGTCGAAAGAACTGAAAATTTAAGGAAGGGGTATGACAAGTACACAATAGAGGTAAGTTTAGCGTAACCTTTTTTTATACTAAATTAAACAAAAGGTTCATGCGGTAAGATAATATTATATTTTTTTTAGTCATTTCTTCTAAAAAAAAACTTTTGGATTTCGTCAAAGATCAACGTCTAACAAATTTGGTCTAAATATATTTTATTCTATTCATTAGTTTTTTATATTGAAATGTTTACTATACCCATATGTTCAATTTATTAAAGTTGTTTAGATGTTAATGAAGATGTTAAACATGTTTATGTTAGGGGTGTGAGTTGTGCGTTTCAGGGCGGTTTTTGGCTAAAACCAAACCGGAAACCAAAACTTCGGTTTTTTTGTGTTTTTGAAACCGTTCAGTTTCGGTTAACGGTCTTTTCGGTTTTTGCCATTGAGCTTGAAACTTTTAGGCCGAAAAAAAGTTGACAAAAAAAAATGAATATAAATATAAATAATTTTGTTAATTGTAAAATAATAGACTATTATACATTTGATCAAAAATATTGAAGTTAAAAATTTATTAAATTCTTATGAATTACTTAATATAAAATATAAAAAAAATTAGGAATTCGGTTCGGCTTGGTTTTTCGGTTTTCTTTACATGCAAAACTAAAACAGAACCGTTAGTTCGGTTTTTTATAAAAATATAAGACCAAACCGTCATTTTTTTTCTGTTCGGTTTTTTCGATTTGGATTTTTCGGTTTTTCAGTTTTAGATTGGTTTTTTCGGTTTTTTGCACACCCCTACCTCGCTACTGTTAAGAATATTACACAAATGTCCAGAACAATAGTTGTTGATGTAGTGACAAACTGACAACTTCAGTTCGGCAAGACTAGAAGACCAAATCAATAGTTAAATTTCAAGTTTAGCGTACCGTATCATGAACGAACAATGTTAGCCATAAATGTAGCTTTTGAAAAGAAACAACCACAACTTTAATTTACTCCTTTTTAAATTATTGATTAATAACTTCAATTTCAAAAGCGACTAACGACACATCTTTCTGTATATTTTTGCATGTATGTCTTCCTTCAAGGTTTTGAAATTAATAACTAACAAACAAAATGACACTTGAAAATGATATAATATAAATATAACTTATAAGAACATGATGGTGGAACTAATTGCAAACATTTGGCTAGCAAGATATTGATAGAGTGATGAAAAAGAGACTTACTTAGGGGGGCGGGGCGGTGTGTGATGGAGCTCTCATCATGTGTGATTTTGTGTGATGAAGGGTGATGGTGGGGTTCTCGAGGAAAAAAATGACCGTTGCGATATGGAAGTAGCCGTTGGGAGGTGGGGGGGGGGGGTCACCGGAAAAAAAACAGGGAAGAATGAGTGCTCTGCATTTTGTTAGTATTATTATTATTATTATATTTTAAATACAATTTACACATTTAACCCCTTAACTTTCACACTTCTTTTAAACAGAATTTAGAATAATTTACGAATTAAACCTTGAACTTTTGAATGCTATAAAAATTATATAAAAGTCGGCTAAGTTGGAGGAAACGTGACGAGGCCTATATCAACCATTTTTTTGTCGGTTTTTATTTATTTATTAATTTTTTTAACATTTAATCTTGCAAAAAAAAAACAAAACAAAAACAAAAAAAATTCTATCACACACCACCACCCCTATTAAAAAATCATTACATGTAATGGATTTGAGGTTGGTGATGTGACATCATTTGATTGGGTGGGGTGTGTGTTGATTGATAACCACCCCCCCCCCCCTTATAACTTATAAGAACATACTCTTTAATGTGATTAAGATTTGATTTATGCTTTTATTATTTAGTTTCAGCCGCATTAAAAAATCATTACATGTTATGGATTTGAGGTTGGTGATGTGACATCATTTGATTGGGTGGGGTGTGTTGATTGATAACCACCCCCCCCCCCCCCCCCCCCCTTATAACTTATAAGAACATACTCTTTAATGTGATTAAGATTTGATTTATGCTTTTATTATTTAGTTTCAGCCGCATCAGGTAATGATAGGAGACTGGACGAGTATGTGATGTTTACTGCTTGAATACTTAAACTAAGCGAGATTTATCTTACTGTATTATCGTGCATTCGAGCAAGTGTTCATGGGCCTTAGGTGAGGGTTTTCTCAATATCGAAAGACGAGTGTATCCCGATATGATGAACTTTGTAATCAATAGTTCATTTGAAAATTCGTTGTTAGCTATAAAATGAAAACGTTATTTAATTCTACCAACTAGTAATATAAAAAAAAGACATATATTATATGCATAATACAAAATATAAATTAAGCAACAAATCTGAAAAGGGGATAATATAATTCAGTACTTAATCATTCATCAAAGGGCTTTTATCTAAGGTCATGTTATTCTATAAAGGGAAATAATAAAAAAGGATGAAAAGTATTTATAGTCACAAAAAAAATTCTTTAAAAAATTAAGAAAAAATAAATAAATAAATCATAACTCAAAAAAAAATAAAAAAAGTAAAAACACAAAACTGTTTCCACCGCCTTTCTCGTTCTCATAAAAAAAACAAAAACAAAAACACAATATTAAGTGAAAAAATCGTTGTGTATTTTTGTTCATCATTGTGTTTTGTATTTAATTTGGTCATTAATTGTGTCTTTTTGTATCTATATTGTGTTATAACACTTAATATTGTGTTGTACTTTATTCGACATTGATTTATATTTTGCGATATGTGACAACCGGTAAATTCCCAAACCCTCAAGCTAAGTAATCAACCTAATAATTAGGTGATTGTAAATATTAAGCGCGTGCATTTGTTATGTGCGCCCTGCGCGAGCGCGCCATGTTAGTCAGCGCGTGCATTTGTTATGTGCGCCCTGCGCGAGCGCGCCATGTTAGTCAGCGCGTGCATTTGTTATGTGCGCCCTGCGCGAGCGCGCCATGTTAGTCAGCGCGTGCATTTGTTATGTGCGCCCTGCGCGAGCGCGCCATGTTAGTCAGCGCGTGCATTTGTTATGTGCGCCCTGCGCGAGCGCACCATGTTAAGAACCAGCGTGGGCATATGTTATATGCGCCATGCGCGAATGTTTTGGCTTTATGTTTTCATGTACCTTAACGTTATGATGTCTAATGGGTTGACCGTCACGCATGATGCTAAGGCGGGTGCACCCTAAATCGTTTATGCGCGTGCGGAAGGGAACTAACCTCCCCGCATGGCGGGAACATTGAGAGCTAGTTTGTCTGAAGCTCCAAGATGGAATTGACTTCAACATAACTGATCACTATGTTGAAATACCAAGACCACTTGGAGGATCTACAAATGAAACTCAATGTCCCTGACTGCGAGAAGGTTACGTACCTACCCGCAGCAAAGAAACATTCTATACGCAGAATCCTACACGCATAAGGCTGTACGCGCAAGGTTACACGCACAAAACACAGTATTCTTCAGAATAAAGGGGATTATTCCCGCCCAAAAGAAAACAGTAACGTGTTTCAGAAAATTCCTACTTTTTACTGTGCACTGGCAAAAGCACACTGTGGCATGAACAGTCAACTATCAGCCACCCTACTCTCACCAACCACAGACCTGCATGTCCTGCGAAAATCAGAATCTTTTACCTACTTCTCCACTTTTGAATAAATAATAATACTTTCCATACTTTATCATCATCACACCTAGATATGAAAAGATTACAATCCCCTAAATCAAGGGATTGTGTTCCATTGAGTTTGCCTATAAATATGTAACCTAAAATTATCACTCAACACACTTCAAACTTCTCTCTTAAAACTGCAAATCTGCTCTAAATCATCTCCCAAGCATCTATTTGATTTTCAATTCCGTTCCTGTTAATAGGTAAGCCGAGATTTTAACCTTGAGATCTACTTTCCAACCCTTATATCTTGATCTTAATATAGATTTCTTGTTATTTAATCGTATTCTAGACCTTCGATTCCGAGGCCAACACCAAGAAAACCCGAATCTCGATTAATCCCTTAACAAGAACCACAGGTGAGTCTCACAGCCCCCATTTCACTATTTTCACTGTTTTTAACCTGTTTTCGGGGCGAGGGACACGTGTTTAAATTACATTTTTATCATGGTATACTTACAAGCTATGCAAGCGATTATGTGGTTAAATTATATTTCATGATGAGCAATGCGAACGGTTATCTAAGGTTTTTGATGTATGTGCGCTAGAACTCGAGTAAGTGATCACTTTACCATTGGAACTCTAAGGGTAGGGACTGCTGGTTTGATCCGCCCACTCGTAGGGGTCGCACCTCTTACACAGACGAGTGCCTAGTATGGTCATGGGGCAGTACTATGGGTTTGAGCCCGCTCGTAGAGGTCGCCCCTCTTACGCAGACGAGCGCCTTGTTTTCCGGCACAACGTCCGCGCGTAACCCGCGGGACGGTATTACAGTATTATTCGCTCGTAGTGGCAGCGCCACTTACACAGACGAGCACAGTTCCCAGAAATGTCCGCGCGTAAACCGCGGGACGGTATTACATTATTTTAGCTCGTAGTGGCAGCGCCACTTACACAGACGAGCACAGTTCCCAGAAATGTTCGCGCGTAACCCGCGGAACGATTTTATCAGACTATGTGATAGATCTATGTTTTACCAAGCATGTGTTTAATAATGCTATCGGAATTATGTTTCAGAATGATTTGTATCAAGATTATGATGCAATACGATTTATCAAGTTACTAAAACTTGTGAACTCACTCAGTTTATACTGATTCAAATATTTTTACGTGTCTTTCAGGAGATAACTAGGTAGCGCGTGGAGTCACACTTAGAGCACCTCACGCTGAACATCTAAAATAGCTTTTTGGAAGATTTTAGTTCTATCCCTTCGATGCGCGTGGTTGTTCCCGCCGCGCATGGGGATATGGCGTGGAAATCTTCAACAGTTTTTATACTTGGATGTTTTTATAATTTTTAAACAATGTAATGTATTTGTATTAAACTCTTCATGCGCAATGAAAATCTTTGAATGTTTGCAATGGCCCGTGCTTAATTATCAATCCCCACTCGCGCGCGCCCGGCTGTTTCCGCCGCTCAGGGCCGGGTGTGACAGATTGGTATCAGAGCACTGGTTATAGCGAACTAGGAAAAGAAGTTTTAACCTAGACTATAACCGTTGGGGAATCACATGAAATACTTTTCAAAGAATATTTTCAAAAGAAACTATACACACACTTAGGAACACGGGTCACACAGTATCTAGTAAATAATGATAACATTATGTGCTCAGAGTACATGCGCTAAGTTTGATATATTTCCATTCTCTTTTAAAGCGAGAATGCCTCCAACTAAAGCCAAGGGAATTACCATGACACCTGAGGAACTCGCGGAAATAATCGCGCAGGCGATTGCGACACCTGAGGCCAGCAAGGCCGAATCTAGTCAGGGTCGTCAGAATGAGACCCCAGAACCCGAATCAGGAGCCTTGGACAAAGGATGCTCCTATAAGACATTCATGGCCTGTAAGCCTTGGCCATTCAAGGGAACCGAAGGGGCCATTGGGCTCTACAACTGGATTGACAAGATGGAGACAGTTCTCTCCATTAGCAGATGTAGTGAGAACCAGAAGGTCCTTTACGCGACCTGCATGTTCCAAGAAGCAGCTTCGTCTTGGTGGAAGCTTCAAACGAAAACCTTGGGGCGAGAAGTTGCTCTCCACAAGACCTGGGAGGAACTGAAGGAGATGATGATGAGAAAGTTCTGCTCTCGCGCAGAGATTCAGAGTCTGCAACAAGAATTCTGGAACCACACCATGGTAGGAACGGATATCGACGCCTACAACAACCGGTTCAACGAGCTTTGTCAGTTGGTGCCAGATATGGCAAACACAGAGGAAAAGAAGGTCGAGAGGTATATCTTTGGGTTGCCTCCTGTTGTTAGGGTTCCGCTCAACGCCGCAGCGCCTCCAACCTTCGATGAGGCGGTTGCGCGGGCCATCACCCTTACAAGGGATACGGTCCGTGCGGGTATGTTGACTACGCGCGGAAGCGAGCAGCGAACCTCTGACTCCAAAAGGAAATGGAACTCTCACCACCGAGGGTCCGACTCCAAGCAGCCACCGTTCAAGAAGCAGGAAAGCGCAAGGGTTTACGCGATTCAGGCCGCGGAGCCACCACGAAAAGGATACAGTGGCCCTTACCCATGGTGCAACAAATGCAAGTACCACCACGAAGGTGAATGCGCGAACGTCACGTGCGCCAAATGTGGCAGACCAGGACACAAGACGATGAATTGCCGTGCTAAAGAAGCTGGAGCCAATGACAACTGCTACGCATGCGGGAAGCCAGGGCATTTTAGTCGGGATTGCCCGCAAAAGGGAAACCAAGCTCGCGGGAGAGCTTTTGTGATCGGCGCAGGCGAAGCAAAAGAAGAGCCGAATGTGGTAACCGGTACGTTTTTACTTAACGGCCATTTTGCATCTGTCTTATTTGATACTGGCGCTGATCTAAGTTTTATATCTGCTGAGTTTAAAAACTCCTTAGGTCTAGCAACCAGTAGGCTAGACATACCTTATACTATAGAACTGGCCAATGGTAGGCAGTTGTGCGCGAGCGAAAGGGCTGAGCAATGTGTTTTATTCATGGGAGGTCACGAGTTCAATATTAACTTGTTGCCTATAGATTTGGGAAGTTTTGACATTGTGGTAGGTATGGATTGGTTAGTCGAGAATCTCGCAGAGGTTATTTGTCATGAGAAACAGGTTCGGATCCCACTGTTGAACGGAGAAACCTTGGTAATTCAAGGGGAAAGAATGGGAGTTGCGACGAAACTGATTTCGTGCCTAAAGGCGCGTAAGTGCCTAAGGAAAGGGTGCTACGCCTTCCTGGCACATGTAGTAGAGAAGAAAGGAGATGAGCGAAGAATTGAAGACTTACCAGTAGTGCGCGAATTTCCAGAAGTTTTTCCTGAAGATTTCCCCGGATTACCGCCGCCGCGACAAGTCGAATTTCGCATTGATTTAGTCCCAGGAGCTGCGCCAGTAGCTCGAGCGCCTTATCGATTAGCTCCATCTGAGATGCAAGAACTATCCAATCAGTTACAGGAACTATTGGATAAGGGTTTCATTCGCCCAAGTTTCTCACCTTGGGGAGCTCCAGTACTGTTTGTAAAGAAGAAGGATGGTTCATTCCGGATGTGTATTGACTACAGGGAGCTGAACAAGCTGACAGTCAAAAATCGGTACCCTTTACCGAGGATTGACGACTTATTTGACCAGTTGCAGGGATCCAGTTATTATTCGAAGATAGATCTACGGTCAGGATACCACCAACTTAGGGTCCATGAGGAAGACGCGCCAAAGACAGCCTTCCGAACTAGATATGGCCATTATGAGTTCTTAGTGATGCCTTTCGGGCTAACTAATGCGCCGGCTATATTCATGGATCTGATGAACCGCGTGTGCAAACCATACTTGGACAAGTTTGTAATTGTGTTTATAGATGATATTTTGATTTACTCTCGGACCAAGGCCGAGCATGAGCAACACCTGAGATTGATTTTGGAATTGTTAAGGAAAGAAAAGTTGTATGCGAAGTTTTCCAAGTGCGAGTTTTGGCTTAGAGAAGTTCACTTTCTCGGTCACGTTGTAAACGAGAAAGGAATTCACGTTGATCCTTCCAAAGTCAAGGCCATCGAAAACTGGGAAGCGCCAAAAACCCCAACTGAGGTGAGGCAATTCCTAGGACTAGCTGGCTACTATCGACGCTTCATTAAGAACTTCTCCAAGATAGCTCTACCTCTGACCGCGCTAACTCAGAAAGACAGGATGTTTGTTTGGGGCGAAAACCAGGAAGCAGCGTTTCAAATGTTGAAGCAGAAGTTATGTAGTGCGCCAATTCTATCTCTGCCCGAGGGGACAGATGACATCGTCGTTTACTGCGACGCTTCACATCAAGGACTCGGATGTGTCCTTATGCAGCGAGACAAAGTCATAGCGTATGCCTCGCGCCAACTTAAGACCAATGAGAAGAACTACACAACGCATGATCTGGAACTTGGAGCGGTTGTCTTCGCGCTAAAGATTTGGCGCCATTACCTCTATGGTACAAAGTGTATAATCTTTACGGATCACAAGAGCCTTCAACATATATTTGATCAAAAGGATTTAAACATGAGGCAACGAAGATGGGTTGAATTGTTGAACGATTATGATTGTGAAATAAAGTACCACCCTGGAAAGGCGAATGTGGTAGCAGACGCGCTAAGTAGGAAGGAGCGAATAAAAACGCTACGAGTCAAGGCTCTAAGGTTGACCATTCACGCAGATCTCTCTACCCGCATCCGAGACGCTCAGCAAGAAGCCTTGAAACCAGAGTTTGTTAAAAACGAAGCCCTTGGGGGAATGATTAAGAATTTGGAGCTCAAAGAAAACGACACTCGATATTTTGCTAACCGCATTTGGGTCCCTCTCAAGGGAGGATTGCGCGAGCAGGTATTAAACGAAGCTCACAAGACGCGGTATTCCGTACATCCTGGCGCAGACAAGATGTACCAAGATGTTAAAATGTTGTATTGGTGGCCCAATCTTAAAGGCGCCATCGCGACGTATGTCAGTAAGTGCCTGACGTGTTCAAAAGTAAAGGCTGAATACCAGAAGCCGTCGGGATTACTTCAGCAGCCAGAAATTCCCATGTGGAAGTGGGAACAAATCTCTATGGACTTCATCACCAAACTGCCAAGGACACCTGGGGGTTATGACACAATATGGGTTATTGTGGATCGGCTAACTAAGTCAGCGCACTTCCTGCCAATCAAGGAAACCGACAAGATGGAAAAGTTAGCCCGACTGTATATTCGAGAAATAGTTTCAAAGCATGGAGTCCCAGTGTCCATCATTTCTGATAGAGATAGTCGGTTCACATCAAGGTTTTGGAGATCGTTACAAGGAGCTCTAGGTACTCGCCTTGATATGAGTACAGCTTATCATCCTCAAACGGATGGGCAAAGCGAGCGAACAATCCAGACATTGGAAGATATGCTGCGCGCGTGCGCAATCGATTTCGGTGGTAGCTGGGATACTCATCTCCCATTGGTTGAATTTTCTTACAACAACAGCTATCACACAAGTATTAAGGCTGCGCCGTTCGAAGCTTTGTATGGGCGCAAGTGTAGATCCCCACTGTGCTGGGCTGAAGTGGGTGACAAGCAAATGACTGGTCCAGAATTGATCCAAGAAACAACAGACAAGATTTTTCAGATAAGGGATCGCCTTAAGACAGCGCGCGACAAGCAGAAGAGCTACGCAGATGTGCGAAGGAAACCACTGGAGTTTCAAGTAGGGGATAAAGTATTTTTGAAAGTCTCTCCATGGAAAGGAGTCCCCCGTTTCGGCAAGCGAGGAAAGTTGAATCCGCGCTACATTGGACCATTTGAGATCCTGGAAAGGATCGGTCCGGTTGCTTATAAACTCCGTTTACCCGCCGAACTCAGTGGAGTTCATGATACGTTCCATGTGTCCAACCTCAAAAAGTGTTTATCTGACGAAACGTTAATTTTGCCGATGGAAGAGATTCACATCGACAAACAGCTGCACTTCGTAGAAGAACCTATAGCAGTGACCGATTGGAAAGAACAAAAGTTGCGCAGAAGCAGAATCAAGTTAGTAAAGGTTCAATGGAACTCGAGGCGTGGGCCTGAATTCACTTGGGAAAGAGAAGACCAGATGCGCATGAAATACCCACACCTCTTTCAGAACATGGCTTCTGCCAGCAACGTCTCCTAAATTTCGGGACGAAATTCGTTTAACGAGGGGAGAATGTGACAACCGGTAAATTCCCAAACCCTCAAGCTAAGTAATCAACCTAATAATTAGGTGATTGTAAATATTAAGCGCGTGCATTTGTTATGTGCGCCCTGCGCGAGCGCGCCATGTTAGTCAGCGCGTGCATTTGTTATGTGCGCCCTGCGCGAGCGCGCCATGTTAGTCAGCGCGTGCATTTGTTATGTGCGCCCTGCGCGAGCGCGCCATGTTAGTCAGCGCGTGCATTTGTTATGTGCGCCCTGCGCGAGCGCACCATGTTAAGAACCAGCGTGGGCATATGTTATATGCGCCATGCGCGAATGTTTTGGCTTTATGTTTTCATGTACCTTAACGTTATGATGTCTAATGGGTTGACCGTCACGCATGATGCTAAGGCGGGTGCACCCTAAATCGTTTATGCGCGTGCGGAAGGGAACTAACCTCCCCGCATGGCGGGAACATTGAGAGCTAGTTTGTCTGAAGCTCCAAGATGGAATTGACTTCAACATAACTGATCACTATGTTGAAATACCAAGACCACTTGGAGGATCTACAAATGAAACTCAATGTCCCTGACTGCGAGAAGGTTACGTACCTACCCGCAGCAAAGAAACATTCTATACGCAGAATCCTACACGCATAAGGCTGTACGCGCAAGGTTACACGCACAAAACACAGTATTCTTCAGAATAAAGGGGATTATTCCCGCCCAAAAGAAAACAGTAACGTGTTTCAGAAAATTCCTACTTTTTACTGTGCACTGGCAAAAGCACACTGTGGCATGAACAGTCAACTATCAGCCACCCTACTCTCACCAACCACAGACCTGCATGTCCTGCGAAAATCAGAATCTTTTACCTACTTCTCCACTTTTGAATAAATAATAATACTTTCCATACTTTATCATCATCACACCTAGATATGAAAAGATTACAATCCCCTAAATCAAGGGATTGTGTTCCATTGAGTTTGCCTATAAATATGTAACCTAAAATTATCACTCAACACACTTCAAACTTCTCTCTTAAAACTGCAAATCTGCTCTAAATCATCTCCCAAGCATCTATTTGATTTTCAATTCCGTTCCTGTTAATAGGTAAGCCGAGATTTTAACCTTGAGATCTACTTTTCAACCCTTATATCTTGATCTTAATATAGATTTCTTGTTATTTAATCGTATTCTAGACCTTCGATTCCGAGGCCAACACCAAGAAAACCCGAATCTCGATTAATCCCTTAACAAGAACCACAGGTGAGTCTCACAGCCCCCATTTCACTATTTTCACTGTTTTTAACCTGTTTTCGGGGCGAGGGACACGTGTTTAAATTACATTTTTATCATGGTATACTTACAAGCTATGCAAGCGATTATGTGGTTAAATTATATTTCATGATGAGCAATGCGAACGGTTATCTAAGGTTTTTGATGTATGTGCGCTAGAACTCGAGTAAGTGATCACTTTACCATTGGAACTCTAAGGGTAGGGACTGCTGGTTTGATCCGCCCACTCGTAGGGGTCGCACCTCTTACACAGACGAGTGCCTAGTATGGTCATGGGGCAGTACTATGGGTTTGAGCCCGCTCGTAGAGGTCGCCCCTCTTACGCAGACGAGCGCCTTGTTTTCCGGCACAACGTCCGCGCGTAACCCGCGGGACGGTATTACAGTATTATTCGCTCGTAGTGGCAGCGCCACTTACACAGACGAGCACAGTTCCCAGAAATGTCCGCGCGTAAACCGCGGGACGGTATTACATTATTTTAGCTCGTAGTGGCAGCGCCACTTACACAGACGAGCACAGTTCCCAGAAATGTTCGCGCGTAACCCGCGGAACGATTTTATCAGACTATGTGATAGATCTATGTTTTACCAAGCATGTGTTTAATAATGCTATCGGAATTATGTTTCAGAATGATTTGTATCAAGATTATGATGCAATACGATTTATCAAGTTACTAAAACTTGTGAACTCACTCAGTTTATACTGATTCAAATATTTTTACGTGTCTTTCAGGAGATAACTAGGTAGCGCGTGGAGTCACACTTAGAGCACCTCACGCTGAACATCTAAAATAGCTTTTTGGAAGATTTTAGTTCTATCCCTTCGATGCGCGTGGTTGTTCCCGCCGCGCATGGGGATATGGCGTGGAAATCTTCAACAGTTTTTATACTTGGATGTTTTTATAATTTTTAAACAATGTAATGTATTTGTATTAAACTCTTCATGCGCAATGAAAATCTTTGAATGTTTGCAATGGCCCGTGCTTAATTATCAATCCCCACTCGCGCGCGCCCGGCTGTTTCCGCCGCTCAGGGCCGGGTGTGACACGATATGTGTCTTTTTTTAGTTATAATCGTGTCTTTTGTTCATTTTCGTAATTGGGCCTTTTCGTCAATTTTTTTTATTTTTGTTTGAACGGGAATTATGGCGGAAACATTTTACATTTTTTATTTATAATTTGAGTTATGATTTTTTTAATTTATTTTTAAGAGGTTTTTTTTGTCACAAATAATTCTTATCCTTCTCATTTTAACTCCCTTTATGTTTTAACGTTACCCTTTTATCCTAACGTTACCAAGATTTTCGCTAAATGTCGTTTTCTTCAAATTATGAGAATTCAAAATTCGTAATTATCAAAACATGTATAATTTAAAAATAAATTTAGAACTTGTGACCTAGCGTCTCTAAAAAAACAAATAGGAAAATATTTAACACTAGCTATAAACATGATTATCGACCCGAACGTGGCTAAATGTGTCATATTTGTGTTGTAAATTCTCATCCTACTTAATAACATTTATTTTATAAGTTCAAACTTAAAAGAAAAGAAACAAATAACTATCATGTTTATAGCTTAAACCCAATTGTTTTATATTGATATGTATTTTTTGGTAAATTTATAATTTAAACTATTAATATGAAAAATAAATAAAATTTTAAATTAAAAAGTCATGTTTATGTTAATAACAAATAACCTACTAGTTTTTCATGCTATGTTTAAATTCGTGTTATATTTATAGATTCGTGTCAGATATACGAGTTAATATAATATAATATAATATTATATTTATAATATCCCGATATATTTAATAACTATCTGTGACCGTCCCCGTATTTAAAGTATCTACTGCCTACTCGTCGCATTCTTTGGTGTTGCGGTGTGCAGTGACGTGCCACTCATGTGACTCGAGGTTTGGAGATTGTTTGACATTATTGTATTTTTTTAATATATAAAAATCAAGACATTGAATCATTGATTGTATATTAAAATACATATTTTTTTCATTTAAATCTTTTTTACTACAATTTCTGTGTAGCTAATTTTTTTTATTTAAAATACTTGTATGGTGGTGATTTATTAATAAAGAATTAAAGATAAAGCATTTAAACACAATAATTTGGAAGAAGAAGTTGTTAAGTTCAAGTCTTACATACGACAAAGATTAAATTATAATTGAATATTATTTTACAAATAATGTTGCTTATGTAATTTTTAGCAAATAAAAACTGTTTTTAGTTTTATATAGTATTTTTTTAGTTTTGTAAATAGCATATAAACTTTATTATTATTACACTTTAGATTACAACTCATAAACTATACCTAACCTATTTAACTAAAACACCACGAGACCCATATGGCCGTCTCCATCTTATATTTTAACTTCAGTATATTACATGTTGTTACGTAGTCATTTAAATATTTATTATGTTACTCTTATTTTCTAAATTTTATTGACATTATATATTTATATACATCTTGATGGTTTTTTTATTACAAATTGATTTTACATTAAACACAATCCCATAAGTATATAACTAGCTATATCTCTAAACCCTTATATATATTTTTTCTCTCCTAAATCTACATTAGGTTGCATTTTTTATAATTTTTTTGGTATACCTTGGACTCAATTTTAAATATAAAAATTGTTTTCATCATGTTAAGCGGTTACTCACTTTCCAAAGCAAATGAAGTCACTAAGTGGTTGTATTAAATAAGTCATGTGTAAGTTGTCGAAGAGATGCCACGTATAGAAGAAATACGTATGATCCTCTATGTTACCTCCAAATATATACTCTTATATAATTAAATAAAATGATAATATGTCAATACTATATAAATCTGTAGAGTTTTAGTCCCATAAAATATTAAATAATATTCCTTCATTTGTATTGTTGTTAGTTTAATCGAAATTGCACCTTTTGCATCATGCAGCCTTATTTTAATTCATTGTTTTGCTGTTCAAAAAATAAAGAAATATTTATATTATGTAATTTCCCGATGTTTTAAGCGGTTATGCAAATGAAAAGTCACAAAATTGGCTGTATTGAAAAGCCATTTGAATAATTGTTGTCAGAGAGATGCCAAAAATAGATGAATACTTATGTAAGAGATACTCTTTGTCACTTCCAAATATATGCTTTTCTATAATTAGATAAAAGGATAATATATTGAGGATAATAATACGTATAGCACCAATGTAAGGCTTCTCTTCTCGAATATTCGTGTTGTAACAAGTTAATCTTCGTGTATTAGACCAAACGTAATGATACGCTTTAGAGGGGAAAAAGCTTCATAGTGTCCGGAACACCGCCTCAGGGCGCTATGGAGATCAAATATGTCTTGGACGTTTTGTTAAAAGCGCTGATGTGAGTTTGACTCGGGTCAACCAATCTTTCAGCCAATAATCAAGGTGGGGGGCGCTCCCAACCTCACCACTACACCTGGTCTTATATGTAGTCACATAAGACAAGCATGGATTTATAAATAATTTATTTGAAGAAATTCTGTAATGTCATTGGACTAGAATACGCAAATGTCGGTTTAATCCCGCTAGTTATATATTCCATTCGTCCCATTAAAATTGTTTTTTTTTTGAAAAACACAAAGTTCAATTTAGATTGAATAATTACTTTTTTTTTCCTTATAAAATGACAATAATATCATTGAAAATTGAGTCAATCAATATTGTTTATTAACGTTAGTTGTGTGTGTGTTTAATTGCAAACTTGAAAATTTGTTAATAAATTTTGAAAGTGGACATTTGCAATGGGATAAACAAAAAAAAATATGGACATTTTTAATGTGACGGGGGAAGTAATTAACTATTATTAAAGTTTTAAATGAGATGACATATTTTGATTGATTAATGGTGTGGCTTTAAAAGGGAGTGCCGCACCCACCCTAAGAAAATATGATCTTAACTATACGGGAGTATGTAACAAATATTTTTTTTGTAAGTAATAAACTATCATGTTATCAACTTATATTAACATTAGCAGCAAACAAAAAGTTAGTAAATATAGATTTACAAACATAATCATTAAAGGGTTATTTTGAACCTTTATTTTTTCAAATTCAGCAGTAAGTAATAAACTATCATGTTATCAACTTATATTAACATTAGCAGCAAACAAAAAGTTAGTAAATATAGATTTACAAACATAATCATTAAAGGGTTATTTTGAACCTTTATTTTTTCAAATTCAGCAGCAACCAGCTGCAAAATTTAATAAGCTTATAGGTGTTTTTTATAATTTATGGAATATATGCTAAAAGTGATAAATGAAAAGGAAACAAGAATATATTCAACAGAAAAAAGAACGAAATGAAATAAAGCAAATCCAGAAAAGCTGTTTGGTTTCTCATTCTCCGTCACAATAATAATGGTTATATAAGAAACTTAAAAATCTAAATCATAGTTAATATCCGTTATCTTGTATCGGTTAGGTTTACGCACTAATTCAAAAGCAATGTTGTAAAAGTAGGTCTACAAGGCCGAGTACTCTCCGAGAACTCGCTATAAGGTATGATGTCGAGGGGAGTTTCTTTAACTCCGCCTAGTTATAAAAATTGTTCAAAAGTGTTCAACATTATCCAGAATCACATCGAGTCGGTTAACTTGGGTCTATTTTCACTTAAAAATACAATATAATTCAAATTTCTATAATATTAAAGAACGAATATCATTTTTTTAATTAATGATTAATATTTTTTAGAATAATTTTGGTGTTTAAAAATATATTTCTCTTATTTATATTGATATTTACTTAGTTTGTTATAAATATTAGTAAACTTTTGATATTTGAAATATATATGTTACTCAAAAATTAATTTTCTGTATATTTATCATGTCCGAGTACTCTCTGAGTACTCCCTCCAAAGGATCGGCCGCCTAGGGACCGCCTAGCGACTTTTGCAACACTGTTCAAAAGTAGAGCGAACTAACTGGCGAATGGGTCAAATTCGATATCTTGTATTGGTTAGGTTTACGTACTTTTACAAATGTTTTAATGGTTGCTTTATATTTGGATTTGAACTTTTTGATGCAAGACTTATGTTTTCATTGTATATTTAAATATATATTTAGAGTTTAAGAACTATTATACATGTATAAACCTAACATTTGAAATCTCCCGGTCTAGGACGCTTAAGCTATTTGTCCGTTTGACTTGATTTTATATTGTTAGTCGAGAATCTAGCTTGCCAACACTAGTATTCCAATTGCTAAACACATATAACTTAACTGGGATGTGAGACTTCGGTCAATTTCATCATTCTTCAACTCTCAAAACCCTCGACACCCATTTCTACATAATCAAATTGATCGTCAAATCAGAGCTTAAAATTGTGATAAAGAGCATAACAATCTTCAATCATCAGTGGGGGACAATCGGTTGATATCATTGGTAATTCACATTTTGTCGATTTTAGCCAATAACAATATGTTACCATCAATCTCGATAATATGTAAGTTTCTTAATCTGATTCTTCGGTTAACTGTTGTTGAATCCACGGATTTGAAAGTTATGGATTGATTTTTCATCAAGCACATGTATGCCATTCACAGGGCGCAAATTAGATTGAATAGTTTTTCAACAACCTGTTAAAAAAGAAATGATTGTATCTAGTGAGGATTCGAACCTAAGTACTTGTATGTGATTGAGGAAGTTAAGTTTTAAGTATTCTACATTAGGAAAAAAAATCATAACCAATTGATCATATTTAATGCTATGTATTATACAAGAGTTACAAGAATACATCTAATCTCTAACAATAATATATTTGTTTTGAAGTTTTGATTGAAGGTAAAAAAACCAACGGTCAACAATTGGTGGTTTTCGGCATGGCTAAGATAAAGAAAGGATAAAGTCAAGAATACGAAATAAAGAGAATAACAATAAATAGAATGAGATTAAATAAAAAGGTGCGGAAATAGCAAGGCGTATTGACAAGACAAGTAGTTCATGAACTTTATGATATATAACTTTATAGTGAGTTGAGCTTAAACGAGTTTAAAATCAAGCTTATGTCTAAACTGAAATTCATAGTAATCGAGCATAACATGTGTTTTATATATTGAGCTTCATTAGACTTGTGATTTGTAAAAACGTATTATTTGTATAAATTTATAATTCTTAGTTGGTATATTAAATATTATTATATGAGTAATATATATTTTTGAACTAAATTCATCCCATCGAGATACACTTGTTTTTCGATCAGGGAAAAAACGTCACCTAAGGCCAACACACGTGAACACTCGCCCGAAGGCACGATAGTACGGTGAGATAAAACATGTTTAGTTCAAGGATCCAACTAGTGAAAACCACTTATTCGCCTAGTCTCTCATTATCAGAATGGTGTCTTTGAAACTAAATGATGTGTACAGGAATTAAACATGGGGCATATAAAACACCAAAATTGTTTCTTGTCACTCCACCACTAGCTAATTGATAATATATGAGTTATTTTAACATAGCATATAATAATATATTGTAATACTTATTAAAAAAATATTAGTTAACATAGCATATAAAAAAAGTTGTGTTGATTCTAGAGTTTCTGTGTTTGGATGAATAATACTGTTCAAATTGTAAAGGATGGAGTATTAGTTATTTTAAAATTATAAAATAATAGCAAATTTAAATTTGTTTCATAGTTAAATCTAATCGGAAATTGAACTAGTATTTTATTTATTTATTTAAATATTTTTAAGAAAAGGTTCTTTATTCACGTACGCCACACCACTTTCCGGACGTGAATCTAATATTTCAATTCATTTAAATCTCACCCAAACTAAACCGACACATTTCAATCCATTAATGTCAATATTGCCGTATTCAATAAATTTAATACCTTTTCTTATTGAATTAAAATCAAAGTGTGACAAATAATTTACTTAAAACTTGTTCATCGGTTAGCAATCTTTTTAATTCAAAAATGAATTTGGTGATTTTTCTTTGGAACTTATATAGTTACCAATTTTAATAACCTTTTTCGAAAAATTGATTTTCAACAACTACGGTTGGCTTAGAAAATTGACACGGGTCTATCACGTGAGACGTAAATTAAGTTTCTTAGGTCACCTTTAAGAATAGAGTGTCAATTGTGTTAAGTTGGAAGGTTATAATTATTCAACTCTAACATGACTCATATATTTTATTATTTCGGTCGTGTCAAGCCATTTAAAACTATATCGTGTTCCTTCCTTCTTCTAATTTTTACCTTTTGCATTTACATTTAATGTTTGTGAATACGAGAAACAACTAGTGAGCCTGTAACCATTTAAATAATTAATGAATCCAACTCAATAATTTTTTTGTAATTGATATGGCTTAATTAACAATTTTTGTTTCTTTATCTCTCATTTCAAATTGCAGACTTGGATTTATATATTTAGTTCCATGAGAAATGATCAAATAAGAAGTTTGGTTTTCCTAAGAAGAAGGGTATTTTAGTCTACTACCTTAATATCGAAACCCACTTAATTTAATTTCAAAAACCAACTTAATTAAAACACACTTAATTAAAACCCACTTAAAAACAAAGATTTAAACCGTAAAAATTCGTTTTTGGTTCGTTTAACTCCTTTCTTGGACCAAGATCCCTTGTATAACCCGTATACATCACTTGATCATGCAAGAATCGGTTTTCATCTTTGAAACCTCATTTTCTTGCAAACAAACTCAAGAAACGAAGATGAAAACGAATATAACTCGATCTTTACCTCGTTGTTCTTGCTACAAAACCCGGTTTTTAGTTCATGATCTTGAGAGAGAGTGAAGATTGTTGAATTGTTGGATGAAAAAAAAAGAAATGAAATGAATGGGGTTTACCCAATCCGATCGGAACTCTTAGGGGGGTGGGGTGGGACCCACCTCTCCATTCTAGGCCACATGTTTGGATTCCCGTAATCCGGATAATGTTTTGGATAATCTGGTTCAGTTCGTTTTTCGGTTAAATGTCTAATTCGGCTTAAAACGAGGCTAAAACGGTCGTTTTTCGGCTAAAAAATGAAATTTATATAAAACCGACTTAAGAACTTTAAAAACTTAAACCATGACTTTCATTAACTTAAAACATCATATTATTAATAATTGCGCATCTTTTTCGGCTTGATCGATCGTCTCTTGCTCGGTTTGGTATTAAAGGTTTCGTTTAATGTACCGACGTATCATTAAATCGAAATTCTTTTTCTGTGCCGTACTTTACTTATCCCGAAGCATTAATGCTTCGTAAAATCACTAAATATTATAGATATCGTCTATAATTGAATCCTCGATTCGTTCGGGTTTCAATAACTATCGATCGATTAATCGCATATTCAATGCGATGAATTATATATTTACGTACAATCAATACAGTGAACCATGTATTCTCGTATAATTACTATGGTAATTCATGTACCCGACATTAAATATGACGTAACTATTGTTTACCGGTTAGGGTATACCGGGTTTCGTCGGAATCGTTACAGCATATAACCCATAACAAATTTTATGTTCGCGTCCGCCAACTCTTTTCCATAACGATCGACGAAAAGTAAATCCAAGTAATGTTTTTTGTTCCTTGGGTCTAAAACCAACGCAAAGTATAACAATAACTTAATTTTTTGTATATTGCCATAATACTTTTAAAATTTTGCCTTCATTGCCATTGCAATCTTACATAGACTAGCAGTACCAATAGCTTCATCTAATATGCCACGAATGTTATAGATCTCTTCAATGCACGAGTTTGATGTTACATATTGTGTCCCTGAGACTCTCAAAGTAATATCATAAAATGGTTTCAAAAAATGGCATAAATCTTTACAACTTTGCCAATCTTCAGTTGTAAGTTCTCCGTAACCCGATTTTTCAAGTTCGATTCTAAAAACGGACTCCTCAATATCATATCTCTCAAAGGTTTTCTCATAAGCCTATGCAACTTCCAACATAAGGTAAGTGGAGTTCCATCTAGTTGCTACGTCTAAAACTAGGTGTTTCGTTGTATCGGCATTAACAATCTTAGCCATTAAGCATACTTTTTGTCAGTTGGTGAAGGACATATATAATATTATAAAACTATGTATTTAACCACCCATATTAAAAGAAACACATCGTCAACATCAAAGACTCCACCGGAAAACTGAAAACACCGTCGGAAAATGCAAAGCCACCTCCGGTACATACTAGAACGTGATTTTTAACGTTCCCAAACGGCGATATCGTTCAAATATAATCAACTATTTCAATTTAACAATGATCGAGCATACCTTTTTGCAAACTCTTTGATTGAAACTTTGAAGTTGTATTGCCTAATGAAGAAGCAGAGTGTGCCGTATGCGTATGTTATTATTCTCCTTTGAATTGTATTGTAGGTATAAATGTATAACAGGTAAGGATTCATACCTAGAAAATCTCGGTATTTTAAATCGCTACTTTCTCGGGTTTATCGGGTTGACCCGAATTGAAGAAATCCTATCCAAAAACCGACCTGAACTATTGCAATCGGGTTCGGGTTACGTGGTATCTCGGGTTCGGGTTATGCGGTTTGGATGTGTCTTCGGGTCGGGTCTATTCGGGTCGGGTTCGGTTCTCGGGTTCGGGTGAAAATTGACAGGCCTACCGATTGTACCATTTTTAAGCCAAATTAGATACAAGTAAAATACCGGTTTTTAAAACATTGCATCTTAACATATAAATACAATTATATTTTTAGTTATAAAAATATAATTACACCATTGATTATATGAAACCTAACCTTAGTCCTCAGAATTCTGAAAAATTATATTCTTGTATACAATATTCATGAAATCTAAAGTTGGATGCCAGATATGAAAGACTAATTGAGATAATATGGTTTTTGGAAATGAAAACTTTGAAAGGAAAGATGATGAGGGGTTTGGTAAGAATATCGTGAGTATAATTTGTGGAGGATTTTTAGGAGAAATTTTTAAAAACATGATTAAATGTATATATTTGTTACATTAATTATCTACACACAAAGACCAACATACCCTTTTTCTCTAAATTAGTAAATATTTCTTTTCTAGTTTATTACAAAAGTGTCATTATTAATATGGACCATTGATTACACATATCAATGGTCTAGATCTATTTCTCGCATATATATATATATAAAAGGTATTTTCAGTTGAAAAGAAATTGTTGAAACCTAATTTTAACTGAAAATAATTAACAACGGAGTTTATTTTCACTTTTGCCACTCTTAACAATGAACACCGTATTTATTTACTTGATCAATATATTATACTATACTCTTTGATATAGCGATGTGGTTCAAATGTAAGGGATGATATATTCACGGGCACGACTCATGACCTATTAATATAGTGGTGGCATTGTGTTTTGTCTTAAAAATGTGATGTTATGGGTTTAGTACAAGGTAAATATAGAATTTTGCTATTAAAGATAAAAATAGGTTTAAGATGGGAAGAAAATTACCAACAAATTATTCTCTTTTCTACTCCTTTTAAGAATGCTGATTTCAATTATTTAAATCAAATGTCAAGTCAAGGTTTGAATGAAAACCTTGACGTTTTATTACATATCCATTTTCTTCAACATGAAATCTCGTCACCTGCTATTGTTGAATTCAAGTAATGATATGGTCCTTTTTGACAGTTTACAAAAATAAATAATATAACGAAATAATCAATTCGGTTAAGATGAAGACCACAAACAGTTGAAAATTGCAAATATCTTTTTCATCATATTCAAACATGAAATCAAAGAAATAAACCAACTTCAATATATATAAAAATATTTTTCTCTAAGCGTGGTCCTTCCTCATTTGTTATACTATTAGTCTATTAAAGATAAGATATTAACATACAGGTATAATGTCACGACAGGTTTTATATATTTTCGAGAACTAAATTAATTTATTACAATTACTTTTAATATTGTCTTGCATGCCCAAGACAAACGAGATCTAGAGTCGGTATTTATATCATTTATTATCACCCATTATTTGATCATGGCTTGTTATGCTATATGTTGTTTAAGACACCTAAGACACATGATAATTGTCATTAGTTGGCATTTAATTATTTTTTCTCTTGCATAAGTTCATCTCATAGTAATTGTTTACAAGCATTTAAGATTTATTGGGTAAATAGTGATGGAGATTTTTAAGATCGACAATTAGTATATGGTAAAAGTAATATGCGTGATACACAATAATACAAGATCATGGGAATCACTCCCAAGGCAAGTTTATCAGGTTTTAGAACAATATACATAAAATTGAGACTTATTGGCAAATCAAATATATGTATACCTCTATAGAGGGAATGAAATTAAATTTTTGCTTGACGTGTGGAGGGATCAAATACCACTGTGCAAACGATTTCCGTTACTATTTCTTAAGGAAATCTCCAAAGCTTATGCGGTGGGAAGTCTTTAATCCAAATGAGCCAACATTGTCGTATGAGATTAGCAATGTAGAAAGGTTCATAGCGAACCCAAAGAAATACATAAGCTGGATTAGTGCCTAAACCTTTTAAAACATATTACAATCTTTTGAAACCCGAGATAACCAATGGTGGTGGCGAGTTTACTATAGAATCATTTTGAAAGAAGATAGACCAAGTTTCTGATAGCATTGAAGCAAGTGGATTCAAATTAAGGTTGTTAGAGCATTCTCATATCCAACATCTCATATAATGTGAGGGGGTGTTTTTATAATTTAGAGAGTGATTTAGGGTGTTGTGAGTGAAGAGTTTTTATATTTTAGAAAATGTAGTGATTTTCCTGTATATTTGAAAAGCTACTGTTCACCCCTATATATTTTTTAATATAATTTGAAAGTGGTTGTGAATGAAGGAAAAAGAAATGATAATGATAAATGTATAAAAAAATATTATTTAATTGAAAAAGAAAGAAAAATATAGTATGTTTTAATGTAATTTTAGATTTAAGGATATGAGGTTGAATGAGAATGCTCTTAGGGGAGCTGAAATGGAGAGACCCACACTAGCATTCAAATTTTGAGAGAAATTATAGAGATCGAAAATACCAAAACGACTCCAACTATCCCGATCTGTAATTCTGTCTTTAACTTTCACACAAAACATTTTATTTTTTCTACACACAACTCATAAATTACAAAACTCACATAAATATAAAAAAAAACATACTAAGAATGCTCTTATAGTCTTTAATACTTTGGCCCATAATCCTCCCAAATGTTTATTATACATTATTTTTTCCCATGGCACACACCTTATATTTCTACCCTGATCCTGATTAACGTCCCCCCTAGATGAATTTCCTCCAAACTCCTTCGAGTGTGTTGATGACATAATATATCTACCCGTATTAACTACCCCTAAACTCAAAATTTATTTTTGGAACAACCAACTAAGTAACGTTGGAACTTCGTACGCGGCCCACGTTGGCTAAAGGTCGCTCGAGCCGGCCACTAGTCCAGACGGACAGAGCCCATAGCGGTCTACCTATTGAGGGATTCCCCGGATAAAACCCGACCTCCACGCCCGCCAAACGGCACGACTGCGAGGAGCCGGTAATACCGGGTGAGATCAGGACTCGAACCCTGGCAAGTCAGGGTCATCCCTCATATCTCCCATATAAATTGGTGATAATAAGATTTGAACCCATACCTCTCACTAGTAAAGTGAGTGTTCTACCATTGAGCCACATCAAATTTCCTAAACTCAAAATACATTATTTTAATTTTACTGTATAAACTCAAAATACATTGGGCAATGTTGCTAAACACAAGAGAGCTTGTTTGGTGAATCAACACGTGTTTATCCCCTTCGCCTTTGACACTTTTGGTTTCTTAGCTCCGGATGCCGTGAACCTTTTGAATAGGGTTCAAAAAGTTTTGCAAAGTTTTGCAAAGTTTTGCATAGCTTGTTGCCCGATTACCTGCCACCTCATTGTAAATCGTTTGGATGCTTTTATGATATTAAAAAGACATTCAGTATCTGTATACTACACCGAACCTTACATTTAAAGATTTAAAGCACATACCGGAAGGAAAACACGATACGTTTAACCAAATAATATTTTATATGAATATTGAATTGATTATTATTAATTTTTAAAATTACAAATTTTGTCCTTTTGAATTACATAGATTATGGAATGGGTTTTTTTTTTTTCAAAAATAGTTTCACTATTTGTCCTTTATTTGGATGTTTGTCATGGTTTTTGTCCTTTAAGTTAACCCCCGTTAACTTATCCCGTTAAACAGACCCATGTGCATAAAACTTGATGGGTATAATTGTCTTTTCCCTGCCCTTCTCTTTCATCCTCACTTGTTAACTTGAGATCTTTCTCTCCCTTAAGCCCTCTCCCTCTCTCTCACCTACCACAAACCCACCAACACACCCACACCACAACACCATCGTCACCACCATACCACCATCACCATCGACACTCACCGTCACCGTTACCATCAACCCTCACCACCAGTGTCACACTCCTGTTAGATCTGCCACACTCCGTAGTTTAACTGAAAATAATTAACAACGGAGTTTATTTTCACTTTTGCCACTTTTAACAATGAACACCGTATTTATTTACTTGATCAATATATTATACTATACTCTTTGATATAGCGATGTGGTTCAAATGTAAGGGATGATATATTCACGGGCACGACTCATGACCTATTAATATAGTGGCATTGTGTTTTGTCTTGAAAATGTGATGTTATGGGTTTAGTACAAGGTAAATATAGAATTTTGCTATTAAAGATAAAAATAGGTTTAAGATGGGAAGAAAATTACCAACAAATTATTCTCTTTTCTACTCCTTTTAAGAATGCTGATTTCAATTATTTAAATCAAATGTCAAGTCAAGGTTTGAATGAAAACCTTGACGTTTTTTTACATATCCATTTTTCTTCAACATGAAATCTCGTCACCTGCTATTGTTGAATTCAAGTAATGATATGGTCCTTTTTGACAGTTTACATAAATAAATAATATAACGAAATAATCAATTCGGTTAAGATGAAGACCACAAACAGTTGAAAATTGCAAATATCTTTTTCATCATATTCAAACATGAAATCAAAGAAATAAACCAACTTCAATATATATAAAAATATTTTTCTATAGGCGTGGTCCTTCCTCATTTGTTATACTATTAGTCTATTAAAGATAAGATATTAACATACAGGTATAATGTCACGACAGGTTTTATATATTTTTGAGAACTAAATTAATTTATTACAATTACTTTTAATATTGTCTTGCATGCCCAAGACAAACGAGATCTAGAGTCGGTATTTATATCATTTATTATCACCCATTATTTGATCATGGCTTGTTATGCTATATGTTGTTTAAGACACCTAAGACACATGATAATTGTCATTAGTTGGCATTTAATTATTTTTTCTCTTGCATAAGTTCATCTCATAGTAATTGTTTACAAGCATTTAAGATTTATTGGCTAAATAGTGATGGAGATTTTTAAGATCGACAATTAGTATATGGTAAAAGTAATATGCGTGATACACAATAATACAAGATCATGGGAATCACTCCCAAGGCAAGTTTATCAGGTTTTAGAACAATATACATAAAATTGAGACTTATTGGCAAATCAAATATATGTATACCTCTATAGAGGGAATGAAATTAAATTTTTGCTTGACGTGTGGAGGGATCAAATACCACTGTGCAAACGATTTCCGTTACTATTTCTTAAGGAAATCTCCAAAGCTTATGCGGTGGGAAGTCTTTAATCCAAATGAGCCAACATTGTCGTATGAGATTAGCAATGTAGAAAGGTTCATAGCGAACCCAAAGAAATACATAAGCTGGATTAGTGCCTAAACCTTTTAAAACATATTACAATCTTTTGAAACCCGAGATAACCAATGGTGGTGGCGAGTTTACTATAGAATCATTTTGAAAGAAGATAGACCAAGTTTCTGATAGCATTGAAGCAAGTGGATTCAAATTAAGGTTGTTAGAGCATTCTCATATCCAACATCTCATATAATGTGAGGGGGTGTTTTTATAATTTAGAGAGTGATTTAGGGTGTTGTGAGTGAAGAGTTTTTATATTTTAGAAAATGTAGTGATTTTTCTGTATATTTGAAAAGCTACTGTTCACCCCTATATATTTTTTAATATAATTTGAAAGTGGTTGTGAATGAAGGAAAAAGAAATGATAATGATAAATGTATAAAAAATATTATTTAATTGAAAAAGAAAGAAAAATATAGTATGTTTTAGTGTAATTTTAGATTTAAGGATATGAGGTTGAATGAGAATGCTCTTAGGGGAGCTGAAATGGAGAGACCCACACTAACATTCAAATTTTGAGAGAAATTATAGAGATCGAAAATACCAAAACGACTCTAACTATCCCGATCTGTAATTCTGTCTTTAACTTTCACACAAAACATTTTATTTTTTCTACACACAACTCATAAATTACAAAACTCACATAAATATAAAAAAAACATACTAAGAATGCTCTTATAGTCTTTAATACTTTGGCCCATAATCCTCCCAAATGTTTATTATACATTATTTTTTCCCATGGCACACACCTTATATTTCTACCCTGATTAACGTCCCCCCTAGATGAATTTCCTCCTAACTCCTTCGAGTGTGTTGATGACATAATATATCTACCCGTATTAACTACCCCTAAACTCAAAATTTATTTTTGGAACAACCAACTAAGTAACGTTGGAACTTCGTACGCGGCCCACGTTGGCTAAAGGTCGCTCGAGCCGGCCACTAGTCCAGACGGACGGAGCCCATAGCGGTCTACCTATTGAGGGATTCCCCGGATAAAACCCGACCTCCACGCCCGCCAAACGGCACGACTGCGAGGAGCCGGTAATACCGGGTGAGATCAGGACTCGAACCCTGGCAAGTCAGGGTCATCCCTCATATCTCCCATATAAATTGGTGATAATAAGATTTGAACCCATACCTCTCACTAGTAAAGTGAGTGTTCTACCATTGAGCCACATCAAATTTCCTAAACTCAAAATACATTATTTTAATTTTACTGTATAAACTCAAAATACATTGGGCAAGGTTGCTAAACACGAGAGAGCTTGTTTGGTGAATCAACACGTGTTTATCCCCTTCGCCTTTGACACTTTTGGTTTCTTAGCTCCGGATGCCGTGAACCTTTTGAATAGGGTTCAAAAAGTTTTGCAAAGTTTTGCATAGTAAAGTTTTGCATAGCTTGTTGCCCGATTACCTGTCACCTCATTGTAAATCGTTTGGATGTTTTTATGATATTAAAAAGACATTCAGTATCTGTATACTACACCGAACCTTACATTTAAAGATTTAAAGCACATACCGGAAGGAAAACACGATACGTTTAACCAAATAATATTTTATATGAATATTGAATTGATTATTATTAATTTTTAAAATTACAAATTTTGTCCTTTTGAATTACATAGATTATGGAATGGGTTTTTTTTTTTTCAAAAATAGTTTCACTATTTGTCCTTTATTTGGATGTTTGTCATGGTTTTTGTCCTTTAAGTTAACCCCCGTTAACTTATCCCGTTAAACAGACCCATGTGCATAAAACTTGATGGGTATAATTGTCTTTTCCCTGCCCTTCTCTTTCATCCTCACTTGTTAACTTGAGATCTTTCTCTCCCTTAAGCCCTCTCCCTCTCTCTCTCCTACCACAAACCCACCAACACACCCACACCACAACACCATCGTCACCACCATACCACCATCACCAACGACACTCACCGTCACCGTTACCATCAACCCTCACCACCAGTGTCACACTCCTGTTAGATCTGCCACACTCCGTCATCGTTATGGCTTCCACTGCCGACGGTTCCTTCCAGATCTGCCGACGGCTCCTTCCAGAACTGCCATAAACCCTCAGATTTGCCGACGGCTCACCGTCCCTAACCACCACACTCGACTAGATTCGTGGAGGTGGTGGTGGTTGATGACCCAATTTTTCTTCACTCGGTGTGTGGCAGTGATAAAGTGATTGTTGATGTGGGTGTGGTGTGTATGAAAGAGACAAAGTAGAGAGAGAAATGGTGGACTTAGTGGTGATAATGAAGATCCTTTTGTAGGTCGGATTTTGTGGATAGAAGTGGTGGCGTTGATAGGCGGCGATGGTTGTGGTCACGGGTTGCGGAGGTGGTGTGGTGATGGTAGAGTTTGATGTTGGTGATATTTGGAGAAGATGAAAGTGAGAAAATTTGAGAGAGAGAGAGAGAGTAGTTTTAATCTTTAATGTAGAAGGGACAGGGGGAAGGACGATTATGCCCATCATGTTTTATGCACATGGAGCTGTTTAACGGGATAAGTTAACGGGTGTTAGTTTAAAGGACAAAAATCATGACAAAAATACATATAAAGGATAAAGAGTGAAACTATTTTTAATAAAGGACCCATTCCATAATTTATGTAATTTAAAAGAACAAAATTTATAATTTTTTCTTATTAATTATTAAAGAAATAATAAAAGCAGCTTGATACATGCGTGATGGCCGAAGTATCTACCCCCACACGCCATTGTCTTTCGTGCCCATCAATTAAAAACATATATAATTAATAAAAAATTAAATTTCCTTCATCCTATAAAAACCGTCCCGTCCCTTTGCCACTTCACAAACACCCTTTGTCTCCCACCATTATTATTATTTCCATATTCCCAAAATACCCTTCACCCTTTGCACCATGCAAACACCGACTTCCAATAAACGAGTCCGTTCCGACTCGGACGAGTTAGCAGTTGACTCAGTTGAAGCCAAAAGAATACTCCTTGACATTCTAGATGACTCGGAGGTATCCACCCCGAGTCAAGACCTCGACTCGTTCATGAAAAGCTTCCAAGATGAGATTACTCCGGTACTTGAGTCAACCGAGTCGACTCAGTTAACCGAGTTGACCGAGTTGGCTGAGTCACGAGTTGAGCTTGGGTTTCTGTTGGAGGCTTCAGATGACGAACTGGGTCTGCCACCGAGTGATGCGAACTCAGTGAGTTCATTAGTTGAGAAGACAACCGAGTTGGGTGACTCGGCTGGGCTCAGTGAGTTATGGGGGTTAGATGACCAGATTTCAAGCTATGGGTCTTTTGAGTATGAGTTTGGTTATGGGGATGTGAATGTTAGTAGTGGTTATAGTAACGGTGAATACGTGGCGTTAGATGGACTGTTTGATCATACGGATCTTGGGTTTGGGTCGTCGGAGCTGACGTGGCAGCCGGAGACTTTGCCGGCACAGTGACGGATGGGGATGTTTTAGTTATAACTCCGTTAGATTATTGTAACGTTCTTTTATTTGTTTTTAGTTATAAACTGAAATGCATGTTGGAAAATATATATATACATGTTCTGAAAAATATATTCTCGCTAATTAATATACTTTCGATGATAAAAATATTGAAAATTAAATCTTAACATAAATGACTAAATGAATATTAATAATGTTAGGGGCCGTTTGGTTCGTTCAGATCTTAATGATCTAGATATGAAAAACTTTTGTCTTATTCTACAACATATCTGAGTTTGAATGATTCAGGTGTTTTTCTGTCTGAAATTAAACAGTCTAAAATCTGAATGAATAAGTTATTTCCATCTGAATGGTTCCTTTCAAATGTAAACAAACAACCCCTTAGTATTAATAATTTTTTTTATATACTCGGCAAAAGATGACGCTTACATCGATACAAAAGGCAAGTAGAACCCCAAACGTTTTTTTTTTCTCGCCTGCTTCCCTTATAATTATATTATTATATACATGTGTGTGTGAGAGAGATATATATGTATATATATGGGGCTACAACACCATCACACCTCAAAAACAAAACCCATTCTTTGCTGATTGGAGACCACATGGCGCCAAGCTCCCCAATTTATAGTCCCTCCGCTAAACATAGCGTAAGGTGGTTCCTTACTGAGGAGCTTTAAAGCTCCTCCATGTCATCATCACATAAGAAATGAGGCTTCGAAGCCATTATTCATAACGTCCTGCTATGGTTTAAAGCCTCTTACCACCCCAATATATATATATATATATATATATATATATATATATATATATATATATATATATATTTGTATGTGTTTGTATGAGAGGGAGAGAGAGAGAAAAAGGAGGGCCCACAAATATACCACAAAGGCGCATGTCGTTCCAAAGCACCCCCCCTCACCGCCCCTTAAACCTTGCCCATTGGCGGTGTTCCACGCCCAAGGCAACCCACTTTCGCGCCCATAGCGTAGAGTGTAATGGCAAGCATATCAGACCTTATTAATTATTTACATACATACATAACTTAGAATTAAAACCTAAAAGCCATACAAACATAAGTTGATTTAAACGACCTAGCAATGTACATGTACCGAACGAATAAGTGTTAACTATTCTATGTGAAACATAAAGATAATGAAAAGAAAGGCCAACGTTGGGTGCACCAAACGTATTGATGTTATGTTTGGCATAGTTTCCTCAATTGCCAAATGAAAGTTATTTTTTTCTTTTTCCTTTTTTCTAATGTTTTCAAATTAAAGCTACTCCGTATTACTTAAGGTATGAGGATAGAGAATGAGATTGATCGAGTCGTTATTCAAATTCCATAAAAAGGATACCAAATATCTTGTTCCCTAATTATAACTTTTGTATAAATTTATATTTCTAGGCCAAATAGAGAAAGTGTTCTATAAGTATATGATTACTTTAACTTTTATTAAAACAAATTCGGACTTTAAGAATTAAGAGCATATATTATACACACATGCTGTCGTGCAATTTCTTTTTGAACAACATACTCATACAATTAGGTTTTAGACATCAACAAGAAACCATGTTGTACATATAATAATACATTTTACATAATTATATTTCTTACAAGTATCGTGCTGTGTGATAGAGCGTATGACTCGCATTCCTTCGTCATTAGCCCTTCGTGAAGAAAGTTAAAACTTATCATCGATAAACTTAAACAATGCATAAAACGTCATACGATGATCATCTTCATCAACAATATTGGTCACAAGTGAGCACCCTCTTTTGAGTGCTCCAACGAGACTGATAACTTTTTCTTTATAGTTATTAAAGAAAATGTTGAAAATTTTGAACAAATCCATGCTACAAGTTTAGATCAATATGATGATTGGAATACCCAAACGTACCATAAATTACAAAAAAGGCAAAACAGAGATCAATATTGAAATTTAAACTTACACTTTGTCTTCCTAAAAACACAATAAGTTATTATATATATTCTTGATATTTTATTTGTGTGGTGTATATGAAAAACAAGAAAGAAAAGAGAGTTGATGTTTATTTCACCAAAGATTATTGAGACAAATTGGGGTGAATATTTGGTGGATGTATGATTATAATTAGAACCTAGAAGAAGTTTCTTTATTATTGTTGGGAAAGTCATGTTCATTTACAAGGAAAAAGGGTCAACCAATTACATCTACTTATTGCATTACTTATTTGAAATAATGGTCACTATCAATTCATACAGCAAGGGGAAATATGTAAAAAAATTTTATTATTTTATTTGTTGTTTTTCTGGGAAAAATATGTGTTTTATCATCTATACAATGTGACAAATTATCTAAATTATGGCCTGACTTTTATGTTATTATATCTCATGGAAAATATTTATATGATTAAAATAAACAAACTACTAAATTTCACATGATTCAGTTAAACATATATAAATTTTGATCAAAAAAGTTTGTATTCACCTTTTCTTATTTTCAAACATATGTAAATATAACTTCATTAAATAGGTTTTACCAAAAAAGTAGTTTAATTTCACAAGTTTTGAAAAATCAATAATCACAAAAGGTGAAAAGTAAATGTTTACATCTTTGCCTAATAAAAGAATATTTGAATTTTCATATTATAGTTTAAGAAAATTATATTCTTATTGAGCAAATAATAACTTTTAATTGAACCCGCATATATCAAGAGTTAATTACATAAACGGTCCTTGTTATTTGTCCAAAGTAGCAGCTTTGAGGTCTAACTTCAAAAAGTAGCAAGTTTAAGATTTGTGGTTACGAATTTTGTGCAAGGCCAAGGCACATGGGTTCTTTTCTAATAAAGAAAAACTTTTTCTAGCAACTCTTACAAAACTAAAACCACGTATCGTAAAATTGTTATTTCTTAAACTTAATTATGCCCAAAACTTCAAACTTGTTACTTTTGACAAACCACATGAACACCACATGAATCAATTACGTAATGAACTCTTAGTAGCATTTCATCGTTAAATTATTCTGAGAGGTGTGTTTTGATTACACATTTTTAAGTATGTTTAGGACACCTTTGATGTCTTTGACACAAATGAATATAATATAAGTCACGTTCAACTATCGAGGTTCATAGATTCAATTTACCACCCAAAACCCGTCAATTTAACACAACTAGGCGCGGACCTACCCTTACGGGATGAGGAGGGGGTTGGCTAGAAAAAAAATTTGTTATATATACAATCTAATTCGTGGTGGTCAATTTAAGTGATCAGATTTGTTTGTCATATCAAAATACATATGTTTAAAATTGTTAGATAATATAAAAACTTGTGGTGTGTATTGGGTCGTCGGCACCACTTTCCCAATTGTGAGTCATTGTTACCAACTTGTCAAATGTTTCTTTCATCAATGTTGAAAGTTTCTTGGAGTCTTCTAGAGTGTGTATTGGGTCGTCAACAACACCACTTGTAATTAGTCGTTGCTAGTTGCATTATTTGGTTATGAATTAGGAGATTCATTCATTACGTATCGTTTTCACGTACATAAAGAGAAATATCAAAAGACGTAGTGTTTACATTGGAAAAAAAATTGTAAATGGACAATAAGTTACAAGTTCATGTTGGATGGAAAACTAAGTCATTTAAAAATAGCATTCATAGATCGTGGGGTTATAATATTACTATTTATTACTAGTTGGACATGACTAGCATGTTTGAAATTGAGTTTGAAAAGTACTTATTAGCTTATTTGTGTTTTCAAAAAGCCAATAAGTTAAAATGTATTTGACAATTACAACTTTTTTTTATTTTAGCTTTTTGAAAGAGTTAAAAAAATATTTTTTCAAACGCCCCATATCCTGACTTTTCAAAATTATTTTTTGAAAAAATCAATAAACATTTTTCAAACTCAATCCCAAACATGCTCAGGTAGCTCCACACCATTCGGCGTTAGGAAACCAAAGTATAAAAACATATGGTATAAACATGTGATCCTTGTTAACACACTCTTACTCGTATTTGGTAATTTTGCATAAAGTGACTTTTAAAGAAACCTGATCCATTGTGATTACTACTTTCCAAACGCACAAGAGGGGAAACCCTAGTCAGATCGATACAACTCATGTTTCCTTAGTATGATCTGTCTATCCATCCAAAAACCAAAATGTTAGCCGGTTTGCTAGCGTTAACCTTTCATCCAACATAATAATCAAGAAATTCACAAGGAAAGAGAGAGTTGTTAATTGTACCCTAAATGTTACAAGCTTAATATTTTAATTTTCAATCGTTTAAGAGAAAAGAGAGCTAGAGTTAGTATACCATATTAACATATTTAGTATTTTAAGTAAACAAATTATCTTCTTTATAGTTCACAAATCCAACGTGTGTGTCCTACACAACACTCTTAACGTGGGATATCTACTCCACCTTTCTCCATGGTACCAACACAATCATATAGCTACCGATTCCGTTTTTTTTTATTAGTGCCACGCGATACTCGTGTTTAGTATACGGGTCTGCCCTAAACACACGGTATTTGAAATCGGTTTGATATTTTTTTATACGTTTTTTCATGTTGCCTATTTTATTCTTTCTGCGTTGAGGAGTAGAACCAAGCTGGATTTGGACTTGTTTTATATTATATTTAAATAAATAAGAGGCATGTTTAGTCTCTCAAATATAGTTTAGCTCTATATAAGAAGGTTGACCATGAGCCGGTTTGTTAAACGAGCTCTATGATCTTGATTCGATTAGAATCATGCTTTTATAACTATAGGAACAAATCTGTTTATGTCAAAACATCGAAAGGGTCTCGCTTTGAAATCCATGTTAAAGTGTTAAGCCCAAAGACCGGTTAATTTATATTCTCTGTTGTTGAAGTTGAATATAAATGCACAAACATGCATAAACGTGACAAAGTGGGTCTGTTTTTGTGAATTATGAAGTTAATAAACAATAATAGCCCATGCTTCAAGAATTGGCAGAGGCAAAATGTTCAACTTGTAAGACTCATTCAAGAGCACCATGCTCATTTATTCGGGGTCAGTATAAGAACCTGTTATCAAGAAATTTATAGAACTACGTCAATATCATGCTAACTAGTAGAGTCAGGTTACATAAGTGACCTTCAAAAGGGTTAAGAGACAAAAAACCACTTGAAAATGAAAATGCATTTGAACATGAGACCTCTCTTAGAGTGAATCAATCGCTTACCAGTGCGCATCCCGCTTGGCGGTTACATTATGTGTCCTTGATGCCGATGAGATTGTGTTCTTGATTCAAAGTGAAAACTACGGAACTTGTAATAAGTTATCTTTAATCTCAAATCAAGCGAGTCAAATAAAAAAATTAATCTAAAAATAAAACTTTACAAATGTAGTTGTGAGTCCCTAAAAAGGGTCTATTTTAGTAATATTTTTTTTGAAATATGTCCCGTATAGAACTATACATGGTCTATATGGGCGGGGTATAGCCCACGTATAGCCATATACGGGACGTATATGGGGTATCTGGTGTCTAAGAAACCTCAAATACAATCAACATATTATCTATGTACCAAAAGTAATTAAAAAATTAAACGTGACCTTGGTTTTGCTAGCAAGACGTTAATTCTGAATTCTGATAATTACATGCAATGTCAGTCAACTGGTCAAGTGGCCCAGCAACTTTTTGAATCCAACACCTGTCTCAAGATCCACATGCATAGGACCACCATCACTTGATTCACTATTCACTTCTACAGTCCGGTTATATACAAGGTCAACCGATCCCACTGTTTTAATGTAACTATATTACTGATTTTGACTATTTTTATACATTTGAGTGTGTTTTTTTAACCCATCAAAAGAGCAAATTTGTTTCGGAAAACAATAAGCCCAATAACTCTCCTATCCTATCAATTAATATCCATTTTATTAAATATAAAAAGCCCAAAATCTCTACTCACTAAGCCCACTTAAAAGCCCATGTTTTTCATTTAGACGACAAACACAAAGAGTGAAAGAGGCAGTGCATAACTACAAATAGTGGCACATATGTGAAGATGCTAGGGTTGTTCATGAGCCGAGCCGAGCCGAACCGATCGAAGGCTTGCTCGTTGCTTGGCTCGTTTACACCCGAACCAAACCGAACGGCTGGAATTCGAACCGAGCGAAAACCAAAACGAGCCAAAATCGAATCTAGCATTTTTTGATTGAACATCAAGAAATTTTGAGCATTATTTATTTCTTTTTCATTTAAAAATTTTCAATAAAAAACAAATTTGAAGGTTGTATATAATATATTTTTTAGAAATAAATTAGTGGTTTTTAGACAGACGTGTAATAGATTATAAATTTTTATTAAAAATAAGTTTGAAATGAGATATAATGATCATGTAAATAAACTTTTACTAGTAGGGGTGAGCAATAACCGATCGTTAACCGAAACCGAACCGAAAACCGACGAAACCAAACCGATATAACCGAAAACCGAATTAACCGAAATTAACTGAACCGAACCGAACTCTTCATTTTTTAATATTTTCAAGCCTTTTTTCCCTCTATTTCATGTATTATATTTATTAATAGTTTAATACTATCATTTTCATGCATTTATATCTCCATTTCATGTACTAATATCTGAATTTCATATATTTATACATTCATTTCATGTAGTTATGGATTCATTTCATGTATTTAAACATTCATTTCATTTATTTTTAAACAAAATTTTAGCTCAAATTTGATATTGGTTATTAACCAAAATTAACCGAACCGAACCGATAACCGATCGGTTAGGTTGGGTTATTGCTAATAACCGAACCGAACCGAACCGTGCACACCTCTAACTTTTAGTATTCTAAAAACTTGAAGCGAACAAATAAAACTATAAAATTGACAGAATATGAAAAATTTTAAAAGGTAAAAATAAATGTAAGCTTACATTTTTGTGTTTTGTCTATATATTTATATATTTAATTATATATAATATAAATAAAAAACATTCGAGCCAAACCGAACCGAGCAGACCTTTGCTCGTTGCTTGCCTCGTTTACAAACCGAACCGAGCAGAGCGGCTTGTTTTCAATCGAGCGAAAAACGAGCGAGCATTTTCCGAGCAATTTTCGAGCGAGCGGCGAGCGAGTTCGAGCGACGAGCGGTTTGGACGGCCCTAGAAGATGCTAACCTTAAGTTACATAAAAGAAAATTGAGGAACCACAAAATATGATGGCCTAAACGAGTCGCTTACTTGTCAAAGCCCATGAGTCGCCCTTGGGTAGAATGATATTTTATTATTTTTGAGTTCGATTCAAATAACGAATACAATAAACAACTTAGTATTAAGACTAAAAGGTTAAAAACGCCCTTACCATCGCGCCCCGCAAGCCAATGGTGCCTTATGTGGCTATCATAAACAAGGGTGTCAACATACAACACATAGTCTAACAAAATACCAGTGAGTTGTATTAACAAAGTTCCACTCAAGTTAAAATTTGTAAGACTGATCTATTCTATAGTATTGGAAAAGCCATTAAGTTAAAACTTTTAATCGGAGATAAATAGGGGCCACTAAAAGTTTTTGATCTAAAGTCTACACAAAAAAATTTGCCTCGAGCTTAAACTGGTACGGCGTTATAAACCGGTATTACGAATAATACCAACTGTTAAAATTACAAACCGTTTGCCCAACTTACCGGCCTTAGAGAAACAAAAGTCAGAAAGGGAATGATCGTGAGTGGTGACTAGTGACGGCTAAGAAAGATAGAGTGATAATGTTTTAGGAATTTATGGTATAGGATAACTTATAATATATATCTATCTATAATATATATAAACGAAGACATAAAAATCCTAAGTGTCGCGATGTGGTCGCTCCCCATTTTTTTGGAGTCACCAGATTTGCTTGATTTTTAAATGGAGGCTTCTCATGCATTTGACCCGAATTAATGGGTATGAGTCTTATCAAACCCAGATATTCCTTAAACGGGTTATATCATCTCATTAAATTAAAAATTATTCTCACCAAATTATTGATGTAAAAATTCTATAAAATTGAATATAATAAAAATTAATATCTTATTTATTTTAATAAAAGATATATATATATATTATTTAAATTAAAAACCAATTCGATTATAAAAATATAAATGGGTCTTGAGTCTCATCAAAACCATGAGTATATTATTAACTTTCATAAATATTATTTATAATTAAAAAACCAATTTTGTAGTAAAAAAATAAACGGGTCTTGGGTCTCATCAAAACCATATAGCTTTTAAACCAGGTTATAACATCTCATTTATTTGTAAAACAATTTATAATCAAACCATAAGTATATTATTAACTTTCATACAGTAAAAAAAATATAAATTCATAAAATAAATAAATATTAGAACAAACAATATAAAACAATCCCCCGTAATACGGGGGATAAAAACTAGTATATATATATATATATAGGGTAAGGATCTTAAGAGAACCCTTTGCAAATTGAGAACTTTGAGAACCATTTTAGACCACTAAAAACACATTTAAAAAAATATTTAAAAAAATCATAAAACAAAAAATAATAAAAATTTTAAAAAAGTAAAAAACCAAAATTTCTTATATTCCATTCCGGATTCATTAAAAAAATAAAACAAATTTAAAAAAAAAACAAAAAAAACGTCGTATTATACACATATGTATAATTTTATATAATCTTTAGTTACGTAATATACACATATGTACAATATCATTTATCTTAAATTATACAAATATGTATAAAAAACATGTAAATGTACATATATGTATATATTATACATATTTGTATATAATTTAGCTAAACCGAGTTTTTTTTATGAAACCAGGATGATAAAATAAGAATTTTGGTTTTTTTTACTTTTATGATTTTTGTGTTTTTTTTTATTTTATGATTTTTTTTATTTTTGAGTTTTTTGTGGTCCAAAATGGTTCTCATAGTTCTCAATTTCAAAAAGGTTCTCTCATGATCCTCATGCTATATATATATATATATATATATATATATATATATATATATATATATCTAACAAGGTACTTAACATGTATTTTACCCGTTTAGACACGAAAATTAACGGGTAAATACGTGTCTACCTGTTTAGTACACGAAACCTGTTAAGGCCTTACCTGTTACATGTTAAAGTTGTGTAGGTACGTGTCGTGTATTCGTGTATAAATTGCCAGCCCTAAGTAATGTTACAAGCCTAAGATTTATTAACATAGTTTTTAAAACACTTTGTTTTGTTATTAAAGAGCCAGCGACACAACTTGTTGATGATAAATTCGTTTATGTAACATGTGGAGTGTTATGATGAACATGAGGAGTTATGATGTCGATGAATTCGAAAATGCTGGAGCTGGAACCGCTCTTTCGATGATTGTGGATGCATTTGAGGAGTTATTTGATTCAATTAACAAGGATGTTTCGATTAAATTCCATTTGAAACCGTTTTGTGACGCGTGTTTGTTGATTTCCGTGTTGTTTGGTTCTCTTGGGCTTGGCATTGCTTTCAAGTTCACTAGGATGGAATACACCTCCAAGGATTGTTTATTCTCAAAAACATTGTTATAGTTTCGTAACTTACTTGCAAACCTTAGCTTAACAATAACCTTGTGTATGAATGTAGCATTGAACAGTTAAACTCACAACTGACATTAATTGATTCATTTAGGGGTGTTAGAAAAACCGTTAAACTTGCCCAACTCGCTCAAATCAAGTTAAATCGGCTGCGTTAAGACTTAAGAGTGAATAGATTATGTTAATGGTTTGGAAAACCGGGTTTCACGGTTTGGTTTACGCTTTAGAATCGCTATCAAAACAGAAGGACGAAATATTAAAATATAATAAAAATATAACACTTTGAATGTTTATAATTTTTATAAAATTAAAGTATTTTTTTTTTCACATTTAGATATTAACAATTATAAAGCTAACAGATTGGTTCAGTTGTGTTAGGAGGGAACCGGTTCGTTTATGGTATGTAAACCGGGTTACATGGTTTTGTTTTTTGTTTAAAAACTAGGTTTCATGGTCCAGTTTAGAGTATGGTGTGTTACAAGTTAAAAAGCTATAATTGTTTTTAGCATATATGGTTTTAATAAAAATATAAAACTAAAATATTTTTTCATCTAGTCAAACAATCATAATACATGTTAGTATTTTTAGTTATAATACATGTATTTTATTGATTTAGCCAATTTTGCGCTATTAACATTTTCTCATAAACCCATGCTCAAAAGGTTTGATATCTTTTTGAACCTATCATTTTATTACACTTTTAAAACCATTTTAGTTAGTTCGGCTTAGCTTTTCCAAAAACCGTAAGCTCATAAATTCTGTCAAAGCCGGTCAAGCCCGACCGTAAACTATGATGTTATAACTTAAAAGATTGTGAGAAGTGAGATTGCATTTTTAATCTAGTTTCATAACTGATGGTTTTTAGGTGAATGATCTTGCCGATGCAACAACCATTTGTGGCACTTTGAGTAAATTAATTGACTGTAATGTGAAACTGACACAGTGAAATAAGCCAAAAGCCTTACCCGTAAGTTTCGAAGAGTATGGCAAGGTCTAGATCTCATCATACATTTGGAACTAGACGTGCACAAAAAAACCGGTTCCGGAACCTAACGGGTGGAACCGAACCGGAACCGGTTCCAGTTCCAACCCGGTTGGTACAATACCCGGTTTGAGTATTTTTGTACCCGAAAATCGTACCCGGTTCTCCTATTTGTATGTCAGTATCAGTTCCAACCCGGTTCCTACCCGGTTCTTAATTGGAACCGGTTCGGTTCGTACCTGGAAAAACCGGTTCCGACGGGTTTTTTTTGAAGGGTCAAACAAAAGTCAAACTAGCCGTTGGAACCGGTTCCAACGGTAATATAGCCGTTGGAACCGGTTTTTTAGACACCAATTAGCCGTTGGAACCGGTTCCAACGGTAATATAGCCGTTGGAACCGGTTTTTGAGACAATAGATCCGTTGGAACCGGTTCCAACGGTAATATAGCCGTTGGAACCGGTTTTTGATGCCCAAACCTATATATAACTTGTTTCCACCACTTGTTTCACCACCAAACTCAAAAACAAACTAAAATACTACTCCTTTAGCAAACCCGTTCCTTTACCCGACCATCCAACTAAATATTATTATGGCACCCATAAAAAAAACTAACAAGAAGGCTAAGAAGAGTGCTTTTGTTGCCCCCGTTCCTGTTACGGAGGACCCAAAGGTTGTTACGGTAGTCAACCATAACCGCAACCAAGACATATGGAAGAATTGGGATTTGATTGTGGATGACGAAGGTTATCAAAAGGCTCGTTGCAAACTATGTGGTTCAATATTAAAGCACGATTCCAACTCTACTTTGAGAAAGCACATCGAGAAGCCATATTGCAAGGCGTTGAAAGGGATTGGCACGACTGATCAAATTGACTTGGGTAAAGATGGTACACTATTTCGTTACAACACGACTCAAGTTCAAGATAGAATGGCAAAGTTCGTTATTCAACGAGGTTTGCCGTTTAACCACTTTGATGACCCGGAGTTGACGTCGTTGATTCGCGAAACTCTACAACCGAGATACACACATGTAAGTCGTACTACCTTAAGACGTCATTGTATCAGGTTGTGGGAGTGTGCTAAAAAAGAGTTAATCGAGTCTTTTCATTCTTTAGAAGCCATGGTTAGTTTAACTACCGATGTTTGGTCGGCACCACACGGGTTGCCCGAATCATACATATGTGTCACCGCTCATTGGGTTGATCCGGTGACATGGCAATTGATGAAACGCACCATCGCTTTTGAAAAACTTCCCGTTCCCACATACCGCCGAAAAATTGTTTGAATTACTTGATGAAGTTATAACGACTTACAACTTGAGAAATAAAATATTTTCGATTTCGTTTGACAACGCTTCAAACAATACTAAGGCGGCTGAAAAATTTATCATTAAATATTCACCACCTTGTTTCGGGGATTTTTTTCATGTCCGATGTGTTGCACATATCATCAACTTGGTTGTTCAAATAGGTCTTGACAATGAAAACATTTGTGATGATTTAAAATACTTTAGACTTATGTTACAAGATGTCTTCAAAAGTGGTAAAAGAAGACATCTTGAATATAAAAACTATTGCAAGTCGGTTGAAAGAAAGTATTTGGGGCCGAATTGGGACGTTCCAACCCGTTGGAACTCAACTTGTCATATGTTAAAGTGTGCTTTTGCCCAACGCCAAACTTTACAAGCTTTTCATAACAATCTTGTTGAAGAACGCGAGGCCGATATGTTTCCGGAAAGTGTTTGGGTCCAAGTCGGTTATTTGTTGGAGTATCTTGACGTGTTCAAAAAGTCAACAACAAAATTATCGGGAGTCTATTACCCTACTAGTTGTTGGGTTTTGCAAGAATTGTACTATATGTCTTGTGTTTTTAAAAGCTTTGCAGAGAAGAACAAACTCTTCGAAAATATTGTTGCGTTAATGAAAGAAAAGTTCATAAAATATTTTGAAAACATACCGCCGGTCTTTACTTGTGCCGCCGCATTAAACCCCTATTGGAATGTTAATGGGATTGAAACAACGATTGAGGAAATATTCGACAACTTAGGTATGCACGAGATTGACCCGAAGTTGTCGACGGAAGCGAAGGACAAGTTCAACAAAAACCTTCAAGACCTTTATGACCATTATTTTCAAATGTATGGTCCAAGCACGAGATCGTCTTTTGTGAAAAAAACAACAACTAGTAGGCCGTGCAATGACCCACTCATAAACTTGATGAATGAGATACGTGAATCGGCATCTAAGAGGCAAAGAGGAAACACACCAAGTAGCGAACTTAGTCGATATAGTGGAGCAAACTATGTTGAGGGCGCAACGGTCGACGAAATTCGCAATATTGATTTGTTGGGTTGGTGGAAAGGTAAACAAAACGAATTTCCCATTCTATCCGCTATGGCTCGTGATTTGCTTGCCGTACAAGCCTCAACGGTTGCTTCCGAATCGGTTTTTTCTCTTAGTGGGAGGGTGTTATCTATGCGAAGAACAAAACTAACTCCCGAGTCTCTAGAGGTTTGCATTTGCCTAAAGGACCATTTGGATGCGGTGGATCGTGTACAACACAAGGCGAACTTTGAAGACGAAATACCAATAGAGCGTCATATTCATGATGAGGAGGCGGAAGACGGGGTTTCTTCCGATAACGAAGACGAGGGTGAAGACGAGAATGAAGACGAAGAAGAGTTGTAATTATTTGTTTTGGTAAAATTATTTGTAACTTGTTCAACTAATATTTAGTTTTGATTTGTTTTATTATAATTACTTTTGTTACTCATGATTAATTTTTGTTACTTTTTTAATAATGACGAACATTTTATTTATTTAAAAAATAACTATTACAAACATTATTAAAACATAAACGATACTAAACATAACAACTAAAACATAAAAAACAAAGTCCGTCGTTTTAATCCGGGAATACTTATTTTTGGGTTGTAGAGCCGGACGACTCTCCCACTTCCGTTTTTTTAGCTTCCAACCTTCTTTTCTCTCGACAATACTTATTCGTATGTTTTCGTAATGTCGAGTTGGACCCTGCTTTAAGAAACTTCGAGCAATATTTGCAACGTGCCAACTCATGTGAGTCGGTCATGAGACACAAATCGTAATGAACCCAAACATCGGGGCATCTTGTTGTTTCGATCACCATAACAACGTCATCATTAGTTGCCATTTGTTGTCGGTTTAAAGTTAATTGTGGTTTGGAGTGTGTTTTATAGTTTTGGAATTGGTTTAACAAGTACACAAACAAACTTTGCTATTTATAGTAAGAAAATAACCTATTTGTAGTTAAAAAACCGGTTCCAACGGTCAAAAACGGCTATATAGCCGTTGGAACCGGTTCCTAACGGCCATAATATTTAAATTTAAAAAAAAAACGGTGGAACCGGTTTTTACGTAAAAACCGGTTCCAGTTCATACCTACCCGGTTCTTAAAAGTTAGCATATCTGGGCATCGGTTCGGGTCGGAAACCGAACCGGTTCTTGATTGGAACCCGTTCCATTTTACAACCCGGTGTGAAAAACCGGTTTCGAACCGGTTCGGGTTTTCCAGTTGAACCCGATTTGTGCACGTCTATTTGGAACTAGGTTGATTTTAATGTATTATTGTTATTAAATATCATGCATTTATTGCTGTTCAATATCTTTAATACAATTTTTTATGTGAAATGTGTTGTAACTAAAACATATATAGTTACAAAAACACGAATATGTTTTATGAAGAAGAAAAATAATTTTGGAAACAAAAAAGTTAAACTAATTTTGTTTATCAACTAAAGAAAAAAAACAAATCAATAATTTCTGAAAACAATAGTATCATGTGTGTTCGCATAGCTTGTTCTTAGTGTGGATACCCAAAATGATCTTTTTAGACGTCACTATTTAATTATATAAGATAACATGTAATCTATTATTATTATTATTATTATTATTATTATTATTATCCATAGCTCTTAACATTTCCACAAAGAACATCTACAAATTTCATCACCTATGCAATTTCCCGTCCCCACTTGTCTTCTAGCCATGCATTGATGATAACAAAGCATTCGATCACATGGTTTAAGCTTCCAAGTTTCTGTACACCATCCTTCACTCATCATCGTCATGCTTCCTGAATTAGTTATACATACAGAGCAATAAAAAAATAACATGTGAGCACAAAAGTGTAACTCGTTTATAAGAAGGTTAAAGGTAAAAACATGAACGATTGATAAATAATAAGTAATTTGTAGCCTACCGAAAGTTACAAATATGACTAGGACTACAAAATAAAGTTTCGCGGACAACATGCTTGTGATATTTTGGTGTATTAAAATAAAAGAATTGTGCATAGCAATGTTACTTTTATACTTGAAAAAAAAATTAGTTAATCACATCACAAAAATATAATTTGATAAATAACAACAATAAATACACAATATACTAATAATAATAAATAACAATAAATACATTATATTAATTAAAGATATTGACTATCAATGCATGATATTAATGATATTAAATAACAATAAATACATTATTTAGTTGTAGTTTGCACCCCTGTAGTAAATACAGTGTTGCTGGCTGCCCCCTAATAGTCAATTACGGGCATCCAACACCCTGACGTCTGCAAGATGGTGTAGCTTGAGTCCTACCGTTAAGTCAATCGTTCATTGACTATTAAATTCGAATGAAAAACTATTATACTCTTGCAGTTTGCAACTCTGTTGTTTGATTAAAATAATCCCTTTCACCAAAACCGAACTCCCTGAGTTTGTAAAACCATCTTCCACCATCACTGCTACCACCGTCGGATACCACTTCCTGCTACCAACATCCTAGATCATCAACATCGGTGACGCTAAATGGTGACGGACGACTATGGTGAGTCACGTAGGTGGATCGGAATCAAATTTACGTGTTTGACGAGTTCATGAGACACCCCGACAACATTAGAACCATTTCCGGCAAATCTCATTGAATGAAGAAGCTTATAAACAAGTGTGTGCACCACACCACACATGGGCGGTTAGAACCGTGGTTTATGCTGGAATGTGTGCTCTTCCTACAAGTGATCAACTTCTGTTGTTTATATATATAGGGGAGGGTTATTTTGAGAACCATTGTGAGTTTTAAGAACTTTAAGAACTCAATTTTGAACCACACATTTAATTAAATAATATGAAATATGTGGTTGAGATTAAATTTAATTAAAAAATGAAGCAGGAGAGAGAATAAATATTTTTGATAATTACACAGGTTTAAACGTTAGTTACACATGTGTAAAAAATTGATTCGGTGTGTAAAAAAATACCGTAATTTTTTGTACATCACTTACACTTACGTATTACACATGTGTAAAAAAAATTCAAAAAAAAAAAAAATTGTTACGTTGAGTTCTTTCGAGTTCTTAAAACTCAAAGTGGTTCTCAAAAGAAATCAATCATATATATATATATATATAAGTTGTTTGCTTTCCAACCTTTTATTTGAATGTTATTGATCAAATGAGTTCTTTTTTCATCAGCATGAGGATTCTGTGTTTAACCATGATACTTAACACTCTAATAATAACTAATGATGCAAACCATGTTTTAGTTGCTTATGTAAAGATACATATGGTTATAAGTCACAATGTTTTTCACCTAATAATAATAGCTTATCAGTTCATGTTGCTATAGTGATAACCTCACATATGAGTATTGGTATTTGCCTTTTGTGGCTCGAATGGGACTTCTATTACGGGTGGTTTTATTAGTCACACTTATTTTGGCTACTATTGTTTAGTTTCTTACCAATATATGATGCTTCTTGGATTCGTGTATTGAGTTAAATCATAACATCAATCTAATAGATGCATTCGTAAATGTATGTGTCTTTTCAAAGTCGATTCAAATAATGAACACAACAAACTACTTAGTATTAATATTAAGATTAAAAAGTGAAAAGCGCCCTTGCCTCACGCTCGTCAAGCCAATGGTGCCTTACGTGGCTGTCATAGACAAGGGCGTTAGCACACAACACCTTGCCTAACAAATTACCACTGAGTTGTGACGCGTGTTCATTGATCTCCGTGTTGTTTGGTTCCCTTGGCATTGCTTTCAAGTTCGAAAAGATGGAATACACCTCCAATTTTCTTTATTCATTGAAGTTGTGATAGTTTTATAATCTATTTGCAAACACTAGCTTAACAATAACCTTATGTATGAATGTTTCATTGATCCGTTAAACTTGCCCAGCTCGATCAAAATGAGTTAAAAATCGGTTGGTCTAAGATTGAACAGGTTCTATTTAACCGGTGCCCACCACCACCGCTACTCACAACCATTTTTATTTTATTTTTTCATCTTTTCTTGCCTACCAAATAACGTAAAATAATGATTCATTTCATTCCCATGTGGTAACCAAACATATAATTGGAATGATAATAACCCATTTCATCCCATTACCACGTTCATTTCATTTCTTCGTCCATTACATTACATAATACCAAACAGACTCGGGGTGTTTTAGGGGGAATGGAATATACATGGTAATGGGTGATTCCATTTCATTGACTAAACAAAGACATTTTTTTTCATTTCCTCCCGGTGGTCTACTCCAAACGTTACCTTATTGATTTGGCCAATTTTATGCTACTAATTCTTTCTCATAAACCCATACTCAAAAGGTAAAAGGTTTGATTTTTTTAAATCTTTCATTTTTTGAACTTTCAAAACCGTTTTGATTAATTAGGTTTAGTTTTTCCAAAAGCTGCATTTATTGGTTCAATTCATAAATTATATCAAAACCGGTTAAACTTGATCGTGAATTATAATATATAAGTTATAAGACTCTGAGAAGTGAGATTGCATTTTGAATCTAGTTTTATAGGTGATGGTTTCAGGCGAATAATATTGTTGATGCATCAATTCTCTATGGCACTTTGAGTAAAGTAATTGATTCTGATGTGAAATCCGACAAAGTGAAATCAGCTGAAAGCCTTACTCATAAGCATCGAAGAGTTCGCCAGGCTCTAGATCTAGTCAGAGTGTTGTTTTAGAATTCTTTTTATCAACCGAGTATGCGTTTTTACATCTGTTAATCAGGGTCGTCTTCGAGAATCGTTTAAATTTTTTGGGCTGAAGGTGAAAATAAATTTGGGACTTATATGAGTTGAGTAATTGAGTTTAAACGTTAAGAATACGTTTCCCCCCTAAATATATATAATTAATACCAAAACACATTCGGGCCTATCGGGATGTCGAGGCGGAGTCCATCGACCACCCCGCCTGGTTTTAATCACATGGTTTAATTTTTAAACATCATTGATATTAGCAATAATGTCTTATGTTATTAGTAATCTTTGAGTGAATACTCACCGAATGAATCAACATCAACAGCTTATAAACAAGTGTGTGCACCATACCACACGTGGGCGACTAGATACACGGTTTATGCTGAAATGTGTGCTCTTCCTACAAGAGATCAACTTCTGTTGAATCTAAATGAGACTAGTGAGCAATTTTTTTATATTGATTTTCATGGGTAATTAAACAAGATTTTGATCTCTTGAAAGTTTATCACATATAATGAAGTGAGAAGGTATACAAATAAAGTGCATAGCTCGAAGGGACATTTCATTGGATTGGTGACAATCGGAGCTAGGTTGATTTTAATGTTAATGTATATACTTATTGCTATTTAATATAATTAGTATTATGCATTTATTGTTATTCAATATATTAAATACAATTTTTATGTGAAATATCTTACAACTAAAACATACATTTTTTGAACAACTATACTGTTTCCACATATTTTATTACTTCAGTTCTCAAATGAGATTGAAACCCACAATTATTTGATTGAATGTCATACATATTTGTCAATAGACCAAACTATATTATTATTATCCATAGCTTTTAACAGGGCCAAACACAGTAACAACTATTACCACCAATGCAGATTCCGCTACGCGAATGTCTTTTATGTTTGCATTGCGTGAAACAAGTATGCCAATCACATGGATCAAGCTTCCAAGTATCTTCACACTCTCCATTTATCGCTACCGTGCTCTCTGAATTAGTTATACATATAAAACAATAAAAAAGGCAAAAGGTGAGCACAAAGGAGTTACTAATATATAAGAAGGTTAAAGGTAAAAACATGAACGCCCATAAGCAATAAGTAATTTGTAGCTTACCGAAAGTTGCAAGTATAAGTAAGACCACAAAACAAAGCTTTACGGAAGACATGCTTATGATATTTTGGTGTATTGAACAAAAGGATTATGCATATAAGTGTTACTTTTATACTCGAATGAATTATTTGATCACATTATAAAAATACAATTTTATTTTAAATAACAATCAATACACTTTACTAATGATATTATAAATAAAAATAACTATATTGTATTAAAGGTATTAATTATAATACATAATATTAATGATATTAAATGACAAAAAAATACATTATTTAATTGTGCAACTAATATAATTTAAAATATTTTTTTAATGTATCAATATATATTAATATAATAAAATATTATATATTATATTGTAGTATCAAGTATTGTATTGTATTGTATTATATTATATCATATTATGGTGAGGTTAAAATAAAAAGTGGAGTTTGTCTAAAAAGTGTAAGAAGTAATCTGGTGCGTTAGATATGTTGATCTGATGATGGATATGAAAAGTGTGTTTATTGTGCGGTGTGTTTTATTTTAGTTATGGTGTGTTTATTGTGCGGTGTGTTTTATTAGATCTAATGGTGAAAACACACTTTCTACACTTTTTAGGAAAAATCCACTTCTTAGTTTAACCTTGCTTTATTATATTATATTATATTATATTAAGTAAGTTTTACAAATTGGTACCTCATCAAATAAAATTATCCCATCAAATTTTAATTCGCACCACAACCCATAGGCTTGTAAACAAACTGAACGTTCGGTGAACTGTTAGGCGGGAAGGTCGTTTATTTAATAAACGAACGAACATGAACAAAAAAATTGTGCTCGTTTAATTGAATGAACATGACACATGTTCCGTTCGTTCATTTATGTACATGAACGTTCGTTTATATTCGTTTATGTCTGTTTATTCATGCTCGTTTATGTATTGATAGAAATTAAGGTCAACTACTTGTGTTTTCATTTTAATTCGCTTATGTTTGTTTATGTTCATTTACATTTGTTTATGTGTGTTCGTTTAGGTTTTAAACACATGAACATAAACGAACACAAACGTCCACTTTTTAAATAAACGAACATGAACATATATTTTTGTTCGATTAAGTGCCAGTGTTCTTTTAAAGTTAAATGAACGAACACGAACATGCCCTTTTTCGTGTTCATTCGATTCATTTACAGGCTTTCATATTCACATTGATGAATGCATCGGTTCAATCTCTAGGCTCTGCCGATTTTACTTGTGTTCGTGAACCGTTCGTGAACACATTAATTTCTTTAATGAACGAACACGAACATAAAATCTCGTTCTGTAAGTGTTCATGAACCGTTCGTGAACACATTATTTTATTAACGAACGAACATGAACAAGGCCCTATTCGTGTTCGTTTACAACCCTAAGCACCCACATAAGCTACTATAAGACTACTATAAGTTAAGAAGATAACACACTCATAAACGCTAATAATCTCAAAGAAGTTATTATACTGCTATAAGTCAACAAGATAACACTCTCACTTTATAATTATATTATATTATATTATAAAAAAGCACCGAATTGGCTTGATGAGTATGCTAAAAGTAATTCGTCTGGTTCTAGTAAGTTTGGTAGTAGGGTTTCAGGAGTTGTGCTATAAGTCAAGAAGATAACACCCTCATACAAATCACAATTTTCCTTAATGAAGTTTCAAAGGTTTTTATTTATATTATTATAGTATATTACATTAGGGCGGGGTTATAATAAGAAGTGGAGTGTGTCTAAGAAGTGTAAGAAGTAATTTGGTGCGTTAGATATGCTTATTTGACGGTGGATATGGAAAATGTGTTTATTATGCAGTGTGTTTTATTTTAGTTGCGATGTGTTTATTTTGCGATGTGCTTTATTAGATCTAATGGTGAAAACGCATTTGATGATTGGGTAAAAAGATGTGTTTATAATGTTTAATATCGTGTATTTATATATTTATATATATTAAATACGATTACTTTGATATCTTTTATGGTTACATGTGCTTGGTCTTTAAACGAGCTAAAATGATTAAATTCAATAAACCATTTGATAAAAATAAATGTTAGTAATTGAACATGGTTAAGTATAATACTAGCTTATAAAATTTTATATTATACTAAGATACATAGGAAGCGTTAAAAGTAAAGTGAAGTATTTGTGTTGCTACTGTTGCAGGTCACTCAAGGATTAATTCTAAGTTAAATGAATATCTATTATTTTGTGATGCAAATTCAAGAGAAGAAGGTAGATCAAATGAAATTATATGACAGTTGGTGAATATTCGTATGGAGCTAATGAAGACAAATTAAAATAAAAGAACTCAAAATTAAAATGAAATGGAGCATTTTCCAACAACTCATATTCGTAAAAAACACGAGTGCATGGGTATTATATTGGGATTAGGATATGTTCACTTAAGAATTTTGCCAGGGGCTCTTAGTGGTGTTACTAATATAAACCGGAAACAAAGTTACAATAAAAAGCATTGTTCGTTCCATAATGACATTGGCCATAATACAAACGAGTGCAATGCTTTAAGAAACGAAATCGAGGCGGCTGTGAAGTCCGGTAAGCTAGGACACCTGGTGAAAGACGGAAAGTCGGGGACTGGTAAATCTCCTATGCGGGACAACCAGGGCCCATCCAAAAAAAAAGTCAAGGACTTGAACGTCCATATGATCCAAGGCGGACGAAAGACGGGAGGAAAGAGAAGAGAATATGACGAAGAGGAATGGAAAAATGAACCAGTAATTTTTCCACGAGTAAAGGGCAGACCCAATAACAAGAACCCCCTGATTATTACCGCCCTCTTCGGTCATTATCGTTCTCAATATGTGTTCTTTGACACTGGGAGTACATCGGATATCATGTACGAACAGTGCTTTGAACAACTTGATGATGAGGATAAAGAAAGATTGAAACCCATCCATGCTCCAGTTTCGGGGTTTGGAGGGGAAATAATGCATCCGCGAGGGGTGATTTCTTTCCCAGTCACCCTAAGCGATGGAACTCATTCAAGGACTGAGGAGGTCAAATTCCTAGTTCTACCAGCAACATCGAAACATGACATCATCCTTGGACGAGAAGCCATTGGGGACTTCAATGCTCATCCGTCAACTGCTCACGACGCGGTAGGAGTTCCAACACCCTCCGGCGTGGCAATAATTCATGTCAATCGGCATTGCTTTGCAACTGAGAGTTCAAAGCCCAGCAAGATTCCAAAACAGATTCGACGAACTGAGCCTGAAAAGTGGGTTTTGAACAAGAAGTTCCCTGACCAAACTGTAACAATAGGACATGCTATCTCCGAGATAGCAAGGAATTTTCTGAAGCAGTTGTTGTCAAAAAATATTGATGTCTTCGCATGGAAGCCCGCGGACATGTCCGGTGTCCCGCGGAGCGTTGCGGAACACAAACTGAGGGTAAACCCTATGTTTACACCGATCGTTCAAAAACAGCGTAAGATGGGTCCGGAACAAACAAAAGCAATGAATGAGCAAGTTCAGGACCTCTTACAGGCTGGAATCATCCGACTAATTCAGTATCAAACCTGGGTCGCCAATCCGGTTATAGTTCCCAAAAGCAATGGGACATGGCGGATGTGCATAGATTTCAAGGATCTTAACAAGGCGTGCCCCAAGGATTGCTATCCTTTGCCCGAAATAGATCTCAAAGTTGATGTTGTGGCACCATTCAAGTTTAAATGTTTCATGGATGCCTAAAAAGGCTATCATCAAATCCGCATGGCTTCGGGCGATGAAGACAAAACAGCATTTCGCACCGATTAAGACACTTTTTGCTACAAAATGATGCCTTTCGGATTGAAGAATGCGGGTGCCACATATCAACGGTTGATGGATGTAGCGTTTAAATGACAAATTGGTCGAAATTTGGAAGTTTATATGGACGATCTTGTGATCAAAAGTGTTGAGGAAGACCAGATGTTGAGGGATATCGAAGAGACATTTGAAACCTTGAGGAGCATCAAGATGAAGCTAAATCCAGCTAAATGTTCGTTCGGGATGGAGGAAAGAAAATTCCTCGGAGTGATTGTCACGGGTGCGGGCTTCAAAGCTAATCCGGATAAAGTCCAAGCTGTAGCCCGCATGCCTTCTCCCTCTTATCTCAAGGAAGTTCAAACACTCAATGGTCGATTGGTTGCTTTGAATCGTTTCTTGGCGAATCATGCAGCCAAGTCTTATCCTTTTATATCAACACTACGGAATTGCCTCAAGAAAGTACAGTTCAGATGGACCGCGGAAGCAGAACAAGCCTTCTTGGAGGTCAAAAAATGTTTGATGGAATTGCCTACGTTGACAGCACCTTATGCGGGGGAATCTTTAACAATGTATTTTTCAGCATCAGACATTGCTATCGGGGCTGTCCTTCTGACGGATAGAAAAAACGTTCAAACACCGATCTATTACATCAGCAGAACACTGTCAGACCCGGAGACGAGATATTCCATGCTAGAGAAACTAGTCTTGGCATTGGTCTATGCAGCACGACGCCTCCGCAGATACTTTCAGGGGCATCCCATCAACGTTTTAACCGGATACAAGCTCAAAAACGTCCTCAGCAAGCCGGAATTGTCTGGGCGATTGGCCAAATGGGCCATCGAACTAGGTGAACACGCGATAGAATATAAACCTAGACCAGCAATCAAAGGGCAGGTGTTGGCGGACTTCGTCACTGAAGTCCCGCAACACAAAGAGAAAGAATGTTGGATCGAGCAACAACCTCAAGCACCTCCGGAACAAGGACAGATTTGGTCTTTGTTCACGGACGGGGCTTCAAGTAGTGAGGGATGTGGCGCAGGCCTCAGGCTAGTCAATCCCGAAGGCCATGAGTTCACATGTGCCATAAAGTTAGACTTCAAGAGTACTAACAACGAGGTAGAATATGAAGCTTTTTTGGTAGGCTTACGGATAGCCAAAAAGCTTGGGGTTAAACATTTGGAAGCTCGTGTGGATTCCATATTAATTGCGGGGCAGATTAATGGCACATATGAAGCAAAGAATGACATCATGGCTTCATATGTATCACAGGAGAAAGATTTGATGCTTCAGTTCTCCTTGTGCAAGGTCATTCACATAAAAAGAAGCGAGAACAAATCAGCAGATGCTCTTAGCAAATTGGCTTCAACAAACTTCGAACATTTTGCCAAAGATATCCGCATCGAAATATTGGACTGCCCGTCTGTCCCGCAAAATCAAGTTTTAGTGATCCAAACAGGAGTAGAGTCCTGGATGACACCCATTATAGCATACTTGTCATCCGGAGCTCTCCCAGAAGGAAAAGCCGCGGCCCGGAAGATTAAACACAAAGCCTTGAACTATCAGTTACACGATGGTGTTCTATATCGACGTTCCTTCCTCGGACCACTACTTCGTTGTGTGGACGCCGAGGACGCGAATTATCTAATTAGAGAAGTTCATGAAGGCATATGTGGTCTTCACGCTGGCCCACGCATGGTCATAGCAAAGATAATGAACTCCAGATATTATTGGCCAGGAATGCATATGGATGCTGTGCACGAAATCAGAAAGTGTGATTCATGCCAGCGTCATGCTCCTAACACGCTACGACCAAAGAACGAGTTAGTTCCAGTCACTTCGGCTTGGCCGTTCCAGAAATGGGCAATTGATATAATGGGACCTTTCCCCGAAGCCCCCGGACGTGTCAAATTCTTGATAGTAGCCATCGACTACTTCACAAAGTGGGTGGAAGCTAAACCGCTTGTTTCCATAACAGCAGCAAGTGTCAAGAAATTCCTGTGGGAATTCATAATATGCCGGTTTGGTCTTCCTTGAGAACTCATTAGCGATAACAGAACTCAGTTCGCGGACAGTGGGCTACAAGAATGGTTAAAAGAATTACACATTTCTCAAATCTTCACCTCTGTAGCCCACCCGCAAGCGAATGGTCAGGTTGAGAGAACCAACCGGACGATCAAGGAAGGAATCAAAGCAAGACTAGGGACTAAACGGACGGGTTGGGTCGACGAATTGCCCCGTGTACTATGGGCCTATTGCACCCAAAAGAATTCCAGCAATTCTGAAACCCCCTTTAGTCTAACCTATGGCACAGAGGCCATGATTCCAGCCGAGATTGGAATCCCATCCGCCCGAGTTTTACTGATTGAGGACAATGATCATGAACTCCGGATGAACCTTGATCTCCTCGAAGAGAGGAGAGAACTAGCATCGATCCGCGAGTACAATTACAAACGCTAGTTGCAAAAGTATTATAACTCGTGGGTCCAAAGATGTGAGTTTGATGCGGGAGACTATGTCTTCCGCAATAATGAAGCCTCCGGGCAAGTTGGCCCCAACTTGGGAAGGACCCTATAAAATTCAGAAAGTTTTATCTAAAGGTGCCTACAAGTTAGAAAAGTTGGATGGGACTGAGATCCCTAGAACTTGGAATGGGGCCCAACTAAAGAAATGCTACATATAGTTTGTTTTTCTTTTGGCCGGCGTGCCTAATTAGATATTCACAACTATGTAATTTCACCTCTTGTAATTCGGCTTAAGCTTCATTTATAGAAATTTTCATTTCAGTCGTTTAAGACTTGTATTGTTATGTAATCCTTTATTGGCCTACAAAAAAGATCCTCCAAACACTTATGTTATGAAAAATAAACAAAGTGTACCGGATATAAAAATACGCCTTCTTTATTCATACAAAAGGGATTACAAAGATATGGAAAGGTTAATTACAAAGAAAAAGAAAAATCTATCAATGGTGCGACATCATTATGTCCCGCACCTTCGTCCCCCGCATCCTCAGCATCTTCTTCATCTTCTTCGTCAAGTTCAAGAAGAGATTTTAGTTGCTTGATGCTGTCCTCCTTATCCGCAAGCTCGGATATCTGCTCCGTCAAAAAAAAATTCAAAGAATCAAAATCCTTTGTCTTTTGTTTAAGGACGACAGTAGTATCCTGGCCAGCCAAAATATACTCCTCAGGAATCCTGGAAGTTGAACCAAACTGGTAACCCTCCTCGAAACCCAGTTTGCGGCCAGCTTGCTTGGATGCCTTCAGGAGAATAGCAACACAGTTCCCAAGCTCATCACTTTCCCGAACATCGGCGATGACCTGTTGGAACAATCATGTATAAGTAACTCTAAACACTTAGATTATTTATAATAAAAACAAGGTACATATCTTGGGGATAGCTTCCGCTAGTAGCCATTTTTGATCCGCCTTGGACCGGACAAGATCCATCTTATGACCGGCGCACTCTAAGGCTTGGTCTCGGTTCTTGGCGTTAAGATTAGACAAACGCTTGTCCTTGGCTGCCGATTCAGCTCGAAGAGCCTCCACCAATTTGGCTTGCTCATCCATTAATTTGGCTTGTTCATCCAATTGTTTCTGGAGAGCAATCCTGGCATCCTCGGCAGCGGACCGAGCAACCTTCTCCACCTCCAGAGCCTGGCGGGCCTCTCGGGCCTCGTTTATAGCTTTAAGACCTTCCTCCTTGGCCTCGGTTGCAGAGGCCGCCAACTCGTCTCATTGCTCATTCATCGCCAACTAGTCCCTGGTTATTTCCTGATTAGTGGAAATAGTATTCGCCAAATAATAAGAATTGGAGTTCAATAATTCTTGGCAAATACTACGACGACGTCGCTCCCTCTCACCAGGAGGAAGACTCTCCCGCAAGTATTCAAAACATAGGTCCACGTCACGGAATGTTGAATCCCGACGTAAGGACCAACGCGGTTGGTGTGGGGTAGGATCTTCCTCCTGAGGAGCTGGAGAGGTCTGAGGAGCGTGAGGAAACATGCTCACGCCTCCTTGATCCCTGAAGTGATGAACATTATAAGAAGGCGACATACTGGCATGTTCAATATTGTCGACCTCCTTATTCATCAGAGGAGAATCATCCGCCACAATAACCGAATCCTTAACAGTGTTAGGAGGTGGCGGTGGCGGAAGAGGAGTTGAACCTTTCAAACCTGCAGTACCTTTAGAAAGGTAATCCAGGTTCACTGAAAAACATTAACAAGGGGTTAGAAACATTCTAATCCACAGCAGCTAACAAGTAAAAAGATTTTGCCTACCTAAAGAAGGATCGTCTGCGTCAAGTTGGTCCAAACGTGCTTCCAAAGCAGAAGGTTTTGCCTTCTTAGATTTCTTCTTAGGGGCGGCTTTGGCAGGATGCACTTTGCGATTTCCAACCACCTTCGAAACGTCCGCATCGAAAACTTGGCGTTCACCTTCAGTGGTGACATCATCAGAAGGGGGACGGTTTTCCCCTGCAGCAGCGTCAACATCATCTTGACCCGCCGCCTAGCTAGTGGTGGCTCTCTGCTGGGTGATACCTGCAGTTGAGTCCACAACGTTGTTAGCATCGGCTGGAAAACCTCCTTCGAAGAGTGACGACTCTTCACTGGAAGAAAAGAGTACAATCACTCCGCTAGGAGTAATATGTAACATCCCGAATTTCAAATAATAATATTTTAAATATTGTATTATGGGAAAGTTTACTTGGGATAGTAAATAAAATAATATTAAGAGGGAAAGATAAGTAAGTAAATTAGATGGAGTAATTATGGACTAAAAGGGAAAGATGGGCCTTAGGTCCATGGGCTTAAGGGAGTATAAAAACCTCTTAAACCCTAAATCTTTTCATTTCCATCCAACTTATCCATCTGATTCTCTCTAAACACCAAAACACACCTACAAATCTTTCCATTTCGGCCGCAAGCAAGAACAAGGAGCCGATATCAAAAATCAAACCTTTTGTTGATAGATCCTAGATATTCAAGCTAGATACAAGATCAATACTCCATAACAAGCTACCCGTAACCTAGTAACCATATAAAGGTATGTTCTTGATCTTAAAGCTTGCATTTTTATGGACGGTTAGCCATGAAAATTGAACATAGATTAGATCGGGTCTAGATAAATCATAAAGCATCAAACTTGATGATTAGAATGAACCTTATAGACTTATGGTAGTACACGGCTCATAGATAAACCCTAGATCTAGCCAATAACGTTTTAACTCTATAAAGGTCTAAGATTTATGCCTAAAACGGGATAGATCTTGAAGCCATGATAGTAATGGGTGCAATCGGGTATGAATGATGATGATAAAGGATTAAAGATCCATGATTTGAACCTTAGTACAAGTAAACTTGGCAAAATATAAACATAATATAGAAAATTAGCTGAGCTGGGTGTTTTCGGCCAAATTTGAGAATCCTTGGTCAAACCATAGGGTTCTCGGTCAAACATGCAGTCACCATGTGTTCTCGGTCAGAGTTCTCGGTGGCCATGTGTTCTCGGTCAGGGTTCTCGGCCGAAAACACGAGTTCTCGGCCAAGTATGAGATCTTGGTCAACATACGAGTTCTCGGTCAAACCATATGGGTTCTCGGTCACGAGTTCTCGGAGGGTTCCCAGTCTTGAGTTCTCGGCCACAGTTCTGTTGGGCCTTGGGCCTGAACCCAAAATTGGGCCAAGATGATGGATATTTGGACCTGATTTAAATAAGCCCAGCTTAGAAAATAATTTAGAATCCTAATGGAAAATGTGTTAAGACAACTAATGAAAATAAATTTTTTCATTGTTATGTTAACCCCAGCCATGGGCTCTGCCCCTTGGAACCCTTAGAAAAAGCAGCTTAACCCCAGCTAGGGGCTCTGCCCCTTGGACCCCGCTAGGGGCTGCCGCCCCTAGAACCCCGCTGCCAGGGGCGCTGCCCCCGGACCCCCGTTCATTGTGGATTATATAAATATAGAAATACAATATGAGCAGCAATAGTTAATTGATACATGTACATATTATACAGTTAGCCGTGCACAGCTCAAGAAGGGAATCACTATTAACGGTGAACGTAACCGCATTCAGGTGAGTTTCTAGCCCCATTTCCTTGTTATGTTTTCGGGGCTGTGTGCATACTCGATGTGATAGTTAATACACTTACCTTAAATGGTAAGTTTATGCCATGTATGATTTATGTGATAGATATTATGTTATGTATGTGAAGTAAAGCTTGCCGGTACGTGAACGATCTTCGGATATTGCACGTATTGACAAGGGAGGTATGAATATGAAAGATGAATTGTGTATGATATATATATGTATAATGTATGAGTATGTAATAATTAAAGAAAGTATATGTATGTTACGGGTATGAAAAGACAGTATGTACGGAGATGAAGAAATAAGGGATCAGACCCTAATAATATCTGAGATACAGAAGAAAGGGATCAGACCCTAACAATATCTGAGATAGAGAAGTAAAAAGGGATCAGACCCTAATAATATCTGAGATAGACAAGAAAGGGATCAGACCCTAATAATATCTGAGATAGACAAAGGAAAGAGGGATCAAACCCTAATAATATATGAGATAGAAAAGTAAGGGATCAGACCCTAATAATATCTGAGATAGAATTGATAGTAAATATAAAGTATGAAAGTAATAAAGTATGTACGTATGTATGAAAGTATGAAATGAAAGTAAGTTAGTAAAATAATTATTATGTATCTTTGGATGCATGATTAAAGGTAAGTATTGTATGACGTATGATTAACTAGAACTCACTTAGCGTAGCTGACTTTTAGTATGCACGCAGGTGAGTAGGATGCGACAGCTGGCGTGAGCGGGGCACATGGCAGAAGAACAAAATCCTGGCATCTGAAGACCTGTTATGTTTTTATAAGTTATGTTTTGAGTTTGAAAGACAAGAAGAATGTTTTAAGACATGTTTATTATTTGATATGTAATGTTTTTATGAAAGTTTTATATTCCGCGCAAGGTTTTAATTAACTCTGATACTAAGAACTATGTTTATGAGTAAATCCAACGTCCAACGTGAGGCACCGGTAACGGGGCCTTACATAATAGCAGTCACAGGCCGAGGTTTCAGAATGTGCTCACCTTTTTGGATGCAATCTTTAACGTATTCCTCACATTTGGCGTACATTGCATCGGAAACTATTGGTTCCGAGCGAAACGCGGTGGGAAACACAAAATTAGGGCGGGTGCGTTCAAGAAAAGGCACATCCCTTTCATCGATTGAGCGGCGCACCATCATCCCCCCTCATGATCTAACAAAGTGCTGAAGGCGGAACACTCACCTACACAAGTAATGACAACAGTCAGAAGTCTGAGGTATATTAAAACGAGAGAAAAAGTATTCCCAAACTTACTCTTGTCAGTCTGCTCGTAGTAAGGTTCCAAAAAAGGAAATGGCCATAGACGGCTCATCTTCGCACTCACCATGGCTCCTTCATGGATTGGGCGCATGGGAGTTGGAGTGGCAGTCAAGGTTTTAAACCAGGAAAGCCCCTTGTGGGCAGAAGCCGGAACCACTGGCATGGTCTCTTCCGCCTTCCGACGGGTCATCGGGAACGGAATAACCTCCTCCCGAATCCAAAAAAACTTAGGCTTCCAGCCATGAAGGCTACGGATCCATTCCGTGCCTATAACATTCTTCCCGGTGGAAGCAAAACTGTACCATCCATCGCGGAAGGTCATTTTGTAGAATACGGCAAACATGCCGACAGACGGTTCGAAATTTCGAACTTGGCAACAGAATTCGAAGTGTCGAATTCGTAACATCCCGAAAGGATGGACCTGGGAGATATGAATCCCATAAGTTGTCAAGACCGACTGGACGAAGTTCGTCACCGGAATTCAGAAGTTTCCGGTCGTAAAATGGTCTATGTACACAGCCATCTTTTTAGGCGGTGGACTGGTGGCAACAGAACCTTTTGCCGGAAGTTTTGGCTCCCATTCAGGGGCCAGACCATAGACATTTACAATGTCAACAAAGTCCTTATGTTTAAGGCCTACAATAACTTCACCAATGGTGGGAGTACCTTTCTTTTCTCCGGCCATCTAATATGAAGGAGAAGGAAATACTAGAAAGTTTTATATCTTGGAGGTTCGAAAGAAGAAGAATATGAAAGCAATAAGAGTTGTATGAAATCTCAGGCGGTATATTTATACTTATCGCAATTAATGCGATTGATGGCGTGCCAGAGGAGAGAGAAACCGTGAACCGCCAGATAATTGACACGTCAAGCGGGAGACTCAAGAAACTGTAGACAGATTGTCAAAGATGTCATACACGTCTTGTCAGTTGTCCCCAGAAATTTCTCTCTCCGCCACGTCATACAAGTTATCCGACTTTCAAAATTCAAAAATATCTTCTTAAGGTATTTTCTTTAAAAAGCAGTTGGATATTCGCAAAAAGACAAAAAGCTCTTTCTCATTAAATATTCAAAGGAAATATTACAAACGTGAAAAGAAAAACTACAAGTCATGAAACACCTAAACCTATCCTAAGGGTTTGAGGTCGTTTCGCCTTCCGGAGCCTTCGGCGATATATCTTCCGAAGAATCATCTTCAGAGTCATCGCCTAAGTAACTCCTCAGTTGCTGCACACCATCTTTGGCGGACACAAACTCCGGAAGCATATTTTGCAAAGGGAAGACCAAGGCATCGTGCTCTTTCACCCGTATAGCACGTTCTTGCTTGACGTCAAGGCCGTGAAGCGGATGATCTTTAAATGTGCGGCTACTTTGAGCATAGCTCATCCTCTCATGAAACCCCATTACGCGCCCAAGTGAAGAAGAGGCAGCCATCAGATTGGCAAAGCTATCAGTAAGCTCCTTACTTCCCTTGATATGGCGGACGACCTGTCAGGATAAAAATACAAAGTTTTCAGTATCAAAAATAAGAAGTAAGCAATGAACACTCAAAGAGGAAAAGGCTTACAGCATCAACCCCTCGGGTGAGGAACCACTGGCGGTCCTGTTCCGGGCGTTCGGTTCGCACTTGAAGTGCCCGAGATCCCGCGGCCATTTTTCTCATAAGCTTGCAGGAGGGAGTCATAAGCAGCTTGAACCTCAAGGGCACTTTTGTCTTTAAGCTCATTTTGCTCCCTCTGCAACTTCAACTCTGCTTCAAGCTCCTGGATTCGAGTGCTTTGAAGAGACACTTGATTTTCCAAGGCCGAGTTTACTCCTTGCGCCTGGACCAAATCATCTCTTTCCTGTTGAGCCTTTGCCCGAGCAGCCTCAGGAAGGGAATTTTGCTTTTCACAAGCTTCCTTCCATCGACAAGCAGCGGCAGCATTGCGATCCTGCTCACTCTTGAGGGCGTTCTCCGCGTCGGCCTGCTTCTATTTAGCAGTGTGGGCCGCAACGCGGTGCTCCTCAGCCTCTTTCCTTGTAGCCTCAGCGGCTCGACGAGCTTCTCCCACTTTCCCGCCTAGAGTACGCCACTCACATAAGACTTCCTGGCTACCAGCTAAGGCATTAGCCAGATGATAAGCAACATTCGTATGAAGATCGTGGCGGGAGAGGTCACGTTGATATGCCATCTCAGCAGGTGGCGCACAGTGCTTCATAAAACTCATACAAACCCCAGGGTCGGTGAACCGGGACCCATTAGTAATGTCCCATGGAGGGACAAACAAATCGTGCTTATCATCCAAGTTCGCGTCCCCATAATAACGAGAACATGAAGGTTCTAGGTGAACTGGGAAAGATGATGATTGTTGAGGAGGAGGTCGAAGAGGAGACTCATCGGTCCTGAAACCCTCCTCATTAACAGCAGGATCAGTCTGCTGGTCACCAGTAATACTCCCAGTCTGGAAAAGATAGTCGAAACGATTATCAGACCCAAACTGGTTGTCGGGTCCCTCCGCCGAAGTTTCAACCAAAGGAGTCGGCACCCTCTCTTCTATAATAGTTTCAGTCGGAAGAGACATTGGTCGATCCTCCGCGACAAACTCGGTAGGAGGAGTAGGAGGCTTGTTTCCCGCTTCCATTTCTAAAGAAGGAGACGGCTGCCTTTCTGTTTGAGGAGTTGGAGTAGGAAACCTATCAGACACATCTTCTGGAAAGATCAGCGGATCTACACAAAAAAACTGCACTTAGCTAACAGCCCAAAATAGTAAAAAACCCCAAGGGTAATACATACCTTCTACCGTGTCAATGCGATCAGCAAGACTGTACTGTGGCTTCTTGGGACGATGGGTTTTTCGTTTCTTCTTTGAAGGTCCTGCCTCAGCATCCGCAGTCTTGGTGTCCGCTTGACTTGCTTGAAAAGCCAAAAAAGCTCTCTTCTTCTCTAATTCTGCCAATAAATGGGAGACAGAAGAAGATTCAGGTGCATCGTCATCAGACCTCCTCTCCTCTTGAGAGGTGGAAAAATCAGAGGCATCGCCATCATCATCACTCGATAATAAAGTGGCGATCGTCCCATCAGAAGTAATAGCATTAAGCGGATGAGGATTTAGAACATACGCACATGTCTCAAAGGTGGCGTCCGAGACAATAGGCTCAGCTCGCACCTTCTTTGGAAAAAGGAAACGAGACTTGGTTTTCTCAAGAATAGGTTGGTCCCCGGCATCCCGAATGCTATGTCGGACACAACCTCTATCCTCAAAAAGGGAATTAAGCATAGAACCTTGACCTGAAAAGATAAGAATTTAATCATAAAAAACTTCAAAGAAGAAGAAAGAACAGTAGGGGTAACTTACGTTCATATAAGTCAACAAAGATGGGCTCCATAAACTCCGAGGCCCATAAACGGCTCATGCCTGCCCACACCAGGGCTTCCTCAGGTAGTGCCCACACCGAAAAGCATAACGGGATTGCTGAACTGTTGGTTCCGCCATTAGAGTGCGGAACCAATCGCGTCCTTCATGGGCAGCCGTAACAACGTCCGAAAGACGAGAATTAACCGGACGACGGATCATGGTAACAGGCACCACATCCTCAGAAATCCAAAAAAATTTACTGCGCCAATCGGCGGACACCTTCTCAACCTCGTATCCAATATTTCGGTCGGAAAATCCTTAACATGTGTACCAACCATCACGGATGGCAAGACGGTAGAAAACCGGAAAACGATTAACATGCGGCACCAGGTCACGTGCTATACATACAAATTCGTAATGGCGAATTCGCATTACAGTTCGTGGGTGTAACTGGGATAAATGAATCCCGTAGGCAGTTAATAGCTTCACAAAGAATTTCGTCAAGGGAAGACGAAAATTTCCACAAGTGAAATAATCAGCATAAATAGCCATTTTACCAGGGGGAGATAAACTGGCTATAGAGCCCGGAGAAGGAAACTCCGGCTCCCACTCCGCTGGAATGCCGTACATCTCTAACAGTCTCTCGTATTCTGAGTAGTCCCATGAAATTTCTACCTCGTCAACTTCGGTTTGAACGTTAGACATTGCAGAAGAATTTGGTAAAAGGGTATGTGAGAAAGTTCAATGCTTTATCAGAAAGAAAGCAAAGAAGGAAATTAGAAAATAAAGGCGATAAAACTTCGATTAGAAGATTTCTCTTCCTTTTATACCCATCGCAATTAATGCGATGAGATATGAACAGTGGAGAGAGAAACTCGTCGCCTAATCACCAATCGCCACGTCACGCGGGAAATTCGAAAAAGAGAAAAGCAGCGCAGTCAGGTACAGCGACAGCCGACATGAACGTCCCATCATCTGTTCACGCGCCTGCGAGTGGTCAACTTGTTCTTTTTCATGATTATCTATACCAACAGAAGATATTTTCTACCTAACCTCAAAATCCAAAAACCCCCGAAATACATTAAGTCCAGAATTTCACCCGCATAGACCCTAAACCCTAATCAATTAATCATTAATTAACAAAAAGATTTAGGCCAAATACATTATTTTGGGCCAATTTTCTTTTTGCCTCAGAACTTTAAACCCAAATGGTAAAATCAAAAAGACCGAAACCGGACTGAACGCAAATCAAAAACAAGACCGAAAGAAAAAAATAAAACAAAACCGAACAGTTTTCAAAAACTCAAAAATCGACCCGCACACACCTTTAGTCTCTTATTCTGGCTGCACTGAAATCAGTTTAAGTTACCAATGTTGCAGAGATACGAGGATGGAGAAAAACCGGTAGACCACAACAGGTGTGCCAATCTTATACAGAATTAAAGACCGTTAAATGCATTGTCTACGGTCCTCAATTGGTAAGGTCTGCTTTTAGTATTTGTTTTTGTTCATTAACTAGTAGTTCTACCCGCCGCGATGCGACGGTGTTGCCCAGTTATTACATTTTCCGGTCCTTAACTATTGTCTCACGACCTTTTCTATTGCGTTGTTTTCTTGCTGTCGTTTCGGCTTGGCCAATTAGTTTATCAAATTAATCTATATGCTGTAATTTGAAAATGAGTTTCATACAGTTTAGCTGATCTAAACCTGAAATACCCAACATTCTTTTTCATTTTTTTAGTTTTAACCCAAAAACTATTGGCCCAACATATATCGGGTCAGTATTCGGATAAACCCGAACATTGTGGCCTGAGAACAAAACCCATTTAAACTCACCAAATTAGCACATCAGATGCACAAATAACCAATAGCTTCTTCAACCGTCACTTGACCCGCACACGGCAGTGTATTAGGAGTAAAAAGCAAAAACGTTAATATCAACAAAACTGTATATCACATTAAATAAATAAATAGGAGCTATAAATTATATCATCAATAAATATGAAACTAATGTTATCACCTGCTGCAGGCTGAATTAATAAGATTCAACTTAGAAAATTGATATTGATTAAGAACAAATTCATTCACTGATTTTTGCATATTACTTTCATCCTTTTTTTTTTTTTTTTTTTTTTTCTTGCAGATCTGTCTCACATCAAGTTCACTCCCTCAATCACACTCTTCCCCTCTCCACCTCCTGATTCAGACTCTCACCAAACCTAGATTTGAACCAAATCTGAATAAAAGAAGGAAAATAAATATAAGCAACAAACAATTGAACAAACCAAGTTGTAGCCGGCAATTCAAAATCAAAGGAACAGCTTAGATCCAAAAAATTAGATTAACATGCAATGGAACAGCTTAGACCCAAAAAAAACACAACCTAATCACATAATTAAGCAATGCATAGACCAAAAACTAAGCGAGTAAACATGCAATTGAAAATATAACCTGTAACCTAATTACCTAATGCATACCTGGCACCACCACCAAAGGTTTCTAATTGAAACCGGCCAACGGCTGACCAACAGTTGGTTCTCCGACCGGCAGTCCGTCACCACCACGCCAGTTCCGCCCACTGGATCATTGAGCTACCGCCACCTACCAACAACGGTAGATGAATCCGTAATTAGAGCATAACAAAAGAGAAACAAAAGGCAAGTAGAAATTTTGTCATGTATAAGAAACTTATCAAATTTTGCTCGGATGATGGTGGTGTGAAATATGGTGGGCACCAAATGTTACACACAATAACAGAAAAAACCCATTATATTAAACACTTAAAACTATTAGGAACCAAAAACTCAAGAAATGCAAAACACACAAAGTCAAAAAAAAAAAAAAGGTCAATTAATTACACAAAAAGATGATGTGCGTATTGTAGGAAATATATAGTCCAGTGTAACTAATCACTTGAAGCATCAATTAGAGAATTTACAAACTTATAATAAGTGTAAACTTCAATATTTATTTAAATCCACAACTCAAAGGGAACGAACAATGCAGTCCTTATAGGCATAAACAAAAGGGACAATACCTTGAAAACGAAAATACGACTCCGCAATCGACAGCTGCAGAATAAAATTTCAAAGAACAAATTAATCATCCACAACCAAAAAATGAAACACAACAAACTTACCGACGGCAGAGAAGTATCAAACAGAGAGAGACGTAGAATTTATTTTATCTCTTCTTATGTTAGTGGACATTGTGGTCTATGAATACACTGTACAACTTTCAATGCGTGATGTACTACCTTAATGCATCACCGACCCCTGAAATTGTAGATATATAAATAAATTAACTAGTTGGTTAGTCTGTTAAGGCACAAGCAAGCTATACAGTTTTGAGGGTATTTGCAACTACTTATTACATTATTTATGATTCTCAAGAACCATTATAATCTAGTTTAGTTAATGTGATAACTGATAACTGACTTTTGTTAACCTTGCTATGGTGTCTTCAAACAAGCAGGACGACATGTACAGGATCGCGGAGATGTCTGCATCAATTTTTGTCTACAAGTCTATGATATGTGTTGAACTGATTACAAAAGAAAAGGATCTAAAACAATCGGCCCATGCTAGATTAAAATAGAGTTAATTACGCAAATGATCCATCTGGTGTGACACTAGTTTTGAAGTCTTTAAAAGGTTGTAGTCTTGTAGATTTGAGTTATATGTTTTCATTTTGTAACAAATTTACAAGAGACGAAGAAGGGGAGGAGGTTGGAGCTAGATATCGAAGGCGCTAGGAGCACTCAAGGCTTAAAGGGTGAGCTTGTCAATTAGGCTTAAGAAGTGAGGCCCAAGATAACAAAGGCAATAGTATAGGCATGCCATTTTTAGCTGTTTTAGTCTATTTTTTGATGTTTCAGACTTGTTAATAACAACCAGAGTTATCGAATGCGATAGGCGCATAGGCCTCGCCAAGGCCTTAGGCGCAAGGCACAAAAAGAACGAGGGTCTGAGGAAAAAAACGCGCACTTAAATAAAAAATATATTATCTGTATGAAAAATAATACTATTCTTCAAATAAAATAAACAAAGTTATTATATAACATTTAATATCATCTAATTAGGGGGTATTTGAGTGAGCTTTTAAAACTTGCTTATTTACTTGTTGAAAGACAAAACGTGTTTGACAAAGCTCCTCAAGAAGCTTCAAATTGGAGTTTTAATTTGCTTTTCAAAAAGCAAATATGTAAAAAAGAAAATTTAAAAGTTCACCCAAACACAGTACCAAAAGTTATAAAATAGTCAAGATTTAAATGTAATTTCAAAACTTGAACAATAAAATGTATCAATACAATGCATTTGGCGTCTCCTAGATCTATGCTTCAATAGCACTCCTTTTGTTTCTTTTGCTCGGCTTTTAGTGTCTCATGTTCTTGACATAAACAATGCCGAAGCGCTCGCCTAGGAAATAGAAGCGCATTTATTGAGCCTCGCCTGAAAAATGGGTCTAGGTGCAAGAAGCGGGGGCTTTTAATAACTTTGATAACAAATAGTTCCAAAAGAAATCAGTACTTCAATTTCTTAAATAAACAAGACTTTATTTAATCACGCAAGTATCAAACAACTTCTTATCCTGTTATTCAATTACAGGGTCAAGTTGGATTTGGTTCCTTGAGAATAGTCAGCTCTTCTTGGAGAAAAGAAACACGGCCTGATGTTTATGTAAGTATAAAAGATCTTGATAATGACTATTTTGGAGATTATTTAAAGGAGGCATTTATAAGAGAACGACTCACGATTCAAAACAAAGAAAAAGATAGACTTCGGGTTCCTCCAAATACACATTCTTGGCCGAAAGATGATGATGATGGTTCAAAAGAGCTAGTTGTTCAAGCAAGGGCTTCGGTTATTGTTTTATCAGAGAGTTACGCAAGTTCTGATGAACACCTTGATGAGCTACTCATCATCCTTGATGAAATGTGGAACTCTACTCATTTTGTTTTGCCAATATTTTATCGTGTTGATTCCTCGTATATTAGAGAAAACGGTAAAGATTTGTTGTTGCATAGCTTCCAAGGATCCGAGGAATCATTGAGAAAGGTGGATAAGTGGCACAAAGCCCTCATCCAGCTTTCGGATCTTCCTAACATCTATTTTCCTAGGTATGCTTTACCTGTCCTTTTTTTGTTCAGCCTCTTCCACCCATCTAGGGGGTAAACAAGCCGGGCTGATTCCGAGCTCAAGCCGGTTTAACTTACGAGAGCTCGAGCTCAGGCTCGGCATGATCCGAGCTCTATTTTTAAAGCTTGAGCTCGGTTCGTGAGTAAATTTTCAACCTCGAGCTTGACTCAGGCTTAGCTTGTTTATTATTTATTAACTTTCATATAATTATAATTATTTTTTAATTATAGTTTTTTGTATAAGAACATATTTTTTAGTAAATTGTCAACTTTGTTACATGTTAAGAAAGTACATTATCCACAAAACACTTGTTTAAAATCTTGCACATTTTATTTTATATTAGGTGGTCCAGGAACGATGATGACACGGCTAGCATTAAAGAGGTTGTTAGTATCGTGAAGTACGTAAGTACCAGGTATGGTATTCGAGATGTTTGCTTCGAACCAGAGGGATTGTATTAAAATGCTACACCACGACTGAAAACATTAATGTTTACAAGCCATGTTTCGATCATCAATCGACCTGAACAAGCGAAGAAGAGGGCTTCCGCTTATAATGAGAATAAAGTTTTGGTCAGGGATATGGAGCTCGGCAGACTCACGTGTAAATGAGACAGACAACGGTCCAAATTTTAAAAAGTAAAATAAAAATAGTATAACTTGGGCTGCGTCGAGAATTACATGGCCATAAGTAATACGTGTAAAGGTCTCAACAAACCGTATTATCTTTGTCGCCGTGATTATTTTGAGTTAATGGAGATCGGCAGACTGACTCCTGGTTGGTTTAGTATTTTAGTTGGTGACACCATTGATGATACAGGTACGTTCCTCTAGTCTACTTGTGTATGAAGCTGAAAAAGCCGATCCATAACCAAAATCAAACAAAAACAGACAGTTTAGCTTTGTGTTTTCATAAAAAACGAATTTTTGATACGATATTAGTTTTGCATGTAATTCAAAACAGGAAAAACAAAACATAACCAAATTTATGGATTTTCATATTTTATTTTTGGATGTTAAGTAATTTATAAGAGTACATAGTGTAACCCAAACATTTTAGCCTAAATGTATAATAATCAATTAATCATTAATTAACAAAAGGATTTAGTCCAAATTCATTATTTTGGGCCAATTTTCTTTTTGCCCAGAACTTTAAACTCAAATGGTAAAATAAAAAAGACTGAAGCCGGACTGAACGCAAATAAAAAACCGAAAGACCGAAAGAAAAAAATAAAACAAAACCGAACAGTTTTCAAAGACTCAAAAATCGACCCGCACACACCTTTTTAGGGCTGTTTACGAGCTGAGCCGAACCAAGGGAAGGGTTGCTCGTTGCTTGGCTCGTTTACGACCGAACTGAACCGAACGGCTGAAATTCGAACCGAGCGAAAACCGAAACGAGTCAAAATTGAATCGAGCATTTTTCGATCGAACATCGAGCGATTTCGAGCATTATTTATTTATTTTTCAATTTAAAATTTTCAATAAGAAACAAATTTGAAAAATTTGAAGGTTGTAAATAATATATTTTATAAATAAATTAGTAGCTTTTAGACAAACAAGTAATATATTGTAAATTTCTATTAAAAATAAGTTTATAGTGAGATATAATGATCATGTTAACAAACTTTTAGTATTCTAAAAACTTGAATCGAACAAATAAAACTATAAAATTGACGGAATATGAAAAATTTAAAGGGGTAAAAATAATTGTAAGCTTATATTTATGTGTTTTGTCTATATATTTTATATTTGTTCATATATAACTATATATATAAAATAAATTAAAAATATTCGAGCCGAACCGAACCGAACCGAGCAGACCCTTGCTCGTTACTTGGCTCGTTTTCAAACCGAACCGAGCAGAGCGGCTCATTTTCAATCGAGCGAAAAAACGAGCGAGCATTTTTCGAGCAATTTTCGAGCGAGCGGCGAGCGAGTTCGAGCGCCGAGCGGTTTGGACGGCCCTACCTTTAGTCTCTTATTCTAGCTGCACTGAAATTAATCTAAGTTACCAAAATTGCAGAGATAAGAGGATGGAGAAAAACCGGTAGACCACAACAGGTGTGCCAATCTTAGATTAAGTGGCGTTTCCTCAAAAGTCGTTTTTTTCCTCTCTTTTTTTGTCTTTTTGTTGTCATTTTTTTTGTTTTTATTTTCTTTGTTTTTTTATTAGTAATTAGTTTAAAAAAAATAATTTTGTTAATGATTTTTTGTTTTCAACAACTGGGTATACTTTTTTTATCAACAATTGTTTTGATTTCAAAATTCCAACAAAACAATATAAATAACATGATATATATACACACACAAAACCATTACAACGAATTCGTACAAATAATAACAAAATTTAGATATCTACCTAAAGAGCAGCGTCTTCGTCGACGTCGTCAAGTCTGCGTTTGACTGTCGATCTATCACCACCTTCGCCGTCTTCATGTGGGCGTCTGAAGCCTAACGTGCTTGTCTTTTGGTCGAAACGTGGCGATGATAGTGTGTACTCCTAACAACGGAACTTACCAGAACCATACCTAAATCAGACGAATTACTTTCAGCATACTCATCAACCCAATGCGGTGCTTCTTATGATATTGTAATATACTATAATAATATAAATAAAAACCTTTGAAACTTCATTAAGGAAAATTGTGATTTGTATGAAGGTGTTATCTGCTTGACTTATAGCACCACTCCCGAAACCCTACTACCAAAGTTACTAGAATCATACCGATAACCAGACGAATTACTTTTAGCATACTCATCAAGCGAATTCGGTGCTTCTTTTTATAATATAATTATAAATTGAGGGTGTTATCTTGCTGACTTATAACAGTCTAATAGCTTCTTCTAAGACTGTTGGCGTTTATGAGTGTGTTATCTTCTTAACTTATAGTAGTCTTATAGTAGCTTGTGCGGGTGCAGTGCGGTGGTGTGAATTAAAATTTGATGGGCTAATTGTATATGATGAGGTACCAATTTGTAAAACTTTAATAATATAATATAATATAATATCTACATATTCTAATAAAATAAATAATTGTAGATATGTGTCGTCTTGTGATTAATGCTCACAATTTTTTACTCTCCAAACTAATATATGCTATAAATCAATAATTATTCACTTTCCTTTTAAACTCCATTTATATTATATCAATATAACAATATCTATAACATGACAATTATTCATTTTTCTTTATACTTTATTTCTATTATATCTATACATTTTTATAAAAATAAATATTTACGTATTATACTACTATACAATGTTAGAATATATTTCATAACATACTTAGTGAAATCCAAAAATCAACAACAAACTGTGCTTGTTAAAAATTGAAAAGAATGTAATTTTAAATGTTATCATTAACATATTATATATACTATGTATATTGTTGAAAGTTGTAAATAAATAAATAAGTCTAATATGCTTTAATTTAACGAAGTAATTTTTTTAATTGTTAAATTATAAATATATTCTTAAAAGTTGATCAATGTTTTAGATATCAAATCCATTTATCTATTTGTTTTTTTGTGCATTGTCATATAAATTTATAAATTATAAATATATGTTTTAAATATATTCATTTATTTTTTGGTTAAGTTAGTAAACTATATATATATATATATATATATATATATATATATATGTTAAATTGAAGGATAATATATACCAATAACTTCAAATATAATAAAGTTTATCACATTTAGTTTCTTAGTTTTTTTATATCAAGGATTGTTTCGGTTTTTGTGGAAAAAAAATTGATTGTTACAGGTTAACATTTGGTAAATATATCGTTTGGTACAAATTAACTACGCTTAAATTGTTACATGTAAAAAATGGATAATCTGAATAATTTTAAAATTTTAAGAGTGCAAATAGATTTATCGTCAAACTTGTTACGGGATCTAAGTTTTGACTTGAAAATGTAAAACGAATGAAAGTTTGAATTTTAAATGTCATTGGGTTTCTAATTTACTTTTAAGGACATTTTTGTAAATAGTCAAAAGATTCGGGATTTTGCACATTAACTATTTATCCCATGACTATTAAAAATTAAGAAAAAAATGACAAACACTTCCCACATGCTATCTACATGCCTATTAATACTTTTAACTTTTATCAAATTTGAAAACTTGTGTCATCATTGACTTTTTCTTAAATAGTAATCAAAATGTTGTATGTGAAACATGTCTTACAAATTATGCTCAAATGAAACAAAACATTCACAAAATTGAACGAGTTAACATGTTCTTTTTTTGTTGTTGTCAATATGGCAAGACCGAGAAGCCCCTCAAACTTATCAAAATATTTTTCATGGTGTAGTTCAAAACAGTTATTATATAAAAAGTATTCTCCAAAATTGTTTCATAACTAAAATTCTTCCAATTATACATTTATGATACTGAGAATAAAATTTACAATCGTTTGCACATGCATTATTTTTTTATTAAGTTCATTTTTTTATTGGAAAGAATCATTTTGTGATATAAATAAAATCAATTTATGTATAATGATACAAACATAAATATAATACATCTTTCCGTATACATTATGTATTGCTTTATTTGTAACTTTATTATCTAGATATTCCCGTGTGTTACACATGCTCTAAAGCTAATAATATAATATAATATATTTAATTATAATAATATTATATTATATACTCCCTCCGTCCCATTATAAGTGTCATAGTTTGATTTTTCAAATCTTTATTGTTTAACTTTGATCGACAATATTTTTGCTTGTGTTATATAATGCTTGATGAAAAATATATGAATGGATTGGGTTTTAAGTGTATTTTACATTGATATATATATTTCATCAAGTATTATATGACACGAACAAAAATATTTACGGTCAAAGTTGCAAAAGAAAGACTTGAAAAATCAAACTATGACATTTATAATGGGACAGAGGGAGTATTATATATTAATACATTAAAAAAATATGTTAAATTTTATGTATCAGTTGCTAAATAATGCATTTGTTGTAATTTAACATCACTAATATTATGTATTATTATTTAATATCTTTAATACAATGTAGTTAATTTTATTTATAATATCATTAGTATAGTGTATTAATTGTTATTTAAAATTACACTATATTTTTATAATGTGATCAATTAACTTATTTGAGTATAAAAGTAACATTTATATGCATAATCCCGTTGTTTCAATACACCAAAATATCATAAGCATGTCTTCCGTAAAGCTTTGTTTTGTGGTCTTACTCATACTTGTAACTTTCGTTAAGCTACAAATTACTTATTGCTTATGGGTCGTTCATGTTTTTACCTTTAACCTTCTTATATATTAGTAACACTTTTATACTCACATGCTACCTTTTTTATTGCTTTATATGTATAACTAATTTAGAGAGCTCGATAGTGACAAGTAAAGTGCGTGAAGAAACTTGGAAGCTTAATCCATGTGATTGGTATACTTGTTTCACGCAATGCAAACATAAAAGACATTTGCGGAACGCAATCTGCATTGGTGGTGATAGTTGTTATTGTGTTTGGCGCTGTTAAGAGCTTTGGATAATAATAATAATAATAATAATAATAATAATAATATAGTTTGGTCTATTGACAAACATGTATGACATTCAATCAAATAATTGTGGGTTTTAATCTCACTTGAGAACTGGTTGTGTCAGACTGGCGAAATCTATCTAAAGTGCAGCGTCGTCGATGTCGTCAAGTGTGCGTCAGACTGTCGATCTATCACCATCGTCTTCGTCGTCGCGTGGTCGAAACGTGGCGGTTATAGTTTGTACTCCTGACCACCAAACTTACTAGAACCATACTGATAATCATACAGATTACTTTCAGCGTACTCTTCAAACCAATTCAGTGCTTTTTATGATAATGTAATAGAGCAAGGTTATAATAAGAAGTAGATATTTCCTAAGAAGTGTAGGAAGTGTTGATGACCGTCGTTTTAGTCATTCAAAAAACCAATTAAACTAGATAGCTAGAGTAAGTAGGGTATTGTATCCACGAGGAGCATATGGTTAGTGTTACACTTTTTCGTTTGATTTTTAATATAAATTTAACTAAGATGAACAAACGATGTCAAGCGAAAATTAGAAGATGATTTTAAAAACAATTTAAATAAAATGCAACCTCCTCCAGGTTTCAGGTTCTAATTTAACACAAAACTCGTTTCATTAATTGGACACCACATAGACATGGTGTTGGAAAGTCAGTTAATTTAGGTGGCAATCAAAAATATATATTTGTAATCGGATCTTTTATAATTCAATTACCCTGTTTAATAGTGTGAATCAACCCGCCCTATGTCACCCAACAAGATACTAGGTTTTGTCATCAACCGAACAAGTTGTTAAAGCAGGGACTAATAACACATACAAATAGTTAAACCGACACACCAATGTGTTCATACAATGTTGTCAATGTCAAAAACAAATCCAAACGTGAATAAAATTGAGAAAAGTGTAAAACCCTACGAACCGTAGACCCGGAGAAAGTTACAACAAAATTAGCCGCTCATCGAAGAACACGTTCTTGCCTATTTGAATTGTGTCCACAGTAGGGATGGGATCGGGATCGTACCCATACATATACCCGAAAGTACCCGTACCTAAAATCAGTAAATCTTGGTACCCATACCCGTACCCGAATTATATGGTACCGGTACGAGTATAGGTACGGGTACAAGTACTTTGGGTACGGTACTCGCTTTAGTACCTCTTTGTTCTTTTTTTCTAAAAAAAAAAATCTCCACTAAACTAGGTATCGGTAACAGTACTTACCGACACTCAATTATCTATAATACCAAAACCGTAATACCGCAACGAAAACATAATACCAAAACTAAAAATGAAACAAATCAACCATTTTATAAAATTCATTTCCTTTTCCTTTTTTTAGTTTATTGTTTCCTCCATTTCTATATAAAAATAAGAGAGAAAATTAATACATGATTTAATTATATACACGATTACACATACATGAAATAAAAATATACGAATACACAATATATAAATTGAGAATGAACTTAGTCAACGAATATACACATATAAATTGAGAATGAACTTAGTCAACTAATATATATTATGTTTTGAAAATCTTGCTTGAAAGTTAAGTCATAAGTGTTGAAAACATAATAAAAGCCTCTACATATTCTAAACGGGTACCAGTACCCATAATACCCGTACATGTACCCAAAAGTACCCGTAGCTATAATCAGTAAATTTGCGTACTCATACCCGTACCCAATAGACATGTAAAGGCACATGTACGGGTATAAGTACGGGTAATGAACAGGTACGGATACAAGTATTTAGAAGAAAAAAAACTCATCCCTAGTCCACAGCATCCAAAGCTGCTCCCTTTTTCGTCTCAACCCCATGTCGTTCTCCGTGCGGCTCCTTTGTTATATGTTCTGCCCTTCTTCTTTTTTCTCACGTGGGCTTTTCCCCTATTATAATATGAAGAAACACGGATCCGATCCCCTGTTATGGGTCCTGGATCCAATGAGTCCACAGGGTAAAATACGACAACTACTAACACAGTATGATTACAACTTCCCAAAGTCCAATGACTGGAACCTGCAAAACAGATACCGTGAGTCTCGTTACAGGAAGGACAAGAGGGGGGTCTTCCTGTAACCACCCTCCGGCGTGAGAATCAGTAACGTTCGTAAAGAGGAAGTATTGAAGTAAACAGACTAAGGTTAGTCAGAATATATGTGAGTTAGAATACTGGTGAGTGAATGTGAATGAATCCCTCATGTAGGTTGACAAGATATTTATAGCCGAAGGAGGTAGAAAGGTGATTGGGCCAGCTGTCCTCTTCCAGAAGATCTTAATAACTGCCTGGACGTGTGTCCTCTTATGATAGGTTGTGCTATACGTCCCATGTGCATGGGTATAACAACCTGGACACGCGTCACCGAATGATAGGACGAATTGCACCCTGGCCATGTGCACGGTTATAACAAACTGGCCAGGTGTCCTTTCATTGGTGGGCAAGTCACGTACTCCTCAAGTAACAATCGTGGACGTTCTTCTAGAGTGTAGTTACTTATTGACAGCTGTCTAATTGGCATTGCCCTCCGGTCATATTGGCGGACCAATGTCTTGTCCTGCGGACGACTTCTGAGGTTGCCAGGATGCTTCCGCGCGTGGTATGAGGACGTTCTTCCTCTTCCGTGGTATGCGGGTGATCCATATGTCCCGCGGGTGATATGTGAGAGGCTCCTTTATGACCCGCGGGTGGCAGGAGTCAGTCTGCCGATCTCCATTAACTCAAAATAATCACGGCGACAAAGATAATACGCTCCTGTGCTTAGCAAAAACCGAGAAAAATCTCCTCCAAGTATTTCTATCCATTCCTTATCCTTTTGCAAGCTATCATTCGAGGAGTCACAGTAACTATACATAAGGCTTGCACCACACTGGTGTATATCCAGTCCACTTAACACAACAATAGACATATTGACTTGATCTCCATGAGTTAATTTGCTTCCAATTGGAAAATAGCTTAACCAAACAGCAACTTCACTAGGTCTCGGTTTGCCGAAGACTTTGGGACTGTAAATCAAATCTACACTGTTGGTTGTACTTATTTTAACAAACCAGTAGCAGTCGTCACCGGATATAGAATACTTGAAAGTTACATCTAATCCTTTGAGCCTCCGACCCTTGGGACACAACGGCACGTCAAAAGACAAAGCTGTAGATTTTGACAAATACTCGGGCTTCATGTTTAGATTCTTTATGTCAGGCAGAGATGTGCTCATTATATTGAATTCATACAACATCTGAATTCACACAAGAAACAGAAATTAGTCATTTGTATGATAAAAAAAATTTCGGGTAGCATCTTTGTGTGCTTCTGTTGCACGGAACGGAGAACCTGTAGCTGACGACATCTGCCTGTTAGGAGCTCGTCATCGCCAGCTAGGCATAACTCATGATCTTGATACTCCTTTAGCCACTTCATATGTCCCAAATCAAGTTCATCAAGTTTGGCTAATGGCACCAGCTTTATAAAGCCTTCAATTTCCGATAACTTACTACAACCTTCATAGCCAAACTCTTGCAGTGTGAATTGATGTGATTCAAAAGCCACCTTCTCCAATTACTCACAATAATATATATACAATTCAGCTAGTGTATTTGGGAGGCCATGAAGCGATTTAAGTTTTGAACACATACTCAAGTCAAGGACTCGAAGATTTTTTAGATGAGTGTAACTAGGTAGGTGCATAAATGGATTGTTTCCTAAATTCAAGTATTACAAAGATGTTTGACTAGCGAAAGTAAGAGGAAAATTATTAGTACCCTCAAGTTTACAATCCTTGAGGAACAATCGTTTTTATCGAATGTGGAAAAGAAAAAGAAAGTTCCATATTTTCACACCCTGTCATGCTCAATTCACCAAGACCGGTAAGGTCTTTAATGGTTTCACAAACATGAGTCAACTCATGACAGTTCCATAGAATAAAAGTGTCAAGATTGGGAAGGTGAGAAATATTGCGAACGTCTGTCAATTTCCAAGAGCTTTTAAGATTTAGAATCTTAAGTGATTGAAGAACCTGTTGCGGAAGTAAAAAAGATTTATCTAGCATTTTACATCTCCATAAACGAAAAGCTATGCCATATAAAGAGGATATCGAATTCCTTACCATGGGCGGTTGAAAGCATTTCAATAAACTGTAACTCATATCTAAGGAAACCAAGTTCCTAAAGGATAAGTGAGGAATTAGAGCGACATGGTTGTATCGATGCCAGCAGAGCCATCTTAAATGTTCGGAGAAGTCCTTGTAAGATGAAGTGTGTTCAACATAATTAAGTTGGAGCAATTTAAGTTGATCCATCTCTTGAACTGAATCTGTCGGAAGGCTCCGAGACTGCAAATTCAGAATGTAAAGTGTCCGTTAGCATATTATAATTGAAAATGAAAAGTACAACGTACCAACGTACCCCTTTTATATCTTCACATTTGGATTTGTCGACCTCTTCCATCAGAACATGCATGTCGAGTGCGAGACCTTCCATGTTTATTGAACTCTAGACACAAAGAGAAAACTACAGACTCTCAGATGGATTTTGAATGTAAGTCTAAACATACACGAAACAAACACCTTACCCTTATGTTTCTCTGAAGTATTAATCACATTAATACTTAGGTTATAAGTTAATAGTTTATTATGTAGTTCTTAGTTAGTAAAAGGGCCAGAACTGTAATTATTGTAACTAGGCCGGTTAAGGCAGTTAGGGCTTATGACGGTTGTTTAAAGACACCGTTTAGAATAGAGTTGATGAAACGTTGTGTCGTTTCATCAAGCGTTGCATCTGGATGTATATATAGGGCATTCTCATGTAAAACAATTCATCAGTTCATAAATACAATTCTATTCCATCTATATCTCTTGTTCATAATACTTGTTTTAATCACCAAATCAGTTGTGGCTTCTTTGATTTCCAACATTCACAACAAATCATAGGACTCTTTGTTACGCCACACTCTACTACGTTGTGCGGGTATGGGTGATTCTTGATCGACTATGCTTCTCCCCATGTCTTGAAGCAATCTATGCATCATTAGTTTGTTGTTTGGTGCAACATAAATAAGGCATCTCTTAATAAGGGTTTTGATCCTACATACTGCCGAGCAATCAGGCTCCAATATCTTTACCACACAATCTATGTCCGTACCAACAAAGAAACAAGCAATGTGCAGAAACAACTCTCTGTCAGAGTCATACGGTAATGAATCGTAACTCTTTTTTAGAACGCTATAGATATCATGATGAATATCTTTTCCCAGTAACTTTAGTGCACTTTCCCAATATGAAATGCTGACATCCTCGGATAAAGAAGAACCCAACACTTCAAGAGCCAGCGGATTCCCTTCACAATACCTTATTACCTCTTTTGAGAGCTTCTCATAACCTTCCATCGGACTCATGGCTCCAAAGGCATGAAGAGACAAAAGCTCTAATGATTCATGATCATCAAGTAATTTCATTCTGTACTCATGGCACCTCCGGGATTTGGACCTAAACCAAATACCTATATCGTTTTCCATGGTTGTAAATATAATCTTACTGTGTTTATTAATATTCCCAGCTCCAAGTAACGCGTCCAACTGGCTTGGTTTAACAATGTCATCAAGAAGAATAAGTGCTTTTTTGGTTTTTAAAACCTCTTCAATCTTAAACGCGCCTTGACAAACACTAGGTATTCTTCTGTTCTTGCCACCTGAAAGATCTTTGAAAAGTTGCTCCTGTAGGTACAGCAAACCATTCGGATCTTTACATCTACTACCAATGCGTTCCACAATACTAATATTCTCGAAATTCTGCCAATTTGAATATACAATGTACTGGGCCAATGTGGACTTGCCACTTCCTCCCATGCCAGAAATCACTAAAAATTCTGCATCAGATTGGTTTAACCAATAATTGATCTCTTCAACTCGAGCATCCATCCCTATTAGATTGGGCGGAAGATAAACTTGTTTGCGATCTAGTCTACCGTAAATGGTATCAACAATTTTCTTCAACAATTGTGTCTCAGACCTATAACATAATAACAACATAGAAATAAAAGACAAATATAATAGTTTAGTATGTAATATATTTTGAAGCATATGGATGTAAACTTCTTTGACAAAATCTTATAACCAAATGTCAATTTGGTTTGGGTCAAAATGGGTTATAACGAAATTTGGTTTGGGTTAGATGAGACGTTTTAGGGGGGGAAAAGCACCACCCGCCATACCTTATAATGGTGCGAGTGGAGGTGGCAGCAGGGGTGGTGTTAAACGACATAAGCTACTATCATTTTGGGATTAGATGCAGTCACAAATCATAATCAGCATTGGGTATATTGTAACCTCTGTTGTTATTGTAAAACTAATGGAACACAGCAAAGTCGATTAGCATATGTTTCTAGGGCTGTAAATGAACCGAACGTTCGTGAACTATGCGGTGCGAAGTTCGTTTATGTTCGTCCATTTAATAAATGAACGAACATGAACAAGAATTTCATTCGGTAAGCTTAACGAACGAGCATGGACAGAGGCCACGTCCGTTGAACTGTGTTGGTGAATGTTTGGTAACTTGTTCGTTTACATTCGTTCATTGATGTACGTTCGTTTACATATACGACTTTGTTTATTAGAATTTTACTATTCCTATTTATTTTATACATTAATTTGTCTTTTACTGTTACCCCTTTGATATAATTATGCTTATGATTTTAAAGTTAAGCCTTTTTGGATATTATGTGGCGTACTTTTGGATTTTAGGGTGATTGTTTGTGTTAAGTTAGTGTGATTACTAGGATATTAGCCTATGTTACACGAGTGGAAAATATTTCAAACATAATATATATGTAAATATCATAAGAATTCTTTACCGTGTTCTCTATAAAACCACAAGATGTAGGAAAAATATGTATAAATGTTACTGGAATGAGAAACTGTATTAATATTCAAATTATTGAATTGCTAAAATAATGGTCATACTAAAAAAGGGAACACGAAAATTAGTTATAAATAATTAATTGTGGTCAAAATCGGGTTTTAAATCATTTGAAAGGAAATATTTGGTTATGATTATAGAAAACATTAAGTAGTGAGGTTATGATTCCAAAAAACATTAATTAGTGAATTATATGACAATTCTATAGATGGAAACCGAATGACTTGTAAGCTTATGTGGACATGCTAGTTGAATGCCATGTGGATATCTTGTATTGCTTCAATAGTATAGTAAGATGATTTTCAAATTAATTAATACATTTTTGTTTATGTTTTGGGTCTGTTAATGTCCGCCGGTTATATTCGGTTGTGTCCGTTTACCAAATTAATGAACGGACATGGAATTTCCTATGGTAAAGTGTCCATGAACCGTCTGTTTGTCCATCGTTTATAGCCTTATATGCTAATAGCTACTAATTAATCGATTAACCAATAATAGGTCGAGAAGCATACCCGGAAACAACCTCTCAGGCCAAACTACCAATCTGTATAAGAGCTTCCTTCCACCTCTTCACTTTATCATCCGTCCACCTTGTAGAGGCTCCCAGTCGTATATCAAAAGTATTATTATGCTTCCGGATATCCGAGGGATCGACTTTATAAAAAACCGGTAGAACAAAGTGATTACACTCTCTCCTTTGCTGGAGGATCAAGCAAAGCTCATCAAGACACCATGCAGACGTTGCATAGTTCTCAGACAATACAACAACTGAAGCCTCGGATGCTTTGATCACGCTAGTGATCTCGAGTTTTAGTTCTTGACCTCTACCAATGTCATCAGTGTCTCTAAATGTGCTAATTCCGGCTCGCACTAACGCGTCATGTAGATGATCGGTAAAAGAATGACGAGTATCTTCGCCTCTAAAGCTCAGAAATACATCGTATCGGGTGTCATGGTTGGTGGTAATGGTAGTGGTAGTAGTCGTAGTAGCACACTTATGATTGGAAGAGGTATCACGAAGACAACAAGTGAGCCGAATTACCGAACTGATGCCCATTGAAATTATATATATCTGTAAGGATGAATTCACAAAAAAATTTTAAAACTAAATAATTAGAACTGGTAATGAATTTATATTTACAATCAGACCGAACCCGGAACCGGTTTTTTTATACACAAGTTTTTAATACTCGAACACGTACCCAACCCGTAGAGTACGGATAGGGTATGCATTTCAGTACCAAACCTCGTATCCGGACCCGATATATACCCGAAAACCGGAACCCCCCGGAAACCGGGTCCTTAAAATAGCCGAACTATGCCCGAAATTACCCTAAAACTACCTGCAAAATACCCCTAAAATGTGCAATCCCTTATAAAGTCCAAGCTATACCCGAAAAATACCCGGGAAAAAGTCCGAAAAAATACACGGTAATAGGGTATTCAAAAACCCGGTTTTAGAATACCCGGTTCTATACCCGACTTGAACATGATGCATAGGATATGGTTTTTAGAGACAATAACTGAACCCAACTCGGGTATTGCTAACACCTGATTTTCCAATACCCGGTTAAACCCGAACTCGATTACATACCCGGAACCGGGTATGTAAAAAACCCGATTTGTGCACCTCTAGTTGGTAGTAACTTCTACCAACTCATATAATAGTTATTCGCAATGTTTTAAAACCAGTACGTACCAGCCGTTTGAACTGGTTATACCGGATTTTGGTGACAACTGATACTTAGAGCCTAGTATTATTGGGTGGTTTGCTTGAACATTGTACTACCGTTTTTTTTAAATACCGGTTTAAACGGGTAAACCGGTTTAAAACCAAGAGATTTTTAATATTTTTTTGGGCCCATATTTTATTAAAATGACTTTTAACCTTGAGGATAAAATTGATACGATTAAACACGATAAACGAAGATTTGCTAATCAACCAATTTTGTATCTTGTAAATCTTGGGTGGTTTTTTTTTTATTTTACATATTTTGTAACTAACTGAGTTCGTATACCAAGTACAAACTTCATATTTGACTCGATCATTGTTCATGTGTGATATTTGATTCATGTGTGATGTTTTAATGTACTCTAAGGTTGTTTTTTAAGCTGAAGTTGTATTTATATTGAATTATAGGGTAAACTATTCAACCCGGTAGAACCTCCCGGTATATCCCGGGTCAATCGGTTGTACCATTTTTTAATCAAATCCGACACGAGTAAAATACCAGTTTTAAAACTTTGGTTATTCGGCCCGGGCCACACCCTGGCGTCAAGTTGAATGACATACGAAGAACTTTACATACTTAGACTGTTAGACAGTTCATTAAGATTATACATGATTCAACATACGCAAATGCATGTCAATAAAAAGCAAATGTTTATTTAATGGTAGTTGACTAATAAAAATTCAAGCTTTACACGACTTTGACTTGCGTAGAGTCCATTCTTTTGTTTATTGGTATCAGTAATGACATAATTTTTTTACGATACATGAAAGACATACGTGAGAAAATGTCAATACTACGCAATTTTATGCTGTATAGTGTGCATGAAGTAAAACTAGATAAATATGAAATCTTTCAATTTCTTATTTTACGATGTTCAACTCTATGTATATCTCTATTCGTAGAGTACATTGAATGAATGTACAGAAATGACTATAACAGAGTTAATATATACATATAAGATACGGAGATATATATGATTTGTAGTATAGTGTGCATTTACATATGCATTGATGTGAATAAAACTAGATAAATATGATTAATATCCCCTCAAGAAGGCGTAGTAAAGACCGAAAGTATTCAAATTGAGCAAGTGAGAGACTTTTGGTGAAAATATTTGTCGCTTGAAATTTGGTTGGAACTTGGAAGAAACTTTGTATATAACTTCTTCAAGGAGACAAGTTTTGAATAAAGTAAGAATCCAGGTCAATATACTTTGTGCGTTTGTGAGAAACTGGTTTTTGAAATAAAAATAGTGTGCTTAGGTTGTCGCAAAGATGAGTCGGTCAATCAGGAGGTAAGGCACGTAATTCCCGAAGAAGAAATGTTTGGGGTAGTATTTGCTATGGTTTAATATCTTGATTGTCAGCTGGATCTAGAGATTGTAGGTTGTTTGTTAGCACCCCTTTTGAAGTTTTATGTTTTGTTGATTACTTACTTGATAAAATCCATTGATAGAAAACCCTACTAACTTGAATGAATACCCGACTAAGCCACATACATATTAAACTTACTTTATCCGGTTTAATAATCGTTTATATTTTCCATACCACGTACTAAACTCTACTAACCCTAAACCCGATTAACAACACAAATTCAACCCACTATCCCCGACGCAATTGGTCCATGCTAGGAGTGCGTTTTTAACCATACCCGAATACCGACCCTGACCCGAAGCCACACGGACCCGAATTAGAGAATACTCGAAAAACTGAATCCGACCTTCAATGGGCCTGAACAACCCGGAACATGAAACCAGGAATCAACCTGAACATCTTTTGTCTTTTTATATATAAATGTGCTTTGGTTTAGATTCTTTTGTATTTGAAATATGATGCTTGAATTTTTATAATATTCATTCAATAGCATGATAATATTTTGTAAACAAAAATTAAAAACATATATTTTCATTTCACATGCAAGAAAACCGAAAAATCCGACCCAAACTAACCCGAACCAAACCAACCTAAAGTTATTTAAGGTTGGTTATCAAGTCAATTTTTGTTAACCAAAAACTCAAACAACTCGACTTGAAAAAACCAGAAACCCGAAAAATTAAACCGAATAATAATATAATACCTTATGTAAAGTTAGTTAAGAGTGTTAGACCAACGAACGCAGATGACATGACCTATGTGTGTAGAAGCGATGTTTACGTTGCATTTCATATTATCACTCCCTCGTCTTCTCCGCCTCACTAACTCTATATCTATATTTATATCTGTATCTATATCTATACATCTCTCTGTGTGTATCCAAACCCTAACCTTTAACAACTCCAATGGCTTCTTATCTCCTCCAATCACTCTCATTCTCTTCATCAATCTCTTCCAGCCGGCAATGGCGAATCACTCCGGCCGTCACGTTCACTCGCCGGAGATCAAACTCCGTCGTTCGCGCCAAAATCCGAGAGATCTTCATGCCGGCACTGAGCTCTACAATGACCGAGGGCAAAATCGTCTCGTGGATCAAATCGGAAGGCGATGTGTTGTCCAAAGGCGAATCGGTTGTCGTTGTGGAGTCTGATAAGGCTGATATGGACGTTGAAACGTTTTATGATGGTATACTTGCTGCTATTGTTGTTCCGGAAGGTGAATCTGCTCCGGTTGGTGCTCCGATTGGGTTATTAGCTGAGACTGAAGCTGATGTTGAAGAAGCTAAGGCTAAAGCTGCTAAATCCGGTGGTTCTCCGGCGGCGAAGGCGGTGGTTGTTGATTCTCCGGCGCCGGCGGAGGCGGAGGCGAAGGCTGATCATTCTTCGGCATCCGCGGATGTGGCGGATGGACCGAGGAGGATTGTTGTGACGCCGTATGCGAAGAAATTGGCGAAACAGCATAAGGTGGATATTAATAAGGTGGTTGGGACCGGGCCGTTTGGGAGGATTACTGCGGCGGATGTCGAAGCTGCTGCGGGAATTGAAGTTACGGTTAAAAGCGCGCCGGGGACGCCGGTTCCTGTAACTGCTGCTCCGGTTGCTGGTTCGGTTAAATCGGCGCCTGCGTTTGCGGAAATACCGGGAGCGAGTGTTGTTCCGTTTACGACTATGCAGGCTGCAGTGTCGAAGAATATGATTGAGAGTTTGTCTGTTCCGACTTTTCGCGTTGGGTATCCGGTTATGACTGATGCTCTTGATGCTCTATATGCAAAGGTTGATGTTATGTGATTGATAATTATTCGCATAATTGTTTATATAATACACAAAGTTTGATTGAATTGTGGATGTTTAGGTTAAGTCTAAGGGTGTTACCATGACTGCATTGCTAGCAAAAGCTGCTGCAATGGCTCTTGTTCAACATCCTGTGGTGAATGCAAGCTGTAAAGATGGAAAAAGTTTTACTTATAACAGTAGTATCAATATTGCAGTGGCGGTGGCTATTAATGGCGGTTTGATCACCCCTGTTCTTCAAGATGCTGACAAGGTGTGTATCGTATTTTTTGTATTTGTCGATTTGAGTAAGTTTGTTGAGTGTTTATTGTGTTATGCTGTAGTTGGATCTTTATTTGTTGTCTGAGAAATGGAAGGAGCTTGTGGAGAAAGCACGGTCCAAGCAACTTCAACCGCATGAGTATAACTCGGGTAAGATTGAACTTTGAAGTTTGAAGTTAAGAGCTTTGAAATGGTAATATTGTTTCTTTACAAAAAAAACTTTTGGTTCTGGTTGCAGGGACTTTTACTCTGTCTAACTTAGGTATGTTTGGAGTGGATCGGTTTGATGCTATTCTTCCTCCTGGGCAGGCATGTGTTTACAGTTAGTTTGATTTTGTAGGATTATTATCTGTGTAGATTTGATATGGTGTTACTAAAATAATGGTTGTATGTCACAGGGGGCGATTATGGCTGTTGGAGCTTCAAAGCCTACTCCTGTTGCAGATAAAGATGGATATTTCAGTGTGAAAAGTCAAATGCTGGTGAGTATTTTATAACTCGAACGATGTATTAATACCACATGATCTTTAGTAATCTACATTAGCATACTTAGAACATACTTCACTTCTTTAGAAATGATATACTAAGGGGAAAACAAGTTTATATATAGCAATTATTAGAGAATCTTAGCTTATTGGTTCTAGTCATTAGCTTTCTGGTAATAAGTTGAATTCTTCATTAGTGCTTAGTAAGAACTAGTTAGTCAGCATACAATAATGCAGAAAGTAAGTCAACATACTTTCATAAGCTCAAATGCATAATCAATTAATCATCTCCAAACCAAGGCGCACGTTTTGCCAAACCTTTTTTTAGTTGTTTTAGAGTTTGCTTGTTTAGACTGGTTCAGACCATTTGAAACTACTTTTGGCTGATTTTGACAAGTTTTCTGCCGGTTCTTTTCCGCATAGTGCATGTGGAGACTGTATCGCTTCTTGAACTCAGTGATCTTGATGTGATCTGTATACATTTATAATACTCTCTGGGAGCTTTCAACTTGTTTCCCTTTTGGATTTCAAATGTTTAACCCGTTAGAGATAAAACACAACCCAAATTAACTTGTTTAGCTGTTAACACTAATAATTTAGTTTTAATACACGGTTAGATGACTTTTGACCGTTTAGCTTGTTTCATATTTGCATTCCTGCATTAACATTATTAACTTGTTTTGTACAAACAATAAACAGGTAAATGTAACTGCTGATCACCGAATTGTATACGGAGCTGACCTGGCTGCCTTCCTTAAAACCTTTGCAAAGATTGTTCAAGAACCTGACAGCTTGACATTGTAAAATGTTAACAACCTTTGCAGCACTGTTACATGGTAGATCTTGTTGGTCAGTGCTGCTAAGAAACTTGGTTTTCAGGGCAACACTATTTTTGTTTCTAGCATTTGCAATATTATTATGTTGTACTTTCATTCTTATTTTTTTCTTACCCCCCCCCCCCCCCTCATTTTCTGGATATTTTATGTTGTACTTTCATTCTAATTTTTTCTTGCTCCCCTTCATTTTGTGGATATTTTTTTCGGTGATTTTAAACATGCCAATAAAAATAAGAGATAACCCCCCACCCCCACCACAAACACACACTAGGGGTGCAAACTAGCCTTGCTACTCGTGAGCTACTCGAGATCGGCTCGTGAAAAAGTTCGATCGAGCCAAGCTTAATCGAGACCGAGTTGGCTAGTGAGCCTAAACGAGCATGCCGTTTATATAATTTTGTAATATATATAATGTTATGTAAAAATAACTAACATATTTTATACATAATAAACGAGCCGAGCTCGAGCTTTGAAAATAGAGCTAGAAACGAGCTGAGCTTGAGCACAAGCTCTATATAAGTTAAAGGAGTCGAGCTAGAGTCTCGTCGAGCTCGGGTTGGCTCGGCTTGTTTGCACCACTACCCACCCACCTCCAAACAATGAAGATTTTGTTTAAGAGGAGTTTTGGGTTTATTTGAACATTTGTAATATTCGTGTTTGATCGTTGAGTTTGTTAATTAAAAAGGGAAGTTTAGCAAATGATGAAACGTATGATAGCGTTTGAAACTTTGAATATCTGCATCATGGACAAAACTTATTTCATATTTTAGATTATGTAACAACAAATTTTAAATTAGAAAACAAAATGTTTTAAATGACGTTTGATAACGCCTCAAGCAACACAATTACGGTTGAGTAAATCAAATTAAAATATAAACCGATTTGCATTAGGGATACTTTAGAAAAAAATATATTTTGATATACAATACTAGCTTTTGAACCAGTGTATTACACAGGATTTGTCAAATGATAAAAAATAAGGTTTGCTATTTGAAATAAATTAACAAAATTAAAGGTAAAAAATTGAAATATATTGAACAAACAATAAAAAGGCTGGAATATCAAATTTATAAATTTGATAAAATGTCTTAGTATACAACATTTGTTGTTTTATCACAAATATTCATATCGTCATCCAAATAAACAAATTTAGACAATGTCTGCTAGTTACCCTAAATAATGCAACATATAATGTTCATAAAAAAAATTGTAACATCAAAGGAACAAAATAACCTTAGAAAAAGATCGTTCTTTACTATTTTCTACTTATTTTTCATATTTCTATTTGTTTGATCTTCAATCAATATTTTACTTTTAATTTTGTGACTATTTCATAACCTAATTGTCAAAATGGTTTTGGTCCATGACCCATTGATAGCTGCAACTAAAAATGAGATGAAATATTAGAATATAGGAATGGAAAATTGACTATTTTATAACCCAATTGAAAAAATGATTTTAATCCATGATCCATGGATAACATGGTTTAAGGAGAATAGAGATTAGAAATTAGGATTAATGTGGTTATGACACATCATCATCATTATTTTTGTTTATTAGTAGAGCAAGATAAGATATAGAACATTTTATCATGAAATAAATACTGTTTGTTTACATTGGAGTAAGGACTTACCAAGTTGGTGAAATTTGACATGTAAAATGTTTAAAAGCTCTGTAAAATTGTTTCATGATAATTTTATGTGCCATCTTTCGAGGATAAATAGACGACAAACTGTGAAGAACGAAGTGTTACAACTAGATACGGATGCCACCTCCATCAGTCAATGTCCCATTATGAATGCTCTTAAAGAGACGAACTAAACACAAACATATTACTCTATTAAATACTAGTCCACTCATTTAATTTTTTTAAAAGGCCAAGATTAAAAAACAAAATTAACGAAATTTAATTTGTACCATTTTACCTAAATCAGCGACTCTGTACACGATAATTTTTCCCAACCCATTCGTTTAATATAATAGATAAACACCCGCCATTGTACTCTATACCCGTTCGAGTTAGAAAGTATACGAAACTCATAATGTTTATTAGTCATATATGTTTATAATTACATACAAAAAGTCGTATTTATTTAATTACACACATAAAAACTAATTATATAACTAACCATGTATCTTTTGTACGACCGTTGAGTATACTCTTCCTTTATCATTATTCTTCGTTGCCTTATTATTATTATTATTATTATTATTATTATTATTATTATTATACCTTCTCCTACCGGACCTCTTTCCACGACGACTAGTCACACCACCACTAGGGATAAAAACACCGGTTCCACCACCACCGTCACCATCACCACCGTTAGCCCACAAACTCTCCAACCAACTAGGGACCACATACCTCCCAGGCTCTGACCAACTATAGTAGTCCTTACCCACCAGTCCTGACCCAACACCACCATAAACCACTGGCATCCGCCTAAACTTTGTAGCACGACTTAAATACTCACCTTTGTTGTCGTCATCATCTTCATCTGTAAGCATCAATATTTGTCTAGTGAGTTCTTCGTAAAACGCGTTGTCATCTAAATCAACCGCGCTTGAATAATCTTGAAATGAACCCATTTTTTGTAACAAGAAAGAATGAAATTATATTGATGGTTAGTTAATAGGGGAACATATGCATATATGTATATATATAGTCTTAGTGAATGTGAATAATAATTGGTTTAGATACGGTCAACTAAGTGTTGGTGCATGGAAGGTGAGATGTGGGTGAAGGTTAAGTTTCCAATTTGCAGCCAAATATATTGACGAATTATGTGTTGACTTAAACAAGTCAATGAATTAAAAGTTCGTTTAACCAAATTACAAGTCCGCAAGTCTTGTCCACGAAGTTGTGGTGATTATTATGGCACGATGAGAATCTTTGAAAAGATATTATGTTATATTTTATCAACATTAATGCTTGACGTGTCTTTTATGTTACTTTTATTAGAAGATATTATTTCATACCATTTTAATATTGTTTATAACATTTTATTCATCACTAAATAAAACCAAACATACTATAAATATGCCCAAAAAAAAAATGATTGCACCAACAAGTGGAGTTGTCGGTGATCATCAACGTATAAATAAAAAATAATAATTTTTGATAGGAATTTTTGATCGATCGCTAATCACCAACATATCAGAGTGAGTGATGTCAATTCAATTACCTGAGAATAGTATAAAAAACCAACGGTTGAACAAAACTATACCAAAAAAATATATCGAAAAGCATTTTAGGGGTTTTGTGTCTCTCTCCCCCAACACTCTCATCTACGCGATAATTTGTTATTGTATGAATTTTTTTTCTCTGTTACCACATATTTTTATCAAAATGAATAAATTTACATGATTTTTTTGTTTATTTTGAATGTGTTATTTCTATTTAAAAGAAATATATAATTTTTTATTAACAATCGTTAACAATTCGTCTGTGAATAGCCAATCAATGATTCATCGTTAACGAAGTCTTTACCAATGCCAGAGAAGTGTCTAGGAGTAAAACGTCGTATATATACATATAACTGCTTGCCAACAAGTCCTACGTACTTTACCGATGAATCCGTCCATCAATAAAAGTACACTAATTTGTAGTTAAAGTTGCACATAATCAAGACTAAATCTATAGATTTTCTTTATAGTTAGGATACTAATTCAAGATATCAACATACCATCTAAAAAGAATAATTAAAAATTTAAAACTCTCATAACTTTTCATGTAAAGTACACATGTTTAAAAGGCATGGAATGAAATTTCACATGAAATTTTCCTTTTGTGTTGCCTCATATTTTTCCCTTTTCCCATTAATCAAACAAACACAAATAAGTGATGGTTTTTCCTTCCTCATCACGTACATCACCTTGCTTTAGAATAATAGAGTACAGATGTAACCTTAATAATTTCATAATTCCCTAATTAAATATAAAAAAACACTAATTTAGTAATTTATATCATACGTATACGCAATATTGACCGGTTACACTTGCACTAAAATTAATTAGGAATTAGAAATAAAAGGTCGTAGTCGTTTAAATGAATGGTAATGTGAGGAGAGAACAGGTAAACAAAGACCATAAATTGTCACGCCATAACATAGGGGAGCCCTCAACAGGTAAACGAAGGCCACGAAAGAGAGATGGATACCAACAAAGCCTAAATTCTATGTGTTTATGCATAAAACTCGAAAATCCAAATACTAGCTCTAACAATGCTTCGCTATGATAAGACTCGAGTCAACATAATAACCGAAATCAAAGTCGTTGACAACAAGGTAAAACAAGTTCACATACCAGCTCTAAGTCTCTAACAATGCTTCGCTACATCATTTTGTTGGATTTAGAGTACAATTAGAGGCATTTATAACTTATTGCGAACGAAAACGCAACAAAGGTCTTACAAACTAGAAACAAGCATTTGTCTCCATTAAAAGTTTAATTATATCTACACAAAACTTTTGGTTTAAGTTTCTATATAGTGTTCTATACCCGTAAAGCATATCGGTGAATGGTGAGTTCATGGTTTAAGTTTAAGTGTTTAACTAAAATATTTTTCCAAATCACCAATACCATTATACCATGCCATATATTTTTCACATTTTAATTTGATGCGGACACAGGCCAGAAAGCCCATAACTTGAGTGAGCTATCGGGCCTTCATAAGTGGGCCGACCCAGAAAAAAAATTTAGAGGCCAGTTGCAATTATTGAAGAAATCAACCATAATTTTAGTATACATGATTAATTAGTTAGCCCATAAGCAATCCCCATTATCACATGTGCACGTAGAAGTGAAAAAAAAAACCCGAACCTGGAACCGGACCCGAAATAAAAATCCGGAACCGGTTTTTAATACCCGAACCCGTACCCGACCCTACACATAGGGTACGGATAGGGTATGCATTTTGGCACTAAAACCCGAACCGGAGCCGATTTGTACCCGGTAATACCCGAAAACCCGTACCGGTTCCATACTCGGAACCGGGTTTTTTCAATACCCGAAACCAGGTATTTCAAATACCCGATGTATACCCGAAAAATACCTTAAAAACACCCGAAAAATACCCCTAAAAAGCGCAAACTTTTAAAAAAAATCCAATTTATACCCGAAAAATACCCCTAAAAAGTGCAAACTTTTAAATATGGTTTTTTCAATACCCGATAATAGGGTATTCAAATACCCGGTTCTATACCCGACCCGAACCCGATGAACAAGGTATGATTTTTAGAGACAATACCTGACCCGATTATTACCAATACCCGGTCATACCCGTACCCGGTCATACCCAAACCCGGTTCCATACCCAAACCCGGGTATTTAAAAAACCCGATTTGTGCACCTCTATGTGTACGTCCGCTTCCATTTTTATCTTCATGATTGCATTTTCTTGTTGTAAACCACGTATCAATAAAACGAAGTTTTAACAGAGTCGGGGTCTATCTGCAAGCATCATCTCAATTCTTCTGGATAGATGTATGATTTGACCCTCCCTAAGCTTTATATATAACTCGATTATGGGTGAAATTTACTGGGTATGGTTGATGATATTCTTCGCTTTAAAACTCTTTTGTTGTAACACATATTTAAAACCATAATTTACCCCCACTTAGTATTAAACTAAATTCATTAGGTTTGGTAAATTGAATGAACTTTATAAAGTTTTCTCATTGTTGAATGTGATGAACACGGAATGTTGGTAATAATCGAACAACTCAAATGCAAGTATGGGGTCTTGGTTGAAACCAAATGAAACTACGAATTGGAACTTTGACATGGACGGGGTTTAGGGTTGGGAGTAATAGTGTAAACTGATCATTTATGGTTGACGGGAGGGGTGGAACATTTCATGAAATATTCAACCTAGACACAACCTATGTTTTTATTCATGTCAAAAACATCAACATTAACTCGTGCACATTTAAATTCGTGTAATCTCGACATGACTCGTTTAACCCATTTATCTAAACATGTCGATCAAGTGGGTTGATGAGCAGTAATCAAGTTGTAAACGTAATAATTGGGTTGGTGCATTGTAAAAAAAAAGTGGTTTAAGCATATGAAAATAAGCTAGGTGATCGAAGTGTTTAATTGAACGATTTATACAAATCACGCCGAACACCAGTGGCAGGCCCATGATATTCTTTCATGGGGGGCGGAAACTTTTGAAGGTCGGCTGTTTGTCACTATAATACTATATACTAAAATTTCTCGTTCCAGGTTGGGTTGGGTCAAGTCATGTCACATGATAAAAGGATAAAACCAAATTTTGAGTCCAAGTTTATTTTTGATAAATTGTATCATCATCTTCATACTTCCTAAATTTACGAATTTAAATTTATATCAATCAATACATTTCATCCTATCATTAACATATCATTCCACAATAGGCTAAATTATTTTCTCTTTTTTTTTAAAGGGAAGAATAATCAAATAATCTAGTAATTACCGAAGTTTCAACCTCAAATGTACTAATATAATTTTACGGTTACGTATAGCTCGTTAAACATTCATTTTACTAGCGCGTCTTGAATGCATCTACTTTCAAACGCATCCAAACATGTTACATGATATTTCTATAAAAGTACACAATTTTTGTTTCTCTAACCCTACGTCCACTTTCAAACACCATCAGGTAATCAATCACATACATGTTTCCTTCGGTAATCATCTTCACCGACGGTTTGCCAAGGAATGATGTTGTCGGTGATACTCTTTTGTTTTGTAGTAGAGTTCGTATGTTTGACATAATTTTCGGGTTCATATCATGTTTATCTTTATCCAAATTAATTCTTGGGTTTGTACCAAGTATTTTAATCCGTCGTCCCGTAAACACAACCACTAAGACCCCGATAGATATCACGAGGTTTATTTAAATAATCATGAAGTGAATACAATGTTTAATTGTTGGCAAAGAGAATTTGGCTCTTTACTTGCTCAAGGGACGGATTTAGTTTTCTTGATCTTCACAATACCAAATCTTGTTATGTTCTTCCACGCCTTATCTATTTGTGTTAATAATATATATTATCTGAATATAAACAAGCAATTAAATGAAACAAATATTCTTGTACATGAAACATGTTTATGTGCAACGACAATATATACCGGTTTTCACCTACTTATAGACTACAACAATTTGGTTATTTCTACACTTATTTAGAAATACATTGTAACAAAGTGTTTGTGTGAGTGTGAATGAATTCGTGAAAACACTGCCAATAGGTCCGTTTATCTCTAGATCTAGTGCAAGCTTGATAATAAACACAATCGGGATTGAGAAATATCAATTGATTTGAATTTCTAGATCCGAAATAGAGAAATAAGATGAAAATGAGTGAAACCGAACAATCTCAAATAACATACATCATTAGATAATAGCCAAATATAATACAATAAGTTCCTTCTAACCCGATCCTCATACAAGGAGAGCAATTCAAACAACGTTCTAACACAATCACACTAAACTGCCCAGCTACGTGTAAATGCTCGAAGTATTTAAAGAGAACACACATTGTCGCTGAAGACTAGCAGTGACACTAGAAAGTGTTGCAATTAGTCCAAGCGACATTACTAACGTCGCATACTAGATAATTTACTATGAAAGCCTGAATTTGTTTTCTTCGTCTCGCTTTGATCCAGCCTTTATAGATCTAAGAAATATGTGTTTTTGTTAATAACACAAGTACACAACCAGTAAATTAAGGGCGGAATGAAGCATAAAGCTTTTTTGATAAGTTTTTATCGTCCTTTTGGTTTCGGGTTTGCAAAGCATCTAGCTGGTGCCTCGTTTTAACGTTTAAAACCGTCAAGTTTATTTATATCTAGTATGGTTTTCAGGAAAATGTTTACAAGTACAATGCAACTTATTACTCTTACAAGTTTTAATGAACATAAGTTATAAATCACATACTTGTTATAGTAACACCTAGAAAATCTAAGAACATTAGTTACGGCTATTTAAATTAATATGTAAGAAGCAAATACGTAAGTGATGACACATGCATGTTTTTGTTTGTTTTGAAGTACTATGTTAATTTTAATAATTTAGTACAAGACATTCAATCAATATTTGTACGTCTGGATATTCATACTTCAATCTATAGTGAAGACCATTTGGCATTTAAAATATATATAACAGCTGCATCCTCAATTAATATTCAAAGTTGGCATTCATATGACCTCTCAATATTTACAAAGAGTCTCACTTGAGATAACGACCCCTTTACATAGATCTGAAGTTAAGATGACCCATTATTCATCCACTGACAAAAGTCTAAGCCTCGAATGAACCGTTCTCAACTAGTGTTTTTTAATCTTCTTCTTTAGATAAACATTATATATCTAATTGGCATTATTTAGTACTTTATGTAGTTTTTTTACCGTAATCTTTTAAAGGAGACATGCCCAACGTATAATACATAAATACGATTATCTGATCTTGTTAGTTAGTAGAGTATTGGTATAGATTCCGTGGGTTTTCCTGTGCAAGCTTCTCACGTGAAAAAAAAGGTATAGTGATAACGGTATTTGATCACTAAAAACGGCCATATCGTGTTAGATTAGATATTGTTAGAACGCGAAAACGGGGATTAAATTTCTTTGGTGTCATGTTAGATTACAGATATGGATGACAAGGCTCGAATTAAAATGGTTCATCTGCTAGCTAGGACGATAAGAGGTTCTAAACAAATGAAGAATATACTTCTCATATTTGCTACTTTCCTTCGAATATCCGAATATTTCTTCACTTTGGTATTTTTTATTTACTTTATCTTGTTTTATTGTAAATGATAGGTAATGCATATCTAATGCTTTCCTGTGGACCATTTCATCCAGATTATAATATAGTTGTTTTCAACAATGAGAAGATTGATATCTCAAATGAAATGAAAAGGCTATAGGATTCAATGTATGCATAAAACTATTTTGTGTGAAATATTTATCAAAATAGTGTTGTTTCAAAAGCAATATTATACCAAATTATTGTTTTATGAAAGGGTTTTTTTTCCTATGTATAACCCCTTTATTTAAATAATCAAAATATAAAAAAAGAAATAACGTGATTTGTCAGAATATATTTGTTCTCACATTTCTCGCACTAAGAATTTCTCTCATAAACTTAATTCTACATACACATGCATGTGTGTGTCTTAATATTTTTAACTTAGTTTAAAACTTTAAACACGCTATTTTGAAAAGTCACCTTATATAAGTGTGAAGTTCATCATGTGATTCGAACCGAACTGATATAATATCTCATATATGGCCTTTTCAGGAATTTCAGCATCAATTGTATTTTGGTTTTGTATTATTTAATTTCAAGTTTATGTAAGTAGTTTAAGTAACCCTTACTTTTAAGTTTACGTAAAATGTATATTATTTTTATTAAATTTTACAGTTTTTTGATACATTCTATTATCTTTAATAATATGGTAAAAATAGTTTGCAGTAAATATTTATTAAACCAGATCCTTTTTCTTTAAAGAAACAGTGACAGCTTACTTTTTAACTCATCCAAATCTTAGGCACAACAAACAATCCTACAAAACATTGGACCAAGAGATCAAAACTTAACACATCAAATTGTCTATAACGATATGGTCAATTCATTATCCAAACACCCATGGGAATGCCTATGATGTTCATCACTTGCCTTTCGCCTCGTTTTAGTTTTAGGAAAATCAGAAGTCGAACTGATAACTCAGTGGTGGCCGGTTTGCACGAAGGAGGTGGATTATAAAACGCTATGTTTATCCATTGTCACGAGCTTTTCTGTTTTCTACTATATAATATTATTGCTTGCGTTGTTTTGTTTTGTATAAAGATGTGGCTGTAGACGGTGGTAGAGACGCTATGGGGGCGTATACTGCTTTTGCATTCTTGATGTCATTGGTTAGCAGAGATGTGGTGGCATTGGTTGTATAATCTAGTGGCGGCATCCATATTCGACCAACAACCACTAGTTGGGGATTATTATGTGTGTCGTAATTTGTAGGGCTCATTCTTCTCGTATGCAACCGATATTTCTGTTTTAAACCAAAATTATAACTAGTTAACTAACTACCAATATGTTAAAATACTAGTTAATGTTGTGTTTGTAAGTAAAATAACACTAAAACACAAATTAAACCTGTAAGTGGCTTTTAATTTCATCATTAGTCAGTCCATCCACCTTCATAAATTCCCTTATTTGTTTTGGTGTAGCTACTGCCAAAAAAAAATGTTATCATTTTGATGTGTTCATGTAATCATGCTTTTTAAGGAAGACACAAATTGTCACAAAGCATACCATGAGCACCACCAAGGTGTTGTAGAGCATTAAGGAACCTTCGGTGCAATTCTTGAGACCAACACCTTCTTTCTTTCTTATTAGCCTGCCCTTTATCTTCACCATTACCTTCGCCATCGGCGTCGGCTGATGATTTTTTCTTCGGGAAATGACGAATAGTGCCACATCCGTTTTGGTTTTCTTCCATCGACAACAGCTTCTTCGATTTGAAATCCTAAAAGAGCGAAATATAGTAACAAAAATTAATCCAGTTTTTAATCAAAAATGAAAATTTTATTTGATTAGTTAACTACTTAACTACCTCTTCATGAGGTGGATCCGGGGTTTGAATTGATAGTTGTGTAAACGCAAGCCAATCGTTGCTACACGTGTTCTTAGATTCATGAGACGAATGATGCTTTTGTTGCGGATGATCATCAACATATTCATCATGTGTAGATGAAGTTGATTTCATGGGGATAAATTCTTCCAAAACTGGACACTCATTAGATGTTTGATCAGAATGATCATTACCAGATTCTGTGTTCCCCGCGGTCATTTGTTGTTTGCATCTTTCAATAGCTACGAAACAAATCAACACCAACAAACAAAATCCCATTTTCAAAAAAATAAAATAAATAAAAATAGAAAAAAGTAAAATAGAAACAACAAGGAAACGGAAAAAAATATATATCAGCACAAGCTACGATTTACCTGATACTGGAAAAAAAAATTTGTATAAGGTGAAAAGTTAATGATCATTTACCCTGAGAAACAAGTTCAAGTCAAAGCGGAAGCTCACGTTCGAATACTCGAATCTTTTCAAGCTCTTCTTCTAAAGCTCGAATATACTCTTGGTATTTATGCACTTTCTCTCTAACTTCACATGGATCATTATTGTAGAAAGCCATTCTCTTAATAATTATTTCCTTAAAAACTGTTCCACACGTACTTTTGTTGGATGAGACTGACTGTTAGTTTATAATGGAAATATATAAACTTGGGATAGTTTTGTCTGTGAACATAGGGAGATACGGTTAGTACGAGAAGACAAGGATCTTAACTGGAATTAGGAACGGGAATAAACTTAGTATATGGTATAATTGAAATCGGAGAAATCGAAAGGTGTGGAAGTCGGCGTGTCGTGTATCAAACGGACCTTTTAAATGTTCATGACTATATACATATAAAAGCACAAATTAAAATAAGATTTTATATAATTTGGATATTGTTGCTACAACAAATATAAGACCAATGATAGTGAATGGACTGGTTAGGCTAACAGGCTTCAAGGGTTCCGGTTAACCTAACGCAGGTCGTGGTGTCCCTCTACGTTTGCAAAACGTAGAAGGAGGTTCACTAGTTTGTTGTTGATTGTTATAGTTCACCGAGGATCAAGAACCGTGTTGTTTGGGATCGGTTCTTGAATGATGTTCTTGGTGAAGCTATGAAGATATTGAAGTAAGAAAGAAATAAGCTAGGAGCATATTTCTCAAGGAAGAAGAGAAGATTAGGGAGATAGTGTTATCTGCCCAAATCTGGTGTGTTCTTGTTTATGGCTACTTATAGAAGAAAAGACTGAGCCTTTTGTCCAGTGTACAAACTAACTGACCTCCAGTTCGCTTAGAGGGTTGACCTTTGTGGGCGGGAAGCTTTGGACCGTTGGTCCATGATTAAAATAATAATACTTTATCTGAGCATGTCCCTTGCTCAGAGGGAACAATGATTTGATCAGTGAGTTGACATCGTACTGTAGCACGTGGGTACTGTTCACGTACTTGTTTACATAAAATTTGGGCGGGAAACGAAGCCTTTAACCTTTTAACCCTTTTAGCGTTAATGTGTTTCAGCCATTTTATTATTTCCTTGGGCTACCTCCGTCATCGGATATAAAATTAATTATTAATGATTTTTATGTTAGCTAGCTGCAAATAGTTGTATAATATCATTTTTAATATTTTGGATAATATGCTATATATTCATGCTATATATAGAAGGAGTCAAACAAGTGGATTTTTTCCCTACTATTTTTCTCTTTATTTTTGGGGTATAAATCATAAATTGATATTTAAAAATGCTTTATACAAAAGATGTTTTTTTTTCAATAAATAGCATAAGAATTCATTTGATACTCTTTGTGAGAATGTTCATTCTTAAATATTTCTTATGAAAACCTTTATTTTTATAGATGATGGTAGCTGCTAATATTTTGTATATTACAACCTTTTCATTTTATTTATTCCTTACAAGTTACACTTTTGTTTATTATTTTATTACACACAACAAGGGACTGAAATATTTGAATTCAAAGGTAAAATTGCTAAAGTTTTTTATGTGCAAATCCCACCTATTCGATAATGATCAATTTATATTAAGAAACACTAATAAACATTTAGCCCATCTTTACAACGGGAACAAACTATATTTAAACATATCTATCTATCTATTATATCTAATACCAACACATAATCTAGAATTAGAATTATTTTATTGTAGCTCTGAAGAAAAAAAGGGATCAAATATCAAATTAAAATATTACTACCCCCGTCCCATTATAAGTGTCATAATTTGACATTTTAAGTCTTTCTTTTGCAACTTTGACCGTAAATATTTTTGTCCGTGTCATATAATACTTGATGAAAATTATATCAATGTAAAATACATTTAAAACTCAATCCATTCATATATTTTACATCAAGTATTATATAACACAAACAAAAATATTGTAGGTAAAAGTTAAAAAAGAAAGACTTGAAAAATCAAACTATGACACTTATAATGGGACGGAGGGAATACTATTATAAAAAAGAGAGTTCATAAAATATTGAAAATTAATTTATATACTAAACTTATCTTCTAACGAGAAACATAGTTAGTAATGGAGTATATATTGGAGTTCAAGGAAGAAGGTTGGTAGGGGTAGTTTGAATATTCGACGAAGTGATTCCTATTGTGTTGAGTTTGCATCGAGGTGACCCATTAATATATTGCAGATAAAATCAAAGGTGCCCTCCAATGTCCTCTTTTTTTTTGACCTTTCTATAGCTTCTTTCGTATTAATCGATATTATCTGTAATCGAAAGGGCAGTGCCCCTAGTAATAGGGTCGAAACCAACCCAGCACCCTTGGTTAGGGTCGAGAGTCGAGACAAAGGCCAAAGGCAGTTACCAAACCCTAATTTGTATACCCCTTTTATTAGGCCGAACATTCATTTTCTAGTTCATGAATTTCACTCTCAAAATCACATACTTTTTTATCTTATCTGAGTTTTATCCGATTAATATATTTAGAGACTCACCAAATAATTTGAACGTGATATATAGTGCAAACGTCTCTCAAATAGTGTAGGTTACTCAATTCTGAAATGGCGAAATCCCCCAACATTATTCATTGATGCTCTTGAGCTCAAATGGTAAAAAGTTGGACACTAACCAACCATTTTAAGAAATATATGTATGTTTTATAAATCAAACTATTCGTCAAGATATGTAAATCTAGTTTTTACCTTTTTACACCATTCTCAAATCACAAACTCAAATTTCATCCCATATATTTTCTTCAATAGGTAAACTGAAGGTCACGGGTTCGACTCTGCATACCATCGGTTTTTATTTTTAGTAGGATTGACTTTGATATTCAAAAGGGGGTTGTAACACAACTTGTTACCTGTTTGGCTACCAATTTATTGTAATCGTTTTGTACTTATGTAAGATGGTTTAGTCATAAGAAAAAAAAAGGTCAACAAACTTTTAATTCCGATGATGAGGCTTCGGATTTGAATCTTGGGCTAAGTTTTAGGTGTTTTGGACTTATGGGCTGGCCCATTAGAGTTGAGGCAGCAGTCGTGGATCTAATTAACCTTCAATACTAGTACTCTAGTTGGATAAGAAAGTGTGATACTTTTCTCATATTAATTTGTGTTCTATAGATAATAACTTTACTACCATTCTTACAATTTTTTTTTTTTTTTTTTTTTTTTTTTTGAAATAAAATTTTATTTATTTCTACTGATGAAACATAGATATTACATCAATATAGCAGGTAGGCGGGCAACAAGCTGCGCCGCCACCCCTTTCTGAATTGCAAACCCTAACCTGCTAAAGACATACCCCTGCCCCTTTGGAGTCGACACATTGCTATGCACAACCTGTTGGACCCTGGTTAGAAAACGGATAGCTTCCGGTGCCAAGGAGCCAAATGTATCAAAAGCCAGAGGGACAAAAACATGTTGGTTCTCTTCGCAGGCTTTAGCATGTTTCTCCACCTTCTTCGTTTCAGCAGGTTAGGGTTTACAATCATGTTCAAAATCAGTAGTTCGATCAAACTAGAAACCAACAACATGAACCTGACATGATACTCGTGGGTAGTTTTAGTCTAACAAGATCAAGTCAGGTTAGAATCAAACCCCCAAACACATTTAAGTATTTAAACATGTTACATGTATGTATCAGGTCAATCTAATATGTTTGCAGCTTTTACTTTCAAGAATTTATCAACAGTTAGCATTAATCAACCTTATTAGATAAAAGAGAAATGACTAAATGAGAGTATAGATATGCACTAACGTATCACTTATAAAAATCTGTCTAGAATTTTCGTTTTAAATGGGCCATAAACGTGTCATGACGTGATTTTTGTGTACATATCGGGTTCAATACAACTTAAACTAGAAATGTGATAGTAAGATATTTGCATAAAAGATAGTCCTTGTTGAACTTATTTGATTAAGTGAATCAAGAAACCGAACACGATATTGCATAAACCTTATGTGAACTATTTACACTGAAAGAAACAAATAATAATTGTCTTATTTATAGACTACATGAAACTAAAAGAACAAAACATACTCGAATTAGAAAATTTAAAAAACTTCTAATTCTAGTTAAAATAAATTCCATATATACATAGAAACAAAGTTATTTTCAACTCGGTCTCTGAACTTTAAATATCCACCATAACCGCCCCTTGAAATCTTCATACCAACCTAATACTTTTCGTATTTAACGTCCGTGTCTTTCAAATTGGTATTGCACCAATTTTTACAGTACTTATGTATACTTTGTAATGAAGAAAAGATTAGCCCCATGTTACAGTCAACTATTAATTATGTATAGTTGTATTTGTTAATGACCCCAGTATTTACGTTCTATTGTTGATTAATAGTTTATTATGTGGTCCCAAATCGTACACCTTAAACGTGCTACTTAAAGCAAAAAGGACAATGAAAGCTGGAAATTGCCAGCCTTTTTGGAGAGTATGAAAATACGGTAAAAAAAAAACTAAAAATAAATTTAAGTCCAAAAGTGAAAGTCGAATGTAGTTTTGTCAACATCAGCTAAACAACTTGACTTTTGATTTTTGAAAAGTCAAACTTATCATGTTTTCTATTGAGAGATTGGTAACTAACTAATTAAATCTTGGAAAATTAGTTTTAAATACTCCCAACTATCATGTGTTGACAAATAACACGGGTCCAACTTTGTATTTGGTGGGTGGCGGTCTCAACTAAAGACCTATTTGTTTTTAACGGTACGCGACTAACGGATGACTAACTCCGTTAGTCGGTTGCTGAGTTGGCACGCCTAGTTGTCAAATATTGCATATGTGGCAGCTTATGTGGCAATCAAAGTAATATATAATATATAATAAGTAATATATCTATATATATATATATACATGTATGTATGTATGTATACATGTGTTGTCTACTTGTCTTCCTCCTCCCTGTTTAATTCTCTAGCAGCCACCACCATCGCCATCACCTGCAACAATAGCCGGAAAACAAATCACCACTGCATCACGTTTTTCCGGCTCCTCCCTCCCACTTCATATACCTACCCGTACCCACGTTTTTCCGACGAATAAACGAATCACCACCACCACCAATGGGAAGTTTGAATCCAAAAAATCAAAATTCGTTTTTCCGGTGGGTTGTTTGAATTCCGGCAAGGCTCTTCGGGATATCAATTCGAACACCATTCGAGGTAATAATATATAATTCAACTCGTTTTTATCAACCAAATAACAGCCCTAAGATTTTAATTGCAATCTGTAATCAACTAACACGAATTATGGATTTGAATTGGAGCCCGTTTCTAGACTTCTAATGAAAAAACCCACCATTGGAAACCTAGAACTAAAATTGACCTGAATTTTAGTCATCCATTAGTCGCAGAACCTTTTAGGGTTTCTTCCAACGAGATGAAGAAAACGATTGGGAGCTCAATTCCATCAATTTGGTGTTTTAGGGTTCTTTAGTTTGATCAATTGGGTATATTAGGGTTATGATTTTGGTCAACTATGTCACCTGATGTTTATAAAGAGATCACAGCCACGTAATCGTTCCACGTCAGATGGTTTTTAACAGCTGAATGGCCAACTCAGCATAATACTAACGGAGTTATGAATCCGTTAGTCGCGGACTGTTAAAAACAAATAGGTATTTAGTTGGGACCATCACCAGCCAAATATAAAGTTGGGTCCGTTATTTACCAACACATGATAGTTGGGAGTATTTAAAACCAATTTTCCTTAAATCTTAGGATTACTTAGGGTATAATAAGTTAATAACTACTTTTTAATGTTGTGGTAACAAAGTAATTCCTAAATTCTCATGATTGTGTTCCATTGGTGAATGTTTTATAAATATATAAAAACAATATTAATGGTTTAAATAGAATATACATATAAATTGCTTGGCTGATATTTTACTGTTTACTTTTCTAAGTTGCCTTAATTTGACCAATTATAGAAGTTTATTATTATTATTATTATTTAGTGGCTATTTAGCTATACATTACCTTCTACGTTAAGTTAATTTGAAAATAATAATCACTAAATGTTGTTTTGAAGATCAAGTTGTGATTATATAAACAAATTAACTTAATCAGCCATCATTTTCTTGATTAAGCATGTGATCTTATCTGAAAGTAATATTCAACTTTGAATACTGATGGCAGCCAGTAAATTAGTAGCTTCCTTGGTGGTGTGATCCTTTCTATTTACAAAGTTACTATATGCACACTAGCTAGGTTTTTTCTTTTTTTCAAAAACTAGCTAGTGGTGTGGCCTTGAATCTTGACTTATAATACAATACTGTTGAAGGGTTCGGATCTTGCTAGCACCCAAGTTTGTTAATGGATTAATTAATAATTATTAATTAAATTATGTTGAAATATCCAAATAATTTACAATGAAGTGGCAGGTAAGCGGGCAACAAGCTGCGCCGCAACACCTTTTTGCATAGCAAACCCAATCATACTAAAAACAAAGTTTCGATTCTTATGGGCCGATACGTTACTATGCGCAACTTTCTGAACCCTATTCAAAAGGTCCACGGCATCCGGAGCTAAGAAACCAAAAGTGTCGAATGCAAAGGGGATAAACACGTGTTGATTCTCCAAACAAGCTCTCTCGTGTTTAGCAACCTTCCCCGATGCCGCCTTCAATGCTGTCTGGCCTGCTACAAACCCATTGTCCCTAATCCCAACAAGAGGGGACACTCCTGTGAGGTCAACACAAGCGTGTTTCCCCCCTACCCACCCAAAAACAAGAATATCGGCCGGTCGTAATGAAAGTTTACGGGGGCTTCCTTTTTAGCCGAAATTCCGACTCGTTTAAGAACATCGCATAGAACATCCCTCACCAAATCATGCCTATACTTAAACCCAGGCAACTCTTTGCAGTGAACCGCATGCTCGCCAAAAGAATCCAAACAAACCTTACGGCAAACCGGGCACGGCTCATCTACGGGAAACAAAGGGATCATTAGCCGATACTTCAGGATAGCCCTATACTCCAAAGCGGACATATGTTGGCTCAATCCTTCAATAGGGAGAACACTTAAGAAATCTTGAGCCCAAGGAGCCCGAAGACACTCAAACACCGCTTTCTGACGAGGGGAAAAGTCAAACTTCATTTCCAAACTCTTGATGATTCCACTATAAAGGGCACTCGCCAAAGCATGTTGCTCTCCCCTCCGTAAACCCAAAAAAAACCGATTAACTCATTGAGACATTTTATCGAACACCTGGCGGGCAGACCCAAAACCGAGGATTAGTGATTTGCGAAAAGCAGGGATTGTGTTCTTGTGTTTCGGGGGACTTTGAGGTAATCAGTAATCACTCACTTTGAGGTAATCAGCTTCAATATCTTCTTCAACAAATCCTTCATCATCAGTGATTCACCTAATTTGGAGTAGATGTAATGTAATTACGAGCAAGTGATTTGAGTTTGGAGTGGAGTAGACAGAGATTTGGTGGAAGATTGAGACGCGACGGAGACGGTGATGAGCTTGGTGGAGGTTTGGGGGTTGTTAATGTACCGTTAGATGACTGACAAAGTAGGTTGACATATCCACCTTAGAATCGCGACCCATAAAAAATCTGAAGTCTGAAATTTATCATTGGGTCCTTCAATCGGGTCTATTACTTCATTTGAGTAGAACGAAAGAGTACAATTATTAGTCGTGACCTTATGGTCATAGGGTATACTCTTTTAACTTCACATAAGGATCGCATCACTCATTTTTATCTTTTTCACTCAATCTCACCCAAAGGAAATTGTTTAATTCATTAACTCTATCTCACTCCTATTAATTGTTAATTTAATATACTGTTCTTTGCCTTTTAACCCGTGAAAAGCATAATCCATGACCCTTTTTAACAAATTTAACATAAGTAGAGAGTGATTTAATTCATCTTTAAAGTGTCATGTAATCTTAATTTATGTTGGACGTTAAAATATACAAATAGGCCTGATTTGAAACCTTTAAGGTAATTAACCAAATGCCTGTTCATAGTACATGCATGAGGTGAAGTAGTGGTACGTAGTAGCTACTAATGTGTGTTTGAAAAGTTATTTTTTTTTAACTAATGCTCACGTCAACTCCAATATATGTGATTACGTGTTTTATTAACATTTGAAGTATGATATCTCTAAGAGAAATCATAAACAAAAATTGTGTTTACTGTAGACTTTAACCCTCACAAGTTTGAAGGTCAATCTCCACCTTAACATAGATCTTGATTTGATTGGGCTACAAGCACTTTGGTATTATTTAGATACTCTTAAAGGTAAAAATCACTTTGACAAAGTTCTCTACCTAAAGAGACGAAGTTGAACTTCAACTAAAAACATTATTTTCTTCTGAAAATTGTTGTAAACCAAGTATACTATATATCTTAGAACAGGTTGGCATGTTCTAAGACCGAACAACAACTTTCCAACTCCCATACATGAGCGGAGCAAAAGGAGCTCGCATTGAGGGTCCCGCAAATAAGGGAGATAGCTCATCAACTCCACAGCTCGCGAAGCCCTTTTCATAGCAAGTTCATTGATGAACTCTGCATCCCGGCTAGCGGCTCCCCCGAGGAGTTTCACACCTAGCACCGGTCTTCCAATCTCACAGGGAAACACCCCCTCCTGCACCTTAACCCCATTGCATGACGGCCAAAATACTTCAGTTTTCTTAATATTAAGTTCAAGGCCCAGGCAGGGACCCTCCGACCTGATAATATCCAAAGCTTTTGCAACCTCTTTAGAGTCCCCAATAATTGTACCATCATTTAGGTACCAAGCATGAAAGAGAAGCTTACAGGAACTCTAGACTAGATGAATAAGTGGGTGCAGAACTAAGGCGAAAAGAAGAGGTCCCAAAGGGTCCCCCTGCTGAACCCAGTGATGGACCAAATGAGACCATCCCCCACATATAGCCTGGCCGGTTGCCCATATAAAAAGTTCACCCATAAGGAAATAGATGGGCATCGGGCCCGAACCTCATTCAGAAGGGCAGTTCTATCCACCAAGTTGAAGGCATTACAAAAATCAATATTAAGCATAGCCAATGACCCATCAGAATGGAACTTACTTAAAAACCTGCTCGCGCTATGAAGAACGGCCTCTGCACCACTAGTGACTCCCACCCCAAACTGCGAGTCACGCTATTATTTAGTAATGTCTTTCCCAACACCCCTCATGGCCACCTTAGAGATCAATCATCTCCAAATGGCACATACGGCAATGGGTCTAATCCCATTGTCCGGTTTGAGCAACGGTGTGAGAGGAGTTGACGCAATGAACTCTGCCAAAACCCTTGGGCATCTCCCCCCCCCCCCCAAACATAAATTAACCATCGCAGTAGTAGCCTTTAGTAACCCAACAGCGATCGGCAACCACTCTCCACAAAATGCATCCAAAATATGTTGTGCCCTCAATCCATCTCGTCCGCATGACGTCCCTTTAGGGAAGGATTTAATGCATCCTAGCACACAATCCTCATCAACAACAAGAGGAGGCCCAAAAGGCAATGAATCAGGCATAACCGGCGGGGGCAAATTGGGACGCTTAGCCACTAACGCTTTCAAAGTGTCATTGCCTAAAGGTGCAACCCCTGAAGAGCATAATACTTTAATGGCGGCAGTGAAATGCCCGTCCGCCACTTTTCGTAAACATTGTTTCACATTGGCACATACCGCAACATCATCGTGCTTAGCGAGAGGCTCCTCATGACTCGAGTTCACCCCTATAGTTGTGGCAAAAAGGAATAAAATAAGCACATCAAAACCATCCTTAGCACCCCAAGTTGTTAGTGCATGTTGAATACTATGACATTGCAAAGACTTTCTATTACCGGACCTGCGCTCCTGACGTTTAGAAGGTCTGAAAACACGCAACGTGCACCGCGGTAACAAGAAAAGTTTCACCCACGCCTCAACAGACTCTGGCATAGCAACCACCTTACCCAGAGCTGCAGTTAACGCTTGAGCAAATGCCATACGACAACGATGAGGGATGCTCTTAACAGTTGTGATAGGAAGAGAGAAGACGCGGTCAAGGAGAACCTCATCCACCACTATCCCTCCCAAGGGAGAAACATCCCTCATAACATGCGGTTTATCAATTCCCACAATAAACTCCTCCACGGCTCCCACACCCTCGTTGTACTTGGTGACTCCATCAGCATGATGACACGTCCGTTTAAGAGCACTTGGACGCATACACACCCCACATAGCCACTGGTTCGAGGCATTTAAAGCCTCCCCAACCGAAATAAATAAATCACAATCCGTGGAAGTGGCGTCCCGTAGGGTCCCTTTCCGCTCATCCGACCACAAATGAAGTCGTTTGATATGCGCAATCAACCGAGAGATCCCCTTTGACCCCGCCCGTCCATCCGGGCAACAATGGAAACCCCTAAAAGGACATGGCCAAACACCCCCCGAACCCACACTATTTTCTAGGGTCTTAGACATAGCTCCCTCATCAATTAATCCACCACGAGAAATGATGTCGACCCGACAACCATGTCCACCTCCCGAGCCCACCTCCCCCGATGGGGCTCCTTTGACAATCTGAGCCCTTGACATAACCCCTCACGACAAAAAGGCCAACAAACAAACTCGAGCTGAGTTTTGGGAGTAAAAACCGGAACTAAGAGGAGAAAGGAGAGCAACCGCCAGTTGCTCTCCCCTCCGTAAAACCAAAAAAACCGATTAACTCATTGAGACATTTTATCGAACACCTGGCGGGCAGACCCAAAACCGAGGATTAGTGATTTGCGAAAAGCAGGGATTGTGTTCTTGTGTTTCGGGGGACTTTGAGGTAATCAGTAATCACTCACTTTGAGGTAATCAGCTTCAATATCTTCTTCAACAAATCCTTCATCATCAGTGATTCACCTAATTTGGAGTAGATGTAATGTAATTACGAGCAAGTGATTTGAGTTTGGAGTGGAGTAGACAGAGATTTGGTGGAAGATTGAGACGCGACGGAGACGGTGATGAGCTTGGTGGAGGTTTGGGGGTTGTTAATGTACCGTTAGATGACTAACAAAGTAGGTTGACATATCCACTTTAGAATCGCGACCCATAAAAAATCTGAAGTCTGAAATTTATCATTGGGTCCTTCAATCGGGTCTACTACTTCATTTGAGTAGAACGAAAGAGTACAATTATTAGTCGTGACCTTATGGTCATAGGGTATACTCTTTTAACTTCACATAAGGATCGCATCACTCATTTTTATCTTTTTCACTCAATCTCACCCAAAGGAAATTGTTTAATTCATTAACTCTATCTCACTCCTATTAATTGTTAATTTAATATACTGTTCTTTGCCTTTTAACCCGTGAAAAGCATAATCCATGACCCTTTTTAACAAATTTAACATAAGTAGGGAGTGATTTAATTCATCTTTAAAGTGTCATGTAATCTTAATTTATGTTGGACGTTAAAATATACAAAGAGGCCTGATTTGAAACCTTTAAGGTAATTAACCAAATGCCTGTTCATAGTACATGCATGAGGTGAAGTAGTGGTACGTAGTAGCTACTAATGTGTGTTTGAAAAGTTATTTTTTTTTAACTAATGCTCACGTCAACTCCAATATATGTGATTACGTGTTTTATTAACATTTGAAGTATGATATCTCTAAGAGAAATCATAAACAAAAATTGTGTTTACTGTAGACTTTAACCCTCACAAGTTTGAAGGTCAATCTCCACCTTAACATAGATCTTGATTTGATTGGGCTACAAGCACTTTGGTATTATTTAGATACTCTAAAAGGTAAAAATCAGTTTGACAAAGTTCTCTACCTAAAGAGACGAAGTTGAACTTCAACTAAAAACATTATTTTCTTCTGAAAATTGTTGTAAACCAAGTATACTATATATCTTTTACTCGCATATTTTAGATTGTGCGGTAAACTACTTAAAGAGGTAAGTTTCATCAAGACATATTTGAATTTCAGTATCATTTTGATTATTTTTCTAGTGATAGTATTATGATTTTTATAAAACGTACATACTTTGGTAATGTTGGTTCATTGCTGAAGATGATTTAATAGTTTTTAGGGACATTTATGTGACATATAATCATCATTAATCAAATAATAGTATTTCAAGTCATATATTGTTTAATCATTATCAAAACTAGGGATTCTAATTGAAGATAAAATTGGATTCCAACAGGGTCGAAGGTGGCGGAATTATAAGTACAAAGTAAGATAACTTGCCTTGCAACTAACAAGTAATTAATGAGTAATGTCACAGTGAAATTAGCAATCGAAAACAATAGAAAATTGCATGCTTTTCAAATGATCTTCTCGATCAGTCTTTCAACTTATGATGATTTTATTTTATGTACCTCGATCAACAAATTTTTTATGTTGATAATTTTTATATAAGATAATTCGACCTTGGCGTGGATGCTTTTAAAACTCATTTTATTGATTACAGGGATAAATGAGTTAAAATGGTTTGAAAATAGTGGTTATGAGAAATTGTTGCACCAACTTATTCAAAATGGCAAGTACATAACACTGATTATGATTGTATAAAATATGAATTTAGAAAACTTTATTTTTTTAATCTTAAATATGATTATTGAGAATGTACTTGAACGAAGTTTTGTTTGTTTGAATAGGTGGGGATGACCGATCTAGTTATTGCGAGTAACAACATGGGTATTACTAAGAAATCAAAACGTCTACATAACGAACATGTGGATGCACTCGAAATAATTAAATGTAAATGTGCAATTATGGAACAAATGCTGATTGAGCATGTATAACATCATACATGCCAACAACACAAGAACATGCCACGTCATTACTATAGTCGTCATTACTATAGTGAACTTCGTCTGCCACTTTAGTTGTAACCCACAAAAATATTGTCACATGCTTATTAGTTTTTATAAATATGTAAAGGTATAACGAGCTATATGCATAAACCTAACTGAAGTGTGGTTTATGCCTACGGGTTCGAGGCAACGCATCATGACATTTAATCTATATACGTAGGTAAAGATAGTTACCAACATACAATAGACTTTTACCAACAAATATCATGTGTGGGTAATGACCCAAATTTCTTGTAGTGAATGGGTATGAACATCGTAAATTACGTGATACCGGAAAACTTTAATGGGCTTATGTAATTTCTACGTACGTACAACTGGTTTTAGCGTGCCTATGATCAACTAGCAGTTATCGCTTGTTCTATGCTTGTGAAACTGAGCTATGCAACACTATAATTGTAGATCTATATGCCCCAATAGAATGTATTTCACAAATGACTTTTGAAAGTTTTAAAAAAGTTCACTTTTTTTTTTGTTTTTACATGTACAACTTATCTAGATACTTAGAATTAATTTGTATATAATACGTAGAGGTACGTACTCCAAGTGATCATAAGGTTCAAAATGCCCTCAGGTTATGAAGTGGACGATCAAACAAGACAACATCGATAACTTATTAACTTAGTGAAGCGGTACAACCAAAGATTCGAACCACATAATATACTAACCAGTTCCATGATCATCTAGATGGTATCCTAAAATGTGGGAACCACCCGTAACAGAATAACAAACTTGCTAATGACAGGGAAATGATATTCGAACCACAATCCTCATTAACAAAACCTAAGGGTATATATAAATCACGAGAGGCAAGTAAGTCGGCATGTGACGCATGTCATAGTCACTTGAATCACTTAAATAAATGGGGTCATAGCGAGACACTCTTTATACAACGAGGCTAATCGGTAATGATTCACAATATTACATAATTAAGAAGGTCTCTCATCTAACGTAGAGGTTTAAGTGATCAACCTCAGATATACAAGAGGTTGATTTTCTGACTCTTCACGTATTTTCCTAGCTAACTTTATATTTTGTTAAACAAAATATTGGAACCTACACCGGGAAGACCCCTGTATATACGTTTAAGTAAATAGGGATTGTCAAACAGATATATATTTGAGGTTTATATTTTTAAAATATATAGAACTTGACTTCTATGTTCTAAGTCAATGTTATGTTTTGTATTTATATGGCGTTAAAGAGGTTTAAAGTTGTAGTGCACGTTACACCGGGAAGACCAATTCAACTTATGTTCCGGCTTTCAAAAACTTAGGTTTTCTATATTTTAATGAGAGTTTAAGTAGGTTTATAACCACATATATATATATATATATAAACATAAATTCCATCTATAATGGGAGTACAATAAACCAAGCTTAAGGAGATCAAATGGCAATGTCTAGATTGAGATAGATAGTGTAGATTTGCAATTATATAAATATAATTTTACTTGTTTTTCGTTTTTTCTAGCTTCTTGCTAAATGGCCAGTTTTGGTCAATAAAAGTAAAAAAAAAAAACCAAAAGCAAAACTTAACAAGATTCTAAAAATAGTTAAAACTTTCACAATTTTATATCTGGTAAGAATAAATGTATTTCTTTGAACATGTTTGGGATCGAATTTGAAAAATACTTATTAACATTTTTAAAAAGTTATTTTGAAATGTCAGGATTTGAGGCTTTTGTTTTTTAACTCTTTTAAAAATATAAAATAAAAAAAATTGTGATTGTTAAAACATATTTTAACTTATTGGACTTTTGAAAACATCAATAAGCATTTTTCAAACTCAATATCAAACATGCTTTTTATCTCCAGATATGAAAAATCATTTTGTTGTAAATACATTAACTACATTAGTTTTTAAAAAGGTTTTATACTAATTAACTTTTATTATCATAATACAATACTAGTGGACTATCAATTATTCTCTATTTAATAGAACTTGTATCCACAGATTCCTTGCATAGTTGTAAGTATATAGGGGTGTGATTATCTAACTAAATCAGATAGTATCTTGTGTAATATCTTTCTGGATACAGTGTATGATCTCAGGGTTGTAAAGACCTGGATCTATTCAAATATATTATTTATGTACCCTAGATTGAGAGCATCAAATCATATATATCTTATTTGCTTGTGTGTGCATGTCCTTTTTTACCTTCATTTCAAAAAATTAACTTTCTTTATGGTCTGTACTCGATTACCTTTCCCCAGTTATATATATTATTCTCTTTACTTTTCTTGAGCAAGAAAAATGTGCACAATATATCATGCCAGAAATGTGACTTAGAATGGAACCAGCCATATAGGTTCAACTATATGAGCAATATATAACCGCGTAATATACTTATACATTACCACGTGTATAAAAAATAACCAGAAGTAGTGGGAGAGAGATCCAAAGACATACGGTTATATAATTGTGTTATATACTGGTTTCCGTGGTTATCAACGTATTATTTGTTTTCCGGAGGCCCCCTCTTGATATATATCATCAAAATATTGGCTTGAACAATAAGTTGGTGTGGGGGCATCCGACATTCAAACTTATATATAATTCGACCCGACCTGACCTGACCTGACCCGTTCATCGACTTGCGTGGAGAATGAATGATGTGGTGCCAACTTTAGATATTGTTTTGTGAAGATTATCTTTTATTAGTTTCCTAAACTATTTGATCCTACTTTTGGGGATTTGATTGTTTATCTATTAATCATTATAAATTAGACCTTTAGGGTTTCTAAGTTATTAGGTTTTTTTACATTAAGAAGATCGTAAAGAATATAGTTCCTGAACCTTTCAGTTCGTCTCTAACATTTTGGTTTAGATAAAGTCTATGAATTAATCATTCGTCTTTAAGCCATTTGAGTATTATCGTGGATCTGATATCATTAGTGATGAGTTAGACTATGTCAAGTGTACAAGATTGAACTTTTTTTTAGCAAAAATGTTGAGTTATAGATATCTAGATATGTTTGAAAAGAAGAACAGTTCCAGATATTGGTGAGAGTATAAGAACCACACAATTATTTATTCCACATGTGGTAAAGCTACAGTATCTTAGCAGGAAAGATGAAAAGGTAGGAGGCTCCATCTATTAGATGTGTTGAATGATGGCCTATAGCATACGAATACTTGTACTCTGTTGTACAAGCACTGTGTGGGACTTGTCATGAAACATAAGCAGATATTTAAACAGTTGTTATGCTAAAACAAGAAATGACAATGAAACATTTTCAACCAAAACTAGAAAGGTTCTTCTTCAAGATAACATATTCAGTGTATCACATGTAAATATATGACATGTATACATCCCTTTTTAGTATGCAAAAGCAACCAGTAATGAATAAATATAAGATTTAATTATTATAATGAAACAAATCAAAGGAAAATTATTAAAACTAGTGATTTTAACAGAAAATTGAGTTCAGAATTAGTGACCGATAAATCAAAAAAGAAAATTTAAGGCTAGCTAAGAACATAATTAAATACAAAAGATTAAAGATTAAGCAAACATCCAATTGAGATGAAGAATAAATTTAAGAACAAAAAGTTTCTATTTTTGTGGAGTTTTTTTAATTACAAATGTTCAACTTGATCCCTACATTGAGCTTTCTTTAGCTCTATTATCTTGAACATCTAAAAATCAATATACAAACTTTTGCAACTTGCATCCTCCTATTCCCTTCCCACCACTTTCCAGCCCTACATCATCATCTCTAGAAGAAAAAAAGTAATCCAAAATATTAATTATCAAACAAACCCCTAAGAAAGAGAAATTGTTACAATGGGTGGATTATTCTTTGTTTCTTACAATCTTCCATCCCCAACATGTCTATGTTATTTCTCTTTCCATTGTAGATATTACCAACCACTTGAGTACTATTATCATTGTCACCACTTAATATGTCAACTACAAACAACCTAAACATTTGTACTGGTTGTACTGGTCGGACCGGTTGAATCGATTCAGGATTCACGCTACCTAACACGCTTTTCGTCTTCCGGTCGATGTAAAGCTGCTTATCTGGACCGGTAGATCTTTGAAAACTCACAATGTCACCGGCTTTTAAATTCTTTTCCTTAACGAACCGGCTCCAACCTTTCGTTAAAACGTAGCTTTGGCTACTATTCCAATACGAATAGCGAAATCTCCACACTTTCATCCCAATATCTTCAAAATGCAAAAGAACACCCTTTGATGTGTTCCCAATTTGCAAGGGGAAATGCTTCTCCGCATGTTGTTTCGGTATCACAAGCCTATTTAGCTTTCCCACGTCGCTAGGGGTGACAGCCTTTTCGAATAATTGCTCCCTCGCATTCGCAACCTTACCCGATCCAAACCGGTCCGTAAAAGGGGTTTTTTGTAAACTTTTGTTTCGTTTACTTTGCTCAAGCTCGTCATTGTATGTGTGTTTCCTCAACATATCAACAATCTCGGCTTTCGAATGCGAATTTAAAAAATTCGCTTCTAGCCTAGCCTCTTCCGTGGACGGAAGAGGCTTAAGGTTCGTGACCGCGTCACGGCCACGAAAGCGTTGCACCGCGGTGTCATAAGCTTCGTGTTCTTCGTTAAACGTCCCGAGCCACACGCGTTGGTGTTTCTCGTAAATCTGAGCACCCCAACGACCATTAGGTTGTGGGACAACTCCTTTGAACCTTGATGAAGGTAACTTCCTTGACTCGGCTTCTAAACCTTGTTCATGGTCTAGAACCACACTCCCGGCACTTCCAATTGGTGGTGTCATCGTCACCGGAGCAGCAACGGTCGATGTTGTTTCAGTAGTTGTGCTTTGATCATCTGTTGATGAGCTTTCATTCATGTTAGAGAAACAAGAGAGAGAATTAGCTAGCTAGGGTATTTAGAGAGAGAAGAAAATATTATGAAGTGGTGTAGGAGAAAGGTTGACTATAAATAGGAACATTGCAAGGATTATTGTTTATGATACATAAATAATGTTCATACAATATATTATCATTACTAGGATACTGGCTTTTGTTACAAACGAGTGAAAAAGATTTCAAACGTTATAACATTATTTATATGTGGATTTCATAAGAATTATTTACATTGTCCTCTGAAAAGTCACAAAGTGTAGGAAAAATATATATAAATGGTGGAATGTGAATTGTTATACAAATCATTGAATTGCTAAAATAATAATTATACTAAAAAAGGAAACATAAAATTAGTTATAAATAATTAATTGTGGTCAAAATCGGTTTTTAAATCATTTGAAAGGAAATAGTTTGTTATGATTATGGAAAACATTAATCAGTGATGTTATAATTCTAGAAAATATTAATCAGTAAATTATGTGGTAATTTTATAGATGGAATCCGGATAACTTGAAAGTCCATGTGAACATACTAGTTGTGTAACATCTGGTGTTACAAGTTGAATGTCATGTGAATATCTTGTATTGCTTTAATAATAATAATAATTTGTTGTTTGTTAAGTTATGGTGATATACATAGAATATACGGAAGAGATGTAGTAGAGGTGTGGGTCAAATGATGGTGAGGAAGCAGGAAGATTCATGGCGACTTGTTGTATATTATATACAAGTGGCATTATAATTATTGATAGGATATATAGGATAACACAACATGTGTATGTGCACACACGCACATACGTACGCATAGATACGTATGTATGTATAGATATAGCAAGTGGATGTGTGAGTTCACATGAAAGGAGACCTAGTTTTAAGTGCATCCCCCTAGCTATCCTTTACTGATTGTGCTATACCGGCGAACAATAGCATGGTTTCTCTCTCTCTCTCTCTCACAGACACACTGATTTGTACCGAAAGAATCAAGAAATAATAGAGAAGATTTGATGAAGTATCTATTTAGATAAGATGGCCACACCACCTTTTATGATACAAATACATGTCACCGGCCTAAAGATGTATATACGGGAATATTATACGTATTTTTGTCATCGATCATATATATTGTTGGGTTTGAATCAAATATAAATAAAATTAACATAATAATTGCGATAATCAAGTATAATAATTATATATACAAGTTGAGTAGTTATAATTATTCTATAATGTAATTACATAATTATTCTACTTGTATATATATATATATATATATATATATATATATAATTACCCCACGTGATTCTCACAATTAGCACGTTAATTTCATTCGTACGTTAACTCTCTAGTTTTTTTGGTAACGGAATAATTGATATGTTTGTTGTACGTGTAATTAAATAAAGCATGTAGTTATATATTATATATTGTAGGAAGAGATATTTAATTTATGTAATATTTCACATTTTCATGTTTATATTCAAAGTCTAGGGTTTAATGTTTGGGCCGGGGTCTGAGTAGGTGTGACCTATTCCCGCATGAAGATCCTCATATGTAGATATACATCAAAATTGCGTGTTTGGAGAATCAGCACGTGTTCATTTCATTTTCATTCGACACATTTGGATTCCTAACTCTCGAGACGGTTCGCTTTTCGGAGCGGGTACAGATTGTGGTCAACAGTGACTCGCATAGCCCAATGAACCAAGGATTTATGTTTAGTAGAATAGGCTTTGCGATTCAAAAGGGGGATAGTGACGCAGCTTGTTGCTCGTTTACCCGTTATCCAGATGTAGCTCGGTTGGTGTTGATAATAAATAAATTGATTATGACTCCCATCTCTCAATTTATGTTGCTATTTATGTTGCTCGTTTACCCGTTATCAAAATTGTACTAATTTTGACGTTATTTTACTAATCTCGTGAAAATAACGTTAAAAGTGGCGGAAGGTTAATCAGGCATCATGTGGTGGCGTTGATAGCCGAAAGACGAGTAGGTGTGACCTATTTATGTTGCTCGTTTACCCGTTATCAAAATTGCACTAATTTTGACGTTATTTTACTAATCTCGTGAAAATAACGTTAAAAGTGGCGGAAGGTTAATCAGGCATCATGTGGTGGCGTTGATAGCCGAAAGACGAGGGTACATGCACCAATCAGCCGGTATCCCGATGATTGAGTGCTATGTGCTTTATGTCCAAGGCTTGATGCAAAACTACTATCGAGCCGGGGGTCTCACCGGAAGCAGCCTCTCTATCCCTATGGGGTAGAGGTAAGGCTGTCTACATCTTACCTTCCTCAGACCCTAACATAGCTTTGCTATTGGTGGGATATACTGAGTACGATGATGATGATCTCTCAATTTATGTATATTAAAGAAACTAAATATTAAACAAAGAAATAGCAGGGTTTTGGGTGTATTTTGTATGTTCACAGTGGTTGGAAATAAGATACATTAGGTCTATTAATAAACCAAATTAAATGCTATATATAACTAAACCAACCAGAAAAAGATAGCAACTAATTAGTAAACCACTTGACTAAAGTTGACCGTTTATTCTGACATTAAAAACCAGTTGGTTATGTACACATACATTTGTTTAAACATCTATTCATATTAACTATTTCTAACACCGCCAAACTTGAACAATAATATATACACATATTTTCTTGCCCTAGGTTACAACCTCTCCGGTTTATGTTCATACGCACATATTGATTACTATTTATCGTTATCTGACTCAATGATATCAGGGTATGTAATAGGTGCTCCATCTCTTAATTTAGAGGTTGATGGTTCAAATTACGCATTAGACAGGATAAAGGTCATATGGATTTGGAAGTAGTTTAACCGTTCAAAGAAAAATATCGCATACTTCTAGTTAACTGAAAATAATCACTGAATAGTACGTAATCAAGAGTTGAAAACGCTAAAAGTAAATATGAAAAACAAATCAAACGAGTAAACCAAACAAACCGAAATAAACTATATAAATTTTCTTTAGTTAACCATAAACGACCAAAATAAACTATGTGTTTTGACGCGACGCTCCACCTTTCCTCCTAAATTTTAATTAATTCGGTTTATTGTTTGTGATATAATTATTTAAGAGACGAAGACTTTTCGAAGAAAAGAAAACTCGTGCATGCCCTCATTGATTGACCATATCTTCTTTGCTTGATACTTTTTCTGTGGAAATATTTGAAAGAAGATCAATAGTGGTTTCCTGTGATCACATCATTTGCATTCAACTTGGACCATTTCTTAACCAACTTGGATGGATCTACTTTAATAATGTGGAAATTTGAACCTTAGCCATCTCTTGTTACTATTCTTTTTACCTACTTGCTCACACACATCACTCTTAATTCTAGACTTATAATTATTATAAATTCGCGTAATAACATTCGTAGGCTGCATTCAAAGACTGGTTTGTTCTAAATATTATACCGTGGCATTCAATGATTCAAACTACAATTACTAATGCTATTATCTACTAATCATGATTGAGAAGTTTGTTTCATCTCTTAAAACACACTAAGGACAGTCTAGCCTTTGTCTACACAAGTCTATTTAGCTCGTTAGACGTTAGCTATCACGGTAATCTGATGCACCTACATATCACCCTTATTATATCAAAACAATGCTTAGATTGTTAATATCTTGTATAGACTAGTCGAGAGAACATATTCCTTGTGCTATTAGTAAGGATTGTAGTCACATGTGTTTTTTGATACCTTCATTAGATTATGACAATGCTCACTAATCAAGATCTCGAGATGATCCTTACTCTACTACTTGATATTAATTTGTATCTTTTTTACGAGATCTTTTCCCTCGGAGTTTAAAAGAAACAACCTCTTAGTGTTACCCGATCAAGTACGATGGCTAAGTATCATACCTTAGCGAATGTTGCTATGAGGCTTCATTGCCTCATATGTGTGCCTCACTACATGTGTTTAGTTCTTCTTTGGCCACTTAGTTAACCTACTTCATAAACGTACGAATTACACCTTGAAGTCAATATACACTATTTGGGATACATTTTAGCTCAAACTCCTTAAGTTCGATATTCGTCTACAACTACTAGTGATCTTCTAATAAGGGTTGATTTCTCTCGGTTTCACACACTTTGGTTAATTAAAAGTTACGAAAGCATAGCTTACTAGGAAACTAGGATATAGCTCGTGTAACACTCGGGAAGTTGAAAATACAATAAAAAAGTTAAATTTAATAATACGCGTAATAACATGCCTTATGGATTCATAAGATATAAATAATGATAAATAAAATTTTATCATTATTAAATTATGATTACATAATTATTAAAAAAAACCTAATTTAATACAACACTGAAAGTTACATCATACGAAGTAATTAACTATTTTAATTGAATGACATGAGAAATAATTGTTTTGTCTTAGTTAGATGTTAAAATACAGTTTCCATTGACAATACTCTATATTTCTCTCTTTAATTATATTAAAAATCACTACATTTTTTAATCTTTTTAATAAAATAATATTTTTTATACTTTTACCATAATTATTTATTTTTACTTCACTCAGACCCACTTTATATTAAAAAAATTATATGATGTGAACATTAACTTTTCAAATATACAGAAAAATCACTATATCATCTCTCATCCACTCACAACATACTAAACCAGTCACTACATTTTAAAAATCCACTCTCATATTTTAATGTATTGAATGTGAAAATATACAGAGGTAACGTGATTCCATTTTTTAATACAAAAAGTAAAACTAAGTAAAAACTAAAAATTCCTTAAAAAGTTATCATTAATCGTAGCTGTCATTTTACCGCTTTCGTTTACAATAATTTCTGACTTTTTGTTAAGTAACCTGTAACATTTGTCTTAGATCCTCTTGTCAATATATGTATGTGTCCACCGACTAGCTAGGAGTTCTTTTCAAACACAACTCCTCATTATTTTCACATAATTATTATTTTTTTAACAAACAAATAGAGTATATATATAAATATTATAGCAATAGCTTCTTATACTAAAAAAAGATCCTGTTACAACAACAGAGAGGCAGGTAAACGGACAACAAGCTGCTCCGTCACCCTCTTTTGAATGGCAAAACCGATCCTACGGAAAACAAAGTTATCGTTTTTCGACTATTCAGTGTAATTAGGACCTACTGTTAAAATAAAAAATAGAAACATACCTTAAGTAAAACGATAATCCTTTTCGTATATCCATCTTATGACATTAATATGGTATATTCAAGGTAATTAGGACGTTAAGCGAAACTTTTAACTTCTACTTTCTGATTATAAGACTGGATTACTAGAGATTTTGAAGCGAAACTTTTAATTTCTAATAAAATCTTTTGACAATATCCATCATTTTTGTTATTATTATTTGTTTTATAAAAATGTATTCTAAAAAGACACTTCAATTATTATTTTTAAAAGTCTTTTTGTTGTATTTATGTTGAAATAAATTTAAACATTACATGAGATAATAGAAAAGTCAAAAGCATGACGGTACATCATTGGCCCACTACCTTTCCATCCCTATGTGCTAAAGAGATACAATCAGATATGAATCGCTTAGGCTGAGGGGTGTGGGGCGCTAACCTGGGCGCGTGAGCCCCTCCGCTCGCGCCCCCAGGCGCTAACCCCACACCACCGGGGCGCGAACGGGGCGCGAGCCCCCAGGCAGGCGTGAGTGTGGTCGCGGGAGAAGAGGGAGAAAAAGCCGGTGGGCCCGCCCAAAAGAGCCGTTGGAGCTCATTATTTTTAAAAAAAAAAACCTTAAAACCCTTATATAATATCCCAAACTCCTATATAATACCCCATTTCATCTATAAAATACCTCATTTCACCCATATCAATCACCACAACTTCAAAATAAAACCCAAAATCAACCCATCTTCCCAATTTTTTTTTAAAAAATAATGTCGTCGTACTTGTCTGATTCCGACTCCTCCGAAGAGGATGATTTGCTTCTTCATGTAGCGGGAGTTTTGACCGCAACCGTGGTCGATCTCTTGCAAAATCAAGCCCATCAACCTCGACTCCCGAGGGTTAGAGCACCACCTCGTGATCGTGATCGATCGGGTGCTAACGATACTTTGTTTAGGCATTATTTTAGCCCTCAACCGGTATATGAGGAGTCGGATTTTCGAACTCGTTTCCGAATGAGCAGACAATTGTTCATGCGTATAGCAAGTGATTTAGAGGCACGGTATCCCTTTTTTCAACAAAGGGAGGATGCTAGGGGTCTCCCCGGTTTTACCCCTCTTCAAAAATGCACGGCTGCTATCCGTCAATTAGCGTACGGCATCTCGTCGGACGCTTTGGATGAGTATTTACAGATGTCGAAAAGGGTTGCACGTGAATCCCTTCATTTTTTCTGCCAAGGTAAAAAACATTAATTTTACTTTTTATTAAATATTTATTACATTTTGTAATATATATTATACGTAGGAGTCATATCGACTTACGCTCGGAGATATCTGCGTAAACCTACAATGTATGACATCCAACGCATATATGAGGTGCACGCAGAAAAACATGGTTTTCCTGGGATGCTAGGTAGCATCGATTGTACGCATGTTGGATGGGCTATGTGTCCAACGGCCTGGCGAGGTCAGTTCCACCGTGGTGATCATGAAGGGCCGACCCTTATACTTGAGGCGGCGGTGTCACAGGATCTTTGGTTTTGGCATGCTTTTTTTGGTGTTGCTGGGTCAAATAACGACCTTAATGTTATCGATCAGTCAAATTTGATCAACGACCTTATCGACGGGGTTGAACCACCTCAATCTTTTGTTGCAAATGGAGAACTCTTCAAGTACGGGTACTATCTGGTCGATGGTATTTACAACGAATGGGCTTTGTTAGTTCAAGCTTTTACAGATCCAATCGCCGACAAACGGAAGTATTTTACGAAGAAGCAAGAGTCTGCTAGAAAAGATATTGAAAGAGCTTTTGGAGCTATAAAAAAACAATATTATGTTCTGGCGAACCCGATACGTTATTGGACTCGGGAGAGGATAACGGACGTCGTCTACACGTGTCTGATCCTACACAACATGACGTTAGAAGACGAGGGCAAAGCTATCTGCCAAAACTACCAAGGTGACATTCCGCCACAACCGTCCACAATCAGTGATCAACAAAAACTTCATAACATAGCAAATATCAAGAGCCGTGAGATACACCGGGATCTTCGACATGAGTTGGTTGAACATTTGTGGGCGAGGCGACCCGATGATCTTGTATTAGATTAGTGTTATTATTAAGTATTATTGTTTGTTTAATTTTTAGTATGTTTTTTTTTTGTAATTTGAATTTTAAAAAAAATGTGTGTTTTTTTAAATAATTTATGAGTTTTTTTAATAATACGTTTTTTTAATACATTTATAAAAAATAAAAAGAAAATCCGCTGGAGCCCCTGCTGGAGCCCCTCCACACCAGGGCCAGGGGCTCCAGCGGGGGCTCTAACACCCCCCTTATCCAGTTTCTCTCTCTGCCACACGTCACAATATTATTGGCTGGAGCCCCCACTCGCGCCCCCGTTAGAGCCCCCCACACCCCTCAGCCTTAGCCATAAAGACACTTGTCCGTACAACTAGAAAAAAAAAGATATATTAAAAATAAATGGAAATAAATTCGTTTGGATGCTATTAGCCAAAAACACCATATGATCAACACCAGCTAAGAAATTAAATAAATATTGAAGAAAACATATAACTACTTTATCCTGCCTTAATTAAAGAAATAAATGAAACATTATAATTTGGTTATCATTTAATAATTCTTAATTAGCAGAGTATTGGCGTATCTTAGGTGTTTTCAGTTTCGGGATGTCATAGGGATTATACAAACATTTCACATGTCCTTAAACAAGTGACATAGCCAAATAATTGCCTAAAGAAAATTAAGGTATATAGCTTGTTATATGCACTAAAATGTCCATTTTACAATCACTTTACTTGGATTAACCTCTAAATATGCAACAATCGTATTACACTAAAAAGTATCATAAAATGCATTCTAGGTTTATGAATGTGTATCGTTATTTTGTTGTTCGCTGTTACAATGCATGAGAAAACTGCCACTGCTATGATGTGATTCAAAATCGAAACAACCGGGAAACTTAAATGAAGATAAAAGAACATATGAATTCATTGGACTTTGGACCACATAAAAATTAGTCCAAACAATATAACTTATTATGTTTGTTAACTAAAGCTTCCTTAATTTCATGTAAACAATCAAGTTGGACTAGTTCATGAGTGATCCAAATTGACTAAACCATTCACACACTGCAAAATTCCTATTTGAAAATACTAGTACAGTTCTGGCTGGCTACTTGACTTTTGGCACCATATCTTGTCTGCTTCATCTGTTGGCATTCAAAACAGCCATAAGCATGTGTTTGGTATATCTTTTCTTCTAACTAGCCCTTAACTTTGCTTTGCTTTCCAGTTTATTTTTAACCACTCTTAATCTACTCATATATTAACCACTTGTGTATATACACATTCAGAATTCAAAAGAGAGAAGACAACTTACGATCATGATGTCCCTTCATGAGGACAAGATGCCAATTTACGAAAGATCAAAATCTTGCCATCTAATAGGGTTATTTCTTGTCTTCCAAAATAATATTTGAAAACTTATTATAATTAACAATATATTTTACTTAAAGTTAACGGATTTAGTAATGTAAAAAAATCATTTTACTTTAGTAAGTTTAAATAGATATTACACTTGCGTTTTTTTTTCTTCATCCGCACGCTCTTTACGTTTAAACCCATTTGTTTTGATATCCGTATAATTCACTTGAGTTATGAGAACTCGAAATAAATCAATTTAAATTTCTGTAGAAGGATGTGACTAGTTTAACCATGTAACTGTTGTAATTAAAACGGTTCAAGAGTCAATCGGTCGATCTGTATGTTGGGTGGTGATCACATATATACCCGGCATCATATTTATAAATATCTATTTGCCATCATTAAACTTATGAACGAATATAACCTTTTATCTTAATTTTATAAACACGTGTTTTTGAGTTGTAAGGGAAAAAAAAAGTGATGCAAGACTGTGGATCACTTTTTCTGGATCCCTAAAATCCTAATCCATTGCTAATTAATTGTAATTTTTTAATTAACCGATAAGAAAGTGCAAAATTATAATAATATATTCCACTTTACAACTCCATTCGCTGGTTGGATATGATGCCTCTTCGGGTTATATATATATTATGCATTTACTATTACATGGTACTGACCATAAAGCTAGATAATCTTTAAGGGAATTGGATGCTTTAAGAAAATAAAGAGTTAATCATACTTATCTAAGATTAGGGTAGATTAGGGTGAGATTGTTCTTGTGGAATGTGGATAATGATGTATTAATTCGAGAAAAGGCTTTGTGATGTTGTCATCTTATATTTTTAAAATTGGCTTACACATCATTTGATATTATAATATGATATTAGAACACAAATGAGTGAAATCACAATAAAACCAACGAACGATTTATGATCTAAATCACAACAGACATTAAATTAGAGAACATAACTGGTCGAGAGTTGTATTGTTGTATGTAGAATGCTCTCAATTCTCAATGTTCACGAACATTTAGATTCGCTAGCAAAATTTGCTATCGTGTCATTATAGTTCAGTCATAACATAATCTTGAAATATGAAAATATAATTAAAAATCACGAATAAAACATCTTTGGTTCTTTTTATTGTTTACATGCGATAGTAAATTTAAAGGTTTATAAAAAACTAGGGAATAGTACGTAACTAACTTATATTCGAAGTTTAAAAGAATGAAGTTATATAAGTCATGGTATTGTTATAACCTGGAATGAAATTAAATGTATGATTGTGGTTTTTCCAAGTTCAAGAGGCTACCACGAAGCTCACTAGAATTGGCTCGTTATGATCATTTATTTATTTATTTTTATTTATTTAGCGACAATAATTTATTTTTTCAACAACAAAATTTGACAACTTTAACACCGACACTAAAATAGAAACTACTATTTTTTTAAAGGTTTTTCTGTACATATGATACATGACAAATAATAAAAACAGAAAAGTATATTATTATTATTATTATTATTATTATTATTATTATTATTATTAGACGTGTTGAAACTACCTCATTTTCATAGCGATGAACATTCAACTGAACGAATACGTTATGACAAAAGAAAGTTATTTTCGTAAAATCTAAAATAAATTAGTCACATTTTAATTAATTTTAAAGCTTAAGGTTTAATATGTGGCCATTTTGTCATCACAAATAATTTGTTATATGAATATAGGTTACGTGTAAAAGAAGCCGCCTCACATTATTAATCAAGCATGTGGACTATTCTCGTACGGACATATAATTAATTTTACCATAAAAGGGTTTTCAATGGGGTATACTTGAGATATATTCATTAATGGAAATATAGTCTCCGTCATCTTGAGATATACACTTTGTAGTAGATCTTGAACTCAAGTATTAGAAACTATGTGTCAATATTAGTGTTAGAGTAAAACAAAAACCAACTCAACTCTATAAACTTATTGAAGAAACGTGGATCTACTCACTGGTAGCAGATCTACTTTCCTCGGGTGTGATTAAACTATTTCACCGATGGTTCTTCTGGATCCGAGTTCTTCCACCTACAAAATGAACAGCGCCGTTACTTACCCCTCAGAAAGGGACAGAGGGGTCCTCTTTGGGGTAACCCTCCGGCGTGAGAATCAGTATCTTTTGGAGAAGATAATAATGTTGTATGTAAGTGAATCTCAAGAGTATTGCTGATCGCTGAATACTCTTGATTTGTGTGACTGGTGTTTTTTCTGTAACTGACTGTGAGTGAATATAATTCAATCTGATTGAATGTGATATCACTGCTTGCAACTGTCAATGATTGAGTGTGAAATGAATGTCCATCAAAGTGGAGTTGATGCTGTATTTATAGTGCTAGGGTTTTCACTGGTTGGGCTCAGCCTCGTTGGCCTCCTCCAACCGCACTGCGCCATGTGTCCTCTGGGACACCTGGCGCTTTCTCGTTGGTTGTAATTATGTGGTAGCCCATGTGTCATGCTGAGTTGTCGACCTTTCATTTGGCAGCTGTCAATATCAGCATATTCTTACTCCTTAGAAAGATGCCTTCTAGAAGATTGTCTGACGTGCACAATCAAGGTTGCCCTAATCCTGACTTGAATAAGGACGAGGTTGATTATGCGCACGTGTGATATGCGCCCATCCTGAGGATGCGCGAAGTCTTCTTTTTATTCTCACGCGCAGGTGTGATATGCACGAGCGTGTGATATGCGCCGCGCGATTGTGCGCCGCGCGCCTATGCGACGCGCGAGCATATGTGATGTGCAAGAGCATGTGATATGCGCCGCGCGTTGATGCGCCGCGCGCATATGTGATGCGCGAGCATATGATGCCTGAGCATGTTTTGTATGTGCCATGCGCCTAGGTTTTGGCTTTGTGCCTTGATAATGTCTTTATCTTGTGGGTTGACCCGCCTTGATTGGTGTTGAGGCGGGTACATACCTCTTCAAGCCCCCCCAGTCTAATGTGTGTCTTATCTCGCGCGAGCGTGGTAAGATAGATATTAGACTCACTGAATTGTCCATTTATAGGGGGTTTTGTCGTTTTCTTGGTTGTTTCCGTCATCGCGCGAAGTTCTATCCACTTTGTTGAAAACCAAAGGTCCAAACACGTGGTTGGTTGGTGGTGACGTGCGCCGTAAACGTGTCAGACGTTTCGTGTGCTCGAGGTGCTACAGTTGCCTTTCACGTCCTCTCACAGCTGTCTTGAACACGTGTCGCGTTCGCATTGGTTAGTACCTGCGAGTGGGGGCGCGTGTCTGTTCCGTGGCAGGTCGGTTTGTCACCTCAGACAGCTGTTAGGGACACGTGTCGCGCCTTCGTTGGGTTGCCCCTGCGAGTGGGGGCGCGTGGAATCCGATCAGCTGCCACTTTTCTCTCTCCTGGTCCTATAAAAGCAGGCCCTTAGGAAATTTTATGCTCATCTTTATTGTTGTTCAAATTCGAATTCCTGCTTTCACATTCTGATTTGAGTGTTTACATCGATTCGAATCCTCGATTATCAGCTATTACAGTTGTATGTCTGATAGTTCATACTCGTCTAGCCCTTCAATCACCTCCGTTGCCTCTCGAAGACGCCGTGTGAAATCTGTGGTGATGTCGACATTGAAGCAAAAGGGGAAGGGGAAGAAGGTTGTTGAAACCACATCGGAGGAGGTAGGGAGGACCAAGGCCACCAAAAGGTGGAATGAAATCCCCTGCAAATTGAAGCAGGCGGATCTCGACAACCTCATCACCTCTCAGGGTTTTCCCACCCTGTTTGGCTGCATGTTGCCTAGGTCCGGGCAAACGGCGGCGAACCCGCCTGCCGGCTATATATCCCTATATAGCCACTTTTTCAGCCACTGCAACCTTCGTCTCCCGATGACAAGGTTTGTGGGTGCACTGTTGAAGTTCTATGGGATTCACATATCCCAAGTCCATCCGTTTGGACTCGTGCGCGTGACTCACTTTGAGTTCATGTGCAAATCCCAGCGCGAGGAACCCACTCCTCGGCGCTTTCAATATTTTTATAAGGCCAAGATCCAAGACAATTGGATATCTTTTATTCCTCGCAGTCAGAAGGTGAAGTGCTCCACTGTTTCATTCAAGAGCCTTCATGACTGGTCAGAGAGGTTCTTTTACATTAAGGCCGGTGTAATCCCCATCCGTATGACCATGCGCTCTATCACTTCTGCGCCTGCGGATGAGGATGTCCTCAAGAACCCAACTGGCGCATGGGTTAAGAAACTGACCGCCGAACCATCCCCCGCGAAGAAAATTTGCGAGGAGGCGCTGGTTGGGGTCGGCATGAGCAGGCTCTGGGCCGACAGCGCGCTTGAGCCCGTTATCCAAGTCGACGGGTTGTGTAAGTTTTTTTTTTTTTTTTTTTTTTTTATTTTATTTTTTTTATTGCGCTAACATCCTTCTTTTGCTGATATCATTTAACTCGTCTTTGCGCAGTCACCAAGGATTACATCCTTGCCGCTTATGATGAACATGTGGAGGGCGGCTCCGTCGAACTTGGCATTGGGGAGGTTGGTTTCCCGGATCGCTTCGATGACATGTTCATCCCAGTGGATCTGGATTTTGACTTTGACGGTGACGCGCCTGGTAAGCCTTCGCACTCTTGCTCATTCCTTTAGAAGACCCAAGCTTATTAACAGTTCTGTCGCTTGTTTTTGTAGATGCGCTTGAAAACTACGAGCTAGAGCTCGCGGAAGAGGAGGAGGAGGAGGAAGAGGAGGCGCCTCTACTAAAGCGCAAAGCTAAGGGGAAATCTGGCGCAGGGGCCAGTAAGAAACAGAAGAAAGAGGACACCCCTGTCGCTCATCCCCATGCTCAAACGAAAAGACCTAAGGAAACCACAAAGGTTTCTTTAAGTTCTCTGCCTGTGAGAGTGGGCAGACCTCCTGTCCACTTGAGGTATGGTGCCGTCGCCTCCTCCGTTCGCGCAGCTGAAGAGATAAGCCGCGCCGCGCCTGCAACAGGTATACTTTGTCTATCTTCATCTGATTGAGTTATTATTAAACCGTTGGTTATTTGAATGTTTGCAGAGCCGGCGTCGGTAACAGATCAGCCGCAGGCGCCACAAGGTGCTACGGCTGCGCCGGGGACTCCATCGAAGTCCCCTGTTCTACCCTCTGAAAAGGGTAGAATGAATTTTATGGCGATGTTCGACGCGCGAACAGAGTTGCGCCAAGGTAAGTGTTGCACATTTGTCTTCTGAATTTTTCCTTTTGGAGTTAGTCATAAACCATTCCTTGTTTATTTGTTCATAGGAGTTGTAGCTGGTACAACAGTTGCTGATGATACTCCTGGCGCAGCTGCCGGCGCCGCTGGTTCTGGTCCTGCTCCTGCTAGTGCTGAGTCTCCCCTTATTGGGATTACCAAGGAGCAGGAGACGGTGTTGCGCGCCGAACTGGCGGCGTCTAGACCTCCTTCGCCTCCTCCTGCACGTAGCCCTCCCCGCGAGGCTGGTTTGGAGCCTTCCAGGTCGCAGCAGAAGAGGCCTGTTGAAGAAGACGAGGAGGACGAGGGGGTTCAAGGTGAAGACTCCTTAGGAGATCGCGCCAGCCCTGCGATGCCGCAAGTATTTGCAGCGCAGACCTCTGGTGGGGCTGGCGCAGACATTCCTGCTTCATCCCCGCAGGTATGTATTGATTTGTTGGTCCGCTGCGCGTATCTCCCTATAAGTATGTTTTATGACTTAGGATTTTTCTTACATTTTTGCAGGAAGGTGACCACGTTTACCGCCCGAGATGGAATATTAATGAAGAAAGTTCCTTTCAATCCATGGGCGTATGCGAGGACTTCTGGGCTCATGCCGTGCCTCCTACTGAAAGGAGGTATCAAGAGGAGCGCACTCGCGCGGACTTGCTGAACGAACATGTTTTCGCTGGGTCGGCTTTTTTCGCTGCTTCCCAAGAGCTGCGTCGTGATTATATTAAAGTACGCGACGCTCTTGTGGAAGCCCAGCGAGAGGCTAAGGTGGCCGCCTGGAACCTGTCTGATGCTCGTGCGCGAGCTGAGAAACTCCAGGCGGAGCTCAGTGAAAATCGAGCAAGTGCCAACACCGCATACATCAAGCGCGGGCATGAGCTCCAGGCTGCGCGGGAGAAGCAGCAATTGGCGGAGGCCGAAGTTGCCAAGTACGCGCGCAGAGTGCGTGTCTTGGAACAGCAGGCCGAGGCGCGTGACCAAGCTATCATCAAGAGTATTACTGAGAAATCATCATTGGAGAGCGAGGTTGCGCGCCTGAAAAGGGATTTGGCGGCCGCGCAGGCCGACAGAGATGAGGCCTTGGCCACGGCGGCGTCCAGCCAGGAAGCACTTGGTGCTGCGCAGGCGGAGAAAGAAAAAATTTTGGCGGCAGCAGCGTCTGACAAGGAGGAACTAAAAAAGGCTAAGGAGACTGTTGAGTTATTAAACTCTCAGGTTCCTGCCCTCGAGACGTCTGTTGCTGGCCTCGCGCAGGATCGCCAATGGCTGGTGTCACAGGGCATGGCTCGCTGCGCTTTGGCGATGAAATATTCCGCCGAGTTTCAAGCCCTTGTGATGGACTGTAATGCCGCCGCGCGTTTGGTGGGCCGAGCTGAAGGGTTTACGGATGGGTATGAGTATGGCATGCTGAGGAAGAACCCATCCGAGTACCCTTACAAGTTCGATGCGGCCTGCGCGGACATGGCCGCGGTGGGGGAAAAGTATATGAATACTCCCATCCCCATCCTTATGCAGGTACCTTGATCTTAATGAGTTTTACTTTACTAACCTTTCTAAGTGTTTGTACTCATTACTTTTCTAATGATTTACAGATAACTGCGCTTGCTGACCAGCCCGACCTCGGCGCACTAAAGAAGTTGCTTGATGATTGCGAGAGGGCTGGTGGCGATGATGGTGGCGCGGGGGATGTTGCCCCTGCCAGCGGCTCTGGCGCGGCGAAAGAATCTGCTCGTGACACCGTTGTGATCGAAGACTCCAATGAGGAGGAAGAACTTGACTATGGTCAGTTCGGAGATGAAGAGCAGACCGCGCCAGATGCTGCGCGAGATGATGAGGATGATGAAGCGGCTGACGTCGACGTGGAGACTTGAGAAGCCCTTCATCAAATTTTGTATATTTATCTTTTATACTTGTAGTTTGTAACTCATCATACTTGTAGATTTCGATCCAATGAAATGAAACTTGTTATCTCCTTTTCGTATCTTGCGCATTTCCATTCATCTCTTCATGTTTGGTTGTATAGATATAAGATATGCTTGAACGTTAAAATAAGAACAAGGTTGTAAGGAAATTATTCACTTTTAACCTCAGTTCTATTTTGTTTGTGGCTCTCGCAGTATCTTGCTCATGCTGACATGCGCGCTAATTTTTCGTTATTTCTTTTTCACGCGCTGGGTTCACGCGGTATGGAAGTATGAGTTTAGCCATTACATGTCAACTTGTGTTACTCAGATATCCACTATGGTTCCGCGCGCGGCCTCGACCTGAGACCTTAACATGATATGGCATGTACTTTGCCTTAGTTTTGTTTAAGGATTTTTATGATCAGGCTGCGCGGGGTGTAAGATGGATGTATGTGAGTGTTTTGAGCTAAGGCTCTTTGTTTTGGGCTAAGGCCCTGACGATTTTAGAGTTAAGACTCATTAACGTGCTTGAGCTAAGGCTCGTAATTTTGGGCTAAGGCCCTGACGTGTTAGAGTTAAGACTCGTTAACGCGTTTGAGCTAAGGCTCGCGCATGTATGTTTTACTTCGCTTTATTTTGTCTTGAAGTCAATATAATGTTGTCATATTGTTCCAATTTAATAAAGGAAGTGTGAAACATGTATGCAAAGGTAATAGAACCAATATTGAAAGATAACGCGACAAATATTGAAAGATAGCGCGAATCATCATTAATGATGGCTTAAAAGCCTTGATTACAAATTTGAACTTTTTACATGAAGCATTTTCTAAGCTGTGCCGCGTTCCACGCGCGCGGTATCTTTTTTCCGTTCAAATCTTTTAAAGCATACGCGCCTTTCCCCAGGTCTTCTGAAATTTGATAAGGTCCCTCCCAATTGGGGGACATTTTTCCTGGGGGTATTGCGCGACTAGCTTCATTGTTTCGAAGGACAAAATCATTTTTCTTGAAGTGGCACTCTTTAACGCGCTGATTATAATATTTTTCCAGCTTTTTCTTGTATCTGGCTTCATTAATGATAGCCGCTTCTCTGCGCCCTTCAAGCAAGTTAAGATCTAATCTTCTTTCGCGGTCGTTATCAGTTTTGCTCATCATGAGTACCCTATGGGATGGGCATCCAATTTCCGCTGGGATCATAGCCTCTGTCCCATAGGTTAGGCTGAACGGGGATTCGCCATTGCTAGTTTTGCTTAATGTCCTGTGCGCCCACAAGACATTAGGTAACTCTTCGACCCAAGAATGGGATTCTCCCTCCAATCTTTTCTTCAGCCCATTTAGTAAACTTTGATTCGCGCGCTCCACTTGGCCATTCCCTTGAGGATGGTAAACGGACGTGAAGATTTGGTTGATGTGCAATTCTTTGAGCCAGCTTGACATCTTCCTGTCAGTGAATTGTTTGCCATTGTCGCTCACAATTTCCATAGGAAGGCCAAAACGGCAAATGATGTGGCTCCAGATAAATTGCTTCATCGCCTCAGCTGTGATTTTTGCTAGTGGCTTAGCTTCAACCCATTTTGTGAAATAGTCTATCGCCACTACCAAAAATTTCACTCGCCCTTGCGCTTGCGGCAGGGGCCCCACAATATCAATGGCCCATTTGTGAAAAGGCCATGCTGAGGTGACTGGAATCAAGTTGTTTTTTGGACGCATGGTGTTTGGCGCGTAGCTCTGACATGCCTTGCATTTTTGGATTTCTTTTAGCGCATCCAAGTACATGCCTGGCCAATAGTAGCCTGAGCTCATCGCCTTGGCAACCACCATGCGCGGACCAGCGTGAATTCCACAGATTCCCTCATGAATCTCCCTAATCACATAGCTTGCTTCTTCCGCATCCAGGCATTTCATGAGCGGTCCAAGATAAGAGCGCCGGTACACTGTACCATCAAGCAGTTCATAGTTCTGCGCCTTGTGTCTTATCTTTCTCGCCTGTGCGCGATCATCCGGTAACTTCCCCTCTTTCAGGAATTCCATTATTGGAGTTATCCAGGATGAAGGAGTTGTATGAATTACCAGGACCGATTGCGTTTGCACTGACGGGCTGCTCATTATTTCCACCCTGACATCTTTGCCAAAGTGATCAAAATTAGTTGATGCCATTTTACTCAACGCGTCTGCGGACTTGTTTTCGCTTCGCGAGATGTGTATGATTCTGAAGAAGTCAAACTGCTCAACGAGCTTTTTTGCCTGCTCTAGATACAGAGGCATTGTGTTCTCCTTGGCGTCATATAGGCCGTTGACCTGAGCAGCTACCAAGTAAGAATCAACATGCGCCTCTAGTCTTTTAACCCCAAACTTGCGCGCGATGCGCAGACCAGCCAGCAGGGCTTCATACTCAGCCTCATTGTTGGTACTCTTGAAGTCCAACCTGATAGCATAAGTATATTCATGATTATCAGGGTCTACCAGTTTGAGACCTGCGCCAGACCCTTCGCTGTTGGAGGCTCCATCAGTGAATAGCCTCCAAACATCTTCTTCATCATTTGCTCGCGGAGGGTCTACCTCGCGCTGAGCTTCTTCAATCTTTCCCTCTGGGATTTCCGTGATGAAATCCGCCAAAACTTGACCCTTTATTGCTGGACGGGGCTTATAAGTGATCGTGTGTTCACCTAATTCCAGCGCCCACTTTGTCAGCCTTCCGGAGAGCGCGGGACGTCGCAAGACTTGCTGGATGTTGTAACCAGTCAGTACTTCAATAGGATGACCATTGAAGTATCTATGGAGCTTGCGCGACGCGTGTGTTAGCGACAAAACTAACTTTTCCATGATGGAATAGCGCGTCTCAGGGTCTGTGAGCACTCGACTTACATAGTATATTGGCGTTTGGATCCCCTTGCGATCCACCAATAATACTGCGCCAATGGCGCGATCTCCAGCTGACAAGTACAATGTAAGGGTTTCGCCAGGAAGTGGAGCTGTGAGCGCGGGCAGCTTTATGAGACATTCTTTTATCTCATTGAAAGCTTGCTCAGCCTCAGGCGTCCACTTGAATTGGCTCTTCTTCAAACAATTCCTCAAGGTGTTAACGAATGGAGTAGATTTGCTGGCGTGGTTCGCTAGGAACCTGTTGATTGACACCAATCTACCATTCAGCTTCTGAACCTCTTTCATGGTGGCTGGTGAAGGCATGTCAAGGATGGCTTCCACCTTCTCAGGATTCACCTTGAAACCATCCTTAGTGACCATTACACCAAGAAATTTCCCCTCTTCCGCGCCGAAAGTACATTTGCTCGGGTTGAGCTTCATGTTAACTTCCGTTAGGCGCTGAAGAGTTTCCTCGATGTCGTTGAGCATTTGTCTCTCCTCCCTGCTCTTTATCACCAAATCATCAACGTAGACTTCTAGATTCCTTCCGATTTGTTCATTGAAAACAGAATCCATAAGTCTCTGATAGGTGGCGCCCGCATTCTTTAAACCAAAGGGCATTTTTGTGTAACAAAAAACACCCTTGTCGGTTCTGAAGGCCGTCTTGTCTTCATCCTGTGGTGCCATTTGAATCTGGTGATAGCCTTTGTAGGCATCCAGGAAACATTTGAGCTTGAATGGCGCCACGGAGTCCACCTTTGCGTCGATGTTTGGTAGTGGGTAACAGTCTTTCGGACATGCTTTGTTGAGGTCCTTGAAGTCAATACACATCCTCCATGACCCGTTGCTTTTCTTTACCATCACAGGATTGGCTACCCACGTCTGGTATCGGATCGGGCGGATAATGTTTGCGCGCAACAAGTCCTCAACTTGCTCATTCATGGCCTTCGCCTTTTCATCCCCCATGATTCTCTTCTTCTGAGCAATTGGCTCCACCGACTTGAACGTGTTAAGAGAGTGTTGCACCAAGTCTCGCGGGACCCCAGTCATATCGGAGTGTTGCCACGCGAAGACCGTCATGTATTTTGTGAGCAACCTTTTCACTCTCAATCTGGTGTCGTCTGAAATGGTAGCGCCAATTGTGACCGTTTGGTCGGGGAATTTTGGGTTTAAAATCCACTTCTCTGGCGCATTGTCCGCCGTTGGAAGTTTCATTCTCCCTTCCCGCGGCGTGGTTGTCACTGCGCACAAATGATCGCGGTAAACAAATGCTACGCCTGTTGGTGTAGGGATCCCCAATGCGCCGTGCGCTGGCGATGGTACAGCATTAAATTGGGCAATTGTTCCCCTACCCAGGATCATATTGTGGCATGACGTGGTGGGCAAGACCAAGAAGTTGACCACTTCGGCTCGCTTGTGCTCATCATCCCCCATAGTTAGTTCAAACTGAATCTGGCCTAGGGGATGTATGATTTCATTTGAGACACCACAGATTGGTGCGTTCACAATTTCGAGCCGAGCTTGGTCTGCCGGGTCTAACTTTCTGAAACACTGCTCATACATAATGTCAGATTCGCTTCCAGTGTCCACCAGGACCTTTGACACTTCGTAATGAGCAATGTGTGTGGTAATGACGAGAGGACTGCTTATTGAAGGGCCTCCCCTGATTCTTGGGAAGATGACTTGCTGCTCGCGCCAATCTCCGTGAATTTGCGCGCTTCTCTTTCTTGACGTCTGCCCTTGTCGTCCCCCCTCAGCCACACAGATTCTTTTGTACTTCTTGCTGGCAGAGGCTCCCTCCGGTTGCTCATCTTCTATTCTTTGGTTTTTTACCAAGTGAGCCAGCCTGCCAGACTTTACATCCTTCTCGATCGCATCCTTTAAATGATGGCATGCGTCGGTGTTGTGGCCCGGGGACCTGTGAAATTCACAATATTTACCACTGTTTTGCGGCCCCTTGTAGTGTAGTTGCTTGGGAGGCTTGAATTGGACATTCTCAGTACTTAACACCTGTGAAGGTGTTTTAGTGAGGGGAGTCCATATTCTTGGCAGAGGTCTGCTAGGATCTCTGCCGCCCTCCCTCTTGTCACCCTCCCCGTGTTTACGAGCATCCTTTTGGGGCTGGGGTGAGTTTGGTTGCGCTTGTTTTTCCGCGGAAGAAAAACTTGTTGGCTGCAACCTGGACCATACAGAGTTCTGTTTGGCCCTCTTCTCTTTGCTGCGCGGTGATTCAGCCTGATGCGCTCTTTCTCTTGCCCTATCTTGGGCAATCTGTTTCTCATTTCTCGCGAAAACTCGCGATGCCTCCATTAACTTGGCCCACGTGGTGGGCATACCATCTTTGCTTACGAGAGCTCGTCGTAACTGATCACTGCGCGCGCCTTGTATAAAGGCCACGCGCAGTAGCTGCTCAGTTATGCCCCCGATTGCCAGGGACTCCTGATTGAAACGAGTGATGTAATCTTCAATCGTTTCATCATTCCTGCGGATGCAGTGCATGATGTCATCAGGATCGCGCGTGTGCCTGCGCTGCTGTACGAAGTGGGCCTGGAACTTTTCTAATAGTTCCTCGAAGCCATCAATTTGCCCTGTCGGCAAGCTCTCGAACCATACTCGCGCTGCGCCTGTGAGGCAGCGGGCAAACATATGACACCATGTTGGCATCGTCCAGCTCTCTAGGTTTCCCGTGTTATAGAAACCTTGCAAAAAGTCATCTGGATCTGTCGTGCCATCATATTTCCCCAGACCACTTGGCATCTTGGTCTTGTGCTGGATGGGAGCCTGCGCGATGCGCGCAGTAAACTTTGAGTGTTTTACCAGGATGGCTGGTCTGTAGGGTGTGGTTACGTCCACTTGCCCTCTGACCGGTGGGCTGTATGGCATGTGCAGATCCGGATCTGCTCTGGCTCCTGGCACCATGTTCACAGGCGCGCGGAGCTGCGAGCCTCCTGCATGAGTATCCCTTGTCTTTCTCATGCTATGCACCTCTTCATCACTGAACTCTGTGTGTGCAGTGTGAACAGAATGCCCTTCTTCCGGCGCGCGCGGCCTTTTTGTGGGCTGCTTCTCCATCGCCTGCCTTTGTGTTTGGTCGGCTAGCTTCTTCTGTTTCATCATTTCAGTGTACTTTTCCATCAGACGCCGCTGCTCATTTATGAGCCATTCATTCGGATCGTCTGCTTCATCTTCTGGACCCATTGGTCCCTTCAGCTTCGCGCCGGCCATATTTTGTAACGTGCGATCGTCTGGAGGAGTTTCAGTCTGGCCGTGAGGGGTTGTGACGAAGGGACGGTTGCTGGTGGTACGCGTAGAATCACGCGGAACCCTCAGAACCTGCTGTCCGTCGTTAACACCCTCACGTTCAATATCCTCCAGAGCTTGATCAACGTTACGAACTCCAGAAACCATGGTGATTGAATTTTTTTTTAGATCTGGATGAGATCTGATTGCCGTTTGTAACAGTGGATGGCGCCAATGAAGAAACGTGGATCTACTCACTGGTAGCAGATCTACTTTCCTCGGGTGTGATTAAACTATTTCACCGATGGTTCTTCTGGATCCGAGTTCTTCCACCTACAAAATGAACAGCGCCGTTACTTACCCCTCAGAAAGGGACAGAGGGGTCCTCTTTGGGGTAACCCTCCGGCGTGAGAATCAGTATCTTTTGGAGAAGATAATAATGTTGTATGTAAGTGAATCTCAAGAGTATTGCTGATCGCTGAATACTCTTGATTTGTGTGACTGGTGTTTTTTCTGTAACTGACTGTGAGTGAATATAATTCAATCTGATTGAATGTGATATCACTGCTTGCAACTGTCAATGATTGAGTGTGAAATGAATGTCCATCAAAGTGGAGTTGATGCTGTATTTATAGTGCTAGGGTTTTCACTGGTTGGGCTCAGCCTCGTTGGCCTCCTCCAACCGCACTGCGCCATGTGTCCTCTGGGACACCTGGCGCTTTCTCGTTGGTTGTAATTATGTGGTAGCCCATGTGTCATGCTGAGTTGTCGACCTTTCATTTGGCAGCTGTCAATATCAGCATATTCTTACTCCTTAGAAAGATGCCTTCTAGAAGATTGTCTGACGTGCACAATCAAGGTTGCCCTAATCCTGACTTGAATAAGGACGAGGTTGATTATGCGCACGTGTGATATGCGCCCATCCTGAGGATGCGCGAAGTCTTCTTTTTATTCTCACGCGCAGGTGTGATATGCACGAGCGTGTGATATGCGCCGCGCGATTGTGCGCCGCGCGCCTATGCGACGCGCGAGCATATGTGATGTGCAAGAGCATGTGATATGCGCCGCGCGTTGATGCGCCGCGCGCATATGTGATGCGCGAGCATATGATGCCTGAGCATGTTTTGTATGTGCCATGCGCCTAGGTTTTGGCTTTGTGCCTTGATAATGTCTTTATCTTGTGGGTTGACCCGCCTTGATTGGTGTTGAGGCGGGTACATACCTCTTCACTTATTTTTAACAACATGTTTTTAATTTAAATTTGAATATTGTAGTTCATCATTAGTGTTAATAAAATATGTAAAAGTAAAATTACATTTTTCTATCCTGAAAAATATGTTTACAAGTTAAAAAAATGTAAAAAAAATCACAAAACGTTTTTTATATATTCTTTTTTGATGTTTTGTATAAAATGCAACAACATCTATTACATAATAGGTTAGTGCCTATATAATACACGGGTGATTAAAAAATAAAATAATGTTAACTTTAATAATATACGTAATAACATATCTTATGAATTCATAAGATATAAATTATTTTTTAAAACATATATATTAGTAAAAATAATTTTTATTTGTATTTTAAAATTTATTTTTACCATATTTCATACAACAATGTAAACGGAACTTTGTTTTTACCGTATTTCATACGGTAACCATTTTTTTACCATATTTCGTATAAGAACTTTTTTTTAACTTGTTGTTTGACTGATATCATCATTTTATTGAATTTTATGCTAATAAGACGTGTTTTCATCTTCAAAGTTCCATAATTTTAAAAGAAATAAAATTTAAAACCTAAATCTCTAGTCGATTTTAATTTACATTGTCCAAATATCCAATAAACCATAATCAATCATTCAAGTATTCAATTGCCCAAAAACAAATTTAACAATTTATATATACAAATTAACCATTACAATTTTAGATAAAAATAAAAGAATACCTAAAATGAAAAGGTAGAAGTCGGATCATGGACGAGGGACTGAGGAAACACCGATCGTCGGCTACAACGTGGGGGTCCGATGACCGAAGAAGGGCAGCAGGGGATGGAAGCAACATGGGGTGGACAGTCTGAATGAAACTTTCTTTTGATGAATGTTGAAGTCAGACCTAGTCCAGGTGTAAGGGAACAACGAACAATGGTTTATTTGGTGTGAACTTTAATTTGGTTGGACTTTAAATTTTTATTGGGCTTTAATCGGTTTTAGCTTTTAGTTTGTTTGATCTTTAAATAAATAGGGGTAACGCTATATTTTTTCAGCGGTAGCGAAATACGAAAACTAACTAAATAAATTAAAATTTGCACTGCGACGAAAAGTTGAAGGGTAGCGGATGTTACCCCTGATTAAAGGCTACATCCGCCCCTGGTTCATGTTATCTCATGAACATCATCTAGATGATAAATGTAACGCCATTATCTAGTCATTTATAACTATGTAACACAGTATAACGTATTTATTAAGGCTAACCATGTAACATTTGGGTTCATAGTCTATTATATATGTATACATTTCAAAAATATATAATAACTACAACTTCAATGCCAATTAATATGAAGAAAGAACACCATGATTCAACCGAGCCTAATTGAAAAGTAAACCGAACTAATCATCCCCATAATATGAACGAGATTGCTAAATAACGATACATGTGGAAGCTAAACAAGTCAATGAAAATGAAACCAAGTACTAGGTACCCAGTAATTAGCCACTTGGTATAATAAAACAAACAATACACCTTTTAAGTAGTGTATACATATAGACTATTGTACCAAAACAGTTGAAAAAAGATTAGAAAAATGACGACCACAAAACAATTATCTACAAATATTGTTAGTCTTGTGTCCCACATAAACCTTCCCATTGGTTGAGAAGGTGGTATTAGCTTGTATATATAAAGGCTGCAACTCGATAGGACCATTGATTATTATTTGGCTTGTCTTTAGCACAACTGCACAAGTTGGTCATATTAGACTAAATGTTGGAACCATCACTTAATTTATATCAATCTTAAATATTTTTTTAAGCTTTATGTTTTGTACATCCAAATGCATATTTTTATGTTGTATGTAGCTTCTTAATTCTTTCACGAATAACAGTTATCTCATGATTCCTCTCTGAGTCTCTTCCGTAAAATCTAACGAGATCAGAGGAAAAGTAAAATGGTAAATGTTTATAATCACACAAGAATCTTCCTTCAGTTGGAGAGTATTAAGTCTAATATCTATATCTATATATTACATATAAAACATATTAGGAGGACAAAATAGTAATTAATCGTTTCTTTAGGCGAAAATGTTTTAGCATGATTGAAGGGATTCTTATTCATGGACAAACTAAAAGAATTGCATTACAGGTAATGAAAAGTTGAAAACGTTTAAGGTTTTGGGTTTTTCCTTTTTATTATTTTTTATTATTGTTTCTATTGAAGTTTATTAATTTATGGATAATGAAATTACAGGTAACTTCTGAGTGCTTGTAGTGAACGGAATAAAGCAAGGATTTGATTTATCAGATATTAACAAGGAAAGATACACATCATGAAATTAAAAACTGGTTTGCAGAACCTTTGTCAACGGATTCTTGATGCAGATCTTTGAATGCTTATGGAGCCATTAAGTATTAGAAATAAAACGGGTATATTGAGATTTTGGAGCTTAGGGAAACATTAGCGGGTGAAACTGAATCATAATTTATTATTGTCGACCCTGGCAAGGTTTGTATTCTTTTGAGGAGAATCACCTTCTTTATTAACCTGTTTAGTTTAAAGTATGTTATTATAGGATGAATGGATTAACCATGAGGAATTTAAATCAATTATGAAGGCAGAGACCGATCAGATACTCATCAAGTTGTAGAAACATTGAGTTCAATGTGCATGTTTTACAAACCTTTTTTTGCTACTTTTTTATGTTGGCAATGAAATATTATGATAGGATATGGAATACGGGCTAGAATTTTAATAACATATGTTATATTTTGTTAATATGCAATGTGCAAACCGAGTATTCTGTTTTGTAGCCTTGCAAGATGCTTTGTTTCAATTATCACTGAGGGCAATTACTAAGGGTGAAGTCGATGAGTTACAATAGCTCTAACCGCGACTGAGATTAGTCCTTTTGGCATCTTTAAGTGATAGATCATTGTATTAAACAATACATTTATAATGGTTGTAATTTTTTTATGACCAAACATTTGGCTAGTAAATAAGCTTTCAAGGCTTTAATCATTAAAACTTATAGTCATTAAGGTTTAAACATGAATATGTTATATTAATGGTGATAATGTGTTAACCTCTTGTCAATTATAAAGAAAATCATACCACAGCTTCGTGGAACTTTATAGGCAATTTGTCTGGGGGTATATAACATCCTTACAAATTTACCCGATTCGTAATTTTCTATATCTAACAGTAACGATAATGATAATAGTCAGAATAACATTTATGTATTTTTTTAAGCAATTAACCATAACCATTTCTCTTTTTCTTATGAAACAACTATACAATGTTGGGTATGCATGTGCAATGTCAAATTTATGTCTTGCTAGAATCTTGAAGGGGTATGCACCCGCCCCAACATCGAGCGGGGCGGGTCAACCCATAAAGTACGGATAAGAAGCTTGAAATCAAGATGTCACGAAGACACAAAGCCGAAACCTATGCGCAAGCGCACGAAACACCTGTGCGTGGCGCATATCGCATATGCACACAGCGCGCACACTCAGTGTGAGAATAAGAGAAGACCCCGCGTATCCCCAGGATAGGCGCATAAATGAGACAATAATCTAATCCAAATCAGGATAAGGACAACCGTGATTGTGCTCATCAGACAACCTTCCAGAAGGTATCTTTTAAGGAATAAAGAATGTGCTGAGATTGACAGCTGCCAATGAAAGGTGGACAACTCAGCAAAGCCCATGTGCTACCACGTGATGGCACATGGGTCAGGTGAAATACCTTGGTCAGAGAATAATCAATGAAAGAGCACCAGGTGTCCTAAATACACGTGGCGCGAAGCAATAGGGGGAGGCTAAAAAGGCCCTAATTGGGTCTGAGCCAAATCATTGGAAACCCTAGCACTATAAATACTAGGCCGCCTCCACAGTTGGGTGCAGGCAAGAAAATATATTCTAAGTCCTTTACTCATTTTCACATCCTGATTATTCTCTCCTACAATATCTGATTCTCACACCGGAAGGTTACCCTAAAGAGGACCCCTCTGTCCCTTTCTGAGGGGTAAGCTCACGGTACTATTCGTTTTGTAGGTGGAAGAACTCGTATCTCGGAAAACCATCGGTGATATAGCACACTCGTACCCGAGGAACGTTGATCGTATACAAGTACGTCGATACACGCTTCTTCATTGGCGCCATCACCTGTTACAACGGCAACAAAACCACTATTTCATCAATTTTCACTCTGAAAATCTTCACCATGGTTTCCGGTGTTCGAAACAACGATCAAGTTCTGGAGGATAATGAGCTTGAGGATGTTAATGAGGGACATCAGGTTCTGAGGGCGCCGCGTAACACTGCGCGCACCACTAGTAACCATCCCTTCAACACAACACCTCATAGTCAAACTGAAAATCTCCCAGACGATCTCACGTTCCAAAATCTGACTGGTACAAAACAAAAAGGACCAATGGGCCCGGAAGTTGAAACCAATGACCCTAAAGAATGGCTCATAAACGAACAACGGCGTTTAATGGACAAATACAATGAGTTGGTAAAACACAAAAAGTTAGCCGATTTAACACAAAGGCTCGCATTTAATAACAAACCATTCAGGGAACAACAAAAAAGACGCGCGCGCCGGAAGACGGTCATTCTGTTCACACCGAATAAGCTGATATTAGTGATGAGGAAGAGGTGCACAGCATGAAGAAGACGCGAGATACTCATGCAGGAGGTTCACAGCTTCGCGCACACATGCACATAGCACCTGGAGCCAAAGCTGATATGGATTTATACACACCATACAAACCACAAGCGAAAGGGCAAGTGGACGTAACCACACCATATAGGCCAGCCATCTTGGTAAAACATTCAAAATTCGCTGAGCGCATTGCGAAGGCTCCCATTCAACATAAAACCAAGATGCCAAGTGGTTTAGGCAAGTACGATGGTACAACAGATCCAGATGATTTCTTACAAGGTTTTTATAACACTGGAAACTTAGAAAGCTGGACGATGCCAACATGGTGTCACATGTTTGCTCGCTGCCTCACGGGTGCAGCGCGTGTCTGGTTCGAAAGCTTGCCGACAGGACAAATCGATGGGTTCGAAGAGCTATTGGAAAAGTTCCAGGCTCACTTTGTACAGCAGCGCAGACACACGCGCGACCCCGATGACATCATGCACTGCGTACGCAGGAATGATGAAACCATTGAAGACTACATAACTCGTTTCAATCAGGAATCTCTTGCAATTGGAGGCATCACTGAACAACTCTTGCGCGTGGCCTTTATACAAGGTGCGCGCAGTGACCAACTCCGCAGAGCTCTCGTGAGCAGAGAAGGCATGCCAACCACTTGGGCTAAGCTTATGGAAGCATCGCGAGTCTTCGCGCGAAATGAAAAACAAATTGCCCAAGACAGAGCAAGAGATAAAGGGTATCAAACAGAAGCACCACGCAACAATGAAATGAGGGGCAAACAAAACTCCGTATGGTCCAGGTTGCAACAAACCAATTATTCTCCCGCAGAAAAGCAAGCGCAACAAAGTTCACCCCAACCCCAAAAAGACATTCTTAATCGCGGAGAAGGTGACAAGAAGGAAGGCGGCAGAGAGCCTAACAGACCTCTACCAAGAATATGGACTCCCCTCACCAAAACGCCTTCGCAAGTGTTAAGCACAGAGAATGTCCAGTTTAAAAACCCCAGGCCATTATTCCATAAGGGACCACCGAACAGTGGCAAATATTGTGAGTTTCACAAATCCACAGGGCACAACACCGATACATGCCATCATTCGAAGGATGCGATCGAAAAAGATGTGAAATCAGGCAAGTTGGCTCACCTGGTAAAAAATCCAAGACCAGAGAACGAACAACCAGACGGAGCCTCAGCCAGTAAAAAATTCAAAAGAATCTGTGTAGCTGAAGGAAGAAGGCAAGGGCAAGGATCGAGGAAGAGAAGCGCGCAAATCCAAGGGGATTGGCGCGAGCAACAAGTAATCTTTCCAAGAATCAGAGGAGGCCCGTCTATCAGCAGTCCTCTAGTCATCACTGCACACATCGCTCATTATGAGGTGTCAAGAGTCCTGGTGGACACCGGTAGTGAGTCAGACATCATGTATGAGCAATGTTTCAGGAAGTTGGATCCAGCAGACCAAGCAAGGCTCGAAGTTGTGAATGCACCAATCTCGGGTGTCTCAAACGAAATTATTCACCCCCTAGGTCAGATACAATTCGAACTAACTATGGGGGATGAGAAGCACAAGCGAGCTGAAATTGTCAATTTCCTGGTCTTGCCCACCACTTCATGCCATAGTATGATCTTGGGTAGAGGAACGATTGCCCAATTCAACGCCATACCGTCACCAGCGCATGGCGCGTTGGGGTTCCCAACACCAACAGGAGTAACATTTGTGTACCGAGATCATTTATGCGCAGTAATAAGTATACCTCGAGATGGGAGAATGAAGCTTCCAGTGGCAAACAACGCGCCAGAGGAATGGATTCTCAACCCAAAATTCCCAGAACAAACAATCACAATCGGAGCTACGATATCAGATGACACAAGAGTGAGAATGAAAAGATTGCTCACAACGTATATGTCAGTCTTCGCGTGGCAACCATCTGATATGACTGGGGTTCCGCGAGACCTGGCGCAGCACTCTCTCAACACATTCAAGTCCGTGGAGCCAATTGCTCAAAAGAAAAGAGTCATGGGAGACGAGAAGACAGAGGCCATGAATGAGCAAGTAGAAGATCTACTGCGCGCGAATATCATTCGTCCAATACGATATCAAACATGGGTAGCCAATCCTGTGATGTTGAAGAAGAGCAATGGGTCATGGAGAATGTGCATTGATTTCAAGGACCTCAACAAGGCGTGTCCAAAAGATTGTTACCCCCTCCCAAACATTGACATGAAGGAGGACTCTGTGGCGCCATTTAAGCCCAAATGTTTCCTGGATGCCTATAAAGGCTATCACCAAATTCAAATGGCACCACAGGATGAAGACAAGACTGCTTTCAGAACTGGCAAGGGTGTTTTCTGTTACACAAAAATGCCCTTTGGTTTGAAGAATGCAGGAGCCACTTACCAAAGACTCATGGATGCAATTTTCAACGAGCAGATTGGAAAAAACTTAGAAGTCTACGTGGATGATTTGGTGATTAAAAGCAGGGAGGAAAAACAAATGCTCAAAGACATCGAAGAAAACCTTCGGCGCCTAAAGGAAGTAAACATGAAGCTCAACCCGAGCAAATGCACATTCGGCGTGGAAGAAGGGAAATTTCTCGGCGTAATGGTCACCAAGGATGGTTTCAAGGTGAACCCAGAGAAGGTGGAGGCTATCCTCGGCATGCCCTCACCATCCACCATGAAGGAAGTTCAAAAGTTAAATGGTAGATTGGTTTCAATTAACAGGTTCCTAGCAAACCATGCAAGCAAATCTACCCCATTCATTAACACATTGAGAAATTGATTAAAGAAAAGCCAATTCTAGTGGACGCCTGAGGCCGAGCAAGCTTTCAGTGAGATAAAAGAATGTCTGATAAATCTGCCTGCGCTCACAGCTCCACTACCTGGTGAAACTTTAACGTTGTACCTGTCAGCAGGAGAGCGCGCCATTGGCGCAGTATTACTGGTGGATCGCAAGGGAATCCAAACACCAATTTATTATGTAAGTCGGGTGCTGACAGATCCTGAGACGCGCTACACCATCATAGAAAAGTTAGTTTTATCACTAACGCATGCGTCGCGCAAGCTTCACAGATATTTCAATGGTCATCCTATTGAAGTCCTGACTGATTACAACATCCAACAAGTCTTGCGACGTCCCGCGCTCTCAGGAAGGCTGACAAAATGGGCGCTGGAATTAGGGGAGCACACGATCACCTATAAGCCTCGTCCAGCAATCAAGGTACAAGTCTTAGCTGATTTCATCGCAGAAATCCCTGAAGGAAAAGTCGAAGAGGCTCAGCGCGAAGTAGACCCTCCGCAAGCCAATAATGAAGAAAACGTTTGGAGATTATTCACTGATGGAGCTTCAAACAACGAAGGGTCCGGCGCAGGCCTCAAACTGGTGGATCCAGAAAATCATGAGTATACTTACGCAATCAGGTTGGATTTCAAGAGCACCAACAATGAAGCTGAGTATGAAGCCCTGCTGGCTGGTTTGCGCATCGCGCACAAGTTCGGAGTTAAAAAGCTAGAGGCTCATGTAGATTCATACCTGGTAGCAGCACAAGTCAATAGCTTTTATGATGCCAAGGAGAACACCATGCCTCTGTATCTAGAGCAGGCGAAGAAACTCACCGAACAATTTGACTTTTTCAGAATCATACACATTCCACGCCGTGAAAATAAGTCTGCCGACGCGCTAAGCAAGATGGCATCAACCAGCTTCGATCATTTTGGCAAAGATGTCAGGGTGGAAGTAATGAGCAACCCGTCAGTGGGAGCGAAGTCTGTTCTTGTAATTCATACAACACCTTCATCATGGATAACTCCAATAATGGAATTCTTGAAGGAGGGAAAGGTACCAGACGATCGCGCACAGGCGAGGAAGATAAGACACAAGTCGCAGAACTAAGAAATGCTCGATGGTACGTTATATCGACGCTCTTATCTTGGACCACTCATGAAATGCCTAGACGCTGAGGAAGCAAGCTATGTGATCAGAGAGATACACGATGGAATCTGTGGAATACATGCTGGCCCGCGCATGGTGATCGCCAAGGCAATGAACGCAGGTTACTATTGGCCAGGCATGTACTTAGACGCGTTAAAAGAGATCCAAAAATGCAAAGCGTGTCAGAGCTATGCGCCAAATACCATGCGGCCAAAGAACAACTTGATTCCGGTGACCTCTGCATGGCCTTTCCACAAGTGGGCAATCGATATTGTGGGTCCCTTACCACAAGCGCCAGGGCGAGTAAAGTTTTTGGTAGTGGCAGTAGACTATTTCACAAAATGGGTTGAAGCCAAGCCACTGGCAAAAATCACAGCCGAGGCAATGAAGCAATTTATTTGGAGCCACATCGTATGCCGTTTTGGCCTGCCCATGGAAATCGTGAGCAACAATGGCAAACAATTCACTGACAGGAAGATATCCAGTTGGTTCAAGGAATTGCACATCAATCAGGTCTTCACTTCAGTATACCACCCTCAAGGGAATGGCCAAGTGGAACGCGCGAACCAAAGCTTGCTGAATGGGCTGAAGAAAAGGTTGGAGGGAGAGTCCCATGCATGGGTCGAGGAGTTACCTAATGTCCTGTGGGCGCAAAGGACATTAAGCAAAACCATCAATGGCGAGTCCCCGTTCAGCCTAACCTATGGAACGAAGGCTATGATTCCAGCAGAGATTGGATGCCCATCCTATAGAGTGCTCATGATGAGTAAGACGGATAACGAGCAAGAAAGGAGGTTGGATCTCAATTTACTTGAGGGACGCAGAGAGGCGGCTATCATCAGTGAAGCCAAATACAAGAAAAAGCTAGAAAAATACTACAATCAGCGCGTGAAAGAATGCCACTTCAAGAAGAATGATTTTGTCCTTCGGAACAATGAAGCTAGTCGCGCAATACCCCCGGGAAAGATGTCTCCCAACTGGGAGGGACCTTATCAAGTCTCGGAAGAATTGGGAAAAGGCGCATACGCTTTAAAAGATTTAAATGGAAAGAAGATCCCGCGCACATGGAACGCAGCACAACTTAGAAAATGTTTCATGTAAAAGTTGTCAAGTTTGTAATCAAGGCTTTTTAAGCCATTATGAATAATGATACGCTCTATTTTCTTTCTTAATATGCGTTATATTACCTTTTGCATACATGTTTCACACTTCCCTTTATTAATTTTGAGCAATATGACAACATTGTATTGACATCAAACTAAAAATAAAACGAAGTAAAACATACATGCGCGAGCTTCAAGCTCAGACGCGTTAACGAGTTTTAACTCTAAAACGTCAGGGCCTTAGCCCAATAATATGAGCCTTAGCTCAAATTACTCATAGCATCCATCCTACGTATTGCGCAGCTGGACCATAAAAATACCTAAGCACAACTAAGGCAAAGCACATGCCAAAGCATAGTTGTTAAGGTCTCAGGTCGGGGCCGCGCATGGGATTATAATGGATATAGGCAGAGTAACACATACTGACACGTAAAGGCTAAAAAACTCATTCATAATTCCCTATAATAAATGCACGATAACGTCGCACAAAAGAGGAATAATGAAATGCCAAGGCACGTGTCAGCATATTCAGAATATCGCAAAATAACTTGAAATATGACAACTGTTAAGGATTAAGTAAAAATAATTTCCTTACAACCTTGTTCAAGTTTCAATGTGTAAGCATACCTTATATTCAACAAGCACACGCATGCAATATAAAGGGATGAATTGGGAACGCGCAAGATGCGAATAAGGGAAAAACAAAATTTCATTCCGAAACATAGAAGTTTACAAATTTACAAATGATGAGGTAAAAACTACAAACACAAAAAAAAAAAAAAAAACAAGAAAGGTTTTTCAAGTCTCTATGTTAATATCAGCTTCTTCATCTTCCTCATCATTATTTCCTCCCTCAGCATCTGGCGCAGCCCGCTCCTCGTCATCTCCAAACTTACCATAATCAAGCTGTTCGTCTTGAATATAGTCATTTTCTGTCATGATAGCGTCAGGAGTAGGTCCTTTGGCCACGCCAGAGCCGCTGGCAGAGGTAGCGTTGCCCGCGCCATCATCATTGCCACCAGTCCTTTCACAATCATCAAGTAATTTCTTTAAAGCGCCAAGATCGGGCTGGTCAGCAAGCACGGCTATCTGCAAGTCACAAGGAACAGTATAAGTACAAAAGATTATGAAAATAAGTCAAGTAAACTCATTAAGGTTAAAATACCTGCTCAATGATGGGAATTGGAGTATTCAAGTACTTCTCCCCCACCTCAGCCATGTCAGCGCAGACAGCGTCGAGCTGATAAGAGTAGTCGGATGGATTCTTCTTTAGCATGCCATATTCATAACCATCCTTAAACCCCTCAGCCCGACCCACCAAGCGCGACGCCGCATTACAGTCCATCACAAGGGTCTGAAACTCGTCTGAGTATTTCATGGCATAAGCGCAACGAGTCACACCCTGTGAAATCAGCCATTGACGGTCCTGCGCGAGGGAAGAAACAGACGTCTCAAGAGCAGGGATTTGAGAGTTTAACAACTCAACAGTTTCCTTGGCTTGTTTTAGCTCTTCTTTGTCAGACGCTGCTGCCGCCAAGGCTTCATTCTTTTCCGCTCGCGCAGCATCGAGCTCTTTCTTCAGGCGCGCAACCTCACTCTCCAATAAAGATTTTTCAGTATTAACCTGCGCAATAGTTTGGTCACGCGCCTCCACTGCCAACTCCAGGTCACGCGCTCGACGCGCGTACTTGGCCGCATCTGCCTCTGCCACTTGCATTTTCTACCACGCAGCTTGCAGCTCAAGCCCGCGCTTCACAAAAGCAGCGTTGGAACTTGCCCGGTTCTCGCTAAGTTCTGCTTGGAGTTTCTCAGCTTTCTCTCGGGCATCAGAAAGATTCCAGGCAGAAATCTTAGCCTCTTGCTTGGCCTCCGCAAGGGCATCACGTACCTTTATATAATCATTGAAAAGCTCTTGGGAGGCAGCAAAAAACGCAGGCCCAGCAAAAAGGTGGTCATTAAGCAAATCCACGCGAGCGCGGTCCTCTTGAAACCTCCTTTCAGCTGGAGGAACAGAGTGAGCCCAAAAGTCTTCACATACGCCCAAGGATTGGAATGAGCTCTCTTCAGTGATACTCCAGCTCGGGCGGTATATGTGATCGGCTCCCTACAAACACAAAGCAACGCAAAGAAACGTTTTAGTTATCTAAACACTAATTTGGAAGTCTGCACAGCGGAGCAAAATAAACTTATACCTGAGGAGAACCGGCAGAAAGATTAGTGCCAGCTGATGAGCTCCTGCCTGCCCCATGAGAAAAAGGCTGCGCCATGAAATCTCGTGGCGCTATAGGGCTTACGCGGCCACCATCAGAATTTTCAAAATTAACCTCCTCATCATCCTCTATAACAGGTCTCTTCTCCTGCGACTTGGAAGAATCAAAAATAGTCTCACGAGGAGGGCTGAGCGCAGGAGGAGGTGAGGGAGGTCTTGATGCTGTTAGAGCAGCGCGAAAAATAGTCTCCTGCTCCTTAGTGATCCCAATGAGGGGAGATTCAGTACTTGTTGGAGCAGGAGCAGAACTAACGGCGCCAGCGCTAGCAGTGCCACCAGCAGCTTGTGTGCCAGCTATAATTCCTATGAAAAAACCAACAAGGAGAAATGATTCTTGACTTGAACTAAAGGAAAAAATCAGACAATAAAAGCGCAATAAATACCTTGGCGCACCGCAGTCCGCGAATTAAGCATCGCCATGAAGTCCATTTTCCCCCTTTTTGAGGGCAAAACAGAGGACTTCAAAACAACCTTCGGCATAGCCTTGGCACCTTGCTGCGCCTGAGGTTGAGCCACCAACGTTGCCGGCTCTACAAACATTTGAGTGAACAAAGCTTCATTAATAACTCTATCGGAATCACGCTCATAAAACCACAAAATATAAACAAAGTATACATGTTGGAGAAGACGAAACAGCAGGCGCAGCACCGCTTCCCTTGTCCGCCGCGCGCAGAGATGAGGTGGCAGCACCATACCTCGTGTGGACTGGAGGATTGCCCACACCTTGAGGCAAAGAAGACGAGAAAAACTTGGAAGTAAAACCCTTGGTTTTCTTAAGTTCCTTCACTTGAATAGGAGGAAGATTCTGGGCAACAGAGGCATCATCTTTTTTCTGTTTTTTACTGGCCCCTGCGCCAGTTTTGCCTTTAGCCTTGCGCTTGAGTTTTTGCGCTTCAGCTTCTGCCTCCTCCCCTTCCTCTTCCACAGGCTCTAACTCATAATTAGCGAGCGCATCTACAATACGCGCAACAGAAATGATAAAACCAAATTTGGTATTCTAAGGGCCTAAGCACAAATACAAAGGCTTACCAGGCACATCGCTGTCAAGGCAAAACTCTAAGTCAACAGGAATAAACATATCGTCAAAACGATCAGGAAAGGCGCTTTCCCCAGGGTTCAGCGCAGCAGATCCACCCTCCGTATGCTCTTCATAGGCGGCGTGGATGTATTCCTTGCTGTCTGCATAAAACAAGACAAGTGATATCAGCAAAACAAATTATACTCGCGCAGAATTAATGCAATGAACAAACAACCCACCTGAGCCATCAACACGGATGACAGGCTCAGTCTCGTTGTCAGTCCACCTCTTGCTCATACCAACCCCCACCAGCGCTTCCTCGCAAATATTCTTGGCGGGGGATGGTTCAGCAGATAACTTCTTAACCCATGTGCCCGTTGGGTTCTTAAGGACATTGTCATCCGCGGGCGCAGAAGTGATCGCGCGCATAGTCATGCGGATTGGAATCACACCAGCCTTGACGTAGAAAAACTTCTCAGTCCAGTCTTGAAGGCTCTTAAAAGTGACAGTACAGCATTTAACCTTCTGACTGCGCGGAGTAAACGAAAACCAAGAATCTTGAACCTTTGGTTTATAGAAATATTGAAAGCGGCGAGGAGTAGGCTCTTCGTGCTGAGCTTTGCACATAAACTCAAAATGAGTCATGCGCACCAACCCAAAAGGGTGAACTTGGGATATGTGAATCCCATAAAATTGAAGGAGCGCACCTATAAACCTTGTCATCGGAAGACGAAGGTTACAGTGAGTAAAAAAATGAGAATATAGAGAGATATAGCCGGCAGGAGGATCCGCAGCCGTCTGCCCGGCTGCCGCGAGCAGACAACCATACTCAGGGAGAAAACCCTGAGAAGCAATGAGACTATCAAGCTCAGGCTGTTTCAACTTGCAGGGGATCTCGTCCCATCTTTTCGCCGTTTTATTCTTTCCCCCCTCCTCCGACGAAGCCTCGGTAACCCGAATACCCTTGCCGGTCTTCTTCAAGTTAGAGATAACCATCGACTTCACACGGCCTTTACTGGGGGACTCGGTAGTGTCTGGGTTAAGAGACATGCGATTGCAGAATATGAGCAATCCGATTGTTTAAACACAGAATCCGGAAGCAAAGATAAAGGCTCTGAATCAAAGGGTTAGAAGACAAGTAAAGCTCTAAAGTGACAATGGAGATGAAGAAAAAACCGTTCAAAAAGGTTTGGTTTTATAGGCCCAGGGGAGAGAAAGAGAAACAAGTAATAATCAGATCTACGCTCACGCGCCCCCACTCGCAGGCATAGGCCAACATAAGCGCGACACGTGTTCCTGACACTGTATGAGGAGACGTGAAAGGCCACTGTAGCACCTCGAGCACACGAAAGGTCTGACACATAACGCCTCCATCTCTGATGCATGTCAACACCAACCAACCACGTGCATTGACGATTCGTTTTAACCAAAGGGATGGAATTTCGCGCAACGCACATATGAGAAATGAAAAAGAAAAGACAAACCCTATTAAGAAAGCGAACCATTGACTCTAATATCTCCCTTACCTCGCTCGCGCGAGACAAGACACACATTAGACTGGGGGGCTTGAAGGGGTATGCACCCGCCCCAACATCGAGCGGGGCGGGTCAACCCATAAAGTACGGATAAGAAGCTTGAAATCAAGATGTCACGAAGACACAAAGCCGAAACCTATGCGCAAGCGCACGAAACACCTGTGCGTGGCGCATATCGCATATGCACACAGCGCGCACACTCAGTGTGAGAATAAGAGAAGACCCCGCGCATCCCCAGGATAGGCGCATAAATGAGACAATAATCTAATCCAAATCAGGATAAGGACAACCGTGATTGTGCTCATCAGACAACCTTCCAGAAGGTATCTTTTAAGGAATAAAGAATGTGCTGAGGTTGACAGCTGCCAATGAAAGGTGGACAACTCAGCAAAGCCCATGTGCTACCACGTGATGGCACATGGGTCAGGTGAAATACCTTGGTCAGAGAATAATCAATGAAAGAGCACCAGGTGTCCTAAATACACGTGGCGCGAAGCAATAGGGGGAGGCTAAAAAGGCCCTAATTGGGTCTGAGCCAAATCATTGGAAACCCTAGCACTATAAATACTAGGCCGACTCCACAGTTGGGGGCAGGCAAAAAAATATATTCTAAGTCCTTTACTCATTTTCACATCCTGATTATCCTCTCCTACAATATCTGATTCTCACACCGGAGGGTTACCCCAAAGAGGACCCCTCTGTCCCTTTCTGAGGGGTAAGCTCACGGTACTGTTCGTTTTGTAGGTGGAAGAACTCGTATATCGGAAAACCATCGGTGATATAGCACACTCGTACCCGAGGAACGTTGATCGTATACAAGTAAGTCGATACACGCTTCTTCAAATCTCATTCGTAACAACTCAATCATATATGCGTATATGGTGGCGAGCCTGCAGAAATTTTAGCTCAATCGCAATTGAAGCTGCTGCAGATAAATATCAAGGTGTCGAACAGGTACAAAACCGTTATTTTATAGCACTATGACTACTTTGGCTATTGACAATACTCGTTTTGTGGGTCCCAGTTATGGAATCGTTTACTGGATATGTTGTTTTTCTTTTTTGATGGCATGCCATTAATTGCCATTGAAGGCTTTGGAAGGCTCATCTTGATATCCAACATAGAGCTACAAAGGAAGACATGTAGCTGAGAAAGCAGTGGCTGCAGTTAATATTGATGAGAGGGTCAACTGATCCCTTACTGTTGCTAATTAACCAGGCTTCTAATGCAGCAACGGTGGCAGCGGTTAAGTCGGTTCAGAACTGAGTGCATCAACAAGGTGACAATGACGATCCAAGGAGGTGGTACTGCCTGGAACCGCAATCAGGTGTTGATTGAGGAACAAATAATGTCTCTTTGTGGAAGAAGTATACGTTTATATCTAATATTATTCTATGGTGGTGTTACCATTAATAGGCTTATGAGGAGGGTTCATATAATGTTGGTTTCATTGACTATGTATAAATGACATTAAGAGTAGTCCTTAGTGATTTTAAATATAGCTCCTGACTGCATATACTTTTGGTCTACTACACCGCGTTTTATATCTTAAAACAATACATTATGTACTTTTCTTATAATGGAATACCTACTAATATATGTTTGTAACTCGATGACCGGCGACAACAGTCAGCTTTTGTCTATGTCAGCCATACCCCAAACCCGACTCAACGATCATCGTTTATTATTTTGATATCACTTTGATAATTGGGCTTAAATGTATATAATACATTTCGTTACCATACTAAAAATGTATATAAAAGAATTGTATATATCTCTTCAGCCATTAAGTTTAGCACCGGAGAAAAATCTAAGATGGATGGGATTCTAAACATGACTTTTGACAAGACCTTGATTTTTGACTTTTTTTTCTTTGACAGTTTGACTTAGGTCTTCTTGAAGATGTATATAAAAGATCACATAAATAGGTAAACAAATAGAAGTCTTGTAGCGGTAATAATATTGCACTTTCTATCTCTTCAAAATTCATCACTCCTGAACTTTATAGTCTCATCGAGAAACCCAAATATAAATAATGAGTTCAACAAAGTTTGATGTTATTCGAAGTAACTCACACCAATTTGGCTACAAAATGAAAGTTTGTAAGTTTCTTATGTTTTGTATCGTAAACTATGCCGAGTAAATATTTCCTATAGCAAATATTGATACCATAATGAACCGAACCCATACCGATCGAATTGATATATTAGTTTTAAAATTACATACCCGCTGCGAACCGTGGGTTATCATCTAGACATACTAGGGGGTATGAATACATGTAATTTACCAATAATGGATGGAATTAACGTACTAGACATACACTCATACAAACTACTACTACTATCTTTCGATGACGGGAATAAAATGTTTAAAACCATGAACTAATTGACTCGTAATACACAAGAAAATTGAATCTAACATTAGTTGAGACTCCCGCCGTAACACGCGGGCTCTCCCACTAGTCTTCTTAATTACTTATACCTTACGATGTATTTTTTAATTATAAAATAATAAGAAAAAAATCACCTTCTAGAATTTTTTTCAGCATGGCTTAATCTTGATGACCTCAACATTGGTGACTTTTCAACTTTATTATCCGAGTGACGTGGTTATGCAAAATATCTTTTTATAAAATTCAAAACCCATGTAGAGATTTTTTATAAGCCATCCTTCTCATTCTTCACAACCCAAGAATACATGTCATTTAGATAACCAACATGTCATTAGCTCACACGATCATTTTCATTTCACTCTTAGGTCATGTATAGTGGGCGAAAGGAATGGGCGATTTAGGGCGATTTGGGGCGCGAACATCGCCCATGGGCGATTTGTGGGTTGGGCGAGTTCTGCATATCGCCTTGGTTGGTTTTGATTATATTATTATTATATTAGTATGTGTGTGTTATATACATATACATATATATTATTATTATATTACTATTGTAGCTCCTACACCATTACACCCCAAAAACAAATTTTCATCCCTTGCTGACTGTGCGCCACACGACGCAAAACGTCACAATTTATAGCCCCTCCACTACGCATAGCCTTAGAAGGTAGCCAATCGAATGTGAGAAAATCTTCTGGCTCAACCTGAAACCCTGTAATTTTTTTTTTCACAAGTGCCCCCAAAATACCTATAGTTTTTCTTCTTCTCGTTAAAAGAAAATAAATTAATTTTATATATATATATATATCCAAGAACTTTAAGGTATGTATCAACTAAATTCTTAGACCAACTTTATTACGCCCTTAAATCTTCTGCCCTTGATGACATGGAGTATTTTTATAGTCACATGCCCATTGGAGGATATCCTCAAATGAAGAGGTGCCTGACTGCAAGGGCTTATCAAATTTGGGTTTTTGTGCCAAACTATTACTTTTCTGTTTTCTTTTCAATGATAATACCACCAATTTGTTACAAGCATATAAATAATTAAATAGATGAATTTTCCTTAAGGAAGCCCTTAACATTGGAGATGATTTGAGGGGTTTTAAGGATTTATAAAGGATATGATGTGACGATGATATGGCATCTACGGGCTCTTAAGGGCACCCGTAACATTCTGGATAGTCTTAGAAACAATTGTAAAAAGTTTAATTACAAATTGTTGTTACTGTTATAACACTAACTAGCATTTAGTCAAAAGTGTGTACCGCACACAGAAGGATACCAAATTTTTTTAAATTTTAAAGCATATCTATGCGCATAGAAAACATCCAAAATAGTGAGACTTGAGCTGAACCAAGTTCATGAACTGTTCGACCGAAAGTTCGTTTATGTTTGTTTGTTCACCAAATGTACGAACATGAAGATGAACTTTTCCAGTCCCTTGATTGGCTCGGTAGAAATATACCCATTTGCAACAACAAACCAACGTTTATTGGTTTCAATGAACTGTATCAATGTTGTTAATTAATCACTAGGCAAAGTCATGGCAAACCAAGGGCCGATTTTGGTGGTGTGGACAACATAATGCGTTAGCAACGGTGAAATCAGTAGCACCGCGGTTGTCGAGAAGGCAGTCAAACTCACATAAAGATAACTGAAAAAAGTGTCAAGAGGAGATACGAAGGTTACCTTAGTTTGCAAACGAAGCTAGTGCTAATTAGAGTGGTTAGATGTGTTGGCTGTGATGGGAGGCTTGTTTGGTCCTCTGCCTAATTGCATTATAACATTATATATAACCAAACTCAATTAAAGTTTGGTTTTAAGTATTTCTATACATAGATACAAACATACAATTATGTGTGTGCTTAATTTTGGTATGTAGTATGCAAAGTTATGGTTTTGTTATGTTAACAATAAACGTACACATTTAGAAGTGTTATGAGAGTTTGGATCATATTTTGTATATGTTTAATGATGTTAGATCTAGGTTATATAGAAAGGGCCAAACTCATCCAAGTAAAGCTTAGGTTTTACTATACCATTAAATAAAGGTGTATTGGTTTTATTAATCTTAATTAACGTATTGACTGATAACAATCCCACATTTTACCATATTTGTTAACAACGGTCCGTGATTAACAGAAATCTAAAGCCGTTAGTTGTCGGTCGCCGAAAAAACGTTTTTGTTCGGAAAGCAAACATTTTATTTTTCCAAAAAAACTCAACATTTTCATTCCAAACATCATAGTAACCTTGGATCGGACCTTTAGGAACCTTTTTATAGGAAAAAACCTCAATTATTGAGGTCGTTGGAACCCTAGAACCATCATAGAAATCAGTTGGTGGTGAGTAAGTTGGTGGCGGCGTAGTGTTATAGTTGAGTTTTCAAGCAAAATATATGAGTTTTCCGTACAAAAGCGTTTTCCAGCGACATGCAAGTAACAAATACGCTAAAAAATGAAGCCAACGGTGAACAAAAGATTATAGTTGTGATTAATAAAACCAATACGACTTAAAAAAATACAAACATACATTTATGTGTGTACATATGCGAGGATGATAGATGGGGCTAAGGGGCTCACATGACGCGTTTACATTATTGCTATATTCAATATGTTTGAACTTTTCATGCAAGTTGAGAACTTATAAAAATTGATGAAAACTTGTTTACAAATCACATTTCTTCATACAAAAGAAAATTATAGAAACACTTGAAATCTCACTTATAAATAGAGGGGATGTCATAAACGTCTATATCGTAAAATAGATAAGTTTAATAAAAAAATACGATGGAAAACCATGAACCACAATAAAAAAAGCTTGCCCATCCATAAATAAATATTTCATAATAACCTCATTATCAACAAATAAAACATAGTTGGACTCTTAGAATATGACCAATTAGATTTGTTAGAGAGATAAACCTCAATATATTATCTAATATTGAAAGCCGAAGTGGGTGGTGGAATCACCTTAAAAGTTTAGGGAACTAGTTGCAATCCTATTCAAAATTTATAAACTTGCTCTGGAAGAGTGGTGTGTGTGGTGCGTGTGTGGGGTGGGGGGGGGGGGGTATTGTTTATCAAACATCTTTGTTTTCTATATTAAGGTTTGGGTTCACAATTGGACTTGTGGTCCACTGATATATGAATCACAGTTAACACTTAGGATCTTTATGGTCTTAGGTTCGAAACCTGACATAAGGTGGTTTTCTCATCGTGGTGGGTTTTCTCCTTGAATGTGTTCATGATAGAATCAAGACTAGAGCGTTAAAATCAATATGGACTGTTCACATCCCGTCTCAAAACGACTCACTGTGACATTTAAGGCAGTTCCAAACACTACTGATAAAATTTTGGTTCGATGAACATTTTTTAGTAAAAGATCGTTTTTTATCATTGGTTTGCATGGGAAGAATAGAGGTGGGTACTCGCACCCCTAGTATGCGTGTACTTTAGGTATACGCTCAGTTAGTATTCACACATGTTTAGTATACGCACCTGAGAAGTAATCGCGCTATAGTCTTTGCAAGACCAAGTACTCACACTCGTAGTACATGCACAACTTAGATTGCAAGTGGCCTTGATATGCGTGAACTTGGTGTATGTAGAGTGATTATCTCATATAACTAGAGTAATTATTATGTATATATAGAGTAATTATCTTTGTTAGTATGATTGTTTTATAGTTAGAGTAATTATTTATATGTGTGAAATTAGATGCTTCAACTATAATATCTTAAGTTGCATAATTTCTCTATCTAAAAAATTAATTACTATAGTTACAAGTTTAAACAACATACTATTTTGGTTACATAATTATTCTACCTTTTGTATTTATGTGTTTTTTCAACTTCACTAATTTTTTCGTAGAAATACGATATTATAATTGTTCTTTTTTATTGGAGCTAGAGTAATTACTAAAGTGTCACCACACATTTTTTTATCCACGTGACGGTGTAGGTTAGTCCGAATATAGTCACCCAAACATAATTGATGGGCCATGCATGTACGGACATGATATTATCCGCATGGACATTTTCTTTTTCTATTATAAAGTATAAACTTTGAATGTAAGTTTCTTTCACATTTATAATGGATTCCCCTTTTAAATTTAAAATATTTTATGTTATCTTTTCAGTTATAAAATTCAAGATATAATTATGATTTATGAAGTGATTGTGTAATGGCATACACATGCAAATAAAGTGGATTATAGTAGAGGTGTGTATGGATTGACTTGGGTAGTTTTGGGTTAAAACAAACAAAAATTTGAAATGTTAGTTTTGATTTTCTTGGTTTGTTATTTAAGTTTAAAATTTGATATGAAAAAAATTAGCTCAACATACTTAATTTGGGCGTAATTTTGTTTTGTTAGTTAATAACTAATTGATCATTATTAATTTGAGCTAAAATATTTGGGTTGCATTATTAAATTTTAATAAATTTTATAAAAATAAAATATATAAATTATATTTGATTTTTTAATTTTTATCAAAGGCAAATCCACATCTGAACCGAAAGTTCAGTCTTTCCATAAAAAAACCAAACCATTGGTTTTTGTTTTGGTTTGGGTTTTTAAGGTTGGTTTTTCGGTTTTGAGCGGTTAATGGTCTTTTATACGTTAATGCGTTTCCAAAATACTTTTTGATTATTTAATCAAGTTTAATCAAGTTATGGAAAGATATTATTTTATAGAAAAAGATAAAATATAAAAAAAGTGAGGTTTTTAAAAAATAGGGGTGTTATTTATTTTGTGGGACATGTCTTGGTTTTAGTTGACATAACATAAGTTAGATTAATTAAAGAAAAGCAAATAGTTTGTAACTTTGTATGGTTTGTCAAAATCAATACCTTTTCTGTCTAGCATTTTGAGATACAAAACTACAACCAAAAATCTCAAACTCAAATATCAACTTTTTAGCCCATTATACCCATTTAGCCCATCCCACCAACCCAACCCACAAATGCATTGATCCATTGGATCACTATCAATAAGTTATATCTTTGATCTACTGGACTACGTCCGGGACTGGGCTTGCTGAGTTGGATTGCAATTCAATAAACGGTTAGGCAGGACACAACATAGGCAAATGAAATCGGGATGGGTGATGTGGCCATCGGTATGGACGGGAACACCGTCTCGCCACCCCTCGGTAGTCGGTACCGACTTTTTGTGTCCTGACAATCCCTGGTCTCCAACGGTAATATTACCGTTTAATAACAAAAGTATTTAAATAATAATAATAGTATTAATAATTATTATTATTTCTCTCGGTTGAGATAAATATAAATTATTTCTTCCAAATCTCTATCGGTTGAGGGATGATCATTACCCTATTAGTGGGATATTTTACGATGATCACTATCCAATTAAATATTATATGGCCAGATAAGAGTGAACTGTTTTGTAACTGGTTTTTTTGTAATTCCTAGCCCTAAAAAGTTCATAAGATTTAATTTTGATTGTGTAAAGTCACTTAATCGACAGTTTTGGACAGTTACTCGTTCCAGTCTCTTTCATACGCTCCTCCGGCCTTTCTTTCTCTCCCCACGTTGCCTCCCCATTACCTCCTTCATAGAGAACGTAAGATCATACTTATTTCTACCTCTTCTTTTCTTCAACACATCTTTACAACACGATCTTAACTGAAAATCTATCTGAAAACACATTTTGTCTTTGTTGTTTTTGTTCAATGGTTCGATTCCACGCTTCCTAATCAATGAGACGTTGGAATGACAATTACTACCCGGTTATTAGACAAGTATAAAGGCGATCACCGCTTTCCTAACTAATTAGTTAATAATAAAGATAAACTCTATAATAAGTAATAGATACCAATAAGTGCATGTAAATTGTAAAATGGGTTAACTAATATTTAACCCGAAGCATTATAAATCTTTGTGGTTCACTTTGAAATTGCATAGTTATCAAAAGCTTTCTACTAAGAAATAATTGATAACAAAACCTTATAAGGTGATATTAATTTATTAAACAACCTTTTCATCCATATAGGATCTATACGAAGGATGAACTCGTTATTGATACCAATATCAAAAATCCCCAAATATGGATACGTGTATTGAAACTGAAGGCATATATTCAGTAGAATACCGGTAACGTACCGAAACCTCAAAAAATAGGTACCGAGTTGATACGACTGTACCTGATTCGATACCGATATAAATACCCTGTACTATTTGCTCATTCCTGTAATCTATAACATCTATGTATATACCACAATTAGAGGTGGACAAATAAACCAGTTAACGAACTGACCCGAAAATAGAACCGAAACCTATTATGTAGAAATCGGTTTGGAACTTATTAAAACCGTAAGTTAGGAAATGATTTGTAATTTTCTCCACCAAAACCAGTTCCAAACCGGTTAACCAATCCAAAACCGAGCAAAACTGAAACCGAAACCTATCATAAATTGGTTTTGACTTTTGTTGCCCAAACTAAACCGACTTCAACCCAAACCGTTAATGAGTTTTAAACCGGCTTGTGCACGTTTAACCATGATCACTAAATCTAATATTATTATATATATTAAAAGGGGTATTTTCTCCCCCTCACAAAAACACTATTCATTTTCCTATTCAATTTAATAATATTTTATTATATTTTATTTTCTTATTAAATAACTTTTACTATATATTTATTACTTTTACTTACTTTTTTTTAAACTAATTAAAAAAATTTAACAAACAAAATTTTAAACTTGGGTAAGAGTCGGTTTTACATGTTTTATTTGTCGGTTAAACTATTTTTTTACTTTACTTTCGTATTTCTTATAGTTGGTCTTACAATGATCGAAAGTTTTATCATGATTTAAAAGTATCTCGTTATCACATGTTATATATCCACGCTTCGACGATTGCGCCTTTAAAATATGTTTTTTTTTCTTACAAATTCATGTTTACGAATTTACGTTTGTGCCGCCGATACTAACAGAATTTGCATCGGTTCACAACTATAACGTTCCGGCTTTTTGGTTTTACATATGATAATTTGTTGTATTTTGGCATTGAATGGTTTATTTCTTTTTTTTAATTTCAATGCTGTAACTTGATACAAGATGAATTCGTGTTAACTCGCAACGCGTTCGTGGTTTAACGTTTTTACGTATGCTTTTTTCGGTTCAATGGTCCCGTCGCGAAGCGCTGGCCTAAATCCTTGTTAATAATAATAATAATAATAATAATAATATAAAAATCTAAATATGATTTGTGGTGGTTATCATCCAATCCACTCTACTCAAATTCTCAACCAATAATATTAATACCTGAAAATCCCCCCAAAACTAACCATAATTCTTTCGGTTATTCATATCACATATGCTCCAAGAAACCCAAATTCAAACACTCTAAACTTGAATCAAATGTAAATATGGCCACAGCTTCATCATCAGCTGGACTCCGATTCGGGTTTGGAACCAATTCGATATCACCATCTCCATTTTTTGGCAAAAGGGTATCCATTAAACCATCAATTCGGCCGAAAGTTACAATCTTTAAGCCGAATCTACACTCACCTGGTGTAGTTGCTGCAATTGACTTAGTTGATTATGTACATAATGTGTTTCTGGGTGTTGGGGTTGGGCTTCCGTGTACTGTCATGGAGTGTGGGGATATTATTTACCGAAGCACGTTACCGCGGTCGAATTCGTTGACGCTTACGATCCCCGGTGCGGTTTTGGCTTTAGGGACTCTGTCTTACCTTTGGGCTACACCTGGTGTGGCTCCTGGGTTTTGGGATATGTTTGTTTTGGCTTTTGTTGAGAGGTTGTTTAGGCAAACTTATAAAAAGGTTGGCTTTTTGTTAATTGGTTTGATTATGTTGGTGTTCTTGTGGTTATGAGTTTTAATATGTTTTGTTTTGTGATGGGTGTAGGATGATTTTGTGTTGGGGAAGAAGTTGGGTGAGGGGGCTTTTGGTGTTGTTTATAAGGTTTCGTTGGCGAAGAAGGCTTCTTCGAAGGTGCGCGCCGTGTGTTTGTTGAAATGTTTAAGAGAGATTTGTGTTTTTTGTTTAGGGAATGTTACGTGATCGTTACCTGTATGCATATGTGTTAACATGGATTAATCTTTTATAGGGTTGTAAACGAACTGAACAGACATGCAGAGGGCTTTTTGATGTTCGTTTGTTTAAATTTAAGAGAACAAACAAACGAACGGATTTTCTTGATCATGTTCGTTCGTGAAGAAAATGAACATGTTCGTGTTCGTTTATATTATAAGCGAACATAAATGAACACAATGAAAGTAAGTGAACGAAGAAAATGAATGTGTTCTTGTTCGTTTGTTTAAATTGTTTGCCGATCGCCCAAGGCTTGGTTCCAAATTTTGATTGGGTGATGAGTTAATACATGACGGGAGAATTCGTATCGTTAATGAATATAAATAAATTTTAAGTAATATGTAAACGAACCACGTAAACGAACAAATATAATGAGGATAAACGAACGTACAAACAAACTTATACGAATGCAAATGAACTAACATGTGTTCATGACGTCATGTTCATGCATTTAACTAAATAACCATTTTCTTTCTGTTCATATACGTTCGTTTATTATTTTATTAAATAAAGAAACTTCCCGTCAAATGAACTCTTGGTTCATTTCCAGGCCTCGCACTTTGTTTAGAGTAATTCTCTTATTAGTAGTCAATGCCTCTAAATTCCAAAACAACCATAATTTAGTAACTATTGTTTTTCTGGTGGTTGATAAAAGGAAGGCGATTTAGTACTAAAAAAAGCTACAGAATACGGAGCAGTTGAGATATGGATGAACGAGCGTGTGAGAAGGGCTTGTGCAAACAGTTGTGCTGATTTTGTGTATGGCTTTCTCGAGGTATAATATAATAGATGAAGTCTATACATAATAAAACATAGAATTTATATTATTTATAATTATCACTTTTGAGTGTAATTTGTAGAGCTCTTCAAAGAAAGGAGCAGAATATTGGCTTATTTGGAGGTTTGAAGGGGAATCAACACTTGCAGATTTGATTCAGAGTAAAGAGTTTCCTTATAATGTTGGTAACTCATCTCAAGATTGATTTTTGGATTTTAGATATTGGATTTTATTTGGATTGACTTTCAAGTTTCAACCCGCTTGCTCTATGACCTATTAGACCCGTTGCCTTTTTAGCCACGGTTTTTGTTTGACCCGTTTGAGATAAAACACAACCCATGTCGACCCGTTAAAAATAAACTGGTCAAAATTAATACTTCTACTTATTAGGGGTATGCATGGGTCGGTTCTAGGCTAAAACCGAAATTTTGGTTTTTAAAACCATTTGGTTTTCAAAATTGGGCCCGGTTCGGCCTTTTCAGGTTTGTCATTTGGGCTTGAAGTTTTTGTGGTGAAAAAACAATGACCAAGTTGGTTTTATATACTTTTGTTAATTAATGATTAATTGATTATCAAACATTTGGGCCTAAAATTTTATTTATTATTTTATAAGTCATTTAATGCTCAAATAAAAAATTATCATTCATAAATTTACCAACAAAAGTCAGTTTTTGTGGTTTTTTAAAGGTTCGTTCTTTTAAAAGTTGGTTCGGGTAATTTTCAGGTTTCAGTACCAGCAAAACCAAAACCGAAGCATAAAATCGGTTTTTGAAAAAAACGTATAAGTGTATGACCAAATCATCGATTTTGGGTTGGGTTCTGTTATTTCGGTTCGTTTATGTCGGTTATTTTGGTTACTTATTTCAGTTTCATGCACACTCAACATATGAATAATATGATGGCTGCATTAAGCTTTAAAGCTAAACCGATCCAATGTGCAAGTGTTTAACTTTTTCATCATAATATCACTTAAACTTGTTTAGGTTGAATCAATGATTCTCAGGGAGGTGCAAGACTTACCAAAGGGATTAGAACGGGAGAATAAAATCATTCAAACAATACTCGGTCAACTTTTGTTTGCATTAGACGGTCTTCATTCAACAGGGATTGTTCACAGAGATATTAAACCACAAAATATAATTTTTTCTGAAGGTATAATATGTCACATCTTTTTATTCCAAATGGTTATTTAATATGTTATTAATTCGTTCTAAAACCAGGGTCCCGCACATTCAAGATCATCGATCTGGGAGCTGCTACAGATTTAAGAGTTGGAATCAATTATATACCAAAAGAGTTTCTTTTAGACCCAAGGTGTTACATATTACGTACAATTTTAAACGTTTTAATTCATGGGTTCTGTTTATGCGAAATAAAGATTATTCTTGGAGCCTAAAGATTCAAACTTCTTACAGATATGCAGCACCCGAGCAATATATTATGAGCACACAAACTCCGTCTGCACCATCGGCTCCTGTTGCAGCTGCACTTTCTCCGGTTTTATGGCAGGTACGGTTTTAAGGTGTAACATGTTTAAAATGGGCTCATGTTACAATGGGAATAATTTTGGTACGGGCCAAAATGAGTTGGCTGATCTGAAACATAAAATACTTTTTTACACTTTGGGCGACTTTTGACCCGTTTGACTCGTTTCTTTTTCAGCTAATCTTTTTTGGTTATATCCGTTAGACTCGTCAGATCTAATTCTTCAAACGAAAGTACATGGGATATTTTTATACGCTGATTTATACCTCGAGTGACCTTCAACCCGTTTGACTTGTTCCCTTTTTAGCTAATCTTTTTGGTTATTTCTGTTTGACCCATTAGATCTAATTTTCAAATAAAAATATTTTAGATGTTTTATGCTTTGATATAGACTTTTCTGGGCGACTTTGATCCGTTTGACTCGTTTCGTTTTTAGCTAATTTTTTTATTATACCCATTTGACCCTCAATCTAATTTTTAAAGAGACAGCTGCCACGTAAGCTGCCACATAAGCATATTTTTGACAACTAGGCGTGCCACGTAAGCATCAGACTAACAGAGTTAACATTCCGTTGACCAGTGTGACCAATTAAAAGTGGGGACCGTCATTAGCCAACTCGTTAGTTGGAACTGTTATTTTCCAACAGTTAATAGTTGGGATTATTTAAATCCAATTTTCCTTTATGCATTGAAATACACTTCGGGTGACTTTTTGACCCATTTGACTTTTTTAGCTAATCTGTTTTCACTATACTTGTTTTCTTTTTAGATATAAACACAGCCCGATTGACCCATTAACTATTAATTTTATCATGAAATCCCTTGAACAGTTAAACCTCCCGGACCGTTTCGACATCTACAGCACTGGTCTCATACTACTCCAAATGGTAAGTACTCGAACCGAACCATTCCATTTAAAAAAAATAACAATAGCAACAATAATGTAATATTATTTACAATTTACGGTATCCGTTTATTTAGGCATTCCCTCCATTTCGCTCAGACAGTGGTCTCATCCAATTTAACCGCCAACTAAAGCGCTGTGATTACGACCTCAATGCATGGAGAAAAAGTGTCGAACCACGTGCAAGCGCAGACCTACGAAGAGGGTTTGAGTTGTTAGATTTAGATGGTGGAATTGGATGGGAACTTTTGACTTCTATGGTCCGGTACAAGGCCCGACAAAGAACCAGTGCTAAAGCAGCTTTAGTCCACCCATATTTTGACAAAGAAGGTCTTCTAGCTTTATCAGTCATGCAGAATCTTAGGCTTCAGTTCTTTCGGGCCACACAACAGGATTATAGTGAAGCAGTCGTGTGGATTATTCAGCTTATGGCCCGATCAGGAACTAAGAAAGATGGTGGGTTCACTGAAGCTCAACTGCAGGAGCTCAGAGTAAGTTCATGCATCTTATAATATACAAAAACTGTTAAACGGGTCGTATATGGGTTGCAATCATGTTTTGAACGGGTTAAATGGGTCATAAACGGGTTGGCGGGTTGACTATGTAAAAGATAGTTTAAATTTTTTTGTTCTAAATTTAAATGGGTTGACGGGTTGAAATGTTTAATTAAACGGGCTACACAAGTGAACCTGAACATGACCCGTTTAAGTTAGACATGAGAGCCCAAGACGGCAAACATGATTATTTCATGTCATGTTTGGGTCGTGTCTGAATTTACCATTCATAGATTTTCGTAAGTTAAAGAATTCATCTAAACGAGTCAAACAAGGTGTAAATGCGTTGTAATCAAGTTGTGAATGGAATTAAACGGGTTGTAAATGTATTAGACGCGTCGTAAACGGGTTGGCAGGTAACCCATTTTATTTTATTTTTATTCTAATCATTAAAGCATTGACAGGTTCAAATGTTTAACTAAACGGGTCAAACAGGTCAACCTGACAAGTTAACCAAAAACGTGTTCATTTTCATGTCGTGTTCATATCATATTCCAGTTGGTGTCAGAAATTGCCACCCTTACATTTTAGCAAGTTAAAAAAATTCCGTTAACAAGTAAATAATATTTAGGGGCGTGTATTTGCGTATACTCATGGGTTTGTTTACGGGTTCTTTTCTTTTATTATTTGTACGTAGGAAATACGGCCACAAAAGAAGTCAAGTGCACAAAGAAACGCTCTTGCCTCAGTCCTTCGGTTCCAAAGGAAGATCTTGAAGACACTAAACGAGAGCATGGACGAGCTTAACCAACGGAGGAAGAGCATGTGGTGGAGTAGATGGATTCCAAGGGAGGAATGAACAAGATCTATTAGTGTATATAACATACTTTTGTATAATGCCATATATGTAAATTTGAAGATGAAAAATGTTATGAACTAAAAGGAGTTAAGTTGTATTTTCATAGTTATCATAAAACCTTCTAGGTTGTGTTTGTGGGTTGACGGAAAATCCAACTTGACTCAAACCTGAAAATCGTCTCAGACGTATGAACTCAAACACGACACAAATAACCAATTTTTTGTTATATTGTATTTTATTTTATTTTATTTACATTTTAGTAACATAAAAATTATAATTCGTAGATAAATACAATTTGTCCAAAACAACTACGTTTAAATTATAAGATTTGATGATGGTTTCTTTTTCTCTTTAAAACTTTAGCATAAGATACCTAATCATGACATAAAACATAATTCAGAATTAGATAAATAAATAAGCTGGTCAACCCGCAAACCTATTAGGTTGACCCCGGCGGACACTGAACCAAAACCTAAGAATTTAGGTTAGGTTTAAATTAAAACCGACCATTATTGGATCTTAGTTTGTGATATAAGTTATGAGTTATAACCAGTACATCACATTTTGCTAGCTGGCTTTGAGAGTGTATTTTGATAAAATAACATATGCTTAATTAAGTCATAAAAAATTGATATGGGGATTAGTGGAACATTAATGAGTATTTAATTAGTTAATTATGCTCATAAGTAGAGTGATACACCTGTAATTAGCTCATAGTCATTTTAGCAACATTCGTGTGGTACTTCCTCAAAGTCAAATTAGTCGTTATATTATAAGTGTTAGAAGTCCTTGACTTAAAAGACAACTAATAAGCCTATAAACAATTAAGTCTGAAATTCTTTACACAACCATTCATATCTTAAAAATATGTTTCCACATGCTTGGATCATCGTTTGAACTCTGAAATGATTTTACAAGAAATTTTTTTTATTAATTAAGTCAGAGGGAGAGGGAGCGGTTATTTCCATCTTTTACCTCTTTCTCATTAATGTTATCAACTTATCGTCACGTCGGCTTTTCCTCATTCCACATCTAATCATCGGTCATGTGCATCTTTCACCCATTATTTAATTAGTTTATTCATATAAATAAAAACTAAATGTTTTTTTTTGAGTAATTTTTGCATGCCCGAAAACTAGGGTTTATTAGTGTTTTCGATTTTTAACTCATGCTGTATTAATTCCTTTAGTACAATCATGTATCTTAGTGCATATTCAATACGTGTTATAGTTTATCCGATATCAAAAACTTCGGATTCGGATCTAGAAATTGAAACGCATATCCGAATTTTAAAAATTTATTTTTATTTAATATATTTTGAGAAAATATTTAAAAATTTAAAAAAGAAAATTTCTAGCTAATATTTGTTATTTAGTAATTTTATTTAAAGAAGTATTTTGGATTATTCGGATATCCGAAGCATCCGAAATACTTTTTAAAAAGCTTATTCGAAAATATGAATAGACGAACTTAGATATTTTGGGGTCAAAATTTCAGTTTATTTGAGTCTGATTTTGAATGTAGAACCTTTTGTACACACTACCTCTCTTCTTTTCTCTCACAAAACTAGTTCAAAACCATCTAACATTCTTGGATAAAATGCCCTGTCTCTTTCATCTAGACGACTAGACGCACTCTCCCCTCCGCCTAAATTTTACATGGGAGTGTTTGTTATATACTTAGAGGCCAGGGCCGGAGCAGTAGTGTAGGTAAGGTTTATGAGTAGTTTATCATATGACAATCTCACCCCTAACTATATGGTAGTTTGCCAAATTATAATTTGTGGCAAAGGTTTACCGTATGTTTATATGATTTTAATTTTGGAGACTTTTGAAGAAATTAAAAATACCCATTAATAATCAATTTATTACATATATTACAAAAAAAAAAGTTTTAAGGTACTTATGGGTAAGTGTTTTGAGTTATTTTCTGGTTTGTGGGTACTTGAAGGTAGAAATAAAATAACGATGTATGATTGGTCGGTGAATGGGTAATACCCATGAGCGCCCCTTCCCCTCTTATTTCACTTACTATACTAAAAGTATGTTAATTATATTTAAGCATAACGAGACACATGTAAAAGAACAAGTGAAAGAGATGTTAATTGTTATTTAAACCATTTCCAAGATTGCGAGCATCAAAAGTTACAATCCAAGATAAGGGAAATGTCGAGGAACACGAGAAACACCCAAGTGGTGGTGGCCTAATTTTAGGCAATACTGATTAGTTTTAAGCTAAACTATTTAATAGAATAATAAATAAGTATAAAGGGTTAACGTGTGGTTTACTTTATGTTTTTGTGTGGTTACTTCATATTTGTTGGTTCATTAGCCAAGATTATACTTTTGGCAATTATAGGATCATATATAGTCTTCAAAAGTTGGTTACTTAATACTAAAACCTTGCGAATTGTGAAAGTGTGTGAAGCGTACGAATTGATCACGGGCTGTTGATGGCACATCATCTACATATATGAAGGACGAAAATAACTTGTCATGGTTTTGCACATACCATGTAAACAAAATAGCCTAATGCAGAACACTGAATGGCATTACATATGGTATCTTAATTTCTTATTAAGTTAATAATGCGATATTTCATAAATTGTATCGTGTGCATGATTGTATTTTTGCAAATATTCTTAGATTTTCACGCACATACAACAAAAATCAAAATGATTTATGAATACAATACCACAACAAAAACATTATAAAAAGTATAATATAACATCAAAACATTTACTTGAGATAAAAACATGAAAAAACACTTAGATGGCCTTGACGAACTCAACAAGCTTTTAATATCATAATATAATATCATTAGATTCAACATCGATCATAAATAAACTAGAAATATCAAGAACCGTGCTTTGAGGCAATTGCGGTATCAGCTTAGTGATAGCATTGCAATCGCTCAAACCCTCTTTAAGATCATTAATGGTCCGGTTCACTATGTGTTAATAGGGTTATGAAAACCTTTTAAAACCATGGAAAACATAACATCATAGCGATGGTACATTTCAACCCGTTTTGACAACATTTATGGACTAAACCAATAACTACGGTTTCTGGATAAAGTAAACCAAACCAGCTGAGTTGGTTGTGTTGGCCACACTAAACCAAACCGAAAGGGTAAACGCGAAATAAAGTCACTAAGTAAATAATTTAATGAGTTAAATTGCTGGCCTTTAGAGAGTATGTAGAGTTTACTTAAGTAACAAGTGTTGGGTCATAACCTTGAAATAATAATCCCCTAATATGATGGGCACTTGTATTCATGGGAATTTGGCACGGTATTTGGGACTTCACGTGAGGCTTTGACTGGTATTTTGATTCAAGTCTTTTGACATAATGCTCATATACTGGAATATGTTGTTGGCCAATGTGCTTCACCCTTACCAATAGTTATAAAAATAATACATATATTTCATTGTGAACTTATAACTGCAAATGAGAACATAAATACTTTTTCCATTCTTCTAAAGACAAGTTTTTAGAACTTCAACATATTAAACATCATTAGTTTTTACTTCTTACGACTAAATTTTACACTTTACTGAGTTTGATAATATAGGCTTTTTATTTCACATCTCAAGCACCTTTCAAAATGGGAATTAATTAATGACAATATATCATACATCCTAAATGTAGATATTTTTACATTAAAGAAAATGTGGACTTTTAGGATAATTGCTAAAACAAAATTAATTAATATGAAAGTTTAAAAAAAATCTAGAAGGGTTTTCTTTTGACTTCACAATCTTTATATGAAAAAAATTCTTTTTATAAGTGTCTTTAAAGATAAACAAGAAGCAAAAAAAAAAAATCTTTTTTCTAAGTGTGATGAACAGGAACAATAATTAATTTGGTCATAAGAAGCAAGATGAAAAAAATCATAAATTATGGAGTGATGCTACCTTATTAATATCATACCTGACCCACAATGTCTGTTGGTGATGCCTACACCCACACTCTTATTTTTTACATGTATAATATATGTTTAAACTATTAAGTTACCCTTTCATGAACCAACCCCCCCCCCCCCCCCTTTCCATACCCACCAGCCTCCTATATAAACAAACTACATCCTTCATGTTCTACCATAATATTCCAGCACATCTTTCACAGAAACAACAAGAGAACACCCTTGATCCATTTCTCTCTAAGGTCATTTTCCGCATTGTAAGGTTCTAGTTTCATCGGCTTTAAAAGTTATTATTCGGTTTCGAAAAGAGATTAAAAGATATGAAGATGATGATGATGATAGGAAGCTCCAAGAGAAGCAAGGGACTTGGAGGAGTTCTTAAAGAACATAAAGCAAGGCTTTACATTATCAAGAGATGTGTGGTCATGCTTCTTTGTTACCATGATTGATATATGCAATCTCTTTGATGAGACTTGCTAATTGATCAAGTGGTTTGTATATAGAAATTATGTGGCTTGAGGAGCTCATGAACAATTTTGTAACCCTATTCGTTGGCCCTTAATGTAACTTCTAAGTATTCTACTTATGTTAAAGTCAGTTATTCATATTCTTTTCCCATTATGTGGTTTGGGAGCAAATTAATTTAATATTTCAAAAGTTTATTTATGAAAAAAAAATTATTTATTTTTGTTTCTAAGCATGTTTGTGATCTAATGATCATGTTGTTGGTTGATATGATCTCTTCAAATTCATGTGAGCACGTTTTTGTTTGGTTTTCGGTTATTCAATTACATCACTAATTCATCGTAGTTGTTTGATTTAAAAATCAAAACATTAGCGTATCTGAATATATGATCAATTTAATACACTTGTATACGTTTTTATAGGGACGTTAAAGGCTTCACATTGTGAAACTAAGAGCATCTTCAATGGTGTTCACATGGCACCTTTTGGATTTTGTAAACAGAAACTACAAACTACTTCCCTCATTGAAGTGGTGTTATCTTGACACCATTGGTTTGTGGGCAACGACGGAAGCATACAATTAAGAGTAGGTATTATAAAGGTTTTTGTAATTAAGTTGGTTTGAAGTTTGATGTGGCGTGTTGATGTGGTGCGTTGAGTTGGCAGTTTAAAACAAGGACGAGTGTGTTACATTGGTCATACTCTAAGCCGAACGTTTGATATGTTTTCTAGAAATTAATTATGTGGATAACCAAAGATGGAGTATTGCAAAATGGTGTGGAATTATATTAACAAAGTTTTCATTTGTTCGTTAAGTACTAGAAAAGGAAATTCCCTTTCCTATTAACAAAATGAAGCCATGGTACTTTATATCATATAGTTTAACTTCATCTTGGTAATCTCGGTTTTGGGATTGAGTTTGAAAAATGTTTATTGGCTTATTGGTGTTTCAGAAAGCCAGTAAGTTAACATGTGTTTGACATTCACAATTTTTTTTTAACTTTTTGAAATGGTTAAAAAACAGTTTTCCAAAAGCCTCAAATTCTAGCTTTTCAAAATAGCTTTTCGTAAAAGCCAATAAGCATTTTCAAACTTAATCCCAAACATGCTTTAATATGACATAAATAGTTATCATTTGAGAAATTGTTAGGAGATGTGTTGTGAATATAAAAATTAGGTCAACCTGCCAAGTGGTTAATTGTGTGTTTAATGAAAGTATATAGTATGTATATATGTTTAAACTTCTACATCATGGAAGTCCACACAAGTTTTTACTAACCCGTGAATTTCTATTCGTTAAAAATTCTGGATGAAACTTCAAAATTGTGTCCTCATACCAACATATGTTGTCATAAATTGGGAGGGGAACACCGACGGATTATTAACTAATACTTTAAATTACATTTCTTTTGTAATATACTTCCCTTCTGTTACAGATCCTTCGGTAATTACCAACGGATAATGTTCATCGGTAATTATCATGAAAATAGGAGCATAAACAACCTATCTCCTTTTGTAGTAAAAATTAAGTATTACTTTTTAAGACACATTTTATTGAAAGTTAGTTTATAAATTTAAATGTTTAGTGTATGAATTTGTTAAGTATATGTAAATAATACTAAACTGTTAGAGGTAAGGATTAGGATGATTTTATGGGTATGATTAAGCTTTTATTCTAGAAAGATAACATGTGAGAATAAGAGTGGTCTATGATCCATCTTATGATTCTTTGATTATTGATATAAAGTGGTCTAGTTGGTGCCACCTTTACACATGCTTTTGGTCAAACCAATTAACTTTTCACTCTTTTCTTGCTTTCCATTATGTAAGAAACCGACTAATATATGTTAACTATTTTGAATGTTCAAAAACTTGTGTTTGTAGGCGTAAAATTATACAACCATATATTTGGAAAATCTAGCCGATCGATGTATAGTGTAATGGTTATATATATATATATATATATATATATATATATTCAAGTTGCAGTTGGCTTTTTGTCCAATGGTATAGGGAATGATGGCTAAGGTGACACGTTAAGGTCTCAAGTTCGAAACCTGACTTAAAGGGGTTTTCTCATTGATTGCGTTCTTGGGCGAGTCAAGCTTGGAGCGTCAAAATCATTATGGACGGTTAAAATCAGGAAGACTCGCTGGGTATTGTGGGTGGTTTCAAACCAGTGTTGCAAAAATCCCGACTAGACACCAATTAATCGCTAGTCCTCACTTCACTGATTAACTTTGGGCTAGTTGACCAATTAATCGGTCAATGGTGAAATCCGGCCAAAATGACGGTTTCCGGTGAGATTCCGACCAAATTTAGTAGTTTCTGATGAGATTCCGACCAAAATTGGCGGTTTTCGGTGAGATTCCAGCAAAACCGGCGATTTCCAGCGAAAATTCCGGCCAAAATATGTTTGTGTATGTATAAAACTGAAAATTACATATAAAAAAGTGTGTGTGTGTATAAAACTGAAAATTATACATTCACGTCCGATCCGAGTAATCCCAATTAATCACGACTAATCCCGATTAATCGATAGTCTCCACCCCACCGCCCAACTAATGACTAACGATTTTTACAACACTGTTTCAAACACAAAATTAATCATATTTTGGAGATGTTTTGACACGAAGTGTCACATACAATGGTTTTTAGAAGTAATGATATTTCTGTCTTCAACCAAACAGCCAATAAATCTTGAGTTGTTTCCAAATTAAGTTAATTATATCACCCACTATAATGCATCCAAACAAGACCTTAATTAAACGAAAAATGATATTCGGTGCAGTCAGCACCAAAATAACAAGTAGTTGTGTGGTCACTACCTCCAACAAGCATCCCACGTGTAATGGGTTATGGTCCAATATATAGATATATAGCCATATAGGACACACTTAATTTAATTCTTTTATTCACCAAATTATACATCTTTAGAAATCCAATGTAGACTTAGTCGGTATGAAAACACCCCTCTTCATTTTCTATTAAAAAGGCTAGCAACGCAATTTGTCATCCATTTACATTTAATTTCGTTGTAAACACTACTTCTTAACGATGGAAAATTTTATAATCACATGATTAACATTAAGATATAGTCAAATGTTGGGCTTGAAATAGAAATTCTCCAAAATATAAGGGGTGTCTTAAAAACTCTACCATGAAGATCACAAGTTAATGTTAAGATACCATACCGAGATATGGTGATGATGATGATAAACAACGTTGTATGTCAATGAAACATAGTCAACGTTTGTCTTTTAAGGTTGAAATATGAAACACTTCAACTTAAATTCGTGTCGTCGATCGCATTCTTGTACCAACGAAGTATGTATTTTTCTTTAAAAAAAACATTAGATCAAACACAACAATATTGTTCAAAATATTACTATTACCTTTGGTTGGTTTGGTTATGAGCTAAAATAAATAAAAATAAATAAACACTAGTGTTAGCTATTTAGTCAATCAATAAATAACTACAAGTTTGTTTGATTAGGATATTCAACAAATCACTTTTTCCTGTCAAACAATAAATTAATTGAACCTATTCAACATTGTTGTTATGACAAGAATATCTTAATAAACTTAATTAGTATTTGATAGTAGTTTTAAGGATAATAACAACAGAATCTCATAATTGACATTGTGATCAAGTTGTTTATATAACAATGTAATGACTATTTAGTCAACTAAGCAATAAAGTAGTGATTGAATTGATTGATTATACAAAGCATGGATGACTTTAGTTTAGTCAAGCTATAAATAAATGAAGTTATCCAACATCGTTGTCATGATAGAGATATCTCAACAACATCAATAATTTAGGTATCCATATTAGTTCACGAGTGATATATAATATCACCAACAAATATCAACTCAATAACTAAGTGAGTTACCTCAAAGGAGTCAAATTTGTCCTCTTCTTTTAGTCAACACCTTAATGAGTAACATTGACTCACATAGTCACATTTCTATTGCTACAAGCTGCGTTGTTAGCCCTTTTTAAATAACAAAGCTTAGTGGTTTAAAATTAGCATTCATAAATCGCGGGGTCGTAAATGAAGTCCCTTTGACCATAACTAAGTAGCTTTGCGCTACGAACCAAAAGTATCAAAAGTGAATAGTGTAAACACGTGTTGGTTGCATGACAAGACACGTTTTCTCGCGTTTGATCACCTTTCATGAATCAAACTTTTAATGCAAGCAGACCCACCGTGAAAACACTACTACCCAAGCCCACAAGGGGAAACCCATGTTAGATCTACATATGTGTGTTTCCCTGCTATCTATCCAAAGACTAAAATGTCAAATGGTTTAAGAGCTGGCATTCCATCTAATGGGCCAGTCAAGAAATTCACATGTGCTTATTTCTTAACAAACATGGTGTGCATGAATATGTGAAAAAACACACCCTTAACCAAATCGTGACGGTACTTGAACCTCGAGATCTCTTTAAAATGTACTGTGTGCTCTCCATAGAAGTCCAAATACGCCTCACAAAAAGCAGGACATATCTATATAAAAACCGAGGAAATGAAAAGAAAAAAAAACGTTGTATTCTTCATGACCCAACCCAAGGTGTGGTTAGCTTAAGATTAATACTTGTCGGCCACACCTAAATAGTTAATGGATCACTTAATGTGTAAAAGCTAGCAACTCTCAAGTCTCAACGTGTGATCAGCCCCACCATGACCCAACCCAACGTGTGGTCAACTCCACAGTGACCCGACCCAACCCAACCCAACACTTGGTCCAATTTCTAACTATTTAAACACACCACTTCCAATAATTGGTTTGAAATACGAACGTGGTCATTATAATTTTAGTTTCATGAGTTAAAGGTCTAATATTAAAATTTGATGAATAACTTTTTGGTAACCTTAAATACTTTAACCCTCAATCACTTGAGAATATATTAATACAATCATAATATAGTTAAAACTTAAAACAAATGACTATTAGTTTTTAGGGGCAATTTTATATATACCCTTACAAATATTGAAAATATCATATATGTCTTTACAAAGTTATTAATATACATATATACCCAATTAATTAAAAATTTTAAAAGATGACCAAATTACTCTATTTTGGTTAGATGCATTAAAATGTTTACAATGTAGATAATTTGAACCTTCGAATGGTTTGTAATTTTGAAGAAGGGACGAAATTCGATTTGGTTGTCGTTAAAGGTGAGAAACGTCAATTAAAATTAAAATAATAACATAGGGTAAAAACATATTATGTAATAGAAATTGGTAGAATGGTCTATTCGTTAAAAAATGGCATATATGAAAATTATTTTTTTTGAAAAACAACGATAAAATAGTCATTTATTAAATTATTATTAATTAATAGAGGTATATATAATACTCTAATTGTCTTATAAGGACATATATGATATTTTAGTTATTTTGCAAGATCATAAATAACATTTTAAGTTTTGCTTGGGTATATATGATATTTATAATGTTTGCAAGGGTATATATGAAATTATTTCTAGTTTTTAAAATAGTTTACCCAAAAAGAAATGTCTCATCATGAAGTTTTCCCCGATTGCTTGACGTTCTTGTTTTCTTCCTAATCCGCTGAACTGGCTGCGCGTTTTAATTTTGAATTTGATTTGGATCGAATTTCATGAGTCTTTTTCGAAATTGAATCTAGGATAAGAATTTAAAGTTCGAATAATCGATTAGAGTAATTCAAATATTCGAATCAAACACCCTTATTTAAGATATATAATAATACATATAATTTATGAAAATACTCTTTTGTACACAGATATTACAATGTGCTTTTATGTTCTTTTTTTTTTGTGTTTTTACTTGTAATTGGTGGAAAGATTGGGCTTGACCAGATTGTGCTCTCTCTTTTTGGTTAGGCTTCTTGATACCAAGTTATATCAAGGCATATTGGGCTACTTCAATAATCCTTTTGGGCTCTAGTCCACTAATATAACCAATCACCAAACAGGACACGTGATTTTATTAGGAGTAGATTGATTATAAGCTGTTCTTAATATGAGAACCATGCACAATATTCTGATGCTAGCATGGTAGATGTGATAATATGATAACTATGCCAAATTGCCAATGGTAGATTATTATCACAATTACCCCTAATTCCCTAAAGTCAGTAAAATCTTATGCCCGAGCAAGCTGTCACAACCATTAATTGGCAGCGCGTGATCGGTTTTAACTCATGTCTCGGCCCATTTTTAGACAAAATATGATCCGGGGGCCGGTTTGTGGGTCACGATATCGCCCATAACCATCTCGGAATGTTCTTGTATGTAATGGTTCTTCCGTCTTGACACTCCATTCCGTTGTGGTGTGTTAGAAAACGTTAATGGCCTATCGGAATATAGTTGTCTTTTAGGTATAGGATCTTCATGCATCTTCACACACCACTTTTCGTCTATACATACAACTCATATAGGGGTATAAGGGTCATATAGGAAGAAAACGTTGTTTTTTAATGTCACACTATACACTTGTCAGTCATGTGTGATCTATACGGTCTGTATAACCTTATACGAGTCATACAGATTTGTACGGTCACCATATGAGTGATGTATCACATCCCTTCTTTTATATTTTTAAATTCCTTCTTTGCAGCCCCAGGTAGTGGGGTGGTCATACGCATGGTGACTTTGGTTCCCCACTATTTTATTTGTTTTGATATGTTATTAATTTATCATTCAAACAAATGTTGAAGACACAAGTGTGAAAGATGGAGGTAGCAGAAATGAGAATGTTATATGTTGCAGTTAGATCTGCAATGCTATATGGAACAGACTGTTGGGTCATCAAGAAGACATAAGTGCGGAAGATGGAGGTAGCAGAAATGAGAATGCTACGGTGGATGTGTGGGCATACAAGGTTAGACCGTATAACAAACGTTGTGTTTCGGGAGAGATTAGGGGTAGCGAACATAACAGACAAGATAAGAGAGTGGAGATTGAGATGGTTTGGACATGTGAAAAGAAGACAGACGACGAATCCTATTAGATCCGTAGAAAACATTACTATAGAGGGGGAGAGGGGTAGAGGACGACCTAAATTTACTTGGGACGAGAGGATTAGGCATGATATGATAGACCTAAACATATCCGAGGACATGGTTGAGGATATGAATTCTTAGAGAAGTAGAATTAAAGTTATGGATTTTTATGGAGAAAGGAATACCTTAAGGCTTCTATATATTTTACTTATTTCGTCGCACACCATAATGTTATTTTCTTTACATATATATAGTATTAGTATTATTATTATTACTACTACTATTATTATTAGTATTATTAATATTTTTATATTACTGCTGAACTTTGATTCCCTCTGTATTGTTTCATACATATGTATTTTAGAGCTGATGGTCTCTCTGAAAACCACCTCTTTCTCTCTTTAGATAGAGCTACGGTGTGTCTACATCCTACCTTTCTCAGACCCTACTTATAGATTTGCTGTGAGTATGATTAATGATTGATTGATTCAAACAAATGATGATTACTACACCACCACTCGTGAAATGAATAGGTTTATACTTTATAATGACATCACCCATACGTAATATCATGATGTGCGTGTATATATTTTTTCAGTTAACCGACCAATTAATTCAAAATATTCCATGCAAAATTTATAAATCAGGATAAATAATAAGTTGTTAAAGGTTATCATGCATATATATATATAACATCACATACGACATAGAACATAATCACATATAGATTCATTAATTAGGGAAACAAACAAAGACTTCAACATATATATAAGATTCATACAAATACAACCAATATTCTTTAAGGTTTATATGTTCATAAGTTAGTGAACTAGTTACATTTATTTGTTCTTTGCCTCTTAATGCTCACAAAAGAAGAATCATCCCTATAGTCTGTTTTCTCAATTAGTGCCTTAAGTGTTTCTTCAATGACGTTTAGCGAATGGTTCGCCATTTGTTTATTATCACACGTACTCAAATCACGATCTTCATTTGTTACAAACAAAACATTCTTGACTCGTCTACCAAGTGTTGTGATCTCGGCTTTTAGGGTTCTCAGTCGGAGCACTTTCAATGTTTTTACCAAGTCTTTCAAGAGGTCTGACCTATCCTCGCAACATAACGATGCTTTGATCACAATTCTACCCTCTTCATCAAATGTATTGTCTATGATCAACTCGTCTGTCTCACTGGGTACCGAACTTTGTTTGTCCATCATGGAGGTTTGGTGCTTTAGCTCCTTTACGTGTTGGATCACTTCAGCAAGTAATGTTGCTTTGTCTGTCTAAAGTAGTTCTTTACGGAGTATTTATTACTTTAATACTTTTGGTTAATATAACAAGTCAGATTTTAATAATCTAAACTATGTAATTCTTTACTTTAACCTTCATAGCCAAGATCAATTCCACTCATAATATTAATTCGTAGCCAAGATCAATTCGACCGATAATAATTCATAATAAGTGAAATCGAGTGGAAATCAAGTGTAATCAATACTTTTTATGTGAGTAGGATTAATTGTCTTGGCAAAAAAAGTGAATCTTCTCTGAGTTTTTAGTTAAACTGTCAATATGAATTATTATCGACCAATAACTTATAGTTTAAGTCATTATAATCCAATTTGTAAAATAAAAAAGTAAGCTACGAAGCTTTGTAAGATGGTTATTGATCCGTTCTCTACGCCTTCTTTCTGCTTCACTATGGCTTTTCGAGGCGGCTAGAGCTTTAGCATCCACCATCTCTTGAGCAGTCGTCTTACTTGTTTTAGCTTCAATACTAGACGGGTCTGGTCCATGGTAATTAGCCACTTCGAACCTTAATGGGTGGTTATAATCTCCGGTGGTGTGGTGGTGGAATGGTTGAGGGATTTGTGATGATGGTGATGGTTGGAATATAGATGAATAATCATGAAGATTCATGGTTTAGTGAATGTGTATTGCATGTGTTGATGAAGAAAATAGAAAGTGTAAAAATGGAATGAGTGTTCACTTTTATATCGAGAGGAGTAGTGCCTTTTTATACTTGGAATAATCAATAAATTGGCTTAAATATGGAGAATTTCAGAATAAACAACATATATAATAACTAGTTTTTCTACATAGCGCGTTGCATCGGGGCAGCCGGCAAAACTCCATCGTTGAAACTCGGGCGTTGGTTAAACCCAAACGTTACTACGATGAGTTACACGAATTCGGCCAGTACTAGCTGTGTTTGTTACGAGATAGACACTATGAGTAAAACTGAGCGTTAACCCAAAAAAATCGTCAAACTAACATATAAAAACATTAACATAAATAAAACAAAATATTGAAAATGATGTTTATTTGGTTGGCAAATCTCGTCAGTGGTAAAATCCAAGCGATGTCGGTCTCAAGCATTTAGGAGGTAACTTGCCACGAATTCGGTCGTTTTGATTACGTACATTACGATACCGAAACTAAAAAATGAAATATTTATTGAGGTGAACCAACAACCAATTTTTTTTTTTATTTTTTTGGGGGGGGGGGGGGTCGGTAAACTTACACATTGATAAAACCCGAGCATTTTCGGTCATAGGCTTTAAATAAGGTCGCAAGTCTAAGCAAACTCGGTCTGTTTCTTTCAGTTTTGCTATGATACCGGAACTAAAACAAAAAAAGAATGACGTTTGATTGGTTTCCATTACATTTATTATGGTTGTTAAACTAAAAATTAAAAAATAAATAAATACACAAAATTCACCGACCAATACGGTGCCGCAAAGTGGCTCAATAAGCCACTTGCGGCACCAAAGTTTCTATTTATATATATTAGTAATAGTAATAGTAATAGTAATAGTAATAGTAATATTATGGTTATTAAACTAAAAATTTTTTAAAAAAAAATAAACAAAACTCACCGACCAATACGATGCCGCCACAACTAGACAATTATATTAGTTTTAACTATTGACGGTTAATTATAACTGTTGAAAACTAGACAATTATATTAGTTGGAAAATCCTAAGTATGAACTATTTCAACAACAACTTAGTTATTGTTAATAAAGTTTGCTAACTGTTGATCTTAGTTACCACTAATGCAAGTTATACTTATTAGTCATCACTCATCATTATTAACTTACCATTGATAATTGATTGGTATCAACTTACAAGTGACGGCCAAGTTAGCACTAATGAGCTAACATTGATCATAGTTGTCATTAATGGACCAATTCAGTTATTTCTTACTAATTCCTGTTGAAGATTAGTAGCAACTTATTCTGCTCCTGGACCTCGTCTAGGTATTCCCTTTGAACCTATGAGTTCGTTGGTTCCTAGAATTCATACGATAATCTTGAACAAACATGTACTCCACACCGGTTAACTTGTATCAATGTACATTATATAAAATTATACTAAAATGATGTTGATGTCACTAAAATATTCGAACCTCACCTTTGGGATTCTTCATTCGTCCTATTCCTTAGTTCAGTTCATCGTAGCGATACGTTGGGTTTGGGTAGTTCGGTCATTTTTTATTCTTTCAGTTTGATCGCCGCATCAAAATTAGATTGTATTGTATAGAATCACCATCATACATATGAGTAATTTTGATATTGATGTGCATTGTTTAATTTTCTTAGGTTAAAGTAAATGGTCCAATTAATTTTCCATTTGTTCTTGCATCAACTATATATATGATGCCCACATGTTTTAAACTTTGAGAACCATTTAAGCAGACCCAATGAAATGAAAATATTAAATTACCAAACAAAATGAATAATGGTGAACATTCTGAATGTTTTGATGGAATTCAGAACTTTCAAATTTTATGACCAATGATTTGTCTTATATGGATTAACAATATTCATTGTTGTTTTATGTTCTACTTTTTTATTCTCTGTAATAATCAGTTCTGAAATTGTCAGCGCATAACATAACCCGTAGTTAAAAACTGAAATTGAAAAATATTAAATAAAGTAAAAATAAAAGGATGGAAATTGGGTAAAATGCGCAGTTGGATACAAACAGTAAATTAAAAACACTGCTAGAAATTTATTATTCACACATATAAATCATAGAAAAAAATTGTTAAAAAAAGTGTCAATCAAAGTAACACATTGTTGAAAACCCTAGTAATTTCTGGAGTATTTTTTTTTTAAAAAAAACCAACAAAAAATAATCTGATATTAAATTTGTGTGTGAGTTTAAGGTAGGGCTGTTCACGAGCCGAGCCGAACCGAACGAAGAGTTGCTTGTTGCTTGGCTCGTTTACAACCGAGCCGAACCGAACAGCTGAAATTCGAGCCGAGCGAAAACCAAAACGAGCCAAAATCGAATTGAGCATTTTTCGATCGAACATCGAGCGATTTCGAGCATTATTTATTATTTTTCAATATAAAATTTTTAATAAGAAACAAATTTTAAGGTTGTAAGTAATATATTTTATAAATAAATTAGTAGTTTTTAGACAAACATGTAATATATTGTAAATTTTTATTAAAAGTAAGTTTAGAGTGAGATATAATGATCACGTAAACAAATTTTAGTATTCTAAAACTTGAATCGAACAAATAAAACTATAAAATTGACGGAATATGAAACTTTTAAAGGGTTAAAAATAATTGGAAGCTTACATTTATGTGTTTTGTCTATATATTTATATATTTGTTCATATATAGTTATATATAAAAATAATTAAAAATATTCGAGCCGAATTGAACCGAGCAGACCCTTGCTCGTTGCTTGGCTCGTTTACAAACCGAGCCGAGCAGAGCGGCTCGTTTTCAATCGAGCGAAAAAACGAGCGAGCATTTTACGAGCAATTTTTGAGCGAGCGGCGAACGAGTTTAAGCGACGAGCGGTTTGAACAGCCCTAGTTTAACGATATTTAAATGGGCTCAAGATTCCTGAATGGGCTCAAAAAGTGTTTGGATTGGTTATGTAGATCCATTATTCGTAATTACTTTAAAATCGGCAATGAATGGAAGAGGTAAAACCGTAAAACTGTAAAAGAGAGAATTGACACCTTCTATTAATTTTTTTTTCTAAAGATTTGAGCTAGGTCTTGAGATGTTGTCAGTTTGAACCTTGAGCCCACCTGGACTTTCATCCCATCATGTGTTACCTCAGATAATTCTGCTCTCGCAGCGGCACGACTGTCATGTGACAGCCGTCGATATAGTTTTAAGGAGAACATGCAAGCCAAACTCTGAAGCCAACGTGAGCCTAGTTAAGACAACATAGTCTGACCAGAGTGGGACAACGAGACTCTCCAGTTTAGAAAATACGGTGGCCTATAAAGTATAATACACAAGAAAGTCGTCTTTTTAAAAGTAAAAATTAACTTTCTTTTTATTACTAAATACTAGTTTAACCAATCTTTTAACTCACAAATAACATTAATATCCTTCACGTGTAAACATGTATTATTATGTGATATGAAAAGTTTGGCAATAATTATTTTTAGGCGTTGAGTCAAAAGAGTGTTATGAGAAGGTTGTCCCACAGCACAGTGGTGATATATATACACATATAATGATAGCTAGTTAATGGTGGCTTTAATGAGATTTAATAACCGTCCACTGCACTTGGCTCTCCTACAGTTAGTTGTGCTCTATGTCTACAAACTTAATGCCCTCTTTAAACATGCATGTTATCATAGCCACATGTATTATTAATTGTTTAGTGCCCACTTATTAACGTTAACGCCTAGGGTTGTAAACGTACCGAATAAACAAAAACAAGACCTTGTTCATGTTCGTTTGTTAAAGAAATAATGTGTTCATAAACGCTTACCGAACGAGATTTTATGTTTGTGGAAATGAATGTGTTCACAAACACAAACGAACACAAATAAGATTTAGCGAAGCCTAGAAATTGAAATCGATGTATTCACCAATGTGAATGATGAGAAAGGAAATACGAACAATGGAAAATGGATGTGAGAATATGAAACCTTATTTTATGTTAGAGGTAATAAATTAAAGAATATAAAATGTCTAGATAAGATAAATAAATGTACAAAAAACTTTTAGAGTAAACTGCGGTTTTCGTCCCCGTGTTTGTCAAAATCTGCTGTTTTAATTCAATAGTTTTAAATTTGCGATTTCAGTTCATGTGGTTGCATTTCACTTGCAATTAAACCCGAATTCATTAACCCCGTTAACTCTGGTCGATAAACCCATAAGCATGCCCTCAAGTGAGGGGTAACTTTGTCCTTTTTTCTCCCCAAGTAAACCACGATCCTAATTCGCAAGCCCCCTTATGTGAGGGGTTGGGTGTATTTTGGGGGGAAAAGTACAAAACAGTCCCTCACGTGAAGGGCACGTTGATGTGTTTAACAACCAGACTTAATGGGATTAGTGAATTCAGGTTTAATTGCAAGTGAAATGAAACCATAGGGACAAAAATCGCTAATTTGAAACTATTGGGCTAAAATTGCAGATTTGGGAAAATCATAGGGACGAAAATCACAGCTCACTCAAACTTTTATGAACAACATATACAAATGAACATTAACACGAATGTTTGCGAACATAATTGAACGAACGAGGGCTATGTTCATTTTCATTTGTTTAACTAACTGAACGAAATTTCTTGTTTATGTTTGTTCATTTATTAAACGAACGAGCATATACAAACTTCTCGTAGAATGGTTCCCAAACTGTTCATTGAACGTTTGATTCGTCTACAATGCCTAACTCTAAAAAAAAAATTTTTTAATGACTAGCGAATGAAGCCCAGTTAATTACTCAGGGTAACCCAACAGCAAAAGGGGACCCCATAAGCCCGTGATTACAGACTGTGCTGTGTAGCCAAGCCTACAATCTCTTGTTTCGAGGAAACCTGTTGCCCAAAGACCCATGACGGTAAAACCCAGTAAGAATCAAACCCGAACTTAAGACCTTGCGGTCTCCAACCCAAATCTTCACTTTGCTCAAATACGAGTTGAGCTAAGCTCATTGGCAACTCTAGAAAATAATAGCATGGCAAAATAGTAGCATACATCCTATATTATTTTTTAACTCGACACTGTAAGTATACAAATATATACGGTCTCTTTCTTTGTAGTTCGAGGGTTCAAATTCCACAATACACAGAGTTAAAAAATAAAATATTAGCAATTAAAGAAAACACAATCACCATATTCTTTTTTAAAAAAAAAATTAGTATAACTTCATATATACATTATACTAAGTTACCAAAATAAACTTTTCTTTATACCTCTTATCAAAATATCTATATCATGCCATAAAGACCTACCTTTTGCCTTAAATTCAAACCATGTCTCTATTTCCCTTACTATAATTATATGTTTTCTTCAAGAAACATCAAAAATTTGTTGCATCAAGTTAACAAGTCATGGATACCACAACCCTTGACCACCATGTCTCCACCAATGGGTACATAACCACCACCACAAAAACCACCAAAACTAAGCCTTTTTCTTCTAAACTTAAGTGTATAAAGAAGAAAAAAAGTGGTGGTAAGAAAGATAAACAAAGCAAAATCCACACAGCTCAAGGCCTTAGAGACAGGAGGATGAGGTTATCGGTTCATACCGCTCGCAAATTCTTCGACCTCAACGATATGTTGGGATTCGACAAAGCAAGCAAAACCGTCGAGTGACTCTTTTCCAAGTCCGAAAAAGCGATTAATGAAGTCACTGAAACCCTTCAATCACAAGCTGATGTTCGAACAGTTAGCCGAGAAAATAATATTAATGATGAAAGTTCAAGAATCATGGTCAAGAATAATATTCCTAGTGATGATTTCCATCCACCGCAATTTGGGTTTCCGGAAATTAATCCTGATGATGATGATCATAACATGAAAGATCAACCATTATGTTATCCTGTTGAGTATTCAAACACTTATCACTTCCTGAAACACTTGCACTTGGATAATATTACTTCCATACCATCAACAAATGATCACTCTATATTTGATTACACCAAAAGTATTGCTGATCAGCCTCCTGCTTGTTGGTTAAATTCAAGAAATCCACTAAATGGTAGTAGTAGTAGTAATAATAATAATAATAATAATAATAATAATAATAATAATATGTCTTCCAGTACTTTCATGGGACAGTAAGCTAGCCACTTGTTCTTTATTTTACCATCATATTATTGTTTTCTTTCTTGTTGTAGTGTTGAATAAATGATGCTAGGCACCATGTATCAGTTGTATTATCTTTGTTGTCTATTTCTTTCACTAGAAAATATGTATATTTTTTATGTCCTTTATTCTTGAGTGTTGTACTGCAACTCATCTGCTTGCTAAAAAATTATCATCGTACTCAGTAAATCCCACAAATAGGAAAGCTATAATAGGGTCTGAGGAGGGTAAGATGTAGACAACATTACCTCTACCCCGTAGGAATAAAGAAGCTGCTTCCGGTGAGACTCCCGGCTCAATATATGTTTTGCATCAAGTCTTGGATATAAGGCACATAATACTCAACCATCAAAACACCTGTTCTGGTCCATTGGTGCATGATGCTTGATTAACCTTACGTTACTTTTAACGTTATATTCTGGATCATAAATAAAGGTAGATGTGAATTGATTTACCGCAAGTCTCCAACAAAATACAGAAAAAACTAGACTAATTTCTACATGAAGATTAATCTTCCCTTTTCTTTGAATGAAAAATTGATAAGACTATGAGGATGAAGTAGGCTTGGCCGCTTGGGCATAAAGCCCGTTTCCGGACCCGACTCAGGACCAGACCCTCACTAGTCACTACCCGTCCCACGGGTACAAACCAGGTTCCAGTTCCTCAGAAAAACCATACCTGAACCTGTAAGTGAACGGGAGCCAGTTTCACCATTACAGGGTCAAAACATGGATCCGACCTGGCGAAAAACCGATAAAAACCCAGTCAGACCGGCCAGACTCGACCATACTTGGATCTGGTTCCTACCTTAACCAGTTTTTGACTTTGTTGACCAAACCCGGAGCCGGTTATAAAAAAAACCCAATTTGTGCACCTCTAGGTTGAAGGAATGTAATGAACTTGGACCTAGCCCAGATAAGATCCATATAGCCCAGCCCAATCCAGTTGCTCAACAAGGTGAACCACACAAAAAGAATGGTCATAAGATATGTTGCAGTTCTGGAATCGATCAATGGCTCAAGGAACTCATGATTAACAAAGACCATAAAACAAATAACAATGCTTCGAAAGTACAAGCATTTTCGTTATATAATAAACCTAAAAGTCCAACCACGTGTTCTTCGTCCTTTCATCACATCAACTTGTACCATGTATGAAAATAAAGGTCAACTAAAAATAGTTGGTGAGTTTAACACAAGTTTATATCTATACATGTTTACATGAGGCTAAAATTTGTATAATTCCATGTGCATGCGTATTATATCAAGTAAAGATGAATACCTAAAAACATTAAATAAGGACCCGTTCGACTTGGCACAAAGTCAACTACTAAGGTGGGCGTATAATCATACTATATGAGGCTAATGATATAAATCACATAATCATATAGCACAAGTAGTTTGAATAAAATGAGGCTACAAACAATAACTATTTTTTTATAAAGCATACATGCTACGCGTTGCTTATTTTCAATATTTTTCGATTGATTGAACTTTGTTGGACTTGTTGAACAACTTCATATTTAGTTAGCAACTTATTGTACTCTAGATCAAAACCGAAACCAAGCCATGCTCGGCTAGGTTAGGCAGAAATGGAAACTATAACTTGTACACATATTTTCTTGTTATTTGAATTTGATCTTGTGGTTTAATAAGATATATAAGGTATGTAATTTTTCATAAAGACAGTAAACATAAACAAGCTATAAAATGGAATATATCATCATGAAAAAAAAAGAGATGAAAAATCACGCAACCCTCACGCTTCAGGGGTGTTTTCGTCATTTGATTGTTTATTCATTCGGCTTCTCAGTTCTTCAAATGCCTTCATGCTCTCTGCATCAAACCCTCCTGCAAACTGTAAACAAAAACCATAGTTTTTAATATAACTAACACACAACTTTTAACTTATATAACTCCAAAATTAATAATAAATATTACCTGATGAACACGAAATGCAAAACGCACGCCCTGAAGCACTAAAAACTCTCGGTTTGGTTCCTTTTCGGGCCCGTCCAGCGCATCAAGTTCTGAAGCAACACGCTTCATGTACTTCCTAGCCAATTGTACCGACGCCAACTTGATCTACAAATATAAATCGTTTTTCAATAAGTTTTACCTTTTAAACGTGTGACCGATTAAAACAATATAATTTAAGTTAACCATAAGTTAAGCATACCTTGCCTACAACACCTGAATCTTGCAACCAGTTCACTGGGATACCATATTCTTTGTATCTAGACACAGCCATATCCCTTGTTCTTAATAATGCATACACACTGTTTTCCACTCTGCAAATAATAACCAGATTGTATATATTAATTTTTTAGAATAATAATAATAAAAAAAAAAGAGAATTTTGTATCTTGTTACTTACTTCTCAAGCAGCTTGTACATCTTCTTCAAAGAAGCTTCACAAGAGAGGTTTGGATCGTCGGCAAAATTAGTTACTTGTGACTCGAGTTTCATGAGATCTTGATATTCAAAAGCTGCTTCTCTCAATGCATCTGCTTTGCTTTCTGGCCAGTCAAAGTGTTTCAATACTGCCCTCTCATCAACCTTCAAAATATATCATAACATGAGTCAATGTTTTGTTAGTTATGTTAGTTACATAACTAACTATAGAGTTGGTTAGCTTTGAAAGGCATACCAAGAACGAGAGCTCTTCGTCTAGCCAGCTTACGAAGGCGAGCAAATCTTCTATATCTGTAAACGAAGCAGCACGAACTTCAGAAGCAAGTGACTCGACGAAATCACCTTGAGTTTCCACATCCGCTTTTACCTGAAAAACGACAATACGTTTTATTAGCAACATATTAAATTAGATACAAGATTAGAATATTGAGGCTTGAGACATACAGCTAACAAGAAAGTCGATCGGTTCTCAATCTCGCCAATCATATTACTCCTTGCATCAGCAGTGTTGGACGCTATAGCGGATATAACAGACGTATCCTTCTTCGCTTCACGTTTCATCAAGCTTTGGTAGAATTCGACCAACTCTGGGGCCCGGTGAACTTTATCACCACCACCAGCACCACCACCTCCTCTGCCAAGGCTTCCTGGCGGAGGAGGTGGTAATGGTGGTCCGCCAGGTGGTGGCGGTGGACCTCCTGGTGGAGGAGGCGGAGGAGGAGGTCCACCGCCAGGCACTACCGGACCACCTCCAGTGGCAGTAGGCGGGCCGCCACCTGATCGTTTAGGTGGCGGACGTGCAGTCCTTGGTGGTCTTTTTTCAATATCAGCAAACTGTATCTTACTCACACCTTGTGAACCAACTGCAGTTCCATCTGCTGATTCATTAGCCGAAGCATCAGGGGTTAATGTTAAGGATTTTCTTTCCTTAACTTGCGCCAGTTTCGGCGGCAGACTAACCGTTTTACTATTGGTTGGTGGTTTGTAACCCGAACTGTCACCGAACCGGATGGCTCTCGCTTGATTGGCTTTTTCTTTAATCTTCTTTTCGCGTTCTAACGCGAGCTTATGACGGTCTTTATACGCAGGGTACTTTTCATCCAACACACCTTCAACTGATCTAGACATTAAATGAAATGATGATGCAACATTATCAGTTGCAGTAGGCGAATCTTGATCACCCTCACCGAACGTAGTGATCGCTCCTGACTCGCCCGCGTTTCTCAGCATAAGAGCCTCTAACGGGCCCCTCGGTTTCTGAATCCGTGGGGACCCCGTAAACGATCTCGCGGGTGAAGTAAGAGTACTAGACTGAGAATCATCTTTGGTTTTGCCCCATTTCTTAAGTTTTTGGATCAAGCTTGGTTTTTTACTAAGGCTGCTGTACCGGCTCGTTGAGCTATCGATCGAGGCGGTGTCGAAATCCTCGCTTCCAGGAGACGACGGGTGCGAAAAGTTGCTATCGAGGTCGGTGTCACCGCCTTGACCACGCTCGGACCCTGCATACTCCAACATTAGTTGTTTGGCTTTTTCTTGGGACCGCGGGCTCAGGTTTTTGTTTAAGTCAAGAGCCGAGGTTTTCCCTGCTGGGGTCTCGTAGTTTCTTAGCTCGAACCGTAGACACGCGTTAACCCAACGAAGGTAAACGAGCTCCTCGACTTCACTAAACCGGTTCATTTGGAGACCTTCTACTTGCTTTAACAGATCTTCATTGGTGTGTTTGAGCTTGTTTACCTCTTCTCTAACCCTGGCCACCATTTCGGTCTATAACACCATGTAAACACACATTATGTTAATTATAACTATCAGTAGTCATTATAAGTATTTAGTTGTTTTTAGCCCACAGGTCTGTTGTATATCTGTCTAGGTTTCTTGTTTCCTGTAAATGGGTCGGTTTTAGGCTCAAAATCGAACCAAAAACCAAAATTCGGTTTTTGGGTTTTCGAATACTGTTCGGTTTCAGCTTTTTCGTATTCAGTCTGGGCCCGGTTTGGTTTAAGTTTTTTTGGTTATACCATTTGGACATGAAATTTATTTGCAAAACTTTTTTTTCCCAAAATAATGAATTTGGGCCTAAATATTTTAAATAATTAATTATTACACATTTGGGCTAAAATATTTGTGTTACATTGGTTATTAAAAATTTAAAATCATTATAAATTTCTTAACATTCAAAGTTAAAAATGAAAATCCATACATCCGGTTCCGTTCGCTTTTTTTGGTTTTAATCACACACAAAACAGAATATTTGGTATTTACGTAAACATAAAACCAAACCGACATTTTTGTTTGGGTTAGTTTAGTTCAGTTCGGTTTTTTCGGTTTCATGCACACCCCTAGTTGAAATGCAGTTTACCTCGGTAGTACTGGATAATGTTGCGATGCGCGAATCGGCTGCATCGAGCTTAATAACCAACTCTCTTTTCTCATGCTGAAGTTCTCTGTTCTTCCTTTTAAGCTCCACAGCTTCAACTTCTAATTCCTTCAAAGCTTTTAACTTTTTATCAATATCAACATCTTTCCTAACAGCATCTTTTTCTTTAGTTTGAAGAATCCCAACTTGTTGTTTTAACAACAATAACTGTCCTTTGGTTTGATTTGCTTCAAGTTGAAACTGTCTTTGAAGCTCCTTGATTTTCTTTCTTGCCGAATCCAACTCCTTCTTGTATGCAGCCCCTTGAAGCACTTCTTCCTGCAGTTTCTTTCTCTCGGTTTGTAACGAGTTTATTGTCACGTTTAACATATCGATTTCAACTGTTTTGATCTTTACTTGTCTTTGCAACTCCACAACATCAGATTCTTGTTCTTTGAGTCCATAATATTCAAGCAACTCGCCTTCGAGTTTGACTTCTCGTTCCTCGAGTTCTTTGACCAGGTTTCGTAACCGTTCCAGCTCGTGTTCGTTATTCGCCATCTCAGCTTCGTAAACCCGATCTTTCTCGTATGGAATATCGATTTCGCCCGATAAAAGATCCGCAAACTCTGGGAGAATGTCATCTTCAAAATCAGGACTGTTTGGCTGCACATTTATCAAACCACTTATCAGTTTCACCTCTTCTTTTTCCTCTTCTTCTTCATCCTTTCCTGAACAAAAAATTATAACAAAATATTATTCAGATATTCAAAATAAATTCAAAATAAGAATAATAATTTGGTGTCTGAAAGAGCAAGAAGTAATAATATATTAATAACCTGCAGATTTGTTTACAGGATTCGACGGTGGGCGTTTAACATTAACCTGCTTAACTGCATAAGCTGCAATTGAAGCAGCAACCAGAAAGCCTACCCTGACAATCATATGGATACTGTGAATACAAAACAATAATATTTCCACCAAAAACCGAAACCGATGTCAACCAGCATCCCAAGACTTCATGATCAACCATTCAAAGCATCTGCAAACAATTTAAAATCTTTCGAAACAATAAATTAGCAAACTTTGAGGAGCTTTATCTGTTCTGATAAGGCAGTATGTTTCGATGAGTATAACGTTTAATACCAACGAATTTACAAGGCAAAAACGACTTGAAACAACTGTAAGTTTGTAAAACTTGAATCCAAATGTGTTTTGGATTATAAATAGTTGTGGAAATTGGTTAAGGATTTGACTGATGATGCCAATTGTCTAGCTTTAACAGGTTAACAATTAATGCGGGCCAACGGGTCCATAACTCCATATCCCAGCTAACTATATGTCTAGTGTCCACACAAATTCTACAGTTATGAACCATACATGCTGTTATCTTGATAACCAAGCTAAAAACAAGTAAACAGCAGCCACCAATAACAACTGTTGGATTAAAAACCAATCTTTATATTGTGTTTTTTTGTCTCAAGTGTTGCTAGAAAGGACTAATATTTGATTTAGGGGGGGGTGGTTTCCATTTTATAAGACTAAGTGCAAAAAATGGTTACTTTTTTTGGTTAGTTGGTGGAAATGAAAATACAGATGGGAAAGATAAGTTAATAAAAGAAAGGTAGAGATTGTTCTTGCTTTAATGGATTGATGCATATGGCATATGTTAATAAAAAAAGAGAGTAAAACAAAATCTTATCCATGAATACAAGAACAAGCCTTTGTGGCCACATATTGGTCCTTTATGCTATTTCTTAACATACCAAACATTTATTATCTTATATAATAATAGGTGTTTATAGATGAAATTTATATGTATCATAACTTTGTCACTTGCATGATGAAACTAAAGTAAACTAGTTTTTTTTTTTTTTTGGTGAAATTTTTTTAATAAAACATATTGAAGGTAGGTGCCAAGAGGCTGGAAACTGGACCACTATATTGTATGGGCTAATTGTGATTGAATAAAAACAAGGAATATGATGCTCTGGTTATGGGAAAACCTTACATTCTTTGGTTGTCTTATCATTTGAGGATGAGTCTGATGAAAAAGGAGTCACATATTTAATACTAGTTTTTAAAACGTGAATTATATTTCTTTATTTGTATGTATGTTTATTTATCAAACATGATATAGAAAGAATTGTCCCGTAGACAGTGCATTTATCACCTGACACGAACCTAACATAAAATACGAGGGTTTGGTTTAGAATAAATGGGTTAGGGTCAGTTTCAGATCAAGCCTGCAAACGCAACTACCAAAATGTGTCGGTTTTGGGTCTGCAAGTTGACCCATTTAACCCGTTCATTTAAAAAAAATAATAAAAATACTGCTTTATATAGATTTTTAGTTTTAACATTACTGCTTTATATACATTTGTATTTTAGAGTACAAGTTAACAAAACATAATGTACAAGACAAGAGAACAAATACAGCCAGATAGGCTTTGGGAAGCAAGTGCCAAGCAGTATGAGTTTTGGGTGGTACCACGGGGCCTGGGGTAGTGTTCCCGTCAGTACCAACCCATTTAGGCCAAACGTAGTGGGCGTGAAATCGGGCGACAAACGGGCGCGAAGGGGCTAGAACACCGCCACCCACCCCCTCCCCCCCCGGCGATAATTGGGCGAAAAGGGGCGGGGGCGGGTTCTATTTGTCGCCGGTTGGAGAAAAAAAATAATAATATTATATACAAATGACCGTTTGACAACGGTCAAATGTTAAAAAAAATATTAATTAATTTAAACAATATATATATATATATAAACATACACCCTTCTTCTCCATTTCATACACAATTCATACCCAAATTCTTCAAAAAATCTAACAAAATGAATCCTACAAACAACCCGAACCAACCGACACTCGTGGAACTCGCCGCTACCATGAAAGAAATCATCAAAAAACACAAAAAGTGTGTCGAGGAACTCAACGATGCCATGAGAGAAACCAACAAACAACACGAAAAGATTGCCGCTATGATGGAGTTGCGGGAAATGAGTAAAGAATACAAATCCCTCAAAGCAGCAGGGTCACACGAAGAGGCCGCATTGTTGCAACGACGACGAGTCGAAAAAATGCGCGAATATTATGGATATTAGTATTTTTTTTTAAGTTATGTTTTTTTTAGTTATGTATCTTTTATGTATTTCTTTCTAATTTTAATGCATTTTTATTTAATTATTTGAAGAAATTGGTTTTTATTTGATTAGTTTAATTATAAAAAGAAAATAATAAAAAAAGATAATGTGGGCCCAATTTGTAGCCCCTACACCATTACACCCTAAAAACAAATTCTCACCCCTTGCTGACTGGGCGCCACGTGTCACAATTCGCCCCCAATTGTAGCTCCTCCACTACACATGGCCTTATGTTCCTGTCCCGCACCATATTTCATCTAGAGGTGTGAATATCTTAGACCCGAAGACATGACACGGTCCTAACAAGAAATCCACGGTTCCACACGGTCCTAATAACTTCCTGTCAATTCCTAAATGACCCTCATGTCCAACTCTCTATTATAGTTTACTTAAAGGGTATAACAGGAAAATTGTATCTTTCTTTTCTTTCCTCTTAACTCGAGAATACTTAAAATGTTTAATTTCCTTTCTTTTCATTAAATTGTGGAACACGAAATAAAATCACACATTTTCCTTCCCCTAGCTTTCTTTCCTGTCGTAATTCCCTTTCCTTCACCTCCCCTCGTTAAATGAGATTCGGGAACACGCTTAAAACCAGAAAAGAAACTGACACAAAGTTTATAATTAAAATGTCATTGTTTTATAAAATTTTTATTTTTTTTCTTTGAAAATGTAAATTAAAGTATTAATACATGAAAAAAAAAAAACTTTCGGATCAAACGGATTTTGTTTGGGTTGACGTGTCAGACACGACTTTCGGATTCAGGTTAAAATTTCAGGTTGGGTCGGGTCGAGTCGGGTTGAACCCGCGAACCGGAGTAGAAGTTTGTCTTTGCACATACAGTTTATGATGTTGCTTTATTATTATATACATATAGCAACTGAACAATTCAAGAAATTTAAACACAGATAGTGGTGATGGGTATTCAAGATTACCTTTTTGCCTGATGAATTTGAATTCACAGATTGATCGTCTGGAAGATGAAAGCATGAATTTTGAGCTTGATTTCAAACTACCAAATTAGGGTTTATGTTATTAGAAGACTTGAAAAGATGCAGTTTTTTTATTATTATTAATGGCGGGAAATGGTTTTTAAAGCATTTTGCTTTATTTTATTAAGAGTTAATGGCCATTTTCATCCCTGTGGTTTGCTGCTTTCGCCACTTCAGTCCAAAATTTTTAATTTTGTCAATTTAGTCCTCATAGTTTTAAATTTTAGCCAATTACGCCCCATCCGTCTAACGGCATCCAGCTATGCCGTTAGTTTAAGGGTATTTTTGTCTTTCTCCTTTTAATTTTGAGTTAATGGTCATTTTAGTCCCTGTGGTTTGATATCTTTGCCAATTCAGTCCAAAGTTTGAAAATTTGTCAATTTAATGTTCAGTTTAATTCAGTTTTTTTTATTTTTTATGTTTTTTGTTTATAACCCTAAAGAGCAAAATTCAAGCCCAAAACCATCGAGCAACCTCAAATACTGGTATGCATTTACTCTGTTGACAACAGTAATCATACCCCCCCTTATATTTAGTTTCTAGACATTTCCTAAAATCTTCTCCATGGTGGAATTCAATGGTAAAGTGGTCAAGGTAATTCCATGAAATCGAATTATACACAAAAAACTAAAAATTGTTTTGTTGATTAATGTATAATAGTTGATTACGACCCAGATTTTCGTTATGATATGTTAATCTCTAAACCCTAAATATTATGCATTAATCAAAGAAACGATTTTTAGTTTTTTCCGTACAATTCGGTTTCACGGAATTGCTTTGACCACTTTACCATTGAATTCCACCATGGGGGAGAGTTTAGGAACCGTCTAGAAACTAAATACGAGAGGAGGGGGTATGAATACTGCTGTCGACAGAATAAATGCAGACTTGTTTTGGGCTTGGATAATGCTCTCTAGGGTTATAGAAAAAAACTGACTTAAATTGACAAAATTTCAAACTTTGGACTGAATTGGCAAAAGTATCAAACCACAGGGACGAAAATGACCAATAACTCAAAATAAAAAGGAGAAAGACAAAAATACCCTTAAACTAACGGCATAGCTGGATGCCGTTAGACGGATAGGATGTAATTGGCTAATATTTAAAACTATGAGGACTAAATTGACAAAAATACAAATTTTGGACTGAAGTGGCGAAAGTGACAAACCACAGGGACGAAAATGACCATTAACTCTTTTATTAATCTTTTCCTACAAAAGAATATATGTAAAATAGAAAGTGTTCCTGTAAATTAAAATTAAAACCATTTCAAAAGGAGTCAAAGAAAGTCAAAACCAGTCTCGGTTCGGCTTTTTAACTGGTTTCAACGGATATATTCTCATATTGATTTCAGACTAGCGGATCTGATCAGATTAAAACTGGTTTCACTATTGGTTTCGGACCCCAAACCGGTTCGTATAAACTTATTTTTATTTCATATTTACAACCAACCACAATTTTGTATAATTACTTTCAATTTCAACTAATTCTAAAATAAGCTTGCATGTGAACTATCATAAGATAATAAATAATAGCATTCACATATGAGCCTTTTTATTCATATGTTTTATATAACATTAATTAGAGAAAACGACTAAAACACCACTACGTTTGATTCTCTATAATAGAGAATAATTTATAGAAAAATTAAGTATACCTCTATATTTAGAGGCTCACTTTCAAACCTCTATATTTTGTTTTATAAACAAGAAAAAATAATAAAACAAGTTTTTGTAAGTATGATAAGATTTTCTTACAGTAGCAACTTTAAAAAAAAATGTTTTTAGTTCTCGAATATGAATGCTCAAAAATACTTGTATCCTTACATAACTGTTTATAATTTAGAAATGCAAATTACATAAGTTAGCTCATAGAAACTAGCTTGCTTGCCTTACAAGTTGGCCCGATTAACCGATTCATGGCTAACTTGTCTTGTCTATACCCTTGCATTAAATCAAACAAACATAATACCACAACAATTAAATAGAAACAATGTTGAAACCCGGCCATTGCACCACCAATATCCGCTTAATCACCACCACCAGAAACGCTCTTGTGGTGTTGCTTACAAAACAATTTCCCAAAACACGCGCCATCTTGAACCTCTTTATTTATGTATTAATCGCTAATGAATTGAACAATTTTCCTTCACACACAAACCGCTCAAGAACTGCTACCCCATTTCCACCTTCGGCCTGCTTCTTCAAGAACCTTGGTCCGAGCTTGACCCTTTCTTGCTTCGTCTTCTATCCACGATTTGCAAAATGGGTTGGTTCATCATATGGGTAATTTTGTACGGGCTAGGTTGACCCAAAAACATTATTTCTAAATACAAACACTTTATTATTTTACTATTTTTTAGAATTACACTTTGTGAGACTCTTGACCCTTAAGCTTTTTTTACGTGTTTGACACTAGAGGTGTAAATGAGCCAAGCCACTCTTGAGCTACTCAAGATCGTCACGCTAAAGGCTCGAATCAAGCTGAGCTTAAACGGCTCGAGCCTGAAAACAAACTTGTTTAATAAACAAACCCGCGCTTCACTTATCGAGCTTGAGCTAGCTCGCAAGCCTAAACAAGCATCTTATTATATAATTTTTTATTTGATATATTAAATAAATAAATATATATATATAGAACTATGACTATACATAATAATCATATTTAAATATAATAAATACATATTTACATAAATTATTTAATAGATTATAAACTTGCCGTGCTTGAGCTTGAAAAACTACTCACAGACCGATCTAAAGCTATAAAAATAGAGCTCAAAACGAGCCAGGCTCAAGCTCTCATAAGTTAAACAAGCCTAGCTTGAGCCTACATGTACTTGGACTCTGCTCGTTTAAACCTATGACACGACCCATTTATTGTCGTTAGAACCCAATTTGACCCAATTGTTACTTTTTAAACCCACCCAATTTGACTCGAACGTATTTTTACTGTTACCCGACCCAGCCCATTTTGCCAGGCTTAGGCAAAATAAGCAATACTTTTACGTTTACTTGCTTCTACACGAATGAAAAACAATTGCGTGTCAGAAAGTTGCATTATGTACCTGAGTATACGAAGCGCTTCCAACTCAGCCTCAAGTATCGACTTTGAATCAAGAATTTTTTCATATTTGACTTGTAACTCACTAACAGTCCTACGAACTTTTTGTTGCTCATCCACATAACCAGTCCGTTCATACGTGAGTCTCGTGTTCATTTCATCTACTTCCTCCTTCAAGCTACTAAGTAACTGCTTTTGACAGTCTAAAGCTGCAACCTCCTTTAAATAATTACCAACAATATTATCTTGATTAATCTTAAAATTTTCCAAATCTTTTAATGCTTCCAAATATTCCAATTCATCCTCCAAAAACCGACTCCTTGCGTCTGCTATTTTTTTCTCCCAAAACCGTTGTATCTCACCTCTTTCAAGAATTGCAGACTTTCTCTCTTTCTTAGCAAGCTCGCGCGAAGAATTCTCGGCTTCGAGTTTTGAGAACTCATTGCGGATCGACTCGGTTATTCTTCCGCTTGTCAGCGCCACTGCAGCTTGGGCCTTAGTGCACGGTTTCCCGGGCTGGAACCGCTTGATCTGACCTGATATGTATAGCACAGTATGTTAAATTACTAAATTGCCCATGGGTGTGTGAGGTGTGTAAAGAAGAAAGAGATGGAAAGGAATATAACCGAAAACTTTTGTTATTATGCTTTTGTGGTTAGTCAGCGTGTCGATAAAAAGAACCGGCAAGACGTCTGATTTCAGCTCCCGTGCATCCAGAAAGCCGATTTTGTTCCTTAATATCTGGACTGTAAAAATGTCAGTATATGTTTTATCTCTCATGAGTCAAATGATAATATATCAAGAAAAATTCGAATGATATTTTTAAATGTCTATTCTACCTCTTCATTAAGTCCCGGCACAACTTGATACTCTAACTTGGCTCTCCAGCCAATAAGATCTTCACGTGAAATTAATCTAGAAACCAGAAGTTAAGCTTAATGTGAAAAATAACACCTAAAATATTGCATATTTGATATGTAATGTGTTAAAACATATACCTGTCGGGAAAAAAATTTACACCTCGGGAACTCTTTGAATTATCCTGATCAGAAGTTGAGTTTGCACCAGAAATCTTGCTCAAAACAACGCCAGCCTCAGCCAGGGCTGATGTGGATATATATTATTCAGCACAAGATTAAAAAAATATATATTAATATTCTAAAACGACAAAACATCGAATTATTAAAATTATTAATCTTACCTTGAATGTACTCAAAGTTGGAATCTTCAGCGCCGATGTCATCAAACGCGTTAACAGTAGATCCAGCAAGTGCGACAGATGGAAGTATCCTGTTCCTTGGATTCCTGAATCCCGGGAAATTCTTAGTGAAATACATATGCAATCTATCTTATAAAATAATAATAATTAAGCAGAATGCATGCACAAGTTGCTACCTTTCAAGTCTAGAGTTAACTAGAACCAACCATCTTGCATATTCTCTCCTGGTACATAATTCATCTGCCTTGACTTCATCTTCAATAATCTGTATACCTTAATGACATGTTACTTAAGTAATGCTTAGAACCGATTAACCGAATCTAAAACATGACTCCAAATGTACAATTAGTTAATAGCTTGGGGAGATTGAGCATGCCCGTGTAACGATATTATAGTAAAAAAGTTCAAGATCACTAATAAAAATCAAGACTACCGAATAATTTATCGGTGTTGTATGTAGCTAACGACTAAAGAAAACTATAATTTCGATAAAAAAAAAATCTTTTTAAACCTAGTTCAATTTGAAAAGAAGAAAATAACAACTATCCGTGTCATAAAACTAACAGAAGTAATCTTATCATAAACCTAAAGCATTAATACGACTTGCAACACGATACCTTCAAATTCTTCAACCACGATAGAGCCTCCTGCTGAGTAGCATCTGCAGAAACCAGAACCACAACTCTTCCAGGCTTCCCTTCTTCCCGCTTACCATGATTGGTTACTACATCATAAATATATAAATAATAAAAATAGTTAAAACATAAAATCCCCAACAATAAAACTTTCTGAATAATAAACAAAAATTGATGGAGCTGAAAATACCTTCTTTTGCAGTTTCGCCAACTTCTTCATCAACATTCTCCGTCAGCGGCTCATTCATACCTTCATTCGCCTTCAATCCTTCTTCCGAACCCAATGATTTGTTATCAACAGAGACATGAGCCCGACTGCTAATTTGAAAAACAAAACCTGAAATCGAATTAAAATAAGATTCTGAAAAAGATATGCCCTTCTTCTGAAAACTTTTTGCAAACTGTTCGGTTTATGTTCGTCCGTTTAATAAATGAACTAACTTGAACAAGAAATTAACTAAATGAGCAAACAGAAACAAAGGCCATGTTCGTTCAATTGTGTTCGTGAACGTCCGCTTATGTTCATTACTGTTTGTTTGTTTATGTTTGTTCATTAAGGATTTTTACTATTTTTAATGACTTCTCTAATCTTATCGTATAGATCTAAGCAAAATTATTAAATAAAAAACAAAAAAAATACAAACTTGGTAGCCAAACCAAACCGCCGACACCTTCACATTGACCATTCTCGGTTAACCAAATCAAATAACACATTGGTTGTGTTCATTTGTGTTCGTGAACTGTTCACAAACAAGTTCATTTCCTTAAAAGACGAACACAAACAACTTCGTACGGTTAGGTGTTCGTGAACCGTTAGCTTGTCCGATAAAAGCTTAATAGACAAACATAAACAAGGCCTTGTTCGGTTCAGTTTGGTTTGTTTCGTTTACAGCCCTATAAATCACAATCCTCCAATCCCAACAGATAAAAATATAAAATACATATAAAATGAAAAAGATTTACCCTTTTTCGATAACCTATACCGCGCAAACACCGCAAGTAACGCCACCACCGAAGTCCCAATACCAAACAAAAGAAACACAGGAGCCCCTAATTCACCAAAAAGGTACAGCATTTCAATTAAAAACGTACATATTAACATCAAATTACTGCAATATGCAACAATAATATTATACCTCCAGATTTCTTTCTGGGTAGACCAGATTGTTGAAGAATCGCCCAACCATTGTAATCATCAATATCTCGTCGATCGGAAGAAACCCAACTCAATTCTTGGTTATCTTGAGCAATTGAAGCAGATAAAGGTGTAAACTTTGGGGGTTTAGGGTTTGTGGGTTTGAGATTGAGATTATGGGTTGAAATTGGAAATGGGTATTGGGATTTAAGGGTGTGAAGAGAGAAGAAGGTGGGTGTGGAAGAAGATGAACACATTATTATTATTATTATTATTATTATTATTATTATTATTGTTGTTGTTGTTATTGTTGTACTGTAATGGTGTGAATATTGAAGATGAATTTGGTGGTTTTTGAAGCTTCAATGGCTTTAGATGGAAGAAGTAGAAAAAGGGTTTAGAATCTTGGATTTGATCACTTTATTCATTTTCTTAAAACCCCTTATCTTGTTTTTGGTGTGGGAATAACAAGCATAAAGTTTTATTTTTTTTTAGTAAATTCAGTTTTCGTCCATATATCTGTCTAAATATGTGGTTTTAGTCTAATAGTTTCAAATTTGCGATTTTCATTTATGTGGTTTTATTTCACTTGCAATTAAACCCGATATCACTAACCCTGTTAATTCTAATCGTTAAACCCATCAACGTGCACCTCAAGTGATGGGCAGTTTTGTCCATTTTCTTCCCAAATAAACCTCAGCCTTAATTCTCAAGCTCTCTCACGTGAGAGGCTAGAAATTATTTAGAGAGAAAAAGGACAAAACTGCCTCTCACCTGAGGTGCACATTGATGAGTTTAACGATCAGACTTAATAGGGTTAGTGGGTCGGGTTAATTGCAACTGAAATGAAACCAAAAGGACGAAAACTGCAAATTTGAAACTATTTGACTAAAATCGCATATTTAGACAAACCAAATGGATGAAAACTGCAGTTTACTCTTTTTTATTTTTTTTTTTTTTGGATGAAATGGGTTTATATCAAACTAGTGTTTTACCTGGCGTAAAGCAGGTTGGATGACGCGTCGGGTGGGTCGTATTTGTTTATGTACTAGTCGCTTTGTAGTAGTGCACAAATGTGGGTTCGATTGATTAACATATAAAAAATTAAAGTAAAAGACATTTATTCTGTCGATAAAACCCGAGCCATAGACATAAAACGTTAACAAATTATAATTAAAACTATTATAATTATAAAAATTTGTTCATATAAGTATATTTATTTCTTTAAAATAAATATAGAAATTACAAAAATGGGGCATACCTAATAACAAACCAAATACACATTTAATACTAAGTAAAAAGTAAAAAGGAAATAAATATACACTTAATACTAAGTGAAGTAACAAAATGACAGAATCATGCATGAAAACGGAATTGAGCCTATGACGACTCACATTAGTGTTTTAACAAATAATACATCAACCAACAAACCATATTTGTTAACCTACCAAATAATTTATCTAAAAGTTTGTGACATCAACCATCACTTTTACTCTATATAGATAATTTAGATTTTAGACCTAAGTGTAATGGGGTCACATTACTAGGCAGGAGTGTTAAAACACTATTGATGTGTTGGGCGACAAGGACATGAGTTCCTTTAAGCAGTAGGGTGAGGCCCTAAGTCAGCTCACCAGATTTAACTCGACAAAACAAAGGAAGGACGCCAAGGGTAGGGAGCCCTTTTGCACGACTTTGTAAGCGGGCTCAAGGGCACAGGATGTGGGGCGATGGTTTAATTCAACTAATCAAATCCAACAACTCATTTTTTAATACTAATAATAATAGTAATAATAACAATTGCGTTAGTTTAACCGTTACACATTTTTTATGAAAAGTTAGTGAGATGTCACATGCCTACGTGACAGTCACTTTTAGTTACTTAACATGGGCAGGTGCAATAGGAGATATAGTCCGTTTTTTACCAGTCACATGCACACACGCTTCATTTATTTTAGTAACTTTTTTTCTTTTATTTAGCCTACTAGTTAAACCATCACACACACACACAAAAATCCGATCATTGCATATCTCTTTTATTTTACCACTTTATTCGTGTTTTGTTTGATTCAACAAATTTCTTGGAAGCACTGATATAGAGCGAGATTGGAGATCCTTAATGATGGAAGGCATCTCTTTTGGTCCGTTTTTCATAAAAGTATTCATGGCATCGAAATTCGAATAGTCGATCATCTTTATTAACATGAAGAGAGCATTTTATATACCCAACCCTTTATACTTTTAAATCATATTGTTCTAAAACCAAGCTTCGTGTATATTATTATAGATAGATGAAAACCGGTAAAGAATTAAGTATTATTAATCAAATACATTTTTTTACTATAATAAAAATATTACTAATAAATTTTATAACTAATATATTTTACAACTATAAAAAAAATACTTAAACTCCCCGTCTTGTTAATTAAGTGCCAATTTTTGCTTAAGCCAATGACATGCAACTTGAGGTTGCACATATTTGACCTGGTCTTTTCCCGTGTCCAATACTTGATATAAACTCCAAGACTCGTAACGGTGTGTCACTAGCAATATTAATATTATGCAAAGACTACAGGATGTGTTGAAAGTTGAACGTAGACTTTATAATAAAACAACAATTAATAAATTATATATATGTATAACTTGCAGCCTTCATTTAGGCATGCAGTTGGAGTTGAATGATAGTAAGATGGAGAAGGAGAGGTACTGTGTGGTTATTCTCATCTTGGTTTCCTTCTTTATAATCATCTCATTATTAGGTGAGTTTATATATATATATATATATATTCATATTCATACTTACAATATTTGTTTCGTTTATTTATGAATATGAAATATGCATCATGCTATCTTTCAAACAGGCGGACCTCCAAACTGGAGAGGAGTACCTCCACCGAAATCACCTCTTCCTCCAAGGTATCAAGGTTCACTGTCACCACCGCCGACACCACGACGCCTCAGTTATAGATCTCTGCAGAGAAACAACCCCGCCTGCAGTAGTGGCAATTGTGGAGGAAGATATAATCCTGGTGAAAGGAAGTGTAAGGATTACGACCCGAAATGTAGGGCGTAGCTAAGAATTAGTTTAGCTCACGCATGCATGGATTGGTCATGTAATATTATTACTGTGCAACTCATTGTCTTTGTTTCAGTACCTACATCTCAACATGTACGTGTAAGCGTACATGCATGCTTTTCTAATAATGTAGCATATATATATATATATATATGGGAGGGTTATCATAAAAATAAGTAGTTTCTTAGGAAAACTAAGAATAAATTATAGTCATTGGATCATGTTAATCAATGGTTGAGATTTAAAATTACCAATAACCGACATAGTTTTTTAGAATTACTCTTTCATCAGTCTAACCGACATAGTTTCCTAGAATTGTTCTTTCACCATAATTTGTAATGCCAAATGTCAAAAATTTATTGGTTCTTACCATTCTTAGGAAACTCCTTATTCTTATTTGAACTCTTTTATCTCTCTCTCTCTCTCTCTCTCTCTCTCTCTCTATATATATATATATATATATATATATCGTTTACTATTACATTACAAGAAGATTAAAATCATGTATATGTACTATAGCTTATCTGTGATTGGTTATAAAGGTGTTGTTTTTCCGGCTAATTCTATCATTAATGAATGTACAATTAAGGCAACATCTTGTGGGTATTCTTGCTAGCTTGTCTGAATAATCAATGGGGATCTAGAATTTTTTTTTATGATTATATTGCTTTTAGATGCTTCAATTTTATATGATCGGAAATAAAAAATTATAGCTGGTTTGGCAGTTCTGGTTGGATAAGATTAATCACATATATAAAAAATTATGACATGGTTTGGGTGAGGGCGGTGGTGGCCGGAGCAAAGGGAGACTACTATAGCGGTGTTTGATCGTGCAAGGGGTGGAGTAGCGGTTGTGCACGTGTGATGTTTATGAGTTTTATAAAACAAATATTCCTAATAATACCCTATTTAAACATGTAAAAAATGTTTTAAAAATGGTCACAAACTATAGAGGTAGGGTACCAAAAAGACCCAAATACCCTTAAGTGACACACGCGGGTTAATCAGAAGTCCCTCATAAGGCACCCGCGGGGCATACAAATCATCCGCATAACCATGGGCGGAAGAAACACCCCCATAAGGCATGCAGAAGCATCCTAGCACCCTCAAAAGTTGTCCGCGGGACAGAAAGATCATTCGCATGAATAACTACGAGGTAACGCTCCGGGACAGCTGTCAGAGTATGATAACACTCTAGAAGATTTACCAAGATGCCCTCTCAAGTAATACGTGATGTATCAGCCAATTATTGAAGGACACCTGTCCAGGCTGTTATAACCGTGCACATGGCCAAAGTTGTTTATCACCCTATCACAAGAGGACACGTGCCCAGGTTGTTATACATGCACATGCAACGTATGAATTAAACCAATAATATAAGGACTCATGTCCAGACGGTTATAAGAGCATCTTCCTAAGGGACAGCTGGCCCAATCATCCTTCCTACATCCTTCGGCTATAAATACCCTCTCAATCATCATGAGGTAGGTATTCACAATCACTGTAATCTCTCAATTTACTTAAGTACTTTATCTTCTCATCAGAACTGTACTTATTCTCACGCCGGATGGTGGTTACGAGAAGACCCCCCACCTCATCCTTCCCGTAACGAGCTCACGGTGTTCTGTTTTGCAGGATTCACGTCACTGGATTTTGGGAATTGTGTTCATATCGTATTAGTAATTAACCGTATCCTACCCTGTGGACTCATCGGATCTAGGACCCATCAGTGGGGAGCAGATCCGTGTTTCTTCATTGGCGCCGTCCGTGCTTTTGTAGAACATCAAAAAGTTTTTCCGTTCTCTTTACGATATGACTCAGTTACCTAAAGGGTCGACGGAGAATCAAACACAACCTCCACGTGATCTCAATCTTGAAACACGTGAATGAGAAACATCTGTGTTTGCTCGAATTTCGACTCCTGTTACACGAACCGATGTCATGAACCCTGGAGGTTTTACCTTGGGTGGTTCAACGGCTCGGGGGTTGTTTGCCCAACAAGTAGGTGTCACTCCAACGGACACCGGAAATGTTGTTACACCAGTTACTGACTTGGGGCATGTCACAGCCCTAGGAGGTTCTAATCTAAGGAATCTAGAACGAATTACAAGAGAAGTCCACCGAACTCAGTCGGAGTTAGGTTTGGAAGAAGATTCCGATGACTCTAACCCAAGAAGAGCTCACCGTCATAGTCTAAGGACCGAAGAAACTTTGTTTCCGGACGAGTGGCTTCGTGTCCAACAAGAAAGTTTGAAAGCAGAATATGAACGTCGGGTCCGGAATGAGCGTTTCCATGGCCGGACCCTGACGTATGATGAGCCTCCCAGGAGATCTATCTCTCCTCCCATAAGGGGAAGCCACATTCAGTATAGTCAGCCACCAGAACGGAACATGAGTGAGACTCGGAAGTTACGTCCTCGCCCCCGCATAGACATGCGAGTACCATCTTATGAGGACGAACTGGACGGGTACGACTCTACTATTGTCCGGAAGGTAGTTTTTACAGCGGGGATAGTCGTCTCCCTTCATACGGGGGAACTAGCTACCCGCGACCAGTTGTCCGCCATGCGGAGTATCACAGCAATGTTGAGCATGATTTTTCGAAACCATACCGTCCGGAATCTTTTGCAGAAAAGTCAAAATTTATTCCGAGTATCGTACAAGCTTCATTTCCGATAAACGCGAAGATTCCGACATCTTTTGGAACATACAATGGAATGACAGACCCCAGCGATCATCTGCTGAGATTTGTGGCAGTCGGAGGAGTCAGTGGTTGGACTCTTCCATACTGATGCCACATGTTTGCACTCACATTCACGGGAGCCGCCCGAGAATGGTTTGAAAAGTTGCCTGCTGGACAAATTAAAAGTTGGAATGATTTCATTGCAAAATTTTCCCAGCATTTCAGTCAACAAAAGAAACATACCCGCGACCCTTCAGAAATACTGGATATTACAAGGCGAAATAATGAGTCTATTGAAGACTTCATTACTCGCTTCACAAACGAGAGCCTCAATATCGGAGGGGTAAGCGAAGATATGTTGAGAGGAGCATTCTGTAAGAACGTCCATTGTGATGACTTGATCCGAACACTTACAGGGAGAGACGGAATGCCCGAATCATGGGATGAAATCATGAAGGCATCAAAGCTGTACGCAAGAACTGAGAAAACTCTGAGTTCGAATAGTCAAAAGCAATCACCGAGGGTCGAGTTTCAAACTCCGAGACCAAACAGGCAAGCTAAAGGACCAATATGGTCAAGGCTTCAGCCAAGTGCGGAAACATCTAAACCTTTTGATGCAAGATCTTTGATCGACAACAAGGGTAAACGTAATTTCTCAGCTCGTCCTTCCAACAGTTGGACCCAGCTATCAAAAACTCCCTCAGAAATTCTCACCACTGAGAATTTGACTTTCCGGAAGCCTCAACCTATACCAAGAAAGTCATTTCTTGATAACAAGAAACACTGCTCATATCATAATGATGTTGGACACAACACGAATGAGTGTGTGGCCCTCAGAAATGAAATTGAAGCAGCTGTTAAGAATGGTAAACTTGAACATCTGGTTAAAGGCGCACGAGCAGGAACTAGCAAGCCTCCCGCAAGGGATAACCAAGGTCCAGCTAAAAGACAAGTCAAAGATTTGAATGTCCACATGATTCAAGGAGGACATTCGGGTAAAGGGAAACGAAGGAATTATTTGGAGGAAGAATGGAAAAGCGAGCCAGTAATTTTTCCTCGGGTCAAAGGTGGTCTGTGTAATAAAAACCCATTGATAATTACTGCCGAATTTGGTCATTACCGGTCACAGTATGTGTTCTTTGCTACCGGTAGCACGTCCAATATCATGTATGAACAATGCTTCGAGCAGTTGGACGAAGAAGACAAAGAAAGACTTAGACCAATTCATGCTCCCGTTTCTGGTTTCGGGGGAGAGATAATGCACCCACGTGGGGTGATATCATTCCCGGTAACACTCAGCGACGAAGTTCACTCGCGAACTGAAGAAGTCGAATTTTTGGTCCTTCCAGCAACTTCGAAGCATGACATTATTCTGGGACGAGAGGCGATTGGAGACTTCAATGCCCATCCGTCCACAGCCCATGATGTAGTAGGAGTTTCTACTCGCACCGCCGTGGCAATAATTTATGTGAACCGACATTGTTTTACAACTGAAAGCTCAAGACCAAGCAAGATCCCAAGACAGGCTCAGAGGACTGAACCAGAGAAATGGGTCCTCAATAAAAAGTTTCTGGACCAAACCGTGATAATTGGCCCGTCCATTTCTGAGATCGTCCGAACCTTTTTAAAGCAACTATTGATCAAGAACATTAACATTTTTGCATGGCAGCCCGCAGACATGATCGGTGTCCCGCGGAGCATTTCAGAACACAAGTTAAAGGTGAATCCTTTAATTACTCCAATTGTGCAAAAGAAAAGAAAGATGGGCCCGGAACAAACGAAGGCCATGAATGAGCAAGTACAAGATCTTCTGCATGCTGGGATTATACGAGAAATCAAATACCAAACATGGGTAGCCAACCCAGTGATTGTCCCAAAAAGCAACGGAACATGGAGAATGTGTATAGATTATAAAGATCTAAACAAAGCATGTCCGAAAGATTGTTACCCACTTCCGGAGATCGATTTGAAGGTAGACGCTGTGGCCCCATTCAAATTCAAGTGCTTCCTCGACACTTACAAAGGGTACCAGCAAATCCATATGGCAGCTGGTGATGAAGACAAGACAACATTCCGCACTGACCAAGGAACATTCTGTTACAGAATGATGCATTTCGGGTTAAAGAATGCGGGTGCCACATACCAACGACTGATGGGTCAGGCTTTCAAAGGTCAAATAAGCCGGAATCTCGAAGTCTACATAGATGATTTGGTAATCAAGAGCGTTGAAGAGGATCAAATGTTGAGGGATATAGAGGAAACTTTTGAAACATTGAGAAGCATCAACATGAAACTTAACTCGGCAAAGTGCTCCTTCGGGATGGAGGAAGGAAAGTTCCTCGGGGTAATTGTTACAGGCACGGGCTTTAAAGCTAACCCGGACAAGGTTCAAGCAATAGCCCTCATGCATCTCCCGAATCCCTCAAGCAAGTTCAAACACTTAACGGCAGATTAGTAGCATTAAACAGATTTCTAGTAAACCACGCTGCTAAATCTTACCCATTCATCTCAACATTTAGAAATTGCCTCAAAAAGGCACAGTTCAGATGGACTCCGAATGCCGAACAAGCATTCCAAGAAGTCAAGAAGTGTTTAATGGAATTGCCCACGTTAGCTGCTCCTCATGCGGGCGAACCATTAACACTATATCTGTCGGCATCCGGCATTGCCGTGGGGGCTGTCCTATTGACGGATAGGAAAATGTTCAAACACCAATTTATTACGTCAGTAGAACGCTATCGGACCCGGAAACAAGATATTCAATGTTAGAAAAGTTGGTTTTGGCATTGGTTTATGCCGCCAGACGGCTCCGCAGATATTTCCAGGGCCACCCCATCAATGTATTAACCGGGTACAAACTCAAGAATGTGCTTAGTAAACCCGAGTTGTCCGGACGACTGGCAAAGTGGGCTATTGAATTAGGTGAACACTCGATCGAGTATAAGCCTAGACCAGCGATCAAAGGGCAGGTACTTGCGGACTTCGTCACGGAAGTCCCGCATTACAAAGAACAAGAATGTTTAATCGAACAACAACCCCAAGCACCTCTGGAACAAGGGAAAGTCTGGTCATTGTTCATGGACGGAGCTTCCAGCAGCGAAGGGTCAGGTGCAGGTTGAATGCTAGTCAACCCTGAGGGGCATGAATTTACGTACGCCATCAAGTTGGACTTCAAAAGTACCAACAATGAGGCGGAATACGAAGCCTTCCTGGCAGGACTGCGGATAGCGAAAAAGCTTGGGGTAAAGCATTTGGAAGCTCGGGTGGATCACATGCTAATTGCAGGACAAATTAATGGAACATACGAAGCCAAAACGATGTCATGGCTTCTTATTTGTCACAAGCAAAGGTCTTAATTCGCGAATTTTCCTCCTTCAATATTGTCCACATTAAGAGGAGCGAGAATAAATCGGCGGACGCTCTTAGCAAGCTAGCTTCAACGAATTTTGAGCATTTCGCCAAAGATATTCGTGTAGAAGTTCTAGAACATCCATCCGTCCCACAAAATCAAGTCTTGGTAATTCAAACTGGTGTTGAGTCTTGGATGTCACCCATTATAGCTTACTTATCTTCCGGAGCACTTCCAACAAGAAAGGCTGAGGCTTGGAAGATTAAGCACAAAGCTCTGAATTACCAGTTGACTGACGGTATCTTATACCGGAGATCATTTCTTGGTCCATTATTACGTTGTGTAGACGCAGAAGACGCAAATTACTTAATTAGAGAAATTCACGAAGGCATTTGCGGACTGCACGCGGGACCAAGAATGACAGTTGCAAAACTTATGAACGAAGGGTATTATTGGCCCGGCATGCATTTAGATGCTGTGCAAGAAATCAGAAAGTGTGATTCATGCCAGCGCCATGCCCCCAACACCCTGCGTCCGAAGAACGAGCTGATTCCAGTAACATCTGCCTGGCCGTTCCAAAAATGGGCTATTGATATCATGGGACCTTTCCCAGAAGCCCCGGGACGAGTCAAGTTCCTGATAGTGGCCATTGATTATTTCACCAAGTGGGTGGAAGCCAAGCCGGTTGCATCAATCACGGCTTCAACCGTGAAAAAATTCCTTTGGGAGTTCATCATTTGCCGGTTTGGTCTCCCACAAGAATTGGTAAGTGACAATGGGACCCAATTTACTGATAGCGGACTACAGGAATGGTTGAAAGAACTTCAAGTCATTCAAACCTTCATATCTGTAGCTCATCCACAAGCAAATGGTCAGGTCGAAAGGACCAACCGAACTATCAAGGAAGGGATCAAGGCAAGGCTAGGGACAAAACGAACGGGTTGGGTGGATGAATTGCCTCATGTACTCTGGGTCTTCCGCAGCCAAAAGAACTCCAGTAATTTGGAGACACCCCTTAGCCTAACCTATGGCACTGAAGCCATGATCCCCGCAGAGATCGGGATTCCATCCGCAAGGGTTCTACTGATTAAATATAATGATCACGAACTCAGGATGAATCTCGATTTACTGGAAGAAAGAAGAGAATTAGCATTGATCCGCGAGCACAATTACAAGCGACAGCTTCAGAAATATTACAACTCGCGGGTCCAGACATGCGAATTCGATGCGGGAGACTTTGTCTTCCACAATAATGAGGCTTCCGGTCAGGAGCCTCCGGGCAAGTTAGCCCCAACTTGGGAGGGACCTTATAAAATCAAACAAGTATTATCCAAAGGTGCCTACAAGTTAGAGAAGTTGGATGGGACTGAAATCCCTCGAACTTGGAATGCAGCACAGTTAAAGAAATGCTATATGTAGCAGTTTTATTTACTCTTTTACTTTGGACTGCGTGCCCGCATAGACTAGCAAGTGATGCAATTTCTTTTATTGTAAGAAGGCTTATGCCTAATGTATGAGAATGCCCAGTTAACTCCATGATATTTTGATAAGTTGTAATCTTTTATTAACAAAAACGAAGTTCCGGACAGACACTTATATTATAGTACATAAGACAAAGTGCACCGGAAAGAACGCAAAGACTTCTTATTCATAGTCAAAAGAGATTACAAGTAAAAGAAAAGGTTACAACAAAGACATGTTTTACGGAGCGGCATCCTCATCTTCGGCAGTAGTGTCAGATTCCTCGTCTTCCTCCTCATCAAGATCCAACAGTTCTTTCAATTGATCTATGGCATCTTCCTTGTCCGCAAGCTCCGATATGTGGTCGGAAAGGGAAAACTTCAAGGTATCAAACTCCTTGGTTTTCTTAACAAGGATGGAGGTAGTGTCCTTACCGGCCAACACATATTCCTCCGGAAACCGGAACGCTGAACCAAACTCATATCCTTCCTCAAAGCCCATTTGGCGGCCAGCTTGCTCGGAGGCACGAAGGAGCACCGCGACGCAATTCCCAAGGTCGTCACTATTCCGAATGTCAGTAATAACCTGCTAAGTCAAACAAACATGTGTAAGCACATACACATCTGAATTGATTGTGTCAACAAAAAAGAAACTTGATACCTTGGGGATCGCCGTCGATAGAAGCCATTTCTTATCCGCCTGAGCTCGGATAAGATCCATCTTATGACCAGCACACTCCAAGGCTTGGTCTCGATTCTTAGCATTGAGGTCGGACAAGCGCTTGTCTTTCGCTGCCGAGTCAGCTTGAAGGGTCTTCATCAGTTCAGCTTGATCATCCAGCTGTTTCTGAAAAGAAATTTTAGCTTCCTTTAAGGCTCGATGACTATCTTGGGCGTCAGTTAGCGCCTTGAGAGCCTCTTTCTTCGCACCAAGCAAGTTCCGATCGGTTTCCTCCAACTCATCATTCATAGCTAACCAATCCCGGCGAAGTTCCTAGTTGGTAGACACAGCGTTCGCCACATGATAAGAATTGGATTCGAAAAGCTCTTGGCGTATGCGACGACGTTGTCGTTCCTTCTCTGCAGGAGGAAGACTTTCATGGAGGTATTCCCCGGCAAACGTCCGCATTGCTCAGCACCGAGTTCCGCCGTAATGACCAACGAGGATGATGCGGGGCAGTATCCTCATCCACTAGAGAGGAGGAAGCCCCCCCCCCCCCCGTGTTTAAACACACTGACCCCACCCTGATCTCGGAAGATATGCTCATGACGGAGTGGAGATGTGTGGAACTGATCAGCTTCACCAACCTCTTTGTCCTTAATAGGAGAAGAGTCCGATAAATCGATCGGCTCTTGAGCAGTGTTTATTGGTGAGGTTGGTGGAGTTGGGAGTTTGGTAGCAGTCGAATCCTTTAAACCTGAAACATTCCCAAAAATAAAACCCTTTAAATCACCAAAGAGTGACAAATTGAAGAATACTCATGAGGGGTCAATTTTTACCTTTAGAAACATCTTGGGCAGAAAGCTCCCGAAGACGAGCTCCCAAGTCCGGGACTTCAATCTTATTCTTCTTCTTTTTCTTCTTCTTGGGCGCGGCATCGGAAGCTTGGGCTTTCCGTTTCCCAACAGCTTTTGAAGCACCCGCTTCTGTAACCTGAGGTTCGCCCTCAACGGATTGAGGACCACATTCCTCACCTATTGACGGATCGGTGGTGGCTTTCGAATCTTGCTTGCGGGTCAAACCTACAGACGAATGCGAAGGGTTAGTAGCATCACTCGATAACCCTCCTCCGCAGAGTGATGACTCTTCGCTAGACGAAAGTAGTACTATCACTCCGCTTGAAGTAGCGGCAGTTATAGGTCGAGGTTGGGAAATACCTTCACACTTTTTGACAACCTCCTCACCTTGCGCGTACATTGCCTCGGAGACAATAGGCTCCGGAGTGACGATAGTGGAGAAAAGGAAGTTAATCCGCGAACGTTCCAAATATGGCGCGTCGTGCTGTGCAATAGGGCGGCGTACCATCATGCCCCCCGTCTTGTCCATAAAAGTGGAAAGGACCGAACCTTCACCTGGAATCGAAGAATGTTAAAAAGAGTAAACTGAGAACCCGGAACATTATAGGCGAAAACTTACTTCCGTCAGTATTCTCATAATAAGGTTCCAAGGCGGGGAATGGCCACAATCGACTCATCTTGGCATACACCATCTTGTGGATGGGACGCATGGGTGTCGGTGTCTTGATCAAAGTGTCGTACCATTTATGACCTTCATGCTCAATAATGGAAATCTTGGGAAGTGGATCTTCCGGTTTCCGTCGATTCATCGTAAACGGGATGACATCTTCCCGAATCCAAAAGAACTTGGATTTCCATCAATGGATACTCCGGATCCATTCAAAACCAATGGGACCCTTTCCGGTAGTAGCGAAACCGTACCACCTGTCACGATATGTCATCTTGTAGAAAATGACAAACATATTAACTGATGGCTCGTAACTATGGGATTGGAAACAGAATTCGAAATTCCGAATCCGCAGCATCCCAAATGGGTGAATTTGGGATAAATGAAGCCCGTATTTTTTCAAAACGGACCTAACAAATTTCGTCACGGGTAACCGAAAGTTACCCGTGGTAAAATGGTCCAGATATACCGCCATCTTCTTTGGTGGCTGCGCAGTCGCAATAGCTCCTTTTGCTGGACGTTCGGCTTCCCAATCCGATGGAAAGCCGTATACGTTTTTAATATCCTGAAATCCTTCTCCTTGATGTCGCATCCGACTTCGGTAATAGAAGGGGGATTTTTCTTCTGGGCAGCCATTGAAATCAAGTATCTAAGATAGATATAAGAAGGCAAGAGTTCTCTGATAAAATCGAAAGAGAAAATATGTAAGCGATAAGAATGGATTGAAGACATCAAGACTTATTTATACTCATTGCAATTAATGCGACCATCTGACTGACAGAAGAAAGAGAAAATGCGGACCACGGGATGACTAACACGTCAGGCGGGAGATTCGAAAAAGTGCTTACAGGCTGTCAAACAAGCGTTTAACACGTCCTGTCTGCCACCACCTAAAATCCTCTCTCCGCCACGTCACCAGTAGTATCCATTCAACTTGCACAAGTTCAAAATTTAAAGAGAAGATATTTCACAATGATATTATCAACTCATGGAGTCGTATGCGGACTGCATTTCGACAATTGTCTTGTCTTTCATCTCAGACTGTTCCCCTTGCAGTCTTAAAGCTTCCTCGAGCTCTTGGATCCGGGCGTTTTGTTGAGACACTTCATCCTGTGCCTTCACCAATTCGTCATTTTTCCTTTGAGTTTCAGCTCAGGAAGCTTCAAGGGTGGCATTGGACCTTTCGCAGGCCTCTTTCCATCGCTTAGCAGCATCAACATTTCGCTCCTTTTCTTTTTGGAGTGCAGCTTCGGCATCAGCTTGTTTCCACCTAGCTGCACTCGCTGCTTTACGGTGTTCCTCAACCTCCTTCTTAGCATCCTTTAAGGCCTCGGAAGCTGCACCAAGCTTCCCGCCCATTGTTTGCCACTCCCGCAAGATTTCCTGACTACAGGCTAGACTGTTAGTCAAGGAAACAGCCAAGTCAGAATGAAGATCTTGGCGGGAGCGAGTTAATTGGTATGCTTTTTCGGCCGGCGGCATGCAATGCTCAACAAAATTCATACAGGTCTTGGGATTTGAAACTCGAGACCCATTGACAATGTCCCAAGACGGGACGAATAAGTCATAATCCCCTCCCAATTGCACGCTCCCAAAGTATTGAGAACTTGTGGGACCGAGGCGAACATGAGAGAAAGTATACTGTTGTGGACCACCTTGCGACGAACCTCCCCCAGCCACATGAGCAGAAGATCCAAATAAAAAGTCACTTCCTTCACCCGCTGAAAAGAGCGAGGAAGAAGTGTAAAATTGAGGAGGAGGTTGTATTCGGGCTTGCGGTATTGGTGTTGCTGAGGGGGGTTCAAGGATGAGGATCTGGTATTGTCAAACTTTCTCTTTCCGCTGCTCAGGTTGTTGTTACTGCTGTTGCCAGTGTTCGGGTTGTCACGTGCTTTAGTGGTTGAACCCCTAGGTGGTAACGCACCTTGGGTCACTGCTTGATCCGTCAGCTTGTGAGCTAACCGGATCGTTTGTTGTATCGTGGCTGGTCTGGAAGACGTCACCATGCCCTGAATTTGCGGTGCTAACCCATCAATATACATTTCAATCCTCTTACTCGGCGGGTCTACCATCCGTGGACACATCACAGCCAACTCGTGAGAACGGGTAGTGTAGGCTTCGATTTCCGAACCCACCATCTTCAATGACCAAAATTCTGACTCCAACTTTGCAATCTCCTCTCTTGGACAGCACTCTTCTCGCATCATGTTTTTGAACTCCTCCCAGTTCATAGCGTTAGCCAGTTCCAATCCAAGGATCTGCATGTTTGAATTCCACCAAGTGAGGGCAGAATCTTCAAGTGTTCCAGCAGCAAATTTGACTCTACTGGCAGGGGGATAATTACACATCTCAAACGGCCTTCTCGGCCCAACGCAGAAAGTCTATAGCTCCCTCGGTGCCCTTAAACGTACTGGGCTTGCAGTCAAGGTAATTCTTGAAGGTACACGTTCCAATTGGACCTCCAGCTTGGTTCTGTACATGTGCGACTAGTGCGGCCGCCGCGTGGTCATTCAGCAGAGTTTGGATTTCTGCTGCAGTCAGGTTGATGTTACCACGTCCGTGTCCAGCGTTTCTTCCATCTAGGTGTTATCATCACTAGATGTCATCATCTGAGGACACCTCTGAGTGTGCCTCCTCCTCAGCCGGTTCTTCCTCCGGTTCTTCTTCGGGTTCCTCCTCGGGATCCTCCTCAGGTTCCTCTTCTGGATCTTCTTCAGGTTCCTCTTCAGGCTCTGCCTCAGGTTCGGCTGCGTTCTGAGCAATCTGCATTTGTAAGACATCGCAACGCTCTAGAGCTATCTCGGTTCGGGTCCTTGCTACTTGGAGTTGCTTTTGCAAGTCTATTATTTCGGCTTGCATCTTTCTCATAATCTTCATCTGTTGATCACTAGCCTCCTGCATTTCCTTCATGGTCGCTGCCATGCGGGCAATTTCCTCCTTAGTCTCGGTTCCGTCTTTTAACAGTCCGGAAACGTTCGCTCTCGTATAGCGCATGTAACCCACGTCACGCTCCAAGCATGAAACAACAGCTGCGAGAACTCGCTCTACAGGTTCGGTTATAGGTGGTAGGGTGTTGGGGTAAGCAGGATGGTTCAGGGGTGGTAATGGGGGAACTTGTTCACGATAGATCATACGTCTGATCATATTAGGGTACCAATCCCAGCTAACTTCGTTTTCGTACATGCCTCCGGATAAGCGATACCTCTTCGGTGCGGGAGCTTCGAGTTCCGGGACTACTCGGGGTGGCGATGAGGTAGGTAGCTACGGCTCCTTCCCATGAGCATGAGTCATCTGATCAGATGATGATGAGGGTGGCATCGACATCCCTACAGGTAAGCCGTGTATGCGCGCGTATGAGTGAAAGAGGTAAAGAGATAAGATTACAAAGACTACACAAACATATGCAGTGCGTATCATTATAACTAATGGGTCGTCGCGGTTATAGTCTAGTATGCATGCAGCTTCTAGTTCGCTATAACCAATGGCTCTGATACCAATCTGTCACACCCTCAAAATCCACTAACGGAGTTTTACCGTCATATGGTGTGAACTAACAGGATCGGAATCATTAGTTATAATCAAACCATAAAAACGTTTAAATGAAAATAAGTGCGGAAGCGTAAAACCATAGAAACCAATCTTGCGTCACGCAGGATGACTTAAAAACCCAATGATAACAGTTTAAAATAAGTTTGCATAATTAAAAGTGTTTCAAGCAATGCATGATCCTAAACCGCGCGCCCGCCTCGGCTACCTGAGAATAACATACTAAAAGTGTCAACACAGGGTTGGTGAGTTCACGAGTTCAAATAAAATAAAGCGTTAGCGTTTGCGTTCAGCGTTTTGCGTTCAGCGTTTTGCGTTAAGCGTTTTGCGTTAAGCGTTACCAGATAGTGTTATGTCAATTATATATCTATAGGTAGCTAGCCTATAAAACAAGTATTACTAAGTGTTCGACACCGAAGCTGACTGTTTATCATTTGCCTTGCCACCTGGTCTATCCCGACCATGGTATGTGTTTAGCCAAGATTACACCCACTCGACCTCCAGTCGAGTTTAGCGTTGGGTGGGGTTTGTCAAACCCAGTAGTACTACTCAACAATGACTCGCTATTATCCAATATTAAACGGTTCGATGTGAATGAAGGACTTTAGTTAACACGTTTGCCACTTAGTCTTTACAAGTGATATATAATTTATACTAACAAAATCTTAAATGCGTTTTTTCGGAGTATGTTACCTCTCCAAGTGAAAAGCGTTTGAAAACAGTTTAAAAGGGGTAAGTGAACTCACTGTTTGCGAAGTATTCCCAAAATAATTCACCAAGATGCGCGTCACAGAAAAACTTTCTCTAGCGTTATAAAACAACAAAGAGATTTTTCTAAGTGTCGGAATATTATCGAGTCTCTAGACCCGGCACATAATACCTATGCACACAACATGTTTCGTGTTTCGTTTGTGAATCGTGTGTGACTTTAACAAGTGTATTTGTGATACGTTACATGTGTGAGCAATTATTTACGTGTCATGTATTCATAATGCACATCACTAGCAATTACTCCCCGTTAGGGCAATTTGGTCAACACATAACAATTAACTAGCAATTATTCCCCACGAGGGCAATTTGGTCAAATCATGACAATCAATTAGCAATTATTCCCCGCAAGGGCATTTTGGTCAAAACACGACAATTAATTAGCAATCATTCCCCTCAAGGGCAATTTGGTCAAAACACGATAATAAATTAGCAATCACGTTGTTTCATGCAACTTTCACAAAATTCAGCAACTAGTTTCTTAACGACAGAATTTCTACTTGAAAAACTAGTCTATCCCACCGATCATAGCATCACAATTAATTTACCAAAAATCATCACAAAAGCATATATGTCCTAGGTTTCCAGAACATATTTTATTATATTTTTATTCCACATAGGTTTCTCACAATAATCAAATCATTACAGCAAACTCATAACAGTCTTCATGCGCAACAGAATGTTATTTGAAATTCCCGTTAAACGAAAAATCCAATAAATGCAAGACCACTTGGGTTAGGTTCCTAACTCAACAAGTCAACTTTCAGAAGTGGAACCAACCCAATTTGTCTCGTAGTTCATGAGATATAACATTTACAAAACAACCTAACAGCAGGTCTAACAACTCAGCTTTGCACAACGTTTTTGTAAAATCATAAAAGTTAACTTTTACACGTCCAAAAATTGCAAATTTATATTCTTTAGAAACTAGACTCAACCTAGTTTACTGTAGTATCAATTATCTCAATCAATTTTCACTTTTACACCCCGTTACAGTCAATCAAACATCAACAACACAATCTGTCCAGAAACTGTTTGCATCCAAACTCAACAATTTAACTATCTATGGACCACAAATCATTCATATAACATTCTAGACACCATAACTACTATCCATGCATATCAATTACACCATACATACATAGTTAGGGTTTTATTTGATCTCAAACTCAAAGACACAATAATTAACATGCAATAATATCAAAACTAGTTATCAAATCATCATCAATACACCATCAAATCAACAACAATCATATGAACACCATACATAGGAAAAATCAGACCTAGGGTTTGTAATTTATACCTTCAAAAGCACCAATACAAGCAATAGGAAGGTAGGAGATGGCTAGAAACGGATATAGGATGCTTCAATTGTGAAAGACAAGATCAAAATCCAAGAGGTATGTGTGTGTGTGTGTGAACCGATTGTGAGGAGAGGGGGGGGGGGGTTGGCCGTCGGTTTTGGGAAGAGGGAGAGGGAGGAGAGGTTAGGGTTTTATAATATTAATAATAATAACATGTTACACTTTAGTCCCTAAACTTCCAAATGTTACATCTCTAGCTTAATTAATTGGGTTCTTGTTTCTTGTTTAGCATTCCACATAACATAATCAAGTAACACACATGTCTAACACATAATTATCACATAATTATTGTTTTGACGTTTTTTGTTTATTCACTAATCGTTTGCGTTTCGGTGCAATTCCCGAAAGACTACACATGTAGTAAGTGTCAAGCGTCATTTAAACCCTAGTTTAAATGTAATGAGGTGTGCGTTATAGATTCAGTGATCTAAAGTTTGAATTGACGGAGTTAACGGAGCTAACCTGAAATTGACGATTGTCACAAGTAACAGCCGTCAAAAACGTCCTGTCACCTGCACACGCGCCTGCGAGTGGTCAACTTGCCCTTTTTCATGATTATCCACAAACAACAAATGATATTTCTCACCAACTTGCAAAGTCAAAAATCCCCAAATCCACGATTAAGTCCAGAATTTTACCCGCATAAAGTACTTCACACGGAAGAAACACTGGACTGGGAGGACTTATAAAGGTAGGGTACCAGAAAGACCCAAATACCCTTAAGTGACACCCGTGGGTTAATCGGAAGTCCCTCATAAGGCACCCTTGGGTAGGGGTGTTAATCGGGTCAACCCGATCGGGTTTCGGGTGAATCGGGTCGGGTTAGTCGGGTTTTCCTTAAAAAATATCAAACCCGTAACCCAACCCTATTAAGGTTCGGGTTAGTCGGGTTCGGGTTATTCGGGTTTCGGGTTTGTCGGGTCGGGTTAGTCGGGTTAATCGGGTTAACCATGTTACTTTATAATTTTTAAGTTGTTTTATGTGTTTGTAACTTGTAGGTTACAAAATTTCTCATTCCACTAAATTTTCAATTTCTTGTATAAGTAATTATCTTATAGATTCACATATACTGTAAACTAACCGAACGAACATGAACAAAGGCATGTCCGTATTCTTTCATTTAACTTTTAACGAACCCCAACACTTAATCGAACAAATATTTGGGTTCATGATCATTCATTTAAAATCTAAACGAAGAATTCACAAACATAAATGAACATAATTAAACAAAGATAAATGAACATGAAGGAACATACATGACATGTACATACATTAAGGAACACAAACATACATTAACAAACATAAATGAACGCATTTAAATAAACATGAACAAACAAATATAAAACATATTAAGTTGATATAATTACTAAATGCAAATAATATTTAATATTTTTCTATTAATATGCAAACGAACATGAACGAACGTAAACAAACTTAAATGAACGATCATAAACAAACATTCACAAACATAGATGAACAAGTGAAATATGTTTTCATGTTCGTTCGTTTAATTAAATGAACACAACTTAAATGAACTATCCGCCGAACAGTTCATGAACACAACATTATTGCCTTTATAGTGCTTATTTCACCTTTTAATCATTGTATTTAAAGTTAAGTATCACCAATAATAGGGTTATTCGGGTTAACCCGAAACCCGACTTTTTTTCCCAAAAATGAAACCGAAACCCGACCCTATTAACAATTCGGGTTATTCGGGTTGACCCGAATAACCCGATAGATACATTTGCTTATTCGGGTTCGGGTATTTTGGACACCCCTACCCGCGGGGCATACAAATCATCCGCATAACCATTGGCGGAAGAAACACCCCCATAAGGCATGCGAAAGCATCCTAGCACCCTCAAAAGTTGTCCGCAGGACAGAAAGATCATCCGCATGAATAACTACGAGGTAATGCTCCGGGACAGCTGTCAGAGTATGATAACACTCTAGAAGATTTACCAAGATGCCCTCTCAAGTAATACGTGATGTATCAGCCAATTATTGAAGGACACCTGTCCAGGCTGTTATAACCGTGCACATGGCCAAAGTTGTTTATCACCCTATCACAAGAGGACACGTGCCCAGGTTGTTATACATGCACATGCAACGTATGAATTAAACCAATAATATAAGGACTCATGTCCAGACGGTTATAAGAGCATCTTCCTAAGGGACAGCTGGCCCAATCATCCTTCCTACATCCTTCGGCTATAAATACCCTCTCAATCATCATGAGGTAGGCATTCACAATCACTGTAATCTCTCAATTTACTTAAGTACTTTATCTTCTCATCAGAACTGTACTTATTCTCACGCCGGAGGGTGGTTACGGGAAGACCCCCCACCTCATCCTTTCCGTAACGAGCTCACGATGTTCTGTTTTGCAGGATTCACGTCACTGGACTTTGGGAATTGTGTTCATATCGTATTAGTAATTAACCGTATCCTACCATGTGGACTCATCGGATCTAGGTCCCATCAGTGGGGAGCAGATCCGTGTTTCTTCACAAACAAAAAAAAAGTTATTAACCCGTTCATTTCTTTCTATGTCCGTCAACGTGTTTACACAATCTCGTATATTAAAACCTTATTCATGATTCGTATGATTCAACAAATTAATTTATTTGAAACACTACTATAGAGCGAGATTGGAGATCGTTAACGGTGGAAGGAATCACTCTTTTGGTCTTTCGAAAAAGTACCTTAGTATCGAATAATCAATCATCTTTATAACATAAAAAGAGAACATTTTATATACTATATATACTCGATCTTTATACTTTTATAAAATATATCATATATTGTTGTAAAACCAAGCTTTATATATTACTATAGAAAAAATAACCCCCTGTGTAAAGGGTCAGTCTTTTTTTTTTGAACGACCAACAGAGACCCTCCAAACTTGGTACTGGTTAAATTCCCGTAATCGGGATACGCCACTGCCGGTCTACCCCAGATGCACGGAAACTCCGTGGAATGGGTAAAACCGCGCCCCCCTTGGACTCGAACCCGAGATAAACGCCGGACCAAGCCTTCACCGAGATAGGTTTCACCACTGCACTGCAGTGGATCACCTACCAGTCTTTTATTAAATTATTATTTTTTTTACTACAATAAAAATATTATAGTAAACATTTAATAAAATATTTTGCAATTATATAAAAAAAATACTTAAAAGTCACCTTGTTGAAACTTGAAAGGGCCTATTTATGCTAAAGTCAAGTAATGACAAGTAGCAATTGACCCAGTCTTCTCCCGTGCCCATTACTTGATACTAATATTATGCAAAGAGCTAATTAAAGACTACATAGACTTTAAAATAATTAAAATTTAAAACAACAATTAATAATTTTTATATGTGTACATATATATGGCTTGTAGCCTTCATGGTAAAATATTAATTGGTTAATTAATTCTCTCCTTTAGGCAGTTGGAGAGTTGAAATAGAAAGATGGAGAAGAAGAAGTGTGTAACAATTCTGATCTTGGTTTCTTTCTTTATTATCATCTCATTATTCATATTCATATTCATATTCATATTCATATTCATATTCATATTCATATTCATATTCATATTCATATTCATATTCATATTCATACATACAATATTAATTTGTTTCATTTATTAGTTATGATCAATATGAAATATGCTTCACAAATCACACTATCTTTCAAACAGACGGTCCTCCAAATTGGAGAGGAGTAACTCGGCCGGTATCACCTATGGCACCAAAGTATCAAGGTTCACTGTCACCACCTGGGTCACCACGACGGACGGGCAACCTCACTTATAGAGCTCTGCAGAAAAACACGCCCACATGTGGCTCCAATTGTCGAGGAAGATATGAAGTTTATAAAAGATTAAAAGGAGGTGTACGCTTAACGACACATCATGTAGCTCAAATTAGTTTATAAGAGCATCTACAACAATGAGCATTCTCCAAGGTTTGGATGATGTGGCATCAAACAAACTAGATGGTTAAGAACTTTATCCATTGTGAAGTAAAGTTTATGAGTTAAAGTTTGCATAAGCAAACTTAATTCAAACTTCTAGGGTGAGTCTCAATGTTAATTTCTCTCACATACTCGTATACATATTATATATACATACATAATTTTAATAAGGTTTTTTGTTGTGAAAGAAAGTTTGGTTTTTGTGAAAAGTTTGAAATCTGATGTGGAACTGATGTAGCGGTTTGTAAACGTTTTTTTGTTGTAGATGCTCTAACTTATACAAACCACCACATCAACGTCACATCAGATTCCAAACTTTTATTAAAATATTTCATTTTCTCCTACAACAACAAACCTCCACAAACTACCACATCACCACCTGCTTCTATAATTAATTTACATTTAACTGCATTTTATAACATATTTATTTTTTATATTTCATATAGGTTTTAATATATTCCTCTTTTAATAAATATTATTTAAACACTAAATGGTTAAAATGTTAAAATGTATTTATAAGGTTTTTTAATTATGTATTATTTTTTGTTTAATGGCATCGTTTGGGGTGTTTTTGATTTTATTATTATTAATATTGTTATTGCTATTATTATTATTATTTTTATTTTGTATCAACTTTTTTAATGTGATCGTTCGGGAGGCTTTTGATTTTTTTGTTTATTATTATTATTATTATTATTATTATTATTTATAAACTGACCGTTGAAAATATATATATAAGCTTCATGTTTTATTTACTCAACTATTATATTATTTTCTTTAATTTTGGGTTTTGGTGGAGGGGCCATATATATGGTTTGTTACAAGTTTGCAGCCGCAGACTTTCATTTCCAAATTTAGCTCCATATCAATACCATATACTTGCATCATAAGTTTGTCAGTGCCATGTGTATTCAGACTTTTAATCCAAGGCCTTGTTGTAGTTGCTCTAAGGTGCATATATGGGGTTGGTTGTGTTATTATTCACTTATTGTGCAATTCATCGTCTTTGTTTTCACTTATACATGTCAACATTTAGGGCATCTCCAATGGTGTGATGTGACAAGCGTTTTGTATTTCAAACTAAACCCATGAACTTACCTTCACCATTGGAGGTTGCCAGATGTATGAGAGAGACAACAATCAGTCCGTGAATCCAAAACGGTTTGGAGAAGGACATTTTGTAGAATTATCAAAGAAAAAGTAGAAAAAGAAAAGAAGAGAATAGAGAGCAGGTGACTGGTGAGTGGCGAGAGGTGAGTGATGATAAGAATTAAATGGTTGAGAATGCTTTGTATATATTTTTCCTTTTTAAATTTATTAATCTTCTTAATTAAATGTATAAAGGAAGATGATAAAATAATCATTTTACATAGTAAAAATTAGAAGATAAAAATTTTTAAACGAGTAATTGAAAATATGGTTTATCACTGTTTAATTTATTTAATATATACAAAATATAAAATAATTAGTTACAAAATATATAAATTGTTATAGATTAATAAAGGGAAAAGTAGGTTTGAGATGGATAGTGAGGTGGCGGTTTGAAATAAAAACGAGTTAAGAACCCACGGAGAAGAAATAAGGGTTTTCAAATAATAAATTATATATGGTTTACTATTAGATTATTACAACTAGATTAATATTATTTGTACCAGCCAATTTTACAGCCAATTTTATCATATGAATGATTGAACGCACAATTAGTTAAGCAACATTTTCCAGCCAAATACTCTTAATTGTATAGTTCTTTTATAATCTACAAGCAATGCATCCAAAACGTATTGGTGGTATCTAAGGTTAGGCATCCAAATCACTCTTGTAACCATCCCGATGTGGCTAGGGCCGACATCCCACTTATCATATCACTTGTACAGTTGTACATATATCATAAATCAAATGCCATTTCATAATTTTTCAGTTTGGTACATTGTATAAATTAGATCTTGACACTTTCCCGTGACGTCCTCAACATCAGTCTTGTGTAACCTGACAATCTGACATGCATGAAAGGAAATGTATGTATCATCTACATAATACCTAGTACGTATCAATGAAGAGGTAGGTCCCAGCAGAGCTCAGTTGGACCCGCAAGACTCACCTAGAACAGGGACGTCTGCGCAACGACCAACTGCTCCTGCAGGACCCACCATGCTCAGAGAAAACCTTACGCGCAGTACGCCAGCTGTACCCGCAGGGAAAGCCTCCCAATGGTAAAGTACCCCGCTTGTTCCCGCAGTTGCGGATACAAGCCGTCAGGGAAGGCTACCCGCACTGACAGCAAGGCTACACGCACAAGGCACTAGCTACTTCAGTAGTCACATGAAGGAATGAGCAAGACGGGAATACTCCCGCCTAAATGAGCCAGTCCGTATGCTTCTGGAAGATCTTTTGTACTATACCTACTAAGGTATGGGCAGAACAGACGATCTGACCAGAACAGCCCATGAACCAATCACAGGGTGACAGCTCACCGACAACAGTACGAGGAGGAGCACCCTCTAGTACTGTTTGTCACTATTAGCCGCTGCCTACTCACCAACCCTTACTATGGGACGTGCGCAGCCTACAGTTGGTGGAACAGTGCATAGCCAGCAGTAAAGGAACAGTGTACAGCCGACCTTGTTACTGTCGGCCGTAGTCTATCCACCAACCAGCATGGCCTGTGCGTAGTCCACTGTTGGTAGAACAGGAATACTATTCAGCCGGCTGTACCTTCTAGGAAACCTACCTTCGGCTATAAATACTCCAACACCTTGGAATGGTAAGGACATCATCTGATATCTCATTATCTTATCTTATCTAGCAATCTCTCAATATACACTTATATTCAGAGCAATCTAGTCTGATTCTCACGCCGGAGGGTGGTCACAAGGAGGAACCCCCCCCCCCTTCTCAGTGACGAGCTTACGGTGTCTGTTTTGCAGGTCACCTGAAGAACAACCTTCTCTGCTGGACCTCATCCTCGTGGGAAACATCTATTTAACCCCCAGATTATCCGTAATCTGCCCATGGTCGATTAGTGTTTCTTCATTGGCGCCATCCGTGGATAAAAGCTAGAACTAATTCTTAGTTTTTTCAAAATTTCTGAAGAAATGGTTAATGTTACTCCGGTCCCAAGGCCAGTAAGTGACCAAGAAACCCCGGTGACCACAACCCCAGCAACTGGGAACACCGGCGGTTATACAAATTTTACGAACACTACCCCGGTTACCCAAGCCGGGGCAAGTGCAGTAAACAATATTCCACTAGGGTTCACTGATGCCCAGTTGGAGAAACGAACTAGGGTCCCTCGCCAAACACTAGATCAAGTTAAGGCGTGGGCCGAAGCACGTCAGAAAGAGTTCCAAGCTGAGTTGGATGAACGCTTGCGTTCAGTTCAACAGGCTGACGAATTCGGCAGTACTCGCCAACATCTCAATATGAACAGTGAGTGCGAGTACTCAGACGATGAGCGGGAAGAATCCGATACCGACGCAAACCCTCGCCATAAGGCAAAAGGGAAGCGTAAGGAAACGGACTTCCAACCGACAAGGAATTTTGGGGAAGCCTTTAAACCAACGAATGCGGAGAGAAACCCGCGTGACTTCTCCAAAACCTTTAGACCAACTGCTGCAAATGCAGGAAAGTCAAAGTTTGCAAGGGACATTGCGGAAGCAATCGCCCCGAGAAGTGCCAAACAAATGTCCAACATCGGCACTTATGATGGTCTATCCGACCCAGACGACCACTTGAACAGATTCATTGCGGGGGCAACCGTCAGTAACTGGACGGAACCCACGTGGTGTTATATGTTCCAGATGACTCTGGTTGGAGCGGCCAGGGCATGGTTCGATCGTTTACCGGTCCATCACATCTATGATTGGGCGGACTTTCAGAACAAGTTCAGCCAACACTTCAGCCAACAAAGGAAATATACTGAGGAACAGTGGACGATCCTCAACTGCGTTAGAGAGGAGGATGAATCTTTACTAGACTTCATCACTCGCTTCAACTCCAAAAAGCTAAGTCTGGGCAACATAAGTGAAGATCTTGTTCGCGCCGCTTTCATCCAGGGCGCTGAATACCCAGAGCTTATCCGCACATTGACGGGTAAGGACGGCATGCCATCCACATGGGATGCCATCATGACGTCGGCCAAGCGCTTTGCCGAGACGGAGAAGCAACTGGGAAGGGATCTTCCCCAGAGTACACACCTCTACACGCAAAGGACTAGAGAAAACAATGTTCGGATCGCCCGGCAAAACAAAAAGAGGAAGCTAGGTATTTGGCAGTCAAGGGTAAACTTTGACACCTCATCCAGCTCTCACCCTCTTGTTGGCGGAAGAAATAACACACACCCTTCAAGCCAAAAACACCGGTGGAAGCCACTCACCAAAAGCGTCACGGAGATATTTGCCACTGAAAAACTACCATGGCCAAAAGCTCCAATGATCCGGCAGCGACCTAATGCGGATCAGAGCAAATCCTGTGACTTCCACGGGACAAAAGGTCATAGTACGGAAGAGTGTACATCCTTGAAGGATATTGTTGAAACATTCGTCAAGGATGGAAGACTTGCACACCTTGTGGCATCAATCAAGAAGGGAGGAAGGAACGATAACCGGTACCGAGGTAACGGACGAAAGCCCGTTGACATCAGCATCAACATGGTTCATGGTAAGATCAGAGGAAGAAAAGGGCGAACGACAGAACCATGTGCGTGGAAGGAAGCTGAGGTGCGCTTCCCGTGAGTGCCAGGAGGACCCAGTAAAGAAGGCCCTATCGTCATCAAAAGCCAGCTGGGGCACTACATCACTTCTCGCACTCTTGCTGACAACGGCGCCTCGTCAACGGTGATGTACAGGCAGTTCTTCGACAAGCTAGATGACGAAGACAAGGAACGCCTGGAAACGATCTACGCTTCGATGGAAGGGTTCGATGGCAGCACAAACACCCCCCTGGGTATCCTATCTTTCCCCGTCACTCTTACGGACGGGAATCACTCACGCACAGAAGACGTGGATTTTGTCATAATGAGGAAGCCACACCACACATACGACATTCTCTTCGGGAGAGACGGGATGGCAAGATTCAACGCCGTGGTATCCTCAGTCCACGGTATGATGGGATGGCTAACAGCTGAGGGTGTAGCGATGATCACCGGCATTCTCCAGGTATGCATCGCATCTGTCTCATCTAAACCCAAACCAAAGATGGCTAAACCAACCATCACCGAACCAGAAAGATGGGCCTTCAACGGAAAATATCCTGACCAGGCCGTTTCCATTGGCCCAACAGTTGTTGATCCCACACGCACCTTACTCAAGCGCTTATTACAGAAAAACGCTGACATCTTCGCGTGGACACCAGCTGACATGACTGGTGTACCCCGAAGTAAGGCAGAGCATAAGCTCAAATGCGATCCGGCTGTTACGCCAATCGTATAAAAGCGCAGAGTAATGGGGCCAGAACAAACTAACGCGTGTAGAACCCAAGTCAAGAAACTCCTTGACGCAGGCATCGTACGCTTTAGTAGATATCAAACATGGGTTGCAAATCCCGTTATGGTACCGAAGAATAACAAACAATGGCGCATGTGCATAGATTTCAAGGACTTAAACAAAGCATGCCCCAAAGATTGTTATCCGTTAGGTGGATTCGTTAGCACCGTTTCGCCTTAAATGCTTCCTGGATGCATATAAGGGGTACCATCAAATCCACATGGCCGTTGATGATCAGGACAAAACCGCTTTTCGGACGCCCGATGACACATTTTGTTACCAAATGATGCCATTCGGACTTAAGAATGCCGGGTCCACATACCAACGCCTGATGGACAACCAGTTTCATGCCCAAATTGGGAGGAACTTGGAAGTCTACATGGATGACTTGGTCATCAAAAGCCCTGACGCAGAAGCAATGTTGAAAGACATCGAAGAAACTTTCAACACGCTTAGGAAGATAAACATGAAACTCAACCCGGGCAAGTGTGCCTTTGGAATGGAAGAAGGGAAGTTCTTGGGGGTCATCGTCACTAAAGATGGCTTCAGAGCGAACCCTGAAAAGGTCGAAGCCATTATCAAAATGGAATCACCTACTACCATCAAACAGGCTCAGACACTGAATGGACGACTAGTAGCACTTAATCGCTTTTTGGCAAACCACGCGGATAAGTCGTTTCCTTTCGTGTCAACGTTGAGAAACTGTTTAAAGAAAACGCACTTCCGCTGGACACCAGAAGCGGAAGCAGCTTTTCAGGAGATTCGGTCACGCTTGATCGAACTCCCAACGCTCACAGCACCAAAAGCGGGAGAGGAGTTAATCCTATACCTTTCCGCAACAGATAGAGCAACCGGGGCAGTCCTGCTAGTAGAGCGAAAAGGCATCCAGATGCCAATCTATTATGTCAGCCGTATCCTAACAGACGTAGAAACCCGGTACTCTACCCTCGAAAAATTAGTCTTAGCACTTATACACGCTTCACGCAGGTTAAGACGATATTTCCAGGGTCACCCAATCACCATTCTCTCTAACTTCAAACTTGCAAACGTTCTAGGCAAACCCGAGTTATCGGGACGCCTAGCCAAATGGGCAATTGAGTTGGGGGAGTATGCGATAAAGTATAAGCCAAGACCAGCCATAAAAGGCCAGGTTTTGGCCGACTTTATTGCGGAAGTGCCTGCATCGCGGGAAAAAGAGTGCCAGGAAGAGGCTCAACCCTCTCCAGCACAAGACATCAATGATGTCTGGCGACTCTACACTGATGGAGCAGCCAGTAACGAGGGTTCAGGCGCAGGGCTGAAACTAACCAACCCAGTAGGCCAAGAATACACTTACGCTATTCGACTGGATTTTCCAAGTACGAATAACGAAGCCGAGTATGAGGCATTCTTGGCTGGGCTGAGAATTGCGCGTAAGATGGGAGTGAAACACTTGGAAGCCCACGTGGATTCCATGTTAGTAGCCAATCAAATCAACGGGACGTACACGGCCGTGAACGACACAATGGCCCTGTACCTCGCACAAGCAAAAACCCTTATGCGCGATTTCAACGACTGCAAAGTCATACACGTCAAGCGTAGTGAAAACAAATCTGCGGATGCGTTAAGCAAGCTTGCATCATTAGCCTTCACCCACTTGGGAAAGGACATCCGCATTGAACTCCTCGAGGCACCTTCGGTCCCGCACAAGGAAATTTGTGTCATCCAAACCGGCACAGAAACGTGGATGACACCAATAATAAAATACCTCGCGGCAGGTACACTACCAGAGTCAAAAACACAGGCAAGAAAACTACGCTGTAAAGCATTGAATTATCAACTCATCGATGATATCCTTTACAGACGTAACTTTCTTGGCCCACTCTTGAGATGCGTGGACAACCAAGATGCTGACTACCTCCTAAGGGAAGTACACGAAGGCATCTGTGGAGTACACGCAGGCCCACGCGCTGTTGTAGCTAAGCTAAACAACGCGGGATACTTTTGGCCGGGGATGCATACGGATGCGCTGGCATACATTAGAAAATGCAGGTCTTGTCAGCTCTACGCACCCAACACGCACCGCCCGAAGAATGAACTTGTTCCAGTCACCTCTTCATGGCCATTTCAGAAGTGGGCCATCGATGTGACAGGCCCATTTCCTACAGCAGCAGGAAATGTTCAGTTCCTAGTGGTAGCCATCGACTACTTCACCAAGTGGATAGAAGCAAAACCCTTAGCCCAAACAACCGCGAAACATATCAAAAAATTTATTTGGGAATTTATTATTTGTCGTTTTGGACTTCCACAGAATTTGGTAAGCGATAACGGCACCAACTTTGCTGACAAGAAGCTACAACAGTGGCTGAAAGAACTCCAAATCACCCACACCTTTACCTCAGTGGCACACCCGCAAGGTAATGGTGAGGTGGAAAGAGCAAATAAGAGCATCGTCGAAGGCATAAAGAAAAGACTCTTAGAACACAGATCCGGCTGGGTGGACGAGCTTCCGCACGTCCTTTGGGCAAACAGAACGCTGAAGAAGGCCAGTACGGGAGAAACCCCGTTCAGTCTCACTTATGGCACTGAAGCCATGGTCCCGGTCGAAATTGGTTTACCCTCACCAAGGGTCTTGATTCAGCCAGAAGACAATGATGCGGAAAGACGGTTAGACCTTATGCTAACCGAGGAACGCAGAGACTTAGCCGCAGTGCGTGAAGAGAACTACAAGCGACAAATGCAAAAGTACTACAACACGCGGGTAAAACTCTGCAACTTCAATGTAGGAGACTACATACTGCGTAACAACGAGGCTTCGAACCAAGAACGCCCAGGAAAGTTGGCCCCGGTCTGGGAAGGGCCATACATTATCAAAGAAGTTCTGGGAAAGGGCGCATACCGGCTCGAAAGGCTCGATGGCACTCCCATCCCAAGAACATGGAATGGAGCTCAATTACGCAAATGTTATATGTAGATCAATTCCAAACTTGTAAAGAAAAGGCCTAGAGCCACTTCTAATGGAAATGATTCTCCTTTCACAATGTGTTGATAGCCTTACCTTTACACTTATGAACTTCCCACACTGATGTGCCGGTATTCACCGCATAAATAGGGGAAGAAGTAAGTCGTTACGTGTGGAAGGCGGCAAAACCCGCATAAACACAATTTCAAGTTTTAAGGAAAACCTCCACGCAGGTTAGATGTAAGTAAAGTTTAGCCATCCTTGTAAGTGCAAGTGACGGTCTTACCCGCACAATCACGAACAAGGAGGCAAAACTTCAACCTATTATCTACCACGTCCAAAGGTTAACTTATTCTGAACACTTAGAAAATTTCAAAGGAAAAGATGAGGAAAACTTCCACGTAGGTCAGATATAAGTAAAGTCAAGCCATCCTACTAAGTGTAAGTGACGGTCATACCCGCACAATCATGAAAGAGAAAGCGAAACAAACTTATAATTTGCCACGTTGAAAAGTTAACTTATCTAAATACTAAAGAAATTGCTAAGTTAGATCAAAACATGCGTAAAATAAACAAGGCAAAGAATTAACACAATCTTTATTCCATCAAAATTCAAATATAACAAAGATTGCTGGGTGCATACCCGCATACAAAAGAAGCTATACAAAAAACAAAAATCTACGCTAATGGTGGAAAGGGATCTTTAGGATCATGCTTCAGGACCACTTCCACTTGGACCCGCACCATCAGTAGAGCGTGGCGGTTCAAGGAAAGCTTTAAGAATAGCTAGCCCATCATCAGCAGCAGCGACTTCGTTTACCTTCTCCACCACCGGATGCGGGAAGGCGGCATACTGATTCACTGCTTGGTCATAAACAGCTTCAGTATCCACATCATACAAAGGGAAGTTGGAAGGCGGGATGCCTTTCTCAACAAACCCTAAACCAAGCAAGAAGCCGGCCTTTTCCCCATCCTCATGAGAAGCGTTGAGGGCTGTGCTCATAGCATCGTCATAAGACGTCTCCGTGAAGACCCGATGCACAACCTACAAAAAAAAATATATATACAAGTATCAAAACTTTTTCTATTTACAAAGTCTTGTGTAACCTGACAATCTGACATGCATGAAAGGAAATGTATGTATCATCTACATAATACCTAGTACGTATCAACTTAAGTGATTGTTTTAACTTTTAATATGAGTTTTAGGGAACGGAATTTGTACACAGTTTCAGTGAACAATATTCAATATAAATTTTAGATATTCAAGTGAACAATTACAATTAATGAATGGGTTATTAATTGGCTTTGATGATATTTTCAGTAAATAGTTTGAGATTTAGTAAACCATTTCAGTAATTATTTTTGCTAATACGGTTTAGAAATGCTAATTGATGTAATTATGTGAATTTGTAAACGGTTATAATGGATTAACCGTAAACTATAACATCCTAAATAAAACGTGCTCCATGTCGTGAAACGTGGGATACGCTATTCCTGATTATTATTATTTTGATATCACATGATACATGAATGTACTAAAAAAATCCTGTTAAAAAAATAATAATAGATATAACATATGTTTACTTTTTGACCCATAAACTTTAACTTCACATATTTTCTTTCTGACCCTCAACTTTGATAATGAAACTTTTACCATAAAAATTTACCTAGACGTATCAAAACGATACTAAATAACTACCCTTCGCATTTCCGCCGAAAAGCATGACAACTTTCAAACATGCAATTTAGATTTTTTGAGCTAGGCTCAAGGGCGAAGGATGCTTAGGGCCTGGGGTGGCCCCGCCCCCCTGTTATTTTGCGTAGTAGTGTAAAGTTATCTGTTTTCGTCCGAAATTTTTTATACGTAATGTAAATTTAGCCGTTTTCGACTGGAATTTTTTATAGGTAGTGTAAAATTTAGCCGTTTTCGGCTGAAATGTTTTATACGTAGTGTAAATTTAGCCGTTTTCGGCCGAAATTTTTTATACGTAGTGCAAAATTTAGCCGTTTTCGGCCGAAACTTTTTATACGTAGTGTAAATTTAGCCGTTTTCAGCCGAAAAATTGAGCCCGGCCCCCTTCGTTTGTGAAATTTTGTATACATTTTGAGTCCGGCCCCTCCGGTGTCTTAGTCCAAGCTTCGCCACTGGCTAGGCTGCTAGGGGTATCCCTGGAATCAACATCTATCCTTTAGATATATGTGTTAGCCTACATTTCACCCTCTGTAGACCTTACTAATGTCATTTCTTTTTGTGGGATTTAGTATCAGGTATGCTTGTTGTTGTCAATGGTCTGGCGCCCGACTTACTTATATGTTATTCTAATCAACATTCTCAATACAAAGAAAAACTCAAGAAGGTCTGCTTAATTATAAAAAAAGTTATATATATGATCTCATTTGTTGTACTCGTTTGGATATCTGAAATCTCAAAGACGACCCAACAAACTCTCACCCCTCAAAATGACAAAGTCCTACCTAACTCGTTAACACCCTTAGGCCAAAGCCCTTTCCTTTCCATTTGCTTAATATTGTCATAATGAACTAGTAGTCTAGAGTCAAAAGACTTGCAACTTCAAGTTGTACACCTGGAGCTGACCAGGTCTTCTCCCATGCACAGTGTTTGAAACTCCAAGACTTGCATTATGAATGGCATGCAAAGACTTCATAAATCAAAATCAGATTTGAATACCAATAAATACTTTACATGGTATATGCACATATAATAATTTACATGTACGTAGTAAATCGAAAGATGGAGAAGAAGAGATGTATGGTTTTTCCGATCTTATTTTGGTTCCTGTTAATCATCTCATTATCCAGTAAGTAGTCATACATATACAATTAATTCATTATGGAAAAGGTTGTAAGCTTTATGACTATAGCTGTAGGGCTTAGTTTAGCTGCATGGAGTTAATTGTAGGCTGTCATAATTCACGTATTATGCAATTTATGTCGTCTTTGTAATTTCCACTTACATCTATTTATAAACATACATGCATGCTTCTCAAATAATATACATTTTACTATTGGATATTTGTATTCCAACAAGATAAAAATCTATGTTTGGTTAAAAAGGTGTTGCTGATTTTTCCAGCCAATATTATTAACATAAATCAACGTAAAAGACGACACCATGCATGGGGAGCGGTCCTTGCCTGTTTGAACAAGGCGACAAGAAGGGCGTCATCGAGAATCCATCAAAATTTTAGGGCTCGGGGCAACTAACAAAAAGCCCCCCCTAAAATCACATTTCTATTTATGTGATAAACAATTTAACAATTTTACCAGTTAGATTGTGTTTCGTAATCAAAGAAAAAATCATATATTACTTTTCTAATAAAATAAAATAATTAGTCTTAAGTGTCTCGACTTGGTGGGGTATATAGCTTCCCAAAACCCTCCTTGTAAACGGATATGGTAGTGATTTGTTTGGACAAGGATTCGGAGGGGTCTTCATACTCGGTCGGCCTGAAACAAACTAACACAACCTGAGAAAATTTGACCTACGTAAACGTTAACTGTCCCCGATACTTGGTTAGCCATGCATCGATGCTAATATTTAGCAATTCCGTCAAGATAGAACGAAACCAGTTGAACTTGGTCTTTTAGAGCCACATTTAGGAAACCAAAGAACGTACCAGTCGGTAATTTGATACAACCCCCTCGTTAGATCCCCTCCGATGTACCGGGGAAAATGTTGTTTGAGATCATAGGGCTTGGTGGAATTAACCACCAGAGTTCAAGCCTGAAGACCAGCCCAAATTTTGTTCCCATGGAGCCTACATTACAGCGGTAAGACTTTGTATTTCGGTTAGAATTCGCTCAAACATCAAGTCATGTTGAGTAATCCGGTTGCTAGTCTCCTATTGAAACTCCACATTGTTTTTTTTTTTTGAGTATCCATAGAGGTTGATCAAGGTTGGCTTTGATACAACTTATGGCATTGATTTAAGAAAACCATGAAAAGATGATAAAGAATTTTACCTTTCTCCTTTAATTAATTAGAACCTTGGTTAACACAATAAATGAAATTGAATCTGAATAAGAATCCTCAAAATAATGAATGAAACATGATTGAAGCTTAGGGTCATGTATTAGTAGGCGGATGAAAAGGGTACACTCACTAGAACGAAGCTCCAGGTCCAGATCCCGTCTTCAATCAAAACTTGCAATCAAGAGGATATTTTTTTTTATTTTTTTCACCATTAAATTTAAACCGATTACAATAAAGTGGCAAGCAAACGGGCAACAAGCTGCGCCACAACCACCCTTTTGAATATCAAAGTCAATCTTACCAAAGACGAAGATTTGGACCTAGAAGCCGAAGAAGTTCCGTGTACGACACGCTGAACCCTACTCAAAAAATTCACAGCCTCCGGGACCAGAAAACAAAGTGTATCAAAAATAAATTGGAGAAACACATGTTGATTATCTAAACAAGCTTTCTCGTGTTTACCAACTTTGCCCAAACCGACATATCGTGCTTTTTTTAGCGCTTTAGGGTTATGAAGAACATGAGGTATAGCAAGGAGGGATGCCGACTATGGGGAGTTAGGGTTTATCAAATGAAAGAAAGCGTGGAGTAAAGGAGGGAGATGTTATACCCATTTAAGTAAATGGTCAAAACCGGGGCTAAATCAATGAGAGGTCATCATTTTTACAAATAAATAAATCTTGTGGCTCCATAGGGGGGTGGGGGGTGACTATATCGCGACATGTCGGATTCTAGATGTTTCGTTTATATATGTTATTGTGGCGGGAACGAAAGTTTTAAATCAAGGGATCTCAATAAACTAATAATGTTGTTTTGGATAACTAATTCGTGAGTATACACTAGTTATTTTTTTTTACCAGAAATTGGTAACCATGACCTTCAGGTCTCGTATCTTGAAACTATTATGCAAATGTGTTTGTTTTAACACTTGAAAAAACATTGACATATATATGCTTTAGGGAAAAATGCCAATTTGGTTAACACGGGTCTTTTGTATTGTTTCCAAACTTCATCTTCAATACTAATTGAATAATTAATAACTTGTTTCGGGTCACCAATACTTTCATCTTCTAATAATCATTCTTGACTTTTTAATCTATTATTTTATTTTAGCATTTAGCGGATTTGGTTAAGTTTAGATGTTTGGTTTGTTTTACTGAATTGATTTCGGAAAAAACATGTTATAAACATATAAGACGTTAAGAACAATAAATTCCAAATTAGATAATAGGGTGAGTTCCGGTACAAATAAAATTAACATAATAAACATTCAAATAACTAGAGTAATTATGTTATAAAAAGGGGATTATTCTGTAAAATGGTAACCAAGTTTTGAAATTGTTTCAATCGGGTCACTAATAAAATCTTTTGTTCCAATAAGGTTACTAAAGTTTCTTTTTTGTTCTATTTATATATATTTTAGCTGGATAGCATGTAATGTAGGTTTTTTTATTTTTAAATAGTTTGACATTTAAATTGCGAAAAATTGCATATATATATATATATATATATATATATATATATATATATATATATATATAATGGAAAGCTGCAAACAAAAAAATGAAAAATTGCAACAAAAAAGAATCTTAACTTTTTTTTTCAGTTTTTTTTGCAATTTTTCACAATTAATTTTTTTTTCTTTATTTTTACTACTTTTGTCAATTTTTTAAAAAATATTTTGAATGTCACACTACTTAAAAATTAATATATATATATATATATAATCTGTTATCTATGTAAAATATTTAAAATTAGATAAAAAATGAAACTTTAGTGACCTAATTGAACAAAAAATTTTATGAGTAACCTGATTGAAACAATTTTAAAACTTAATTATTATTATATAAAGTAATTCCAAAAATAGTGTAATAATAATTACTATGGTTTAAAAGTTATAGAGTAATAGTAATTTTTCATGGGTAATCAAAAGCTTCGCGGGGACCTTATAGCATACCTTGTCATTTAATTTTAATTAGTTACTCTCCCTAACATAATCAGAGAGCTAGGGTCAACCTACATTTTTATGTTTTCAGTTTAGTATTAGGTATATCGCTAAAATAGCCTGCTGGAAGGTTAATGGACCATCCTGACCCCTGTAAAGATAGATATAGATTATAGATTAGTTAAAAACTTAAAATATAATATTTTACAACTTAAATACAAAATAGAATATTTCTACATGCATGTTGAGTTTTTTTTTTTCTTTTCACTATCATAAAAGAACTACCGGTCTTCTCCCGTGCCCAGTACTTCAGGACTCGGTAGTCTACATGATGGGCTGAAGTCGAACAAAATAAGAATTAAATAAAAATATTATCGAAACATCAATTCATAATGAGTGTATATATATATATATACATGGTTTGCATCCTTGTTAATTGCCTAAAACAATATTAATAATAATATTCTGTCAATTGAAGGCATTTGGAGCTGAATTAATAGAAACATGGAGAACAAAAAATGTGGTGTTGTTCTCATCTTGATTTCCTTCTTCTTAATCATCTCATTAACCAGTAAGTATATATAATTAAATAATAAACACATACATACAATAATATAGATATGCTTCAATAACTACTATATCAATATTCTCTTTGAAACAGATGGTTTACCTAGTCTACCAAACTTAAATAGGCCACAACCGAAGGAATCACCTCTTCCACCAAAGAATATTGGTTCACCGCCACCGCCACCGCCGCGCAGCCAGCCTACCTGTAACGCCAGCATACGTGGCAATTGTAAAAGAATGTGCAAACTATACCAGTATTCCTGTCGTAGAAGTTAGTTTAGTTGGGGTTAATACTTAATTAATTGGTTGTATCGTTATTATAATTATCCTGTAATTCAATACATCTGTTTCTAAATTATGTATACATATCACCAGACGTGCTTCTTGAATAATAGTTTACAATCAGATTCCAGCAAGATGGATCATATACTTATCTATGATTGGTTTAAGGGAAAAAATCCAAAGTAAATTTTAAAAACTAGCCAGATGCACGTGCGATGCCACGGGGTATGCATGCAAACACGACATCGAACGCGTAACCGGTGTTAGCACGCGACTGGCATCACATCGACATGCGCGTAACCCAACAATAGTGTGCGCGTAATGCGACATGCGACGTGTAACCGGTATCATAAACGCGTCACACAACAGTTGTACGTGTTCAATTCAGTGTCGGTACGCGTGTAACCGGTCTGACCAAAGCGGGACCAAATTAACCTTTTTTGTATCACGTGTTTTGACAGTAACCATATCTAATCCATGACCCGAACCCGCCCGACCCGTTTTCCGGCCCTCACTGATAATCATGTAACACGTTACATTTTTAAAATTAAAAAAAAATGGCAATATCATACTCAAATTAAAGAGAATAAAATGCTCGTTTTTATGGTGTAATTGTTTTTGAAAAAATATTAATATGTGAAAATGTTATGGTCGTTTAAAAGTCGTAGAGATAGTTAATTTAGAGTAAGGAGGTAAATTTGTAAATATTATATGAAGTGACAAAATGTGATTGAAGTATAAGGACTATATTTGTAAATATTCTTGACAAAATGTGATTGAAGTTTAAGGACTATATTTGTAAATATATATGAATCAAATATGCATTGTGTGTTGTACCTTGTGCATTGTCTTGTATACCTCTTAAAATTTAAGAGGTAACTAACTTATGTTTTATATATAGTATAGATAACATGGCACCACCATAAGCTGTGAAACGTTAAATTTTTTTGGTCCTAATGCGTGAAAAATTTTTGCATGTGTACGTTTTTGGCTAATTTTTCAACAAATTCGGCATGAATTTAGGCTTATTATGTCCAAGGCTTGATGCAAAACTACTATCGAGCCGGGTGTCTCACTAAAAGCAGCCTCTCTATCCCTATAGGGTAGAGGTAAGGGTATCTACATCTTACCATCCTCAGACCCTATCATAGCTTTGTTATTTGTGGGATATAACGAGTACGATGATATGTCAAATATTGTAAATAGATCTATATAAAGCCTTTTACAACCGAAAATGTGATGAGTTGATGACAAAAAACTTCCATGTATGTAGCCCGGTTCCTATCTCATTAAACGAATTGGGCCAGTTTATTATGAAACAAGGCATTCCTAAGCATAGCATTGGTTGGTTTAGTATATAGGGGTTAGATCGAACCGCTTGTAACAACAAGAACCCCATTTTACTTGCAGTTCAAGTTGTGTTTGATCATTTGTTTTCAGTGTTCTATATCATATTGTTTGTATAATTATGGATTTCAATTCCAAAGCCCAATGTAAAGTGTTTATAGACGTTTTATTTTACGAACTAGATTAAATGACTAAATTTCCGGTACTAATATCAAGATCGCCTTTTAGTGACCCGTTTGCACCACTTCTCCCGACTGTTTACTACTGGCCTTTTTCAACCATTTTCGGGTACCAAACCAGTCACCTTTTGCTACATAAATTTGTAAAGAGTGAAATGTCTCCAAAAACATATAAAAATAAATGCAAAAGAGATCAAACAAAAAAAGAAAATCTATAAATTGTCAAAACTTTACAATTGTTACATGGTGCTCACAAAAGCAAGCGATCGTGGCTCTTTCTTCACATGAAGCTGAATATACATGACTGTGCGCCTTCGCATTGCTCTGTGATCAAAGAAAGCAAAAGGTGAGTAATTTAACAAATTCAATGTGATTTTTTTATGTGTGTGAAATGTATTTAACACAAAAAAAACCAAAATAAAAAATTTAACGAATTTACGTTAATATTTATAAAAACTGAGTCGAGCCAGTGTTGGTGATGGTGCTTAACAACATAAGCTTGGCTCAGTTTAAAACCAAGATTGCTCAACTCAGTTTTTAAAAGGAGCTAGGGGGTTTTTTTTTGGGGGGGGGGAGGGGGGGAGTGATTTAAATGAAACTAAAAATAAAATATATGAGTAAAAATGAGAGAACAAAAGTTATAAGTAATTAAATAACTACTTTGGGTATATAATAATCTTGAGGGGGGAAATGCAATTAGTTTTAAAATAACCATAAAAGTTGTGTTTAAAAACAATTTTTTCTTCCTTAAATTATTCACCATAGGGGTGTTCACGGTTCAGTTTTCACGATTTTTGGTTTTGCAAACCAAAACCAAACCGTAGAATTTTTAAACCAAACCAAACCGTTAGTAACGGTTTGGTTCCGGTTTGGTTTTACGGTTTAAGCTTTTATGCAAGATGTCCAAAAAAGTTCGTACATTTATGTAGAATTAAACCAGTTAAACACAAGTTAAAAAATTTAATTATGTTGTGTAGAAACAATCAAAACGCAAGTTGCCCAAAGTTGAAAAAAAAAACAAGCTAGAATGCTAGGATTTTGAATAATGTATTAAGGTTTTAATTTAAAAAGGTTGCATATGGTTGGATTGAAATGTTGGGTAATTGAGTTTAGCATTTTATCTTCGATGCATGAATATATATTTCAATTATAGTTCATACAATTTTTAACTTAGTTATGTTTAATAATATATATTATATGTATGTATAATATAAAACATGTTTTAAAATTAAATATAATAAAATTATTTGGTCCGGTCCGGTACGGTTTTATACGGTTGGTTTTTGATATAAACTGTAAACCAAACCGTTCGCTACAGCTTGAAATTTTAAAAACCGACCGACCGAAAGTAAAGAAAGAAAACCAGTCGTGAAACTAAACTGATATCCGGTTTAGACGGTTTCACGATTTTGAACCAAATCGTGAACACCCCTAATTGACCACATGAATTATAAGTGTTTTAAAATAAGATAATGTTGCTTACATAAAATTTAAGACGTGCTTGTAATATAGTATAGATAAATGTGATAAAATACAAGTTTAAAAAAAGTATAAATGATCTTCCTCTTGATGGGACAATGTTACTTATGTCACCGTCTTAACTCTTAAATAAATAGTAATCTACACGTTTATCCAGTCTTCACTGTTCATCCTTAATTTCCCAGTACTTGATACTCCAACACATCATGGTCGTGGATTGGTATTATGCAAAGAGCCAAAGACTACATGCATGGTGAGTCATAAATTAAATTCTGAATATCAATTAACTAATTAATAATTATATATATATATATATATATATATATATATATTAATATATATGCATGGCTTGCAGTCTTGTTGCCAAAAACCGGTTATATTCTGTCTTTTGGGCAATTGAAGCTGAAATAGTAAGATGAGGAAGAAGAGATGTACGGTCGTTCTAATCTTGGTTTCGCTCTTGTGTATCATTTCTTCATCCGGTAATTAAGTAGATATAAATTTACGTATACATACAAATTTCGTTTATTAATGAATATGTAATCTACATCACATCAATTATCTTTTAAACAACAGAAGAAGCAGCCAATGGATCACACCTATCAATATCATATAACGCCCTTAAGAGATCAACTTCAACTCCTCCGCCGAAGACTAATGTTTCACCTCCAGGCTCCAACCAATCGCATGGGAGGCCACCACAATACCGAGAAGCACATGGGACACCATCACGTTCTCCACCAAAGTATTCGGGTTCACCTCCTCCAGGAAAGAGTGGGCAGCAAATAAACCCCACCCCAAGTTGTAATGCCAGCATACATGGCAATTGTGTAAGAAGGTGTAAGCCTTCAAACTATGCATGTAGGAGTTAGTTTACTGGTGTTGGTTGTATCATTTGATTACATGTTTTGCAATTCATTGTCTTTCTTCCCAAAATGGTGTATTGAAATAAAGGAATTTATCCCGTAAAATCTTACTATAATATTAAAACAAAATAATGTGGACACATGACATTATTCTAGCATGTCCAAATAGGATATCACATAGACTTTTACCAATTTTAAAAATTATTGAATTAAGTAATTTGAATTAGAATTAGAATTAAAATTAAATATGTTTCTTTATTTGTCATTTCATCCATAATTAGCCAACTACTAAAAGGGATGTAACCTTCTTTTGTAACTTAATGTTTTTCAATATTATATTTTAATTGCTCATGATTTTCTAATCTTATACACATAATAATAAATTTATTAGCAAATACGTTAAATTGTTAAATAGTGAACATGTAGTTCTCATAACTTTCTATTTATCTAATTTATTCTATATACAAAAAAAAAAAAATTACTTATAATCATCTTTATACATAGATTCATAATTTTATATTTATTCAAATAAACAACCATATATGTTTACCCTTTATCTAACGAATTTATTAGTCATCTTTGAAAATATGGTAATGCAAAAAATTGATCAACGCCCGAACAAGTGGGCCCAAGACCCATATTTTCCACCGGGTTGATAAAAATGGGCCTAGTTTGCAAAGTTGGTCCAAGAAATCCCATTTGTAGATTTGATAAAGGGATATTCCCCAAATTCATTTTTTGATATTCCCCAAATTATCATTGTTTTTTCCCATGGTTATTCATACACTCTTTTTGATTATTCACACACCATTTTAACACACATTTAAACCTTATATACACCCTATAAAGGGTATATGAATAACACATCCCTTGTTTTTTTTTACCAAAATATCCATTTGACTTTCTAATCCACAAATCCGTGTCCCAACTGCTAAGGGTGGTTGTAACGGGGTGACGCCTCAAGGCACCTCATCATCTTTCGCTTTCCAAACCATTACGCCTAGGACGTCAAAGTATGGAGTCCCTTTGGGCTTCGGGCGCTACCTTGTTAACGGAAAGGGGGCCTCAAGAGGTGTGGTTAGAGTTTTAATCCCACCACTTACATTTTTATATAAATAAAAATCACATAATAGTTGTGTTTTCAGTTATATCACTACACGTTTTTGGGTGTAAAGTTAGTCAGAGCCCCCATACCTACATGGCAGTGTATCGATACGTTTTTAACTTTTTAATTAAACCACTACACATAGTACTCTCTTATGATGACTCTTTCTTTTATCTTCGGTTTTTAGAAAAGAACCAAAAGGTTGTATTTATGCAATTCAACCACTCAATTTCAAGCATCGATATCTCATTTATCTTAGCTCCAGTTTAGTCCGTTCGTGAAACTCTCGCATCATAGAACAAACACTCATTAATAGTTATCTATATCACTCATGAATGAACACAATTATTTAGTGTACAGAAAGTGATTTTCAATGTTTTGCTTCTTTCAAATCTTTTTACATAAAACGGTAATTATCTACATAAAGTTTCTTACACTTTTTGCATGAAATATATGAATTCAGATGAACTATATATGCGCATATTCAAAAGAATTATAAATCATTATAAGCAAAATCAACACAAGGAAAAAATGTTGAAAGATATACAATCTCCATGCCATTTAAAAAAAAATAATATTTGAATCATGTTCCATCTATCTTCTCAATGAATCATGAGAATAAAGAGAAGAGTAATAATAAATCCAAATCTTTCTCCCTTTTGAAATAGAGTTCTTGCATTATTCTGTGATCAAAGAAAGCAAAATGTTATTAATTTAAGGCATTATATGTGTATGTGTAAAGTAAAATATTATTATGTGGAATATATATATGCTAGAAACTTACCAAATTAAGTGTTGGTGATGGTGCTGGCGCACTATCATCAGAATCTGTAGGTGTTGGTGGTGCGGGTGGGCTCTTAGCCACCGGTGCAGGTGCGGGTGCATGATGTTTCTTGTGTCTATGCCTATGCCTCCTGTGCCTTCTAGGAGCTGGTGCAGGGGAAGGGCTCGTGTCGGGTGTCGGGCTGGTGGCACGCTAACCGGTGTTGGAGCTAGTGCTGGTGGTGGTGGAGTCGGTGCTGGTGGTGGTGATGCTGGTACTGGTGTTGGCGGTGGTGTTGCTGGCGCTAGAGCTGGGGAGACCGTTGGTGGCGGAATCACGGGTGGTGGGACCACTGGTGGCGGTGTTGGGGAGGGCAATGGCGGTGATGGTGGGGTGGAGACGGGTGGAGTCGTTGGCGGTTGTGGTGGCGGGATTTGAGGTGGTGGGACGGTTGGGGCGGAAGCGGGAGGTGTTTTAGGGGATGGGGACGGGAGAGGGGTGGCGGGTGGGGGTTGCGTTGGCGGAAGTGGGGTGGTGGAAGGGGGCGGTACAATGACAGGTGTCGCTGTTGGTGAAGCCGCGAGCGATTGGGCATTGGAAACCGCTACCATAAGGCAGGTCCAAGCAAGAACACTAGTAATCCACACCATTTTTGGTTATGAGTTGTGTTTTATTGAAAGAATTGTGGGTTTATAACACAATGTAGCATGTGTAGTGACATGTTATGGGTTGGTGTTACATAACCTTCATGTGGGTGGTACATCTCTAATTGGCTAATTGCTTGATTTTGACCTCATAGATGTAACTTGAAGTCCAATTTTGGTAGGTGGGTAATAATGTTTATGATTTTGGTACATATTTCATATCATCATTGGTAATCTTTCTTTATCCACCAAAAGTCAGATTTTATGGATATTAACCAACTACCTAAAGTGTTGTTAATGCATAGTCTTCATATGGAGAAATATACACTAATACAATGTCACACATCTAATTGTAAATTTTATTCTTGTGTTGTAATTATGTTACATAAAGAGAGTGAACGATCTAGAACAACGTTTTCGTTCATTTTTCAGTTTTTGTAATTGTGTTCGAGGTTCAATAATAAAATCGCTCTTTTGTTTTTCAGATCTCATACAGAAAGTTAAAGAACAAAGAGTTCATCTATAAACAAATGATGATGTTGAAAGCATGATGAATCTTGGGTTGATGTGAAACAATAACATTTAGTCAGGTTTGGTAGTTTGTGTTTTCTTGTTTAACCTTAAAAACACAAAGTATACTATATTTGTATTTCCTTTGTACAATATGTATTAGTTTAGTAACTTTAGTAGTTTACATTGTTTAGTAGTATTTTATTTGGATTGAAGCTAATTAGAATCATTTTCTGCTTATTCATATAATTAATTTATTTTAATTAACAATTTCTTATTTTTTAATTGTAAAAGCATGTAGTTTTTGATCCCCAATATTTAGTGATGGGGCCCGGCCCGGCCCGGCCCATACATCTTCAAGCATTTTTAAATTGCCAAGCCCAAGTCAACTTATAACTAATGGGGCCTTGAAAAATGAGAGCCCAATTGTAGCAATTGCTTCACTAACTTCACTTACTATTGGGCCGGCCTGGACATGAGTTATATCGGATCTTCAAGTATATTTTTTTAATCATTTCTGTTAGGGAAAAATGATATTGTGTTTGTATTGGGATGAAAAGTGATTATAACCGATAATTAGGGGTGTTTACGAGTGGCGTGAGTTTTTCGATAACACGTTTTGTGATTAAAAACACATGATTTACTTATGAACGTGTCACCTTTAGAGTGGTCATAGTTTCCGAGTCAATCTTTAGCGAGTTTTGAAAGAAAGAGGAATAATGTGAAAGGCCAACTTTCTCAACCTAACAATATATATGTTTTATCGAGTTTGGGTGCTAGTTATCGAATCAGTTATGCCAAGCCGTTCATGGCCAAGAACGTGAAAAGCCGGAGAGGTGGTGGGCCCATGAACTTATTAAAGTTATGGTTTCTTGTTTTTTTAAAGGATGTTTCTAAGTCACGTTAGTTATTAGTATCCTTGGATGTTCTTAGTGTGACACTTAATGATTCATCAATAATTGAGTATAAGGAGACATGATTGACATATATAGCATTCATGTTTGTTTTCCATTATTTTTCTTAAAATATAAGAACGTGATTCTTTTCATTATTGATTAATTGATTTATTTCCTACCCCACATCCAATGTCATGTATCACGGTTTTCTCAAGAATGATTTAACAATTAACTTTTTTGTTGAATAAAAACTAAGAGGCATGATTTAACGCAGTGAGCCTTCCAGCGATGGGTTTTCTCTAAAACAAGAGATGATGAGCTAGGGCTACCTAGCGACGTCTGTAATAGTGGGCGTATGAGGTCGCCTTTTGCCATTGGATTACCCCAGATAGTTAATCCTTTTTTTTTCATCGTCTTAAAGAAATACATGCTTGTTTTATATCATTAGTTGAGTTTCTTAGAAAACAAAACGTGATTAAAATACTATGTAGTTAAAATAACAGAGTGGCACATGTACATGTGCTACATGCTGTCTTTAGCCATTTGGATTATTGTTAATTTAAATCCCAAGGGATTTGATCCGTTTCTTATTAAATAATAGATTTTATTTAGTATAGTCTTTGGCACTATAGTTAACAACTAATATCTGTTAACGTTATAAGGTGGTTCACAGAATGATAGTAAATAACATTTTTATTCAACTATAATATTATACATTAGTTATCCTCTTATTATTACTTGATAATCTTGTGATTAACTGCTCGTCGCCGTCGCTTGCCCCTCCCTAGTGACTGTAGTAGGATTATGGATACTTGCCAAGTTAGTTACATGACGTATTTGGGTCAAAGAGTGTAAACAGGATGTCCATGAATATGTTGAAACATATGGTCGTTCATATATATTTTTTGTTGAATATATATTTGATGTTAAAAATGCGAATATATATATTGTGGTAAATGGTCCTCATAGTTAATTGCACATTTGGACTTGTAAGGAATTGATAGACATAAATTGATGGATTTTGGGTGCAAACATGTGGCAGTATAAATCTTTATATAATATTGCACATGAAAATGATCAAAATAATATACAAATAGGTTTTTATAAGTTTCATGTTTTCTATGATTGTTTCAACTTTCAAACAAGTTCAACTCATATACATTTTTTTCTTTTCTGTTTTGGGTATAAAACTTGTGTACTTCACATTTAATTTGCTAACGTTTGTGGACATGTTAGGTGAAGGTACATCATGTGAAAAGTAAATACACTGTCTCGAAATAATGAATTAAACACAAAAGTCCGATATTGATATCATCTTTTGTATTTATGTTTTGTGTCATAATCACACACGCTTATAATTTTGTATTTTGTAAATCATTTAAAGGCACATACCTCTAACATAATTTGTATTAAGTTTATGTACCCCCTAATCGAGTAATCAGCCATTCTTGCATCGACCATACCCACATGTCTTTTTTCATGCGATTTTTTTATTTAATTCACATTTACAACCATTATTTCATTAGTATAATAAAGAACCATGACAAAGTAAATGTAACCAAACCGTTAGTTATGGTGCATTTTAATCTTCAAAGGTACGGTTTTGATTTTCAAAATCATAAAATCGCATGAAGATCTAATCATAATTGAAGTGTTAGAAACGTTTGCAAGTTAGTTGGACCAACATCATAGGATATCCAATTGGGTCAACATTATATGATCCTATGACTAATATAAGATATTATTATGTGTATATATATCTTATGTTATAATGCAGATAATACATGTGACAAACATTAAATGCACATAATCCAAAGATCATGTGTTTGTTCCTCATTTGAAGATTCTTTTACAGCAAACAAAGAGGGGACAAAAGAGACGGTTCTCACGCTATATACATAAATTTTGGGATTAAATAATTTTTAGTTGTTAAAATAATATATATGTGATTGTGTTAATTATTGAAACTAATTGACAGATATTCAGAAAACCACTCTTTAAGCTTCATCTCTCCTTTTGTAAAGTACACTTGATTCGAAACGTATTAATTGTTATTGTTTGTTTATTTATAAATGAATTGTTTAGTAGATAGTCTATGAAGGTAGTCACACCTTTAACTTTTAAGTTTATAAAGGATATTTGTTTGGATTATATTAGTTTTTGTGTTGTCAAAAATTTGAAATTTAACATAGTGTTTCAGTAAAATTTTATGTTAAATTCATACCAAGTAAGTATGAGCATCCACAAAGTCAAACCCTCAGAGCATTCATCGTGGGGCTTTGTCCCTCTGCCACATTAGCCTTTTCAAGCCAAAACTCGATTACCAATTTCTTAATTTATTTAGTTTATATACTTTAATTATTATTTTAAAAAATGAGTGAAACTATCACACAAGTTTTTAGTTGTTTGTGTTGCACTTACGTGGCAGTGACGTGACAGCAAATTTTTCACTTTTTTTTTGTAAAACTACGAAAGCCCTCACAAGTCGCCACATCAATTTCCGACGTTTCTTCAATAGCACCATTCTTTCAGAGCACGGTAAAATTCAATTTTGTTATAAAACATTAAATCAACATTAAAATATAAGCATGCGAGATTATAGAGCGGGGGACATCACCTCACGTCCTAACAGATATGCTATTTTCATAACTCTTTTCGATATGGCTATTTTGGTAATTTTCCTTAATTACACAAAAATAACAACAATGGAAGTTAGTATCAATAGTCAAATCATTTCACCATTAAAACCACATAATCAAAAATTGTAATTGTTAAACTTCAGTAACTTTTTTTAACGGCTAACAAACAGAGAATTGTTTACGTACTTTATACAGGATGACCCAATGACAAAAGGCCAACGTCAGCTGGCCCAACTCAACTGTACGAAGCCCTTAAGCGTCTCCAAATCTTCAATTCCGAGAAAAACATACCACCCGAAGGCTCACTGGTTTAGTAACTTAAAGGTACAGTCAAACCTGGGGGCTATTTATGTAAAAAAAAGTTACATTTTTTATTTATAAATCAGCATATGCTTTAATAAAAGCAAGAAAGTGACACTGATAGGAGAAGTCCAAATCTGTTAGTAATAATCTCAAAACAAAAATCTAAATCTAATCATAGAACCACTTTATATATCTTTACATATCCATTAATTTCTTCTAAGCCCAATAGGCCAATATATATGTAATATATATAAAACCTTTTTATTAATTTATTCACTGGGTCAGTACAAAGCACCAATCTTTAACTATTTTCTGATGGATTCCCATCTGGGCATCTGTAAAAACTAATTTTCTTGAAACTTGAAAGAGGTGCATTTTAGCATTTAGCAAGAACAATGGGTACAACAACAGGTAGAAGAAAGACAGTGCATTTTAGCAAGATCTATTCATTCCAATGTTGCAGAAGAAAAAACTTTGATGATGATGGTGGTTCTAATATTGGTGGTCCTGGTTTTTCAAGAGTTGTGTATTGTAATGATACTGGTGTGTCTGAAGTTGGAAGTCAAAGTTATGCAGATAATTATGTGAGGTCAACCAAGTACACACCATTGACTTTCTTCCCAAAGGCATTGTTTGAACAGTTTAGAAGAGTGGCAAACTTCTTCTTTCTTGTGACTGCAATTCTGTCTTTTACAGACCTTGCTCCTTACTCTGCTGTTAGTGCTGTTCTTCCTTTGGCTGTTGTTATTTCTGCTTCTATGGCTAAAGAAGGTCTTGAAGATTATCAAAGACAAAAACAGGTATGTGTGTTTATGTTCTTGTTTGATCCATTTTGTAAAGTCTGAATCTTTAGTTGTTGGATGGATTATTATTAATCTTTAGTTCTTGTAAATTTATAATATGTTTGTGTTCTTGTTAGATCCATTTTCTAAAGTTTGAATCTTTAGTTTTAGATTGGATTTTATTAATCAATTAGTTATTGTAATATTGTATTATGTTCATACTGTAGTTAGACCAATTAATAAAATTTGAATATTTAGTTTTTGGTTTAGTTTTATTAATTTTTAGTTCTTGTGATATGTTCATATCCATGTTAGATCCATTTTTTAAGGTTTAAATCTTTAGTTTTTGGTTGGATTTTATTAATCTTTTGAAGTTTTGGGGGTGCCATTAATCTTTAGTTCTTGTATTATGTTCATACTGTGGTTAGACCATTCCATAAAGTTTGAATCTTTTGTTGGTGGTTTAATTTTATTAATTTTTAGTTCTTGTGATATGTTCATACCCATGTTAGATCCATTTTTATAAAGTTTGAATCTTAAGTTGTTGGTTGGATTTTATTAATCTTTTGAAGTTTCGGGGATGCCATTAATCTTTAGTTCTTGTAGTATGTTCATACTATTGACTATTCAATAGAGTTTGAACCTTTTAGTGTTGGTTGATTTTCATTAATCTTTACCTTTTGTAATTAATAAAGTTTAAAAGTTAAGTTCTTGGTGGAACATTTATTAATTATCTTTAGTTCTTGTAATATGTTCATACCAATGTTAGATCTATTTAGTAAAGTTTAAATCTTGACTTATTGGTTAAATTTCATTTATCTTCTTTTTCTTGAGATATGTTCATACCTTCTCAGATCAGTTAATAAAGTTTGAATCTTTAGTTGTCGGTTTAATTGCATTAATCTTTGTTTCTTGTGATACGTTCATACCCATGTTAGATCCGTTTGATAAAGTTGAAATCGATTTCATATTTTCATTTATCTTTAGCTCTTGTAATGTGTTCATATCCATGTTAGATCCACATTATAAAGCTTAAAGCTTTAGTTCTTGCTTGGATTTTTTTTATTTTTTTTATCTTTTCAAGTTTTTGGAATTTATTTAATTTTTAGTTCTTGTAATATGTTTAATGATGTTTGAATCTTAAGTTCTTGTAATATGTTCATACCATGTTAATTCCACTTTCTAAAGCTTTTATCTTTAATTAATTTAATCAATCTTTTAATGTATTTGAGGATTTGTGATTAGAGTTATAAATTTGTTAATACTTATATAGAATCATGATAGATCTTACAAGTCAGTAGTATGATACTATGATTCAAGTTTTATCACCCTAAAACCTGTTCTTGAATCACATCTTTTTCTAGGATCATGAAGTCAACAACCGAAAAGTCAAAGTTCATCGAGGCGGAGGCGTTTTCGAATCTAGAGAATGGAAAAACTTAAGGGTAGGAGACATAGTAAAGGTAGAAAAAGACGAGTTCTTCCCGGCTGATCTTCTTTTACTCTCGTCAAGCTATGAAGACGCCATTTGCTACGTTGAAACCATGAATTTAGACGGTGAAACAAATTTAAAACTAAAACAATCACTAGAGTCAACTTCAACATTCAACAATGATTCAAGTTTCAACAACTTTAAAGCTTCTATCAAATGTGAAGATCCGAATGCAAGCTTATAAACATTTGTTGGAACAATGGAGTTTCAAGGCCAAGAATATTCACTTTCACCTCAACAACTTCTTTTACGCGATTCAAAGCTCAGAAACACGGATTACATATACGGTGCAGTGATCTTCACGGGCCACGACACGAAAGTGATCCAAAATTCAACTGATCCACCTTCAAAACGAAGTGGGATCGAAAGACGAATGGATAATATTATCTACTTCATGTTTTTCATCATGTTCATAATATCATTGCTCGGGTCGGTTTATTTTGGGATTGTAACAAAGCAAGATTTGAATGGTGATAGACAAAAAAGATGGTATTTGGGCCCGGATCGATCTGATATCTATTTTGACCCGAATCGAGCTCCTGTTGCAGCGATTTATCATTTCCTCACGGGTTTGTTATTATATAGCTACTTGATACCGATATCTTTATATGTTTCAATAGAAGTTGTGAAAATATTACAAACCATTTTCATCAACAATGATATTAATATGTACTATGAAGAAGCTGATAAACCAGCTCATGCTAGAACATCGAATTTGACCGAAGAACTCGGTCAAATCGACACCATTTTATCAGACAAGACTGGGACTTTGACTTGTAACTCAATGGAGTTTATTAAGTGTTCAATAGCAGGGACTGCTTACGGGCGTGGGGTCACAGAAGTCGAGAAAGCGATGGCTAAACGAATGGGGTCACCGTTGATTATTAACGGTAGAGATCGATATTTTGATGAGGATGATGATAATGATGGTGAGACTAGTTTGTCTGTTAAAGGGTATAATTTTGAAGATGAAAGAATCACTAATGGTTATTGGATTCATGAACCGCGATCGTATGTGATTCAGAAGTTTTTTCGGTTGTTGGCGATTTGTCACACGGCTATACCCGATGTGGATGAAGAAACCGGAAAGGTTACGTATGAAGCGGAATCTCCTGATGAGGCTGCATTTGTTATAGCTGCAAGAGAACTCGGGTTTGAGTTTTATAAACGAACACAAACGACCGTTTCTTTCTTAGAGTTGGATCCCGTTTCCAAGAAAAAAGTCGAAAGGTAACAACTTTTTCATGCCATTTCTTCTTTTAAATACTGATCTAACTCGTTTTGAGCCGAACCCATTTGATACTATTTGAATTTGCCTTTTTGTTCCGGGCCCAGTTTGACCCGAACTAGTTTTGACCCGTTAACTGACCGCCTGTTTTGACCAGAACCCAATTGATAATTTTTAAAACCAGCCGATTTTCCTGGACCCATTTTGACCCAAAACGGTTCTGGCCCGTTAACTAACCTGGACAGGTGTTGTCCTGTCAACCACCCCGAACCGAATTTGCCAGGCTTAGTTTTTGTTTAGAATAATCGTTTTATTTTCTAGAAAATATTTAAAATGGAACAACTTTTTCACATTTTTTTTGTTTCGGGCCGGTAACTTATAGTACCATATCAATCCACACTGTTTTTGTTAAAATTAATCTTTTGATTTCCAAGAAAAGAGTCTAAAGGTAACAACTTTTTCATATTTTTGTTGTTTCTAGTAACTTAAAAGTATCAAATCTGAATCAGGTTTTCGATTTTTCATAAATAAAAAGCAATCTTTTTGTTGTTTGTTTGCAGGACATATGAGCTTTTAAACGTTTTGGAGTTTAATAGCGTGCGAAAGAGAATGTCTGTTATTGTTAGGGACGAGGACGGGAAGCTACTTTTACTGTCTAAAGGTGCTGACAGGTAAGTAAATTAGTAAAACAAACTATAAATCACTCTTTATTATATTAACATACATCATTGTTCATATTCTAATGTTTTTTTTTTTATTATTATTATTATGTTCAGTGTTATGTTTGCTAGACTTGCCAAAGATGGGAGAGAATTTGAAGAAAAGACAAGAAAGCATGTGAATGAGTATGCTGATGCGGGTTTAAGGACGTTAATTCTTGCTTATCGTGAACTCACCGAGGAAGAGTACAAAGAGTTTAATGAAAAGTTTACAAAAGCCAAGAATTCGGTTAGTGCAGATCGAGATGATTTGATCGATGAAGCAACCGAGGAGATTGAAAAAGATTTGATACTTCTTGGTGCCACTGCTGTTGAGGACAAACTCCAAAAAGGGGTGAGTTTTTCATTTCAAGAAATTCATATTTTGAATCATTTTTTGGTTAATGAACGGAATTTAATGCGTTTTTTTTTGGTAGGTACCCGAATGCATTGACAAACTTGCTCAAGCGGGGATCAAGATTTGGGTTCTTACCGGTGACAAAATGGAAACCGCAATCAATATTGGGCAAGTTATATTTTTTCTTGAGACAATTAAAAATTTTAAGCTATATTATTTTATTTAACATTTAAAATGCATACATTATGCAGATTCTCATGTAGTTTGCTTAGAGAAGGAATGAAACAAATTACAATAATATTAGAGTCTCCGGAAATCATATCAGCAGAAAAGGCTGGGGACGAACACGTAATAACCAAGGTGAGCATATGCTTGTTTTGTGTACGTGTTTTTACTGGAAATGACGGTTTTGCCCTTGCAGGTTTCGAAAGAAAGTGTTAAGAAGCAGATAATAGAAGGAAAGGCTCAGGTTACTGCTTCAACTACTGACCCGTGTGCTCTCATTATTGATGGAAAATCTCTAGCGTACGCTTTACATGATGACATTAAAGACATGTTTCTCAAGCTTGCAGTTGGGTGCGCGTCCGTTATTTGTTGTCGGTCTTCCCCAAAACAGAAAGCATTGGTTAGTTTACTAATTTCCATAATAGTTTAATAATATGCAGAGTAACGGAAGGTTCTAGAAAGTGTTTTCCATAGAAGCTTCCGTTCCTAATCAGGCGTGACGGAAGCTTTTGAAAAGTATTCTCTGTAGAAGCTTCCGTTACACCACCAACATCCTAATCACATGTAACCGAAGCTTCCATTGAATCACCAACGTCCTAGTGACGTGCAACGGAAGCTTCTTGGAAGTATTCTCCATAGAAGCTTCCGTTACACCACCAACATCTTAGTCATGTGTAACGGAAGCTTCTTAAAGTATTCTCCATAGAAGCTTCCGTTGCACCACCAACATCCTAGTCATGTGCAATGGAAGCTTCTTAAAGTATTCTCCATAGAAGCTTCCGTTGCACCAGTAACTTCTTAGTTAGGTGTAATGGAAGCTTCTTGAAAGTATTCTCCATAGAAGCTTCCGTTAAAACCACCAAAATCCTAGTCAGGTGTAACAGAAACTTCTTAAAAGTACTATTCACAGAAGCTTCCGTTACACCACCACGTGTGGCAAAATCAAAACCTTTCAACTAACTTACCATAAATAAATTACAGGTTACTAGACTTGTTAAAAAAGGAACCGGAAAGACAACTTTAGCTATTGGTGACGGGGCAAATGATGTAGGAATGCTTCAAGAAGCCGACATTGGTATCGGGATTAGTGGCGTTGAGGGAATGCAGGTACTTATCAGTTATTATCATATAACCTCACTTTAGTTTTTAACTTTTGATTAATGTTTTTATTGTTATCTAACCATTTTGTATTTAACAAACAGGCAGTTATGTCGAGTGATATTGCAATAGCTCAGTTTCGGTTTCTTGAACGCTTGCTTTTGGTGCATGGGCATTGGTGTTACCGAAGGATTTCTTCGATGGTAAGATTCGGTCTAGTTTGACTTTGTTTGACCACATGCAGTCACTCGTTAACATAATGGATTAACATTTAAAACACTTGTTTTGTATTTGCATATATGTTATTTTTTCTACAAGAATATTGTTTTTGGAACCACTATATTCTTATACGAAGCTTATACATCGTTCTCGGGTCAATCCGCTTATAACGACTGGTATTTGAAATCCTTTGAAAACTGGTTAAACCAGACCACAAACACCTACTTACGAGTATATTGATTTATTTGAATCTTAATATAAAAATCTAACACATCCAAACTTTGTTTATGATGGTTGTGCGAGTCAAGAGACACCCATATGGACATAGATGCATGTGGCCCAAGAGGTTCATGGGCCTAAGTTGATAAACCATCACATAAAAAACTTTAGTGGAACAAGTTGTTAGACAATGACTAAAGCAAGTAAAGTGTATCCATAAAATGTGTTTGGGTCCATCTTTTCTCTAGAAGGTTTTATAGCCTATACTTTGTTTTGTTACACCTCAAAAGAACATCAAGGCTTTGAATTTATTAAAAGCCACGCCAATCAACACTTTAAATTGTTTCCTTCAAACTCACACCATCTTTTAACATTCCTTGCAACTTTTTAAATAATGTTACACATTATTGATCATAGATGTATCATGTATGGACATAACTGCAATCATACTTTTCACAAACTTCGTACACGAACATTGTTATTAAGAGCTAATAACGAAAGTGGATTTCATCAAGGACACCCGAGGATAATCTTTCCCTAAATAACGACAAACACAAACTATATACTTACACGAATATATTTAAAAGTGAAATCCAACTAAACACGTGACAATAATTACATGAACAAATGTATATGGTATTTAATAGTGAACAATAATCACACCACTATGCTATTGTCTTGTCATATATTATATATGTTATGTGTTAGCTATATTAATTTTACTACATGCTATTATTAGTTTTATGACTGTGAACTTTGATCCCCTATTATATTTTTGCTGACATATGTTTTTCTAGAGTTGAGTGTCTCTCTGGAAGCCATCTCTTTATCCCTTTGGATAGAGGTACGGTGTGCCTACATCCCACCCTCCTCGGACCCTACTTATAGCTTTGCTATTGGCGGGATTCCACTGGGTATGAATGAATGATTAATTTAATAGTGAAACGAAACCAATATTCCTAACAATAATCTTTCCCTAACTCGCCCGAGGAAATTCTCAAATCAGGGTTTATCAGTATTACTAACCAGAATATATATAATATTTAATAGTGAAACGAAAGCGGATTTCTTCAAGGACACGAACATAGTTATTAAGAGCTAATAACGAAAGTGGATTTCTTCAAGGACACCCGAGGATATAACTGAATAATGATGAACACAAACTATATAATTACACGAATATACTTTAATAGTGAAATCCAACTAAACACGTGACAATAATAACATGAACGAATATATTATAAGATCCATAGTGTTACGTAACGTGGAAATTCTCAAATCAGGTTTCTCAGTATTACTAACCAGAATAAATATAATATTTACAATAACGATCTTATGCTATGATATGATATTACACAAGGTTTAATAGAACACATGAACCCATAGTAAGTGTAAAAAGTGACATATCATTGTGTAACAAAAAAACATTATCATAGTCATTACTCATTTGGTCACATCAAAGGTTGAAACAAATATCCTAACAACATACATAATCTCAAATGGCTTAATCTAAGAAGAAAAACCAACATTCTCTCATATTACATGTAATGTTTTAACTTTTAACTCTCAAGATTCAAAGATGTGACTAAAATCATTCTTCCCATAATTATTTTTAAAAATCCATTTCCAACCCTTCACATGACTACTCTTCACCTTCTTAATCCCTTCCTCATTCACCATAACCTGACCCGAAATCGACCCAATATCGCCAATTAACGGATCATACTTCTTCAAAACAGAGTACTCTGTTTTTGACTTATTAGGTAAGTCAATCTTCAAATCAATAAACTCATCATCATCATCATCATTATTATTAGCATTACCATTATCAATTCCACTAAAACAAGACTCTTTTACATAAATCCCACTTTTCAAATCCATCAATCCACTCTTTCTCGACTCGGATTCATTGAAATCGGAAATCTTTGCACTCGAACACGCGATACTTCCATTGTTTCTCTCATGAAACCCTTCTTTCTTTCTATTCTTATTAAAAAACCTACCAATTCTCCAAAACCCATTGTGTTTCTTGACATCAACAACACAACTATTACTCCTTCTAAGCAAAACCACTTCCCCTGTTTCACTCTGTTTCAATTCCTCTGTTTTCGGCTCATCGCCATTATTATCATTATTATTATTACTAACCTTTTGATTCTCACTCAAAAAGGAAATTCTTCCAATACTTCCAATATCCAAACTACATGAAGATAGCCTCGGTTCCACGCAATTCGAACAAGCAAGTTCGATTAGCTTTCCGTTTAAGCAGAATGCGCATATTCCGACTGATGATGAATTTGAAGGGTGTTTTCTGCAAGGAAGATCATATGATGGTTGAAAGTAGTTGGAGTTTGAGAGGATATTGGGCTCTGATTTCACAGATTTACCTTTATCTTTCATGGTTTTGGAGAAGATTTGATTAATTTTGGAGCTCAGATGGATGTTGATGGATGAATATATTTGCAATGATTTTGTTATGGGTTTTTTATATTTCAAAAAAGTGATTTGCTTGAATAATTATTCAAATACAAAATGATAAAGGTCCAGTTTTATAATGATCAATATACAGGGGAGATTTCAATTAAGAACCCTTTTGAGTTTTAAGAACTCAAAAGAACTTAGTGTAACGATTTTTTTTCGAATTTTTTTTACACATGCGTAATATACGTAAGTTACATACACGTAAAAAAATTACAGAACTTTTTACGCACTGAGTAGATTTTTTACACCATGTGTAACGGACGTAAAAGTTAGTGTAACCACTTACATATTTATTCTCTCTCATACTTTGACTTTTTTGTCAGATTTAATCTCAACCACATGTTTCAATCCATTTAATTAAACGTGTGGCCTAGAATTGAGTTCTTAAGTTCTTAAAACTCAACATGGTTTTCAAAATATCCCTCCCCTATAAATATATATATATAATTAGTATCATTACAGAACTCTTAAATTATTTAAGAACTTGAAGGAACCCTTAAAAATTAATGTTTTTTATAAATTTTTTTGTATGCTAGTGTTATTTGAGTGTAGTTTTATCACTTTTTATATCTATAATTACGATTACAATTATGAAAATTAGTTTTTACACATATCTAAACTTTTTTCTGCATATATGTAAATTTGTTATTACATAAATTTTAGACATATGTAAACTTGTGATTTATATATGTAATAAAAAATTTATATATAAAATATGGTAAACCTAGTCTTAAACAATGTTAATATATGAAAAAAATTAAAAAAATGTTTGTTTCTTATGAGTTCCTAAAAGTTCTTAACTTTTTTGGAGTTATATATATATATATATATATATATATATATATATATATATATATATATATATATATAAATGTAGGGTCGTTTAAAAAGCTCGTGACTTGAAGTTCGGGCTCGTGGTTCGCTTGATAAAAGTTCAAATAAAACTAGTTAAAAAAATCTTGATTTGACACAGCCTAAGTGAGTTAGCTCATTTTTGTAACCGAGCCAAAATCGACCCAAGCTCGGCTCGGGTCATGGCTTGGCTCGTTTGATTGATCTTAGTCCCGTTTAACTTCAAACTTGAGCTCGAGCCTAGCTGAGCTACCTCGTCTATTTGAGTTCGAGCTCGAAACCACCCTAGCTCGACTCGTGAACGGCCCTAATGTTATGTGATATAAAGTATCATAGTAGAGTCTTAATTAATGGTTACAGTATATGGCATTGGTTTTTATATTTTACTAAGTTGATTTTGGTATATAAGATTCTATATTATATACTAGCTTATTTCTTGTTTATTACACTTAAAAATTATAAAAATGAAACAATATTATTTTTGAAATAAGCTAAAAAAGTACCATCTTAAATTTTGATGTAGATTTTTTGATGTAGATTTATTGTGAAATGGTCCATAATCGAAACAATAAACCAATCATAAAAATTTTTATACGGTCAATATATCTATATCACTTAAGGTCTCTGAAACTATATGTTGAACTCAAGTCAAAAGTACCCGAATGAACTTTTGAACTCAAAACTACTATGTCATCGGTAAAAATTTTGATTCGTGAATATAAAACTGAGACAGAATGTCAAACCCGAATTGGTTGCGACGGTGTTCCTGAATGAACCCAATGAGTTTCCTAAAGGCGGCCCCTCCGCCCTAATAGTTCATGTATATTTTTTTTCTTTTCTCTAGTATCATGTGGTCGTCATGATTGTTAGGGGAGTCGCTTTATTTTGGTTGGTGTTGTGACTAACCTTTTGGTCCAAAAGCAAAGCATGTTAGATCAATTATTATCTAATTATTTCTAAAAACTTTAATTTATTTTATTGCAACCAATATTTTCTCTTGCATATAGATCAACTACATGCATTTGTAATGAGTGGTATATCTAATTCGATTCGTATCATCATAGCATCAATATGTTACACAATGTTTAGTATATAAATCATAAGTTATAATTATTTATTCTGTTTTATATTAAGGGCATACGTTAGCTTAATCGTAAAGTTAATTACTATTATCTAATAACATAAAGTTTTGCTATCAAGGGGTAAACCGAGGGTGTCAAAATGGGTGTCAACAGAAATTTTATTATGTATAACTGAAACCCGGACGACATAAGAAATATTTTTAAGATCAACACACAAGATTTTTTTTCACACCGACACCCAATAAAATATTTGCCAATGACCAAAAAACAAAAAAGTAACTAACATTGTCAATTTTACAAAGTTTTACTTTAAGTAAATAAACAAAATATTAACCACATTTAAAAAACAAATATAAATATATAATATTCAAGCCCATTACACATACCCACTAGGCCACTACCCATTAAAAAACAAAATTAAAACTCACCTTTAGGCTCACCCACATTTGGAAGCCCATTATCCTTACCCAAGCCCCTATAAGACCAACCAAAAGTCCCAAACAGACTGAATTATATGTATGCAATTTTTTTCTGTAGCTTTGAATGTTTTGATGATTTAAATGTTGATTTTAATTGTTAATATGAATTTACATAGTTTATGTTTTCTTTTCTTTTTTTGTTTAGATTGAATATTTGATAGTTAAAGTTTGAGGGTGACCCTGGAGTGTGTAACCGGTAAGGCTACCTTACCGCTTTGTGACCTTGAGATCACGGGTTCAAGCCATGGAAATAGCCTCTTGCACAGAAGTGTAGGGTAAAGTTAGGTACATCACATCGCAAAGCGATCCACCCCCTCCATGAACCCTGAACATATGCGGGAGCCTAGTGCACCGGGTACACCTTTTTTATTTGACAGAAAAGTTTGAAATTGTCATTTGCACTATGATTGTTTCATATATGGACTTAGGCCCATACTATACTTAACAAACGTTGGACACTTTACTTGTTAAGCCCAGTAGTGGAAGCGAGCTGCTACTAAAAGACAGTTTCATAAAAGTTTGATTTTCTGATTGTTTTTTTCATCATAAGTTATATTCACTTAAAAGAACATTTGTAGTTTTGTGTTAATTTGACAGATAAATCGGTAAAAATAAATATTAAGGTGAAAAGTAACGAGCTAACCCATTTTGTACAACGATTTGAGTAATTTTTAAGATTTTTCATAATAACTCATACGGTGCATACTGCTTTGAATGTGATAAATTAGAGAGAGAGAGAGATATTCACTTCGTAATCAATAAAATACAAAAAACTAAAAAAAATGTATAATAAACTTGTGCATGGCGTTTTGAATGTGATACATAAAACAGTTATGTAACCTCCACATTTTCTCTCTCGATCCCACTACTAGGATTATTTTTTATGCACTATGTGCATGCCTGAGTTTTGTGGGTGGAGGGGTATTTCATCCATTGTATGTACATGTCTAGCAACATGTGTCTAAAAACAACATTCTATATAGTACTTCAAAACAAATTTTGATTTTATGATCAAATAAAATAAATAAGTTTGATTTTTTTTTCTCTGTCTCTGTCTATATTATTAAGAAAACTAAGTTTATGATTCTTTTATTTCTTTTACTTTTTTTAGTTATATATATATATACTCATGCACCATATTATTAGGCAATCCATATCCACATGCATATAAAAGTGAAAAGGACTAAAGCCCACTGCCCATGATCATCGTATCTTTTTCCATTATCTTAAGGCAGTGAGTAATGGGACACGTATATCATCCTTACAAAAATCATGATATTGTGTTTGTCGTTTTATCCTCATTTCTCACCACAAGTACACGGAACCTACTAAATAATAACAAGTATTTATAGACAAGTATTTATATTTCATGTATATAGGATGGTTATCATTTAACCGTATGTCAACGACGATATGTTTATATTTAGACAAATCATGGATTTATTCTCTCATTCGCAACCAATATGATCAGACACACTGATCTTGTAACATTCTAGACAAATCTATTATTGATCATGACTCATGACATGTCACGTCTCAAATATCACCAATATTTTTGATGCATTAGTTGTAAACGAGGTTAGAAATCCATAAGCGTGAATGAATGAGGGCATTATGGCAATCCCATGTTTTATTTGGACAAACCGAAACAGATAAATAGCTTCTTATATACCGCCTCCCCACGTCGCCTCCCTATATACCGCCTCGTGCCTTGAGAGTTTAGAGAGTAATCAACCGAGGAGTATAGGAAATCGCTGATTTCAAGCCACCGGTCTTCAATCTTCTACTTCCTCAAATCGGACTGGTTTTCAATTGTGGCGAAGCAGACGGTTAGAATTTTGGTTTAAACCACATGGATCTATGAAACCGAACAACAAAGGTTATAATTTTGTACGTCAATTTATTTATTTTTATGTATCTGAAGTCCCTGAGTACAACATTATGTAAGTTGTTGATCTGTAGGGAGTATAACCAATTCTATAGATTCATTCACTTCACTTAAGCGTTGGCTTATAAAAAGTAAGCAATCATTGAAATAATATTTCTGTTATTAGTGTATTAGAAATACTCACTCTTGCAACAAAGCTTATGTGTTGGTGCTACTTTTTCTATTGTGATTGTAATGTTCTAGACTCACATGTATTTCTTTGGTTTTATTTTTTAACTTTCAAAGCAAACATATACATCATAACTGCGTAAAAGTTGAATTTGCCCCGATTACTTTTCAAGTCAAGTTTGCCTTTTAAATTTAGATGGTTCTGTTTAATAATGTTAAAGTTAGTGTCATTATCATATTTGATGAGTAAAGATAATGTTCATTACCATATAGATCATAATTTCATAACGGTTAAATCGTTTATACCTTTATTAAAAAATCAGCCCTGATTTTGTCTTTCCATTGCTTTTCAATTAAAGTTTTACTTTTGGATTTACATGGTATTGGGTTGACATTGTTTACAAACAGTCTGTTATGATTATTAATTGTTCTTGCAGTTTGCAGTGCACGCTGTTTGGTTGGAGTACATTACTTCTCAAAGCGTGTTTTGTTACAATTAAGGTTCAATGTCTCTCCTACACCTTTTTTTTATATTTATTATGTTTTCATAATGTACACTTTCATAAATATAAAAATGAACTACATAGGTCTACAAACGCAATGTTTGTTCAGATTTCAAGCTGCAACATACCATATCAGCCCACACTGACTTAAAAATCATAACAAAGGATTCGAAAATGCTTATAGGTACAAATAATAGCACTTATTATGATTACAAAACTAAAAAGGCTAAAATTACTAATCAATTACATTGATGGTGTGGAAAGGTACTAAGAAAGAACCACCAGTACAGCCAAAAATTTAAAGAAGATTGAAAAGTATGCCTATAACCTTAAAAACAAAGACTAACAAAAATTTGCATGTAAACGAACCGAACTAACACGAAAGCATGCATCTTTGTGTTCGTTAATTTAACTTTAACCGAATACAAACACGAACATATAATGTCATTTTTGTTTCTGTTTATTATGATTAAAGTATCAGGACAGGATCGTGATGGCGGTATTTAGTGCTCCGAATTACTGTTATTGGCGTGGAAATATGACTGCAATTATTGAAGTCGGTGAAAACATGGAAGAAAATTCTCTTAATTTGATCTAGCCCAGAAGCAGATAGAGTCAGCTGCTACTTGCAAGGCACCAAATTAATTTTTATAAATATACTTAAATTAATTGGTGGAATATGGAATTTGTAACTCTCATATCTTTAAAGCTGTTGTGATGATCTTAAGTCAGTTGTCAATAGTATGGATATTCATCCATATGGCAACACTTGCTTCTTGGTGAGTGCCCATTTGTCAAAGATACTAAAGTAGTAGTTTATGAATATCTACAATTTTCTGTTTTTGGTATTTATTTAATGTGGCAACTTATTTTGTTTTGTGATGAAAAATTATCAGTTGAACTGATGATGGAGAACTTGTATATGAGGCTTAGAAGAATTTAAACGATTGGGATCCTGGTGCTATCGCTATATGCTCATCCAGGTTAATATTTAATTTTCTTTTAAATATTTTCTATACTATATATAATGCAAATAGGACCTCTTATAATGTAAGGGTTACAAGATTTGTCGCTAATTGTACAACCTTTGTTACATGGACTTTTTATTTTCGAGGGGCAAACATGTCTTTTAGTAACTAGCATCTTTGTATAATTTGATTTGTTAAAATATAATTACATCTTTTTTGACTCGATGTAAAATGGTTTGCCATTATGTTGGTTGCTTAATTAATTTTTGCTATTTGCCTTACTTTCAATCTTTCTTCACTTTTATCTGTGCAACATATTATGATGATTCTTCGAATGGATGGTCTGGTCAAGTTTTTGATGTGCCCTCAATTGCAGCGGTGACTTCTAATTGTTCTTTTAAAAATTATTTTTATAAATGATGCATGAATATTATTGTTTTTTTTAGGTTGTTAGTTCACGATAATGGCTATTGAGCTCTCGCCATAGAACTTCTATTCATGCTCAGTCTCCATAATTTGAGTTGGTTGACTTTCTGATTGAGATGGTTTATGACATGGAGTATGAATGCATAATGAAGTGGGTCACCTTTTCAGTTTTAAATAACCTATTGGTTTTTAAAAAAATGAGCTTTTTTGCATAGAGTGGACCGGTTGACCGAAATTACTTGTCTCATATTTACTTACTTTTTTAAGAAATGTTGAACACCACTGATGTAATACAGGCACCAATGTACGTAGGAAATAACGTAGTCATGGGTTGATTTGATAGTCATCGGGCGTATGATAGAGAGAAAACAGTTTCATGGGTCGTATGAGGGCCAATTCATACAGATGGTATGATTTTCCGACTGAAAAAGAAACAACTATGAGACCATACACAAAGCCATATGGGTCATGTGACCTTTTTTCGCATATCATACGGGCCGTATGATATACTTTGGCTCGTATGATGGGACCAAAAAATGTCAATAAGGTCTGTAGTTGGTGTACACTTTCCCATATAGAGTTATAAAAGTTATATTGTTCAACAATAATCACCCATTAAATTAAATGGTTAAGAAAACTTGGCAATTTTGTTTTTTTTTTAATTTGAATTTGAGCATACTTGATTAATATTGTGTTCTTTTTATCAAATGTATACATAGCCATACTTCTTTGTTCTGAACTAGGGCAATGGCATATCCGAAAAGAGGTTATTGTCACCTTAGATAGTTTCCGGTTGTTTTATTCGTATTGATGAGAAATTAAGTTTTTCAAAGATGCTGGTAAGGGTCTTGAGGTTTGGCTTGCCATGAGAGATGGTCTAGTTGAAGGTTATGTACATGTTGAATTTGCCACCCTGCTGCAACTCAAAAGGTTTGTTTTATCTCTTTCTTTCATACTTTTTTCCCAATTAAATTACTCTATTTTTTTCTAACGAATTTTCATAATTCTATTTGTAGGCTCACAAACTCAATGGGATTTATTACTCGCTCGTGTTGCGAGACTTAATTTGTCTTTAGAAAAGGGTGCATATACTCTGAGTTACGGGTAAATGATTGTTTCCTGGTAAGGGTTAACAGTCTGGTTTGTTTAGTTATGTTGGTTGTCTTCTACTTTTAAAAGAAAATTTGGAAAACAAACCTAGGCAGGTGTGTGATCGTTAAAGAATTTTAACCACATTAAATTGTTTAAGGGTATATGTGATACTCGGACTGAGACTCTTGAACCCTATGAGTTATAAAGGGCATGGTTTTTGAATTACCAGTTTCATATATTGGCATGTTGGAAATACCAAAACCCCTCTCTTATTAATTTGAACCCGTGACAGATACATTAACGCGGGAGTGTGAAGACTACATTAATTCAATAACATGAATGACCAGGTCTGGATAAAACAAGTTACGTCTCTACGATGCATTATGCTCATTTATGTTGCTGGATTAATGTAGTCATCACATTCCGGCGTTGATGTACCCGTCCACCGGACGGGTAAAATACTAGTTGTTACAATTGTACATGAGTCATCAAGCAAGAAGAAAGATATGATTAAGACTATAAGCATCTGAAACCTTGATCACATTCATCTATGGTTACAAACACTCATACAACATGATAGCACGACAATGTTGTTGAATATGATCATTCTATAAATAGTTGAGATAAGGCATCACTACAAAATACAAAGAAAAGTAGTGTAACTAAAACAAATAATTATGATTAAAAAAGATTCAGAAAAAAATAACCAGACGAGATATCTGATATCATAAAGATTGTAGATAGTTCAAATGAAAAAGTTTGTGTTATATTGAAACATAAAACACATGGTAACATTAAAAAAAAGTTATAATAATATTAACTTGTTTCCAAAAATATCAAGCGAAAGAAATATATGACTAATGAGTAGGAAGCTTTTTTGAAAATTCACAATATATTCGGTATAAGTAATAGATATTAGCTAGAATTTAAAGTAATCAAACTACTTAGGGTTTTCGTGTAGTATTTGATAAGTATACCCCAACTAAAAGCATGATTAAACGTCTAAATATGTTTTGATTAGTTGGAAACATCAATAAACGCGTTTTGAGTGAAATTGGAATAAAAAACAGTAGCATTAAACTTTTAATAGCTTTTGGAAGTCAAAGGATTCGATTAATGCAATGGGTGTTAATGGTCCAACTTAATAAAAAAATGTAAAATCAAATCACCAGATTGAACATTTCTCACAAATTTGTTTAGAGACGAGTTGACGAATGTAAATAAGTAATTAATCAAGTAAATAACTACAAGGACTCGTTTGATCAAGAGATTTGCCCATATGATCATCGACCTTTTCATTTCTAAATCATATTAACCAATAAGTAATCGATACAAAAACATCAAGGAAAATAAAGCGCGTTTATTAAAAAAAATGAAGGAACTATATAAACTATATAAAAATTTAACAATAATGGATTTTTTTACCTGTCATTTTCAACTAATTCTAATTTTATCACAACCTCTCTTATGTTAGCCGTTGATGTATATTAATTAAGGGTCCAGGATTGTTTATTATACTTAGCTCATACATGAGTCGGCTCCTCTCTATTAATTTCTATGTATGCATATAACTGTTATTCAAAAAATAAATAAATAAATAAATGTATGTATGTAACTATTAGGCTATGTGTAGTGAAGATGCTATAAAATGAGACGTTTTGCGTCATGTGTGATTTCCATCAACAAATAGTGGATTTTTGTTTTTGTGGTGTAATGGTGTTGTAGCCTCAATATATACTATACCACACACAAACAATTATGTTTAATAATAAAAACAAAAGGAAACTGGGCGAGAAAATTTTGTCCCCCCCCCGACATTTCGCCCCTTTGTTGCCGGAGGGGCGGTGTTTAAAAAAAATCGCTCCATTTTAAGCTGCTTTCTCGCCCACTATAGGCACCTTTATATTTTGAAAAGGATGTTTGAGTGACACATAATTCGGAGTTTGGTAGGAGATGGTCATAGAGTTCGGCTCCATGAAGCAAAAGATTATGATGATTTTGAAAAGTAGGTTGCAAACGAATTTTGTTGTAGATAAAAGTTGGTCACAATTTCAATATGATTCATATTTTTTTATGAGTGGGCAATTTATAGGATGACAATAAATTTTAAAGATTTGCTTTTGAATGAACATAATTGTCATTATCGAACACACTTATCGAACACATCTTAAGGCGAGCTGGGATATCAGCTAAAAAGGAAGCCCCCGTAAACTTCCTTACAGACCCCACGGAAGGGAGATCCACTCTACGACCGGCAGATTTGCTCGTCTTTGGTTGGGCCGGGGGAAAACACGCTTGTGTTGACCTCACAGGGGTATCTCCCTTAGCTGGTTTGAGGGATAATGGGTTTGTAGCTGGGCAAGCAATAAAAAGGGCTGAAACGAAGAAGGTGGAGAAACATGCTAAAGCCTGCGAAGAGAACCAACATGTTTTTGTCCCTCTGGCTTTTGATACATTTGGCTCCTTGGCACCGGAAGCTATCCGTTTTCTAACCAGGGTCCAACAGGTTGTGCATAGCAATGTGTCGACTCCAAAGGGGCAGGGGTATGTCTTTAGCAGGTTAGGGTTTGCAATTCAGAAAGGGGTGGCGGCGCAGCTTGTTGCCCGCCTACCTGCTATATTGATGTAATATCTATGTTTCATCAGTAGAAATAAATAAAATTTTATTTATCAAAAAAAAAAAAAAAAAAAAAAAAAAAAAAAAACACTTATGATATGATTCATATAATTTGATTATCTTAAAAAAAAATCACAATTCACAAGACACGCCACAAAACGATTTCTTTACATTTTAACATTTTAAAATTAAAACCAAGATAAGATCATGTGATTACACAAATTAAATATTAAATGTTTATATTACAATTCAAGAACAAAAATGGTCTAGATTCTTCTCCCAAAGAATGAAGTGGTTAGTTCAAATCTTTAAAAGTAAATTAGGTGGATACCAAAGAAACAATACTCTTATCATTTAGGGACTATTATTGGTTTATGTTTTGATCATGACAAAAAAAAATGTACGTTAGCTGAGAGTTTATCATAGCTAGTATTCGGATGATAAGTTTTCCTTATAATTAATGACAGGCCGGTTCACCTGCGCTGGCTGCATTCATGTACATCGATGGCCTTTGGCAGTTTTTGTATTCAGTGAGCCGAGCTTTGTAGATAATTTAAAAATAAGTTATACTCCCGCTGTCTCATTTTTAATGTCCATTTTTTCATTTTTAGTTGTCCCAATTTAAATGTCATTTCTATACATATAAATTCAATTTCCAATTGTGCCCTTACTATTACATATAGTGGATTTTTTAGCCAAGGAAGAAAAATGGTGTTTAGCCATGATAACTTAAAGAAAATTATTGTCATTTTACAATTCATAAAATAAAATGATCAAATATTTTTTAATTTGTGTGTTTTTGGTCCCATAACATTTAAAATGGGATATAATAATGACTCTGATTTCCTCTTAAGTTTATACACCTAAATTGCCGCATCCCGCCAATGCGGAAATGCTGGATGCAGCGTCCATGGATTTAGAACGCTTGGACTAGAGACCCAACTCGATCACAACAAGATCTTTGAATTCTGGGGTCCAGTCTAAAACAATTAACCTACTGTGTTGTTGGTGATATCTGAAAAAACATGCTTCAAAGTCAACATAATGTTGGTGAGTTTACATGTTTTATAGTTATAATGTAAAATCGTTTTCCAATGAAAGCATTGAAAGTGCATACGTAGGCTTAGTATCTTTTTCTTGAGATCATAATGTAAACATGACCATAATATGTAACTATTTTCCTTGAAACATAATCGTAAACATGAGTATGAATTTTAAGTGAAAAAAAACTTGTTAAAAATTTATTAAAATTAAATCAAAATAACTTTCTTATTATTTCTCGAATAATAATAATAATAATATCAAAACTCGTGGCTGAGACGCAACCCACCTCATCAACCCATCTCGGAAACCGAGCCCAAGGGTACAAACGTAATATCTAGAAAACTAGTGGCTCAGATTAACCCAAAATCTTTATATATACCCACCCCTCATTTCATTCAATAATATTATTATTATTCCGTTCAACATTCAACAATAATAATAACCCTAGAAAAGCTTATAATCTGTTCTTCCGATTGCTCTTCGATAATCGTCTTAGGCCGATTATATTAATCGTAAGCTTATTATTTCATTCTCCTGTTTTTATTTATAATAATTTGTGGTTTTTGTTATGTATCTAATGTCTTTGGGCTTTGTTTTGTTGCAGATCGGATATTGGTTTATTGCTCTATAGACGAATTACCAATTTTTGAATTGTAAGTGTTTAATTTATTATACAGATCTGAGATTGTAATACGTGAATGTGTGTTTGTTTTAAGAACCTAGGGTTTTTATTTTTATTTTATTTTATTTTGATGAATTATTATGAAATTTGATAAACGAATTGCTTATTATTATTATTATTATTATTTCAGAAACTGTGTAATCAGATCTTGTTTTCCATCTACATGTTGAATTTAACCGAGCCGAGCTTAAATGGGCTCGAGCACGGGCTCATGCCTAAAGATAAGCTCGTTTTGCGAGCCTAAACGAGCCTATTAAGTTTTTATTATTTATTTTTCATTTAATATATGTTTATGTAATAATTATTAATGTATGAAGAAATGTTATAAACTTAAATAAATAATTGTTATGTTATATATAAAAATAAAAACTAAAGTATATACTAAAGGTAAATATAAATGTACTTAAAATAGATAATAATAAATAATTTTTAGAATACATTCTTAAAAGAAGCTTAGCTCTAGCTTAAAAATTTAATAATATATATTTATATAATAATTTTTAGTATATGAAGAAAAGTTATAATAATAATTTTTCAATTAAATGATTATTATTATGTTATATATAAAAATAATAACAAAAATATATTCTAAAGGTAAGTATAAATGTACTTAAAACAGGTAATAAGAAGCTAAAACTAATAATATATATTTATAATTTATATTATAATTATTGATGTATGAAGAAATGTTATAAAAATAAGCAAATAATTATTATCTTATATATAAAAATAATAACTTAAAGTCTTAAACATATACTATAGGTAAATATAAATGTACTTAAAATAGGTAATAAGAAGCTAAGCTTAAGTTTAAAAAACTACTCACGAGCTCAGGCTAATGTCAAATCCTCTAGTTTATATTTATAATTGAAAGTATGTTCATTGTTGTAATAAATAGGGTATAAATTTGAATAATGGATTGATTGTGATGATTTATATTGTTGTATTGTTGGTGATAAAACAGGAACAATTGAATGTTATGATGGAGAGCAAGGGTGGGAAGAAATCTAGCAGTAGTAAATCCTTTTATGAAGCTCCTTTAGGTTACAGCATCGAAGACGTTCGACCAAACGGAGGAATCAAGAAGTTCAGATCTGCTGCTTACTCCAACGTATGCATTTTTCGGTTATTATTATTCGCTTATTTTCACTGTTTATTGCAGCATTATGTATGTACTGATAATAATAATGTGTTTTCATCAATGCAGTGCGCTCGCAAACCGTCCTGATACTCTTTCGATTAGGGTCCTTTCGCGTTGTTTATTTACCGCTTTATAATTAGTTTCTTAGTTAATATTGTTTCCCCTTCTTTTTACCTCCTTTTCCTGTCATTTGAGCCCCTTTATTGTTATTTTTGTTGAAAACCGAAAACCATGTCTGCGATTGGTTTCGAAGGCTACGAAAAGAGGCTTGAGTTAACCTTTTTCGAGCCCAGCGTGTTTGTTGACCCTGAAGGTCGAGGTCTCCGGGCTCTAACCAAATCCCAACTTGATGAGATCCTAAACCCTGCTGAATGCACAATCGTTTCGTCCTTGTTTAACGAGCACGTAGACTCGTATGTTTTATCCGAGTCGAGTCTTTTTGTGTTCCCTTATAAAATTGTTATCAAGACTTGTGGAACCACCAAGCTGCTTCTCTCAATCCCAGCCATTTTGAAACTAGCTGAATCGATTAACCTTATTGTCCGGTCAGTAAGATACACTCGGGGTTGCTTTATTTTCCCGAGTGCTCAATCGTACCCACACCGCAGCTTCACCGAAGAAGTCTCGGTTCTGGATGGTCATTTAGAAAAGCTCGGTTTGGCTAGCAAGGCTTATGTTATGGGTGGTTTAGGCGGGCTCGATACGCCCCAAAAGTGGTTCGTTTATTCGGCTTCGGCTGGACCTGTGTCGGGCCAGTCTGCTCGTGATCAAGTGTACACACTCGAGATGTGTATGACTAGTTTGGACAGAGAAAAAGCTTCAGTTTTCTACAAAACCGATTCGAGCTCGGCTGCAACGATGACTAACGAGTCGGGTATCCAAATGATACTCCCAAAGTCGGAAATTTGTGATTTCGAGTTCGACCCGTGTGGGTACTCGATGAACGCTATCGAACAAGGTGCGATCTCCACCATTCATGTGACCCCAGAAGACGGGTTCAGTTACGCTAGCTTTGAAGCGGTTGGGTATGATTTGAAAGAAATGAGCTTGGACGAGATGGTTCGACGGGTGCTGGATTGTTTTGAGCCGGGAGAGTTTTCGGTTGCGGTTGGTGGGGCGAACGAGTTGGAGGCGGTTCGTGCTGTTGAAGTTGAAGGGTATGTTTTGGAAGAGAAGAGTTATGAGGAGGTTGGATGTGAAGGATGGATTGTGTACCAGAAGTTTGTGAAGAAAGATGGCAGCTGCTGTGGCTCGCCTAGATCTGTTTTGATATGTGACAATTGGAAAGAAAAGGAGTATTAAAGAAGGGTTATATTACTTGTTATTTGATATGTTGAATAAAAGCCATTGTTATGGCTCTAGTTACTGTTTTATTGTCATTGTGGTACTGAATCTCTTTGTTATTTTGACTTATTTGAATTTAAGTATGTTATTGTTTGTGTTTATCTTGGACTATTAAGATGGAACTAGTAACTGAACCCCGCACGTTGCCGCGGATCCAACGACTTTCGAAAAGTTACATACATAAGTTATGTTTTGTTTCTTCAGCTTCAAATTATTTTTCTTGGTTCTTTGACATACGCCTTGAGTGCCGACTCTTCTATTGGCACGCTTTGAATGTCATTGCGTATCCGAATCATTTGATTAAAATTTTATACCATAGACGTAATATCATTATCATTATTATTAAAAGTCCGACTTCCCCCATTCTTTCTCCCAAAACACAACATATCCAGCAGCAACCCAATCTCAATAACTACCACCGATAACACTTACATAGGTATCTTATGTGTAGGGATGAGAACAGTACCGTAACGGTACAGACCGGTCATGGTCCTGAAAATTGTAAATTTTTGGTACCGGTACCTAAATCTTTGATTCAGTACCGATACCGGTATTGATGGTTAAAAAAATCGGTAAAATACCGGTACCGATACCGAAACTCAAAACTTTAATACCATTTCGATAATTATGGTACCATCGGTACCGGTACCAATTAGTATCAGTACCGAATTTGTTAATCTCTGTTTATGTTTTGTATGAAGCTGTGGCTGATTACATAGGGGTCCAAACCCTCTTTGTTTCGTTGTGAACTTCATGAGTAATTTTACATTATATTATATAATAATAAATTTGTAACTAACTTTGTTGGAATTTGTAATGCTTTTTTAGTAGTTTGCACGTGTAAAAAAGTAACTGGCTCTCTCTCATGAATAGTAATTTATGTGTGATAACTGTCAAATGCTTTTTAATATATATATATATATATATTAATAATGAATAATTAGTTTGGTACGGAACCCACTTGGACCAGATGACCAACAGAATTAATAATAAGATATTTTAATAATGTGAGGCAAGGGCTAAAGATGTGACATGTGACACTTGTGTTATATTGACAAAAACATATTGATCAGCTAGTGTTAAATGTTAATGTGTTGGAAGATGTCATTCATATTGGTGTGTGTTGTGGAGTCATATATGACCGAGACACTTGTGAGGACCCTGTGCACTGATGCGAATATGCTGGTACATGTGGGTTTAAGGCCATATATGTGGTGGTTATTGACTTGCTGATGAGTGATGAGAACAAAAAATTCGTCCACAAAATACCAAATGGAACATGGGTAGCTAAAACGATATAAATATTTATTAAAATCATGTAAATATATGAGCCAAAGTTTAACAATCATGTGGTCCTCTTGTATAATGGTTTTCTGTTTTAGTTCCTTATGTAACTTTGTTTGTGTTATTTACATGCTTTACTCTAGCTTCATAACAATAATATTCTCGTCGTTAAAAAGTTTTATATAAAAGAGTGGATCTTGAATCGACATGCTAGTGAATCTCTAAGAAAGAAATGTCGGTATAGATGGACAACTTTTCTACACGCGAGCCACATGTCCGTTGCTATTCAAGGCGTTATGCCATACCATACCATACTTACTAAATACTTGTATACAACAACCGATCTTACGCCTTGTCTGGTGATTACTTACATCATTTGAAGGAAGACAAATATTATTAATAAAGTTATGGATCCGGGCTTCCATCTTGACTGCACCCTTCGTACGCTCTTCTCGTAACCAATTTATACCATGAGTTAATCTATCACATTGTAAACGAAACATAATTCTTTACAAATGATGATGAAATTATTTTTCTTTTTAATACATTTTTGTTACGGTGAATTTGTTATGAATTAAATTTAGGCAGATATAAAATAATTAAAACACCATGACAAATATGTGACCTATGTACAATGTAGATAACAACTGCGTAGAGTATGTAGTACAAGACAATATAGGAAAAGCAGATTGTCGTGTCGTGATAGAATACATGAAACCAACTCAGCGTCTACTAGGATATTTATTATGAAATTAATATTGTTTGTATTTTGTGAACAAACATTTAAACCAATCATGTAGGATGAATAAAAATGTAGTTTGTTACCATCCGTCTATAGGTTTATGACTTGTTTACGTGTGATTAAGTAAAAGCAAAAAGAAAAGAAAAAGAATTTGTTTTTATAAGTATTGATTTGACTATATCATAATATTATAAACTACAATATATTTTATAAGTATGTTTAGTTGACATCATTCTAATATATACATAAAATACATAATCCTCATAAACAATGTTAGTATTACTTTTATACTAAATTAATATAAACAACAATATATATTAAGATATCTTACACAAAAACCACCTTTTAAGTTTATTGCAATATCTTAATAATATATAAATAATTATGAATTGAGTTATCTTAAATTAGTAGGTCTCAATGCATTGTTGTTTAAAACAAAATGTTCGTAATAAATATGTCAGATGATTTTGAAAATCATCTGACGATGCAATTCCAATCTAGCAGTGTGTAAAACACTAACAAAATTATTTAAGAAAATGACCCAAAAGGTCAAGATACAAATGATCCACAAAAACCATCAAGTCATCACATTCTTACACATGTAACACATCCGAATAAAAACAATCTTAATCCACGTAACTAGAAGAGTAGAAAAATGGTTTTAATATTTTTAGATAGTTTTTTAACAATAGGGACCATATATATATTAAAAGTTTGTGGGGATTTTTTAATAATATAATGGATATTTTTTAACAAACAAATTTGCTGATGTTCACTATTAAATTAGCATGATTGTTAGTTGTTAGAATAGTTTATTCGAAACATCTTTGTATTGGAGATATTTTTTGTAGATAGGAATTTATAGTGGAAACATGATGTATGAAAATTAAAAAGTACAATTACTTAAAGGACAAAGGTAAAAATATTATTTTTTTTAGTGTTGGTGTATGATATAATAAACAATATTAACGTTTCTAAAATAATATTATCTCTGATGTTGCTGACCAACAGATTTAAGTTTTAGATTACTAAACCAAATGAGAAGCAAAATATTTACAAAAATAATATGAGAACCAAATCCATCGATATCGCGATCGTTATCATATAAAAATCAAGTCAAAGGTGAAACGAAACCGAATAATTTTCAAATAAATGTAACATTTTTACACCTGATCTTGAACAAATATGATCTCGGCTTCTGCTGATGCGCGTTTTAACCTAAGCAACTCGATCAGCATGTTTAACCTTCCATCTGTCACATACACACTCGGGGTAATGCTTAGAACTTCAAGGACTGGCGAATTTCCAAGCAGAAACTCGATAAATCTCATCTCGTGAGGAACATCCGACATCTCTGTCATCTTCACTATCTTAAGCTGATTAAATGTGCAGTCACACGGACACTCGTTCTCCCAAAAATCCAAATCGGGTGCTTCTAATGCTGGTGATGAATTTGATGAACCCTAAATAAAAAAAAATAAAAAAAATACAACTCAGAGCAGTATGCTTAACATTAATGATAACAAAGTATACAAAACTCACGGAAATTTGAAGTTCTTGAAGATTAGGCGCGTTTAAAATCAAACGAAGAATCACCATTATTTCTTTCATGTCCTCAAAGCTTACTTGATACAACTCAATAACCTTTAGCTTTTGATATGTAATTTGTGTTTTCCCTAAGGTGTTACCTACACTCATATACTAAGAAACGAACAAAAAGTTAACGTATTACTCAACAAATTCAACGACCCGTGTTCAAAATAACATAAAGTCTAACCTTTGTAAAGTAAATGTGACCGATAAGTCTCTCAAGAGACGGTACACCACCAAGAAACTTGTCAAAGTTAAAACTTGAATTTTGACCAAAAAGGTCTGCAACATCATCGGCCGTATACATGGCAACAGATATAGCAACTAGCATAGGAGTATTCTCGAGACAGATATCTTTAAACTCACCTTCCAGTATCAAATATTTAAGGCTTGGAGCACGAATGGTGAGTTCCAAACTATCAAAATACGACAAAGTCAAACTTTCAAGAAGCGGACAGCACGCGATGAGATTCTCAACCGCTTCAGGAGCGATAAGAACTTGTTGAAGATTAAGATACTTCAAATTCATAAACCCTTTGAACGACAACGGTGGGTCCAACTCACATCTAACAAGCTCCAAACGAACCAACTTTCTACAAGCGAAAAGACAAGAAGGTGCTCTAAACCACTCACCATCAGCTAACTCAAGAACGAGTTCTTTAACATCTTTTCTCGATAAAAACAGTAGCCATTGATCCACATCAGGGGAGTTTTGCAAGTAGCCAGTAGACAGAGTGAATCTAAATATCGGTCCATCATGAAGAAAAAGAACACGAGTGACAAAGTTTACAAGATTGACCTCTGCAAGCGCTCTATCATGAGTGCATGATACACATTTATCATCAAACTCAAGGTGCGTAAGTGTAGCCCATTTGTACCTCCATTTGTTAGATAATATACACGTTCTTACAGCGTCTCGTAACGGCAACTTTGTGAGTATCGTCTCAATAATACTCTGAGGAAGATCGCTTATATAATCTTGTTCAGTATGCATTTTACCCCTTTACGACCTAAAATCAATGAAAAAGTCAAAATTAATCAGCCAATCGATTCATAAACATCAAATATGAAATTACGCAACAATGCCCGTATCTTCCAGAACAAATTCAAAGAGAAAGGTACATCATATCTAGGCCTGTAAACAAACCGAATGAACACGAAGTCAAGAACAATGGCATGTTCATGTTCATGTTCGTTCAGTCAACTTTAAACGAACACAAACACTAAATCGGACAAATATTTGTGTTCATGTTCGTTCGTTTAAAAAATGAACATGTTTGTGTTAGTTTAAAATCTAAACGAAAAGACGTAGATGAATACAAACAAAAATAAATTAACACAAATAAACAAAAAAATATAAAACCATTAAGTAGATGACTCATGCAGATAATATTTAGTTATTTTCTATTAGCATGTAAACAGACATAAAAAACTAAACATAAACGAAAATTACAAACCGAGGTGCACAAACCGGTTTAAAACTCAAAACCGATTTGGGTTGAAACCGATTCAGTTTGGTCAACAAAAGTCAAGACCGGTTGACGATCCGTTTCGGTTCGGGTCGAAACCGGTTTCTTGACAAGATTACGATCGGTTTCGGGTTTTGGCCGGTTTCGCTTCGGTTAACCAGTTTGAAACCGGTTTTGGTGGAGAAATTTACAACCCGGTTCCGAACCTATGGTTTCAATCGGTTCCAAACCGGTTTCTGCACAATCAATTTCAAACCGGTTCGATTACGGTTCGATATTCTAGCAGGTTCGGTTAGCCAGGTTATTTTCCCACCTCTACTTCCTGCTGATCAGAGTAAAAAGTCAACCTAAAAAGTCAAACTTTTGACTCAAGATTAACAAACTGAACCATAAAATTGATTTATAAATTTTAACCCATCAATTGTTTGTCAAAGAAAACATGAAATAACTAATCAATGTACGTAAATGTTAATGAAATCAAACATATACATACAGATAGATTCGTACAATTAAAGAAAACCGTAACCCTAATAATTAAGAAAACAACCCACAAAATTGGGACAAAACTGAAACAATTAGGGGTTAATTACCTCAATGAATTAGATGATATGATTAAGTAACTAAACATGAATGCGACTGAATTTTGTTAATTGTGATTCAACTGAAAGAATTTGGGGACAATAAACGAACGGAAGTGGTGATCAAAGGCGAATCGTAATAATAATGTAATAATAATAAGAATATGAATGAATTAGAATTAGAGATTAATAATAATAATAATAATAATACTATAAAATGGTACCTGTAAGCGATTAAGACTGATGATCGTCCACGCCACGGTGACGGTGGTTGTTAAGAGTGACAATGACGGAGACGGTGGAAGGAAAAAATGTGGATAATAATTTTATTATATTCACGTTTTCATTTTCAGTTGGCCCATACCCGTTGGGTCCAAAGCCTTTATCATTTCTAGTCCACAAAATACCCGGTTTTAGTTTCTACTATCTATCCATATCTGACTCGTGGGTATGACCTGGTTTGTACACGCACCTCTACAACTTAGAGGTGAGAAACCGGGCTTTTTTAGGAACCGGTTTCGGGTTTGGTAAACAAAAGTCAAGAGTCGGATCGGCTAGGAACCAGTTCTGGGTACGGCTGGGTAGAGGCGGAAACGGTTCTGAAAGATCCGGGTCATTTCCAGGTGCAGGGAGAAACTGAAACCTGGTTCATACCCGTGGGTCGGGTAGAACTGGGTCCGATTCTGGGTCGGGTACACCAGATAGGATCCAGAACCGGGTTTTATGCTCACATGAGGGGTGTTCTTCGGTTTTTTTTTGTCAGGTTTCGGGTTTTTCGGGTCGGGTTTTTATAAGTGGAAATATAAACCGAAAACCAAACCATTCTAGTTTTGGGTTTTACGGTTTTCGTGTTTATTGGGTTGGGTTAGATCAGGCCGGTTTGATTCGGGTTTCGGGTTGAGTGAAGGTTGTGAAAGGGCTGAAATGCTTTACAAAAAAGGCGGGTTTTGTTGGTCATCATAGTGTACAATGCCACAAGTGCAGCTTGTTGTTAGCTTACCCAGCAGCGAAGCTTGAACAAAAATGTCGGAGGTGACCGGACTCAAAACATATAAACAAATTCATAAACTCGGTTGCCGAGCTCAAAATTTTCGTTACATATAAAAAATTTGGACGAAAACATATAAATTTACACTACTGGGAAAAAAAAGAGCGGACCACAATACTAGCTTCCCCCTTAAGCTTATATGCCTCTATATTGTAATTGGAATTCTTATGAATGAATATTTTACGTAAGAAAGAAACCATGAAAGTTTAAGCCCATGTGTCGGATGAGCCAAGCATAGATGTACAAAACTGGATTTTGGGTCAAATTGGATTGGTTTTATAACAGGTATAGCCCATGTCATATTGATTTGAAAACTGCCTTATCAAAAGATAAATCCGGATTGGTTATGTTTTAATTGGTTTTAATTAATATATATTTATAACCAATTTCAAATTGATGTATTGAATCGAACCAGAACCGGTTTCAAATCAGTTATGGATTGAATCGGAAAACGTTTTAATGTTCTCTAAAGTTGAGCAGTAGACTGTATCATTAAGGCCTTAAAACACGGTTTAAGTCATGTTTAGACAAGTTCAAGTTTGAGTGTAAGTTTGAGTTTAAATTCTACACCATTATTGATAAAAATACAACATTTTTTTCCAGATAGATATATGATTACATAATAACTACTGTAAATCATATAACTAGTATAAATTCAACTTTTAGTTGATGTTATAATTTTTATTGCCAATATTTCTTGTAGTATCAAATGATTGAATGTTTTATTTGAGCTTTTGAGAAAATGATGTAACAAAAATATCATTTAAAGCTTCGTTTCATAGGTTTTGTATTTCCTAATGAACCTTGATGCTTCATAATCGAGCTGGCCATATCTAATACCATACCCGCAAAAATTTATAAAAATAATCTCATGCCCATTCCCGTACCCGAACACATGTCACCAATCACCATGCATATGTGATTGCTTCATAAATCTGCTCCAATGATTCAGTATGATCGTCTGACATGGTGGACCAGACTTGTTCCACACTTACATTTCTTTGATGATTAACTTTGTGAAATCATCATGATTTAATCAGTTTCACATGTGAAATAATATATTAAACAAGAACTTTAAACGAAAACGAGCCTTTAGAATATAAATGGGATTTTGGAATCCTATGAAAGGATTTTGTTGAATAATAAGATATTGACAACTAGATTTGCATGGCTTTAACAAATAACTTCGGTCCCAATTTGGATATCATAAACACACTTTAAGTTGAAGGTAAAGGCATTATAAAATTAATGCGTTTGGGGCATCAGTGCCTTTTAGGCTCCGTTTGTGATTTTCAAACTCAGTTTGTGCCTTTTAAACTCCATTTGTGCCTTATAAGCTTCGTTTGTGCCTTTTGGGCTCCGTCTGTGCCGTTGACGCTCCGTTTGTGCCTTTTAGACTATTTTATGCCTTCGTGCTCCGTTTGTGCATTTGAAGCTCTATTTGTGCCTTTTGAGCTCTTTTATGCATTTTGTGTTCCGTTTGTGCCTTTTGGGCTCCCTTTGTGCCTTTTAGGCTTCTTTGTGTCATTTGGTCTCATATGTGCCTCGTTTGTGCCTTTTAAGCTCCGTTTGTGCCTTTTGGTCTCATTTGTGCCTTTTAAGATCTGTTTGTGCCTTTTATTCTTCGTTTGTGCCTTTGAAGCTCTATTTGTGCCTTTTGAGCTCTTTTATGCATTTTGTGCTCCATTTGTGGCTCCCTTTGTGCATTTTAGGCTTCTTTGTGTCATTTGGTCTCATTTGTGCCTTTTGTGCCCCGTCTGTGCCTTTTGGTCTCATTTGTGTCTTTTAAGCTCTGTTTGTGCCTTTTGAACTCCGTTTGTGCCTTTTAAGCTCTGTTTGTGCCTTTTATGCTCCGTTTGCGCCTTTGAAGCTCTGTTTGTGCCTTTTGAGCTCTGTTATGCATTTTGTGCTCTGTTTGTGCCTTTTGGGCTCTCCTTGTGCCTTTTAGGCTTCTTTGTGTTATTTGGTCTCATTTGTGTCTTTTAAGCTCCGTTTGTTCCTTTTGGTCTCATTTGTGCCTTTTAAGCTCTGTTTGTGCATTTTGAACTCTTTATGTTTTTTGGGATTGGGGAATTGATCTTAACTCACATAATCGTCTGCCAAGTTTCTTTTTGAATATCTAAAAGATAAAAATTTATTAAGGCCTGAGTGAAGCCCTACCATTATTGATGCAAGGTTGAGCTTGACGACTTAAACTTATTGAAGACTCGAAATTTACGCATAACCATAATCTTGAAAAGTTTCTGATTTGAAAGCCAGTTTTAGTTTAAATACCTTGATAAAAGTTCAACTGGTTGCATTTCTAATCATATGTATAGTAATACTTGCAATTATGTGGGCAAAAGTGAAATTGCACTAATTTTGACGTTATTTTACTAATCTTGTGAATAAAACGTTAAAAGTGGCAGAAGGTTAATCAGGCATCATGTGGTGGCGTTGATAGCCGAAAAACAATGGTACATGCACCAATCGGCGGTGTCTCGTCGTTGTTAATGAAAAATATATACGTTTTTATAACATAAAGCTACTAAATATGCTTATGATTACCCCAAAATTAACAAGAATTCAAGTATCAAATTTAATAAGGAACTTATAAAAAATTACTTTTATTTTAGTATTACAATTTAAAAACATTATTTCTTCAAATGAGCCCCCTATTGCTGGTGGTCTCATGCATCATACAAACAACACAAATTCAAATTATAAACATTACACAACACATCTTTATGTGTTCACAAACCTACAATTCTTCCTAACTTCACCATTAACATAAGTCTCAGGATTTGTAATATTTCCTAGTTTCACCATCGACTCCGAAAACTGTTGAAAAAAAGCTATAGGATCTTCTGCATACTTCTTGACAAGTTTACTTGTTTGGACTCCAAGAAAGCTTGAATATAGCTCTTGATCAGAGTTAAGAAGACCTTCTCCTCTAAGAAGTATGTGGTAATACGTGTTGTCGAAAAGATTAGGTGTAACATAGTCCATTGGGGATTCGTTATCGTCTCCACCTCCTGCAGCCGGGCATGTTGATTTTAAGGTCTTGAGGTTTGACTCCGCGATATTGTTCATAGTTGAAGTTATTTGATAGTCTCCGTAGATTCTTGCTCGGTAGTTTGTACAACGCGCCATCCCGATTGTGTGAGCACCTTAGACAATAATGGATCATTTCATAATGTTATGAATAAGCACACATTTAGTGTTAAATATATATTTTTGTCACAATATTTGTTAAAACTTTTATGATACAGTTTTGAAAGTGATTATGTTATGTGATAATAAAAAAATAATAATTAATAACATGTTTAAGCGTATACTGCACACCTCTTAACTCGTACCTATATATGTTTATTATTTTGATTTCTTTGTTTAGTCTTAATTAAACCCATTTATACAAAAACAATATTGATGACACTAAAAGCACGGAAAAAGTTGTTAGATTTACGTTTATAAAATTTTCTCTTACCGGAAAGTGCCACCATGTCGGTTACCGAGAGGCTTTGATACATAAACTTGGCAATGATGGATAAAAGTCCATCATTTGCACCGGGAATATTCGATTCCACCAGGGAAAAGCTAGCGGTTTTCGAGTCTTTTCTTCCAACTGGGACATCCCAATAAGGTCCACCAACCTATATATGTACCCAAAGTAACATAAACAATATCATAAAAATAAGCAAATGTTAATGCTAGAATATTACAAGCATATACCAACTTACCAACACAGTTGAATCTCTTGCAGCAATTGTAAGAGCATCAGCACATGAAACTGTGTTAGGACATTCGGATTCAAGTTTGTTTTTTATTCTATCGATAATTTCGAAACCTTTCAAAGCATTCGAGTTAGTGGGAGCATTCTTTTCTCCTTGTAAAGTGTATGTATCATCAAGCAACACTGATCCATCACAACCCTACATCAAATCAATAACAATTAAAAAAAAAACTCTTTTTGATGGAGGTGTTCACAGTCTGGTTTTGACGGTATTCAAGTCAAACCGTTAGTAATGGTTTGGGCTTAAGGCCTTATAATAAAAAAATATGCATTAATTCAAGACGAACGAAATTATGAAACTATATAATGTTCCAACATTTAAATCTTTTAACCGGACCCGTGTATTGTATTTTTAAGCAAAGTGCGACCATGCATATTCTAAAAGCTCGCGTAAAATATAAAAAGTTAAAAAAGCCCTTAATCTTATGGTCAAGTTCGGTTTTTTCAAACCGTTTTTGAATATAACCATAAACCAAACCTTTGGATATGGTTTGCAAATTTCTAACCCGACCAAATTGAAAAATAAAAAAAAAACAACCATGAAACCAAACCTATGACCGATTTTGGACTGTTTCACAGCAACACACCTGGATGAAGCAATCATGGAAATGTAACCGTAGGATAAAAGCGGCATTTCTGAGATCAGACAGCACAGCACACTCCATTTCTTTCCTAACAATGGCTTCTACATTCGGGCAAGAAGATCGGTAGTAATCTAAAGTTAATGGTTGGTCAGTTGCATGCAAAAATTTGAGGCAACATATGATGTAACATGAAAGAAATATCAAGATGGTTGATATGATTTGCATTGTGCTTGTGTGTGTGTACTTAAATCTAAATGGTTAGGACTAAGGCTATATATTGGTGGTAATACGTTGCTTTTGTATGTGAAAATATGTTTTTAGTCAAGAGAGGATGTAACCACTCTTGGTTTGGTTGGTGGGCATTCTTTAACCAAAAGTTTCAAGTTGTGTGTCATAATTAATTTGATTATATGAAATTTTTTCTTTTACTATTTCAACTATTTTGGCTCAAAAAGTCGAAATGAAATAGGCGAGCGAGTGCGTGTTACACGAGTTTGTACTTGGTCCCAGATGACGCGTTTGTATACTTTGTTAAGTGTTTGTATGCTACGACTTCTGGTTTGGTTTGGGTCTCGCATGTGGTTAAGAGGCTAGAGTAGTTTAGGTTATGGGTGATTAATTTTAATGGCCTTGACTAAAGGTAATTAGAATGAAAAAACTAAGATTATGTCATCCTCCTAAAGGGTAATTTAGACAAGATTAATAGTTAATATCATGTCATTAACACCTATTACAAAAGGATAAAAACTCATTTCCTTGTATGTAAACTTTGATTATAACCTATAAGGGACTATGAGGTGGTAGGTATAGACTCCCTTTCATCGGTTTCTTGTCGTACCTCTTAAAGGTCATATGTCTAGCACAAGTTGTGATTTATCTGATCTCATTGAATAACATGGTATTGACGGTTCCCGTGAATTTTCTGGTCATGGGCTCTCATGGTTTAAAAGAAAAAACTTTTGATCACATTTAAAGGTAAAACATAAATTTTAAAAAAAAAATTTGGAGACAATTATAGAAGTAAAATAATAAATAGTTTGCTTATGAGAAAAAGAAATATTGGCTTCTCTTGTACAGTTGAACACATCTTAACACAAGTTACCATAGAAGCAAGAAAGGACCTGTGTAGTGTATACACTTCACATGTACCAACTCATAAAACAATGAACCACAAGTTTAAACAAACCAACTCACATTTAGCTTCCAACTCAACCCAACTCAAAACGCGTAAAATGATTCAAAATTCGGCCCGTTCATTCATTTAGTACACACATTACATGGAAGAAAGCACAAACAGTCTACTCAGTTTCTATAATAAAAAAAAGTATCAAAGCTTGAACTCATATTCATGTATATAATTCGGAATCAAGCCAATAACATCACCAAGCCATCAGATTCGGGCCACTAGACAAAGAGTCATGTTTATATTCATCATCTAGCAACGAAATCGTCTCATTATGACAACCACCTTCAACAGGTACGATTAATGCAACCGACGCAACCCTTAAAGCAAACCACATGGATCATTCTATTGCTTGGAGGGTTTATATTTCTTTGAACTAAAGAATTAGTTGCGATATCTGGCCGTGAATACACATTAATATTGAGCTAATAAGAAATGTTTGTCTCAAATACCTTCACGGCTAAATGTATATTGTTTAACCAAAAAATGCTAATGAGCTCAAATAAAACTACTTTTACATAATGGACTGAAGAATTTAAAACCAATTATATAAACAGAAAGTACCAAATCCAAGCATGAACCAATTACAACGTCTTACGAACCGGAAATTTAATGTTACATGAATGAAGTTGATCCACCAATGTTCCTTGATGATAACAAGTCAGGTGAAAACAAGAACACAAAACTATCAACAAACTAAAAAAACACCATCAATCGTATGTGAACCAGGACGAAAGTTGACTTTCTATAGCAGTTTTAACTCGCTATCTATATAAGTCTGTTCATTAACACAAAACTATGCAGGAACTCAATTTGGACATTTTGTTTAAGACGATATGACAAAAAATCTCATCCCACCTGTAAATGAAAACAAAATTATAAAAACGCGTCCTTTTTTATATAATCTTGAAAAGTTAAAAATGAATATTTGCATTACCTTAAACAAAATTGAAACGAGAGATCAATCTTCGTGTTCTTTATCACTATCACTATCTGAATCTGCAAACACGTCAAGAACGTATATTTCAAATTCTGATTTTCCTAATGAGCGTATTTTAAAATAAATAAAGATTAACGAAATGTAAAGTTGTAAGTAAAACATTTAACTCACCGGAACGAACATCGTCACTGAGTTTGCCTCTATCTTGAATTTGTTTAACGAGCATGCGGTACATTAGCACCCACCAATACACGTGAAGAACAAGCAAACAGTAAAGAAGCGTGTTGAATATGTAATAGTAGAGTGGGCCCTCCTTAATATGCTTCTCCTTATCCAAAGTCATAACTACTTCATAACTGAAATTTTCAAAAGAGAAAAAAAGATATAATATTATTCACAAACACGCGTTTATTACAAAACTGAGTAGAGAACTATGAGAACCAGATAATATTTTCTAACCTTGTACTCCACAATATCCAAAACGGATAATAAATAAGGCGAAGCACCACCCACGATATTACAATCACGACAAATGAAAAGCTTGCTAGTGCTTCCGCACGGGCTGTATTTAGACATCTTGCTGACTTCAAGAAACACATCACTTGCATCATGAAGCGCTAGAATAACCGAACCAGCACGAGCAAACCTACACAAAATATAGAAAAAAGTTAATATAAATATATAATCATCTTAACTTTCTATACAAGGAAAAAAACGTATAAAAACCTGCATATATAAGACATCGCGATGAGAATCGCGGTTGCAACATGATGGCCCATTGACACACCGAAATCCGATCTTCTTGTTTCCCAAAATATCAAAGCAAAGATGGAATACGTGTAGAATCCACCCGTGTACATGTATAGACCTTTCAATTTTAACCTGGAAATATGTTAATGAAGATTATTAGTATTAATATTATTATTGTTGAGTATTTATTGTGTAGGATAGAAGACGGATTACTTCATTTGTTGGTCTGGCCATCTCTGTTCACCGGGACCTAACCAAGAGTTGTTAGTGTTCGTGAACCACGGTTCGTTGTAAGTTACAGCTAAGGCTAATACTTCTGCTGAAAGATAATAAATGCATTTCCAAGCGGATTCTTTAAATTTTCTTATCTTCTTGTTTCTGTCATCGGTTTCAACATCCAGCTTCTGGTGGTCCTTGTCAAATATTAACCACCTACCTACATGCTGCAACATGTCACTCGATTGTCAACATAAATTCTAGTTATTAAATATCTATATCTACTCTAATAAATGAGTATCTTGGGTGCCACGTGGCTATAAGAACTTATAGAAACCGGGCCCGTGGACTCGATACTAAAACCCTAAATACTACTACATACCGAAAAAAATGTTTTAGCGCTCTTTTCCCTTCACTTTTTTCCAATTAAATGAAAAATATATTTCTATCTTTTTTAAATAAATGACAAATAATTAAGATTCATAGTCAAATCTTCCAATCATCCCGCTTAATTGATGTTTCCACACCTCACCAGAATCCCGTGTAACATTTATCCAAAAAAACACTTGAATAACATAACATCTATTCAACCCGTGTAATACACAGGTTTCCAACCTAGACAGTTAATATGTTGCATCCCGGATTTCTTTAAATAAATTAAAGTAATAAAGCACATATTTTTCCCTTCCAAATCCAGCATCAAATCATGCCCGGGCTCACGAACCACTCCCATCATTTAATGCGCTAAACATAATCGAATAAATTTTCAAATCTTTAAAGGCCATCCATGATAATTAAACACAACTCCTCAAAGCAATGTTATAAAGGGATTCACATGCCTCATGTACTTCTGAGTCAAAATTAGTTACAATCAGAAAACATGCAGCTTCTGGTTGTACATAAAGCTTATTTAGTTGTACATTGAACAAATATTCTCTTATCATGTTTACATCAAAACCACTGAATCTGACTGCAATATAGTACATCAACATTCTAGAATACCATAAATCAATCTAATTTATTCCAAGAAACCTAGAAATCTGCTAATTAATAACCAAAACATTCAAACTAATTCAACAACAAAACACATAAATTAAAGAAATTGTATCAAACCCAGATCAAATTTCAACCCAATTACTAATTAAACCTGAAAGCTTCAAACTTTACCTCAAAAAAACTACTAATTAATAACCAGAAAATTTAAACTAATTCAATAACAAAACATATTAATTCAAGAAACTAATTCAAACCCAGATCAAATTTCAACCTAGTTACTAATCAAACCCAAAAGCTTCAGACTTTATCTAAAAAATCTGCTAATTAATAATCAGTGCATAAAACTAATTCAACAACCAAACACATTAAATCAAGAAACTGATTGAAACCCAGATCAAATTTCAACCCACTAATCAAACCCAAGTGCTAATTAAACCCAAAAGCTTCAAACTTTACCTCAAAATCTGCTAATTAATAACCAGAACATTCACACTAATTCAATAACAAAACACATTAATTCAAGAAACTGACTGAAACCCAGATCAAATTTCAACCCAATAATCAAACCCAAGTGCTAATTAAACCCAAAGCTTCAAATTTTACCTCAAAAATCTGCTAATAAATAATCAGCACATTCAAACTAATTCAATAACTAAACACATTAATTCAAGAAACTGACTGAAACCCAGATCAATAATCAAACCCTGTTACTAATTAAACCCAAAAGCTTCAAACTTTACCTCAAAAATTAGCTAATTAACAATCAGAGCACTCACACTAATTCAACAACAAAACACATTAATTCAAGAAACTGAATGAAACCCAGATCAAATTTCAACCCAATTACTAATTAAACCCAAAAGCTTAAAACTTTATTACCTCAAAAACGAACCGATCAAGAAAAAATCGAACAGTTGGGAAGAAGATAGCGAAGACAGGAAGAGCTGCAAAATCCGCATACGTTGGGAAGGATTCTTGCTCAAAATCGATTGAATTTAGAGCTTCGATTAAACCCATGTGGAACTGATTGATTGATTAATCTGCAGTTGGAGTGAATTTGTGATTCCGATTGAATTTAGAGTTTCAAATTGGTCCTTGTACTTGTTTATTTTGCATTTATGACTACTTTAAATGATCAGTTTTTCGGTTTTTCCCTTTCTGGGGTTGTGTTCGACTGTCCGTGTGGTGTACATATATCGGTGTGGTTTTGGACTAAAAACTACACCAAAACCCAAATTTTGGGTTTTCGGATTTTTTTAAAAAGTTTGTGATCTTGTATTTTAAGGTTTTATGTTTGGATTCAGTTTAATTTTTGGTTGAATAAAATGTTGGTAAAAAATAATGAATTTAGACCTAATTTTTTTTGTTAATTAATAATTAAATGATCATTATACATTTGGGTCGGTGCAGTTTTGGATTTAAGGTGAACCAAAATCGAAATGTTGGGTTTTTTAAAAACTATTCGGTTTTGATTTTTTCGGTTTTCTATTTGGGGTTTGGTACATTTCTATTTTCTTGATTTTGTCATTTGGTCTTGAAAATTTGAGCAGAAAAATTTTTGGGGAAAAAATAATATAATTGGGTTTGGAATTTTTTTTTCGTTAGTTATAATATATTGATTATTATATATTTGGATTACAAATATTTGGATCAGACGGTTATAAATTACTTAAGTCTTAAAAAAAACCTATATGTTTAGTTTGGTTTTTCGGTTTTTGTTTTCGGCTTTTGTGTTAACATAAAACCAAGCCGGCAGTTTTTGTTTTGGTTTGATTATATCGGTTTGTTTTGTCAGTTTAGGATCGGATTTCCCGGTTTCATGCAGACCCGTTGGTACAGGTAGAATTGCACAAGGTACAACTTGTTTGTAACATTTTGAAGTCTAATTTAATTAATGTAAGATGATTGAATGCCACGTTAGGTTCCTTATTAAAATGAAGATCCACATGGGAAAATAATATATAGGATAGCCTATTTATGATTATTAAAATAGAACAGATGAATGTGATAACAATTTAATAATTGAAGTTAATAAAGTTTGAGTTGGTTTTATGGTTGAGAAAAGGTTTATACAACATTAGTGAAAATAGCAATGAAACTTGGTTGCTAATTAATTAGTTGATGCTTTCTCTATTATTAGTTATAGTTTTTTTACTTTTTTATACATCTTATGATGTAGCACGTGTATATATATAATAATATAAATTCTTAAAAGTTGCCTAGAGATCTCAAATTTTTTAATATTATTAAACTTAATATTTGGCTGTAAATTACTTAAAGTCATGTCATGTAAACTATATACCAAATGTTACACATTATACAACAAATCTTACACCTTGGAAACTTTTTCACTGCTTGGATTCTCAACAAATATGGATCACATCGAAGTCTCAGAAACAATAAATAAGCGCCTCTTCGATGCATTCTTTAAATCCTCTTGTCAGATTCGCTTTCTCGATTGAAATACTTCTCAGTTCATAGTAACAGTCGCGAACAATTTCATAAAACAGTCGAATTAATCTACAAAAATCTCAAAAACCCATCAAGCCCGTTCCTATATTACCCGATGTTGGCATTGGCATTGGCTTTGGCGTTGGCTTTGGTGTTTGCTTTGGCAGTCTCATTCCTTCAATCACCGGTCCATCAATGTCAATCACAACAGCATCCGAGGTTATAAACGTCTTTGCAACCGATGCAGCATGTTCTATACAACATCGTACCACTTTTGTTGGGTCTATAATTCCAACAGACATCAAATCTTCATACTGGTTTCTTGCAGCATTAAACCCATATCTAATATCATCATTCGATAAAACCTAAAACCAATTAAAAAAACTTGTAAATATTTGAAAAATAGTTATAACATAGGGATGGCAATATGGCATACCGCATACCTTCTCTATAACAACACTACCGTTGACACCTGCGTTTTTGGCTATCTGCCTTGCGGGATATTCCAATGCTCTTTTGAATATTTCGGCTCCTATCTTAATATTTATATAAAAAAGTTTATTAAGTAACAGTAACAAAATGTTAAAATGTAAAGATGTTTGTGAGATTAGAGATTACCTTCTGTTCCTCATTATCCATAAGTTTTTTAATTTCGTCTATTTTTAAAGATAGCCTTAAAAGACAACAACCGCCACCAACTACCACGCCTTCCTCAATAGCAGCCTTGATAAATATAAAAAATGTGAAAGGTTTAAGATCAGGAAAAGAAAGTCAGCACGTTAACAGTCAATAGTCAACCTACCTTAGTAGCATTAACTGCGTCTTCCATCCTTAATTGTTTATCCTTCAATTCAACTTGTGTTTGAGCTCCAACCTAATCACAGTTTTATAAAATTTCAACTGTAAAATTGCAAAAAATGAAGAAATATTATAAAATTTTTAGTGCATCAAGCTTACTTTAATTATGGCAATTCCTCCTGATAACCGAGCGATACGTTCGTTAAGAATTTTCTTTTGGAAATTTTCTTCAGTATTCTGCAAAATAGATTGACTTTTGGCTTTTAAAGTCAACTTAAAACTTTCAAAATATTTGCATAATTAAAGCATGCACCTCAACGAGCCTTTGAATTTGATTGACTCGTTTCTTGACAGCGGCTTGAGTGGTCCCGTCAGTAACTATTAATGTCAAGTCTTTAGTTATTACAACCTTAATAGCGGTTCCAAACATATCCTCTTTGACCCGGTCAAGGGTCAAACCCGCATCATCCCTGACCACCATCCCTACAAAAACTCAAAAACCATATCAGATCCCATCCATCATTAGCCAGCATTAGTCAACATTTGACTTACCTCCGGTCAAAATAGCGATATCGTCTAAATAATGGCTCTTGCGGTCACCAAAGGCGGGTGCTTTAATGGCTGCTGCCTTTATTATCCCTTTAAGTTTATTTCTAATTATTGGAGCCAAAGCTTCCTTCTCGATACCCTCTGCAATTATCACAATCGGATAATTTCCTTTGACCACAATGTCCAATATTTTATATATCTCCTTCGGGTTTGTAATTATTTTGTCAACCAAAAGTAGCTGCAAGTCAAAGTATACTTTTTGAGGTCAAAAACATCATTTTTTTCAAACCTTCTAACAAATGCAATCAGTACTTTTTGAAGCCAACATTACTCCATGTCTCCATGACCATGTGACCTCAAGTTAAAGTATACTACTCTTTCATAATCAAAAAACCTTACCTTGCAATCTTGAAATTCTGCTTTCATGGTTCTTCGATCGGTAAAATATTTAGACAAATAACCGCGATCAAATTGCATCCCCTCAACAATCTGTAAATTATTCTCGGCAGAATTTCCTTTCTCAATTGTGATAACACCGTGCCTTCCTACTCTTTGAAACGCTTCAGAAATCATGCTCCCGACTTCAAGATCATTACCTGCACTGATTGCAGCAACATTTGAAAGCTCATGATCCTCAACCTACAAAATACAATTAAAGTTTTTTGTGTTGTTTTTAAAACTTAATAACATTCATATGTAGTTATTACTTATTAGTTATTACCTCTCTAGACATTAACTTGAGTTCTAAAACTAGAGCGTCTGCAGTTCTCTGAATCCCTCGTGACACCTGTATAGGATTAACGCCTGCTGCAATAACCTTTATAATATCAAAAGTTTAGTACAAGTTTCAATCTCTCTAACGTCTGTTAAGTTAATAACTTTATCATTATTACTGTTATTATTATTATCTTTTTTTACCTTCACGCCTTCTGCAATGAGGCCATGTGCAAGCATGATAGACGTGGATGAACCATCACCAGCTAAATCGTTCGTTTTGGCACCCGCTTGTCTCACTAATTTCACACCAACGTTCTCGAGAGGGTCCTCAAGTTGAATCTGAATAAAACATTAACTAAGACATAATATGTTAAAATATTCACTTACTGCTTCTATTCAATGCAACTAAAATCATAAAAAGTTATTACAAAACTAACAGAGGCATATCAACAAACAATTGTTGGGCAACTCACAGAAACATTTACAAAACCGAACATTATGAACTACTTAACCACTAACCATATAGATGCATTTAGGGCTGTAAATGAACCGAACATTTGGCGAACTGTTCGTGAACTGTCCAGCAGGAAGTTCATTAATGTTCATTCCTATAATAAATGAACTAACATGAACAAGCAATTTCGTCCGACTAACTAAAAAAAACAAACATGAACAGAGGCCATGCTCGTTCAATTGCGTTCGTGAACGTTCGATAACGTGTTCGTATATATCCGTTTACGTTTGTTTGTTCACTAAAGGTTTTTAACACTTTTTAATGACATATAAGCAAAATTATTAACTATAAAACAAAAATATATAAAATTAACATATGAACATGAATGTTAAAAAAACACCATTTTTAACTAGCACAAATTTAGAAGCTGGACAGAACCGTCGACAAAGACCATTCTCGGTTAGCCAAATCAAATAAAACACTGTTCGTGATCATTTGTGTTCGTGAACCGTCCCGAACAAGTTCATTTCCTTAACGAACGAACACGAACAAGAAATTCCGTTGGGTTGGCTGTTTCCTAACCATTTCCAGCCCAATGCATTGTTCATTAAAATCTTGAAAAGTTTGACAAAACTAACAGAAGCATTTCAACAAACACTTGGTGGGCAAACCTCTTTAAGCACAGTTTCACCATCATTTACAATCTTGGGTGGACCATACTTGTTTTGCAGCACCACATTTCTACCCTTGGGACCTAACGTCACTCCAATTAGTTCAGCCACTTTGGTCACCCCTGCCTAATTAAACCCAAATTGTAAACCCAACTCAATAAGAATGATTAGATAGTAATAATAATATTAATAGTGGAAAGAAATGTGACTGACCAGAAGCTTGGTGGTGGTTGAACCATCGTGATTGAAGTGGATATGTTTAGCCATGGATGTAATTGAAATTGGGTTATGATATCTTTTATAGGTGTTATGGTTTCTGATAGATATTGGAGGGGTTATTGACAGAGATGAAGCCATGTTTGAATTTGTGAAGAATGTGAGATGGATAATGTATAAGCATAATAATATTATTAATAACAATTAATATTGGATTTTAATAATCTCTATTGAATGGTATTAGCTGATAATAATGGGTGCTGTTAAACGTACCCTTATACCATTTTTACTAAATATACTCTCCTAAACTTATTACATCAATTATTATTAGCTCTTAACATTATTTATATACATATTAGTCCCTACAACATTTTTTTTTCACTTGATAATCTCCACTACATATATTAAATTAAAAAATATCAAGTATTAGTATTAATTTATTTTTTTAGTATTAATATTGTAAATATTTATAATATCTTTTTTTGAATTTTAATAGTATATATATTTATAATATCCTTATTTTACCTCTTTATCTTTTACAAAGTAAACCCAAAACTCTAAACCCTAAACCCGAAAACCTAAACCCAGTCCCTGCCATGTAGCTCAGTTGGTTAAGGGGGGCGTAAGACTTGGAACAATAACCTAGAGGTCGTGGGTTCGAAACCGATCCTAAGCGCTAATCGTCTTGCCGCTAAGTGAGGCTGATTTACCTCTCACGTGATGGGCCTGGGACGGTCTGGCGTGGGCTGGTTTACGTGTCCGGAACAACACGTTTTGGAACAATAAACCCTAAACCCGAACCCTAAACCCTAAACCCGAACCCTAAATCCGAAACCCAAACCATAAACCCGAAAACCTAAACCCTAAAACCGGAACCCTAAACCTAAAACCCGAAATCTTAAAAAGAAAACGCAACTTGTAAAAAAATAATCTAAAATCCTTAATTTTGTGCTAATTTGTTAATTATATAATTTTAAAAGGTAATATGAAAGTTGGTTTTTCCAGGGAGGGGGGGGGGGTATGACAAGCAACCAGGGGGGTATGTTTAGCCTGGCGATCCCAAATTCAAAAAAGTTGGCCCTCAATGGTCCTCCGTTAAATATGACTTAACGGCGTTATAGTTTTTTCTGAATTTAAAACCTATGTTTTAGGGTTTTTGATCGTTAGGAGGATACGAGTCGATTGGTGTAAAACTTAGTTCGAAACAGTCCTTCAAAATGACGATGCAATGCTTCAATTCGGGTGTTTGAACTTACAATTAACCAAAATCAAGTCGTTTAGATAATTGTTTGGAGCTAAGTTTTATATCATTCGACTCGTATCTTCCTTCCGATTAATAGCCCTAAAAAGTTAGTTTGAAATTCGGAAAAAAGTATACGTCGTTAAGTCCTTTTTAACGGGGGTACCATTGGGGGCCAACTTTTTTGAATTTGGGACCGCCAGTGACAATAAAATGAATAGGGATTATTATCGGCAAATACCATTTAATAATGATTATTAAAATCCAATATTCCTAATAATAATAATAATAATATCTTGATGGAAGTTGCTCTTGACGCCAATAAAAAGACTGTGCTTCTTAGTGGGCCTTTGGTTTTTAAGGTTTTTGTTGAGATGTGGCCCAACCCGTGAACCGGCTAGCAACTTGCAACCTGCTCTTAGAGATGTTAAAAAAACCAGAGCCCGGGTTTTTAATACTCGACTCTACCGGTAGGATACGGAAAGTGTATGCATTTTAGTACCCGGAAACGAACCTGATTTGTACCCAGTAATACCCGAAAACAGAACTGGTTCCATAGCCGAAACCGGGTTTTTCATATAACCGAAACCGGGTTTTCAAACGAAAAATATCTGAAAGGTACCAGAAAAATACCCCAAAAAAGTGCAGCCCCTTAAAAAACCATATCTATACCCGAAAATATGGTTTTTTTAAACACCCGAAAAATGGTATTCAAATATCCGGTTTAGAATACCCGGTTGTATACTCGACCCGAACCCGAAACATAGAGTATGGTTTTTGGAGACAATATCAAACCCGAACCCGATTCCATACCTGGAACCGGGAATTAGAAAATATCAATTTGTGCACCTCTACCGACTCTGGTTGGTCAACAAAGTCAAAAGTTGATCGATTTTCCTGGGCAGGGTCAGGTCCAAGTTTTGACCGGGTAGAGGTGGGACTGGTTCAGGTGGGTCTGGTTCGATTCAAGGTCTGGATACGATTTCTCTGAGAAACTGAAACATGGTTCGTACTCATAAGTTTGGTATACCTTGCCCAATATCAAGTAGGGTTCGAAACGAGGTTTTATGCCCACCTCTACGCATGCTAGATTGCGATTTGTTTATGAGGTAGGACTCTGAAGACATAATCAGGGGCCGATCTTTGTGTGGGCCAGGCCTCGGCCCACTCAGCTTTTATGCTAAGTAGTTTGATTTTTTCAAAATAATAATAATAATAATTTATATGTATTAAGTCTAGTCCATCCAAACTATGGTTTAAAATCCTCTGTCCTATCCATATTATGTGTTCAAGATCCTTCACTAGACATAGTGATGTCAAGAGCAAATAACTAAAACCGAATTTATATACGTATACATTGCCCCTAAAACATAATGAGATGAAGAAATCATAACCAATACATTTAAGCTAGTTGTGACCTTGTGATTAGTATATTCTATCTTTTTTTGTGTCGATGGATGGGACTAATATATTTTATCTAATAATTTAATTGAGGTTAAGATAAACAAGAATTTCAAATGTGTCATTTGCGTATTGGAACGGTGAATTACAAGAAATATATGCATTGAATATGGTTTCGGAATACCCCAACACCACCTAGCAAAAGCAAAAACATAATGCATATTCTTAAAACTAACAACTTTTTTTTTGTTTCTTTAATTGAATTTAACCATTTAAAAATCCCAGGACATCTTTTTAATGCTTTTTTTTATGTGATTACCTCCTTATCTATTATTTATTTGATATACTAGGTTAGTTACCCGTGTAGCACACGAGTTAGAATAAATAATTTTTCTTAAATAATAACATAACGTGAAATAAAAAAAAATGTATCACATATATAAAGATATATTATACTTAAAAAAAATTACACATTACGCAATGTGAAAATAAAAAATTGTTAGAAAATTCATAAATCATAAATTATTTCTTTATTATTTTCTATATCAAAACTTAGTTGTAAATGAAAACTTTTTTAAACCAACTCGTGGACCAAAACTTATTATAATCTTAAACTGTTTTGACATGAACAATGTTTGATACTTTAATCGGTTAAATAAACTCACCCGTTTCGTATTGGTTACTTATAAAAATCTAATATTAATAACTAATGCAATACATTTCATATTAAACAAATTAACATATTTATGATGGTATTAATTCTTTTAAATTAGGTGGAATTATTAAAAATGAAAAATGAAATATTAAAAAGAGAAATGTAGTTAATACGAGATAGATGAGAGAAAAATTTGTAAGGATCAACATAGTTAAGTTAATATGAGAGAGATGAGGGAAAACTATTGGATTAAAACCGTAGATTTCAACAAACCATATGGACGAAAACCGCAGTTCACTCAATAATAATAGATTGAAAAAAAAGAATAAAATATAAAACTATTAATAAGAAAAAGAAATATATATTTAACATGAGAGAAATGGGAAAATTTTGTAAGGATCACTAATGTGTAATGGCATATGGCATCAAGACCCGTGTAAAACACGAGTTAAAATAAATAAATTTGTTTAGATAATAACATAATGTAAATATGTTCAAATGATATGATGATATAATATATGGTAGAATAAATTACATATTACACAATATGGAAATAAAAAGTTGTTGAAAATTCACAATATCTCTAAATATTTTTTATATACAATATTTGTAATTTTAACCTACATATCAAAATTAGTAGTTTCGTTTTGTTTTTTATTTCAACTTTAAATAATGAACACACATAACCTACCATGCGTTAAAATATGTTGTCTCAAAAACAAATCAAAGCATTTATAGTGATTGACTTCAGCTTTTATTAATCTTCATTGCAAAACAAACGTAAAGTTAAAATTTCTTTATTTGAAATTAATCATTTTATCTAAATTAACGTGAGAATTTGTTATTTATAAAAGCTTAATATTAATAACTAACACGACATATTTATATAAAACTAAATAATATATTAAAATTTTAAATTAAAAAATGATTATAAGAAAGAGAAAATAATTGATTAAGAAGGAAAAAAAGTTAAATATAAAATTATTAATAAAAATGGAAATATATTTAATAAGAGAGAGATGGGAAAATTTTGTAAGAATGTATTTGTGTGATGCCATGTGGCGTTATAAACTTTTATTTATTATATAGTATAGATTTACTTTCATAAACTCATTGGTTTGATATTAACAAACGATTAACAGGAATCACAACACATGTAAACCACCAGTATATATTTATATGAACCATATTGATCCAATTAAGGTTAAGATAAACAAGAAACTATATAAGTTTCAAACGTGTCATTTGTACACTGGCTAGTAAGTTACAATATATGCATTGAACATGGTTCCAACTTCCAAACACACCACCTAACAAAAGTAATACATCATGCATATTCTTTATCAAAAAATAGTATTTCTTCAATAATAATCATAAAAGCACAAGCATGAAGCAACACTACTTGTTAAAGCAAAGTGGAGGAATCAAAAGTCTTCGACGCAACGTTAGATCTACAGGACGACTGAACCCTGAAACGAGCACAACCATGACCATAACCATAACCATCATCGTCGTCATGAAGATCTCCTAAAGTGGTATATGTGTTATCAAGTTGAGCTTCACTAACCAACTTCTTTAGCTCTAAACATTCTTTCTTTAACTTATCATTTTCTTCAACAACTTTTTCATGTGACTCCAAGAACCGCTTAAGTTTAACCACGAGCCCATGGTTCTCGTTCCTGAGACGGTCCACTAGGGTGCATAGCTCTTCTAGCTGCCTTTGTTTCCTCACCCTTGACCTCCTAGCCGACTCACGGTTAGATATCATCCTCCTATGCTTTTCCTCGTTGATGATCATGTGATCCTCGTCGGTTTCATTTGAAGTACTTGAGTTGTTACATGGAGAGAAATTAAAAATGGGTGTTTGAGGATGACAATGATCGTACATAATGTTTGAATTAAGTTCGATAATCGAAGAGATGTTGGATTCGAAAGAAGTGAAGTTTGGAAGGAAGTTAGAGGCAAAATCTTCATATTTTGGAACTAGGTTGTAATAGGCTTCCATAATTTTATTTGAACCTCAAAACAGTTTCTTGAAGAGGTAATAAGTTTGAGGTGTAGAGAACTGATAACGTATGGAGGGTTTTATAGGACTAGGAGCAAAAGTGAATTGTAGTACGGTCTTATGAAAGTCAATGTCTATTTCATTTCATCCATCAAACATAAATGATAATTAAAAAACATTTATTTTCATTATTTTGCCATTTGGTAGAAACAAGTCAACAAGAAGCAAGTTTCATTAGCGGATTGTGTTTGGGTTAATCTGTTTATTTAATTAAACGGATTGTGTTTGGAATGACATGTTTAACTCATTTCCATGCTATTTATAATTTTGCTCGGGCTAAATATGATAAATTGCATACAAAGTACTATTAAATGTTTGAAATGTCTAAAATATGTAAATAGTACGATTAAATAAATCTTTAAAGATAGTTTCATATTTTGTAGCATAGATTTATAAATAATGGCATTAAAATATATATCGTAAAGTGAAGGTTCACTTTTCACGTTAAAAAACTATTAGAATGAAGTATTACAAAATAAATATACAAACTAAAAATTCCGGGTATATGGTTATGGTTATATACGGTTTCAGGTAATCGGGTTGGGCATCACAATTCTTGTACCCATGATTTTTTTTTTCTGAATCCCATACCCAAATACTCGTCCCGGATGTTTCGGGTATTCTCATCGAGCTCAGTTTTTTATGTCATTCGTATGTGTAGTTAAACAAGATATGCACACTTATTCGTCTAAGCCTTGAGACGTTGATGTTCATGGACGGGCCCACTATATAGCGTGTTTTTTATTTGTAACGTATAATATGTTTTTTATACCAACCTTGAATTTTTTAAACTTAGAAAAACAGCAAACTAAAAATGTTGCCTTTGAAAAACAACGCGAGAGAAAAAACAACATTCCGTTTTGAGTTTAAAGTAGTTTAGTTATTCTTTCTATATGAATATTATATTGAACATTACCTTTCATGCATTGTTATGATTTTCTCAAATTTTCGAAATTTCATTGTAACTCTTAGTTTTAAGAACGGTAACAATTTATCACTTCTTTTCGAAATTTCATTGTAACTCTTAGTTTTAAGAACGGTAACAATTTATCACTTCTATGTGATATGGCCCCATCCAAACCAAAAATCCGGACATTAAGTTAACAAACATACGGGTATCTAAGAAAACTTACATCAGTAGGAAAAAAAAAGTCATAGGTCTGTCACTACATGTGTTAACAGTTTTTACAAAACATTAATAAATTATTAGTATCATTATTAATATGAGAATGGATATATACATTTAGTGGATGGATTAAGTTAATTCACACACACTAACTTTCACTCCAAATTTACTTAATCTCTAATGCGGTTAAATTATCCTAGCAACACGTCATTCTTCACAAATAATCAACAAAAATATCAACATAGTGGATAACATCAATTCATGGTGAAGATATATTTTTCTATGCATCTCTCTTTGACATCATTTTAAATGCTCTTACTTTCTTCGATTAAACATAACTTATATTTTATTAATGAGTGTTGATCTTTTGTTTCAAATGGGAAAACTATTCCATATACCTTTGACACATGTTTATAATTATTAATTACAATTCTTTTGTTGAGCAATTAGTTGGAGAAAACTTAAAGTATTCAATAACCTAGGAAATAAGATATAATCATATAAGGTCCACAGAGTTATGAAAGTATAGTGTAAATAATTACAAGGTTGGTTACTAGAGCGATTATGATTTATGCATAAAATATTGTGAATTAAGGGTCTAAATGTTTTTAACAAAAGAAAATATATGTTCCCGGATCCAGTCGAATTCAGGCTTGAACTTAAAATAAAGCCCAAGTGCTATAAAAGGAACACGCCAGAGAAGGAACACACCCAGGCGCACATATGAACGGATACATCCAAGAAGCTACGCATGGGGGGGGGGGGGGGGGAGTCAGGACTACCGTCCGTGTACAAGAGTTGTGTAAAAAAAAAGCAACAACATGGAAGCGCCACCGATACAACAAATACGTGTGGGACAAGGTTTAAGGAGGAAATAATACTGAGCAGTGGGCATCGCAAACATCATCCACGATCTCCACTATGGCAGCTGAAGAAGGGACATACAAGGTATTCCTTCAACTCGTGGCCCAACAAGTTTTCCACAACACTCTACATGTCTCGCTATAAATAGGAAACTCAACCAGACGGTAAAGCATTCTGCTCTTACTCTCTCTAGCAATATACCATCTCTTTGTGCTTTACACACTTGTATGCATGGAGAGATCACCATGAAGGCGATGATGGCTCTTTTCTGAGCAGGAAACGTCTCTCCCTTCTAACCATCACCACATGATTGGTTTCCTTGCATCTTTGTATTTGAAGATCTCAGTACATCGCTTCCTTGATTTCAAGATTCTCAGCTAACAACACAATGTGGAAACACCCATTTAACCCCGGTTAAATTCGAATTTCTTCAATATATACTATGTTAGTTAACCGTGCAACACACATGTGAAAAATATAGAAAACTTCAAATATATATGAACATTATAACCTTATAAATTATAAGGTATTACATAATGAATATTAAAATGAATTGGTAATTGCATGGTTTGATATTAAAATTACAGCTCTAACGTCGTTATTATTGAAATCAAAACAACATATAAAAAAAACTAAGTAAAATCATTTAAAGCGTTAATAAGACATAACATATTTTCTAAAATACATACATTAGTACTAATAATTTGTATTTATATTTTAAAAGAAATTAAAAACGAAAGGTTATGAATCTATACCTATTAAGGAAAAAGGAAGGTTAGTATCAATTCAATGTAGTTAAGTTAGTAAGCTACAAGCATTTTAAAAGCAAAATAGTGAGTTTGATTTCCACTAACAACATATTTTTCCTTTTCATTCGATTTACAACTGTAAAAAATAAAACAATTTTAATTAAACTGAATGTGGACAATTGGTCTTCTTTTAACACTAGATAGTTAGATATTGAGATTTTAAGAGTTAAATCTGTACCACAAGAGTATGTTATGGTTTTAATATATGCGGAAGAACTGAGATGAAATATATGTCTTACTTTTGAGATTAATATAATATATGTAATGTGGTCTCTTTATGTAATTTATGATTGTTAACTGTGATTTGGATTATTGTCATTGTGAGTGGATTTTGAACGGACAAGAATTGAGATGCATGACCCAGTAAGGGTAGAATGTTATACAGAATTTACTTGTACAGGAACTGGTAATAATTGTTTTAGTTTTAGAGTTATAAATATTCATATCTAGAGTTTTGTAATGTAACAGTTTAAGCAATGAATACATATTTAAGTCCTTGGCCAGGGGCGAACACGAAGAGTGGATCGGATAAGTGACCCACACTTAGTTCGAACGTTATATGTTACGTATAACATAAAAATGACACTAAACGTGTGTTACTAGTTACATGTCCGACTAGAGCAAACCTATCCATGCATGCCTTATAGTTGGAGTTTATCTTAGTTGATGATTTCTTTGAAAATACTGCAAGAAACTAGTTGGTACCTATATTAAGATTAAAATCACCTTTCAACTTTGTAATAAAACCTTATCTCCTTTTACACCTAAAGTCAATAAGCATGTGTTCATTAATAATAAAATCCCAACCACTCTCATCAAAAGCTGTTTGGTAGTCTCTTAACACTAATTAACAGACTACCTCTTAATGATTTATAGTCTTCTTAATAGTTAAGAGGTAACATTTAATTTGAATGGTTAAAGAGATAGTAATTAAGAGGTAGACTCATAACACCCCCGAAAGAAGAACCGACGCAACAAACTATTCGTATTACATCGATTGGATCAAGCAAACCACCAGATGCAGGGCGGCACATTACAAGTCACTATCAATGATGGAGGTCCATATTACAACGAACTAATATGAGGAAAGCGACATGAAGTGGCCCCAATAGAGACCACTATCTATGAAGCCATGGTTGATGCGACCAATATGTATATATGTACTAAGTGATAACTATGTTTAGTTTATTTAAATTACTCTCGTTATTCACTTATTCTCTTTTATACTTGATTTAATTTTTTGGTGAAGTATGTATTACAAGCTATAATCAATATCATGGTGATACTTGCTTCAACAGTATCTATTTGTAGGTGAAGCTTCGACCAAAGTTGAGTTCACCATAATTTGATAAAACCAAAACTTACTTTTCACAATGTATGTCAAATAAACATCCCTTTCTTTAGCATATATTTTAATAATATTCGTGAGTCAAAGCGCACTTCTCTTTAGATGACGGCACACATCTTTTTTTGTGATCATTTAATAATCTATTATTGGTCCGAATGGCTAAGCTCTTTGTACCTAATATATCGAATGTTTCTAGCCACTTAAATCATGTGTATATATAATGTTTATAAAAATCAATATACATGGTAGAGAGTAGAGATCATTTGAGAACTCAACTTGAAAATTAAATTATGTCACATTTGATTCATCTTATTTTAATCTTCTCTCTCAAAATCTAACATCCAATTAAATATGATTAATGTGACTACATAATTGGTTTTTTAGTTCCTCCATTAAAAATGAGTTCTCATTTGATATAGAAATTGGGATGATTTTAAATTATATATATATATATATATATATATATATATATATATATATATATATATATATATATATATATATAGGATCAGAATCATGAGAGAACATTTTTAAATTTGAGAACCATTTTGGACCACAATATATATATATATATATATATATATATAGAAACTCTAGTGTAAGTGTTCTCGAGAAGCTTTTGATAATAAGCAGATTATTCACTGGTGAAAGACCATCGTGACCAAATTTAAAGTTTGTGAATTAGCATGTGTAGAATTCACTTGGGAGTGTCGAGGGTATATGTTGATTACGCTCATCCTGGCCTAGAGTGAGAATCTCTCTATATAATCAACTTCCTTGCTTTGAGTAAACCTCGTGGCCACCAACCCGGCCTAGAGTCTAGGGACCGTCATCCTCTGGCATGCCGACTTTAAACTTACAGATCCATTTACAAGACACCGGTTTTATTCTTATTTCAACTAATTCTTAATATCATTTTTAACCAATGAAGCCAGCTCTTCTTTCATAACTTTGCACCACTTCCTTTTGTCTTTAGAACTAACTAGTTCATTTTAAGTAGGTTCATAATGTACTCTTATTCTATAGCAATGAAGACCACTAGCCAACACCAACATTATCCATATATCTCAAAGGTGGAATTATATTTCTTGTTTGGTCTCTCACTAGCCAAGTTGTAGACTTATAGCTAGAAGCTCATTCGCCAGTTTCCAATTCGACGGTTTCTACCCCTACACCAGACTGGACAACCTAATCATCACTTATACTTGGCTCCACCTCAATATGAACTCTCTTTCGAACAAGAGTAGACTTTGATGTTTCATTGGCATTAACACCTTTTACGTCTTTACAAACCACATTTTCTTAGAGCTCAACACTTTTGCTAACAATAACCTTGGGGCTACCACTTTCTAATCTCCGCAACTACCTTTTACACTTTCTAGATATCCTATGAATGTATACTCAACACCTTATAACTTGTAGCCGTGTTTTTTTATTTCTCTTTGATTTTAAGTAATTCCAACTAAACTAAAATGCCTTTAAAAACACTAATATCACAAATATAGAAATCTTATGTACTAAAATAATCAGAATTTGAAGACGTCATAAAAGAAACAAGTTGTTGTTTTTTTTTTTTTTTTTTTTAAGATAAAGTGGGTAGAGTTTACCAAGATACCAAAAAGTCTATCTGAACCAAATTTGTTGCATGTTTGCTGAGATATTGAATTTATATTAATGTTTAGTGCATGATTAGTTAATTGTGTAATTGTATTTAAGCTTAATTTAATGTGGTGGAGTGAGACCAAATTAAAAGAGTTAACCATAGTTAACAATAATAATCAATAAAAATACAATAATATAATTATCATATTATTCATACTTTTAATTTGTTAGTTTAGCATTTAATATAGATCAGTGTTCTTTAAATCAATGGCACATAAGGTGATGGTTAAAGCATGATATCTTAATGGTTTTAGATTTGAAACTTGACTTATTGGGTTTTTTTTCCATATTGACGGGTTTCTTCCTTGATAGTGTTCCAGGGTGAGTCAGTCATGGATTATTAAAATTAATATGAATGATTGACATCTCGTCTTATGAAGGCTCACTCGAACGTTAAAGGTAATTCCAAACGTCGTTAAAAAGTTATATAATATCTAATAATGAACACGCATGTTAAGAGTCTAATCTAGAATGATAACCACTCTCTTGCTTTTATTCATTGGACAAATTAACCAATGACAAAGCAAAGAGGTTGACCAATTTGGTCTACATGTGCAAATTTGTCATATATAATCCTTAAAGATTAGAATCATTACATAGATGATTAAGTCTCCAACTAATCTAAGCCACAAACATCCAATCTAAATGTTGTTGTAAAGTGTAGTGCTTGTACCTTTCGTATCTTTAAACCTCAGTCCAAATTAGTAATTTGCTTAATAGTTTTTCCATTAGTGACAAAACATGATGGACTTAATAGTATAGAAAGCATGAATGACTATGACTACCGAATTTTGGTGGGGTTTGGTCTCACCAAATTGTTATAAAGGATAATCGATTCAATATTGACGAGAACAAGGCGTGTGTGTCTATATATGTATAGATACAAACATCAGGTGCGTGATATGATAACATATTGTTTCAACTATAAAGACGTATTTAACCACGGAAAAATTTTTTTTCATTTGAAAAACAATTTTGTTGCAATGCTTCTAGATTTTTTAATTTTAAATACGCATATTAACTATGATATCTTGATGGTTTTAAGTTGTCATGGTCCATAAAGGTCTTGTTCGAATAGAGTATATGTGATTGTATGGAGAAAAAATATATATGAAGGAGATTGTTTGAGAACTCACTTTAATAATTTTTGTTTCATAAAATATAAATATGTGGATCAACTATAAAAATAGGCGTAACAAACGTTTACATCGTTGGCCAATCGGGTGACCCCCCCCCCCCCCCCCCCCCCCGCGCACACAGTTCTTTGCAATATTTTTTAATTTCACCAAATTCTCCACAAACTTCAATTATGTGCCTCATATAGTGTTCGCAGCGATTTTACAAACGATTTTTAATTTTCGTGTTGTAGTTCAAATTAAAAAAAAAAAACAAATATAGTCAATGCTCTAAAATAAAAACCTATAATGTTTTGTCACTGTCATTAATCTTCACATTTTGAAACAAACTAATCTTAAAATCATTCATTACCATTTATTTGTTGATCAATAGCTATTAAATATTAATTTAAAAGACGAAAATAATTAATAAATACTTAAGTTGTTTTAAACATTATTATACATTGTTGTCTCTTAACAATTTATGATAAGTTTATTGTATTTTTATTAATTTTCAACTATTATTCTTATCATCAATTACTCATATAGTACAAAGATACTAATAAAATAAAACTAAACTTTATTTTTAATTAAAATTAAAGAATATTATTCTTTTAGATTTGAGAGTTTGCAGAACAAAGAGTCCCATCGATTACAAACATTTGGTTTGCCACCATTTCACAAAGCAAAGCGATTTATTTTACATAAAAGAATTTTTTATAACCAATTTCGCACAACATTTATATTAACATAGATAAAAGAAACCACATCGAAAGAGTACATGTATGTTTGCAATAAAAAATTGTGATCAAAATCTATTAAAATGTTGTCTTTTGAGTTATATGAACGAATGTGATAAAAAAGATGTTGGAATTACGTATGCCCGAGACACATACTTAAACTAATGTGGCTAACTGTGTTTGATCCAAGTCGGGTCATACCCAATAACAAGCTAGACAACACCAAATGTATTCTTTAATGATTTGATCACTTAAACGAATACCGAACACTACGTGTTTAGAAAATTGGTTTTCTAAACAAACACACTTGAGGATTTAAATAAATTATCTGGATAATTTGTTTATATAAATTAATTATTTAATTGGTTAAGTAATTATGTAAATGCATGTACATTTTATAAAATTAAGTTTTATAAAATGAATGGAGATGGTTTTAAAATGGTTAAAACAAAACACAAAAAAAAAAAAAAAAAAAAAAAAAAAAAATATCAAAACCGGCCACCCCATGTGGGTGGAGGGTTTGGTCCCATCCAATCTTTTGTCCTTTTGTGTTGACCACCTCTTATTTATCTCCATTCACATTACATGCATTCTTGGTCTTGTCCCTTTTGTATTCTCAAGTAATTTTGAAGTTTTCTATACTCTCTTTTCTCTCTCAAAACTCACGGCCATATTGGCCTCAAATTGGGAGTTTTGTGAGCTTGGAATTGGTGTTCAAATCCTAGCACAAATTGGTGTTGTTGCTACATAAGCTTGGGGTATACAAAGCTTGAGGGTTTCTCCTTTGCAACCTAGCCATTCAAAGTCATCATCTTCTTCATCCACCTACATCTTCTTCTAAAGGTAGAAGAGGTACCATTTACATTTTGTAAGCATATTGTTCTTGTAATATTGATCCTTGTCTTTGGGTTTTAGTTTTAACATAATGGTATGTTTATAACTAGATTTAAAATCTAAGCTTCCGTTGCGTTTTCATGTTAAATATGGTTAACTTGAACTTTGATAATCTTATATAAAACCCAACAATGGCATCAAGAGCCGGTTACAAGGACTTATGCTTCTTACATGTTCATAGATTTCGGGTTTTTCATGGGTGAAAAAGGGGTCCGAAATTTGGGTGGATTTTACCCCTCATGGATTTGTAAGATCTTGACATGCATGAAAGATCTTAGGAAACCATTAATAACATTTGGATGTTGAAAATAAATAAAAATAATAATAATAATTTGGGCCGTAGCCTCTTGGGGGGGGGGGGCCGATTTTATTTGGTGATTTTGGGCATTGGTTGCTTAGGTTGCATGCTTAGAACATTTGGTATGTTTGGATGTGTCATAACCGAAACCTAGACCTTGGATGTGTTGATTGTTGTTTGTGTATGTTGATTATGTTTATTATTCAATATGGTTGTAATAATTCATAATCTTAGGCTTGTGTAATTTATTTATTCATAAGTTGGTTTGTAATAAATAGATTAGTTGCATTTTCTTTTTTTTAGAAAAATATGTATTAGGATACATTTTGTAAAAAATTTGAAGATGCAAGAATTGGTGAATTTGGGCCTTGGACCGAAATTTTGGGCTTGTTGGGCCTCACCGGCCCATCATGGGATTCAAGCCCATTAAGCCCATAAATTTCACTCTTGGGCCCAAGAAGACTTTTGGAAGTTTGGAGCCCATTAACAAGCCCAACAAGAACACAACAACTTGGAAAGGATACTTGAAGCATTTGGATGCAAGGTCAAGTGGGAGTCAACATTCCATCCTTGTGTCATGTTTTGTCCCTTAGGTGTGACTTATGACCTATACTTGTTTCGGCTAACAAGTATGGTCAAACTTAGCGGTTCTCGGTTATGACTATATTTTGCATGTGTATGCTTGGTTGTTTGTTTTACTTTATGTAATGTGTGGTTGATAGACATTAGGATATCCAAACCGTCACATAGGAACGACAACAAGCATAAAACGGGTTCTAATATATATTTGGTAATATCGCGTCAATTAGTTTATTTAAATGGGTTTATTAAAACTAAGCGATCACTCACCTATAATAAAATTGGTTTTATTATAACTAGAACCTTGAAAATTGGTTTTCAAAATCGCCATATTACTAAATGCATGTTAGGATATGGCATAATGTTTTTCAAACTAGAATATTGGAAAACTTAAAAATCCCTTTTTCATAATTACCAAGGAAACAAGTCTAACACCATCCTTTTGTATGACACTTAACGTATTAGGGAACTTTAAATGGGATAAAGGTCACCTAACCATTTTGAGCAAACTAATATACTTAGGGTAATATTAACATATTTGTGGGATAAAGGTCACCTAACCACTTGTATGTTAATCTTACATGTTTATACAAGTAGGACGACTTGAATTGGAAACCATGTGATAAAGGTCACCTAAGCATAGGATCCAATGGTGTTGATGGGATAAACATGCCAACACGAAATAAGGATTTCGAATGGTCCCATACCTCTAGAAGTTGCAAAGGGTTGCAATTGTCAAGATTGACTACCTTGTTAAATCAAATAACGGGATAAAGGTCACCTAACCGAAATTTGATTTATCGTTGGATTCTAGAATTTAATTATTATTTTAAAATTTGGAATAAAAGGGTATTAATAATTAAATTGTTTGTAATACTAAAATAAAACTTTGTTAAATTTTGTAGATGGCCGCTAACAATGCAAACACCTCTACCCATAACACCCGTAACCTATCCTTAAGAACCATCCTTGAAAAGGATCGTCTAAACCATAATAACTTTATGGATTGGTATCGCAACTTGAGAATAGTTCTCAAACAAGAAGAGATATCATATGTCTTAGACGATCCCATTCCCGACGAGCCTAACGTGGAAGATGAGGAGGCGTATAACGATTGGGTCAAGTACACCAAAGATTCGGTGCAAGCCTCTTGCCTCATGTTGGGGACTATGATTCCCGAAATCCAAAAGGATTTCGAGCATCATGGGGCATACGACATGATAACTCAATTGAAGGAAATGTTCCTTCAACAAGCTAGAGCGGAACGTTTCGAAACGGTTCGAGCGTTTCATGCATGTCGTATGGAGGAAACCCAAAGCGTCTCATCTTATGTCCTAAAGATGAAAAGCTACATTGAAAAGCTTCGTAGGTTGAATTGTCCCGTATCTAATGAGTTGGCTACGGATTTGATCCTCAACTCTTTGACCAAAAGGTTTGAAACCTTTGTCATGAATTATAACATGAATGGATGGGACAAAAGCATTGGTGAGCTTCACGCAATGCTAAGAACGGCCGAAGCGGGAATGGGTAAAAGGGTTTTACCCGTTCTAACAATCAATGAAGGAAAAAGGGGACATAACTCCAACCCCAAAGCAAGTGTTGCTAAGGGCAAGGGCCACGTCCAAGGAAAGGGAAAGAGGAAAGCCATCACGCCCATCAAACCGAAGGAAAAAAAGCAAAAGGTTGCGGCGCAAGATCCATGCTTTGAGTGTGGAGAGATAGGTCATTGGAAAAGGAATTGTCCGACCTATCTCAATGCGTTAAAAGATAAGAGGGATGCGGGGCATACCTCAGGTATTATCTTTACTATACATATTGAACTAAATGTTATTTCTTCAAATACATGGGTACTTGATACCGGATGTGGAACTCACATTTGCAATTTGTTGCAGGGGTTCAAAAGAAGTAAACAACTCAACAAAGGGGACATTAGTCTCTTTATGGGCAATGGAGCAAGAGTTGAAGTCCAAGCCCAAGGAGACTACTTGTTAAAGCTTCCAAGTGGTTTGGAAGTAATTTTGAAGAATGTTTTGTATGCTCCTAAGTTAAGGAGAAACATTATTTCCGTGTCCCTTTTAAAACAATGTGGCTTTGATTTTAAATTTATGGATTATGATATTCATGTTTTGATGAATGGCATATTTTATTTTAAAGCTATACCCATGAATGGTATATATGAAATAGATCAAAGTGGTATATCACATAGTAGTTCAATGTATAATGTCAACACCAAGAAACTCAAGAAGGACTTGGGTGATCCCTATCTTTGGCATTGTCGCCTTGGACATATAAGCAAGAATCGCATGCAAACTCTTCGCAAGAGTGGTATTCTAGAAACAAATGAGTATGATTCATTTGATGTATGTGAATCTTGTTTACAAGGCAAAATGACAAAGCAACCCTTTAATAAAACTTTTGAAAGGTCAAAAGAATTATTGGGTATCATACATTCGGATGTATGTGGTCCTTTTAGACCAATGACTAGGAATGGTGAAAGATACTTCATTACCTTTATTGACGATTATAGTCGATATGGTTATGTGTACTTAATGAAACACAAAGATGAAGCTTTTGAAATGTTCAAAGACTTCAAAACTGAAGTAGAAAGACAACTCAAGACCACAATCAAAGTACTTCGTAGTGATAGAGGAGGTGAATACCTAAGTGGTGTTTTTCAAGATCATCTTAAGAGTTGTGGAATTATTTCACAACTTACTCCACCTGGAACACCACAACATAATGGTGTGTCTGAAAGGAGAAATCGTACCCTATTAGATATGGTTCGATCGATGATGGCTAGAAGCACTTTACCTCTATCATTTTGGGGCTATGCTTTACTTTCCGCTGTTCGCATATTGAATATGGCTCCAACCAAGAAAGTGGAGAAGACACCTTTTGAAGTATGGCATGGAAAAGCTCCATCGCTATCATTCTTAAGAGTTTGGGGTTGTGAAGCTTATGTAAAGCAATACACCCCAAACAAATTAGAAGTCCGATCCACTAAGTGTATCTTTATAGGTTATCCTAAAGATGATTTAGGATATTACTTTTACGATCCTAGTGAGCAAAATGTTATTATTGCTCGAAAGGGTAAGTTCTTGGAAACTAAGTTCCTTGAGGAAGGAACTAATAGTAGAACAGTGAAATTTGATGAGGATCAAGAATCACAAGATGATACACAATTGGTTGATACTAGCACTCAACAAGAGGTTGTTGAAAGTGATCAAGTGGTTGATCAAAACACACAAAACGTTCGCAGATCTGGTAGAATTAGCAATCCACCTGAAAAATATGGATTTTTTGTAGAAGGTTGCTACGTGGTAGATTCGGATGAACCGACCACATACCGTGATGCAATGTCCAAGAATGATTGTGACAAATGGCTTGAAGCCATGAACGTTGAGATGCAATCCATGTATGACAACCAAGTTTGGGAATTGGTTGAACCACCACTCAACTCCAAAGCTGTTGGAAGTAAGTGGGTTTTCAAAAGGAAAACTGATATGCATGGAAACTTGGATACTTATAAAGCAAGACTTGTAGCTAAAGGTTTCACTCAAACTCAAGGGGTTGATTATGATGAAACTTTTTCGCCTGTGGCAATGCTTAAGTCTATTAGGATATTATTTGCCATAGCTGCACATTATGATTATGAAATTTGGCAAATGGATGTCAAGACCGCTTTCCTAAATGGATATCTTGAGGAAGATGTCTATATGGTTCAGCCTGAAGGTTTTGTCGATCCGAAACATCCTAATAAAGTATGCAAGTTAAAGAAATCAATCTATGGATTGAAACAAGCATCTAGAACTTGGAATCATCGTTTTGATGAAGAAATCAAAAATTTTGGATTCATCAAGAACGCTGATGAGGCTTGTGTGTATAAAAAGGCTAGTGGGAGTATAATTACCTTCTTAGTATTGTATGTCGATGACATCCTACTATTTGGAAATGACATTCCAACCATGGAAAGCGTTAAGGCTTGGCTTGGAAGTAGATTTTCCATCAAGGATCTTGGTGAAGCTGCCTATATTTTGGGAATAAAGATCTATAGGGATAGGTCAAGGCGCTTGATAGGTTTGAACCAAAGTACATACATTGATAAGATCTTGAAAAGGTTCAAGATGGAAAACTCCAAGAAAGGTTTTGTACCTATTCAAAGAGGGACCATATTGAGTTCAGCTCAATGTCCAAGCTCAAAGGGTGAGCAAGAGACGATGAAACAAATCCCATATGCTTCTGCTATAGGATCCATCATGTATGCGATGATATGTACTAGACCGGATGTGTCATGCGCTTTGAGCATGACAAGCAGATACCAACAGAATCCAGGAAACAGTCATTGGATGGCTGTTAAGAGCATATTGAAATACCTTAGGAGAACTAAGGATATGTTTCTGATATATGGATCTGGTGAGGAGGAACTCGCTATAAAAGGTTACACGGATGCGAGCTTCCAAACTGATCGAGATGATTCTCGATCACAGTCTGGGTATGTGTTCACTCTTAATGGAGGAGCTGTCTCTTGGAAGAGCTCAAAACAGGAAGTGGTAGCATTGTCCACTACAGAATCAGAATACATCGCCGCTTCATTGGCAGCTCAGGAAGCTGCATGGTTGAAGAAATTCATTACTGATCTAGGGGTGGTCTCTTCCATTCAAGACCCCCTAGAAATCTTTTGTGACAACGAGGGTGCGATTGCACAAATCAAGGAACCTCGTTCGCACCAAAAGACAAGGCACATAGAGCGGAGATTCAACTACATAAGGGATGAAGTTGAAAAAGGAAAGATATGTATTCGCAAAGTTGGAACTGATCAAAATCTTGCGGATCCATTCACGAAGCTCCTAGAAAGACCGAAACATGAGCGTCATGCGAGTGGCTTAGGACTTCGATATTCTAGTAATTGGATTTGATCTATTTTGTATTAAAGTTTAAAAGACTTTTGTAATTTAACTCTTTTATATGATTATGGAATCTTGAGTTAAATTCTGATTTTGCATGTTTAATCCATGAATAAGTTATCTTATTCTAAAAGTCCGTAGTCGATCACATTTGTGGGAACAAATATGAAGCAAGACTATTATGAACTAGGATTGGTGGATATTCATAAGGAATGAATATGGAGCATAGGTTTGCTGCCAAGGTTCATAGATATTTATGGGATACAAATATTGGACTGACCCGCTCTCAATATTACTACATGGAGTCGATTGACTTGATCATTAGTAATTTTGAGTAAAGGAGAATTTCATATTATCCTTAGACCTGAGATGTATACTGGGTCTTGATTTTCACCAAGTATTACACTTTGACTCTCCCCTTCGCTATTCGTAAAAGATGGTACATAAGGATGAGCTCAGGTGGAGTATAAAAGTGATAGTGAGAGGCGTATACAGTCAAGAAGGAATTTGTTCCTCTTATGTGTTGAGAGTTTAGATGTCTAAGGCCTGATAAAGTTGAATTGTAAAGAGAATGATCACCTATGTCTCTTAGATTCAACATGACATCTAGTAACAAAGGGATATAATGATAGATTCACCTAAATCATATCAAGTAAGGGACTTGAAGGGATGATGTTATTGAATGGCACTTCGTCAAACACATTAGGGGTGGTGAACTGTTGTTAGGCGGTATTCACCACTTGCATTAATTTTCTATGTATCTCGTGCAAGTGGGAGATTGTTGGAATTACGTATGCCCGAGACACATACTTAAACTAATGTGGCTAACTGTGTTTGATCCAAGTCGGGTCATACCCAATAACAAGCTAGACAACACCAAATGTATTCTTTAATGATTTGATCACTTAAACGAATACCGAACACTACGTGTTTAGAAAATTGGTTTTCTAAACAAACACACTTGAGGATTTAAATAAATTATCTGGATAATTTGTTTATATAAATTAATTATTTAATTGGTTAAGTAATTATGTAAATGCATGTACATTTTATAAAATTAAGTTTTATAAAATGAATGGAGATGGTTTTAAAATGGTTAAAACAAAACACAAAAAAAAAAAAAAAAAAAAAAAAAAAATATCAAAACCGGCCACCCCATGTGGGTGGAGGGTTTGGTCCCATCCAATCTTTTGTCCTTTTGTGTTGACCACCTCTTATTTATCTCCATTCACATTACATGCATTCTTGGTCTTGTCCCTTTTGTATTCTCAAGTAATTTTGAAGTTTTCTATACTCTCTTTTCTCTCTCAAAACTCACGGCCATATTGGCCTCAAATTGAGAGTTTTGTGAGCTTGGAATTGGTGTTCAAATCCTAGCACAAATTGGTGTTGTTGCTACATAAGCTTGGGGTATACAAAGCTTGAGGGTTTCTCCTTTGCAACCTAGCCATTCAAAGTCATCATCTTCTTCATCCACCTACATCTTCTTCTAAAGGTAGAAGAGGTACCATTTACATTTTGTAAGCATATTGTTCTTGTAATATTGATCCTTGTCTTTGGGTTTTAGTTTTAACATAATGGTATGTTTATAACTAGATTTAAAATCTAAGCTTCCGTTGCGTTTTCATGTTAAATATGGTTAACTTGAACTTTGATAATCTTATATAAAACCCAACAAAAGAAAACATCATCAACCTTTAAACGTTCATCTTTTTAGCATGTTTTTTCAATTTTGAGCCCCCCCTGCAAAGCACGGGTTTAAACCTACTAGTTAATTAGTTATAATAATCCAACATTTGGCAAATGGCAGCCTCTTGGTCCAGTGACATCAGGTGTTTATCCTTATTAAAGTGATGTGTGTTCAAGTTTTACCAAGTAAGCATAGAGATTTTAGCCAAAAAAAAAAAAAGAAAAACTAAAGGTCGTTCAAACACATCATAATTATTCAATGATTTAAGTTCATGAGAGTGAAAATACATCTTCTTTGGTTATGACTCAAAAATATGTTAAGCCTAACTAACAATTATTACATACAAGGGCAATATTTGTCACATTTACACTGGCAAATACCCCTACAACAATGGAACTTTTCCCCTGGACCTTTACAAGCTAGAATCTTGTTCATGAAAGTGTCACCATTAATATTCTCAGGTGACAATTGCTCACTCACTTCCAATTCTCTAGCAGCCAAACTCAAACCTGTAAATCATAACTCATTAGTATAAATTCAAAACACGCAAAAATTAAAAATTGAGATGTATGAAACGATGGTTACATGAGACGGAAAGGCATAACATGATTACGAACAACATCTTGAACGAAATATTGGCCATGTTTTAAGAGATCACGACACAAACGGCAAACTAGTAAAATTTATTTTCTACAAATATAACATGTAATGCCCTGATATATCATATATATGTATATATATAGGTTTTGGACAGTGTGCTACAAAATGGCCTCTCAAGTCTCAAATTGTTTAGTTAATGCTTGTGAACTTTATTAATGTTATTATGCTTTATTAAATAAAAATTATATTATTTCTTTCTTTTAATTAATTTAAAGTTGTAACGTATACATTCTTGACATAACTTTTCATATGAACATTAATATTAGGTATTAAATCACTTAAAATATCAATTTAGTTCATTTATTTTTTATTATGCTTTATTAAATATTGAATATAAAAATATTATTTTTTTCCTTTAATTAAATTAATTGTTACATAATAACATTCTTAAACGTAACTTTTCATATGAACATTAATATTAGGTATTGAATCACTAAAAATATCAATTTAGTTCATTTATTTATTTTATTATGCTTTATTAAATATTAAATAAAGAACATTATTTATTTCTTTTAATTAATTATATTTTTATATATGCATTCTTAACATAACTTTTCATATGAACATTAATATTCGGTATTAAATCACTTAAAATATCAATTTAGTTCATTTATTTTTTCTAACAAACTTTTGTCTTTATCTTTTGCTATACTTCTTATTGTTACTATGACTTTTTAAATTTATATAAAGTACAAGCATAAGCAACAAAAAGATAATAATTCATACAAACTTTTTTTGTTTTCATTATCATAAATTGTATTTGTATAATATTTTAAAAGTGTTAGTTAGAGACAATTAATACAATTGTTATTATTATTATTATTGTATTATTGTCATATAAGTTTTCAGGTGCATATATATCATTGTATTTTAATTTATGCGTAACAAATCGTTTATATAGAAGAGGAAAAGCTAAAAAGAACATAAGTGCAAGTGCAAATTAAGTTAAAAATAATTTGTGGGATACAAGTGTGGGCTAGTAGATGCTGGGCTGCAATCGTGGCCTACAGACAATTGGGCTTGAAACCATATAATGAAAGCTAAAAAGATCATTAAAAAAAATTTAATAGTATTTGTCGGGCTTTCTAGACTCTCTATCCTGTCCTTTGTGGTAGTGGTATGATCTGCTTATGTCAACCCTTTATAAAACACTATCAATAATTTTGCTATGAATGAGATTTTATCATGTATGGTTGTTCTTTTATGTCGGTTTAGTTATGGGCCGGAGCCTGGAAACCAAAAAATACGTGAAAGAGTAGATGAAAACCGAGCCACTAAAAACAATTCAAGCCGGTCATAGACTCATAGACGGATCTTGGTTCGGACATTCGGGTTTGTGTATGCACACATACAATATTAATATTAGTGATATTGATAAAAATTTAAACATATATCTTTACTTTAGGTAATTGTCCTTTACAAAATAACCCCTAAATTTGCTGTCATGTTAGCAACAAGATTTAAATAATTAAAATTTAGAAAGCCTTTGAACAATGTGTAAAAAGAAGTTAAGAGAGTTGAAGGTGTAGCGCACTAGTAGAAAAAATGGCTTTAATGACATGTACACTATGACACGCAACGATTTACGACATGCAAATGCGTATGTCATTAAAAAATTGTCATATTTTTCAAAATTTAAAAGATTTACGACACTTATTTTTGTGTGTCATCCATTTAGTGTCACAAGTTTTAAAGATCGTGCAATATGTTGGTACACTGTGCTTTCTGTTTTGTACATTGGTGGTCTCCCCTTCTCTTCTTCATCATTCATTCATCTGTTTTCCACATCTTGAAATTTAACTTCAACCCCCATTCAAGTCCAATATCGCCTCTCTGACCGCCAATCTCCCCGGCTGCTTCACATCCGAAGCCTAAGCGATAAACTCTTCTGCAATTAAGCGTTTTACTTAGCTTCGTCTTGCCCTAATCCAGATCTGATCGAGCTTCGTCTTGCCCTAATTGTTTATTTTTTATTGTGTTTCTGATGTAGGGTTTTCCGGCCTAGCATCCAAATCTGATTATTGCAGTCATCTCTTGAAGGCGATGGTCGATTAGGGGAGACGCTGCTTGCTTAATCTTTTCCTTTCCCAGTTTCTTCGATAGGTAATGTTGTAATGTTATGAAATTGAGGTTTCTTATATATTCGATTGTGTTTCTGAGTTAGGGGTTTTTGGTTTAACATCCAATTCAGATTATTGAAATGTTTATCGTTCTGATTGTTATTTTAGGGTTTTTTCCTAATTGTTATCTTTTCATGGTCAAGCTTGGTTAAAAATCTGATTATTATTATTATTATAGTTTATTGTTATCATTGTTTTTTGTTTGATATGTTCTAGGTGAAGTTTCTTGTAATAGAATGACTACTTTTTGATTTGTTATTGGGTATATAAATATCTTTTTAATTTTAAACTAGAGTAGTTTGAATTGCAAACTGTGAACCAAAAAACACACATCAAGAATTGTCAATAGAATATGTATCCTAGTTGTAGTTCTTACTCTTGCTCCATAGTTAAGCTCAGAGTTACTTAAGTTTTCTGTTGCTACTGTTAAGTTATAAGTTGACATCATTATAGCCCAAGGAGCTCAACCCATAACCAAAACCAGGGACTTTAGCTTTAAATTAAACAAACCTTTTGACTCAAAAGTTGCTTCAAAATTGACTTTGACAAACATGCGTTATGTTTAACAATAAATTGTAATGATGGGCTTTATAATTTGTATCTGAAATTCATTTTGACTTTTTCTTTTGTTAGTGTTTTTTGTTCTTTAAATGATTTTTTAGGTTTCAACTTATAAGCTATCACACCTTTTAAATGTGTGTTCGTTTGGGTTTTGTGGTTTTTTTAGGTATAGTTTATAATTTCTTGAACTCTAAATATGTAACATGGAACTCGAAATTTAACATTTTGATTTTAAGTTTCATGTTATATGAATCAATGAAGAAACGCAAATACTCTTTATATATCAAACTGTGAGAACCAAGTGATTTTAATAACAACAACAAAATAATAATAATAATAATAATAGACATATTTGTATTAGTTTATATAATAAAGAAATTCATAGCATGATGGAACTGTCATCTTGATTAGCATTGAGATGCCAATGAATTTAGTGTGACTTTTTTTGGTAGTTTGACTTCCATATCAACATGTATTTGATAACTTTGTAGGAGCCTACTTATTTTTTATATGTATATCAAATAAAAAGAAGTTATACAAAGGAATTTTTAGTGGCTATTGTTGTTACTGTTTATTTTTCTTTCTTTTAATATATTATAAAAAGGTTATTGTAACTAGATTGTTTTAACTGTAATATGTCAGCTTATATTAATAACTATTTTGTTTTTCTGTTTTTGTTTTTTTTTGTTTTGCAGGTTACCTTATTTAAGTATCCCAGATTAGGCATCGAAAGGTAAACCATGATCTACATTAGTAATTTACCTTAAAAATTATATTGTGATTCATATGCTAACAGTAGAAAATAGCTCATTGTTGTTATATTTGTTTGTGTTGGATGTGGTGTTGGTTGACTCAGAACTTACATTGTGAAATCTGTCAACTTTACCACAAAGAGGTAAGTGTTGTTAACGTAGGCAGAGGTGTGATGTATTAGTTTGGCTTGTTTCTGTTTCACAGTCGGTTTGTTTTGACCTAATTCGTTCTCATCCGACCAAATTTTGTAACGCTTTCTTCATTTAATTTTATTCTTAGGTTGAGGCGGGCAAAGCCGAATACACGGAAGCAGATTTAATCCGGTTTGAGAAGAATGGTCGAGTTATTCGGCACAACTTATTTTTCCGGTAGTGAAATGTATGATATTGACTATTAAAATATTTTTGTTAACTTTGGAATGTTTGTAATATTTTGACTTATCTACTTAAGAAATAAAATTGATAGTATTGTTGCTATATTTGTGTCATTAATGTAAAATTCGTAATTATGCAAAAAAAAAAAAATTATTTTTTTTTATAAAAGAGCTATACGATGACACGCATAAATGTATATTGGTGTCGTAAATGTTAGTAATGAAAGCGTGTCATATATGCATGTCATAAAAGCGTGTCATCAAACATGACACGCAGATGCATGTCATCTTCAATTTATGACGGGTCTTTCAACGCGTGTCATTAAATGCAGTTTTTCTAGTAGTGGCAGTAGGATATGGTTCCTCTTTTGCAGATGTCTCAAGTCTGAATCTTGTTTCCATCGCTTACTACCATAACCCCTTAAACACCACATGTTCAACACAAGTGCTAAATTTACTTGATCTTGCTAATTAACCGAGCATTGACGTGCTCATCCCATGGTTAAAAATAAAGAAGTTAAGAGAAAGAGTAAGAAGCATATTTCAATAATTACAAGGATGAACATATGATGCATATGGGTATGGCCAAAAGTGCTTAAAAGAGTTGGGAAACAATCATTTTGCAAGATCTCATGATGTTGTTCTATAGTTATTATCCTCAAAATCCAGAACTAATAAATAAATAAAAAGTGAGTAAAAAAGAAGAGTAGTTTGCAACTTTGCATATGTAGGTGTTATTCAAGCTTCTTGATTTGAATGACCTCAATTGCATGATTGCACTAACATGTTCCTCCTCTGTCACATGTACCATATTTTCTTTTAAAAAAAAACAACCTTAATTATTTGTAAATCTTCAGGAAACACAGTTTTAAGAATATTCTGTCTTTGAATTATTTTTCTTCTATAGTTTTATACTCTGAAAACTTTCTCTTTAATATATATATTATTATATATTTATTTGTGAGTATATTTTAATTAAGACCTTTATAAGATTTTATTTGTTAGTATATTTAATTAAGACCTTTATAAGATACTGATGAATTCATTTTTTGGAGTAACAAATAAAAATTTTCCATATTAATTTTGTATCTAGAGGTGCACAAACCGGTTTAAAACTCAAAACCGGTTTGAGATGAAACAAGTTCGGTTTGGTCAACGAAAGTCAAAACCGGTTTAGGATCGGTTTCAATTTGGGATGAAAACCGGTTTCTTGATCATGTTACTGTCGGTTTCGGTTCAGGTTTTGATGGGTTTTTGCCAGGTTTTGGTTCGGTTAACCGTTTTGGAACCGGTTTTGGTGGAGAGAATTACAAATCGGTTCCGAACCTACGGTTTCAATCGGTTCCAAACCGGTTTCTACATAATCGGTTTCAAACCGGTTCGGTTTTGATTCAATATTTGGGACAGTTAGTTCGGTTAACTAGTTTATTTGCCCACCTCTACTTGTATTATGGTGTTAGATAATTTATTTTTAGGTTTAGTACCGGTATCATAACAAACATATAAATTGTACGGGTAGCGATGCTATTCTTGGCGTTTACAAATATATTTTTATTTTGCTCGTTTCGTGGGATCAACATTTTCTAACGCGTTCGATCTACTCATTTTGCTACCATCTTTAATCATTGGTAAAAGAATTGTACAAAACTAAAGGTTAAAACATTTTCATCGTCTCCTTCACGCATTAAGGCACACTAGCTATAAATGAAATCAATAAAATGATATAAAATTTATAACTAAAAATGGTATCATAGTTCCATAGAGAATGAGTGATGGTTTTGGGGCATACATAATTCAAAGGTTCATACGTGCTTTCACCCTAATTGATTAAAGCTCAAATATATATAAGTATTTAATGTACTTTGCTACAACATCACCATGGCATGCATGCACCCTCATAGCAAGTATAATTGCTAATCATGGATTCTTTTAGTCATACTAAACTAAACTAGGGGTGTGCACAAAACCGAAAAGACCGAATCGAAACCGAAAAACCAAAAAAACGGAACCGAAAAAGCCAAACTGAATTAGAAACCGGCGGTTCGATTTTGAACTTTAGAAAAACCGAAATATTGGTTTTGGTTCGGTTTTGTATGTTGTAAAGAAACGAAGAAACCGAACCGAAATAACGAAAATTGATATAAACATAATATCTTAACTGTAACCATTAAAACAAAATAGTCAACGTCTATCTGTTTAGTTTTATCATATGGTTAATAACAAATTTATGTAGTTTCTGCATATGGTTAATAACTAATAATATTGATACTTTTAGTTTTGATTTTAAATATATCTTTTATTAGCTTAATTAGCAAAACCGCAAAAATCGCATCCAAAACCGAACCAAACTCAAAAGCCAAAAACCGAAATCGAACGTTTTAAAAAATCATAAAACCGAAAGTTTAGTTTTCGGTTCGATTTTAGTTAAAAACCTCACCGAACCGCACCACGCACACCCCTATACTAAAGAAACAATAAGGTAGAGATGGGCACCATCGGCAAACACAAATCGGGTACCTATACCCGCTAGGCAACACTGCCGTTGTTAACCTATTGCCCAATTCAAGTACCTGATTTGTTTGAGGAAGAGAGAGTTGGAGTAGTTGAGCTGTTAGGTGGTTTTAAGGTAGTTTATGGTGAAATGACATGACATTACGAGATTGGTGTGAAAGGTGTAGCTTGATTGACCACGCCTCTTACCCTAATATTTTAATATAAAATATATACTTCGTTATTCTAAATATATTGTTTTGTTTGAGTAGCGGGTAGCCTAAGAAGAGATGTGTAACACATAAAACATTTATCTTAATTAGGATTAAGAAGCATTTTAGTCCAACTTGTTAAATAAAATACAACATAACAAATAAAACTTATCTAATGATTTAAATTCATTTCCTACAAACATATATATATATACAATGAACCTTACTTTCCATGAATGGTGGAAGATATTTAATTGTATTAAGATGGATTAGTTATTGAGGTTAATCATAATAAGAAATGATTACAAGTGATCCTATTGGCCACTAATGTTACAAGTGTGAAATGAAGTTTACAACGTTGCACCTTGTTAATTAAAAATTCAAATGTTGATTAAACAAGAGATGCACAACCAGCTAGAAACTATATTAAAATCAAGTAATTAATATGAGAGGAGATTTAACACTTGACGATGTGTCGCGAGTTAACTAACATGTGTTGGTTAAAATATCACGTCACTGTGTAAGCAGTGAGGTTTTAACTACCTCACCCTTTAATTTGCGCATTGTGGGTTAACTAGCGTTAACTAACTATTACTTTAAATTAAATATATTTATATTTAACTGTTGAATAAATCAACACCGTGTTACAACTCGGTACTACCCGTTTATGACCTAGTGTTAGGATGCTTGAGTTTTCTAGTAGAGATTAGTTCTTTAATAAGTAATTTATATACTTATTTTATATATCTTATGAGAAATAAATATATATATATATATATATATATATTTCACCTCGTTCTAATAAAAAGTAATTTATTTATGCAAAGATACAAGTGTACCATCCTTACAATAATATAGTCAAAACATGATTTGTTGATGTTGAAAGAATCAAACACATAAAACCACACAATATCCTCACAGTACAGAAAGTGCTGCTACACATGAAGCCATATATACATCAAGTATACGACTATAATAGTGGGATGGTCCATTTCTATATCAAACATAGTCACATTCATCACCATTCACCAAAGGTACATCTTTTAATCCACAGACTAAAACCCACTGTAAATACACATTTAAATTCAACTAGCTAACAAAGCCTGCCATGTTGCGCGTGAACTTTATTAGTTAGGTTCGTAACAGCAATGACAAGAAGCCCAAAAAAAGTAAACGCAGATAGTAGTAAATAGTAATAGCACTCATATAAATTATGATAGAAAGACATATTTAAAACGGGGTGCATCATGTTGGTTAAACCTACGCGGTGCATGCGAGTTGACGTGAATTTGGTCGGTAGCAGGTTATGTCACCTATACTAAACGCAAAAAAGTTAATGCAAATAGTAGTAATGACACTCGTATAAATTATGATAGAAAAACATATTTAAAACGACGTACAGTCGGTTAGTTACACCTGCGCGGTGCATGTGCGAGTTGACGCGAAGTTGGTCAGTGGTAGCAGGTGACGTCACCTGAACTAAACCAAAAAATAAATTCGTCGACGCTCAAATACAACAAATTAAATAAAACATGCGCGTTGCGATGGCCAACCGGTACAAATTCGATTGGTATCAGGTTACGGTACCGAAAATTAAAAGAAACCACAATATAATAATAAGTTTGGGAAAAATTACCATAATATTTAACAGCAGCAGTGGCGGTGGTTAATCATCAAGATCACTGTTTTTCATGCAGGCGTGGGCATAAAGGCAGGACCTTTGCCATTAACAAGCTTCCATTTCAATCTTTCTTCAAAACCCATCTCAAAAACACTCATTACACCTCAAAACAGTCACTAATCTCTTAAATCTTTCTGGGTATTAAAGATTTCATCAAGAATTGATGTGGGTTGGTCAAATTCAAGAAAAAGATTTGTGCTTTTAGTGTTTCTTGAAGTCTGCAGTAAATAAAGAGTACCAAAAGCTGCTCAGATTCTCTGAAATGGGTATCTTTTTCTCCAATTAGGGTTTGGTCAGAATGAATCATGAAATGAATTGAGGGCTTATTTATGATACTATAATTAACTGTTCTCTGAACACTTTTACTGCAATCTTTAATGAGTTTTCTTGTCATTGTATGAGACATCAGTTGGTGTAAATTTGGGGATTTGATTCAAGTTTTAACCTTTTGCTCTGCAATGTCATAAGTTTGATGTTTGGCCATTTGGGTTGCCTTTATTACTTCAATTTATCATGGTTCAGGTGATTCTTTAGCTTCTTTTAAGTTGGTTTCTTGATCTGAGCCTTTGATAGTTGTGGGTTGGTTTTCTTGGTTTTTAGATAGTTTGAAATTAGGGTTTTTTATAGGATGAACGAGGATTGGTCATTTAATCATGCTAATGATGGTACAAATCCATCAAGTAACCCTATGGTCATATGGGATCATGATCAACATCATCCCACAAATGCACAAAATTTAGGTGCTTTTTGTGATATGAATATGCAAAGTAATACCACCACTTCATCTTCTTCACTAGGGTTTTGGAAAGGGAATCCTTTTGTCCCTTCAAGTAATCTTGACATGTGTTGGGGCCCGCCGGCTGCTTCGACCATGCTTCCGCATAGCTTATCTCAGTTTGCGCCCGATTCTGGGTTTGTTGAGCGGGCAGCTCGGTTGTCGTCGTTTAGTGGTGGTAGTTTTGAAGATGCGATTAACCCTTTTGGCAAGGCACAGGAGGGTTTTGTAGGAAATGGGTTCGAACCTGTGTCTGGCGAAGGCGTTGACCGTGGGACCGAAGACGGAAGTCAACCGAATTTGGGTGGTGAAACTGAAGTTAGTGGTGGTGGTGATGAGAATTCAAATGAGGGATTTGGCTCAAAGAAAAGAAGAAGTGATAAGGTTTCTCTTAATTACTAAATATTTCTTGATCAAAGATATCGTAATCTTAGGCCTGCAAACGAACTGAACAACGAACGGGCCGTTTGTGTTTGTTCGTTTAAGTTTAGCCGAACAAATGATCGGACACGAACAAGTAAATGAAAATGGTTTTCTTGTTCGTGTTCGCTCGTTCATTAAGATAATGAACGTGTTCATGTTTGTTTATGTTCATTTGTTGATAGTATAAATGAACTGTTCACGAACGTACACGTACAAATATAACTGAATATATGTAAACGAATGCAAACATATACGAACAAACTTAAACAAACTTAAATTTATGAAAATAAACAAACGAAACTTCGTTTAACTAAATGAACAAAATGTTCTGTTCATATTTGTTAATCGAGCATAAGCAAACATCCGGCTGAATGAAAGTAAACGTTGAGTTCGTTTACAGGCCTACTAATTATTGAATTATGTAACACCTAATGAATCTTTAAATACAATCATGAAAGGTGTGATCTTTGACTTTTTTGACTAAATGATAGGATACCGAGTGCAATCAAGTCAAACAATCCCCACAAACGCCTAGTGAAGTCAACAATGAAGGTCAACCAAAGGGTGAAAATAACCCGAATTCAGTTGCTAATAAATCAAGTGGGAAACAAGAAGAATACATTCATGTTAGGGCGCGAAGAGGCCAAGCTACCAATAGTCATAGTCTTGCAGAAAGAGTAAGACTTTCGTTAAATTGCCATAAAAATAGGATCTTTAATGGTTGTTAAAATAGTTATACGCTGATTATTAATAGGTGAGAAGAGAAAAGATTAGTGAAAGAATGAAATTTCTTCAAGATCTTGTTCCTGGATGTAACAAGGTTAGTTATTATTATTATTTACAAATTACAAATTTTTTGCCTCCGAAATCTTGAATTAGCAAACAAAAGCTTTATTCTCATTTAATGTTGGATGTTTTTTTAAGGTGACAGGCAAAGCGGTTATGTTGGATGAAATCATTAACTATGTACAGTCACTACAACGACAAGTCGAGGTATGATACTATGACGTCCAAAAACAATATCTTTTAATTATTTTTTGAACTCGGTGTGACATTAAAGTTTTTATTTATGCAGTTTTTGTCGATGAAACTCGCGACCGTTAATCCTCGAATGGATTTTAACCTTGAAGGACACATGACAAAAGATGTAAGACATATTTTTAATAAAATGAATTATTAATCAATCTTTAATGGATTATTTTAATGGGATTTTATTGTAATTAGATGATTGAATCACGATTGGGACCTTCGGGTTCACTTGGTGCTGACATGGCAACGCCTTATGCTCTTAACCAATCACAAATGGCGATTATGCAAGGCGGGATTTCTAATGTTGGAAGAACAGTTAATTCCCATTTGATGTCTATTAGTGGAGGATTTAAAAACCCTGAGGTAATTTGCTGTTTATTTTAATAAATTATTTATTTACTGTTTTTTAGTTACAATATTAATTTTATTGATTGTTACCTATTTTCCAAAGACAGGTACCTAGTACATGGGATGATGAGTTGCACAACGTTGTCCAAAATTTAGGTACTTTAAATTGAATTTATTTATCTTTTTACGTATTTTATATATATAGCATAAACTATATAGTATTATTGTCGTTACGCAGGATCCACACCTTCAGGTCATCTGAAAACCGAACCTTGAAAAAAAAAGACGAATTTGGTTTCTTGAAAAAAAAAACATAACTTTTGAAAAATCCGAATCCGGAGTTGAATATTGTGGCCCCACCAGAGACCAGGTGCCATATAAGCATTCTTTTGGTCAGTTGAACTGAAGATACATAAACTGGCATATGGGAATGAAGTTGATTAACAAGAAAGAATGGTTTTTGCTGACTTAAATTGTAAAGCAAGGGTTAGATTAGTATTTGAGTATGCTTTGTTTTGAATATTTTGGTCAAAAAGAAAAATATTTGTTTGGTTGGTTCTTGCAGCTTGCAGCCAAATGAAATCTAGTGTGCGTGTTGACGTTTGTAATCCCTTATTGTATTAGAACAGTTGTTTGGTTTCTTGATAGTTTAATATGGTTTTAGTAAAATTTGTTGACCCGTTGTATAATTTGAGTACACGCAGATCACTGTATAGCTTGAAAAATGGGCCATGCATCCCCCCCCCCCCCCCCCCGTCTTTTGTTTCAGTAGCGGAAATTTACGCGTTTTCATCTGAAATGATTTCCCAACTGATTTTTAATTATTAATAATTTTAATCATGAATCCAAGTTTGGTGTGACATGAAAGAACCTCCATTGGGCTTTTAGGATAAGTTGCAGAGTAATTTGAAAAAAAAAGGGAAAAGAAAAACCTGCAGTTTGTGACATAAGTATGTTTTGAAATTGGGCTGCAGAAGAAAGTGAAATAGTGCAGGTATCTTGTGCACTTTCCTGCAGTTGAAATAATGATAATGGTTGCTTTAACAAATGGATTTGTGCTGTGCAGGCAGACCAACATTTATGATACATTATCTACTTACAGGGATGGATGGATATTAAATGAGTGTTCCCAATCATTTCTAGGATTCTCAAACTTACAACTTAGGTCAATACAACTTGATAATTTATTATGGTCAACGAAAGTCAACAACTTTTCTATTGCATGATTTTGCTTCAAGCAAACAAAAGTTTTTTTTTTTTTTTTGTGAAGAATAAGCTTCCTTAGAGCATCTCCGACACAAAGGTGTATGGGCTCGTCACCTCAACGTTGTCTGACCATCGCCTTACGAACTTAATCTATCTCTTTAATCTTACAGACCAAATATCCTTCTCAACCCTGCCTCTCTTGTAATATGAATTTCGGTACGTCGTGCATTGTTAGATATGGTAATAATAACATAATAATGCTTAACAAATTGTATGTATATTTAATAAAATAGTTCAAAAAAGAAATAAGTCTCTAGATTATCATAACAATGTAGTTCGTGTTGTTAACATCAATATCTAGATTATGAAGATGAAAACAATAACATATAAGTGTATGTTTCATCAGCATGCCAAGTGATATGTTATCTTCGTTCATCGTAGCGGTATAAGGCATGTAAACCACGAAGATGCACGCAACTTTGATTTCTCTAAAAGAGGCAAGAAGACTCAAACTAGTTTTAATTAAGCAGCAAACAGGACGTATGTCCCACCGTTTATTGTTCGTTTTCATGAAAACCTGAAGCTATGAAACGTCATTATTTGTAAGTTGTAACCTGACCTTTGATAAGTTAACAATGTTGCAAAAGACCACTAGCAAGATTGAATTCACGGATCAACCAGGCAACCATGATCCACAAATATTACAAAAACAAAAATAAAAAATACACACATACAAGTGTAGTTGAATTAAACTTTATTATCTAAATGCAAGTTTTATTGATGATACGCGATGTAAAGGTGATACAATGGGGTAATTTCAAGCAGACATTTCATGCATAAAAACTAATAAGTGATGTGTTAGATTAAGTTTTAATGATAATATTTCATAATTTGTTCTAATTGATAAAATTAATATAATTAGACACAACTAACAAGTAACAACATGACACTATATATGAAATTGATTAGAGGGTCCACAACCATGGGCTAATGTAGACATGCTTGTCAATTTAAAGCTGGTATGTGACCACTAGCAAAAGTAGGATGCCAGCATGGTTGGGCCGTCATCTTATACCCTAAATTTGGACTTCTTCGTTTAATTAATTGCTACTCTAGCCATCACATGTTTTGTACTTGAATTAATATGCCTATTTTTATTTTTCTTTAATTTAAATCTACCAATTCCAAATGTGTAGTGCCATCATAAAAAATAGTTAAAAAATTTTGGACCGAACATGATAAAAGTTTTGGACTTTAGATAAAAGATTCATTTATTGCATTTAAACAATTAAAATTTTAAATGAGCTTATTGAGTTATGATTTTGTTTGTGTATTTTGTGTGTGTGGGGGGGGGGGGGGGGGATGCTTGTGTGGATCTTACTGGAGTGTCTACTCTTGTCGGGCTTAGGGACACCGGGTTTGTTGTTAGGCAGATTGTGCTAAAGGCAGAAGCAGGAAAAATTGCTGAGCACGAGAAGACGTGTGTTGAGAATCAACATGCCTTCATTCCTTTTGTTTTTAATAGGTCACTTGCCCCCAATGCTACTACGTAACTCAACGACGCCAAAGAACGATAATTTTGTTTTCAGCTGTTTTCAGTAGGATCTGTTTTGTCATTCAAGAGGGGGTGACGGTGTAGCTTGTTGTCCACTTACCTGCCTCTCTGTTGTAATACAATAAAACATGGAAATTCAATGTGAAACCTATTCTTGTATTATTCTCCTTTGTTATCATGAAATTATTCATAATCTTACTGGAAACCGTTGATTTTTGTCAGAATCTCACCGGAAATCGCTGATTTTCGCTGGAATCTTGACGGAAACCACTGATTTTGACCGAATTTGACCATTGATCGATTATTCTGCGTAAACGGATAACACATGTCAAAAATCTTTCCCTAATAAAATATCTTTTCGTTTACGTCAGCTTCTTTGTCTTTGTAACTACATTACTGACCGTTCACGTCTCTGGAAGGACCTTTACCCGTCATATATTGGCCCCGTAACTCGATAAGAACGCTGACAATGCAATCACTCTCTCACGCATATCGTCGAACACCTTACCTGCAATAATTCATCTTCCATTTCCACTCATTTTACCACCAACCCAGAAGCCCAATTCCACAGCAAATCATGACAATCCAATCTTCAACCAAAAAACCCAGACACCCATCTCGTAAAACCAGCAAAAAGAAAGACAAAGACAGCAGCTTAATCACAGTCAACGACAAAACCCCATTAATCGCCAAGAAACAGAGCACCCACAATGAGTTTAACGGAGCATCGATGTCGGGTGCGGTGATGAACCTGTCCACGACCATAATCGGCGCCGGAATCATGGCGTTGCCGGCGACGATGAAGGTTCTGGGACTGGGTTTGGGTGTTGTGGTTATTGTTATGGTGGCGGTGTTGTCGGAGAAGACGGTGAGGATGTTATTGAAGTATAGTAATAAAGCTGGTGGTGGTGGTGTGGAGTCGTATGGTGGGGTGATGGGTGACGCATTTGGGGAGGTTGGGAAGAAGGTGTTGGAGGGGTGTGTGGTGGTTAATAATATTGGTGTTCTTGTTATCTATATGATTATTCTCGGTACGGGTTTGAACTAACGTGTTAACTGTGTGAACATAGCAGTGTAATTATATATGTAATTACACTATGATGTAATTATATAATTAGACCACAATTGTGCATAATTACATTATTTGACTCACACGGTTAGCACATTAATTAATACATTAATAATCATGTGTATATATCTACGTGGGTATTCTTGGTAATTCCAATTAACTTTCTTGAAAAAAAATTGCCAGAGTTTAAACTAGCCCGTGTCTAAAAATAAGTTTGTTTAATAAATTAGCTCTTGTCTGAAATTCGCTTATCGGGCTCAGGTAGCTCGAAAGCCTAAATGAGCTATTTGGTAACAAATTTTAATGTAATTAATATATATTTAATAGTAGTTAATATTTATATATAATTGCGATAGAGATAACTAAATAATATATATTTTATATAAAGTTATAGTGTAAAATGAGTCACGCATGTGCCAGGCTCGAGCGTAGGAAAACCACAATATGAGCTGAGCTCGAGCTCGAACCTAATGGAGCCATGGTCGGTTTGGATAGGAGGACAGGGTGGTCGAAGGCCCCGACCCAATCACCCCGCTAGGCTTGAATTTTTTTTTACTTTGTTTTTTTACATATTTTTAAGGAAAAAATATGTATTTTTAATGTTTAAATTCAATTACTTAACTCATTCAAAATTATTTTGCCCAACCAACTTTATAACCAAATAAACTCATTTAAAAATTTAATTGTTTAAACCCAACAAAGACAACCTTTTACTCAAGGCCCAAAATTTTTTTGTCTTTGGCCCAAAATTATTTAACGATTATTGGAAATGGAGGCTCGGCTCTATTGGTTTACACTTGTGGGCTGATTTTGGGTTTATAGTTTGTAACTTTTGTTTATTATTTGTTGACTGATTTTGTTGATTTGAAATGTGTAATGAAGGTTCATGTGGTGGCTGGATCGTCTTCAAATGGGTTGCACCATCCTGGTTTATTGGAAGGCTGGTTCGGACCGCATTGGTGGACCGGGAGAGTGTTTGTGTTATTTGTTACAACGCTTGGTGTGTTTGTTCCGTTAGCGTCCCTCAAGCGTATGGGTATGTGAAGTTTTTCTTTATCCATAGTTAAGAGACTTCAATATTAGTAACACGTTTTGAGTGCATTAACCGTGCTTAAGTGAGTGACATCGGTATGCATGAAACCAAAATAAATGTATCACACTAGAAAAACCAAACAAGTTTTTATAACTCAACATAAATTATAAAACCGGAAAAAAAGTGACTTTTATTATTGAAATGATGTATTATAGTTTTTTTTTTCTTTTGGAATGTTAAGTAATTTATAAAAAAAATTAATAACTGATGTAATGTAGTATAAAAACTTTAGATCTAAATGTGTAATAATCATTTAACCATAACACATTCTTTTATGCTTGAATTCATTATTTTGGGCCATTTTTCCAACCCAAAACTGGACCCAATCCATTCTCAAAACCGAAAAAACGACTTTAATAAATGTATAATAATCAATTAATCATTGATTAACAAAAACATTTAGGCCCAAAGTTTTAGGTTTAAGTTCATTATTTTAGGCCATTTTTTTTGGCAAAAAATTTGTTTAAGCTTAAATGGCAAAACCAAAACCGAACCCATTGAACATCGAAACTATAAAGGTTTATTGGATTTTAATAATCTCTATTGAATGGTATTGGCCGATAATAATCAATATTCATTTTATCGTCACTACCAATCCCAAATTACAGCATTATACTTTTTTCCGAATTACAACCTAATTTTTAGGGCTTTTGATCGGAAGGATGATACGAGTCAATTAATGTAAAACTTAGCTCAAAACGGTGATCCAAACGGCTTGATTTGTGTTAATTGTAAGTTCAAACACTCGAATTGAAGCATTGTTTCGTCGTTTTGGAGCACCGTTTTGAATGAAGTTTTACATCAATCGAATCGTATCATCCTTCTGATCAAAAGTCCTAAAACATTAGTTTTAAATTCGGAAAAAAGTTTAACGTCGTTAATCCCTTTTGGAGGACCATTGGGGCCAACTTTTTTAAATTTGGGACTGCCAGTGCCGATAAAATAAATAAGGATTATTATCGGCCAATACCATTCAATAGGGATTTTTAAAATCCAACAGTTATATAAACCAAAACTGAACTCTCTTTGAGATTAAAAAACCGAATTTTAGGGTAACTAGAAACAAAGTTTTGGGCTTCTTATAGACAAAACAGACAATATTAGTTGGTATAAGTGAACTGTTTGCTACAATCTCTTACCATTTACATCATTTTCACATAATTCATTTGCTAATATGCAGATTCACTAAGCGTTACATCCGGTTTAGCCGTGGCACTAGCCGTTGTGTTCCTAATCGTTACCGCAGGCATAGCCATTTTCAAAATGGCAACCGGCAGCCTCCCAATGCCAAGATTACTACCTGATGTTACCGACATTAACTCGGTCTGGAACCTCTTCACTGCGGTCCCAGTTCTCGTTACCGCCTATATTTACCACTTTAACGGTATTAATACATTTCATAAAATAAATGCACATCAACAACTTAACTAAAAACTTAACTTATTTCCTTAATCAACAGTGCACCCTATTCGCAACGAGCTAGAAAACCCGTCACAGATCGAACCAATTGTACGAATATCGCTCGTGTTATGCACAATAGTATACATTATGACTAGTTTCTTTGGGTTCATACTATTTGGTGACTCAACAATGGGAGATATATTATCCAACTTCGACTCGGATTTGGGTGTCCCGTTTAGTTATCTACTTAACGACATTGTTCGGGTGAGCTATGCTCTGCACTTAATGCTCGTTTTCCCACTCGTGTTCTATGCATTACGACTTAATACAGACGGGCTTTTCTTTGGATCATCTGAGCTGCCATTGGAGTATGACAACAAGCGGTTTGTTTTAGTTAGTGTCGGTCTTCTTTTGATCATTTACTTGGTGCTAATTTTGTACCGAGTGCTTGGGATGCGTTCCAGTTTACGGGTGCTACTGCTGCGGTTTGCATCGGGTTCATTTTTCCTGCTTCGATTGCTATAAGGTAAGTCGACACGCTGCGGTTTGTATTGTGTTTTCGTGTTCTTTTATTGATTTGATATTTTTGTTTTTGTGTGTTTAGGGATGTTCATGGGATAGCAACGAAAACGGATAAGATATTATCGGCTTTGATGATTGGTTTGGCTGTGTTCGCAAATGTGGTTGCGATATTTAGTGACGCGTATGCTTTGTTCAAGAGAAACCCGTCTACTCGCGCTTGATTTTTATGCGCCAGTGGAGGCAAACTTTGTATAAAATGATTGTTCAAAGCGGTTTTGTTAAGTGCGAGCAAACTCGTTTCAACGCAATATATTTGTATAATATATGTTTGTTCTAAAGAATCATATTTTTGCAGTTGCATTCATAAGAAGTTTAGGCCTATGGTTAAACCTACTACTATTCACGTTGTTGTTTTCTCGATGTACAGTGTCAAAGATGGTTTGAGCTATAAACAACTCGGATGCAGCCATAAAATATAAAGTAGAACGCGTGCATAGATTAAAGGCTATCCGAATACAAATGTGTTTGTTGTATACTAAAAAAAATGTTGGTTCTTCTAAACTATACTCTCCTATCTCCTATAGTTCATACCACTTGATAAACAATGGGACCATGCAAAAAAAAAAAAAAAAAAACACTAGAGTCCTCAATAAATGGTATATGAATTAGTTACAAATAACAGACAACCTTGAATCATCCACTCATCAGTTTTACCTAATCTTCGGCTTGAAACGCGCATCATGTCAGCAAATTTACAGGGGTGTTACATTGATCTTCAATGAGCGTGTGTTGCACCTCGCAACGTGCGTCATAAAAACCAATATCTTAGTTGAAGAAGTATGGGGACTTTAAAACCTCTTTTAGATCAAAATCACCCCTCTCGGGCAATGGAGGAAATTCCAAGTCCGGGAATGACTTCTGAAAACTCTCCAACAACTGCCATAAAACATATCCTCAAAAACTGCTAAAAGCCGATAAATGTGCAAACATGTGACTTTTAAGTTTAACTGAAGTACTTACATTCTCTAAGATTGGTGCTTCGTAAAGTTCAACAAACTTTTCTCTAAGAATCATGTTCATCTGGTCAACATCACACGCGTGTGTCCAAAATGAATAGTGCACACCTACAGCACAAGATTGATATAACAATATAACATGAAATATAGATTTTACTAAACATATGGTATGTGCTAGAAAAAAGTCAACACTAGTCAACCTGCAAAACTTAAGCCGGTTTCTTTACAAGCAATGGCGGTCATCATCATGTGGGACCAGTCAAGTGAGTGAACAAAATTAGGAGGAAAAGCAGTTCATTGACGTTTAACCATAACTTTATCGGTTTCTCTTTGTAGTGTTAAAACTTGAAGAGATGTCTTTATCTGCAATTTCTCATATTAGCAATATATATAATATAGAAAGTCAACATTTGAATGTTTGACCTTTTAAGAACTTACAAGGTGGCGACCTAATTTGCGGTATGGTTGTACAACAGGAAGTCCGAGAGGCGTAGTCCATTGCACAGGATGGTTTTTCATAGCAATAACCTTAAGATAAAAAAAGTCAAAAACCGTAAATAAACAAAAAGTTACAAAGAAAAAAAATAGTAAAAAAAAATTAGAAATTTATGTACTTTTGCACAGTCACCAAGCCAACTCATAATATTTCTTGCAGCTTCAAACATCTCACCCAAAGCAGTCAACGTGGTCTGAAAGATTACGAAGAAGTCAAACATTGCAAAAACACAGAAATTCAACCAAAAGTTAACGTTTGCATTATTTTTTATACAAAGTCAAACTTACTTTTGCGGCATAACAAGCAGCAGCAAACGATGTCGCTTCGTCTTCAATTGCACAACGTTCCTTTAACCGCCTTTTGATTTGATCACGGGCACCGATATAAGTCACACCGTACACTGATGTCATCACTGTTTGCTTAACCAATTTCCTGTCCACCTAAGCATGCCACATCATCAATGTGACATGTGATGTCACAATACATTCTTTTTTATAAAAAATAATTATTATTATTACCTGATCAACTAAAAGTCGCGCATGTTTAGCATTTTGATCGGTCTCGGGATCTCCCTCTGCATCTCTCCTCATGATTTCAATCACTCTGGTTTATTCAAGATTACAAATTTATGTAAGAAAAAAATTTAACTTTTATATCAATTTGCAACCCTTTAACTTATATAACGAGCATCACATAGTAGTCGAAAGCTGACCTGGAAGCAATCCCAGAGTACACATCAGCTGGCTTTTCGCCTTCAACCAGATTAACAGCAGCTGCTCCTAACTGAATATAATAAAAATAATAAACAAATCGCAAAAAAAAAAAGATCCCATTTAGAATATAAATTTATAACATTTAAAAAAAATACCTTGTCCCTTCCAAGTGCAGCATAATGTTGCAAACCGTTGCACGAACCATCCTATAAGTTTTAAAAAACGATACATTATTAAAAAGGCTAACGAGTAACAACTTTATAACAAAAAAAAGAAGAAAAAAAAAACTGAAATAAACCTGATGTACTGGCATATGTGATATGGTTGTTTCGGGCGAAGGACTTCTTAACGCTTCAGTAAGATTCATACAAGTAGCCAAACATTGAAACGGGTCCTCTGCATTTAACCACCATCTTTTACCTTCAAGCGGTCAGTCTGATGAATCAAATATATCATCCAAATGTTGTTCTGTAAACGCCACTCGACCGTCATATGGCAGTTTATCGACACCGCCCCCGAAAACATTTGCTAAATGTACTTTCAGCCATTTTAAACCTGACTCGCCAAGTGGCCGGCCCTCGGCAAACTCAAGAACGCCTCGACATAAATCAGACCCTAAATGGTTTAAATACGGGTGCATCGGGTACGCACGCCCTCGAAAGTCAAGATTGGGCGGGTAGTAAAACCCGTCTTCATCTTTCATTTTTCTAGCAACCTGCAAAATAATATAACGAATTTGTTACGCGGGTTCTTATCTAATTAAACCAGTATTAAAAATAATGCCTTTTACTGCGAGTTTAAGTTCAATATCACATCGTTGTGAAAGCCTTTCTCGGTTTTCTTTTTTAATAGTTTTGACTTTCCATTTCCATTTTTTAATCTCGGCTTCGTCATCTGTATCCGGTTCTTCAGGCAGAGGAAGCTGTTTAAACAGTTAACAAAATCAATCATAAATTCATAACTCATTAATCAACTAAATCTGAAATCTTAACAATGAAAAATAAAAACTTTGTACTTAATATCATGATTATAATGTGCAACTCACATCATCACGGTCAACCAAATCGGCTACACGACCTCCACTAGCCCAGATTCTGTCTACAACTCCAAGAACCTTCCTATTAACCCTCCATTTTGTAGCCCCGAGTGTATTAAGCACCTACAAAAATAAAAAATTTAAAATTGGAAACTGATAATATATAATCTTGAAAAGAAAAAAGATGGGCCCACCTCAAAAACAGATTCCAGTTGCTTCTTTGGAGTGCGTTTAACAACATCACGTTGTTGTTTAGCTCCATGTGTGCGCATAATATATGATGGTAGAAACAAGTATCCTCCTCTGTTATAACTGGCGTATGAAATAATAATAAATCAAGCAACATACAAAATTAAAAGTTAATGAATAAGTTAAAATAACAACAATCGTCCTTTATGTTAAAATTTGTTTACACGTTTCGTCCTTTCTACTAATGAATGTTAGTTTTTATGTTTTTAAGTAAATATAAGATCAAATGACAATATTACCCTCATGTGAGATGCAGTGCACTTGACTAGACTTAACAGAAAAAACTAACACCCGTTAGTGGAAAGGATGAAACTTGTAAACAAATTTGAACATAAGCCGACCAAAAGTGAAAAAACTAAAGCCCGTTAACGAAACCTGAAATTTGCTATATACCTAAAAAACCGAAAGTGTAATTTACTTTAAAAGTTAATTAGAATTTAAGCACAAAATGCATAACCGGTCCAGTTTACCGGAGGAAGTAGCATCGGCATACATGGAATCACCAAGTTAATACATCGAAGTACCATGTGCATAGCCTAAATTCAAGATAAAATTCACAAAGTTAATAAAAAAAACAAAAACTTGCAAATATATTTAGACTTGCACTTTTTTCTAGTCCTTTTCGAACAAGGGGGTCACATTCAATAACTCCATATCTTCTGCTACCTCTCCTATATTATATACATATAGATACAAGATTAACAAGAGATAACAAGCTATGAAAATAAATAGATAAAATTATTTAATGATGCGTACGGAGTTTCCACAGTCTTGAGAGTATGTACAAATGCAGGCCGGATATCGGGTGGACAGTCTTCCAATTGGTCAACAGGAGGTTGTATATAAGCTGTCTCCATTAATAACTGGATTAAACGACAACCAACCTGAAAAAAAGACATTAACTGTATTTAAAGCACAAAAATTATCAAGATTTGCAATTTGTAAAAAATTTATCAAATTTTTAAAAATTTGTGGAAAATTATCAAGATTTTTCAATTTGTAAAAAATTATCAAAATTTTAAAATTTGTAGAAAACTATCAAGATTTTACAATTTGTAGAAAACGATCAAAATTTTGCAAATTTGTAGAAAACTATCAAGATTTTACAATTTTGAGAAACTACTAAAATTTTGTAAATTTGTAGAAAACTATCAGGAATTTACAAAATTTGTAGACAACTATCAAGATTTTACATTTGTAGAAAACTATCAAGATCTAATAAGTTGTAGAAAACTATCAAAATTTTACAATTCGTAAAAAGTTATCAAGATTTTAATAATATGAACTGAAACTTGTAACCTAAGGGGAACTCTCAAATCTCAATGTTTATATAAAAGAAACCAGTAACAGACCCTAAAGAAACCTAACTTGGGCCCGTAGGCTAGACACAATTTAACCCTAATACTAATAATCTTACAAAAACTTAACACAAACCTTAACTTGTGCATCCTGTCCCCATGGCTTCAAATCATCTTGTTGCTTCACAATATGTCTCACTTGCTGCAACTTATTCTTTTTCACTAAAACATTAACCTTTTTCCTTAATTTCTGCATTTGTTGTTCACTATTCACACCTTCTGAATCGTCAACCGGGCTCTCGTTTAACGTGATCTTTCTTTTTGACTTCTCCATAAATCTATGTATTCTTGCCTAATTATCACAATTTACATACTATGTTGAGTAATAGATCAAATACTATCAAAATTAACCGACAAACGAATCGACCATTCAGTGAACAGTTTGGCAATAAGCTCATTAAACAAAATAAATGTGTTCATTTAGTTAAACAAATGAACATGAACACATATCTGGTCTCGTTTATTTATGTTCGTAAAATGTTCATTAACGCCCGTTCAAATAAACTCGTCTATGTTAACGTTTGTTTATACATTCATTTAAAATTTGTGGCTCATTACATGAACAAGAAAACGGTTAGAGCCGAACGAACGAAATTAACAACCAACTAACCTCGTGCTCAACGGCTTCACCGATATGTGACGCAGCCTGAACCACCCGAGCCCCACCCTCACCACCACCGGTCATCAACAAGCCCATTAACTTATGCATAGTAATTATCGTCATCATATCTGCCGGCAACTGATCAAACTGCGGGGCGTAAGTCCCCCTATTCTTCCCTACTTTACACAAATCCTGCTCAGCCGAAATCGCATTCTTTAACGGCTCAAACCAACCAAGAAACAACGATTTCACATATGGCAAGTTCTGAGCAAGTTTCTGATCACACATATCCGTTAACAGTTCTTGATACTCTTTCGCCGCATTCTCCCATGCTTCGGTCTCAATCTTTATCTGTCTTTTCCTTAAAGCATTGTACTTCCACTGCCCGATTCGAGCCACATCTCTCGTTTGGTTCCGCTTATCTGAATTACTACTACTACTATTAGTTTTATTATTATTATTCAAGATTCTAGCTTTCATATCCGAAGCGGATTCAATTTCAAGAATCTCATCACTATCTTCTTCTTCAGTTGAAATAATCTCTTGAGCTGCAGTTGAGCTGGCAAAACCTCTAAACCCATATGCAAAATGTAATAAAGGTGGCACCTTTATCAAATTTGAATCCCTAAATGTTGTAATTTCAAAACCCCTTTTGTTAAATACACAGTTTTGGATCAAATTTGATGATTTAAGATCAGAAACGAAATGGGTGTGTCTGAAATTGGATTTATCAGCGAATGATTTCAGTTTCTTGATTAAAGATCGGTTGCCCAGGTGTCTAAACATGATAAAGATTGGATTTTTAATGGTTTCTTGAGGGTATGTGAACTGGGTGTGTGAGTATGTACAGAGGTGATGAGTGTTAAGTGTTGGATTGATGGGGTTTGTGGGAAGAATTAGAAGAAACGTGAAATGTGGATCAAGATTGAATTGGGTGTAAAATTGAGGGTTTGTGTGGCCGCCTTAAACCCTTGCTAAACCTATTTTTGTTTTCCTCAATACCTTCCTTTTTTTTAAGTATGTTTAAGACAGCCCATAGTTCCCGAGTGAATCGGGTTATCAACTGTCTATACTGATTTTCGCGCTTCAAAATTATCATTGAGAAAGAAACTTATCTATGTGAAACAGCCTCATTTAGTCCGGCTTCAAACCTGGGACGTGGGTATCTCAAGCCTTAACTATCACTCCATGTTATTGGACCAGTAGTCGACTGCACTAATAAATAAACATCATCATCATCATCGTACTCAGTATATCCCACCAATAGCAAAGCTATGGTAGGGTCTGAGGAGGGTAAGATGTAGACAGCCTTACCTCTACCCCATAAGGATAGAGAGGCTGCTTCCGGTGAGACCCCCGGCTCGATAGTAGTTTTGCATCAAGCCTTGGACATAAGGCACATAGCACTCAATCATCGGGACACCGGCTGATCGGTGCATGTACCCTTGTCTTTCGGCTATCAACGCCACTACATGATGCCTGATTAACCGTCCGTCACTTTTAACGTTATTTTCACGAGATTAGTAAAATAACGTCAAAATTAGTGCAATTTCACTTTTGCCCACCCGAGGGTTCACACATATATACATCATATGTGCCCACCGCAAGCAGGGCTTCTAATAAATAAACATTTTGTTTTAATTTTGCCCAAAATAAATGAAAAGGAGCTAATTTAAAGAAGGATGTTAAAAAATTAAATATTTTACATGAAAACACTTAGAACTTAGGAGCATGTAAAGTCAGTTTGGTTTAGTTATAAGAGCATTCTCAACCTATTCTGTAAAATTGTTAAACCCGTATAATTTATTGTAAATATTATGAAAACCATCAAAATCACCTCTCCAATCCATTCCCTATTATATGGATGAGTTATATGGCAACTAAAGTAAAACCCTAAATATAGGGACTCAATTTTAATCCATACCATATAATATATCACCTATCCTCCAATCACCATTCACTATATAACAAGACAAAAGAGAAAAAGTAATAAAGAATTAATTTAAAGATATGAATAGGGAATAGAATGTGAAAGAATTTTTAAAAAAGATAGATAAATTTGTGAAATGGTGTTTTTTTGCTAAATTATAGGAAAAAATGCATGGAATGGGCTGTGAATGCTCTAAGGGCTTAAGTGCTTGATGCATATTTTTTCTTTGTTCAAGTTGAACGTGGTTCGGTTATGGTGTTCCAAATTCAATTTTGAAGTTTCGAAGCTGAAATATGTCGGTTTCAGGATGTATATCATATGGAAATAGAATTATAAATTTTGGATAAACACACGGATACAATGTTCGGTTTGATTTCAGTTAGAGTCGGCTAATGAAACCAAATTAACGGTAACCATAACCAAATAGTCGGTTAATCGGATTCACATAACCATAAACGTCGGTTTAGTCCGGTTATTTTTAATTTAGGTTAACTTTTCGGATTAATGGTTTGATTTTGAGTTATGGTTCAGTTTTCGCTCAAACACTTACAATAGTTGAATCAATTCCTTTCTCAAGTCTCAACAATCTTAACAATTTGATTGTACAGCCGTAATATATCGTGATTGACTACTAGTGTACTACATAAGCCCGATTACTACTAAAATAGCATATCAAAATAATCAACATGTATACCTAGCTGGCTAGTTACCTCAATATTGGGCTTCTTTCACATAGGCTCAATAAAGGACAAAAATTGCAGTTCACTCTATTTCTTTATATCTTTTTCCTTTTAAAATCGCGTTTACTAATCAATTTACTGTTTCGATTTTGATATTTCGCTTGTTCCTGACTCTATTCTGTCAACATTGTAAAAGAATGAAGTAGTTCTATATTTTGTTATAAATTAGTTATATATACACGATTACATATATTAACATAAACATGTACATATGTTCATGATGCACAACCATCTCCAATGGAGCTAGCCACATTTTCTAGAGCTAAGTGACAATACAAGACGATATCCTCCCGAAACCTTAGCAAGCATGCATTTAGCCGGTCACAAACAGGTCGTGGAACATGACTCCGACACAATGGACATGTTGGATGGTCCTTTAACCATGACTCGATGCACCTAGCATGGAATTGGACTCCATGGTTACAGTTAGGAAGCAGTCTGAACCCGTCGGTGTCTCCAGGTGTTACTTCAGAAAGACACACTATACAATTAAACTGAATCGGACCACAGGCGTCACAGGTACCCTCGTCGTCTTTAATGAATTCTTCGTGTAGTCCCGGTGTAACCTTATGTATTTTGAGTTCAGCCATTTAACCTATGAGTGGTTGTTTATCATATAGAATATGTGTGTGACTGTGTTAATATATAGGCTTATAATAATGAATGTGACAAAATATGGTTAGACAACTTATCTTGATGGTAATTGCATCTTCATGTTCAAACTTTTGTTATTCAAAGTTAGACCTTTGACTAAATTAACATCTAAATCTAACCTCATGTGAGTAATGTTTTTTTCCTAAGGATTTACAATAATTAGTTTGAAAGAAAAGGTATTTAAAATATTAATAAGGATTGTTATGTATGAATATTAGCCCTGCTTGTGGTGCGCACATATGATGTATATATGTGTGAACCCTCGGGTGGGCAAAAGTGAAATTGCACTAATTTTGACGTTATTTTGCTAATCTCGTGAAAATAACGTTAAAAGTGACGGACGGTTAATCAGGCATCATGTAGTGGCGTTGATAGCCGAAAGACAAGGGTACATGCACCGATCAGCCGGTGTCCTGATGATTGAGTGTTATGTGCCTTATGTCCAAGGCTTGATGCAAAACTACTATCGAGCCGGGGGTCTCACCGAAAGCAGCCTCTCTATCCTTATAGGGTAGAGGTAAGGCTGTCTACATCTTACCCTCCTCAGACCCTACCATAGCTTTGCTATTGGTGGGATATACTGAGTACGATGATGATGATGATGTTATGTATGAATATAATTTAACATTAACGCGACATCCACAAAGGTCATGTTATGATGTTATGATTGAGTTTTAATAAAATGATTAAGCCAAATGAAACATTTTAATTTAGACAATTTACCATTAACATGACAGCCTCAAAGGTTATGTTAACATGATTAAGTTTGATCACAATCTTATCAGTTTAACTGATGATCAAGGGCGAAGCTTCATTGAGGCCCGGGGTGGCCCCGAGCCCCTGTTTTTTTTTGCGTAGTAGTGTAAATTTACCCGTTTTCGCCCGAAAAATTTTTATACGTAGTGTAAGTTTAGCCTTTTTCGGCCGAAAATTTGAGCCCCCCCTGTTTGTGAAATTTTGTATACATTTTGAGCTCCCCCCCCCCTCTCCCCCGGGTGTCTCAGTCCAAGCTTCGCCACTGCTGATGATATAAATTTGAGTTACATAAATAACATAGCATTCGTTTATATTGTCCATTTTCAATGTTTTTACAAAAAATATATAAAACAGTTAATTTATTTTACACAATTACATCACTACAAATATAATATTCTATGCATTCCAAATGAATCTGAAATGAAAATACTCATAGTTAACAAGCTGAGCCAACATTGTCTCTGTAGGCAAGTCAGCTCGGCTCGTTTGTAACATACTTTTTAAACAACTCTACTTAAAAGTCACCAGAAGCGTCTTAGATGCATACAACTTCGTAAATCGCTTTTCCTTCTTTCAACCTGTTGGTGTTTATGCGTCTTGAAGGTTATTGGTTAAATACTACATTCACTGCAGGCTAACACAAATGGGGTGGTGGCGCAGTTGGCTAGCGCGTAGGTCTCATAGCATTCTGAGTTATCCTGAGGTCGAGAGTTCGAGCCTCTCTCACCCCAAACATTTTATTATTATATTTTTTGCAAAACAACAATTCCCATTAACATTTGTTAGCTTTTGGTTTGCCACTTTATCAAATCCGGATTCGGTTTTTCTATCAATCTCTAAATATAGTTCACTAGTTTTTATCCCCCGTATTACGGGGGTTGTGTTTTTTTTCGTGTCTAATATTCATATTTTTTTTGCATTTTAATTTTATGTATTATAAAAAAGTTAATAATATACTTAGGGTTTGATGATGAAATAGTTTCACAAATAAATGACATGTTATAACCCGCTTAAAAGATATGGGTTTGGTGAGACCCGTGACCCGTTTGTTTTTTTTACTATAAAATTGTTTCTAATAATATATTTTTCTTAAAAAATTGGATATTAATATTTAGTATATCCCTACTTTATAAGATTTGCATATCAAATACTTTGTGAGATTTATTTTTAAAATAGTGAGATGTTTTAACTCGTTTAATGTTATCTAGGTATGGTGAGACCCATACCGTGAATTCGGGTCAAATGCACTTGAAGTCTTCATTTACAAATAAAACAATATGGTGGCTTGAGTAAATGTAAGAAACAATCATAAAACTTTTAAATGTTTCGTTATTTACGGGGGTTGTTTCCAATATTTATTTATGTTTTGAATTTTTATTTTTTTATTGTATAAAAGTTAATAATATATTTATGGTTTGATGATAAATTGTTTCATAAATAAATGAGATGTTATAACCCGGTTTAAAAGCTATATGTTTTGATGAGACTCAAGACCCGTTTATTTTTTTTACTATAAAACTGGTTTTTTAATTATAAACTAAGGAGTTAATGCGGAAAAATATCGGATATCGGTCAACAACCTATATCTGAGATATATGTATATATATATATATAGCAATTTAACAATAACAATTCCGTATAGTCTCCTATCATTAACAAATTAACCTTTTGCAAATTACAAAGCACTAACAATCGTAGCTAGTAAGAATTGATTAAGACTTATAAACACTAACATTGAACACTAAAAGTTGATAATTAAGACTTAAAACACAGATATCGGGAATACCTGTGATATATCGGTCAAATATTAGTCCAATATCGGTCAATATCTTTGATATTATCGGTACCGATATTCTGATTTATATATCGTCAAGGGACCGATAACCGATATATCAGTGATATATCGGCGATATCGACTGCATAGATTATAAATAATATATTTCTTTTTTAAATAAATAATACATTAATTTTTAGTATATCCCTACTTTATAGGATTTTTATATCAAATATTTGGTGGGATTAGCTTTTAATTTAATGAGATGTTATAACCCGTTTAAGAAATATATGGGTTTGATTAGACCCATACCCATGAATTCGGGTCAAATGCATGAGAAGTCTCCATTTAAAAATCAAGGAAATCTGGTGACTCCAAAAAAAGGGGGAGCGACCACATCACGACACATAGGATTTTATTGTTTTCGTTTATATATATTATAGATTTTTCGTTTACCAACGAACATGAATCAATCAACTGTGACGGTTTTGTATGGTTTTTGTGCTTGTTTTAGCTTTTAAGTTTTAACACACCTATAAATTCATCACTTTCGCTTTCAGCACTAAGTTAATGTGAAGAAATAACTTAATATTACTTACTATTTAAAGTGATCTCAAACATCATTCATATACCATTTTCAAGCTAAAGAAAAAAAGATACATGCGAATTAGAGTTTCAACTCGTTTAATGCTTTTAATACGTTCAAGAAAATAAATGAACGAATAAACCATTATCTGCGATCAATAAATAAATGATATTGTTTGTGTCACATCAAATATCTAGGATATGTCATGTTTAATCGAGTCAGCTTAATTTATATTGTTACTCGAGTTTGAGTTGATACGACTCGACTCGACTCAACTTGAGCTCAATAGTTAAAACATTATGAAACAAGATAAATCAAAGGATTCACTATATATGGCTATGACTAACATTATATTAGAATGACTTGTTCATACATCTTTAACTATAACTATGAACTGTTAATATAAACTCATGAATAAATCGAACGTATACTCAAAAACGCAAACCAAGCAATTTGCACACGAAAAAAATATTATGCGGGAATTCAAAATCTAAAGCATAAAAGCCCATGCCTCCATCCACAACGCTTCTGCATTTGTCTCCGGTCCGCTTTCGCCATTCTTACAGGACTACTGTTCCACTCATTCTGCAATCTACACACATAACAAAAATATTATTAGATTATAATATTATATCAAATACGCGCTTTAATATGAACACACAATTTATTATTATATTACATGGGAAAGGCAAACGATCGGGCGCTAGTCGTGCTGCTATCTGATCGATTAGATGTGCTTCCAGAAAATCCTATATGCCCAGAATATGTTACGAGTCCTAAAGTGGGACCAGCAACTGCAAAACTCGACTCTCCTTCGCCACCATGGTGGACCACTGCAACATTATTTGGACCCGCATCTTGGAGCTTAGGTGCATCACTACTCGTTGCTGGTTCGGTTTTGTCTATAGAACTCTGTAATTAGAAATATATAAATTACTAAAAAGTTGTTTTAAGAGAAACAAGATAGGTGCATAACGGGCCGGGTCAAATTGAGTACTTTTTTGCACGGGTCAAAACAGTTCAGGTTGTTTTGATTTAAGACTTGAGCCGCAAAGTGCAAACCTTTTTGACCGATTTTCATGAATAGATAATTAATGTGTTAAATATGATTAAAAACTATACCATTACAATAATATCCTAAACTTTTGACATGTTTGACCCGGTTCCTTTTTAGCTAAACTTCTAAAAACTAAACGATTACAACCGAACCATGAAACAGTTGGAAAACACTAACCAGACAAGGCTGCTGATCAACTGTTTCAAAGAGAGATTTGAGGGATGGCAGTGGTTGTTGGTCTTGTTCTACACCGGGCTGCAACGAGATCACTGGCCCATTACTGTCAACGGCTTTAGATATTAACTCCTTTGAAACAGTAGAGTCGAAAACTTCTTCATGGGTCCCACGTTCTTCGGAATCTAGCTTTGAATTCTGTAAATCTTGATCGTTGATAGGTTCATTTACAGTTAAATCAGCCTGAACATCTTGGCTTCCTGAAGATGCACCAGAAGAACTTTTGATCACTTCATCATTATTATCTTCAATATTCACATGATCATTAGAAGGTTCTAGTGGAGTCAAACCAGTATCCATCTTCCCATTGATTTCGGAACATGTATTAGATTCCATGTAATGATCTTCAAGGGTTAAAACCGTCAACAGTTCAGGCTTCATGAGGTATTCCTTCATCAACACAAATATATTTGTAAAGTTCAGTTTCTTTTTTGCATAATTCGGATATATTCGAATGGTTAAGTTCTGGAGTCCATGAGTTGACTTTTCCATTCTCTTCATCTGATAAAAAAGGGTTTGTGTATCTTTCAGGGCTCTCTTTCATGGCTTCCTTCAGATCATCTGTGTCAAAAGTCAAAACCATTGTTAGACTCACACGACACGAAAACAATCAGGTTTTGAGTTGTCATATAACATGTATATAATAAACATGTCATGTTCATGTTAACCTTTTTAATTTAATTAAAATGGTTATACTGAAATACAAAATCCACTAAGCTCATTTTAATAAGTAATATTTACACAACATAAAATAGCTAAAAAGAAAATTAAATTAATTAAATTATTAACCAGGTTTGTTCCATTTAGACTTCTTTTTTGTCTGTTACTTACTCAAACATATCCAAATTCCCAATTGTTTAAGGCTTCCTGACTAAAAACAAACAGCACTTTTTACCATCTAATCAGCAATCACCAGATAATCCAAGCCCTAAAGCAATGAAACTCTATGCTAATCATAACAAATTCACACTATATAACTACATATTCAGGATGAAAAGTATAAAGGAAAAAAGCATTAAAAAATTCATCTTTACATAATATTTTTTCAGAGTTTTTGCATATAAAAATAATAAAAAAAGTTTAAACAACGGTTTAGAAAAAAAATATAATAAAAATTATTAGAACGTCTTCTACATGTGTTTATCTGCATATTCTCCAAAATTATTATACGCAAAAACAAAAGTTTTACATGTAAAAGTAAAACTCATAGTTGACCGGTTTGTTTTGTAATAAACCTCCAAGCCACATTAATTACCTGTAGTCAAAATCAGCCAAATTAAACAAACTTGGTTTCGCCTCCGTCACCGCCGCGCTTTAGAAGACACGATGAAGGCTGCAAAACATAAACAGTAAAAAAAAAAAAAAAAACAGGTTTAGGTATTGTTATTGGGATGATGTATTTGTGTATATATATTGATTGATTGTAATGTAATAATATACATATACATTCATACATACCAAAACTAACAAATTACGTGAAACAAAAGGAAAACGAATCAACGTTCATACATAGATCCGAGCTTCACGGAGATAATAATAATAATTGATATATATAAATAACATTAACGAAAAGTGATCTAATAAACAATAACAATTAATTTGTGTATGTAAATCGATAGTTAAACCTAGCTAGGGAAAAATAAAATAAATTAGAACTAACTCGGTAACCACCTATACATACATGAAACATATATATATACTGATATGAGGATTTGAATATGAGTGATCACCTGAAACTGTTCACCGGCGGTAGCTGACGGACGGAAAGTGAATGTGTTTGAAAGACAGATGAGCGGAATGTGAAACAACTAACGCATCCACCTGCCACTCGGATCTAACTCCTCTTTATATACTTATTATTATTATTATTATTATTTAATATTTTATTTATTTTTATTAGTTATATTATTTTATTTCTATTTTCTTTAATTATATATATAGATAATATTTCAACATGATCAAATTAAGGAAAATTCTTAAAATAGTTGTTCCCTCAAAATCGTTTTTACATATTTGTTCTTTTTTTGACGCGTTGCCGACGATGTATTAGGTAGTCTCTCCGACGAGTTAGCCAACACATGGTTAACGATGAGTTAGGCCTCCAAACACATAGTCAAATATGTGTTAGGCATAAAACCACATGCTTCTACTTTGTTTTTTTAAGATTATAATATCATACCGAATTTTACTTATATTTTGTTTTCTTTTATAAGTTTTAATATATAAAGTTTTATATAATTTTGAATATACCATTAAGACATGTTTTTTTTTATCTATGAGCCGACACAAATTTTACTCAAAGCTGAGCCGTGTTAAATTGATAGCGAAATGCTCAATAAAATTTGACAATGTATGGTTTAAAAAAAATTATGTCAACATGTAAATAAAAAAAACATGCCTCGACGGTATATTCAAAATTATTTAAAACCTTATATATTAAAAATTCTAAAATAAAACAAAAAATAAGTAAAATTAGTTATGATATTATAATATTAAAAAATAACGAAGAGGCTAACACATTTTCGACCATGTATTTGGATGCATAACACATATTTGACTATGTGTTTGAAGGTCTAACATATCGTTGACTATGTGTTTTGAGGTATAACACATCGTTGACTATTTGTTTTGAGGTATAACACATCATTGACTATGTGTTAGCTAACTCGTCGGCGAGACTACCTAACACATTGTCGGTGATGCGTTAAAAGAATGACAAATCTGGAAAAACAGGATAAATTTAGAATCTCTCATAATTAAATGGCTATATTGGGAATTTTTCCATCAAATAATAGTAAGAAGAATGAAAGTGGTAAAATACCGTGGAAAGGAATTTTCTTGGTTATTGTTAAGTCAAATCAATGGTTTAGATTAGAGTATGACAATTTCATAATTACGTGCTTGTTGTTTGATATTGAGAGGGTAAAAAGTAACCAGGTGCTATCGTTGAAATCTAGTTACTTTGATTGTCTTTCATTAACGACATTTTCTTCTTAACCATTGTTACACACTTGCATGTGACGTCCCCTTATAGTTCTCAAGTCTTAGGAAAGTATGAATCGGCTTACACAACACATGGAGCTAGTAGCATAGTGCGTGTGCGTGTGCGTGTGCGTGTGCGTGGCCTAACATAATTCGAATGATAGGGGGTGAAGATAAACGAATAAAGATAAACGAGGATAATTTCCATCATTGTCAAGTGGTGATATGACGCTGACTGAGGTAACATATAGATGTGTAAACGAATAAACACATGATAGCAAGTGGTGATATGACGTTGACTGAAGTAACAAATAAAGATAAACGATTAAAGATTGATATAATAGGTGTTCTTACATAGTTGTAGCGTTATTATTAGATTATTATCTAAATGATATATCTTTTATATTTGATAAGTGGTTTTCAAATTTCTGAATGGCTCAACTTTGGAAGCTTTAAGATATTTATACATGACTTGACTTTAGGATATCCTTAAACCTTGATAAGAAACAATCATATATGATAAACTACTGAATTATTTCTATACACATCTGTTAGTCATGTCACATTGAGTGTGGTCTCTTTGTGATCATATATATTATGATATGAAGATATACATATGTATGCGTGAGAGAAATTATTTTGTAAAAGCCTACTTTATTTTAGCATGTTGTGAGCGCACACCTTAGAGAACCCAAATGACTAAAATAACATGGCATGTGATATGGTCCATCATCGCGACCAAATATTTTCACACAATCGTGCACAATTAACTAGTTAGTTACTGGTTGTCTCCAAAAAATAGACTTTGAGGATGGGCAATGTGGGCACCCTGCAGGGGCACAATTTCTTTAAAAAAAGTTCTAACATAATATATTTTCAGAATACCCGAACTCTTATAAGCCCACTTCTCATTCTGAACATCCCGCTCAAACAAAAAGGAAGTCTCGCCCCTTGCTAGGTCAATTTCACCCTCACCCTTGATGTGATACAGATTCTACTTGCTCACCCATATCATCGTCGTCCCCTAAGTAGAAGGTATGTACAAAATCATTTGTGTTTTAAGATTTGGTTTATGGGCTTTCACTGTTAATTTGGTTTATGGTTCAACATAGGGTTTCGATTTTGGGTTTAATCATAAGTATCTCAGATTTAAGGCTTAATTTGGGTTATCTTCATGTTTTAATTGATACATATCGTAACATTTGATTTCTGGGGTAGGTGACTGCGATTTGTATATGTATGTTAAAAATTGATTTGTAGGGCTATTATTTTATGTTGTATGCATTTTGCTATTTCCATATTTGGATTCTAATTAATATTAAAGTTTGTAATTTGTATGAGACACTTACCGAAACAAATTAAATCACTAAAATTTAAGTTCTTTTTTGCGTACATACTTTCATTTTCTTATTTTATTTAGGGATGGCAATGGGTCTGATTTAAGTAATCCCAAACCCATTCTCGATTATAAAAGTTTGTCTCAAATTTGGCCCAAACCCATACAATATTGATTATTTCAATATCGTAGGTTTGCGGATCATGAGATTCATAGAAAAATCACAAAGATACTAGTGGAGCACTAAGATGAACCTTGGGCCACAATTAGAATGGTCCCAAAGAATGTGTTTGCTCATTTTGGGTTAATATATTAGTTAACTCTTTTTATATTTGTTTGTTTGTTTTAGTTTTGCATATTTACCTTTTACTTTTTATTTTGCACAGATGCTTTATTTTTGGAATCCAAAAAATGAACGACCCATATATAACGGATTTTGTAACTTGATTAAGGGTTTGATTAGGGACATCATGTGTGAGTGGAGACCAGATATAAGGAAAAACCCAAGAACACTAGACATATTATTGGGGGCAAAGAATATAGATTTGACATGATATGTAATTTTCCTCTTGAATTAGTGGATCATGCCCTATGGAAGAAATTATGTTTGGTAAGGGAGTTCATACATTATTGTAACATCCCGAAATTTCTAAGTAATATTTAATATATTATTTTGTCGGGTGAAATAAACGAGTTAGTGGAACGATAATAATAATAGCAAAATATGAAGACTTAGTAGGATAATTAGATGGGTTTGGATATGGACCAAAAGGAAATATGGGCCTTCAGTCCATGGGCTTGAGGGAGTATAAATACCCCCTTAAACCCCAATCCTTTCCATTCCATCCATTTATCCATATCTCTACACACACCCAAAACACACACACCACATACACCGCCGGCGGCCGAGGAGAGGAACGAACAAGATCCGAGAGAGGGTGAGCGATTAGTTGTGATTAAACAAGTTAAACGAGATCCAAACAAGCTCAAAAAGGTATGATTCTTGATCTTTGAAAAGTTTAAAGATCCAAGCTTTATAGTGTATAAACGACCGAAAACGGTTGGGGAACGTAGTGGGTGATGTTGAACCATAACAAGGGTGTTAAAATCGCCAAAATGCTTGATAGAAACCAAACAGCGGCTGGACGGGGCAACTTCGCCGCGAACTGGGCAACTTCGGGTTCAAAGCGATAACTTCGCCTTCAAAGCGATAACTTCGCCTGAGGCCAAGTTCGCCTAATTGATAACTTCGCTTACGGCCAAGTTCGCCTAACTGGTAACTTCGCCTGAGGCCAAGTTCGCCTAATTGATAACTTCGCTTACGGCCAAGTTCGCCTAACTGATAACTTCGCCTAAAGCTAAGTTCGCCTGATGACAACTTCGCCTAAAGCCAAGTTCGCCTAAGGTTTAACTTCGCCTAAAGTCAAGTTCGATTAGAAAATAGATTAAAAACGATAAGTAAAAGTAAGCTAATACTAGGCCACCAGATTAAATCAGGCGAGTATTGATACGTGTAACTTATACAGTCAGCCGAGCTCAGTTAAAGAAGGGATTTACAACTATCGGAGGAAGAAGCAGAGTTCAGGTGAGTTTCTAGCCCCATTTCCTTGTTATGTTTTCGGGGCTGTGTGCATACTCGATGTGAAGTGTGAATACACTTACCTTAAGTGGTAAGTGTATGCTATAGATGTTACATGAGGTATATATGTTATAATGCTTGTCGGTACGTGAACGATCTTCGGATATATCGCCAAGGATAGTAAATTCCAAGTGTTTGATAGTGTGTATGAATGTCATGATGTGACTTGTTTATTACGTAAATACTGAACTGATATGAAGTGTGATATAGGCAGGTAGAGGTAGAGTGTGTTAGAAGTGGCAAGAGTCTAGTAAGGGTGTTAGTGGCATAACGTGAGCGCGTGATAGGGAAAGCCTGTACGTGCCATCGTTATTATGTGTGTATGATTGTTGATGTGACTTGCTTATTATGTAAATGATATGAAGCGTGTTGTAGACAAGTAGAGGTAGAGCGTGTTAGAAGTGGCAAGAGTCTAGTAAGAGTGTTAGTGGCATAACGATAGTACGTGGTAGGGTAAGCCTATACGTGCCTTCGTTATTAAAGTGGAAAAGTGGCATAACGTTTTACGTTATTAAAGTGGCAAAGTGGCATAACGTTATACGTTATTAAAGTGGCAAAGTGGCATAACGTTTTACGTTATTAAAGTGGCAAAGTGGCATAACGTTATACGTTATTAAAGTGGCAAAGTGGCATAACGTTTTACGTTATTAAAGTGGCAAAGTGGCATAACGTTATACGTTATTAAAGTGGCAAAGTGGCATAACGTTATACGTTATTAAAGTGGCAAAATGGCAAAGTGGCATAACGTTATACGTTATTAAAGTGGCAAAGTGGCAAGGTGGTAGGTGTAAATAAGAGGCTAAGTGGTAAGGTAAGTAGGTTAGATGTGAAAGTGTGAATACATTTACCTTAAGTGGTAAGTGTATAGATGTTATACAAGTAGCTATTATGTAATGCTTGTCGGTACGTGAACGATCTTCGGATATTGCACGTATCGCCAAGGATAGTGATGGTCAAGTGGTTGTTAGTGTGTATGTATTCTATGATGTGACTTGCTTATTATGTAAATATTGTATTGATATAAAGTGTGCTGTAGACAAGTAGGGGTAGATTGTGATAGAAGTGGCAGAGTCTAGTAAGAGTGTTAGTGGCATGACGATAGTACGTGGTAGGGTAAGCCTATACGTGACTTCGTTATTAAAGTGGCAAGGTGGCATAACGATATTCGTTATTAAAGTGGCATCAAGTGGCATAAAGTGGCATAAGTGGTTAAGCTGTAGGGGTAATTAAGAGGCTAAGCTATAGGGGTAATTAAGTGGTTAAGCAGTGGCATGTTAGACTGTGGACTATGTGTCTTCGGATACGTATATATTGTATGTAGTGGTTGTATGATAAGTTGCTTGATTAACTAGAACTCACTCAGCGTAGCTGACTTTTAGTATGCACGCAGGTGAGTAGAATGAGACAGCTAGCTTGAGCGGGCACATGGTGGGCGAATAGGAGACTGGCATCTGAAGACTCAAAATGTTTTAATGTAATTGACGTTTATTTTGAATGACAAGAATGTTTAATTAAGGCAAGTTTTGGATTGCTGTAACTTTTTATGAAAGTTTTTATATTCCGCGAAAGTTTTAATGAACTCTGATTTGTAAGAACTGTGTTTATGAGTAAATCCGACGCGAAAGTAGGGCTACCGGGTTCGGGGCCTTACAAGTTGGTATCAGAGCATAATTTCGAGAGATTTAAGCATCCTACATGCTTAGACTCGAACAGAGAATAAGATTTAAAATGAGAAAGAAAGAATATGCCAGTTCAAGATAGCCATGTGTCACTCAAGCAAGCTCAGTAAGGGTAAAGTGTATGGTAGATGGTGTATGTTAATGTTGGCTTATTTGCTAAATGAAGAATGAGTGCAGGTTAGGGATAGGATTAATTGATCTTAACTGATTAACTGTTTAAGAGTATAAACAAGCACAAGTGAAATCATGAAGGGAAGTATGTAGAACCTGAGGAGTAACGCAAATAGTTAATTACACTTGATCAACGTCATTAACTACTTACCTTACGAATCATGTGCTAAATAATTCCTAGAGTGATAACATTTGTGTTTCCTTAGAAATAAGATAGATGACTGTTACAAAAGAGGCGGACACGAGAAGAATCTGAGGCAGAGCGATATACGAAAACAACTTGACTCCAACTGCAAAAAGTAAAGAAGAAGTCACGCTTGGAGCTTGTAGTCAGATATGCTAAGAGAGTTGCCAAAATGTCACAAAAGCATCAAAGGAAGCCCTTGGAAAGACGAGACGAGACTTGAGACATCGAGAGCCTCATGGACAAGCTACCTTAATAGCTAAAACACATGATCACCGCTCGATGACTACAAGTCAGGAGTAAGAAGGATAACCCAGAAAGCAAAGGTGATTCAATAAAGTGTGCGATTATAAAGAAAAAGGTATTCCTTTTACAAAGGTATTCCTTTTGGAGAAATAAGCTAGGTTTCGGGGACGAAACCTCTTTAAGGAGGGGAGACTTGTAACATCCCGAAATTTCTAAGTAATATTTAATATATTATTTTGTCGGGTGAAATAAACTAGTTAGTGGAACGATAATAATAATAGCAAAACATGAAGACTTAGTAGGATAATTAGATGGGTTTGGATATGGACCAAAAGGAAATATGGGCCTTCGGTCCATGGGCTTGAGGGAGTATAAATACCCCCTTAAACCCCAATCCTTTCCATTCCATCCATTTATCCATATCTCTACACACACCCAAAACACACACACCACATACACCGCCGGCGGCCGAGGAGAGGAACGAACAAGATCCGAGAGAGGGTGAGCGATTAGTTGTGATTAAACAAGTTAAACGAGATCCAAACAAGCTCAAAAATGTATGATTCTTGATCTTTGAAGTTTAAAGATCCAAGCTTTATAGTGTATAAACGACCGAAAACGGTTGGGGAACGTAGTGGGTGATGTTGAACCATAACAAGGGTGTTAAAATCGCCAAAATGCTTGACAGAAACCAAACAGCGGCTGGACTGGGCAACTTCGCCGCGAACTGGGCAACTTCGCCTTCAAAGCGATAACTTCGCCTTCAAAGTGATAACTTCGCCTGAGGCCAAGTTCGCCTAATTGATAACTTCGCTTACGGCCAAGTTCGCCTAACTGGTAACTTCGCCCGAGGAGAGGAACGAACAAGATCCGAGAGAGGGTGAGCGATTAGTTGTGATTAAACAAGTTAAACGAGATCCAAACAAGCTCAAAAATGTATGATTCTTGATCTTTGAAGTTTAAAGATCCAAGCTTTATAGTGTATAAACGACCGAAAACGGTTGGGGAACGTAGTGGGTGATGTTGAACCATAACAAGGGTGTTAAAATCGCCAAAATGCTTGACAGAAACCAAACAGCGGCTGGACTGGGCAACTTCGCCGCGAACTGGGCAACTTCGCCTTCAAAGCGATAACTTCGCCTTCAAAGCGATAACTTCGCCTGAGGCCAAGTTCGCCTAATTGATAACTTCGCTTACGGCCAAGTTCGCCTAACTGGTAACTTCGCCCGAGGCCAAGTTCGCCTAATTGATAACTTCGCTTACGGCCAAGTTCGCCTAACTGAGAACTTCGCCTAAAGCTAAGTTCGCCTGATGACAACTTCGCCTAAAGCTAAGTTCGCCTGATGACAACTTCGCCTAAAGCAAAGTTCGCCTGATGACAACTTCGCCTAAAGCCAAGTTCGCCTAAGGTTTAACTTCGCCTAAAGCCAAGTTCGATTAGAAAATAGATTAAAAACGATAAGTAAAAGTAAGCTAATACTAGGCCACCAGATTAAATCAGGCGAGTATTGATACGTGTAACTTATACAGTCAGCCGAGCTCAGTTAAAGAAGGGATTTACAACTATCGGAGGAAGAAGCAGAGTTCAGGTGAGTTTCTAGCCCCATTTCCTTATTATGTTTTCGGGGCTGTGTGCATACTCGATGTGAAGTGTGAATACACTTACCTTAAGTGGTAAGTGTATGCTATAGATGTTACATGAGGTATATATGTTATAATGCTTGTCGGTACGTGAACGATCTTCGGATATTGCACGTATCGCCAAGGATAGTAAATTCCAAGTGTTTGATAGTGTGTATGAATGTTATGATGTGACTTGTTTATTACGTAAATACTGAACTGATATGAAGTGTGATATAGGCAGGTAGAGGTAGAGTGTGTTAGAAGTGGCAAGAGTCTAGTAAGGGTGTTAGTGGCATAACGTGAGCGCGTGATAGGGAAAGCCTGTACGTGCCATCGTTATTATGTGTGTATGATTGTTGATGTGACTTGCTTATTATGTAAATGATATGAAGCGTGTTGTAGACAAGTAGAGGTAGAGCGTGTTAGAAGTGGCAAGAGTCTAGTAAGAGTGTTAGTGGCATAACGATAGTACGTGGTAGGGTAAGCCTATACGTGCCTTCGTTATTAAAGTGGCAAAGTGGCATAACGTTTTACGTTATTAAAGTGGCAAAGTGGCATAACGTTATACGTTATTAAAGTGGCATAACATTTTACATTATTAAAGTGGCAAAGTGGCATAACGTTATACGTTATTAAAGTGGCAAAGTGGCATAACGTTTTACGTTATTAAAGTGGCAAAGTGGCATAACGTTATACGTTATTAAAGTGGCAAAGTGGCAAAGTGGCATAACGTTATACGTTATTAAAGTGGCAAAGTGTCAAGGTGGTAGGTGTAAATAAGAGGCTAAGTGGTAAGGTAAGCAGGTTAGATGTGAAAGTGTGAATACACTTACCTTAAGTGGTAAGTGTATAGATGTTATACAAGTAGCTATTATGTAATGCTTGTCGGTACGTGAACGATCTTCGGATATTGCACGTATCGCCAAGGATAGTGATGGTCAAGTGGTTGTTAGTGTGTATGTATTCTATGATGTGACTTGCTTATTATGTAAATATTGTATTGATATAAAGTGTGCTGTAGACAAGTAGGGGTAGATTGTGATAGAAGTGGCAGAGTCTAGTAAGAGTGTTAGTGGCATGACGATAGTACGTGGTAGGGTAAGCCTATACGTGACTTCGTTATTAATGTAATTGACGTTTATTTTGAAAGACAAGAATGTTTAATTAAGGTGTAACACCCCGTAACCGCAGCGGAAACGTAAACGGGTTGCAACAGACACCTCTGATATCAACCACATTGTTTATAAAGAAAACTGAATACATTAATATACTTCAAATTACATTATCTTGTATTTCATTACCGTCTAGGTGATACACACATCATACAATACGATACACAATTCTATTTGTTATAATGTATCATAATATCCTGCACGCAAATCTTACACACATCAAGCACTTAGCACGTAAGCAATCACTTCATCTTAATTGTACCTGAAAAGCATGTGAGAAAACGGGTCAACTACGAATAGTTGGTGAGTTTCACAATTTGAGTAAACCATGATAAATCCATATCAAAATATAATATTATCTGGGGACACTGTTAACCCAGTACTGTACTCATTCCGGGGGCAATGTTAACCCAGAATTACGATGTAATTATGCTGAGCCCACAATTGAAACCTCTGACTATCACACACAACCCCCGTGGCATATCCCCCGCCCACGGGCCCGTGGCATATCCCCCGCCCACAGAACTGCCCTAAACCGCTATGTCTAACATTACATAGCAAAATAAATAACAACAAAATAGACGTGTGCTACTGGCTGGGAAACATCAGCAAATCCATGCCGGACCAGTTGGGTTTGTCAAACCAATAGTACTATCCACACTCTACCGGCTTTCAGTTAATCACTCGTGTTCCGGGGCCTTAGAATGTTAGCAACTCAGACAATTACCATCTTAATACATTTCCGTACGATTCCCGTACAATAAAATATATATAAATCCACGCAAGTCCATGCGTTCAGTATGTATTTAAACATTTCAGTAATAACATGCTTCCGCCCCGAGAAACTATTTATAAACAATTCATAAAAAGGGGCTCGTGAAACTCACCTTAGCACATGCAAGCAGGTAACAACAATCATTATCAGTTAACACGTCCAATCTGTAATATGATCCCTACGATCGTTACTATACACTCATTATTAATATAACTTTAACCAAGTTAACCGGTACGTCTGGGGACACTGTTAACCCAGCACTGTACCCGTCCTGGGGGCAAGGTTGACCCAGAAACACTTCTCCGGACTCAGATTGTGATGTCGTTTAGAGTTCAACAGTCAAATTTTCTAATAGCTTGTTTTTCCCGTTTTGCGTGCCTAGCACGGTTACCCGTTTTTATGTTTCAAAAATGAGTTTGGTCACACACGACCCGAGAGTAGTGGTTGACTGATAATTTAATTAAAGAGGTGAAATTAGAGCTCGATTTAGACGTCCCGATTGGCCGCGGGACTCGTTTCCGTCTTTGTCGTACCGGAAACTGTTAAAATAGGTTAAAATTACTCAAATCATCCGAATTATTTTCGGATGATTTATTTTTACTTGTTTAACTCAATTATATGAAAATAGTTCATTTTTAGGGTTTTTATACACAAGTCAGCTCGCTTAAGCGATCTTCACCGGTTTATGCGTTTTAACTTTAAAAGTTTGATAATTAGCACAAATAATTATCCGTTTAATCTCGGATCTTGAAATTTTGCACAAATCACTTTTTAACAGTGGGGAATTTTATAAAAATATTTCCAGAATTAATTCTTATATTTAAAATTTATTTATCTATTTTTAAACACCATTTAAACACTAAATATGTCGTAAATACCAAACGATCTTAGAAAAATCCCAAATTTCTCCTGGATGTCCCCTGCCATCTACATAGTCCCCTGTAATATTTCCAGAACCAAAATCTTCTTTTACATGCCCTTTTCACTAAAACCGAGCTAGAAAACCCTAGAACTCGTTTAACCGAAAAGTCTACTTAGACTTTTCCAAATGACCTCAAATTTTTTTTGTGACTTATACATGATATAAAAAGCTTATCTGAAATTTTCCAGAATTTTTCATGATATTTAACTATTTTTAACCATTTTTGGCCAAAACCGAGCATTAAATTCACCAAATATTCATCATTTGTCCAAATATTACCACAAATTCACAGAACTCATATTTTCATATATAGAACATCCCTGTAAAATTTCATGACCCAACTCTAAACGATCAACAATCTGTCCAAAAACTCCAAAACCGAACATAACCGAATATACCTTTCGTTTTCCACCACTACAAGCTACAAACTCGTCTTTCCGCCTTATCTACCACTAAACACAGAGCCTAAAACCAACATACCACAATACCAAGCAATTTACACTCACGATCAAGCCTCTTACACTATAGTTTCGGTTATGATTCAAAACAAAGATTTAAACCGTAAAAATTCGTTCTTGGTTCGTTTAACCCCTTTCTTGGACCAAGATCCCTTGTATAACCCGTATACATCACTTGATCATGCAAGAATCAGTTTTCATCTTTGAAACCTCATTTTCTTGCAAATAAACTCAAGAAACGAAGATGGAAACATATATAACTCGATTTTTACCTCGGTTTTCTTGCTAAAATCTCGGTTTTTAGTCCATGGAGTTTAGAGAGTTGAAGATTGTTGGATATGTTTGTGTGAAAAAAGAAAAGAAAATGGAATGGGGTTAGACCCATTTCCGATCGGAAATTGATAAGGGGTGGGGTGGGACCCACTTCTTCATTCTTGGCCACTCATTTGGATTCTCGAAATTCGGATAATGTTTTGGATAATCTGGTTCAGTTCGTTTTTCGGTTAAATGTTTAATTCGGCTTAAAACGAGGCTAAAACGGTCGTTTTCGGCTTAAAAAATGAAATTTATATAAAACCAATTTATAAAACTTTAAAAACTTAAACCATGGCATTTATTATCTTAGAACATCATATTATTAGTAATCGCGCATCTTTTTCGGCTTGATCGATCGTCTCTTGCTCGGTTTGGTATTAAAGGTTTCGTTTAACGTACCGACGTACTATTAAATCGAAATTCTTTTTCTGTGCCGTACTTTACTTATCCTGAAGCATTAATGCTTCGTGAAATCACTAAATATCATATTTCTCGTCTATAATTGAACCCTCGATTCGTTCGGGTTTCAATAACTATCGATCGATTAATCGCATATTCAATGCAATGAATTATATATTCCCGTACAATCAATACAGTGAACCATGCATTCTCGTATAATTACTATGGTAATTCATGTACCCGACATCAAATATGACGTAACTATTGTCTACCGGTTAGGGTATACCGGGTTTCGTCGGAATCGTTACATTCTCCCCCGGTTAAGAAATTTCGTCCTCGAAATTTTACACGCCCACTATCCCCTTTCGAGAGAAAGGTGGGGGGTTTTTCCTTCAGAATTCACCCTCGCGTTACCAGGTATAATCTGGTCCTCGCTGTGAATTCCACTTAATCTTAATCAATAAAGCTTGGTATGTCCAAACTGTTTAGTTTTCCCGTCTACTATCTCTACGGAATTAGTTATGATATCAAGCATGTCTTCTATGAGTACCTCTATTACTAGTACTTTCGTTGCCTCATCGCTTAGGCACTTTTCAATCCGTATACATGGCAAAACATTATGTATAGTACTTAGCCACTGGAGTACTTTAATCGATAAACTACATGACCAATCTTGGAGATAGTCTCATGAGGTCCTGTATATTAAGGAGCTATTTTCGGTTTTTCCAAACCTCATATCACTTCTCTAAGGTGATGCCTTAAAAATACCTTGTCACCTCTTTCTGGCGACAATGGTTTCTTTTGAATGTTGGCATAAATCCTTTGCCAATCTCGCGCTGCTTTCAACTTATCTTAAATATTATAAATCCGATTGGTTGATTCTCGAATCAATTCAAATCTTATGGCTTGATTGACTCCCATTTTCAATTTAACAAATTAGTGATAAATACTTCACCCATAGAAAGCTTCAAGCTCTCGATGCTTCCTTCCCCGCCTTCCAATATTGGAAGTAGGATGACTATTTCGATCTGAGATAATTGAAAATGGTACTCCACGACGAGATACCATTTCACCAACATGAATTTGGGCGAGAATTCATTAATCGACATGGATTGGGATGAAATGCGAGGATTGGTTAATCGATCCGCGATTACCCAATTTACCTCATGCCTTTGATATATCTTGGGAATTTGCGTCCCGAAATCCATTGTAATTTATTCCCACTATCATTGGCGAATTTTCTGTCGTTGTGGCGTTCCCAAGGGTTTTCGGTATGCAGCCTTATCTCTTGCATAACTTAAATATTCACCAACATACGTAACCATATCTTTCTCCAAACTCGGCCATTAATAAAATCCTTTTAGATATTCGTATCATCAATAGTCTAATCCGATCCCGGATGTATGGAATATTTCGATCTATGCGCTTCGTCCATGATTAATTCACGAAGGTCATGGAGGGTCGGGATCCAAACCCGATTTTTGAAGTAGAGAATTTCGTCCACGCGCTGTTCGACATTCTTCTCATTGCCGTAAAGCTCCTCCCTTTCCAATTGTTCCTCTTTCAACGTCTCACGTTGAGCGACTCGAATCAGGTCCGAAAGGTTCGACTGGACTATCATCCCTAGCGCCTTCACTCGCAATGGCTTAACCCGATCTTTCCTACTCAAGGCATCGGCTACGACGTTAGCCTTGCTGGGGTGATAACGGATGTCACAGTCATAATCGCTTAACAACTCGACCCATCTTCGTTGCCTCATATTCAGTTCTTTCTGATCGAATATGTGCTGCAAACTTTTATGATCGGTGAAGATGGTGCACTTCGTACCGTAGAGATAATGTCTCCAGATTTTAATTGCGAAGATAACCGCTCCCAGTTCTAAGTCGTGAGTAGTGTAATTTTTCTCGTGTACTTTTAACTGTCGGGAAGCATAGGCTATAACCTTATTATACTGCGTCAACACGCATCCTAACCCTTTACGCGATGCGTCACAATACGCGACAAAACCATCGTCTCCATCGGGGAGACTTAAAATCGGCGCTTGGCACAATTTTAACGGTTTCTATCTTATTTGGATCTTTGCGAAATCCTTGTTGCTTTACAACATGACCAAGGGATTATGCCTTCTTTATTCAAAATCACATTTCGAAAACTTCGCGTATAGCTCATCTTGCTTTAACACTTCCACAATTTTCCTTAACCGTCGTTCGTGCTCTTCTTTACGTTGCGAATATATCAAAATATTATCAATGAATGCTATGACAAATTTGTCAAAGTAAGGTTTACAGACTCGATTCATGAGTTCCATGAATACTGCCTGCGTATTTGTTAACCCGAACAGCATGAATAAGAATTCATAATGGTCGTAGCGAGTCCGAAACGCTGTTGCTGCAACGTCCTCCTCTTGGATTTTTCATTTGGTGATAACTATATATAAGATCAATTTTCTAAAGATAAATCGCCCCTTGCAGTTGGTTAAATAGATCATTTATTTCGAAGAAGTGAATACCTATTCTTGATCGTCATTTTATTCAATTCTCTCTAATCAATACAAATCCTAACACTTCCGTCCTTCATTTCCCAATTAAAACTGGCGCACCCCATGGTGACTAACTAGGTCGTATAGAACCTTATCCAAACAATTCTTGTAACTGATTGGATAATTCTTGCATCTCGGACGGTGCAAGTCGGTAGGGTGCTTTAGCAACAGGGCCAGCTTGAGGCATTAAATCGATTCTGAATTCGACCTGTCGGGTTGGCGGTAACCCAGGAAGTTCTTCTGGGAAAACTTCTGGATATTTACGTATCACCGAAACATCTTCTATATGTTTTCTTTTAAATACTTTGGCAATCGCGTTTGTTAAATACACCACGTTTTCTTGTCGTAAATATTATAGCATCTCAAGATGAGACTAGAGTGGTAACATAATACCGTACACTTTTCTCTGTATCTAATCGCTTCATCGTCCGAAGGAGAGCTTCTAATCATCTTTTTTTCATATTTGATTTCAGCTTCATGTTGAGTTAGCCAATCCATGTTAACTATTACGTCAAAACTTCTTAACTTTACTGGTCGTAGGTCAATAAGGAAACGATTAATCGTTCAGAATAATAGGGCAATTCCGAACAATTTAGTTAACCATTAGGGATTCACCGTTAGCGATTCTACAGTATAGGGTTCTATAGTTTCACTAATCTGTATCTTTCCAAATGATAGGAGGTTAAACAGGAACTAACTTCTATCGGCGACCGTAAAAATATCACTGAAGCCTATTGATTTAAAACTACAACGTACTTAATACCACCTTTGGATCATGACGTGCTTTATTCGAATTACTCACAAAAGCACGGCTCCTTGCTTGATCCGAGGTTGATGCATGTCTTGAGGTTCGTCTTCCAACGACACCTTGGTTCAACTTTGGGCAATTTCTCTTGAAACGTTCTGTACTGCCACATTCATAGCAAGTACAACTGTTTGGCATAATTTGATTTCTTTGGATGGATTGTTATTGAGGTTGTTGGGTTCGGAGTGGTTGTACACGAATGGGTTGGGGTTGCCGGTTCACATGGCTTCAATTGGTTCTACAATTAGGGCATTACATCCATCTTTACCACACCCGTGGCTTACTATACCTCGACATTCTTCTTCCTGCCGATGACCATATTTTCCACATTTAGGGAAGGACCCTTCATGCGGTTCATGTTTTCACACCAGAACTAGTCTTGGTATAATTCTGGGTTGTAGGACATGCCTACTTATTCAAAAGTCTATCTTGCACTATACCTTTATCATTTCTCTTCTTTATTACTCGACGTCTCACCTAACGTCCTTCCAGTCCGCTTCCCATAGAGTCAAATATATCAATGCTGGCTTGTGACACAACCCTTCCAAAGGTTGTATATTTTACAGGATTGACTATACTCCTTATCGATGGAGTTAGTCCCCAATGTTGCGCTCACTTCGCTTAGTTTCAGGAGTAATTAGCCATGTTACCAGACATGACAATTCCTTCAAACGATTAGCGTTTTCTAAGTGATCAGCATACAGAATTTCTATCTTCCATAGCTCAGTTTCCAATCTCTGAACTTAATTACTTGAATAAAAGTGTTCTAGCCCAAGAATTTTAAATTCCGACCATATCATCTGAGTAATAATTTTCTAACTATAATTTCGTACCATCGTGTTCCATCACGATACAACATAATCTACCAACATATCTGTAGCATATTTCACTACACAATGTTCTAGACTCTTACTAATATCCTTAACCATTTCGGTCTTTTCTATCCACTCGCTAATCTATTCCACCCTTTACCATCAGTAAACAATTAATAATCCCCTTAACACAACCGATAAACATATCCTTTATACCGGATCTAATTCATTACGACTACTATTCATGTTTAGTTTATAACTAATACTTGTAGTCATAATAGTATTCGGTGGGACATTAACACTCTTAGTAATAACACTAAGAATTGAAATATTCATAATCATGTGATTGCTCGATCTATAAGTCTGCGATCACATTTGCATCAACACTAGCAGTGATCTGTGATACGACACTCGGTATCATCATCTGCTATCTTTGAGCAATCAACTGAATCATATCAATCTCCATCATTGGAGTTACTCTCTTTATGTCATTCTGCCGTACTCATCCCGTACGCAGTGATCAATATTAATTTCACCGTATAACTCGTTACCAGCTCAATTATAACAGCAAGTACACATACACACCAAGTATTATCATACATATTACACATACTAGTATCTAGTATATATGTCCCACAAATATAATAACATATGGACTTAACCTGACGTCGGTTAACGTTTAAATATTTTTCATACTCTTGTCACCAACTGACATATAGTTCTTTCTCAACAAAGATTAATGTTTACTATACTTGATTTTAATATCCTTCTGCATGTCAGCATAACCGATACATGCTCACCGTGAGCACCAAACGATTACGTACCACGGAGTTATAATATCCGTGTCTATTCGTATATCCGGCATACACGGTATACCACCTACGAACGAATAACCAACTATGCTATAATGATTTCAACACCTCTTTGTGTATGGGTAATCATTCTATTCGAGTATACATGGGTATATGCATCTAACGGATGTAAGGTTAACATAGGGAGTTGCAAGGTTCAAGGTAATCGCGCAACATGGGTTGCCTTCAAATATTATTAATTACTATTATGGGAAACTCTATCACTTGCTCAGTCAATGTCCTCAGGCGTTCTAGGTTTGCTAAAATCAGTAATTCTCGATCTGGAGGTGGTATGTCTCATATGTTTGAGAATGAGCAATACATATATATATTTCTATATATTATTTTTATCTGCTCATTTATTATCCATTTTATTATTATTATTTTATTTTTATTTTAATGGAACAAGAATGGGTTCAGGTACAGGTTCGTCCGTACGTGAGGGTTGGCGGTTCGGGTGAACATAGGGGGTTATTAGGATATACGGTACCGGTGTTGGTAGGGTAAGGGATTTATCAATTTTGGTTGGGAGTGACGGTTACTAGATATTTCTGGTTAATGTCAAACAGGAGATCTAACTTGGTACTATCATAACTATAGCCCGATAAGTCAGACTTATCATCAACCGATGCTCTAGAAATTTCAGCATCCTCGGTACTTTTATTATTTCATCCCCCGGTTCCTTATCCGGGTCCTATTTCTCAATTCATGTACCCACAAGATATGTACATCTATATATATACACATTAGCACGTATAAATAATATTATATACTTTACACATATGTTGCCATTTTTACCTATTAATGTACCCCGTGATTTCCCCTGAACTCCCTCGTGCGGACAAGTTTGTTATTATGTTCCGGACCATAATAACTCACTTGTTCGTCCAAGTTCATCCAGATCTCGTCACTATAAATTATTAGTTGATATTCAGATCCTATAATACTTGAGCTACTAGTTATATTTTAGGTATCTTTTAAAGACATCCTAATTCTTTTATAACCAATGACTCTGATACCAACTTCTGTAACACCCCGTAACCGCAGCGGAAACGTAAACGGGATGCAACAGACACCTCTGATATCAACCACATTGTTTATAAAGAAAACTGAATACATTAATATACTTCAAATTACATTATCTTGTATTTCATTACCGTCTAGGTGATACACACATCATACAATACGATACACAATTCTATTTGTTATAATGTATCATAATATCCTGCACGCAAATCTTACACACATCAAGCACTTAGCACGTAAGCAATCACTTCATCTTAATTGTATCTGAAAAGCATGTGAGAAAACGGGTCAACTACGAATAGTTGGTGAGTTTCAAAATTTGAGTAAACCATGATAAATCCATATCAAAATATAATATTATCTGGGGACACTGTTAACCCAGTACTGTACTCATTCCGGGGGCAATGTTAACCCAGAATTACGATGTAATTATGCTGAGCCCACAAGTGAAACCTCTGACTATCACACACAACCCCCGTGGCATATCCCCCGCCCACGGGCCCGTGGCATATCCCCCGCCCACGGAACTGCCCCAAACCGCTATGTCTAACATTACATAGCAAAATAAATAACAACAAAATAGACGTGTGCAACTGGCTGGGAAACATCAGCAAATCCATGTCGGACCAGTTGGGTTTGTCAAACCAATAGTACTATCCACATTCTACCGGCTTTCAGTTAATCACTCGTGTTCCGGGGCCTTAGAATGTTAGCAACTCAGACAATTACCATCTTAGTACATTTCCGTACGATTCCCGTACAATAAAATATATATAAATCAACGCAAGTCCATGCGTTCAGTATGTATTTAAACATTTCAGTAATAACATGCTTCCGCCCCGAGAAACTATTTAAAAACAATTCAGAAAAAGGGGCTCGTGAAACTCACCTTAGCACATGCAAGCAGGTAACAACAATCATTATCAGTTAACACGTCCAATCTGTAATATGATCCCTACGATCGTTACTATACACTCATTATTAATATAACTTTAACCAAGTTAACCGTTACATCTGGGGACACTGTTAACCCAGCACTGTACCCGTCCTGGGGGCAAGGTTGACCCAGAAACACTTCTCCGGACTCAGATTGTGATGTCGTTTAGAGTTCAACAGTCAAAGTTTCTAATAGCTTGTTTTCCCCGTTTTGCGTGCCTAGCACGGTTACCCGTTTTTATGTTTAAAAATGAGTTTGGTCACACACGACCCGAGAGTAGTGGTTGACTGAAAATTTAATTAAAGATGTGAAATTAGAGCTCGGTTTAGACGTCCCGATTGGCCGCGGGACTCGTTTCCGTCTTTGGCGTACCGGAAACTGTTAAAATAGGTTAAAATTACTCAAATCATCCGAATTATGTTCGAATGATTTATTTTTACTTGTTTAACTCAATTATATGAAATAGTTCATTTTTAGGGTTTTTATACACCAGTCAGCTCGCTTAAGCGATCTTCACCGGTTTACGCGTTTTAACTTTAAAAGTTTGATAATTAGCACAAATAATTATCCGTTTAATCTCGGATCTTGAAATTTTGTACAAATCACTTTTTAACAGTGGAGAATTTTATAAAAATATTTCCAGAATTAATTCTTATATTTAAAATTTATTTATCTATTTTTAAACACCATTTAAACACTAAATATGTCGTAAATACCAAACGATCTTAGAAAAATCCCAAATTTCTCCTGGATGTCCACTGCCATCCACATAGTCCCCTGTAATTTTTCCAGAACCAAAATCTTCTTTTACATGCCCTTTTCACTAAAACCGAGCTAGAAAACCCTAGAACTCGTTTAACCGAAAAGTCTACTTAGATTTTTCCAAATGATCTCAAATTTTGTGTGTGACTTATACATGATATAAAAAGATTATCTGAAATTTTCCAGAATTTTTCATGATAATTAACTATTTTTCACCATTTTTGGCCAAAACCGAGCATTAAATTCACCAAATATTCATCCTTTGTCCAAATATTACCACAAATTCACAGAACTCATATTTTCATATATAGAACATCCCTGTAAAATTTCATGACCCAACTCTAAACGATCAACAATCTGTCCAAAAACTCCAAAACCGAACATAACCGAATATACCTTTCGTTTTCCGCCACTACAAGCTACAAACTCGTCTTTCCGCCTTATCTACCACTAAACACAGAGCCTAAAACCAACATACCACAATACCAAGCAATTTACACTCACGATCAAGCCTCTTACACTATAGTTTCGGTTATGATTCAAAACAAAGATTTAAACCGTAAAAATTCGTTCTTGGTTCGTTTAACCCCTTTCTTGGACCAAGATCCCTTGTATAACCCGTATACATCACTTGATCATGCAAAAATCAGTTTTCATCTTTGAAACCTCATTTTCTTGCAAATAAACTCAAGAAACGAAGATGGAAACATATATAACTCGATTTTTACATCGGTTTTCTTGCTAAAATCTCGGTTTTTAGTCCATGTAGTTTAGAGAGTTGAAGATTGTTGGATATGTTTGTGTGAAAAAAGAAAAGAAAATGGAATGGGGTTAGACCCATTTCCGATCGGAAATTGATAAGGGGTGGGGTGGGACCCACTTCTTCATTCTTGGCCACTCATTTGGATTCTCGAAATCCGGATAATGTTTTGGATAATCTGGTTCAGTTCGTTTTTCGGTTAAATGTTTAATTCGGCTTAAAACGAGGCTAAAACGGTCGTTTTCGGCTTAAAAAATGAAATTTATATAAAACAAATTTATAAAACTTTAAAAACTTAAACCATGGCATTTATTATCTTAGAACATCATATTATTAGTAATCGCGCATCTTTTTCGGCTTGATCGATCGTCTCTTGCTCGGTTTGGTATTAAAGGTTTCGTTTAACGTACCGACGTACTATTAAATCGAAATTCTTTTTCTGTGCCGTACTTTACTTATCCTGAAGCATTAATGCTTCGTGAAATCACTAAATATCATATATCTCGTCTATAATTGAACCCTCGATTCGTTCGGGTTTCAATAACTATCGATCGATTAATCGCATATTCAATGCGATGAATTATATATTCCCGTACAATCAATACAGTGAACCATGTATTCTCGTATAATTACTATGGTAATTCATGTACCCGACATCAAATATGACGTAACTATTGTCTACCGGTTAGGATATACCGGGTTTCGTCGGAATTGTTACATAAGGCAAGTTTTGGATTGCTGTAACGTTTCATGAAAGTTTTTATATTCCGCGAAAGTTTTAATGAACTCTGATTTGTAAGAACTGTGTTTATGAGTAAATCCGACGCGAAAGTAGGGCTACCGAGTTCGGGGCCTTACAATTATTGTTTATTTTTATAATTTTTTTCAAATATTTTTTTTTCTCTTTACAGGGGTTGAACACAAAAAATTGGTTAGAAAAGTCCGCGGGTGGGAAAGACAACCACGTTAAAGAGGGCATCAGTGGCGGTGTATGCCGATGGGCAGATCTATAGGGGTTGATGAGCGTCGTATCCGATTGGTAAGCTAGTTTTATATGTAAATTTAATTTAAAAAATTTGGACAAATATCATACTGTTTATGCTTTAACATTTATTACATCTTATTAGGAAAAATTACATGGTCGAAAAGTTAAGTGGTTTAAAGTATTGTTAGATACCCACCTCGAAAAAGAAAGCAAGAAAATGTATTAGGCGGGAGAGCTCAACATTAATAGTCTTGTGGGATTTGAGTTTTGTACCCGATAATCAAAACAAACATTTGTAAGTTATCTTTATCATTTTTTTATACAATTAGGTTTAGTGTATTAACTAGGCGCGAGCAAATCAAAAGGACCAACTTGGATTTCTTTTGCTCAATATAAGTTTGGGTGCACATGGTATAAACGTATTCGGCTATGAAAAGGGGTCAGTTCGATTTAAAACCAAAAATCTGAATGAAAATTAACTATTGATTTTATGGGTGTAAATTAACAAGAATATAATTTAGTTTAACTTTTGATATTCGGTTCAGACTTCGGTTAAAAAGGGTTTAAAAAGGGTTGGTTTATCGGGTTATTTTGGGTTTAGGTTCTTTATGCTCGGCCCTACTATCAACTTTTAGTACAAGTTCAATCCTTTGCTTTGATAAAATGTAGGTCAAATACAAGAGTAAAACGATCAAGTTACACGGACCATAAATCAACGAGCATCCGGATGATCTTGATGTGTGGGCGAGAGTGGCAAGATGGTGCAAGACATGACGTTTGTTACCGAACTTGATACCGGGCTTTTTTATGAAGTTTGGTATACTTGATTAGAAGTATTTGTAGTTTAGATTTATATTTTGTTTCATAGATTGGCCGTTTATATTGTAAAGTTATGGATTTATTGCATTTTGGTATAGCTTAAATTTGTATTTTGAAGTTTATGTAATAAAATTATGGATTTAGTGCATTTTAGTTAATTGCGTTATTTTTTATGAATTAATATGATAATTAACATTGAGTGGTTTAAATAGATTTGGGAGGTTAGATTATGGATTTGGCGCCATAATTGCAAATTATAAATTCTCATTAGACGCAGTTTAAGAGCGCGATTAAAAATATTCTCTAGAACTGTAAGTTGCTCATTTGTCGCGGTTTAAAAGCGTGGCTAAAAATGATTTTCTTGAAATTATAGTGGAGCATTTGATGCGGTTTTTGAAGCATTTGACGTGGTTTCCAAAACCGCATCTAAAGATAAGAATAGCTTTTGAGGCCCTATTTTTTGACGCGGGTAAAAACCGCGTCTAAAGCCTGTTTTCACCGCATCTAAAGCTAGTTTTTCTACTAGTGTATTCTTGATGCTTTAGGGTTCTACGTCAGGTTATAGTCGTGTTGATATGTTTTTGTATTCGCGTTTTGTTATTTGAGCATGTGATAGAATTTCCCGCGTAACATGCCTGGGGAATTTACTAGTAAACATATATAGACTACATTTTCTTTTATTTCTTCGATCTCTAAAATAATCCACCCATGAAAACTAAAAGGTAAGAAAACTTACTATGAAAATTGTTTTTGAAGGACATATGTCGGTTAGGAAGTAACATATTTTAGGGTTTAGTATTATTTCCATATATATATATATATATATATATATATATATATATATATCATAACATACCCATCTCATTTGTTTATTATTATTATTATTAAGTTTGTATTCAATAATAATTCTCGTTCTCTGCCACCTTGTATCCAACATCTCGATCGTTTGAAAAACTCTAAACCCTAAACCATCGACAGTAATGGCTGATCAACCACCGTCAACTACTGCACCCACCAGCCTTCTCACTGCTTTCATCAAAAGTGTAGCCATTGTTGTTTCCGTTCATCTTCAAACGGTTGCATCCCAACGTCCTTTCATGATGATTCAAAGTCTTGGAAACTATTCGATCAAGAAAGCCGTGGACGTGTTCAAGATTCTCAAGAAAGTATTGGATGATGATCCACGGAGGGGTATGCATTGTCTTAAAGTTGCGTTAGCGATCGCGTTTGTCTCATCGGTTTACTACATACGGCCGCTATACAAAGGTGGAATCGGTGATGCCGCAATCACCGCGACCTTGGTTGTAATTTCTGTTTCCGATTACACCGCTGGTGAGTTAATAAATTATTTAAGTTCGATCTACCAAATGTTATTTTCTTGATTGTGTGTGTGTATGTATTATATATATATATATATATAGTATTTAAGTTCGATCTATCAAATTTTATTTTCTTGATCGTGTTATATATATATATTTGACACAGACACAATACTTAGGTTTGTTTTTATTAATTATATTTCCAAATTGAAGTGTTTGCTAATTAATTGAATTTCACAGGAGGTACTCTGAGTAAACGCATGAACAATGCGTGCGCGACTGTACTCGGTTGCGCGTTAGGAGTCGGAGCCGAATTTCTTGGTGGCCTAGTCGGACCGACCGTTAAACCCGTGCTCCTTGCTTCTCTTGTGGTTTTAGTAGGTAAAACTCGTCCCAGCTCCATCTCTTCATTTGTTAACTAGTTTTAAATTGTATTATTATTTATATGCTACTAACTTACGTTGGCCCACAGTCGCCGCCGTCACGTTTTCAAGATTCATCCCGAGTATCAAAAAACGATACGGGCTTTGGCGTTTATCGGGGCTTTCACCTTCGTGGCTATGTCGGGCCACACCGAGTTCATGGAATCATACAGGTGGCTCACCGGCAATCTCTTTGGGCGCATTGACGTCTTTAACCTTGCTTCTAACGCCCTAATTTGATACAATAAAAGTTAAAACTAATGAATAAATGTGTGTTTTGAACGGAAATTGAGATTAGGTTTTGTAAATGTGACCTGAAATGAGACGCCGGGAGTCCAGATTCCGGTGGCCGTTAAGGCGGAAGCTGGATTCAGTGAAGCTGGATCGGTGGTTGTTGATACTACTAGGGTTACCATTTGAATGTGTGTGCGTGATTTGAATTTGAGTTTGATTAGTTTTGCGAATGAATGAGAAACTGTTGGCGGTTAACTGAATTTGACCAGGGAAGAATAATAGGTATCTGTTCGTTTCGGTTCGAGTCGGGTTAAACAATAAATCCAAATCCTAACCTGTCAAATTGAAAGAAATACAAATTTGTGAAATGCGAATTACCGAACCTGGTCTCTGCTTGCTTCTGTTGACTGTTTTGGTTAATTGAATTCACTCCCACACGAGTCGGTTCCGTTCGTCAGGCCTCGGTAGACAACGACAGTGCCCCATCAGTCGAATAATTGATTTCACACTCAAACGATTGCATTAGTTCACCTGCTTGCTTCTTAGCTTCGTTCTGACTTTTGTGTCGAACCTCACAAGTCAATATGTCAAACAACGGTCATCGCGCACAATGGAAACTTCGTTTGTTGTTGTGTTCGAACATCGAACAGATGATAGGGTTGGATTTTGGGCTTAATTTTAGTATTTTTTTTGTTTAAAATTTATTTGGGCTTGGGCTTGGTCTTATAAACTTTTGTTTCTTAGTCTTTTTTATCGTTACGTTTATTTCATAAACAATTTATCGTTCTTCGGCTTTAAACAAACTTTATTTTTTGAAAATTCAAGGCTGGCCCCGACTCAATAACTTGGTTGGACCGGGCTCGATATATATGTTTTTTTTTTTTTCAGAAAAAATACACTACCGAGCCAAAAAGGTGGCGAAACTGTGGCCCCGTTTGGCCCAGAAAAGATCCGCCATTAGTTGTAATACGTCTTAAACGATATTTGCAAGTGGTCCATATTTGTTTAGAGGATTATAGAGATCTATTGATTAAACTGAAACTCATTGATTAAACAAACTTTATTTATCAAAGATGTGGTGGTTACGTTTTAAATACTGAAACTCATTGAATAAGAAGATAAAACTATGTAAAATCGTGATCTGCTCAAATTTAGTAATTCTATAGTAACTATGTTAAATGTTATAATTAATGTATGTATTACAACTCCATTTTAAGGCAAACCTAAGAAGATATCAAAGGTTCAAACTCGACGTGCAACCTCTAGACGAGTAAAAACGTATTGATGGGAAAAAATGTATGATAAACTCAAGCTTACATACGGAAAATGCTTACGACGAAGAACTGTATAGGCAACCAACCAACCGACAACGATTAAGCACAAAAATGTGTTGTAATTTCTCTCTCTTTGTAATGTATTACAAATTAGGATATTTTTCTTTTTATAAGTAGAAAATAGTTACGAGTTGGGTTTAAACCTATCTACCACTCCTGGTTTCTATAGAGTTGGGTTTTACCATTAATAAACTAGTTTTATCGAAAACCAGTTTTGACTTTTATTGACCGAAACCATAACTAGTTTGTCCAATATACCCAATTGTTGCACCTCCAAAAGATTATTAAAAAGGCTATTATTACCAAACTTTGATGAAACCACAACAAAACAATCAACTGGAAATCCCAAATTGGGTCAACCCAACCCAACCCGGCCCATTTCGACGCATACCAAAACTACCTATACAACCGCACAACCAAATGTCTACTTTCTATGAGAGGCATTGATAGAATCCCTTGCGATCCCAAACCGTTTAGCCGAGATGCCTTGTTCTTTATGCACGCGCATAGCAACTACTTGTTAGGTATTAATATAGAGGGACTAAAGTGTAAATACATAATAGTTTAGGGTTATATTATAATATGTTCATATACGTTAGGATGAAGCATTGAAGCGTGAATGAAAAGAATATCAATGATACTACTTCTTTCTCCATTACCGCTACCTCCCCTCTCATCTTTTTCGCCTCGACCTCCATCGCCTTCCATAATGTATCGACTTTCTTTGCTAGCATCTAAAACCGATATAATAATAATAATAATAATAATAATAATAATAATAATAATAATAATAATAATGAAATGTATTTATAGCTTTGCCACCTCGTGTTGCCACATCAGCTCTCTTATCCAACCGTGCATGCTTTTTAATTCTCATGTATAGACACACACACATTAGTAGGAAACTCGCATGTTGCGACGACGACAATTTACAACACGACATTCAAATTTTTTAATTTATCTATTCTTTCACGATAAACTGTATAATGATTAGCTATACGATAAACTTGATCAAATAAAGCTCGATACTGAAAAATAAAATACAATTTTGTTTCGACTTCGAATAGAGCAATTGTATCACGCCTTAGAATTTTTTTTCTTATCAAATAATTTTCAACTTTTTAAAGGCAAAGGTAGTATGAAACCAACAAAGGTCTTTGATCAGTTTGTTGTTTCAAAGTCTCCTCATATATTTAATATCATCTTTGATTATTCAATCAAACTACTTTTCAAATAAAATTATAAACTGCTCAAATCATGATGGTGATATGAAACAGTTGTAAATCTATTTTGAGTTGACAGCTTTGATATATTGTACACTACAGTGCAACCACTCCTTGCATGTCTCAAACTGATTGTTGAATCTTGCTGGTTCAAGTCTAACCATAAAGAAACTTCCAGACATTTGCAGTGTCTTTGACAGTGTTTGACTTTGACCAATCTAACTACAAAACCACTTTTGATTCTAAAGTTCTTGAAAAAGAAAGAAAAAAACACATAAAGATTCAAACACACCATTTGTTTAAGTAATTGAAGTATTGAACAGAATGTCTTACATGTTATTATTATTAAATAGAAAAGATTTTTAATATTCAATCTAGATTTGTTGAAAATATGAATCAATTTTGACAATAAATAAGATCATGAGAGAAATAAAAAAAAAAATTAAAAATAAATTTTAAAAACTTGAACAAATGAACACATAGATTGATTCAAGCTACAACAAGAAAAATGATCAAAGGACAAACCTTGAATCTTAATATATACATACAATATACCGTAACGCTACAACGCCTTGCTGGATCACGAATAATAACTAACGATATATATACACACCGTCCTACGTGTTGTATCTAGACTGCGAATCATAGTAAACCAACGACTAAACAACATGTACCTCAAGAGTATGATCTAATGAGGCCAAAGTTACAAAACGATTTCGACTTAAACAAACCACCAAACAGAAACCTTGTAGGAGATTCTTGAGGACTCGAATCCGAATCTTGAGGATTTGCCTTGACTTTAAGAATCGTTTGCCCGATTTCTTTCCTAATAAAATCGATAATCTTTGAGTCAACTTGGTACCCCGAGGCGTCACGGACATAAAATGTATTTACGGCTTTGCCACTCCGTGTTGCCACCTCAGCCCTCGTGACCTGGAGGCTGTTTTCACGGAAAATACGTGTCACGTCAGATAAAAGCCCGACTCTGTCTGTTGTGCATAATTCCAACTTCAAACCCTACACGAAAACGTCAGTTCCAGTCAGTGGCATATCCAGGATTTAAACAGTTACAAATATTTTTTACTTTTTATTTATATTTTCGTACCTCGGATACTCTTCTTTCGATCGCTGCCTCGATACATTGGATCACTCGTTGCCTCTCGGCTTCTGATTTCACGGGCGAACCATCTATATGTCTGATGCAGTATTCCTGTAAATATGAATATTATACCGTTAAGCGTTAACTAACCGAGAATTACATTAAAAGACGGAAAACACCCAAAAATCGTTAACGGACCTGGTACGCATTCGGTCCCTCGGCATCAACATGCCCGTGAAAAACGACATATTCCAAATCGGTTAACGTGCAAATGGTGTCAAACAATAGCTTAGGTCTATCTTTACATCTAACAGTAACCACCGAACAATCTTTATCAAACCAATTAACCACATTCACATCAGGCCTTTGCGGTTCTAATCCGTCTAAACCCGAACAGTTTCTTTCATAATCATAGTCCCGGTCCTCGAGCATCATCTGGTGCAGCCTTCGCTCGGTGTGGACCGCACCAAGCGAAACCACGGTCATGGCTTCCCGAGCCTTGTTGCTGCCTTTAAGCACATTGCAAAGCATTTGGTTTATTACCGAAAGACGTTCGGGGTCCGTAACGGCTAACCCTGACTCGTCATCAGTTACTTGGACTATAAACGCGGCACGCGTGTTGTGGGTCCACACCTCGGCATTTAAAACATTACATTTTAAATGTGTGAGGACCGCACACACTTCCGATAGTAAGCCGGGCCGGTCGGTTCCGATTAACTCGATTACTGTTCGATCGGACCCGACCGACTTAATTGAACCAGTGAAGCTGGTTTCTGAGCCAAGAACCTGAAATCAAGATTATGAAGCTATGAACTAATGAACCCAAAATGTGATGACTTGTACAGTACAACTACATGATGCATAGTTACAATTTTTCTTATTTGGGATAAAATCTAAGGTTCTAAGTTAATAATAATAATAAACATTAAACAGAAATACAGAATCTTTACCTTTTGAATATAATCCAAGATTCCTTCATCTGTGATTTTGTTCCCTTCATGATCAGTAACATTGAAGACTGTTGAAACACAAGAACGTTGACCGGTCAACTTTACTATAAAAATTAAAAAATAAAAAATAATAAAAATAAAATGAAGAATCCTAATTACTTACCATCCATGAACCACCCTCCATCAGAACTAATATAAGCTTTTGTAACAACAAAGTTTAAATCAGTAAGCACTTGGACAACTTCCAAAAGAATACCATGTTTATTAGCACTATCAACCTGTTTCAAATTACACAATATATTAACAAATTGGCAACACCCCTGATAATTAAAAGTTAAATAATAAAACCCTTTTGAAAATCCCACCAATTTATACACTTTTCATTGTTTCGAATTCTTTGACGCATAAACACAAACACTTGGTGGGCATACCTGAATAACAGTGGCATTTTTGCAAGACTGGTTGTCAATAACGACACGTGGCGGGTTCATTCTACGAACGAACTTTTGGTATTCATCTTCTACATGATGAGGGTACATCCTGCCGGTGGTTTCTGATAAAGTCATAAATCATTCAAATAAATACAGCAAATTAATAATCTTGGTGACGAGAAAAACCCAGAAATTAAAAACGAAAAAGAAGTGATTTTGAGAAGGGAATCAGCATACCCATTTCGATTGTTGATCTGGGTATGATTTTGTTTTGTTGATTGTTTAAGATTAAACGAAGAATTTGGTCTCTGGTTTGTTAAACAGATGAAGGTGAAGGTGAAGGTGAAGGTGAAGGTGAAGGTGAAGGTGAAGGTGAAGGTGAAGGTGAAGGTGAAGGTGAAGGTGAAGGTGAACGTGCAGAATGCAAATACAACTGGCTTTTAACATACGGAAAGTACTTTAAAAAGAGTTGGGTGGGCGAAACAAAGCGCATGATAGCGGGTATATGGTGGTGTTGCTAAAGGACGCTAAGGGGTCAATGAGGAAAATTCCCAAAATAGCTCATTTATACGTGATTCCAATTTTTTCCCTTTAAATTTAAGTTTCCAACTTTGTTCATTTGGTATCTCGTCACCGGCGACATGTTAGCGAAAACCGACGATGTGTTGACATAACATAGCGTTGACGATGCGTTATGTTGTTAACATAGGGTAGCAGCGATGCGTTAATGTTTAAAGCAGGGGTTCCACGATGCGTTAGCTGATAACGCATCGCTTCTACCCTATGTTAGCAACATAAATGTATCTCGTCGTCGGCGACATGTTAGCGAACAACTACGATGTGTTAACATAACATAGGGTAGCAGCGATGCGTTGTCCACTAACGCATCGTGGAACCCCTGCTTTAAACATTAACGCATCGCTGCTACCCTATGTTAGCAACATAACGCATCGTCAACCCTATGTTATGTTAACACATCATCGGTGTTCGCTAACATGTCGCTGGCGACGAGATACCAAAATGACAAAATTAGAAACTTGAATTTACGGGGACAAACTTGGAACCACATTCTATAAATGGGCTATTTTGAAAATTTTCTCTATTAAAAGTTTAAAACGTTTAATCAATAAGTATAAAGCAATTTATTGCGTGTAAATATCAATTAATTAGATGTAATTGTTGTTTCAATATTACTCAAGTTCGATTCATGTTTTCAATATTTGGTTTCAAAGTGATGATGAAAGACTAGGTTAGTATGTGACTTTCACTACTTGGATCATTCTTAACACCTTTTATCTCATCGCATCGACGTGCTTTCGGGTGTGTTCCCGATGAGGGTTTTTCCCGAATTGAAAGACGAGTGTATCCCGATGTGGTGAATATAGTTAGTAGCTCATTTGAAGGATTTGTTGGTCGTTCAAAAGAAATCGGTGTTTCAACGGTTAATTATAGTTGAATTTAATTTTATATGTTACTTGATTTTTTACAAAGTGGTAAAATCTTTTTTCTCTTGGAGTAAATATTAATGTTTAAATTATGGTATGTGGTAACTTATTATGCTGATCTAGTTTAAATTTAGATAAACTAATAAAGAAATCTAGATAGTTATATGAGTCATCGTTAAGGAAAGAAAATTTGATTTTAGAAAACATTTGCGATTGCTTAAAAAAAACTTTTGTTTAATATTAATTTTTCATTTCTAATATGATAGTATATTAAATAGGAAGTTATATTATGTGTACAAATAAGGAGACTTAAACGAGAGTTCACATTGCTCCTCCATTCATTGCATAAATATGTTTGGCCTCGTTTTTTTCTAAGAAAAGGAATTTATTTCCACTATCATTCACATTACACTTTCTTTCATATGAATTTTGAAGATGTTTTTAACTAGTGATAATCACCAAACTAAATGTTAACCAATGAGAAATTGCTAAAATGAACACGAAACGTGTCTGTGTGTAGACGCTTCACAAAAAACATGGTCATCTAAATTGTGACACTTGATTGAAACGTCTAGCTGTAGAGGCTTCCTCTGAAAGCAAGCCCACGTAATGACCGATAATGTTGACATGCGACATTTTATTTTTAAAGGAAGCGGTTGCATAGACACCGTGTGAGGGGAAACGTCTAAAGCCCAATTTGTTATCCATGGCAACATATGGAGTGGTCTCAGTGAAAAGACAACGGGGGAAAACAAGCACCAATCGGGAAAAGGTTGAAACACCAACCCCAGACCTGTTTTTTTTTCTTCTTTTTTTTTTATGGAAATCGGTGAATCATTAACTATTTTCCAAGCCGGCTCAACGTGTTCGGAGGCCTAAAATTAACTAAAATGTTAAGGCCTTTTTTTCTTGTGTATAGCTATAAAGAGTATCCACGAATTATAGAATATGGATGATATGCAATGATAATGGGTACCTTATGTTCCTCCTAAACTTGTGGCTAATAACTGAGTTATAAATTCTAAAAAAACGACTTTCGAAAACCCATAATACAAACCTATATTTTAGATTGAGGCCCTATAAAACTGGAGGCCCAAAGCTTTCGTCTTATTTGACTTACCCAAGAGACGGCCCTGCTATTTTTCTATATTGTAAAGCAAACTCTAAAGAAAAAAGAGTAATTCGGGACTTGTCAATGGCTTTCCCATCCGGGGAAAGGTGAGAACAGCATCCCCCGATTTGAGGAAATGAGAGAAATCGGGGAGTTGGTTTTCTCTGGACACCACTTCGTGTGTCCTGATACCTTGTAGGTGATTTGGGAGTGTGTCGATCACCTCTTGGTTACAAAGCTCTTCTGCAAAGGTGATTTGGGAGCAAGCCTGCTTATGTACAACTTCTCCAATATTCATTGGGAAATACCAAAATACAGTGGTCGAATTCATTGCTTTATCGTCTTTGAAATATTTGAAACCAATTACGAAGTTCGCTAGTGCGATAATGGTGGAGGACTCTATGTTGCATTCGAAAACCACACAACGATAAAATATTCAAAATCTCCAGCACTCATCCAGCCAAATTTGTTAATAAGATTAAACTACGTTTTTATATGCCAAAGACAGAGTGAATGCCCTAAACTTAGACCGGACCTACTAGTGTAATAACATATTTTATTTTCACAATCTCTACTTTGCTCGAGTGTCTTATAGTAACGTTGTCTGTTTTCACAATGTTTAGATGACTTGTTTGGAACTATACTCTACTGTGCTCTAGTGTCTTGTTAGTCTAGTTGTTTTACACTTTTTTTATAAAATCATCCATAGTCATAGACCATAGTATATTTTGTTAGTTAAACCACATTAGGTGGAGCCCACACAGAATGACCAGACACGTTGGGTGCGGCCACATATGCGCATGTCTTTGCGGTTACCACGGACTCTTTTGTCTCACGCACGTGTTTCCCCTCCTGCAATTACAACTAAAGTTAAAATCTTTTTAAAAAGACATATATCATATATGTTGACCTCAACTGATCAAAGTAAAGGTGTCTTTAACTATTATTTATTTTTTATATTTTTTTGTTAGTATTTGTTATATAGCAGTTATAATAAATAATAGTTAACGTGGGCACATAAGTTATTTCATGTAGATTTTTAAACTAATTACGTAAATAAAAATATATATCAAAAGTACAAATTTAAATTGTTTGAACCTTTGGACACTGACTTAAATCTTGCTTTAAATCAGTTAATCACTTAATCCATACTGCTTTTCTTATGGGTTGGCAACTTACCATTCATGCTTCTCAATTAGGTTATTTGTTCTCTATGATGTGTGTGTGTGTGGGGTGGGGGGGGGGGGGGGTCGAAGCCCCTCCACCGGGTCACGTCAGTGCCACGTGAGCCCGGGCATCGAAGCCCTTCTACATAACGTCTTGCTGTGGTTTAAGCCTCTTGGACGCCCCAATATATACATATATATATATATATATATATATATATATATATGTGTATGTGTGTGCATGAGATGGAGACTAACACATGGCCCCACCACCATTTTATTAGGCGCCCATCGTTGTGAAGCCCCCCCCCCCCCCCCCCCCAAAGACGCCCCTCTGAGGTGTGCAGGGGCATCGAAGTGCATGAGATGGAGACTAACACATGGCCCCACCACCATTTTATTAGGCGTCCATCGTTGTGAAGCCCCTCCCCCCCCCCCCCCCAAAGACGCCCCTCTGCGGTGTGCAGGGGCATCGAAGGCCCATGGGAACCCCCAATGACGCCCCACATCGAGCTGTCTTATGAGTGAGAAACAGTCACCTCAACATGAACCTAACCGGCTAACTATAATAGAAATTCGTAAAACACATCCACATCCATTCAAAACGGATCATGCAGACACAACACGATTTGTTTAACCAAATATTTTTATGTAATTTCACATGTAATACTTTTAACAATTTTTTTTTACAATAATAATAATAAGATTGTGTTAATTACGTTTAATGGTTTAACCTATGATACACGATGCTAATTTCTCTTTTACCTGTAGACTATGAGATAAAATATCTAATCAGTTTAAGTTATAAGTTAAAACACAACTAAAAGATAATAAAATTAACAAGCAGCTAAATGGTAAACATCCATATCCATCAGGTGTATCCGAACCTACTGGTTTGGCCTTAAACTGAGCTGCACCCGTTTAGTTTACACTGAAACTCGTTAATCCATGTTAGTGTCGAGTTTCGGTTTCAAGCTCACACCCTAATGTCAAATTTCAATACTTTAACGATTTGTTGTTCAACTTTATATTAAAATCTTAAACACTTGCAAAACCATTATTATATTTTTCAAACACACCAAAAACCCTCAAACTGCGAGACATGTTTTCCAATTATCTGCCCAAATATTATAGAGTGGTTTTGAGGATTAAATTAATCCAACAAGTGGGAGTTGATGTGTTTTCCACCAACGATTGTTTTGTCCATATAAACTTTTCATTTTGGCTGTTGAAGCAGAGGCACAAGGTATATATCAGCCACAACACAGCACCACATCAACCGAGAAACAAGCTTTCTTGTGTCCTTGAAGTTGTCTGTGTTTTGTGGTATTTCATAGTCACCTTGTAACCAATATTTGGAATGGTTGTTCACTTGTTAATTTGTATGGAACCTTTGTGGAAAGGATGCTTACATGGTCGGACCATATAAAGACACGAAAAGACCTGTTAATAAAAAAAGTACGGTATGTGTGTCACACCCCGACTTAGGGCCTAGGCGTGTGACCACAAGTTGGTACCTGTTTTGTAAATATATCAGAGTTTATGGGTTAATTTTAGCGGAAGACTTAGGTTGAATATATTATTAATTTACATTGAAAATTTACTCGGGAATTATATACCCGAATATTGGTTTACAAAAGATATGTTTTCATATTACAAGGATTTTATATCAAAAACGGAGCCATTTTGTACGCGCTTCTATCTTCATTAAGACTCCAATCCTTGTTAATGCTACTTATGCTTAATTACCTGCAATGGGTTGGAAAAATACGTCAGCTATATGCTGGTGAACACGTATGACTCAATAAAACATTTGAATGACAATATAATACAAATGTAGTTTTCTTGACAATCTCAGCGGAAGCATTTCTACTTCCGGTATATGTACCACTGCCCTACACACACAACGATATTCCCCGAGCCAAACGGCCCTAAACTGAGAACTGGTCATGACCGTTTAAGCTCGCGGCTTCATTGCCTTTGATTGATTGATTGATTGAGCTTTAACAGTTATGTTTGAATCCAGACACATGCGTATTCGGTCTGAGTTGATATTATTCTCTACTTTGTATTATAATGTTTTAGAGATTTCATTATCTCATGTAGACATTGATTGACTCGTTAAGACAAACACCCGTTCGTCTCATTGAGTATAAATATGTTTTGACTGATTAAAAAGGTTGACGTATTTACCTGAATCGTCGGTGTTGGAAACCTTGACTGATTGATTGATTGTGAATGATACTTAACCTATACATAAATAGGTTCGTATGAATGTTTTGAATGATGTTAAGCTATGATTGTAAGCTTAACCTTGAAATCGTTTATCTCTGATTGTGAATGAAAACACTTAGTTTTATGTGACGTTTAATATAGCACGCTTTGGCCTAATAGGTTCTATCACGTTGGTAAGTTTCTCCAGGTAAGTAAACGGGTCCCTCGGTTGATTGGGATTTATGCGAATTACTTTTCCTTAGGCAAGAAACTTGCTACTCATGATATCCCCTTTCCAGTTACTACATGCCCGTCAAAATATCTCTTTTGTTTAACATTATTTCATCATGAAGTAACGTTTTATGAAAACATGATTGTGAATGAATGTTTGTAAAATACGATCAAGGTTAAAGGCCATAGCCTCGATTGATAGTCTAAGCTATAATTCAAATAACTTAAACATAACTCCTACCTTAGATTGGATGCTTAGAATGATAACACGATAAGGCAGGACTTGATCTACTCGCTTAGGTGATTGCTAGCTTAATTCCAACTTCGTTTCTTGCATGAATATCGAGAAAACAGTACGTCGGCTTGCTACAGCAACGAGGCACGTTTTCCAAGGCTATGTGTGTGTAAAGGAAGGTGTTTGGGGATGATTTGAGCTCATGCCCGCCACCCCCCTTATATAGCCAATCCTGGACCCCGTCGCGTACCTCGCCCGGTCCTTTGAGACTGGTCGCGTACCGCGACGCCGCAAAAGTACACCGCCTTATGCGGTGTTGACACGTGGCCTGTCATATTGCGCCACGTGTCGATACGGTATTAACACGTGTCCGGTGACTCATCAACCCCATCGCGCTACGTGATGGGTTACATATTACTCCGTCACGTACCGCGGCGGGACATTATTTTTAGAATTATCATTTCTGGTCCCTGTACTTTCTAAGTTAGTATATTTTGACCAAAATTGAGAGGGTTCGGGACGTGGTGTTACAATGTGAATTTTTTATTTTCTTAAATAATTGAAATTAGTAGGCTTGACTCCCACATTATCCCTTACTGGTACACAAAACTTAAAACTGTCTTATAGTCATGACATATAAAGGAGTTAAATGAGTCGTATTCAAGTTTGATATTTGTGTTACGCGCGTCGCCCCTTACCTGTTAAACCTGTTAAGACACGAATTGCCAGCCCTTGATGGACCTATCTTCTTTTTAGTTATCAATTAATTAAACCAATCTTAACATGACATGTGTAATGTGTTCCTCCATTTTCTCACGGTGCCACATATTAACGTGATTTGTTGCGCCAAGGTCATCTCATCTGGCAATATGATATGCTAGATTAAAATCTCATGCGTCAAGTTAACTTCTGATGAGCAAAATTACAAATGTCTCGCTCTGGTTCATTAGTAATTTTAAAAAGTGATTGATGTTGATTATCTTGGTAAACATGGTTAATTTGGTTATTACCACATTTTCTTAACATTGCATATTCAGACAAAAAAAATTAGTTTTATATAAGTTATTAGAAAATATACATGTTAGTTTTAAACTTATTTATGACAAAAACCCATTGTTGGATCTGGTCCAATCAGTAGACCGGTAAGAAGCCGATTCAATAACCGATTCTGTTGTGAAAACACTGGATGAAGCATGTGATAAGGCGATGTATGATAAGTTAGAATTATATCATATCCTGAAAGGTCGATACAAAAAATCTAGAAAGGGAAATGTATACATGGCATGATAACATGGTATTAACTATTAACTAACAGTTTAAAATAACGTGATTTTAAAAAAGTAGAGTGGACATTGTCATGTGCCATACATTGAAAAGAGAACCTCACATGAAAAATGTTAACATGTTGGTTTCCAATTTGCTTATTAGTTTTTTTAACAAAGTTAAGTACATGTCACAAGTGTATATTGATCTCTATATAACATTTGTCTGGTACTAATCAAGATAAAGAAATTGCATCCATGACTATGAATTTATCAGCTTTTATAATATTACGGGGCATATTTAATGATCAAAGTAATTAAAATGTGAAATATAAACTATTAATAATATATTTACATTAAATAGAAATAAGAGTGCAATAATAACATCAAGTGACTGCATAGCGCATTGGATTAGTGCGTTTGACTTCGGGTCAAAAGGCCGTGAGTTCGACTCCCACTGTGGTCGGATGGTTTTTTATTTTTTCATTAAATCTATTTAATTTTTTTTTTCATTAATGTTTCAAATCTAAAATTTAAATTACTTTAAATTCTTTCTAAATATAATCTAATATATTCTTCATTTGTTTATTTTTTTTATTTAGTATCACCAACTTCTAACTCAATTTAATTTTCTTATAGTTATATACTCTTATTTATTTTATTTTAGTTACAATTTGTATAGATTATTAAGGATTATCTTTACTAGTAGCATAACAATTTTATCGTTACTAACAGCCCCTCAACAAATCGTGTTTCTAACACCATGTAAGTTGCAGTCCCGCAAAATTGGATGCCCAAGTAATTAATCCATTTTTAAATGGATTAATTGATTTGTCTAAAGTTATTTGTTTTATGGGTCGTATGATTCAAAAACTATAGAAAAATTAGGTAAATCTTAGAACTCAAGGTGTTTAAAAACTATAGAAAAATTCGGCCTGTTCTTTGATACGCATACTATGATACTATAACCCCCACTATAGACTTCGAAGTTCAATCTCTTGGTAGTGAACATAAGGAACATGATGTGTTCACAATTAAATGTTGAAAACAATATCCAGATAATATCATAAGACCGTCCATCTTATATAGAGATTAATGATATGATATTACATCCGGAACATATATTTCATAATATCTTGTTTTTTTTTCACATAAAACAAAATTTTAGATATTGTCATAAAACAAATCTAGTGTTTTTTCTTATACACCGACCAGTGTCCTAATGTTTCATTGGTCTTGAATAGATCCATGTTCGATGTTTCTATTTCTTTTTAAAATTGTTTTGAATTCATTTCATGTTTTCATTTTCAATTTAGTTAAATGATAACTTCACTTGAATTTGTGTGCATGATTCGTGTTAATTTAAACTTATAGAAACAATTTAGCTAGCTATTGACTTTATGACCTAATGACATGTGATGATAATTAAAGTTTGAGATTTTTGAGGTCTCAACTTTGAGACCTGACTCAAGGGAGTTTCCTTCTTGAAAATGTTATTGGGTGAGTCAAACATGCGGCGTCAAGATCAGCATGGTCTTAGGAAAGCTCACTCAGGTATTGGTGGTTGTTCCAAATACGATTAAAAAAACAATTTAACTAGTATTCTAGTGAGATAATGTTTCTCCCTCTAATTGCAAGATGATGAATTCAAATTCTTATATATGCAAGATTTGAGAAGATTTTAAATAGATTGTTTTAAAAAAGAACAATTAATTATTATAATTAATGCATATGACAATGGAAATGAAGGAAATCGAAATCGAAATCCAAAACATATAAAATTTGAAAATTTGAATTAACATATTATTATCGGACGCATGAATGGTATTTATTTTTCTTTTCAAACTATTTATGTAACAAATGCGGCCAATCGGTCATCCATCAAGATACTTGGAAGTCCTGAAGTGACTTTCTCACTGTCCACTCTGTCTTAGAGATCGAAGTTTTAAATCTTACAATATGCATGTATATATGAACATACGAGTAATAGAAACAGATTTGGAGCTGTACAGAAAATATCAGGTCTAGTAAACAATAATTATTTTCACGTTTTATTAATAGTTAAATTTATATAACTTTTTATCGTGTAAAGTTTAAGTTTTGATTTTTGAAAATCTTGCTTTTTATTAAGCGCTAATTTATAGTTTTATTATATATTTATAAAAATATATTTTAGTTTTTTAAATAACAAAAAAACAAAAAAGAGTTTAGTACGTAAAAATAAATGATTGTGAAAAGTAAACGCTGTGATAAATGATTATTATGTGAAAAAAGTAACAACGTGTTTTCTAGGATGTATGGGTTGAAGAAAAATGAGTGGTTTTTCAAGTGGCTGACCGGGTGTATTTTATAAGATTTTGGTTTAGAGTTGATGTTTTTCACGCAAACAGTCATTATATTTACATGAAGAAAACTTTAAACATTCTTTGACGTAACATATATTTTAAAATCTGTAAAATTTAGACATTTGGTAAACTATATAAATAAGATTGTTAGTCTATTAACAAAAATACTAATATGTTTTAACTTTGATATAGTTAATACAATTACTGTAAATAAAAACTAAATAACCTACACGATAAATGTAATAAAAACAACCAATCAAAAAATCTTTTGCATTTAAATAAATAAGGTTTTAGTCACATGAAAATCATTAATTTTTTTTTATATTTTTTAAATAATTTGATAGTGAACACCCACTTATATCGACTTCTAGTAGCTCGCAAGTGTGGAAACTGGAAACTGTTGTATATGTCTAAAAAGAGAGATTTACACAATTCAAGTTGTGGTCACCCAAAACATGACTTGTTACATTAGAAACACTTTACACAAACCAAAAGCTTATCATAAATAAAACTTTATGCACATGAGCCATGAGGCTATAAAATCAATAATCTATTGTGTCACTGGTTGTGAGATCCTGCCTCCATTAATATTTTGTCACGTGAGGTTTACACTTATAATTTTTATAGTATGATCTTGTAATATAAATTAAAATATCAAATTAGGAAGAGGGTAGAAAAATTTAAGATACAATAGGCAATTAAACATGTTATTGTTTGTGATAACGAGATTGAGATATAAACAGGCATACCCGTTAATGAATCGGTTAAAAAGGCCTTTAAAGGGGGTTCAACATGTTTGCCATTCATAAAACTGTGTAACTAGGATGTAAATTAACACGACACTTTTATGACCCGTTTATCTAAAAAAACAAAATTTTATAAATAGTTCTATATTCTAAATATTTAATTAAATATGAATTTTAGTTAATGGTATCTTTATTTTATTATATGTTATTTATGTTTTACCCTTTTTAACTTCCTTTTAGTTGATCGTGTTAAAAAGGTTGCCATCCACTTCATTGAGCTATTTATATACAATCATCTTATACGGGTCGGGTCGTGTCATTTTAGTGTTGTTATTAAATTGATTGCCTTTTAATCCTATGGTGTTATTTAAACTTGTTTATTAAACATATTTGTCCTAACATTCAACAAAACATTTAACTAAATATGTTAGTGTACTAAACTTGTGATATGATCAGTAGAACTAGGGTTGAGCATGGTACCGTACCGGTACCGAAAAACGAAAATTCTTGGTACCGGTATCGAAATATTCGGTTCGGTACCGGTACCGGGATGGTATCGTTACCGAGGTTAAAAAATCGGGAAATACTGGTACCATACCGATCCCGAAACTTAAAACTTTGGTACCGATGATACCAAATCGGTACCCCACACAATACAAAATTCTCACCTCTTGCTAACTGGGCGCCACACAATACAAAATGCTCCAATTTATAGTCTATCCACTATGCATAGCCTAAAGTTGCATACAGTTATCCTAGGATATTAATGGATGATGGTCAAACAGGTTTTGACCGCACAAAGCCCAACACATGATCAAATAGTTAAAAAAAGCCCATAAATTACTGTTTCGGGTTCTGGAAAACCCGACCGAAGTCACATGACTGACTTGGTGCCAGAAAACAGAGATCTTACATAACATGTTATGGGTCAAAAGATGGCCCTTACATACGTGTCAATACCCCATTTGATGATCATCCTGTTGTTTATTTCATGTCTTTAAAGCTTTTACTTTGTTTTTACAAACTAGAAAATGTTTACTTGTTTTGGGAGATTATTTTTATTAGACACATATATAAATATTTAGGTACGAAACTCATAAATATATTAATGATCGTTAATGGGAAAAATAATTCTACACTACATTAAGATTTAAGACATTACTAGCAAGTTGCAAATAATATTGTATTAAGTTGTAGCCCTTCAATTGTGACCATAGGCCATATATATATATATATATATATATATATATATATATATATATTTATTAGTTACAACTTACAAGTAATATAAAAGGACCACTTTTTAAAAACTTGTACCATAATGTACCCTCGCTCCTCTACCACATTTTCCGCATGTTAAGTATAAGGGCTAAACACGCCAGTCTGTAATCTTTACTCGTCACGCCTGGGGTTTCCTTTCTCACAACTAAAAAACGACTCCAAAAGCACTCTCCCTCCCTCTCAGATAACCCGTTTTAGGTGTACTGATAAAAAAAATAACCAGCCCGTTAACTTTACATAAGTCAACTTATAAACGAACAAATAAACCTTACCAAACACGACCCATTCACCATAGATATTAAGTTATTAACCAAAGCAAACATCATCAGAACACCATTAAATCTCAAAACATGGGCTCATAAGTTAACGATACCGATGTCATTTTACATCATAATTCACAAAACCAAAAAGAAAAAAAAAGTTTTACTTCATTATTCAAAGTCACGAGCGCCTAACGATGTGTAACTCGTATCATCCGACCCAATAAACGGGATATACTCCGATCCCCTCACATGAACACCAAAGCAAGCTGAAAAACCAAATATAAGAAATACATTAACCTGATTCTATAGTTCGTGGCGGGCGTGTGTTAACATACATAGAGAATAGGGTCACAATTCGATATCGTTTTCTTATTTCTCTAACATACATACACAGTTCAATCAACAAACAAACAAGTTTAGTTAACAATAACAAATCTAATGCTTTTTCTTTAATATAATTATTTTAATCTCTTATATTTTTAATGCTTACAAGTTAGTAAGTTAAAACATTATCTATAAATATTTTATTAATAGCAAACCCCTTGCATAGGTGATGCGTGCGCATCGCACATTTTCTTATTCGATATTGTTTTCTTATTTCTCAACTAACATATACAGCTCAATCAACCAACTAACAAAGTTGGTTGACACTTACAAATCTAGCCACATACTATGCCTATTTTACAGTTGAGCCCCAAAACCTTTAAACAGCTACTAAATCCATAACACTGTGAGTTTTCCCTAATGGTTTTCATGGTTACAAAAAGAATAAAAAAGCATACCGTTTTCTATTTTCATCACGCTTTGAAGCATCACATCCATTTTAGTTTTCATATCTGAACTATCATCCATTTTCGGAGCCACAAGCGTAAGTTCTCGGTAAATTTCACGCACAAATCTGCATATTTTTTGAGCATACTCAAGTTCACCATCTGATATTCGCCCAATCGCCAACCTCATCAACTCCCCGGTCAAGTCAGCAAGCTAAACAAAAAAGCCAGCATATTAGATATTACATATATCACTTTACCACTTGAAATCTTAAATATAAGTATATAACAATGTAACAAAACATACCCCTAATATATAATCAAGAGTATTAATTTGCAAAGGCTCTAAAGAAGGATCACTCAACGGTAACAACATTTCATTTATCTCATCGAGATTCAACAGGGTGCCAGCACTGCAGAATTTACAAAATGTTGCAGCTTCAACATATTCTTGTATCTGCACAACATATAAAAGACTTGTTGTTTAATTTAAACAATGTGATGGATAAATTTGTAACATTTAGGCTAAAGACGGAAAGAAGATTCAACCCCGGGAGAGTATGCACGTCTTAGCTTCCAGAAATCAGTTCCTTGTAACTCGTTTACTAGCCGAGCTATATGCTGATCTTTAACATTTGACAGATCCTTTTCTGCTTTCTCCAACACCTCATCTTTGTTATTTTTGCTAATTCTATTACAGATAACAGAATGGGAATAAAATAAGAAAAATTATAGTATTATACGTGTAAATAAGCTGAGCCGGGCCTGAGCTTGGCTCGTTTTGACTTACGAGAGCTCAAGCTAGACTTGTTTCGAGCTCTGTTTCTAAATCTCAAGTCGACTCGTTTATTACTTATTAATTAATTTATATACATTTTCAATTATTTTATATATATATATATAGAGAGAGAGAGAGATAAAGGATCCAATACAATAATGGTTTATCATACAATACGTACGCGACTCGTATCCCCGTCGATCTTCAATTTAACGCGATGGCAGTTTTGTAATTTTGTCAAATCTGATCCACTGCTCCCATCGATTCCGTCCACCTTCATCGTCACCATTCAGCAATCTTCATCGTACAACGATTTCGTCAACTGTCGAAGCCACCATCCACAATCATCATACATCGTCGTCTATTATTTTGTTCACAGGTTTGTTAATATTTTTGATAAAATTGAAATTGATGAACCTAATTCATCAATTAACCTTTAAATTGATCTTTATTAATCATCAATTTGAAGATTCGGTCGATTAATTTTTTCAGTTTATAGTGGGTTATGCCTGAACGTTTTAAAGGTTTAACATTTGAAAAAACACAACATTTAACATTTGTTAATTTTAGAAGTTTTGTTTAGAAGTTATGTTTAGAAGTTCTGAACTTTAGGTGTTTGATTTTTTTTGTTAGTTTAGAAGTTCTGTTTAGAAGTTCAGAACTTCTAAACTATTTTGAACACCCCGAACTTCTTAGAACGTTTAAAGATGTCCATTTTTTTTTGAACACCCAGAACTTCATTGAAAGTATTAGAACGTTTAAAGATGATCATTTTTTTTGAACACCCAGAACTTCGTTGAACGTATCAGAACGTTTATAGGTCTTCAGTTTTGTTTCAGAACGTTTAAACATATTATTTCGAAAATCAGAGCTCGATTGAGTGCATAATTTCTGCAATTCCATAATCGATTGATGAATCTAAATACTTCTACACATCAATTCGATTGATTAAACCATCATTTTGGTGTTCATTTTGGCCAGAACGTTTAAACTTTGAGCAGAACGTTTAAACATGAACCCTAATCATAGCTCAATTAAGCATGTTAATCTGTTTTTTCATAATTGATTGATGATTCTAAAGCCTCTTACACATCAATTCGATTGATTAAATCATCAATATTTGATCAATTTGAAGATTTTTAATGTTCAATGACGTTCTATTTAAATTTTGGTTTTTGACTTTTGAGATTTCATACTGTAAGTTGTGATTAGAGTTTAGAAATTGGATTAGATTGAGCGACAAGTTCCGAATTTGGATCAGAGTTGATTTGTAATCGACGAATTTTGATCGCAAACTATTGTTGGGTTATTTACGAAATTGCCACAGCGCGTTTTTTTAATCAAACGCTCTGGAATGTCGCGTACCTAATGTACGATAAGCCATTATTGTACGTTAACCCACCCCTATATATATATATATAAATCCTGACAAAACCTTAACGAACCTAAGCATGTATTGAGCTGTATATAGTACCTTAAACGAGCCGAACCTCTGCTCGTTTTGACTTACGAGAGCTCAAACCAGACTCATTTCAAGCTCTGTTTCTAAAGCTCAAGCTCGGCTTGTTTATCATTTATTAATTAAACTATACACATTTTTTTAACTATATTTATACATGTTGAGAAAATTTTAATTAGCCTAAGCTCAGAATAAGCTTGTGTATAGCAACTTAAACGAGCCTAAACGATCTTCCCATACAAGACTTAAGCGCAAGCTCGATAACTAAACAAGCTTTATTTCGGGCTCGATAAAGCTCAGCTCATTTCAAGCTTTTCATCGAGCAGCTTGCGAGCGGCTCGTAATTAAGATAGCAATTTCACCTGTGAACCTGAAAGATTACTTTTTTACTGTTAATCGTGATATCACGACTGGCTTTAACCACTCGTTCCCTCTTATCGTTCTGCAATAACCATCAATTAAGCCCTGATTATCAAATAGGTTATAAAAAGTTTAACATTTGAGATAATTGAATGATAATAGAGCGTGAATGGTTACCAATTGATTAAGGTATTCAGCATATTGGGCGAATGAGTCTTTCATTGAAGATGATGGTTGAGTTGAAGTTGAAGTTGAAATTGACCTGGGTTTCTTATTACTGGTGGCTTGCATTGTTGACTCTGCAACTGCTATCGTAAATAAACGTTAATAATTTCACATACAACGAAGAAACGAGAGGTTAAATAATAAAGTAATAATAATAAATTAGGGTTTATTTAAGAAGTTACGTTTGCGTTGAGATTTGGAAGCCATGAGAGATAACAAGTTCCTGTGTACGGACGCACGATTAATCAACATCTGCCAATAACCACAAACCTATATTTTCATCTTCTATGATGTATTATTATTATTATTCTCTTACTCGTAAGCTTGAGTTTGTTTCGTGTTGGTTAGATTCGTAACGGTTGCGACAGTAAACTTGAAAACGTAACGACCAAAATAGTTGGTATTGATTAGCACTCATATAGTTTAAAAGACGCGTTGACGGCTGGTAAACTAGCACGGTGCGGCTTATGAGTTGAAATCGATTCATAGTTTTAGTATAAATTTAATTTAAGTAACTCTTTTACTTTTAAAAATCTAATATCAGATCATAATCAATTAATCATAACGGTGCGGCTTATGAGTTGAAATCGATTTATAGTTTTATATTATAAATTAGTAATCTTTTTTAGAAATCGGGAGGCATACGCTTCATAAAAATTGTCTACCTCTTAAATTTTTTTAGTTTAATGCTATACTTCGTTAGAGTATGATTAACCTATGGATTTGATAAGGTTAGGCATTTTATTATTATTATTATTATTATTATTATTATTATTATTATGACAAAAACTAAATCCAATTGATTTCAGACCTAATTGGAAAATGAAAATATTTGTACAAGTTATTCGGATCATTCAAGTCAGGTTTTTGTTGCCCGACTCTTCTTTGTAAGCGCTTTTCATCAGTTATATATCATTCTCATCATCACACCTTTTCCTCATCTCATTTGAGCCTTTGGAACCTTTTTAGGTACACTATCATAATATTATTTTAGGATTTTGTTTTCGTATCATCCCATATGTATGCCTTATCCTCGTCTCTTCTGCCTCATACACTATGAAACCAAAAGTAGCAAATGCGAATGGTATAAACATATGATGATTGTCTTTATTGTGTTTAGTCACATTGTATGAAACAACCCTGACCCACTCTACATTCTCAAACTTTTTTAACAAACGCTTCGTAGATGCTCGTATCATAGTCTTTAGTTTGTTCATAATCAAAACAGAAACAAAGACAAACTACTAACCACGATACCAGCATCTCGAAGCATTTATATCAAAATAACATCATCATAAACTAGAACCCTCAACCCTGTGGGGAACTGATTTTGACTTCATAACATACCCAAAAACATGTTATGTACTCATGACCCCAGGTTGTGTGGTTCACCTTATTGACCACCCAACCCAACCCAACCCAAAACAGACCCCAAATTTCTAATGCTTCGAACAAAAACCTTGGCTGAAAAACCTAACCGCTTAAAATGGTATCGTGTAACCATCATAAAGAGATCGTCTTAGGTCATGTTTTCGGTGAACGAAAACGTGCTACCGATTTATGGTCGGCTAAGTTGGCCACTATGTAAATGGCAGGTCGTTGACCATGATACGAGCATCTCCGAAGCAATTGTTCTGACTTCTAACATCGATCTTCAAACAAATTAAATAAACCGGCCAGCCAAAGGAATTATCAATAACGGAAACCGGAAATCATTTAAGTACGGGTGTGATCGATGAGAGAGAAGAGGGGGGGGGGGGGGGATTGAATGTGAAACAATTGGAGGTTTGGTTAATAATTTATAGACATGAAAAAGTATCTAATTCTGTCATTAAATTATGTACATTCGTTGTTATTGATCATGTGATGATACCTTTTATTCTATAGAATAAAGGCTTTTAGTATCAACTCCTAATTTTATCATCATTAAAAGGTCTTTCGGAATTTATTATCATCTTCTTCTTGATGAATATATTCTTATCTGAAGCCAAACCTTTTCAACTCAAAATAATATCCATCTTATTTATTTATAAGTCATGTTTACCTTGTTAAAAACCAAGTTAAAATTTTGACTTTTACTGTTATAGTTATTTTTATAGACGCTTTCAAATTGTTTCCATATATTGGGTTTTGATCAAATACAAATTGAATTAACGTGCTAATTGTGGAAATCAAATAGTGTAATTATATATACAATATAAAGATGGAATACAATAATTGCTTAACGTACATTAGGTACAAGAATACTATACTTATATTAATGAAATCGATCCACGAAGTCACATCACAAGATCTCTAGATCTTGAAATCGTCAATACATATCCAAGTAATCATTGGTTCACCGAAACAAACAGTTTGGATCGTTAATCGATCAATTTTTTACTTTTTATCACGAAAACCGTTTTTGAGCGGTTTAGGTTTTTGGCCAAGTGTTTTAGTATTTTTGCCTTTGTGCGTTTTAGTTTTTTGCCTTTGAGCGTATCGCGTACCTATCGTACGTTAAACAATTATTGTACAGTAACCACACCCACAATATAATCTAATTATAATGTAGTGTAATTTACAACATAGTGTAATTACCCTACGTCCTACGATGTACTTATACGATTACACTACTTGCATATATAATTACATTACTTGATTCGCACAGTTAACACGCCTTTTTAGTTTGTACGTTATTTCTTATGTTCTTGAAGATCTTGATGAGTATTTTTGGACTACCTTTTACAAAACCTGATTTGATTTTCATAATCATACCCAAAACTGTATTATCATTTATGACAACAATGCAATGAAGCCAGAAACTTATATTTGGAGAAAATATCACCATAAGAGATTATAATAATAACTAATAAGTTAATAATAGCCATCACTAAATATTTCTATTAACTACTAATGAATGAGGTTGAGATAGATCTTTCTTCAGTGTTGATATCATAATAATAATAATAATAATTTATTCAATACTAATCCTACTTAATAGCAGCTTTCCTTCTTCATCTCCAGCATGAAATCAACCTGTTTCAGGTAAACAAACACAGTCATTCTTCTTGACTTTTTAAAGTCAAACACACTGCTTTCAAGTTTCAAATTTTATATGGATGCTACAATTTATTGTAAATGGGCCACTGGTTTTAATTCAAGATTTTAAACTATAGCCACATAAGCATCAGTTTTGAAGTCAACAAAAGTCAAAATGTACCTATTCTGAGAAGACGCTCATGAGATCGTTTTGAGACACGCGATGGGGTCTGCCTGTTTTAGAATTCTCTAAATATTCAATATTAGGCTCCTGTTTTATTCTTCTCCCGTTAATATTGTTATTATTATTATTATTATTATTGTTATTATTATTATTTTCCCCGGGATTGAAGCTGTTGGTCGGTGATTCCGCTTCATACACAGCAAACCGTCTTGGGATTTGACTTTTTTGACCAACAAACCCGAGACTCCTCAGCGGTCCTTGATCGAGCACGTGTGCGGATTCACCGAACGAAATTTGTTTCTCGCCCATTTCTTTAACGGAAAGATTAGCAGCGGCGGTTTGACCACTTTGACCACCGATAACAGAACTTCTGTTAAAACTAGTTGCCTGATTTACCAAAACGCCATTGTTGACCGCTTGAAAATTTGGGGAGGATTGTGCCGGTACCACAAGACGAGAAGGCTGAACAGTAATCGATTGTTTCTGACTTTGAATTTGACTTTGACTTTGTAACATGCCCAATAGCATGTTATGACCATTTTGACCCCCCAGTTGACCGTAACTGCCGACCATGTTGTTAGGGTGCCATGATCCTAATCCTGAATGAACATCCTCAATAACGGGCTGTTGACTTTGTTTTGTAATGTTTGACTGGAGAGTTTGACCATAAGGCATTGGAGGTTGATGATCAACTACTGGCAACCCGACATTGGCGGTTGTTTGGCCCAAAAGCTCAGCGTGAAGTGCCGCTAGTGTTTGAGGTGGAAGTTGGCCCGAGGCCGCCAATGCTTGAATTTCAAATCTTCCGTATGATGCTAGTTTTGGATTCGGTTCTAGTGACCCGCAAAATGAATTCGGGCCCACTCCTTGTGCCACACTGCTTAATCTCTTTAAGTATAATCTGAATTTCTGCGTAGTCAAACATATGTTATATTCCATATTCATGCTTTTTAATACAACTGTTTTGACCCGAACCCATTTTCATCAAAATCCGTTCTGACCCAAACCAGAATGGTCATTTTTTAAAAAGCCCGTTCTGACCCACAACAAAATGAAAATTTTTTAAAATACCTGTTATGGCCCTAAACAAAATGATCATCTTTTATAATGACCCGTATGGACCTGAACCCATTTTTTTTTCCAAACTTGTTCTGTCCTAAACCAAAATGACCATTTTGCAAAACGACATGTTCTAACCCACACCAAAATATAATTTTAAAGCGACCCATTTTGACCCGAACCCGTTTTTATCAAAACCCCTTATAACCCATACCAAAATGACCATTTTTTAACAACCCGCTCTGGCACAAACCAGAGGATCATTTTATTTAAAACGGCCCGAACCCATGGTAACCTGTATCATCCACCGACTCGCATCGCCTGTTTTGCCATGTATGCATAACACTTTAATTTTTTTTCCCAATTATACTAATCAGTTTGAAGTCAAACACACCTGCAAATGACTAGCAACATTTTCACGGGTCAACCCTGGCACATTCATCAATTCAAGAATCCTCTTTGGCACGGCCTCTGAAAATACACAACAACATTAATTTCTTTAACTTACAACTTATAAACAAAACACGAAAACATAAAGAAACACATACTATCAATTCCAAGTTGGTTAACAGCACTAACAAACTGCTGATGCAACTCCACTGACCACACGACCCGCGCCTTTTTCGATCCACCAGGTTCATCGGTTTCAACTTCACCATCATCTTCATCTTTAACGTTTCTCTTTTTCTTATGAGACATTACATTCCTGTCACTGCCTTCATTAACCGAAGAAGCATAATCGTTGTCATCACCGCCTCGTTTATGGCGATCCTTATCGTCCAAGCTTCCGGAATGTTCATGTTCTTTACTCTCGTTCCATTTTTTCCTTATAACATGTTGCCATATGTTCTTTAACTGTTCTTCGCGTATAGGCTTGATTAAGTAATCACAAGCCCCGTGTCGGATTCCTCTCAAAACAAGATTCGTTCTTCCGTCTGCTGACATCACTGCAAATAATAAAATCATGTTTAGTTAACAAAGTTACAAAACGGTATTTAAATCAAAGATTAAAAAAAAGGAAAAATACATACTTATGACGGGAAGATCCATTTCCAAACCAACGAGTTCAAGGAGTCTAAAACCGTCCATATCGGGCATGTGCACGTCACTTAATACCACATCATAACCGCTTTTTCGCTCCCTTAGTAAGTTCAAAGCCGTGGTTGCTTGAGAGCAAGTCGTAACTGAAAAACTCAACCAAATTAGAGGGTTGTTGGTTAAGTTATATGTATACGTGTATATGTAGATATAACATGTATATACACGAATGTATGCCTACTGTATACAGATGGAGGTTCACATAGAAAGTGAGTTGTGGAGGAAGCAATGAGAATACGCCACATGTACGTTGTTGGTTCTATGGGCGAGGGGTATTTGTGTCCATTTGGAATTGTGTTGTTTTCGCACATGTAATATATTTTTCAAAAAAATAATAATCCATTTTTAATAAAAGTTGCATGTGATATTATAATCAATATAAAGAGAATACAATCCTCGATTTTATGGTATAGTTATTTTTTTTAAAAAGATTATAAAGTATATTAAAGTTATTTGAATTTTAAAAAAAATGGTAGAACTAGAATTTAATGAAAAACGAAAGTCAACGCATGCATAAATTTCCTATTTTGCCCCTCCATGGCATTAATTAATTCAAAATCAATCTAAAGTATTAAATTAGTTTAGATCATAGACTCACAACTCTTCTGACAGTTTTTAGGCAAAACTCATTTTGTATTTAAACCTCTCTTTAGATATATGTGTTGCTGAAGCGGCGGATGTGTCAGTGCGAGTCAAGAAAGGTAAATTTTAGCATTGCTGAAGCGGCGGATGTGTCAGTGTATTTAAACCTCTCTTTAGATATATGTGACACACAAACACTTTTTAATAAATCGGTTCAAGAGGTTGTAATGTTGTGTGCACTACTAACATATTTAATTTGACCTAAAACATAACCTACATCAACACAACGGTAAGTAAATACGTCAATATTGCCACATAATAATATCTTTTCCGAAAACTCTCATTTTCCTCGGCTAAATATAGCCATTACCAATCACGTTAACATCCATTGTTCAAAATATTGTACGTCACCCCGGACATAAAACAATTACTTACTTATCATATATAGTATTTTTTTTTTTAAATAAAGCAATTAGTAACCGAATAAAAAATCGGCCTGCTTTAAAGATACTTCCATATATTCATATCATAATCAAGTCTACCATATATTCCTAACTAATCTCCTATAATATATTCATAAACTAAAAATCAACATTCTCCAATTTCAAATTCATAATTTAAGTTACCTAAAATACCCCTTTAACTGTTATCCTTAAAATCTACCATAAAAATCCTTAATTTTGAGACTAATGAAGCTAACCCATGATTATATTCCACTAATCTTTATAAACTTATAATAACCAGTAACTAAAAATTAATTTCTGACTAAAAACAGAGATAAATAAAGTACTGTACTACTTACTAACCATGATATGAGCATCTTCTAAGCATCTGCTCCAAAATCTTCAAACAAATAACATCATCATCCACAACAAGAACTCTCAACCCCACCGGAAACAGATCCGGAACACCCGTTTCACCTTTACAACCCACCGACCCGGACCCGGACCCGGATCCGAAACTACACCCTGTAGTCATAATTCAACCCACACGCATCAAAATTCAAAATTGAGCAAGACCCATTTCATTAAACAGCAAGTGGAGTAAAATCCAGAAAGGTTTTAGCAGATCTTGGTGTAATGATTGAGAAATTGGTTATTTATTATGGGAAATTGGGTGTGATCAATTAGGGGAATTGAATGTGAATAGATTGATAGAGTAGAGTGTAGAAAGAAGATTGATGATGAATATATTTAAAGAAATGAAATTGAAATGAAAGGATAATCATAAAGAGATTGGTAATATTTTTTGGGGAATAAATCCATGAAACATTTGTCCTTATTGGCAAATACATATAAAAATGTCATGAAAATGACTTGAGGAGTCGTACATATAACTTCTTATAAATCATATTTTTATATGAAATTTTAATATGTGTGTTTTCTTTAGTATAAGTAAGGTAGTTTTCAAGAATCCCGACTAGGTATTGATTGATCATTAGTCTCTACTTTACTAATCAATTTTGGGTAGTTGACCAACTAATCGGTCAACGGTCAAATCCGACCAAAATCGACAGTTTTCGGCAAGATTCCGACTAAAATCAGTGTTTCCGATGAGGTTCCGACCAAAATCAGCGGTTTTCGGCGAGATTCCAACTAATTTCCGGCCAAAATATGTTTATGCATATAAAAAACTGAAAATTGCATATAAAAATGTGTATATAAAATTGAAAAATATACATTAAAGTTTGATCCGATTAATCCTGATTAATCGCTAGTTTCCACCTCACCGCCCAATAGCGATTTTTACAACACTGAGTAACGGGTTGAGAACTTCGACAGCCACATAAATCACTTGTATATGATGTGGAACCGTACATGTTGGTGAATTTATCGGAGAGATAAAGATAGTGGGTAGGTAGTTAGGCCATATGTAGTGGGGCGCGAGTTTGGGCGAGTTTGGGCGCGAACACCGCTCCCCCCCCCTCGGCGATTTTGGGCGAAAAGGGGCTGGGGCGAGTTCTTCTCGTCGCCTGGAAGAAGGGGCGAGTTCTTCGTGGTGGGGCCGGCATGTATGGGTATGTGAGTGTGATATATACATACATATATATATTATACATATATATTATTATTATATTACTATTTGTAGCCCTACACCATTACACTCCAAAACAAATTCTCACCCCTTGCTGACTGGGCGCCACACAACGCAAAACACCCAAATTTGTAGCCCCTCCACTACGCATAGCCTTACATAACCCTCTTATTATTATGTTTTGAATAGATTTTACAAATGTTATGGGGTTCTTGTAATTCTCAACACACAAAATAACAGATTAGTTTAAATATAAAGTAGGTTTTTTTTGTGCAAAACGCACGAACAAACAATGAAAAGAAAATGTTTGTGGTGGTAAAATTGTAAATAACTCATCTTGTTCTTTTATAACGAAATTATTTGTATAACTAGAGTAATTGCGCTGCAATAATATTTATTCTAGTTTTACTAAATAATTACTATGATTATGCTAACAACTAAGCTGCTTATAACTAAATATAATTACACTGGTACTACCAAATACATTACTTTTTATAGTAATTACGCTTATTATTGATTTTTTACTCTACTAATACAAAATGGAGTGATTACTCTATTTATAGTTTTATACTGATAGTTATATTAGTTATTACAAATTTTATTAATTTATATTATTGTCACCGCTTAATTTATTGTTTTTTTTGGATGACTTCTTTCATTATATAGAAACATAGATATTACATCAACATAGCAGGTAGGCGGGCAACAAGCTACACCGCCACCTATTTCTGAATTGCAAACCCTAACGTGATAGTAACTTTCAGTGTTTGTTGATAGAAAAATATTTTATTTTGGTTGTTTATGTTTGGTTTTTATACCTTCGTTGTATATATAAGTGTAACACGTGTGTTGATTTTGGTGTTATATCGTTTAGCTTTTTCTTGTTTTCAAATGTCTTGTAACCTTTTATTATGTCATGGGTGGAAGTAAATTTTGGTTTGTTAATATGACAGCTACACATAAGACCTTTGAAAGCTTTACAATACATTCAAATAATCAGTTGACATTCAAACTATTATTACTATTTACAGTTCAAAAGCAGGGTACAAGTTAGTGACGACAACCTAATAAAAAAACACCGCTTATAAATAACCATGACAATTTAAGAGACAAACATCTTATTCAATCTCTTCCTATGCTTATTATTCTTTTTTGCCGTCTTGGTTTAATAAACACTTGGTATTCCTACCAAATACATTTGAATATCTTTTATTAACATTCACCTAATTAAGTGTGACATAAGAGCATTCACAACATAGGAACCTCTACAAACTATTAGTTTATCGTCACATCATATTTCAAACATTCTTCAAAAACACTCATTTCTCCACAACGGTATAAAATATCAAACCACACAAAAAATTATCGAAGATATAATAATATTCAAACATACGTGAAGACCTACAAATTTCGTATCAAAACCTCACCTACAATTTAGCATTTGTTTCTTTGGATCTCCTCCATGCAAGAGCATTCGAGGTGCTCTAAGATGGCACAAAAGAAGCGAGTTCTCGCAAACGAGAATCACATATTTCCGATTTAGCCCCTACTTCCAAATTACTATTTTTCTAAGCATGCATTTTGTATAGAACTATGAGTATATATATATATATATATATATATATATATATATATCAAACTAAGTATGTCAGCTTTTATTAAACTAAGAATGTAAGCTTATTTAATCCTTTTGTCTTTATCAGCTTACTAGCTTAGAATCTTAGATGCTACATGTTTTCACCAAACCACTAATATATATTATCTAGCATGGCTAACTAGAACCAAAATAATATTCAAACCAATAAATGTACCTTAAACTTTGACAGAAAGCAAAACCCATAAAATGGCTAATTGCATACATGTAATGAACATTGGCACACAACATATTCACCCTTAAAATTTAACGTGAGTATGGATCGGTCTGATTCAGTAAACAACCTATAATAAAACACGTTTGTTATTAGAAAAAATGATCAACCGGTTTTGGTTAAATCAATTAGGGCATCCTTAGTGGAAGTGAAAAATGTCCAGTCACATAGTCATATGGATTGTTCCAATATGGTGTGTAATGATTTCACTTACCTGAAACGGGCTCCAAGGCCCAAAGTCTGAATACATGTGGCATTTTATAGACTGTGCAAGGTAAGGACTCCACCAATACGGAGATTGAGGTTTTGATGCATATTTGTATTTACAACCCTACAAAGGACTTAAAAGTGAACACCACTCAAGACAATGTGGAAATTTTAAATGTTTCTCCCAACACAAATTGGAAAATTAAATTACAAACAATAATAATTAATAAATAGCTGAATGCATATTCTAACTTTCATAAAAATATTAAATATGTTAATAAACTTTATAAATTAACACACACCACATACATTAAATGATTTATTTTTATGTTTAATATATGTTTCATTTTTAAATTTATATTCTTAAAATGTTTTTTAAAGTTATATTTGTTAATTGTTTGATGTATCATTTAAATATATATGAAACATAAAAACTGAATTTGTTATAAAAGTAGTTTAATTAAATATAAATTAATTGTAGAGGTAGGTGATGATATGGTGGTTTGTGAATGTTTGTTGTTGTGAAAAAAGTAAAGATTTTTAAGAAAAGTTTGAAATCTGATGTGACGTTGATGTGGAAGTTTGTGAATATTTGTTGTTGTGGATGCTCTTAGAACTAGAAGAAAAAAGTAATAAAAAAGTTAACTTAGGTGAGTTGGCATGATCTTAGTGGCTTAAATTATCAAACAAATAATCCACAACAACCCCACACCGTTCTCTCAAGCACACCATCGCCCAAAATTTGCTAAAAACGACACATACATAATGGTATAGCACAAATTGGAAATCAAATAGCCTAATGAACTCTAGAAAGCTATCTTTTTCAAGATTAATGACACTGAATTGCCACCAAGTCGCACAATATATATCAATTCGCACAACTTGGCTAACGTTCATGAAACATATTAAATGAGTTGGTTAATAGCAGGAAGTACATGAATTGTAATCAAATTGTAAACATATTACACGAGTTGGTTTACATCCAAGTCTTGCAGTCACTTCATGTCATGCACATCGGTGACATCTATCCGTTCATAAGCTACTACACGAAACTTGAATACAAACTATCCATCCAAACAAACATTTTACAAGCTTATTAAAAAACATGATCATTTTAAACTCAAATCCACAGCATAACTACTACCAAAATCCGTCACCGAGCCAATTTAACCATCAAAAATGCAACAAACTCGATTTCAACACGCATGTTTACATGTAATCAATACATACACGATCCAAAAACATCCAAAACAACGCTGCCGCCTTCAACATCTAGATCCAAAATGTTAACTTACCTGAAATATCTTGGTTACATCAACATCTCCGCAATCTGGACAGCATTAAGCGCAGCCCCCTTGCGTATTTGATCACCGCAAACAAAAATATCCAATCTGTACCAAAAAAAAAAACAATAAGTAAAACATTAACTAACAGATTTAAACAAAAACCAAATACTTGTTCAAGATTTACAGACCCATGGTTTGCATCTTGAGACTCGTCTTGACGGATCCGACCAACTGCCACGTCATCCTTGTTAGAAACTTCCAAAGGAGTCGGGAAACGGTTGCTAGCCCAATCATCAATGACCACCACACCTGGAGCTTTCTTCAAGATATCTCTCGCTTCATTCTACACAAATCACAATAATAAAAATATATTAACGAAAATATGAGAACATAAATTTTAATAACGATAAAGGCTACAAACATACCTCATCAAGCGGGCTTGCAAATTGAAGGTTAACACTTTCGGCATGGGCCCGCATAACGGGAACGCACATGTGGCAGTCACTTTCACATCCTTGTCATTCTAAGTGTACAAACAGAAATTAAATTAGATCAGGTATACCTTTTTCGGTATATAAAAATAAACACTTACCCATATTTTTCTTGTCTCCTTTACTAATTTCATTTCTTCCTCATTGTATCCATTCGGTAGAACTGGTGCATTATGCGAGAATAAATTAAAAGCATACTGCATTTAAAAGTACAAAAATAAATCCAGTCACCAGTTTGAATCCATTGGCAATTCAATAATACGTGTTAAATAATATTAATGATAATAATCGAACCTGTTGTTTGAAGATATTACAAGTAGGTCTTTTCCCTTCAAGCACCTAAAATTAAAAAAAAAAATAGAAACTTAGATTAAATATTTTTTTTCATAAACATATATATGTAAAATATATTAATTCAAATAATAATCAAAACCTCACGAGTCTGGAGCTCAAGCTCTTCCATAGCGGCAGCACCAGCACCACTAGCCGCCTGATATGTGCTAACCACCATACGTAATACCTGCAATTAATGAAACCAAAACATCAATTAGATAAAAAAAATTGACGGTTTAGTTTTATGTTTTTGTATAAACTGAACTTACGGTTCGGTTTTGGTTTTGCAAATAAAAACCAATAAGACCGAACTAAGTCTACAGATTTTTCATTTTCATTGTAAATATACTATAAGAACTTAACAAATATGTAACTAAAATATTTTAGCCCAAATGTATAACAAAATGAATTAGACCATAGCTCATTTTTGGGTCAAACTTTCTTTTTTCGTCCCGAAGATTTCAAGTCACATGGTAAAACCAAAAAACCAAAACCGAACACAACCAAAAACCAACGCCAAACAGTTTTCAAAATATTCAAAAGCCCAAGTTTCAATTTTTGGTTCAGTTTGAGCCCAAAACCAACCCTAAACCAAACAAAGACCTAATAGATTTCAAAAACTCACAAACCAAAACTTTCAACTTTTGGTTCGGTTTTATTCCAAAACCGACACAAACCAACATCCATCAATTTTCAAAGATTGAAAATCCAAAACTTTCAACTTTTGGTTCAGTTTTATTCCAAAACCGAACCACGCACACCCAAATTCTAACAATTAATATGCTAACAAAAGTTTCAATTTTTATCTGGTTTTAGCCCAAAACCGACCCAAACCAAACCGCTTATCAATTAATACACTAACAAACAATCATGACACTAACAAACAAGCTTATCAATCTTCGCTCGTAGATGAAGAAGTGTGGCAACCAACCCAAAACCTAACAATTTTCAACATCCAAAAACCAAAGTTTTGGTTTTTGATTTCTGTTATTTGGTTTTAACCCAAAACCAACCCAAACCATGCTGTGCACACCTATAATTCTAACAAATATTGTAGCAACAAACAAAACAATTAAGACCAAAAAAACCGAAACCGAACAGTTTTTAAAAAACACAAAATCCAAAGTTTTGGTTTTTTGTTCAACTCCAGGCCAAAACCAACCCAAACCAAACCAAAAAACCAAAACCTAACAACTTTCAAACACTAAAACCCCGAAACTTTCAACTTTGGGTTCAGTTTTATCCCAAAACCAACCCAAACCAAACCATGACCAAACAATTTTCAAACATTCAAAAATCAAAACTTTCAACTATTTTAGCCCAAAACCGACCCAAACCAAATCAAGACCAAACAAATTTCAAACATTCTAAAACCAAAGTTCTGGCTTTTCGTTCGGTTTAAAAATCGACCCAACCAAACCATGCACACCCCTATGCTAATAAACAAAACAATCAACCTTAGAGCGTCGGTTTTAGCATTGCAGCCATCAAACTTTCAACTTTTAGTTCAGTTTTATCCCAAAACCAACCCAAACCGAACCACGCACACCCATATCCCAACAATTAACACGCTAACAAAAGCTTTAATTTTTTTCCATTCTACCCCAACCCAAACCGAACAAAAAAAACTGAAACCAACCAAAAAAACTAAAACCGAACAGTTTCAAAAAACACAAAATCCAAAGTTTTGATTTTTTGTTCAACTTCCGACCCAAACCAAACCGAAAAACCAAAACCTAACAATTTTCAGAGACTCAAAACCCGAAACTTTCAACTTTTGGTTCGGTTGTATCCCAAAACTGACCCAAACCAAACCATACACCCCGATATCCCAACAATTACTATGCTAACAAAAGTTTCAATTTTTATTTGGTTTTATCACAAAACCAACCCAAACCGAACAACGCACACCCATATCCCAACAATTAATACGCTAACAAAAGCTTCAATTTTTATTTCAATTTAGCCCAAAACCGATCCAAACCAAACCAAACCAAACCGCACCCACCCGTAATTCCAACAAACAAAACAATCAACCTTAGCTCTTTTATGAAGGGGCGTAGCAGCCATCAAACAAATAATTGTCGAACAATTTGGGTTCGCAATCAACGCTCCCTTCCCAGTCCCTAATCTAATCCCCTCCATCGCTTCCGGGTTGACTTCGGGTATCACCAATGGCACATTATCATCCATCCTAAACGCAGAACTATTATCCACCACCACAGTCCCACAGTCCACAGCAACAGGCCCGTATTGTTTACTAATTGACCCACCAGCACTAAACAGAGCAATGTCCACACCGTGGAAGCTATCGGCTGTTAACTCTTCGACCACGTACTCGTTGTCTTCGAATGTGTACTTCTTTCCGGCTGAGCGTTTGCTGGCGAGGAGTTTGATTGAGCTGTATGGGAAGTTGCGGTCGGAGAGGACGGAGAGAAACTCTTGACGCCCACGACGGCGATTGATGGGGCGTTGGGTTGGAGGGCCATTCAGACGGTGGATTGGCGGGTGGTGGTGGGTTTGGGGTGGTGGATGGTGGTGGTGGTGAAGAAGTGGCGGTTGGTGATTGCCGGAGATTGCATGGTTGGTCGGAAAAGTGATCGGAGAAATGAAATGGTGATGACAGTGGCGGCTTAAAAGGCTGCTGATATAGGGTTTAAAAGGCTGCTTATTATATGGGAAAATTACACTTTTAGCCCTGATATTATAACGTATATCATTGTATTTACATCACTTTTTTTTTTTTTTATAAAGATGACTTTTTTTTGTGTTTTAGGACTACATACTTCTTGATCATGGAGGGTCTTGTTTTCCAATTTTGACCAAACTATGTTTTATTAATCAAGCTTATGTTTGCTTTAGAGTTTAGCTTGTGACTGTCATTTGACAGTTGTTGTATCACTATAAGAGCAAAATTCTCTAACATAACACACTAGAGTTGTTCACAAGCCGAACCGAGTGAAAGCTAGATTTATACTTGGCTTGTTTACAACCGAACAACGGAAATTGGAACCGTGCGAAAATCGCAGCGAGCAATTGTCGAGCATTATTATATTTCTTTTTCTTTTTCACTTTAAAAATTTTTAATAGGGAATAAGTTTGAAGGTTATAAATAATATATTTTGTAAACAAATTAGTAGTTTTTAGACAAACGTGTAATGAGTTGTAATTTTTTATGAGAAAGAGATTTGAAGTGAGACACAAGAAACATTTAAACAACTACTCGTGTGTAATCATAAGGTACTCGTTACGATTAATTTATAATCCTTATTTTAATTTATTTTTTTCAAATAACTCCTAAAACTTAAAAAACGTTTTTATAAATAAATAGAATTTTCTCTAAAGATAGAGTGTTTAGACTCAATATAATAAAATAAAGCACACAGCTTTCAAAACCAAGGAACATCACATTTTCAAATCAAACAAAAGCAAGCGGGTGAAATCAAGGGGTGGTTCTTATTTTATTTTTTTCATAAAAACAAACAATACATAAATATCTTTAGGTTTAGGTTGTACGTAGTGGGCGAATTTTTAAGCGACTGCAAACACCCTCCCCCCGGCCGATTTGTGGGGCGAGGGGGGGGGGGAGGGGGGAGCGGGGGCTATTTCTCGTCTGTGTTGTGTGTGTATATTATTATATATGTGTATATATATAGAGCTACAACACTATTACACCACAAAAACAAAAACTTACCTTTTACTTATTGGACGTCACGTGACGTAGTCACCCCATTTTATAGACACTTATCTAAATACTTAATAACCTTTTCTACATGCTAATTAACTTTCCATATATAAATGCTTGTTAATATAGTAAAACAATTCCAACACGTCATTGTAAATTAGTTGCAACTTGCAACTTGCAAGTGGCAAATCAATGTGACAAACAACTGCAGTGTATATTTTAATTTACTTGCAATGAATCGATGATACTATTAATAATAGGGGAAATTTCTAAATTAGTCCGTTTGAATAGAGAGATTTTCAAAATATTCTATACAAACTTATCTCCAACGTGACATTGGTAATCGTGACGTGAGATTTGTTAACCACTCACAGTGTGACACGTGTAAAGGTACGTGAAAGTTACTCCCAAATCTGTCTGCGCCGATAGTTTTTTGGCCAAAAACTTTTTCTGAAAAACCATGGTTTTCGAATTAAGTTATCGGCCCCGTGAGTTTTCAAAAAAAGACGAACGCGTTTTTTTGAAATTCATCTCCTCCGACGCATTTCAGGTGAATTTCGTCTCCTACGAGAAATTTCAAAAAGTTACAAAAAAAAACAATATTTTTCCAATAAATTTAGTCTTTTTAGATGATTTTCAAACAAGTTTAAAAAAACAATAATTTTCCTATGAATTTAATCTTCTAAAATGATTTTCATAAAAGTTTTGAAAATATAGCAAGTGTTAAGAATGTGGTGGGTGGTGGATGATGGCGGTGGGCGATGCTGGTGATGGATGGCGGTGGGTGATGATGGTGGTGGGCGGTGGGTGGTGGTGGTGATGGTGGTGGTGGTGAATGGTGGTGGTGGGTGGTGGATATGATTTCAAAAAAATTTTATAGACAACTATTTTTTTTATGGAAAAAAAAGATTAGTTTCATATTAAAAGTCGTCGGATCTGACAACATGGGCTCATTTCTTAAGAAAAAGATTAGTTTCACTTCAAAACTCATTAGATCTGACAATGTAGGCCAAATTCTCCTGAAAAAGATAACTTTCATATTAAAATCATCGAAGAAGATTAGTTTCATATCAAAACTCAAAGAAAAAGATTAGTTTCATATCAAAACTCATCGAATCTGACAACTCTAATTCCAATACAAAAAAACATGAGTTTCATATCAAAATTAATCTTTTTCCGACAACTATTCTTTTTATGCAAAAAAGTTAATTTTCATCCAAAAACCATTGAATTTAAATACTTTGTATAAAAATCTATTTTTCTTACAACTCTTCTTTTTATGAAAAAAAGATGAAATTCGCCTGAAATGCGTTGGAGGCGATGAATTTCAAAAAAAACGCGGAAACCGATAGCTTTGAAAACTCACGGGGCCGATAACTTTAATTCGAAAACCATGGTTGTCGAAACATGAAATGAATCTGACCTGATCCATGACGATGTTCCCACGGATTTCGAGATGAACGAACCACGTCTTGATCTTCTTCTCTGGTTTCGCTTGAGATCTGCAATGGCTTTTCGGGGGTGTGGAGGTGACTGCTAAGAAATCTCAAGGATCTCTTGTTTACAGACACAAAAATGGTTATGGTGGTGGCTCTTATTGAGAGCAACAACAACCTTTAATAAGGAGGTGGAGACCTCCTTATATAGGGAGCCTCATGGCCACCATCATGGTACCCTAATGGGCCTAGCCAGTTAGGTTACCACCACAAAACCCCCTCAGCCCAATAATATTGTATTAGTCCATATAATAAAATAAGCCAGATATAATAAATTAAGGTCGTAAGCCGGGTTTAGTACCATACCCCTACAAGCCCCCCCAAGTCCAGTGTTGCTCCTAGGCGTGCAAGCGTTTAGGTGGAGCGCTGGAATTCATAAGGTGTGTTAGGGTATGAGGCGGTTTTTTCCCCTTTCTTCGGCCTTGTCTTTATTGTCTCTGAGTTTTGAGAGGTTTTCTCCATGATGGTGACATGTTGTGATCCTTATGATAATAATGGTGCACTGGCATGAATAAGATATAGCACGCATCATAACAATAGTGGCGCGGGGCCTGATAGAAGATAGAGTGCGCATCTTGATAATAATGTAATGCAACTTGTGCGCGAGGCAGCTTACGAGCTATAAAAATAATGAAGCTTGCGCGCGAGGCGACTTACGAGCCATAAAATAATAAAGCATGCGCGAGTTGCGGCTTATGAGCTATAATATGATGATAATGACTGGCCCGCAAGGGCCTCTTCTACGCAGGATGACTATCCCAACTTGTTTTCAAAATAATAATGTAGGCACAAACGGCCAGATAATAATAATGTCATAGGTTCTTGTGAGACTCGTAGCCGAACCTACAAAAACATATCAACTAAGAGTGGATGTATTACAAGGTTCCCGTCCTCGGGCAAATTATGAGGTGTGCCCAACCTACGTTGGCGCGTGGCCGTTTGGGATATTATTAGGCTCCCGACCTAAGATTCGGATGCCTTCCATCGCGATAATGTAGTGGCGGTATACCACGATAGTCCCCTAGTTCATTGAACTTGTAATATGAACTTGTTAATAAAGTTTTAATCACAAACGTGTATCGATAGTCCCCCAGTTCATTGCTGCTAAATAAGGTTGTCATTATCCTGATTTGGATTAGACTATTGTCTCATTTGTTGTGTCGCTTACGCATAGGTTTTGGCTTTGTGTCATGCGCAGATGTTTCATGCGCTTGCGCATAGGCTTTGTGTCATGCGCCACACGCAGATGTTTTATGCGCTTGCGCGTAGACTTTGTGTCACGCGCAGATGTTGCATGCGCTTGCGCGTAGACTTTGTGTCACGCGCAGATGTTGCATGCGCTTGCGCGTAGACTTTGTGTCACGCGCAGATGTTGCATGCGCTTGGGCGTAGACTTTGTGTCACGCGCAGATGTTGCATGCGCTTGCGCGTAGACTTTGTGTCACGCGCAGATGTTGCATGCGCTTGCGCGTAGACTTTGTGTCACGCGCAGATGTTGCATGCGCTTGCGCGTAGACTTTGTGTCACGCGCAGATGTTGCATGCGCTTGCGCGTAGACTTTGTGTCACGCGCAGATGTTGCATGCGCTTGCGCGTAGACTTTGTGTCATGCGCCACGCGCAGATGTTGCATGCGCTTGCGCGTAGACTTTGTGTCATGCGCCACGCGCAGATGTTGCATGCGCTTGCGCGTAGACTTTGTGTCATGCGCCACGCGCAGATGTTGCATGCGCTTGCACATAGGCTTTTTGTCACGCGCAGATGTTGCATGCGCTTGCGCGTAGACTTTGTGTCATGCGCCACGCGCAGATGTTGCATGCGCTTGCGCCTAGGCTGTGTCATGCGCCACGCGCAGATGTTGCATGCGCTTGCGCGTAGACTTTGTGTCATGCGCCACGCGCAGATATTGCATGCGCTTGCGCATAGGCTTTTTGTCATGCGCCACGCGCAGATGTTGCATGCGCTGATGTGATATGCGTGAGCATGTGATATGCGTAAGCATATGTAATATGCGTGAGCATATGTGATGCGTGAGCATATGTGTTGCGTGAGCATATGTGATATGCGTGAGCATATGTGATATGCGCCCCGCGCATAGGTTTTGGCTTTGTGTCTTCATGACATCCTGATTTCAAGCCTCGTCTATATCTTGTGGGTTAACCCGCCCCGCTCGATGTTAAGGCGGGTGTATACCCCTTCAAGCCCCCCAAGTCTAATGTGTCTTGTCTTGCGCGAGCGAGGTAAGAGATTAGACTTAATAGTTTGCCTCTGCACGTTCCTGCCACCATTTTGAACATTTGGGATGGTTGCATGGAGTTCGTAATTGCCAGAGTTAGCGTCGAACTTCAAGAAGGTCGCATGCGTTCCGTGACGGCGGAGTTTTACCCACCGGATCAAGTTGGTAGAACGTGATACGCGACTGCGCGCAAGCATCATGGCGGTGCGCATGTAGAGTGGCGGAATGGTTGATCCGCGGTGGCGCGCATGCGACGTGGCTTGTTGAGGTTTAAATATGATGGCGTGTTGAGCGGAGCGGAGCCGCGTTCGGTCTTGTATTCGGCGCGAAGCCGCATGGGTTTATGAGGATTCGCAACCTTTAAGTTTGGCGCGCGGCCGATGGCCGTATGGGTTTATGAGGATTCCCAACCTTTAAGTTTGGCGCGTGGCCTTATGGGTTTATGAGGATTCCCAACCTTTAAGTTTGGCGCGTGGCCTTATGGGTTTGAGGATTCCCATCCTTTAAGTTTGGCGTGCCCTTATGGGTTTATGAGGATTCCCAACCTTTAAGTTTGGCGCGTGGCCTTATGGGTTTATGAGGATTCCCAACCTTTAAGTTTGGCGCTTAGCCGATGGGTTTATGAGGATTCCCAACCATTAAATTTGGCGCGTGGCCTTATGGGTTTGAGGATTCCCAATCTTATAAGTTGGCGCGTAGCCGTATGGGTTTATGAGGATTCCCAACCTTTAAATTTGGCGCGTAGCCGATGGGTTTATAAGGATTCCCAACATTTAAATTTGGCGCGTGGCCTTATGGGTTTGAGGATTCCCAACCTTATAGTTTGGCGCGTGGCCTTATGGGTTTATGAGGATTCCCAACCTTTAAGTTTGGCGCTTAGCCGATGGGTTTATGAGGATTCCCAACCTTTAAATTTGGCGCGTGGCCTTATGGGTTTGAGGATTCCCAACCTTATAAGTTGGCGCGTAGCCGTATGGGTTTATGAGGATTCCCAACCTTTAAATTTGGCGCGTGGCCTTATGGGTTTATGAGGATTCCCAACCTTTAAGTTTGGCGCGTGGCCTTATGGGTTTATGAGGATTCTCAACCTTTAAGTTTGGCGCGTGGCCTTATGGGTTTATGAGGATTCCCAACCTTTAAGTTTGGCGCGTGGCCTTATGGGTTTATGAGGATTCCCAACCTTTAAATTTGGCGCGTGGCCTTATGGGTTTATGAGGATTCCCAACCTTTAAATATTATTTAAATATGGCGGCGGAGTGGTGACTCGTGGGCGCACATGCATGGTGGCGACGTTTTGATCTTCGGCACTGCGCATGCATGGAAGCGGAGACTTGATCTCCAGTGACGCGCATGCATGGTAGCAGAATCTTGATCCTCCGCAGTGCCCTTGCATTGCGGCGGAGTGGTGACTCGGCGCATGCATGGCGGTGAAGTCTTCTGCGCAAAACCAAAGGTATGGAGTCGTCTTCCGACCCGCGTGTTGGGTTTTTGCGGGAGCGCATGCATGGCGGCGAAGTGATGACTCGCGGGTGCGCATGCACGGCGTCAGGAGTCTTATCTGCGATGGCGCACGTGCGGCCATCACATTTTTCCGCGATGGCGATGGCGCAGTATATGATGTAATTTTAAACCTAAAATCCAGATCTATAACCTAGATCTAGATCTGTAAACCAGATCCGAAGTGGAGAGGATTTAAAACCATCACAGATCCGGAGGCTTGACCGTCCGGATCAGGTAGTTTCTTTTTGGATCTACAAATCTTTTTCAGCTTCATTTTTACACAGATCTGGAAGCATTTTTTAGATCTATGGATCTTTTTGAGCTTTAATGGAACAAATCTTGAAACATCTTTCTGTAAACTTCCAGATCTGGATTTTTCTTGGGAGATGAGAAAATCACAGATCTAGAATAATGGATGAACAGATATGAGAACCGAGACGAAGATCGAAGGATAGCTCGTTGCCGTCCGACGGAGGGCGCCAATGTCGATACATGAAATGAATCTGACCTGATCCATGACGATGTTCCCACGGATTTCGAGATGAACGAACCACGTCTTGATCTTCTTCTCCGGTTTCGCTTGAGATCTGCAATGGCTTTTCGGGGGTGTGGAGGTGACTGCTAAGAAATCTCAAGGATTTTTTATTTACAGACACAAAAATGGTTATGGTGGTGGCTCTTATTGAGAGCAACAACAACCTTTAATAAGGAGGTGGAGACCTCCTTATATAGGGAGCCTCATGGCCACCATCATGGTACCCTAATGGGCCTAGCCCAGTTAGGGTTACCTCCACAAAACCCCCTCAGCCCAATAATATTGTATTAGTCCATATAATAAAATAAGCCAGATATAATAAATTAAGGTCGTAAGCCGGGTTTAGTACCATAACCCTACAATGGTTTTTCAGAAAAAGATTTTGGCTAGAAAACTATCGGCGCAGACAGATTTGGGAGTAACTTTCACGTTACCTTTACACGTGTCACAATATGAGTGGTTAACAAATCTCACATCACGATTACCAATGTCACGTTGGAGATAAGTTTGTATGGACTATTTTGGGAATCTCTCTCTTCAAAATGACTATTTTAGAAATCTCTCTATTAAAAAAGACTATTTTGGGAATTTCTCCTTAATAATATCTATTTGAAAACAAATATATCTATGTAACAATTTTTTTCCATTATAGGAGATGGGAGACAGAGACTGACGACAACATGGGGCAGCAAGCCAGCAAATCGAGCGGATGAACCAAAGACGGGAGTAAGGATAAGGAGGTACGGCAAGAGGTTAGACGCAAGCGTGATACAAAAGAGGGACTTGACGCTCGTGTTAGGCCCTTGCCATTTGCCACAACCGATGCAACATTTTTCATCTTTTGTGTATAGTTAAACTTAAAATAGTCAATGATTCGTAGCCTAAGTGGTTTAGATGAGCCACCCAAATAATTATTTATAAATGAGAGACATTCAGGTTTGGTCATAAGGTTTTTTCTTGAGAGCGGAATGAAGATGATCGGGTGGGTTTGTGACATGTCAATGATCCAAATGACGATTTAAAAAAAAGTTAGTTAAAATTAATTAAAGACATGTTTCAACTAAAAAAAACCACATGGTCCAAAATCCTAAGTTATGCCGTTCTGGATCAGGTTTTGTCGACCAAGTTCAAGTATAAACTGTAAATCAACCCGCTCAATACAATGTAAAATACCAAAACTGACCGGCCGCAAAAACTTACAAAACCAACTGCTAAAACAGGTTATCGATTTTATTTTTATGGTTTAAATCCAATCCATGATCTCTAGAAAAGTAGTTGCATCAAATGTGAAGCAGTAAACTAATAATAACATAAACATGAGTTTTAAATTTTTAATGAACTTCCAAAGAATCATTTTGGACTTGTTTTCAGTTTTAACACAATAGAAATTAGACATGGCCAAAATTACCGGATCACTGTATCCGAAACAAAATATCAGTAAAAAGTAACAGTTTCAAAATACCCGAACGCGTTACTGATTACCCAAAACATAACACACACACACTTACAAATCGCCATAGTAGCTAAAAAACAACGAACTAAGCCTATAACAAAAAGACCGCCTCTCTACAAACCGGACAAAAACTCCCATGTCGCACCCATTTATCGATACAATCTTTATGATACCAATGCCCACATTGAAGCGTATGACACGTCTCACCCGCTTCAAACTCCATCCGACAAATCACGCAAATCTCTTCTTCTTCCACTTCCTCTTTATCATTTACATAACTCTCAACCGTATGATCCAGAACATTCTTTTCACCCGAGAACCCCTTTGTACAACTCGATTCATACTCCATTACAAACCCCGCTACCATCATAGCTACTTCAGGGTCCCGCCCGTCACCAAACAGTTGAGACCCATCCACGAGTCTAGTCGTGGCTACTGACCCCTGATTCGTCATAGTTCCATGTGTATAGTTTTATAAACATGCCACTCATCGAGCAACATTAAGTGGATGCCTTCTTCGTATTCTTGGACCTTTGCGGGTGACTCATTCGTCGAGGGGGTGATAACCAATACGTTATCGACATAGTCATTGGGTTGCGGGTTCACGATGAATAAAAGCCGGAAATCTGGGACTATAACACCGTATGAAGATGTGTATGTGAGCATTGTGTTTTGAAGTTGAATCGAAAGTATGGATATAATGACATAATGTTAAGTTATACTTGTTTCGGTTGCTTCAATGGCAAGCAATAAATCTTTTAAATTGGTACATTTGAATATTTTGTTTCCTTAAAAAACATTAACGAAATTACATGTTTTATTTTAATTAATACACCAAAATTACAATATAATCTTTAGATTCTCATAATCTTTTAATCATCACCCAAGAAAAATATTGTTGGTTTTTTGGGTTCTATGATTTCCACAGTACCCTCGAGCATTTTGGCGACCTTCCCCATCGACGGTCGCATTTCGGGCCGATCTTGGAGACACCATATCGCGGTCTTCACCATCCGTGTGATCATATCCTCGTGAAGTCGACTATCATACGATCTCTTTATCTGATTGTCCAAAATATCCTCGATATTCATTTCCTTGTACACCTTATCGAACGCCCATCGAGGGAAGTACCACTCTTCACTATCCATTTTCAAACCCTGAATGTCAAAATTACGGACGCCTGTAACAATCTCTAACAACACCATCCCAAAACTGTAAACATCTGCTTTTGGTGTAATTTGATCACTTTTTACCCATTCGGGTGCCATGTACCCACGGGTCCCACGCATCCTCGAGTAGCTAACCATGTCCTCTTTCTTTCTTAGTTTCGATAACCCGAAGTCTGATATCTTTGGGCAAAAATCCGCGCCTAAAAGTATGTTCTCGGGTTTTATGTCACAATGCAACACCCATTCTAAACACTCCTCGTGCAAATACGCAATTGCTCGTGCTACTCCTAGAGCTATGCGATATCTAATACCCCAATCGAGAACGGGCTTTCGGTCCAACAACTTGCTATCTTCAACGTCTTCGTCTTCATTCGCGTAGTTTACTTTACCCGAATGGAACAAGAACTTATCTAACGACCCGTTTGGCACGTACTCATAAACGAGTATCTTTGACCCTTCTTGGCACAAAATCCCCATAAACGCACTAAATTGAGATGGTGCATTCGAGCAATAATAGTGACCTCGGCCCAAAACTCGTTATCCCCACCCGTAACGTTTTTCAAACACTTAACCGCAACAATCCAATGATCGGTCAACACCCCTTTATAAACATCACCAAACCCGCCCTTCCCGACAACATTCGCGCTCGAGAAATCATTTGTAGCCGTTTTAAGCTCCGCATAACTAAACCGCTTCGGCCCACCAGCCGGCAAAAACTCGAGCCCAAACGTTCGGGCCATGTCCCGATACTTCACATACTTTTTAAGAAACACCCAAAAGAACGCGACCCCACTAATCAACTCGGCGGCAAACAAAGTCGAAATAATCGCAATGTTCCTAGTCGTCGAGTTCGACTCGTCAGGCGGCAACAGAAGACTAACTTGCACCGGACACGTCCTCTCAAGCACACTCGTCAACCCCGTGTAATTCGTCTTATCACTTTCCGACTTATCAACCCGAAGGAAAAAAGTCCCTTCGGTCGACGGCCACCAAAACCCGTAAAACAACCGTCTCACAAGCACGCAATACCGTTGCCCATCATACTTATACCCAAACCCGAGACACTCGGGGTCATTCAAGCACCCGGCTTCACACGCGGTAAAGTTCCACACATCGATCGCCCGTTGACTACCCGAACCCGACCCGCCACTATAATTCACATAATCCAATTGTAAAAACTTACGCTCTTTCCCAATCTCAACTTTCCTCCGGCAATCATCACCGGAGACTCGCCGGAAACCGGGAGGACAATCACAACCCGTCGTATCATAACTCTCACCATACATACATATCAAATTAGGCCCACAAGTACCCTTAATCCGACACAACTCCGGCATAGCCTGCCACACAACCTCCCATTGACCAGAGCGTTGACCGAAGCTGTATATCCGGAGATTGCCGGATTCATCAAGTTTTAATCTTCTTAACTTCCGGTCACCGTAATCGGAAGTAATAAACGATTGCCCGTTTTCCAATTGGACCATACCCACATCGTTTAAGCTTAAAAACGCGTTACCGATTGAATAATAAGACGTTTCGGAGTCAAAGCTTCCGTTGAATATTAAGTCTTTTCCGGTGAACCGGAAGGTATTGTTTTTGACGGCGAGTGTTGTTCCGGTGATGTTTTGATTCGGGACGATTGTGTCTGTTGGGTGGTTAAAGCTACTCCAGTTTCCATACGTCAGGCTTCCGTCATCGGATAGTTTTAGGGTTCGGGTTTGGTTTCCGGGTGTTGCCGGAGAACCGGGAAGTGGGATTCCGGCGAGTTGGAGTTCGCCGGAGTTTGTGATTGTAAGTGATGATGATGCGTTGACTGGTGAGTCAGCGTTGACTGACCATATTGTGGTTGTGGGTATGGTGAGATTGAAGTAATAGACGGAGAAGATGAAGTGTCTGCCGGAATTTGGTGACGGTAAGAAGCCGGCGGCGAATATGGAGTTGTTGGATAATAATATTCTGTTGTCTGACGGACGCCATGGGAAGTTGGAAGTGGTTTGGTTTTGAGCGTTTAAGGTTTGGAAAGTTAAGGTAAGGATAAGTACGAGGATGAAGGACATGTCGGCGGTGATGCCGGTGTCGGAGGTTGTGGTTCGTTGGTTTGGTTTTGTGATAGTTTGGTGGGTGGTGTAGTATTATTGTATTAAAGGGCGGTGGTCATTGTCAATCGGAGAGTTGACGGAAGACCGTTGACTTGGGGGTAAATAGTCAACACGTGAATAATGGATGAGACTATTGACTATTGAGAGTATGAGACCCTCCAAGGCAGCCAGAGATATTAAGTTATTATGGTTTACCCCTCAAGGTTTGTGACAGTTTGCAGTTACTACACAATCGTAATATCTACATGGTAGGTTAACTGACAAATTATCAGTGACTTAATTAATAACAAGTAGTTTTAACTTTTACCCACGCATTCAAGGTCGGCTCCAAGGATTTAATACCCCGGCCAAGCTGAAATAAAAAAGCTCGTATACACTAATGAGTTATTTAAAGTTTATTACTTTTTTGTTTTTATATTTAGTTTGAGTCCAATAGCTTAAATGAGTTATACATAAAAATGGTTTTTGGCCCATTTAAGAAGATTATAATATCCATACCTATTTTATATATATAGAGAAAATAATTTAAAATATATATAATAAAAAAATTTGGTTCCAAAAATTACGGTTCTTGGCCGGTTGTCCGGCTCGGCCTACCCAAATGTATTACGTGTTGGTAGGCCACTGTACGTTGTGGCAAGTATGCGACAGAAAAATGATCAGTATCGGCTCGATTTGTACGGTAAAAGTTTTGTGGCAAATTTCATTACCAAAGTTAGGGGGCGAAAAAGTATATATATGACTTTTGTGGGTAAAATTTCAATAAACCAAATAGTATATATGTTAAACTTTGTGGCAAGATATAATAAAGCAAACTTGTCAAATTGTTTTTTAAATATGTACATGTATTTTAAAAAGATTCGAAAAGAATAAACAGAAAATCTTATATTATAGAACAATTGACGCAGCCACCAAGTACATGAGAACAATGAAGGAATGAAGATTAGTTTAAATAACTTGTTTATTAACAATGATTAGAGTCAACCTAGTATTTTCATGATCCCTTGTTAACTAGTGCAATAATATGTGTGGCATGTTTGTCATGCAGACAATCATGACGAAATGTGGTCTCTGATTGAATCCAAAACAATGTTACGACGACAAGAACAAATTGTTACAGCAGTCTTAATTAAGCGAATGGTCTGAATGAGCCGTGTCAGATGATATAGTTAGCATTGATCAAGGCGAAGACGAGCTAACAAACTGGGTGGTATAGACAGTATAGTAACACTTTATAAAAATCAGTAAATCGCATACTATTCCATTCATGTTATTCATTTTAAGAAAATGCAACCGAACATAAATAAGCGTCGCAATAATAAATTAGTTAGCATGTATATTATATAACAAAGTTATATAAAAACAAATCAGGCTCAGCAATTAAGTAATAAGAATAAAAGATGACGATTAATTTGATTTTAAATAGTTAATAATTCTTTGATGACTGGAGTGCAGTTGACTAGTGTATTCACTTGTGTAAAAACATACAAGTTGAACACGGTTTCATTGAACAAGAATTTTGAATCGAACCACTAACAGTTTTAGATAAATATAAACCAAATTGGTCGCGTAGACCCAGTCGGCTAGGCTAGTATTTGATTTTATGTTTTTAACTTCTCGAACAAGTTATTTAGATTGTTGTTTTCATCTTGTAACACAGTTTGAATAAATACCAGAAAGTCCAAAAAGCTTGAACTAATAAGAAGTCCAAGAAAGCTATTAGCATGCGTATAGCAAAAGACCGTTGTACAACGACCTAATGTCCTAATTTATATTAGTAGCGGTATGATCAATCGATAAATTGGCATAGGTTTACTACATATGATACATGACGGGTGAAAAAGTGTTATGTATTGCAAACCCCCAACAATTTGTTGGTATTTGGCGAAACTAGATAATTATAAGATATCATCCTCACGCCAGAGTTGCACCGCGGAGGATATACTGGGAGAGGCAATCGGTTTAGCGCCAAATGAGTCTACTCGGAGCACAATGCCAAGAATGTATTGTGGATCATTCTTTTGTGATATTAATATATCGACTAGAAAATGAAATAACTTTTTTTCTTATGGTCTTATCGAATGATTCTCACCAAGCACCGGTCAAACCGTATTGACGACCCTAGTGAGTTTGAAAATTGAAACTACTGTTGTTTCACAATCTAGTCAGTTAGAATTTAGAAGAATAATGTGACAAATTGGACAAATTGGACAAAAGGCTAGTGAGTTTATATTCTCTCAGTTTTAGCGATTTTTTACTAAATGGGTGTAGATAAAAAAAATATTTACCAATCAGGGGTATTTTGAAAAATATTTACCAAAATAGGTATTTTTCTTGAAACTTTTTTGTTTCTCTCTCTACTCTTTTAATTGAACTAGTATTTATGCCCGTGCTTCGCAACGGGACTGTTAAACCGAACAATAAAAAATATGCAAAAACGTTAAACCACAAACACGTTGCAGGTTGACGTGAATTCAGTCTGTATCGGCTTACGGAATCAGAACAAAATCCTTCAATGATAAAATACGACAAATTATCATTTGTAGAACCAAAAAAAGATGGTACGTTACAGCTACGAATCAATGCGAATTCAGTTGGCAGCGGCGGTACCGACACTAATTCGTAAACTTAAATTAGTAAGCAAAATAACATATTTTAAATGTGTATCAAACATCGACAAGCAGATAAAAACACAGGTGATGACAGGATATTTTAAATCATGAAAAAATTTCAGTCATTAAGAAATACCAAAGCAAACATTAAAAAAATTCGTTTAACCGATAAATAAAACATGTAATACCGACACTCGCCCAAATTAAAGGTTCAGAAATATAGTTTTTAAATATTATAATAAACGAAAAGTAAAATAAATGAAATAATAACCATTTGATAGTATGGAAAAAAACATATATGAATAACACTGAATAAAAATAAAGTTTAAGTAATATAACAATAAAAGGTATTATTAGCCTAGGTCAAGTTATTCTACAAAGGGTAATAAAAATGAGAAGTGTGAGAAGCCATTGTAGGTTCCCTGGACGGATCACACGAGATATCCCGATATACACAGGTGCGGAATCCCTGTGTAGATCTTTACGGACGTAGAACACAAACACACGAACACACGAATACGATACGAACAAACACACGTTATATTAATAACTCAACACGTGATATAATCACAGTTACAGACTCTCGACCTCACGTCACTTGACTCACGAACAATAACTGACTTACACGAACAACTTGAACCGATCTCTCTTAAACAAGCCGTAACATCTAATATAAATACACGACAACTTCGCCTTAGGCGAAGTTGTCCATAACTTCGCTTGTTCAACAAGTTCGCCTAGGCGAACTTGTTGACAACTTCGCTTGAACAAAAACATAAATAACATTACAGACTCGATTACAGACACTAGACTATGAACTACTGACATTTATGCACCAACAGACTCCCCCTTGGCAGTAGCTTCATATCTTGATCTTTCAGCATCTGTCTTGTAATCCTGTATCTTCACGCGTGCACTCCTTCTCTAACACACACCGACACAACTCGTTGATACTTTCTTGCTTCGTCCTTCCAAGCTGGAATATAAAAGATTTTCTTCTCGTTAAGCACCTTCAGATCAGCTTGCGATAAGTTAACAAGATGCATCGGATCGTAAACTCTAAGAATCTCTTGTTCATCCTCATCTTCCATCACTACCTCCGCTGTCTCACAATCAACAAACCACCACTTTAGGTCTTTGAGCACATCCTTGGGCATAAGCTTCATCGGTACTTCTTTAAGGCACCGGATTGGTTTATACTTCATAACCATCCAAGGCTTTCCATAAGCTCTCAAACCTCTATCCTTGTCTTCAACAAGTTTCCCTTTCTGTGGTTTTGTTGGTGCATAAATGTCAGTAGTTCATAGTCTAGTGTCTGTAATTGAGTCTGTAATGTTATTTATGTTTTTGTTCAAGCGAAGTTGTCAACAAGTTCGCCTAGGCGAACTTGTTGAACAAGCGAAGTTATGGACAACTTCGCCTAAGGCGAAGTTGTCGTGTATTTATATTAGATGTTACGGCTTGTTTAAGAGAGATCGGTTCAAGTTGTTCGTGTAAGTCAGTTATTGTTCGTGAGTCAAGTGACGTGAGGTCGAGAGTCTGTAACTGTGATTATATCACGTGTTGAGTTATTAATATAACGTGTGTTTGTTCGTATCGTATTCGTGTGTTCGTGTGTTTGTGTTCTACGTCCGTAACGATCTACACAGGGATTCCGCACCTGTGTATATCAGGATATCTCGTGTGATCCGTCCAGGGAACCTACAATTGGTATCAGAGCTTTTGCTCGATTGTGTGGTTCGGGATATTCACGCGGGTGTAGAATTCGTCCCGTTTCGACTTTTCGAGGGACGTGTTTTCGGTGTTTTTTGCTCATTCTAACCTCCTACCAGTGTGTTCAAGCCTTTAAACCGTCAAAAACCTCGTTAAAATCCGTTTTACAGATCTGCAGAAACTGTGTTGTTCGTCAGGCGAAGTTGTTGTTCATCAGGCGAAGTTGCCGTCAGGATACGTAGGGTTTCAGCGAAGATATAAGGAGAGGCGAAGTTATTCACAACTTCGCCTACTTTTTCAAGTTCGCCTAACTCAGCGAAGTTCTCTTCAAGTTCGCCTACTTCCTAAGTTCGCTCACCGTGAGCGAAGTTATTCTCAACTTCGCCCAGTCACGCGAATTTAAGAAAGATCTAGCGAAGTTATTACTTAAGCGAAGTTATTCTTAACTTCGCCTACAGTACTTTATTAAATAAATAAATAAAAAAAAAAAAATTATTTTTCAGGTTTCTTCTCTTCAAGAAGGATGTCGTCGATCAACATCTCGGAGCTTGTAAAGATGGAAGTTGAAGCGGGGTCAGCTACAAAGGCCCCAAGGTTGCTGAAGGGAACCGATTTTGTCGCATGGAAGGATCGGTTCATCCAATATGTAAAGTACCAGGATGCGAAAATGTGGGTGTGCATCCAAGATGGCTATATTCCACCTGTAATGGAGTACGAAGGTAGGGACCAGATCAAAAAGTACAGTAAGATGGAAGAGGAAGAGAAGAAGATGTATGAGGCCGAAAGCAAGGCCCATGCTGCAATCACAATGGCTCTTCCACAGGAGATCCTCCATACATTCAGAAAATACACATCAGCTAGAGAGCTTTGGGAAGCTCTTGAGAACAGATTTGAAGGGAATGTAGGAATTCGAGCTTCAAAAATCAAATTGCTCAAAACTCAGTTTTCCGTCTTCAAATTTTTGAAGAACGAATCTCTAGATGATATTATCACCCGATATTATCATCTAATGACTGAGCTGAGCAACTATTCTATTTCCTACCGAGAAGAAGAAATAGTTGAGAAGCTTCTCGATGCCCTCCCACCAAAATGGGAGATGTATACTGTACTGATGAGGGAAGACAAGGACTTCCCTACTTATGATCTTGAAACCACTGTCAACAAGCTCAGAACTTTTGAGCTTAATATGGTAAGAAAAGAAACATCTATGGATCACGTTCAAGATCCAGGCATGTACGGTGCTAAAGTAAACTCCAATTCAAGTTCAAAGACTGATTCTGCCGCCTACTACACGAAGGGCGAGTCGGGTGCCAAGTCTTCACAGGAGGGGCATGTGTCAGTAAACACAAATGGGGATGTTTGCTATGTAGCAGCTGGATCTAGTGGTTCTCAACCCCAGGCAAGCAAGAGTAGTTGCTCTTCAAGTGCTCCCAGCAACAACTACTCCAAGATGCCTATGAGTGTCAAGTCTGCTGAAGAGCAGTTTGGCCTCTATGCTTCTTTCATTGCTTCCTATGAGAACTATATTCAAGGGAAGATTGTTGATCCAGCTATGTTGGATGAAGATTACGATCAGATTGATGCTGACGATATGGAAGAAATGGATCTACAATGGCAGATGGCCATGATTGTAAGGAGGGTGAAGAGGTTTATGAATAAGACCGGTAGAAAGTTTGTCGGAGGAAGACCAGGGTTCGACAAGTCAAAGGTAAGGTGCTACAATTGTCAACAAAACGGTCACTTCGCAAAAGAATGTAGGAATGAACGTGTAGAACGAAGTCAGGGTAGGTCTCCACAGCAAAGTGAGGGTAGAAAAGATTACAGTGCCATGATGTCTAGAGCAGACGGAGAATACAACTGGAACCTGCTTTCTAAAGAATCTTTCGAGCAGGCAAATTTGGCAAAGGTTGAAACTGAAGAAAGTGAGAGGGCTACCAAAGAAGAAAAAGCTCTTATGGCAGATGACAATGACCAGCTCTCCGAGGTATGTTCTAAACCTATATGTTCAAAATGTGAGAACTTGTCAGAGCAACTAGCAACCATAACTGATCAGTATGTTAGGTTGGATGCTGAATTTAAAACCTTAAAAGAAGATCATCACTTTATTAAATCAAGAGAAAATAACTATAAAATTAAAATAAAAGCTTGTGAAAAAGATGTTAAAAGTTTAAAAACTAAACTTGCTGAAAAGATTGAAGTGATTGATTTAAGTTATGAGGTTTTGGAAGAAAAGACCAAACTAATTGCTGAGAGAGAAAAACAGATTGCTGACCACCAGGTGAAAGTGGTGGAACTTAATCGAAAACTGGTGCAGTTCAGAAATTCTTCTGCTATTCTTGATCACCTTGTTAGTGATCAAGGTTCCTCTACTAAGAGAGGAGGAATCGGTTATCATGAGGTTCCACCACCGTACAATCACAATTACACTTTTAACCCTAGTGTTCAGAAATCTGTTGACTTTGAGGTTGCTCAGACAGTGCCAATTAAAGTAACTGTTAAAAAACCAAATGTTAGTGAAGGCGAAACAAGTTCGTCTGTTTCAAGTGTTGAAATTTCTGATCAAAGTCCAGTCTCGTCAGATTCGGATAAGTCATCCGAGTCTGGTAAGGCAAAAGAGGAGGTTGTGTTACCCAAGAGTGGAGAAAAAGATAAAATGAATAAAAAGAGTACTCCACTAAACTTGTACGTCCCACCTTATGTGAGACGAACGGGCAGTAATATAGCCTCGACATCTAAAACACCTGCTGATAAAAAGGTTGAACATAGGTGTTGTTTTAGATGTAATCAATTGGGACATCTAGTTGCAAATTGCCCCCTGAAGCAGCGATTCAGAGGAGTAAGGCCTACTAAAGCTGAGAATAAACCTAATGATAATTATCATACTGCTAGATATGAAAACTGTTCAAAATTCAAAAATGTGAATAATTCAGGTTTTCATAGAAACAAATCTCAGTTTTACACTTCTAATAACCAAACCACAAGCTATAATACTTTCAATTCTCAAAGGTTTGGAAGGCCTTACAATCAATCTTCAATAAGATATCCTAATGGGACTTACAGGAGTTACCGAGATACTAACTTTGGAAAGCCAAAGTTTGGGATGTATAGATCCAAGACCAATTGGTCTTGGGTCCCAAAATTCTAATCTTTTGCTTTATTGTGCAGGAACAGTTGAACAGGGCTGCCCACAATCTTTGGTTTGTAGATAGCGGCTGTTCCCGGCACATGACGGGTAACAAATACTTGTTACACGATTTAAAACCTGTTCAAGGAGGGAGAGTTAGTTTTGCCGGTGAAAGTGGTGGCAAAATTACTGGAAGAGGAACGGTGTCGAATGGAAAGATGACTCTTGAGAATGTGAACTTTGTAGAAGAGTTGAAGCACAATCTGCTGAGTGTATCACAGATTTGTGATAAGGAGTATACCGTTCATTTCACGAAGAATGAGGCAATTGTGTTAAAGCCTGGTTTTCAGATACCAGAAGAGTGGATTTTGATGAAGGCTCCACGTGATATAAATACTTATACTATGGATATGAGGTCTACTGAAACAGCCACGGAAGTTTCATGCCTTATGTCAAAAGCGAGCGAAACGGAGTCCGAACTGTGGCACAGGAGAATGGGACACATTCATCTTCGGAAGATGAACCACATTGTCAGGAATGGGCTTGTGCTGGGTGTTCCCTTAAAAAGTTTCAATTTTGAAGACAAATGTATTGCGTGCAAAAAGGGAAAGCAGCACAAGAAATCCCATCTCACCAAGAAGGTCAACTCTATTGCCAGTACTCTAGAACTGCTTCACATGGATCTCTTCGGTCCCGTGAATGCAAAAAGTCTAGGAGGTACTTCTTATTGCTTGGTGATCACTGATGACTACTCACGATATTCGTGGGTGTATTTCCTGAAATCGAAAGATGAAACGGCTCAGATGGTGAAGAATTTGATTACCAAAGTTGAGAACGTTATGGATAAGAGGGTTAAGTTCATCAGAAGTGACAATGGAACGGAGTTCAAGAATTTTGAGATGGAGATCTTCTGCCTTCAGAGAGGGATTGAACACCAATACAGCGCTCCGTATACACCGCAATAGAATGGAGTGGCTGAAAGGAAGAATAGAACGTTAATAGAAGGAGCCAGAACAATGCTGGCTGACTCGAGGCTTCCTGTGGTGTTCTGGGCTGAAGCTGTTGCTACAACCTGTTATGTCCTGAACAGAGTCTTAACGGTTAAGAGGCTTAATAAAACGTGTCACGAGCTTATGCATGGGAGAAAGCCCAATTTGAGTGGTCTTGAACCATTCGGGTCCCCTTGTTCGATTTTGAAGACAAATTCTAAATTTGGTGAAGTAGCCGATGAAGGAATCTTAGTCGGTTATGTTGTTGGGACTCCTAACAGACGTGTCTTCAATACATCGACCAGCAAGGTTGAGGTGATGTGTAACACCGACATCACAAGTTACCAACCGCCAAAACCAAGCAACGGACCTGCTGAGTTTTTCGACTATGTTAAACTCTTCAAGTCTTTTAACGTACCGTTTTTGGATATTGCTGAAGAAGAAGAGAGAGTTGCAACGAAGATGATCCTTGATGAGGAAGACATTCTATTACAAAGACAGCTGATTGATAAATGTCAACCTTCCTCATCAAACACTATCGGTACCCCTGCTGCCTCGACTGAAGAAGAATTTTTCAATCCATTTCACTCTCAGCATGAAACAACCATTGACGAGCTCTCTTCTAACTTGGAAGACAATTTGCATGTCGGTTCTGTACCAACCACGAGAATTCATAAAGATCACCCTTTGGAGAATGTGATTGGTGATGTGTCCTCCGGTGTACAAACTAGAAGTAGCTTGAATGAGCACACCTGTGTTTATACAAGCATTAAGGAGACAGGAATAATCAATGAATGCCTGTACACCTGCTTTATAAGCCAGATTGAACCGAAGAATTATCAAATGGCTTTAAAGGACAGCTCGTGGGTCGAAGCCATGCAAGAAGAGTTGGCTCAGTTCAAGAAAATGGAAGTATGGGATTTAGTTGAAAAACCGAAAAATGTGCATGCAATAGGTACAAAATGGGTGTTTAAGTGCAAGAGAGATGAGAAAGGGATTATCATAAGAAACAAGGCGAGGCTAGTTGTGAAAGGATTTAATCAACAAGAGGGGATTGATTATAATGAAGTGTTCGCTCCTGTCGCCAGGTTGGAAGCCATAAGATTGTTTTTGGCGTTTGCTGCTTATGAAAAGATGAAGGTATTTCAGCTAGAGGTGAAGAGTGCGTTTTTGAATGGGAAAGTTGATGAGGTTGTGTATGTTGAGAAACCTCCGGGTTTTCCTGGCCCAGACTTTCCAGATCACGTGTACAAATTGAGCAAGGCGTTATATGGATTACATCAGGCACCTCGTGCCTGGTATTCAACTTTATTAGATTACTTGCTCGAAAATGGTTTTGAAAGAGGGAAAATTGATAGCACGTTGTTCTTCAAAAGAGATGGAAGCGACTTCCTGCTGGTGCAAGTCTACGTGGATGACATTATATTTGCTGCATCAAAAGTCTCCATGTGTCAAGATTTTGAGGCCGTCATGAAGAAAAGGTTTGAAATGAGTGCTATGGGTGAACTAACTTTCTTTCTAGGATTGCAGGTTGATCAGAAGAAGGACGGGATGTTCATTCATCAGACGAAGTATGTTCATGATGTGCTCAAACGCTTCAAGATGGAGGACAGTTCTCCATATGAAACTCCAATCTGCGTCAATCACAAATTGAGTGCTGAATCAGTCGGTGATGCAGATGTGGACCCAACTCAATATCGGGCTATAATTGGTTCTTTAATGTACTTAACTGCTTCTAGGCCTGATAATGTTTGCTGTTTGTCTTTGTGCACGTTTTCAGGCAAATCCAAAAGAATCTCATTTGAAGGGTGCGAAGAGGATACTGCGGTATCTCAAGGGCAAGCCGAAGCTGGGGTTGTGGTACCCGAGAGGAGGAGACTTGGAGCTGGTCGCTTACACGGATTCAGATTATGGAGGGTGCAATCAGAGTCGGAAGTCTACAATTGGAGGATGTCAGTTTCTTGGTGGCAGATTGGTGTCGTGGCAATGCAAGAAGCAGACTTCAGTCGCAATTTCAACCTGTGAGGCAGAATATATGGCAGCATCCAACTGCTGCTCTCAGGTTCTTTGGATTCAACAACAGTTGCGCGACTATGGTATGAATTTCTTACTTACTCCTATTTGCATTGATAACACAGCTGCTATCTCAGTAACTAACAATCCCGTGAAACACAGTAAAACTAAACATATTGACATGCGTCATCATTTTATAAGGGATTGTGCTGAGAAGAAACTGATTGTTCTTGAAAAGGTGGATACGCTTGATAATTTCGCTGATTTATATACTAAAGCGTTTGACAAATCCAGATTTCAAAACCTTATTGAACTAAATGGGATGATCAATCCCGAGTAACCATGCTTTTTTAAAAAAAAAAAAAAACGTCACTATCGCTTAAAAATATGTCGGTTACATCAGTTTGAAGGACTTGTCTTCGGATATGTTTTGGTCCTCATTTTCTACTTGTAGATTTTGAGGATAGCCATTAACCAGATTACTGATTGTGACCGGGGCGGTTTATGATGAGTTTTCATTCTTTCGCTAAAAATTAGTCGATCATACTTAGTTTTAAGGACACATACTAGTATGTGGTCGGTCCAGCTGATCCATTGGATCTTCGGGATAGCCGTTTACCTGAACACTTTGATTTGATCGGGGCGATTGAATTCAAAAAAAATTTTTTAACGGGAAATGAAATTATTTTTCAAGTCTACTACTTCGTAAGAAGTTCGTTTGCTATGTTAAACGGAAAATTGATCCAACCTTGGAAAATGATACATATACTGATTCTGTGTGCTTAACTAGTGAAGTTATTAGGCTTAAAAGGCTTTAGGACAGTCATTGTATATCATGGTAACTTTTTATGGTGCGTAAAAGTAGATGTGATACAAACTAAATCTACTCGATTTTACGTGGAAACTCCTTAAGAGTTTTGCATGTCTTCATATATATCTTTCCGAATGATAGGCAGAAAAGCGATTACCCGGTCATACACGAGCCCATAAGTGTTCTGATTCCCGTGAAGATAGCGTTTCAAGAAACTGCAGTGATCCAGATTCGGGACTTGCAGTTGTTTACTACTCGGAAGTCTACAAGAATGTTTGATAAAAAAAAAAATTATTATCAGTTATTGAGACATTCTAGAGTTAAAGATATCAAGACTTCTTAATCATGGAATAAGAAAGAGAACGGGAAGCAGATGAAGAGTAATTACAAACTAAGGGTCGAAGTCAATTCGAGGTGACTTGGGGAAAGTCAAATACGCTTTGAGAATAGATAGGAGGCATCATAATCTCTGAGTTGTTGCCCACTTAAATTTTGAGGCTAAATTGAACTTAACTCGTATCACAGAAACGATGAAAACCATCTTAAGTTATTTACCTGCTTACAACCTGTTTCCTTATGTCATAATACAGCTAAACACGGATCTATGTGACAGTCACGTAGTTAGTATGATTCCTGTTCGGATCTTTTCTAAAACGTAGTAGTCCCTATCGAGACTGAAATTTGATCCCTTGTACTTTAATTCTTTAATTTTTTTTAAAGTTTTTCGTACTTAGGTAGTTTATGATTTTATAACTGGTTACTTGGACTTGATCGTGTTATTTAATTCTTAAAGGAAACCTTTAAAAGTTAAATGCAAAATGTTCAAATTTTAAGGGTTGATTTTGTAAATATAGGCGATGTTGTTGAACAGGCGAACTTGTGAATAACTTCGCCTAGGCGAAGTTATCCGTAACTTCGCCTGTATAACTTCGCCCCTATATAAGGATTTTCAAGAGTCACAGTTCATATTTTTCAATTCAGCGAACTTATACCCAGCGAACTTATCCGGAATTTTTCATCCGATTATCCTTTTGTTTCCGATTTCATTCATTGTTCAAGGTGTGTTCGGGTTCTATATGTTATACTCGATGTTCGATGTCGTCATTCCTAGGTTGTTTCGACACCCGGTTAACGACCTCGGACGTTCGAAACCTATACCCGATTTCAAAACAAGCTTTTACGTGTTCATGAGCAAACTGATCGTCCAGATTGCCTTAATATCATGTAGTCTAGTTTACTTAATCGTCTAAACTAGCCAAAACATCAGATACTCGATGTTCGATAACCTTAATGTCGCCGATTCAGTTTCAGGCGAAGTTAAGGTTTAGGCGAAGTTATCCGTAACTTCGCCTGATGCTCAACTTCGCCTGAGGCGATGTTGTGGTGAGGCGAAGTTGTCATTAACTTCGCCTGGACCTGTTAAAATTTTAAAATTATTAGACGAACTTAAAGATGAAGCGAAGTTGTTCCCAACTTCGCCTCAACTTTAACTTCGCCTATACAGATTATCACAACTTCGCTCATGGTAACAAAGCGAACTTGTGCTATGTCTTTACGTTTATCTAACTTGGTTCGTTTGTTGCAGATATGGCTGCAGTAGCTGGTGCTGGAGGTGCAGGAGGAGACGATGGTGATAACCAACGGCAATTCTTCCCGGGTCACAATATGTACATTACCTTAGACCCGGAGGCAAGCGGTGTGGAAGATTACCGCGAGATCATAACTTTCCTCATACGCTCGAGGATATTTCATGCTATCACGACGACTCTGCCGATATCCTTACCGAATATCGAGGATTTCTGGCAGACGGTAGAATACGATTGTCGTGTTGAGCCCCCGGTCATGCGAGCGACTGTGAACAGTCAAGAGGTTCGGTTCAATTCTGAACAGATCCGAGTGGCGTTACGGTTTGGAGAAGAGACGAGGGACGACCCAACTGAGTTTGTGGCTCCGTTTCGTGATGGAGCGTTTCTCCGAATGGGCTATTCTGGTCCATTAGGCGATACACAGAGACGGAAGGGTTTTCTACTTGATTAGTGGCGCTTCCTTATGCACGTCATGATAGTTTGCATGTCAGGAAGGAAGGCGGGCACTGACGGTATGGGTGCGACCATGCAGTCCGCAATGACTGCACTGACTCACAATAAACGCTATAGTTTTAGTCAGATGGTCTTTTACGAGATTGACAGACAGAGGAGGGCGATGGCTCGTGAGCGGTTCATTATGTATCCACGTTTCATCCAGATGATATTGAACCATGTGGCTCCGAATCTACCTCAGAGACGACCAATCAGATACGTGGAATCTGTGAGCAAGCGTATCTTCGCTCAATGCCGCACTTCGAGTGCGAGGAGCAAGCCTGAGCTGCGTCCAAGGCATACTCCACTGTTTGGGTTTTTAATCAACCCAGAGTATGTTCCTGCTGCTGGGGACGAGTTCAGAGATCCTCAACCACGACAGGCAAGAGCAACTCAAGCTGCCCCTGCTGTGCCTGTTGTGTCGGCTGCAGAGGATATAGATCTTGATGCTGTCTTTGGAGGTCAAGGTTATTTCGATATGGATCAAGTTGATACACATGAAGAGGTGCAGGTCTCTGCTGCACAAGGTTCGGGTGTGAGTGTTACTAGAGCAGCTACGTCGATGGCTGACTCAGATTTGGATGAGATCATGGATGAGGGGAGACGGTTGATGGTGTCTCGAGAGAGAACTTTTGGGAAAAGAAAGAGGACGGAGGATGATGATGAGTCAGAAGAGGAAGAAGATATACATAAGCTGATACGACGTTCAAGACGGGAAAGGACAGGTGCAGGTATGGGAGCTGGAGAGACTTCAAGGATGGTACGTTTCGCTCCGGCTGCACTGTCTGGTATGTCTATCGTTCCTACTTCTGTACAGGTTACAAGTATAAGCACTGCGGATGTTCCCGTGGTGGCTACATCATCTGCTGGCATTCCATCTACCACTACTATCCAGATGTCGACTCCGGAGATTGTGTCTCTACCACCTCCAACGCTTACTCAGTCGGTGGTTGCTGCACGATTTGTAGAGTCAACGGTCGTCACTACTGCAGGGTTATCAGGTATGGTACCACCTGCGGTTACGCCTGCTTCTGATGTCTCGCCTACGCCTACTTCAGACTCAGAGAGAATAGCTTCACTAGAGCGGATCGTGGCAGAGCAATCTAAGACTATTCAACGCCTAGTAGAAGCAAATCAACTACAGTCATCCCTTCTGGTTGATCATGGGAAAATTATAGATACCTTGAAGGAGTTCTTGGCATCTCAGGGGGAGATGAGCTGTAAAGGCGACGAGCTAAGGACGAAAAGAAGGAATGACAAAGACGATGATCCCAATGCATCGAAAGATGCAGGTGGTGAGTTGCCAAGAACCTCAAGCTCTTGGGACTTCCACAGCTCAGGGGGAGTCTGCCGACGCGGCTGGTGGTTCTGGTGGTGATGATGTGGTGTTGGTTGATGATGAGAATATAGGTGATGACGTGATTGATGCGTTGAAAGAACTAGATGATGATATGTTCAGCGATGATATATTGTTTGATGAGGATGTGCTGCCGAGTGATGTGATTGAGAAGATCGGTGAGCAGATTGAGATTGAGAATGAGATTGAGGAAGGAGAGATAGTAGAGGAAAATGTCGAACATGACATTCCAGAGGTTGAGAAGGCCGATATGGGTGATCAGACGACAGTTGAAGATACTGAATGGGAAGAGCAGCCGAGGTGGAAGGAAGGATACGCTCAATGGTTCGTCAAAACGAAGAAACCGGCAGTCCCTACCATGTTCAAAAAGAGTTACAATATTAAGGGCTATGCTGAAGCAAAGAAAGGGATTATATGCTGGATTTATGATGAGCAGTTGCGGCTCTTCGTGATTAAACGATATGATGGAGTTCAGTATCTTAGAAGAATGTTGAGATCGTTAAACACACTGCCTGAGTGTGAGGTTAAAGACTTAGCCAGATTGGGGTTGATCAATCGAAGTGACGATAATATGGCTAGAGTCATAGGGAAAATCGTATGGAAAGAGAGCATAAAGGAAAAGAAGTTTGAGCTGTTGAAACCTGTAAGTCCCCCCGGGGCGTCGCCGATACGAGATCCGCACGAGGTCTAGGAGTGCGGAATCCTCCTAGACTCGTTTATTGGTGTAAAGATGAAGAACACAAACACGTACACGAACAAATACAAGAACGGGATAATCAAATCTGCAGATTCATATATAATATAATAATCAAACACGTTACATACCGTAACATAAACAGAAACACGTCCGACCCGAGGTGAGCTCTACCTCGGGTCGTCCCTCACGACACTTCCTCTCTTTTACTCTCTAGACAAATGAACTATAACACAATTACTCTTATTTTCTGGATACAAAACCTAAACAAGACACACATATATATAGACAAAACATCTTCTCGGGCTTGGGCTTGGGCCAGTAGGCGAAGTTGTTCTTAACTTCGCCTATGGCGAAGTTGTTATAACTTCGCCTAAGGCAGAAGTTGTTACAACTTCGCCGTTGGCGAAGTTGTTCTAACTTCGCCGTTGGCGTCTCCGCTGGTCTGAATTGCATAGCGACGGTCACAAAATGCACCAACAGTCTCCCCTTTGACCGTTGCTCTCAATTCTAACAAACACAAAAGATCATCTGTTACACGACATGCACCAACAATCCCCCTCTTAACTGATGATCTTCTGTTTGCACATCAACCAGCCGTGTCTGAAACTGTCCTGTAGCTTCACAAATCTACCAATCACCCAACGTCTTCCATATCAGATCTCCCCTTCAGTGTAAGCTTCTCCGACTATATAGGTTGAGGTCTTTGAAATGCATGCATCCTCGTGCCAATAGATCATCTCAACCAATCACGTGAGTCCATCTGACTTCACCAACACGTGAAGTTGGGCTTCCTCCACAACTTCACCACCTCGTCGGCATACGATAAGGTTTAATCTTCAACTACTCAACATCAAGTGATCAATTTCATCACAAAACCACCTTGACAGAATCTAACACATGACCAATAATTAATCCGAAGCATCTTCAATCACCAGGGATAACGATCAAGAACATAAACACTTTAGTTCCCGATTAAATCCAACTTGTTCCAGAATTTTCACTCTAATAAATAAGCATCACGTTTCAGGATCCAATTCTCGAACGCCTTGAAAATAACATAAATAATATGCTCTGACCACCATCCAGTAATGACAAAAACCTTCAGTTCAATTTGACTTTCTTCAATTGGTCAACCTCGAACAACAACAATTTCATTGCCCACAAACACCCAAATATGTGTCAATATCCAGTTTCAATCAATATCCCATTCACAAACTCAACTCCATATCCAGAGTTGACACGTATTTGTTCACACATAAGACCCAGAGATAACAAGTTTCACTCGTTGACGGAACAACATCTCCGGTCTCACAATAATCGTGTACACCTGGCCATACAGATAAAACACCAAAATACCCTTTTTTTTTTTAAACTCGTTAACTTCGCCGAGAAGTCAACTTCGCCTAAAGTTAACTTCGCCTGTCCATAACTTCGCCTGGCTGATAAGCGAACTTGTGAGGTAGGCGAAGTTGTGGATAACTTCGCTTAACCTTATATCTTCGCCTAAACCCTACGAACAGTGACGGCAACTTCGCCTGATGAACAATAACTTCGCCTGCGGCGCTGTTCGGCCAGAAACGCATCAGAAACGTGCCAGAAACACCAAAACGCAGATCTCGAACCATAGCATAAGAGCCTAAGGCTCTGATACCACTTGTAAGTCCCCCCGCCCGGGGCGTCGCTGATCGATACGAGATCCGCACGAGGTCTAGGAGTGCGGAATCCTCCTAGACTCGTTTATTGGTGTAAAGATGAAGAACACAAACACGTACACGAACAAATACAAGAACGGGATAATCAAATCTGCAGATTCTTATATAATAATCAAAACACTTACATACCAAACATGAAAACAAATGACACGGCCGACCCGAGGTGAGCTCTACCTCGGGCCGTCCCACACGGCTCACTCTCTCGATTTCTCTCTAGCTAATTAATCTTATCACACAATACTCTGATTTCTGGATGTCTAACCCTAAACACGACACACATATATATATATAAACTTCACGGGCTTGGGCCTGTAGGCGAAGTTGTTACAACTTCGCCTATGGCGAAGTTGATATAACTTCGCCTATGGCAGAAGTTGTGCTAACTTCGCCTATGGCGAAGTTGTTATAACTTCGCCTATGGCGAAGTTGTTCTAACTTCGCCTGTGGCGTCTCCGCTGGTCAGAATTGCATAGCGACGGTCACAAAATGCACCAACAGCCATAAATAATTGACATGTGTCAAGTGAGGACCAAAGGAAAAAGGGTATAAAAGTAATTGTACATATTTTCTCTCCCCACATGCAAGGCACATGTTTATACCCCCATCATTTTAGAACGTTTATAACTTTTTCGTATGATATTTTTTTTAAAAAAAAATCATCATAATAACAAGCGTTTTTTTATCTTTAATATGAGTATGATTTTTGTTATATAAAATTTAAAACAAAAATCACGTCATTGTGTCTTTTCGCACACCATTGTGTCTTTTTCGCTTATCATTGTGTCTTTTTTCGTCATTGTGTCTTTTTTGCTTATAATTGTGTCTTTTTTCGTCATTGTGTCTTTTCCCACACCATTGTGTCTTTTCGCTTATCATTGTGTCTTTTTTCGTTATTGTGTCTTTTCGCACACCACTGTGTCTTTTCGCTTATAATTGTGTCTTTTTTCGTCATTGTGTCTTTTCGCACACCATTGTGTCTTTTCGCTTATCATTGTGTCTTTTTTCGTCATTGTGTCTTTATTCTTCATTGTGTCTTTTCACAAACCATTGTGTCTTTTCGCTTATCATTGTGTCTTTTTTCTTCATTGTGTCTTTTCGCACACCATTGTGTCTTTTTTCGCCATTAATACATGTTACACAATAACTTGAAACGTAAAACACAATGGTGAATACGTATAAAACAATGACCTAAAACGTAAGACACAATGGCGAATACGTATAACAAAATGGCCTAAAACGTAACACACAATGGTGAAGATATATAACACAATGACTTGAAATGTATAAAACAATGGAAACAACATATTACACAATGACACAATGAACAACAAAAAAACACAATTTAAAAAACCCATTAATTTTATTTTTATATAACAATATGATACTCATATTAAAGATAAAAAACGCTTATTATTATGGTGAATTTTTTTAAAAAAATAATGTCGTATGAAAAAGTTATGGACATTTTAAAATAATTGGGGAATTGACATGTGTCTTGCATGTGAAGAGAGAAAGTCAACAAATGTGGGTTATTACCTTAATGCCCTTTTCATCAATTTTTATATATTAAATTAATCTCAGTCATTCAAATTTAAGATCAATGAACTAGATTCCTTCTCACCCTTCTCATTTTTGTTGTTCTTTGTATTTTAACTTTACCCTTATTAGCTTTTGAGTTATTTGATGTAGCCTTGTACAATAAAATATAATAAAATACATGCACTAATATGCTACAGAAAATTAAATAGTTACTTTGTGAGGAAAACTAAGTCTCACATTTAATATATATATATATAATATATATATATATATATATATATATATAATAATAACCCAATCACTTAAATTAAACTAAAAGATTGATAAATTGATAATTTTATTAAATAAAATATTATTAACATGAAACTGATTAATTATGTCTTCGTAACTCAAAACTAAAACAGAACAAGTCAAATAACAATTTTCTTTTTTATTGCTCAATCCCTCATTTATACTATGCTATTTTTCTATTTATAATTTAAGTATTAGGAGACTGGGTGAAAATAATAATCATGTTAATCGTTAAAAAAATAAAAGTTCCAATTGATTCAGATCTATACGATGCTTAAAAAACAAAAACGCAAAAAAACATTTTAAGTTTTATTAAAAGGCATTTAGTTAAATGTTACTTATAATATATAATACGACAGTAGTAAACTTTTTCGATTTTGGTTTGGTTAAAAGACATTTAAAATTACGATTTCAGGTAACGAAAGAGAAAATAAAAAAATGTTGCATTATAAGCGAAAATGTATTGAAATTCGTGCGGGCACCAAAAAAATATGGCGTGTTCGATTAATTTGTTATCTAACTATACTATTAAAATAATAAGTTTTAAGTCCATATATCATCTTCCTATTGGTTGATTCTCATACTTTCCATAAATATATCAATGTCTTCTCTAATTTTCAAGTGAATAAAATAAATCAATAATATATTAAAATAAGATTAATCAATCTTATTTAATATTTATTTTTTCATTTTGAATACTTAAATAATAATGTAATATTTTAATATTTTAATATTCCATTTAGCTAAAAATGTAAATTTAGATTAATTAAATAACAACAAAAAATATTCTAATTAATGTAATATTTTAAAATCGTAGCTATAGTTTGAATACGAAATATTCAAAAAATTTTTTTGAAATTTGTATTATTTTTTGTTGATTTCATTCACCACCTTTGTTATTTTTTGGTTGATTTCATTCACCACATGTATTAATTTTATAGATAATATATAGTAAATAATTTAATTAATTATTTGTTATTTCATCAATATAAGAGATTACGTGTAATATATATATACATATATAATATAGAGATACCGATTTAAAATATTATAATTCTGTTAAAATGTGATATTTTTTAAATTATATTTGTCAAACTCGTAAGGAAATTAAGGAAATTAGGAAAGAATGACCCATTTTATTAAGGAAATGTTTAATTACGGATTTGTAAATTTGTAAATTTGATATTCCCCCCTTCCTATTTGAATTAATTATTGTCTAAATTATGGTATAAATTTGAATGTCAATTTTATTTAATTAACAATCATTAAGTTTTACTATAATTACGTTTGTTGACCCATTGACCCATTGACTCACTTATTTAATTTCACTCATTTACTTTTAAGAATTAAAATACAAATCCATTGACTTATTATTGTTTAACAATAACAATTGAGTTACAAATCCATTGTTGACCCATTCACCCATTCACTTATAATTGTCAACATTGACTTAGAAATACGATTAACTAATTAACAATTAAGTTACATATATATAACTAAATTAGTAACTTATTATTTTCACACCTTATATGAATTACAATACATATTATATAATTAGTAACTTACATTTTACATTATGTAACATTTCATTTTACATAACTACCATTACATAAAACTCAAAAATTTCGAAATATATTATTTGTATTTCGAATCTAATTATGTAACATTGCATATTATTTGAAAATCCATTAATTACGATATCAATTATATTCCTTCTTACTATAATAATTTTGAAAATTTTTGAAAATTTTTGAATTTATGTTTTTAATCAATTACATTTATACCTTCCTTCTATAATTTTCTCTACCCTAATTCGTTTCCTATAAATATGTACATTTGAAATGCTAATTCTTACACCATCAAATCCTCTTTAGTAAAAACGAGGAGCTTTGCGCCAAGGTTTTTAGTTTTTTTTGTTTATATATCTTCCATTTTCATATTTCATTTTTAGGCTTAAAAGTGTTATTGTTGTTTAATTTTAATTTATTTGTGTTTTTGTTAAAGTTTTATAGCAAGATGTTGCCAACAAATATCACCATGTTGAACCAACTTGATGTTCTTAACAGTGAGTGTATCCTAAAGGTCCGTATTTTGAAACTTTGGCGGATGAAGGAGAACTCAAAGCCCGGGCAAGATTGGTCCATCGAAATGATTGTTCAAGACGAAATGGTATTGTTAACACATTCAATAATTTACTATATTATTCATACAACTATTTACTAATCTTAATTATAATTTGCAGGGCAACAGAATGCAGGCCTATGTAAGGAAGCCTTGCACTCCTAAGAATGATGTTTGGCTTGCCGAGAATAAATCTTTGATTGTTCGGAAGGCCTCACTCGGTGCAAATATGTCTACTTACAAATACATCGACTGCCCACACAAGCTTTGTTTCATCCATTGATAATTCTTACTAATTTGTTTTTTAATAGTTCAGTATATCTAACATTAATTTATTTTAAATAATTTCAGTTTATGGCGGCCCAAATTGGTAGATTGGCTAATTGCATGGAAAAAGTATTTGATGGAGAGTAGTTTGATTATGTTTGTTTTGGTCATTACTAATGTATTTTAGTTATTAACTTTCTATCATTTTTTATTTTATGTAGCTTAGACAATTCATGTAAATTATTTCATTTTTATATGAATAACAATCTTTATTTTCTCTGTGTTAAAGTTTTTGAATCTTATCTTGAAATTTTTAACAGTTATCTATTGAACTTCCAAAAAATCGAACGTTTTTTATAATAATATTTACAATTATTTATTTTTGTTTTCAAAATTCAAAATTGACCATTATTGCAACAATCTTTTTTTAGTTTTTAGTAGTATTCAATCTCAACAAACTTTCCATCTTTTATATTTTACTAAATTTTAATTAGCATAAACGACATATTTAATATATACCGGAAATTTTAAATAATTACTTTTGATAATACTTTAAAGTTAATAAGTTTTGGATTAAAAACACATTAATTTATTTGACCAATTTAATATGTGGTGCATTACTTATTTCAAATGTATATTTAGAACATCTTAGATATTTACTATAATTGCTTATTTATTTTAAAAATATTCATCATCTTTAATTTAATGATACATTCTAGTATACATTAATTTATTTCTATTTTTAAGAACCAAATTTGACCACTCTTTTTTAGTTTTAATATTCTCCAATCTCAATAAACTTTACTTCTTTTATGATTGACCAATTTTTAATTAGGCATAAATGTCAATAATTACCTATTCGTCTAAATTATTCTGTTGAAAAAAATAAACTAATAAAATAAATAGAAAATAAAAACTTTCCATCTTTTATATTTGACTAATTTTTCATTAGGCATAAATGTCAAGATTAATGTATAAAATTGAAAAAAAGAATTATCTAATGAATTTATTGTTAAATAAGTTAATGATGCTAGAGTCTTGACAATAATTTCGTAATAATTAGAAAAAGTTAATAGTATATTGTTTAGTTAGTGAACTTATAAAAAAATGGAAAGTTTTTTATAATAATATTTACATTTATTTATTTTTGTTTTTCAAAACCGAAATTGACTACTATTGCAACAATCTTTTGAAGTTTTTAATAGTTTTCAATGTCAAAAAACTTTTCATATTTTATATTTGACCAATTTTTAATTAGCATAAATGACAAATTTAATGAATACAACAAATTTAAATAATTTACTTTTGATTATACTGAAAAGTTAATATGTGTTATATTAAATACACATAATTATTATTAGTTAGTTAATTAAAGAAGACTTATTATTTTCAATTGCATTCAAGGTAATCAGTTTCATATAAATTTGAATTTTGACATATGCAACAAAAAAAGGAAAGTTCAAACTTATAATTTATCTAATTAATATTGTTATTAGTAGTCAAACGGTTTTAATGTAAAAATGATTTCATATTGATTTAATTAAAAATATATATCTATTTATTTAAAATTCAAATTGTTGAATGAAATTAAAGAATATTCCATATACCATACTTAAGATAGCTATATAAATCTAATATAATAGTTTAATAATTAAATTACCATTTTGAATTAAAGCAAAATATATATTTTAAGGTTATATGAAATATCATAGAAGCTAAAAATACAAAGATTTTTAATATATAAAAATAGTAAATGCTTTTCAAAATAAAATTTTATAAATTTGTATTATATACAAATATACAAAAAATCATAAATGTAAACCCGGATATGTTGTTGCATTCATTTTAAAAAACAAAACGACTAATTTAACAACTAAGAATTAGTTGTATCCAAATATACAAAGTTAATTGATTTTGTAAGTTTTAGAAGTTATAAATTTTTATTATATAAAAATGTACAAAATAAATAGAAATATAAACCCGGAGATGTTATTGCAATTATTTTTAAAACAAAACAACTAATAATTAGTGTTTACCAAATATACAAAGTTAATTGTTTGTGTAAGTTTTAAAAGGTTTGCAAAGTAAATGTCTGGGGTTTTTATGTAAGAACTGGATTTAAAGTCTAAAAATTGTAAATACGGTATTTAGTTAAAATTAAAATGTCGAAGAAAATTTAGTACTTTAAAATGAAACATATCAATTAATAATATCAATTAACAGTTATTTAACAATTAAACATTAAACATACTAACCTAATTTAGTAATCTAAAATAAAAAATCGTTTAACCATACAAACCTGATGGTTTAGTGACCCCGAAAAAACGCTAATTGGCGGGGAAAACAGCCATGGATGTGAAGACATGATTAACAGTATACTTTCAGATGCTGAGCAGGTACATTGTTATGGATCTACTGAAATCAGATCAATTATTGTCATCAAATAATGGAGCCTTACTTTATCGTTGATCACACTAATTTAGGCAAACTCCAAGGTCGATTACAATTGCAGGTTCTAATGAAATCATCATCGGATAGATGTAAAATAATGGCGAAGTGAAAGAGTGATTTGGGTGATTAGGTTAAAAGGAATTGAATATTAGAAGGCTCATAAGGAAACCATGTATTGTAATATTGGAATTGTAATTATATTCTTATTCTTAAACTTAAATGGTTACATTAATTATTGGTAATTGAATTTCTTTTTGATTTATTTAATTGTTAAGAAAATTAGAGAAGTATAGGATATATTTGGTTTCCTAATGGAATGGACCAATAGAGAAGGGTCATGTGGACCAAATCTCAATTGTTTTAATAGTATAGTAGGATTTAACTTAATACATTTAACTAAATGGTCTTTGAATTGAAATAAAACAAAAGTTTAATTACAAATAATTTATAATAAAATACACCTTTATTTATTTATTAATGTTGAAATGAAACTCATAATACCTTAAAAACTTTAGTTGTATATTTAATCGGGCTGTTATGGTTTATTTTGTTTTTTAAATTGTGAAGCAAAACGATTTTTTTTTTGTAAAATATCGAAGAAGTTAATGGTGGGCTAATATGATTATAACATGTTCGTATCTTCATTTGGTTTTTTAGTTTAGGTGTATAGTAAGTTTGTGTAAGTATTAACTTTTTATGTATATAGTCTAAATGTTTAATATTTTGGTTACAAACTTATGTTAAATATTTTTGTTGGTTTAATATGTTAGTTATGAAATTTTATGGTTGTCTATATGTATTTGCTTGTTTGTATGTTTTCAACCCATGTGTAACATGAGCTACTATTCTAGAAATATATTGGTGGTTTAGATACTTTTACATAAATGAATTTCTGATCATCTATGTGGATTCAAGTTAGCTGAGAGTCTTCATATCCAGTAGAGTAAGTTGTGTTATTGTTGTTTCTTGTGTAATATTTCTAATTTTCATGTCTTTAATATATTTATGAACACCAAATATAAATAACCTACAATTGTCACTAAAGTTAATAGTATTTGGTTTCCTGTTTTCTAATTTTTTTTGTTTTATGTTTTAAAATCATTCATTATGTAAGAAAAATTGTAACATCATGCTCTATAAAATTCTGTTTTTATATTTATGTTTTTTATTTTTTTCATATGCTAACCATATTATATTCTATTACAGATGTCTTCAAAATTAAAGAAAATGCAATTTCTGGTCAATTAACGCCTTCCAATAAGAAGATTTCAAACGATTAGTTATTTTCATATTTTTTAGTTACCCTTTAAAATTGTATGCATTTTTTTTGTAAACGTGCAGCTTCAACGCTAAGAGAACTACTTATTAACATTTTGAACGGTTACATTTTATTTTAAACGCGTTAATACACTATATTGTATTAAAGTATAATTTTTTTATTAACTAAAATATAGTAAATACAATTTGATATGTTATTACCTAAAAAATAGGCACTTGTAACAGAAAATTATAAACGATTTTTAATATTTTTATTATTAACTACATTATACCTCTTTGATAAACAAATCTTTAATAACATTGAATGTATGTTTACATATTTCTTTTTTCTATTTTCTTTTTAGAATTGATACGAAACATAATTTTCATTTATCCATACTATTTTATTTTCTTAAAACCAATTAAAATATATGTTTTAATTAAAATGTGTATACGAATAAATTATGTTAATTAGAGGCGCAAAAATATGTCTCTTTATTTTTTACTTATATATGGTTTACTCAATTTATATTGTTTCCATACTTGGCAACAAAATTAACAAATTTAGTTGTGCTCCATACAAAAAAATCAATTTTTTGGTTTTTAATTAAGATCATACCAATTACTTTTTAGATTTTAATTTGAACTAAAATTTTCAAAAACACATTATACTAAATAAAATCAAAAAGACCAAAATTATTTTGACTCATAGATTGGTTCTAAAAGTCAATGTGACAATAATGTCACTAAGAAATATGAATCAGAAGAACGGTTTGTGTAATGGAACTAGATTGCGAGTAATTAAGTTGGGAAATGTGTTTTGTTGAAGTAAAAATTCTTTCAGGTACTAATACTGGTTATTGCATTTATATATTTCGTTGTGGTGTAACACCTTCAAATATGAAACTTTCGTTTAATTTGAAAAGAATGTAGTTTTTTTTCCAGTTGTAGTCTGTTTTGCAATGACCATTAATAGAAGTCAAAGTCAATCTCTAGCAAAAGTTGACATATATCTCAGAGACCCGGTGTTTACACATGGACAACTCTATGTAGCTTTATCAAAAGCGAAGAGTGGTGTTAAAATTCTTATTAAAAAAGGAAGATAAAGTTACAAATAAAGAATCAATATAGTTCCTAAGGAAGTCTTTTTAATAGCTTATGTATTTTACATTTTTAACTTTCGATTATATTTTCAAAGACTGTAATTTGAATGTTATTTGGGTTTATCTTTGTATTTCACAATCATTTATTTTCATACAAATATTATTTACAACTTAAAGTATGTTGTTGTCCTGAATAACATATAACAACTTATGTTGTCCTTTCAAATGACATGTATTTGTTCGAAAATTTCAATATTTCCACCCGTGTCATACACGGGTTAATAACCTAGTTTTAACTATTTGAGTTAATTAATGAAAATAGAAAAAACAAGAAAAGGTATAGCCACGTCCACTGTTTGTTAAAACAAAAATAAATATATAATAAAAATATTAAAAAAAAACAAAGCTACAATTTTTAATAGCAAATGATATGGCCACGTTCACAATTATTTAAAACAAGAATAAATATATATATAAAAATATGATAATTAGTAAATAGCGGTGTTTTCTTTTTATTTAATTCATTTTAACAATTATTATTATAACAGTATGATAATTTACTTTTAATAAATTGGGTTTATCCAATTAGAATATTAGAGAAACAAACAAGTTCCAAGAAAAATACCCAATTTGGTAAATAGTTTTCAAACTATACCAAATTGGTAAATATTTTTTCCAACTACACCCATTTAGTAAAAAACTCCAATTTTAGCAAACTAATTTAATATTCTAAAGGGAAAAAAATTGATAGTTGAAGTTTGCACTAAACAAATAAGTAAACAGATTTATCCCGAGAAGTTGGTCTGGTGACAGGAGGTATGTTATCCTTTAGTGGAGATGTAAGTTTGATTCTTACTTTGACCAATTCAAAGGACATCTGGGTGAAGGGACGAATTTGTGCTTTAATCCAGGGTTCAAACCCTACAGGGGACGAGGGTTTATGGATTTCATCAGGTTCCCGCGCATCAGAGAGGTACGGTCTCACGACGGTCGAAGAGTCAGCCTTGCACATAGAACCAAAATGGAAGGTTTACACGTGAGATTTTTCTCTGTTAAAAAACTAGAATAACTTGGGTAAAAACCGGCCACCATCTATACAGTCCTAGCATCAGCTGCTTATAGGTTGTGGCCTATGCATTAATTATATGGTACAACTGGTTTTCATCATTAATCTATCAATTTGGGGATCAACTTGCTTATATGCTTTACGTAGATGCAGGCTCGGCTTCGAGAAAGCAAAAAAAAAAATAAAATTTTGGACCGAAGGCGAAAAATTTTTTGGGCCTTAATTAAAAAGAAGTATTTTATTGGTTTAAACAGTTAAATTTTTATATAGGTTTACTTGGTTATAATTTGGGTTGTGCAAAAAAATTTTATATAAAAATATGATTAAACATGTCTCAAATGAGACTTAAACCCATAACCTTTTGTTGAAGGTAATACCCCTTTGCCACTAGACCAAGTTAGTGGTCATGCGATTATGTTTAAACATTAAATATAAATATTGTTATTAATAAAAATAAATATAATTTAAAAAAAATTCGGGCCTAACGGAGTGTCGAGCCTATGGCCGTCGACCACCCTGCCACCCCTATGGGCCAGCCCTGCGTAGATGATATTGTGCTTACTGTTTTTCACTCTGATTTTCTCATACGCATTATTTACATGCAGTCCTAGTATGCCCATGATATACTTCAACCAGCCCGTGCAACCCACCGATTGACACAAACTCCAAAGTCAGTATGACTGGCGGAGAACTTTATCTGACGCCACATTATACAAAATTCTTGTCCTGCCCTCAAGTATCTCATGTATACTAGACTGGAAATCTCATATGCAATACAACAAATTTGTTTATTCATGCATGTTCCATGTGAATCCCCTTTGCTTTCGTGAAACGGGCGTTGCGTTACATCCATGGTATCATCGACCTTGGTCTATGGATTTTGGCTTCGAATGCTTGGTCTCTTGTAACTTAATCTGATGCTGATTGGGGTGGATGCCCCAACATTTGCTTGTCCACCTCACAGTATCGTATTTTTCTTAGAAATACTTTGATGTCCTAGTCGTTAAAACGACAACCTATAATTGCATGGTTCAGTGCGAAAGCACTTGCTAGGCTACACTTTGTAGGATAAAATTTGTCTATGCAATGTCGAAATCTCGGGTAACATCTTAATTTGAGTGGGCTTTGATCAAACTCATGGTCATGAAACAAATACTAGACTTTATGAAGTGTTTCTAACTATAAAAGCATCAATAAGTTAAACAATAGTTTTTATTTAGAATGACAACTCTAACACTATATAACTTTACTCCTAACTTACACAATTCTTTTTGACAACAACATGACTTGAACATGATCAAGCCATGTAACTGTAATTAGTACATTGATTTTAGCAACGTTAACGCCTCTTGCCAGGCCCGGCCCAAGGGGAGGGTGACGGACCAAGACCAACTCTCCCAAAAGGTCCATAATTGTTAAAAAATAAATTTTATATTTTATATATGATTTTGTTTTAACAAAAACGTATACAAAATGACTCTTTGGTTGAATGGAAACAAAGGTCATAGGTTCAATTCTCACAATTAATGCTCTTTTTTTTATAAAAAAAACTTTCGTTTGTATTTATATATAAGTCACTAGGTTAGTATCCCGTGTGATACACGGGTTGGATAAATTATATTTTGATATTAATAAATGAATATCAAGATTTATAAAGACGAATAAATTACAAAAGAAAGAAAATCATGATAAAGTTATCAAAAATCTAAAAAAAAAATTGTTTAGATATAATTATGCATGCCTAGCTGGTAACACCTGAATTATATAAGAAAATAATATCATTAATAAAATATTTGATTTATAAATAGTATAAAAACAAATGTATGAACATGTTTTCATATAAAGTCTTTCAGGATACATCACTACCCAAAAGAAACTTGATCATATCGAAAAAGTTTGTAGTAGTGTGTCTGCTTATGCTAGTAACATTAAATTATACATGTTTGATTTACAAACAAAATATGAGAAACTACCAAAAATATGATCAAATATTTATAATAAATGGACAACCCAATATAATCTTAACAAAAAAAGTTACTCATGCTAGACGATGAAATACATATGATTATCCATAAATGGATGCATCTATTTATTTTACTTATATACTCTTTACAAGAAATAATGTACGTTAACTTTGTGGATAAGTTAGTTACACAAATAAGAAGTAATATATATATATATATATATATATATATATATGGGAGGGATCTAGAGAGAACTAGAGAACTAGTAAAGAATTATTTTTAACTATTTTTAAAAAAATATTTTGTGATTTCTTTTTCTTTCCTCCTTCTAATAAGATGATATTGTTCTTAAAAAAAAAAACTTGTCGGTGTAGTACTGTAGTGCATATGTGCACTAATGCCTATTGCATATATATACAATAGTGTTTTATTGCATATAATACAACACAATTGCATTATCCAATACACACTATCGAATATATGCAAATACAACACTAATAATTGATGCAAAACACATTATAGCATATATGTAATACAACACTAATGCACATATTCACTATATCGATTTTTTTTTAATTTTTGTATATAATATAACACTATTGCAAATATACAATACAAACAACTATATATATATGCTATTCAACACTATTTAAAATATCAAAATTCACACTATTGCACATATGCATTATAAAAAAAGTCGGTGTATTGCATATATGCATTACTCGTTAATTTTTTAATTTTTTTTTCATTTTTATATTTTTTTTGTGGTGAAGAATAACAACATATAAAAAGGATGAAAGAAAAAAAAAATTAAAAATATTTTTTTTAATTAAATTAAAAATATTTCATTATTAGTTCTTTAGTTCTCTCCATAAAAAGGAGTTCTCTCATGATCCTCTCCCTATATATAAAAAAAATTTAAAAATATTTTTTTTATTTAATTAAAAATATTTCATTATTAGTTCTCTAGTTATCTCCATAAAAAGGAGTTATCTCATGATCCTCTCCCTGTATATATATATATATATATATATATATATATATATATATATATATATATATATATATATACACACACATATACAGGGAGAGGATCATGAGAGAACTCCTTTTTATGGAGATGACTATAGAACTAATAATGAAATATTATATATATACAGGGAGAGGATCATGAGAGAACTTCTTTTTATGGAGATGACTTGAGAACTAATAATGAAATATTTTTAATTTAATTAAAAAAATATTTTTAAATTTTTTTCTTTCATCCTTCTTATATTTTGTTATTCTTCACCACAAAAAATATAAAAATAAAAAAAATTAACGAATAATGCATATATGCAATACACCGACTTTTTATATAACGCGTATGTGCAATAGTGTGCATTTTGATATTTGAAATAGTGTTGAATAGCATATATATAGTTGTTTGTATTGTATATTTGCAATAGTGTTATATTATATACAAAAATTAAAAAAATCGATATAGTGTATATGTGCATTGGTGTTGTATTACATATATGCGATAATGTATTTTGCATACAATTATTAGTGTCGTATTTGCATATATTCAATAGTGTGTATTTAGATAATGTATTTGCGTTGTATTATATACAATAAAACACTATTTTATATATACAATACACATTAATGCACATACGCATTACATCGACGGTTTTTTTAGGAACAATATCATCTTATTAAAAGGAGGAAAGAAAAAAAAATCACAAAATAATTTTTATAAAATAGTTAAAAATAATTTATTACTAGTTCTCTAGTTCTCTCTTTAAAAGGAGTTCTCTCTAGATCCCACCCCTATATATATATATGTAACACCGTTTCGTTTATGATATAAAAAAGACAAATTATTACACAGTTCATCAGTTATATCAACAAAGTAGACATGTTCTACAGATACATCATTACCGGTTCTCAAAATTAATCATAAACATAACATTTACATCAAATGTATTAAGTTTGAAAGTCTCATAGACTTTTTCCCCAATTTGAAATTTACATGGGAACCCTATGGGTTCAAAGATCCATTTATATGCGCAAACTTAACATAATCATCAATACAAACACGTATATAGTGATAGAAATTAGAAAATAATGTTTAACAAATTTAATAGTATTGTAAAAAATTTAAGATGTTAACCTAGATTATCATATATTCAACCAAAATAAAAAAAAGTAAACAAATCGTAAACCTTAGAGGTTTATTATCGAGTTTTGGAGAAATCATGAAGTATTTACCAATAAATTGACGTAACTGAGATTGGATATATGGAATAACATGAGATTATGCGATTGATTTATGATTCTCCAGATACGATTTCAAACTGTAATTTTTTGTGTCTGATTTCATTTAGGGAGAAAGTCAATTACGCCATATATGATTTAGGGAGGCACGAAAAATTAGCATGTGTGATAAATTATATGGAAATTAATCTAATTTTTTTTATAACAAAGGGTTAGTTACGGGATACCCATTTATCAATTTTGATTATTTTTTTAAGAAAAAGAGTTTTAATGATTGAAAATAGAAACTTGCAAAATGACACAAATGTATACATATATACTCTCTTTCACTACATTGATTATATTTTTAATGCATGATGTATAATTGTTTATGTGATTCTCACAATTTTCTACTTCAAATTAGTTTTGAACTGGACACTTGTATATATACTATGATAAATTATAAAGATTACTATCATATTGAAATAATAAAAACTGAGCATTGATTGTTTAAGCTAAGTCCTTTAATCTTGTTTTTTAATTAATAATGATGATGATGATGATGATGATGAAAATTCATGAAAGAATTATATGCACTCATATGAGTCATGCCCGATGAAAATACTTTCATTCTTGGAGTCTCAAAAATTACAATAATATTACCTTACAATTTTACACAATTATTATTAGTTATTACTAAATAATTAGTTCATAATATAAATGACATATTTAAAGAAAGAGTCAGTTACAAATCTATTTACCAATTTTGACTATCATTTATTTAATAACTAGGTTAGGTACCCGTGTACCACACGGGTTGAAAATTTTAATTTTGTTAGTCCAAAAAATTCAAAATATATACATAACGAAAACACATGATAGATAAATTTCCATAGTATTTAAGTTTGAACACATGTACTACATCGGGTTTAAATTAAAAGTTACGCATACAATTGAAAGAAATGTAAACAAGTCAACCGAACTTTAATCTTTCATAAATTTTCAAATAATAATTAAAAAAAACAGTGTCCACATAATATTTCAAATTGTACATAGAAAATATCTAAGTGTTCAACCCAAGTTGGTCCTCCATGACTGATCCAAGTTTAAAAAATGCAACCCATCTCGACATGTTATCCACAACCTATGTTTTAACTTTTAACATTAGCCAATCTTATTCAACCCACTTGTTTCACCACTTTAAAAGACTGTTAACCATGTGTGATCATGTTTATGACATTATTCTTTGTGAACCGATCTTGCAAATAGTGCAGTCAACCTTGCAAAAATCCATGAAGCTTGATCATGCCAGATATAGAGAAACAAACTATCAATAATCGAACAATTGGATATGTCAAGAATGATGGCACTTATGATGAAGACTGAATTACCCTCATTTATTTATAGTTGCATCAAATTTTTAGCTTCAGTCATGAATCACAGAATATAGTTTATGGTCCATATGAAAGAAAGCCCGTATTGACCCAAATCATATTGATGACTTTAATAATGAACCGTTTTGGCCCAACTCACTTTGCTTTGAACCCATACTGATCCAAACACATTCTAACCTGTAACACAAACCGGCCCCGCACAATTTTCCAGATCTAAAGATTACATATGAGTGAGTTGTATAAGGAATGAGAAATACATGAAAATAAGAGGTTGCATTATTAATGCTTTTAAAATGACTCGTTTGACTCAAAGAGACATACAATCATTTATAGTAGTGAGTTGAGTTTTTTGACAAAATCCTTGAACTTAGAGATGGTCTGATCCTAAAATTACATATCAATTAGTTAAATAAGTTATAAATCATAAACAAATTTTAACTATTTTAACCATTTGAAAAACACCGAACTTTGTCATACTGCAAATAGCAACTAAAAGACAATCTCTAAACGTTTATAAACATGAGCTCGGCTCGACTTGAAAAACGCCAGGCTTGTTTCATGCTCTATTTCTAAAGCTTGAGCTCGGCTCGAGCTCGACGAACTTATTGTTTACTATTTATTATCTATTTTCTTATATTTTATATTTATTTTTTGTATATATTTTAACTATAACATTCATATATAAATAATAGGATCGTTTAGGTTCAAACTCGTTTATTAAACAGGCTTGTTCAAACTCAGTTTAGTTTTTAGCATTAATTTTACCTGACCTAGTTCATTAGCAGGAAGTTAGTCCTGAAGCTGTGTTTACCTAAGCTGAGATTCCTTATCGTTTGCTCCAACTGTTCAGTCTTTATCATTAGCGTATCTTGTCATAGAATATAAATCTGCCCACATATTTTAAAACGTTAGAATAGTTATACAACAACAATTTAATCATGCTTTAGTAAGTTTAGGTTCATACGTATTGCTAAAGCTTTGAATCAAGGATCAAGAATAGGTGGACATTTCAACATAATTGAATGATAGAGGCTAAGATTAAGAGAACCAAAGAGAGTAGAATTAAATGTGACAAAGAAAATTGGTGATTCAAGATATAAAATTGGTGTCTCGTTAAATTGACAATATGAAAAATAATGTATCAACGAAAAGTTTAGATTGCTTGAGTAGTTTGTGACTTTGTTCAAGTCCTCAAGTTCTGAGGGTGCAACTTAATCACATACAGGTTTGTACACAAAAAGTTTCATACAATGAGTCAATGAGTGTAGATGTGTTTATTGTTTTCTGTTTTAAGATAAAAGGAGGCAAGATCATAACGCAAGGTCAATGAAGGTAAAAGTTGGTTTAATGAAGATAAAACTTGGTTTGGGTCATCTAATTATCTAAATAAGCAACAAAATATTAATCAAATTTCAAGTATCCTTCAAACCCATATGTAACTGTAATAGGTTCTTCGTTAAAAAGTACTAAGTGAAACGGTCTAATCAGGTTAAAATTTAAAATCCATAATCAAACAATCTGCTTCACATAATCAGAAAGAACAATCATCATAAAAATAAATTTGCAGTTCATAAAGATGAAACATTAACTATGTATTCTTGATCAATCATATGCACTAAAAGCTATCTGTTGTAAGTATATCCAGGGACATTAACACATGTGATTGTGTGTGTTAGTTCATAACCAAAATTCAACAAAACTGATTATGGTCTTCAGAAAAAAAAAACTAAAAAAACTAAAAATGATGTCTAACAATATACCTACAAAGATGATAACTGAAAGTAAAACTAACATGAAATTAAATCTCATTGAGGCAATTCATCGAGCAGCTTGTGTGCAGATAAACACAAAAACATTTTTAAATTATATAACTGAAAATATGAGTCCATAGCTGCAAAATTACAGATGAAAAGAAAATCAGCAGACAAAAATGAAGCTATGACACAAACCTGAACTAAAAATAAAACTACAGTAATATTTAGAAATCGAAGTCGATTATGTAGGGCTCATAATCTATTAATCTTAATATCCGAATCGATATAGTGTTAATACAAAACATCATATTAAATCAAATTTTTAGGGTTCATAATATTGATGAAATCGAACAAACCTTCATCGATTGAACATGGTTGCCAGATTAAACTCCTAACCTAATTGTATATCCACATTCAAATCGTTAGAAGATTCCCCGTATATTATTGAGCATTGATTGAATCCAACTATTAAGAATGAGGGGCCGCTATTAGGAAACAGGGATGAAGAATATGAAAATGATGAACCGTAAAATTTTGTAATATCAGTCACCGATGGAAAATAAATATCAGCGGGAAAATAAAATTATGAGTGATTGATAATGAGACATCTGTCTCATTTTGGTTTCCTTTATTATAGAGTTTAGATAGGTTAGTTACCCGTGTGTTAGAATAAATAAATTTATTTAAATAATAACATAATGTGAAATACAAAAAATATGTCCAACAAATATAAAGATATATTATATGGTTTAATAAATTATACATTATACAATATAGAAATAAAAAGTTGTTAGAAAATTCATGAATCTCTAAATATTTCTTTGTACACAATATTTGTAGTTTATTTGTAATTTTACTTTCTATACCAAAACTTAATAGTTTCACATTGTTTCTGTTGTTAACTCTAGATAATGCAACATATAACTGACTATGAGTTAACATAAATTGTCTAAAAACAACCCAACCACCAACCATCTATATTAATTGGCCTTGGCTTTTATTAATATTTATTGCGAAACAAAAATAAAGTGAAAATTTTATTTTTTGAAATTAATTATTTTATCTAAAGGTGTAGAAATTTTTCTTTAGAATAAAAGTGTGAGTTTCAATATTACTTCTGGATATAATTTCGGCTTCTATAGCACGATTATCATATTGTATTTTCATATGCAGTTTAGCTTAATATTAAGTTAAAGTTTACTGAAATTTTAAATTTAAGTTAACCTTGGCTCTTCATCTAATAATATCATTTCTTATAAAACCTTAATTTTAATTAACTAATATAATATATTTAAAACCTTAATTTTTACAATCATTATTCACAATCAATGTGAAAATTGGTTACTTATAAAAGCTAATATTAATAACTAATATAATATATTTAGATAAACAAAATAACATATTTATGTTGATATTTAATTTTTTAAGTCAGAAAAGAATTATTAAAAAGAGAAAACAAAAGATTAAAAAGAAAAAAAAACGAAATGCAAAACTATTAATAAGAAAGAATGTCATTTAATATGAGAGATATGAGGGAAAATTTTGGAAGAAACACTTTGGTGATGCCATGTGGCATTTGAAAAGCTTTATTTATTATATAGTATAGATTAAACAAAAACTTGCCAAGTGACATACATATGATGAATTAGGTGCCAAGTGGCACAAATGGATTTTTATTTATTATAATAGTAGATTTTAGTAACATATTATTATTATTTGTTTATGTTGGGCTTTTGAAAGACAACATTATTGGTAAAATTGTCAAATCTATTATATAATTGAGAACACGATTTTAGAGGTCCGTTTTTTCTACTCGCCCCAAGCCCCAAAATCTTAAGATGAACTCAGAGACGGCCATGCCTCTTACTAGTTGGTTTTATTATCATAAAGTTGCTTAAAACTGGCTTGATTTCAAGATATAAAATCTATGTCAAATCATCATTTAACAGGGTTACCAGGACTTAGGTCTCACTCTTAAACACAACATTGAGTACATGTTATCTTTTTCTAAATCAATTTTATATGTATGGAAAAGAATTACTATTAATTTCCCTACGTATATATTTTAAACTTACAAAGAAATATTGTTCCTAAAACTATACTAATTTTGATCAAAAAGATCTTTTTAGGTTCTTAAAATCCATAGATTCAATACACTCATCTCTCCCTCTAAGCAAATTCCACCCTTTCAACAATTCACCAGCCTTCTCCTTAGTTTTCAAAGAAGAACCAACTTGCAATAGCAACACAAGCTTTTGAAATGCTCCTATTTGAAGTGCTTCCATTGCTACAACCTCCTCATCTCCAATACTCTTCTCATATCTACTCAGTTTCCAAAGAATCGAAACCGAAAACTCAGTCGCGGTATCCGAAACACGCAACAGTTTCTTCACAAGCACCGGGACAGTTAACGCGTTAGCGTAAACTTTCTCAAGCCCTTCATCTATGCTACAAAGACCGTCAAGTACGCCTAACGACCTTTCGCATACGCCTCTTGTGCAATCGACAAGCATTCCTGTTAACTTTTCGGTTAAACCCATTGCAAGGAAACTTGATATTAGGGCTTCCTTTTGGTTAAAAGAAGTTGATGGGGTGACAAGATGATAAATGACAAGCAATGAAGCATTAGTTGTAGTATGGTCAATTGGCTCATTGATAAGCTTTGCTAATGCTTCTATACTTCCTTCAACCGTCGCGAATTCTTGTAGCTTCGTTTCGTCGGATGAGAGGAGTTCTTTAAGTACCAAGACCGCATTTCTTCGTCCGGATAAATTTCCAACCTTTAAAATCTTTACTATCGTACGTAAAGATTGGTTTGACCCGAGACCAGACTTGGTCTCCTGGTCAAACGGAAGAATCAGGGCTAACCCTGAGAGAATTTCTTCCAAAACCGAGGTGTTTTCTTGATATTCATTACAAGAAAACACCTGAAACGTCTGGGACAGCACCCGAGCTGTCCCATTCGACACAATGTACTTCTTGTCCCTCTCACTTTCTTTAACCAAATCTTTAACCTTTCCCACTAACTCCATAACACCTTCCGCATTTCCCTTATCTCTCATCGACACGATCCTTGATAAAATCGCGCCCACTTGAGCCGAGCTAGTAGGGATTCTAGGAGTTGGTATGCGGTCGAACCCATACGACTTATTCTCAACACACCAATCTTGAATCATCCTTCTAATCGTGTGGTTCGGCACCGGGTCAAGGCTGGTCAACGCCACACCCGTCACCGGACACGTGTGCTTCCCGTCTTCAAATATCCATTTCTCCACACTCTCCCTATCGTAGGTTACCCCGGTTGATAATATCACCGGATCCTTCATTAATTCAAGTGATATCGGACACTGAAAATGCTCGGGTATAATCACTTGATCAACCTCCACATGATCCATAACTTTGTTGATCTTTTTAGCATTAGTTCTTGCCTGTCTTCGGTTCTATAAGCAGAAAGCATTGTAGCGTGTAACGTGTTATTAATAATATAAATATCTATAACTTGTTTCTATTTCTAGCTCTTGAGAATGTTTTTGTGAATATGTTGAATAATATGAAGACATGTTAGTTTGGTCGTTATTTATACAAGCAGACATGCAACCGCGTGTTTTAAGGTTTGAAAAGTTGGTTTTTCAATCATAGAATTTGGTTTCAATGTATAATAATAATATAAATAATATTATTATTATTAAAATAGTGTTGAAGAAAAGCGGAAAATTGAATGTTGACCATTTGGAATGCTTCAAATTATAGGTTTGAAGTTTGAACTGGTAAATTAGAAATAATAATAGTAATAATAATAGGCTTGGGGTCGGTCGATGGAGAAGACGTGGTCGGTACGTGTGACATTACACGTTATATTTTTCCTCATATAATTCGTTGCATTGTTTAGAAAGGTTGGCTCGTAAAAAAATAAATCCAATTCTTGATGTTTAGAACTTATAACTTAATTACCAATAGTCAAGTTTACATCAATCTAAGCTTGTTGGCTCGTATTGATTGCTTATATTTATAAATTTTAAATTTTGCACTTATTAAATTAGATGGCTTGCGCATTTTATTAGCTGAACTCAAGCTCATAGTTTTAGCTCGTTAGTATAAACAAGCCTCACCAGGCTCGTTCGTTTGACTTCATTCTAGAGTTGGTACTAAATCGGTTCGTTAACCCGTCTTGTATTTCCCAATGTTGTTAAAACCGGACCGGTTCGACCGGGAATCGGTCCACCTACCGGTCTGGTTCTCTGATGCTCGCTCGGTATCCAAAAAGCCGGTCGATCCGAACCGGTTCACCGGTCCAACCGGAAAACCGGACCGGTCGAACCGGTTTTCCTATTAAAAAAATATTTTTTTTGAAAATTTTGTTTTTCTAGCATTTTTTAAGCCGAATTCGTTTGGCCGGTCTGACCGGCTCGACCGGTTGAACCGGTGAACCGGTAGCCCGACCGATTCGCTATCCGGTCCGGTTATGAAAACATTGGTATTTCCTAAGCATGTTATTCTATAAAGTTTGTACAATTCAATTTAAGTTTTGTATACGAGTCGGAAAAATAGTTGATGCACAACAAATACTTGACTAGATTCTACTCCCCCCGTCCCATTATAAATGTCATGTGACCCAAAACACACAAATTAAGAAATGTTTAATCAATTTATTTTATGAGCTATAAAATGACAATAATGTCATTTAAGTTATTATGGCTAAAAACCATTTTGTAAAATGAAACATCTAGTATATGTAATAGTAAGGACACAATTGAAAATTGAATATATATGTATAGAAATGACATTTAAATTGGAATAACCAAAAATGGAAAAATGAACATTTAAAATAAGACGGATAAAATATTATATTAAATAATATACAAATTGAATTTTAATAATTACATCCAGTTTCATATGTCGTTATACTAATGAAAAACCTATGTCATGATTATGAATTATGATGAATAGTAAGATTATAATATACTCTTTTGTTGTTTTTTTTATTAAAAGACTTTTTACTTAACTATTGACACCAAGTTTTAGGGGGAAAGGGACCATGTATAAGGACGACCCTTGTTTATGTTTTTCCGATGGTCATCAGCTTGGTATATCAAATAATTTTGGTCTCGGTTCGGTCCTCAATCTTTACCCGAGTAAACCCGAATTTCGAGAAACCAACACGAGTAGCTTCTTAAGATTCCTCGTCATTCATAAAACCTTACACTTGCATGATTTCTTACGAGTATTCGTCATCGTTTCATACGATCTTGTATTGTATGAAATGAAGATAGCTCTACACTCGTCATTTGTCGGTCTTTAAAATCACATAGATTATAATATGTGACCATGTATAAAAGGTAGTTTGAATATTTATGTTTTTAGTTCATATTCAACTAGTTTAACTTTAAAACCAGACTAAAAGCTAGTTTCCTACTTTCCTTTTAGTTGTACATTAAATATTTACAACTGTACCTAGTTTTAAGTTCAATAATATAATTATATAACCGTTCTCTTTTTTATTTTTATTTTTATTTTGCCACTACACAACGTTTGTCAGTGAAGAAAGGGACAGAGGGGTCCTCTTTGGGGTAACCCTCCGGTGTGAGAATAAGATATTGCAGGAGAATATAAGAATGTGAAAATGAGTAAAGGATTCAGAATATATTTCTTGCCCGACTCCAACTGTGGAGGTGGTGTGATATTTATAGTATTAGGGTTTCCAATGATTGGGCTCAGACCCAATTAGGGCCTTTTTGGCCTCCTCCTATTGCTTCGCGCCACGTGTACTTAGGACACCTGGTGCTTTTTCATTAATTATTCTCTGACCAAGGTATTTTACCTGACCCATGTGCCATCACGTGGTGGCACATGGGTTTTGCTGAGTTGTCCACCCTTCATTGGCAGCTGTCAACATCAGCACATTCTTTATTCCTTAAAAGATACCTTCTGGAAGGTTGTCTGATGAGTACAATCATGGTTGTCCTTATCCTGATTTGGATTATACTATTGTCTCATTTGTTGTGTTGTCCTTTATACGCCTATCCCGGGGATGCGCAAGGTCTTCTCTTTATTCTCACGCGCAGATGTTTCATGCGCAGATGTGATATGCATGAGCATGTGATATGCGTAAGCATATGTAATATGCGTGAGCATATGTGACATGCTCCACATGCAAATGTGATATGCGTGAGCATATGTGATGCGTGAGCATATGTGATATGCGCCACGCGCATAGGTTTTGGCTTTGTGTCTTCATGACATCCTGATTTCAAGCCTCTTGTCTATATCTTGTGGGTTGACCCGCCCCACTCGATGTTAAGGCGGGTGCATACCCCTTCAAGCCCCCCCAGTCTAATGTGTGTCTTGTCTCGCGCGAGCGAGGTAAGATAGATATTAGACTTAATAGTTTGCTCTTTTAACAGGGTTTGTCTTTTCTTTTTCATTTCTCATATGTGCGTTGCGCGAAATTCTATCCCTTTGGTTAAAACGAATCGTCAATGCACGTGGTTGATTGATGCTGACATGCATCAGAGATGGAGACGTTATGTGTCAGACCTTTCGCGTGCTCAAGGTGCTACAGTTGCCTTTCACGTCTCCTCATACAGTGTCAGGAACACGTGTCGCGCTTATGTTGGCCTACGCCTGCGCGTGGGGGCGCGTGAGCGTAGATCTGATTATTACTTGTTTCTCTTTCTCTCCCCTGGGCCTATAAAACCAAACCTTTTGAACGTTTTTTCTTCATCTCCATTGTCATTTTCAGAGCTTTTGCTTTTTTAATTTACATTCCGATTAAGAGCCATTATCTTTGCTTCTAGATTTCCGTGCTTAAAGTAACCATATTGTTCGATTCGCAATTGTATGTCTGATAACCCAGACACCACAATTTCCCCTAGTAAAGGCCGTGTAAAATCAGTGGTTATGTCTACTTTGAAGAAGACCGGCAAGGGTAAACGGGTTGCCGAGGCCTTGTCGGAGGAGGGAGGGAAGAACAAGGCGGTGAAGAGATGGGATGAGATTCCCTGCAAGTTGAAACAATCTGACTTTGATAATCTCGTCGCCTCTCAGGGTTTTCTCCCTGAGTATGGCTGTCTGCTCCCGGCGACCGGGCAAACGGCGGCGGATCCTCCCGCCGGCTATATCTCTTTATACTCTCATTTTTTCACCCACTGTAATCTTCGTCTTCCAATGACGAGGTTTATAGGTGCGCTCCTCCAGTTTTACGGGATTCATATATCTCAGGTTCATCCCTGTGGACTAGTGCGCATGACTCATTTTGAGTTCATGTGCAAAACTCAGCGCGAGGAGCCCACCCCTCAGCGCTTTCAATATTTTTATAAGCCGAAAATCCAAGATTCTTGGTTCTCATTCACACCGTGCAGTCAGAAGGTTAAGTGCTGCACTGTTTCCTTCAAAAGCCTTCATGACTGGGCTGAAAAATTCTTTTATATCAAGGCTGGTGTGATTCTCATCCGCATGACTATGCGCGCGATTACTTCCGCGCCTGCGGATGATGACGTTCTTAAGAATCCATCTGGCGCGTGGGTTAAGAAGTTATCTGCTGAACCATCCCTTGCCAGGAAAATTTGCGAGGAAGCGTTGGTGGGGGTTGGCATGAGCAAGAGGTGGATTGACAGCGGGACTGAGCCTGTCATCCATGTTGATGGGTCAGGTGGGTTGTTTGTTCATTGCATTAATTTTGCGTGAGTATAATTCGTTTTGCTGATATCACTTGTCTTGTTTTATGCAGAAAGCAAGGAATACATCCACGCCGCCTATGACGAGCATATGGAAGGTGGCTCTGTCGCGCTGAGCGCTGGGGAAGTTGCTTTCCCTGATCACTTCGATGATATGTTCATCCCTGTCGATTTAGAATTTTGTTTTTACAGCGATGCGCCTGGTAAGCCTTTGTATTCGTGCATAGGCCCTTTGAGTACCAAATTTGGTTTTAACATTTCTGTTGCGCGTATTGTAGATGCGCTCGCTAATTATGAGTTGGAGCTTGTGGAAGAGGAAGTGGAGGAGGAAGAAGCTGAAGCGCAAAAACTCAAGCGCAAGGCTAAAGGCAAAAATGACGCAGGGGCCAGTAAAAAACAGAAAAAAGATGATGCCTCTGTTGCCCAGAATCTTCCTCCTACTCAGGCGAAGGGACTTGAGAAAACCAAGGGTTTTACTTCCAAGTTTTCCTCGTCTTCTTTGCCTCAAGGTGTGGGCAGTCCTCCCGTCCACACGAGGTATGGTGCAGCCACCTCGTTTCTGCGTGCGGCGGACAAGGGAAGCGGTGCTGTGCCTGCTGTTTCGTCTTCTCCAACAGGTATACTTTGTTTATTTTTTTATGGTTTTATGAGTGTGATTCTGATAGTCATTAATGAAGCTTTGTTCACTCAAATGTTTATAGAGCCGGCAACGTTGGTGGCTCAACCTCAGGCGCAGCAAGGTGCCGAGGCTACGCCGAATGTTGTTTTGAAGTCCCCTGTTTTACCCTCGAAAAGGGGGAAAATGGACTTCATGGCGATGTTTAATTCGCGGACTGCGGTGCGCCAATGTATTTATTGCGCTTTGATTGTCTGATTTTTTCCTTTAGTTCAAGTCATGAATCATTTCTTCTTGTTGGTTTTTTAATAGGAATTATAGCTGGCACACAAGCTGCTGGTAGCACTGCTAGCGCTGGCGCCGTTAGTTCTGCTCCTGCTCCAACAAGTACTGAATCTCCTCTCATTGGGATCATTAAGGAGCAGGAGACTATTTTACGCGCTGATCTAACAGCGTCAAGACCTCCCTCACCTCCTCCTGCGCGTAGCCCTCCTCGTGAGACTATTTTTGATTTTTCCAAGTCGCAGGAGAAGAGACCTGTTATAGAGGGTGATGAGGAGGTTAATTTTGAAGATTCTGATGGTGGCCGCGTAAGCCCTATAGCGCCACGAGATTTCGTGGCGCAGCCTTTTTCTCATGGGGCGAACGGGAGCTCGCCAGCTGGCGCTAACCTTTCTGCCGGTTCTCCGCAAGTATAAGTTTATTTTGCTCCGCTGTGCAGACTTCCAAATTAGTGTTTAGATAACTAAAACCTTTCTTTACGTTGCTTTGTGTTTGTAGGGAGCCGATCACATATACCGCCCGAGCTGGAATATCACTGAAGAGAGCTCATTCCAATCCATGGGCGTATGCGAAGACTTTTGGGCTCACTCTGTTCCTCCAGCTGAAAGGAGGTTTCAAGAGGACCGCGCTCGCGTGGACTTGCTTAATGACCACCTTTTTGATGGGTCTGCGTTCTTTGCTGCCTCCCAGGAGCTTCGCAATGATTATATAAAGGTACGTGATGCCCTTGCGGAGGCCAAGCAAAAGGCTAAGATTTCTGCTTGGAATCTTTCTGATGCCCGAGAGAGGGCTGAGAAACTCCAAGCAGAACTTAGCGAGAACCGGGCAAGTGCCAACGCTGCTTTTGTGAAGCGCGGGCTTGAGCTGCAAGCTGCGCGGGAGAAGCTGCAAGCGGCAGAGGCAGACACGGCCAAGTACGCGCGTCGAGCGGGTGACCTGGAGTTGGAAGCAGAGGCGCGTGACCAAACTATTGCGCAGGTTAATATTGACAAATCTTTATTGGAGAGTGAGGTTGCGCGTCTGAAGAAAAAGCTCGATGCTGCGCGAGCGGAAAAGAATGAAGCCTTGGCGGCAGCGGCGTCTGACAAAGAAGAGCTAAAACAAGCCAAGGAAACTGTTGAGTTGTTAAACTCTCAGATCCATGCTCTTGAGACGTCTGTTTCTTCCCTCGCGCAGGACCGTCAATGGCTGATTTCACAGGGTGTGACTCGTTGCGCTTATGCGATGAAATACTCAGACGAGTTTCAGACCCTTGTGATGGATTGTAATGCGGCGTCGCGCTTGGTGGGTCGAGCTGAAGGGTTTAAGGATGGTTATGAATATGGCATGCTAAAGAAGAATCCATCCGACTACCCTTATCAGCTCGACGTTGTCTGCGCTGACATGGCTGAGGTGGGGGAGAAGTACCTGAATACTCCAATTCCCATCCTTGAGCAGGTATTTTAACCTTAATGAGTTTACTTGACTTATTTTCATAATCTTTTGTACTCATACTGTTCCTTGTGACTTGCAGATAGCCGCGCTTGCTGACCAGCCCGATTTTGGCGCTTTAAAGAAATTACTTGATGAATGTGAAGAGACTGGTGGCAATGATGATGGCGCGGGCAACGCTACCTCTGCCAGCGGCTCTAGCGTGGCCAAAGGACCTACTCCTGACGCTATCATAATAGAAGACGACTATATTCAAGACGAACAACTTGATTATGGTAAGTTTGGAGATGACGAGGAGCGGGCTGCGCCAGATGCTGAGGGAGGAAGTAATGATGAGGACGATGAAGAGGCTGATATTGATATAGAGACTTGAAAAGCCCTTCTTGTTTTGTTTTTTTTGTATTTGTAGTTTTTACCTCATCATTTGTAAATTTGTAAACTTCTATGTTTGTGGAATGAAATTTTGTTTTTCCTTTATTCGCATCTTGCGCATTCCCAATTCGTCTCTTTATATTGCATGTTTGTGCTCGTTGAATATAAGGTATGCTTACACATTGAAACTTGGACAAGGCTGTAAGGAAACTATTTTATTTAATCCTTAACAGTTGTCATATTTCAAGTTATTTTGCAATATTCTGAATATGCTGACACGTGCCTTAGCATTTCATTGTTCCTCTTTTGCGCGACGTTATCATGCATTTATTATAGGGAATTATGAATGAGTTTTTTAGCCTTTACGTCAGTATGTGTTACTCTGCTTATATCCATTATAATCCCATGCGCGGCCCCGACCTGAGACCTTAACAACTATGCTTTGGCATGTGCTTTGCCTTAGTTGTGCTTAGGTATTTTTATGGTCCAGCTGCGCAATACGTAGGATGGATGCTATGAGTAATTTGAGCTAAGGCTCATATTATTGGGCTAAGGCCCTGAGCAAAGGCTCATATTATTGGGCTAAGGCCCTGACGTTTTAGAGTTAAAACTCGTTAACGCGTTTGAGCTTGAAGCTCGCGCATGTATGTTTTACTTCGTTTTATTTTTAGTTTGATGTCAATACAATGTTGTCATATTGCTCAAAATTAATAAAGGGAAGTGTGAAACATGTATGCAAAAGGTAATAAAACGCATATTAAGAGAAAATAGTGCGTATCATTATTCATAATGGCTTAAAAAACCTTGATTACAAACTTGACAACTTTTACATGAAACATTTTCTAAGTTGTGCTGCGTTCCATGTGCGCGGGATCTTCTTTCCATTTAAATCTTTTAAAGCGTATGCGCCTTTTCCCAATTCTTCCGAGACTTGATAAGGTCCCTCCCAGTTGGGAGACATCTTTCCCGGGGGTATTGCGCGACTAGCTTCATTGTTTCGAAGGACAAAATCATTCTTCTTGAAGTGGCATTCTTTCACGCGCTGATTGTAATATTTTTCTAGTTTTTCTTGTATTTGGCTTCACTGATGATAGCCGCCTCTCTGCGCCCTTCAAGTAAATTGAGATCCAACCTCCTTTCTTGCTCATTATCCGTCTTACTCATCATGAGCACTCTATAGGATGGGCATCCAATTTCTGCTGGAATCATAGCCTCCGTTCCATAGGTTAGGCTGAACGGGGACTCGCCATTGCTGGTTTTGCTTAATGTCCTGTGTCCCCACAGGACATTAGGTAACTCCTCGACCCATGCATGGGACTCTCCCTCCAACCTTTTCTTCAGCCCATTCAGCAAGCTCTGGTTCGCGCGTTCCACTTGGCCATTCCCTTGAGGGTGGTATACTGAAGTGAAGACCTGGTTGATGCGCAATTCCTTGAGCCAACTGGATATCTTCCTATCAGTGAATTGTTTGCCATCGTCGCTCACGATTTCCATGGGCAGGCCAAAACGGCATACGATGTGGCTCCAAATAAATTGCTTCATTGCCTCGGCTGTGATTTTTGCCAGTGGCTTGGCTTCAACCCATTTTGTGAAATAGTCTACTGCCACTACCAAAAACTTTACTCGCCCTGGCGCTTGCGGCAAGGGACCCACAATATCGATTGCCCACTTGTGGAAAGGCCATGAAGAGGTCACCGGAATCAAGTTGTTCTTTGGTCGCATGGTATTTGGCGCATAGCTCTGACACGCTTTGCATTTTTGGATCTCTTTTAACGCGCCCAAGTACATGCCTGGCCAATAGTAACCTGCGTTCATTGCCTTGGCGACCACCATGCGTGGGCCAGCATGTATTCCGCAGATTCCTTCGTGTATCTCTCTGATCACATAGCTTGCTTTCCAGCGTCTAGGCATTTCATGAGTGGTCCAAGATAAGAGCGTCGATATAACGTACCATCGAGCAGTTCGTAGTTCTGCGACTTGTGTCTTATCTTCCTCGCCTGTGCGCGATCGTCTGGTACCTTTCCCTCCTTCAAGAATTCCATTATTGGAGTTATCCATGATGAAGGTGTTGTATGAATTACAAGAACAGACTTCGCTCCCACTGACGGGTTGCTCATTACTTCCACCCTGACATCTTTGCCAAAATGATCGAAGCTGGTTGATGCCATTTTGCTTAGCGCGTCGGCGGACTTATTTTCACTGCGCGGAATGTGTATGATTCTGAAAAAGTCAAATTGTTCGGTGAGTTTCTTCGCCTGCTCTAGATACAGAGGCATGGTGTTCTCCTTGGCATCATAGAGGCCATTGACTTGTGCTGCTACCAGGTATGAATCTACACGAGCCTCTAGCTTTTTAACTCCGAACTTGTGCGCGATGCGCAAACCAGCCAGCAGGGCTTCATACTCAGCTTCATTGTTGGTGCTCTTGAAATCCAACCTGATTGCGTAGGTATACTTATGATTTTCTGGATCCACCAGTTTGAGGCCTGCGCCGGACCCTTCGTTGTTTGAAGCTCCATCAGTGAATAATCTCCAAACGTTTTCTTCATTATTGGCTTGCGGAGGGTCTACTTCGCGCTGAGCCTCTTCGACTTTTCCTTCAGGGATTTCTGCGATGACATCAGCTAAGACTTGTCCCTTGATTGCTGGACGAGGCTTATAGGTGATCGTGTGCTCCCCTAATTCCAGCGCCCATTTTGTCAGCCTTCCTGAGAGCGCGGGACGCCGCAAGACTTGCTGGATGTTGTAACCAGTCAGGACTTCAATAGGATGACCATTGAAATATCTGTGAAGCTTGCGCGACGCATGCGTTAGTGATAAAACTAACTTTTCTATGATGGTGTAGCGCGTCTCCGGATCTGTCAGCACCCGACTTACATAATAAATTGGTGTTTGGATTCCCTTGCGATCCACCAACAATACTGCGCCAATGGCGCGTTCTCCTGCTGACAGGTATAACGTTAAAGTTTCACCAGGTAGTGGAGCTGTGAGCGCAGGCAGATTTATCAGACATTCTTTTATCTCACTGAAAGCTTGCTCGGCCTCAGGCGTCCACTTGAATTGGCTTTTCTTTAAGCAATTTCTCAATGTGTTAATGAATGGGGTAGATTTGTTTGCATGGTTTGCTAGGAACCTGTTAATTGATACCAATATACCATTCAACTTTTGAACTTCCTTCATGGTGGATGGTGAGGGCATGCTGAGGATAGCCTCCACCTTCTCTGGGTTCACCTTGAAACCATCCTTGGTGACTATTACACCGAGAAATTTCCCTTCTTCCACGCCGAAATGTGCATTTGCTCGGGTTGAGCTTCATGTTTACTTCCTTTAGGCGCCGAAGGGTTTCTTCGATGTCTTTGAGCATTTGTTTTTCCTCCCTGCTTTTAATCACCAAATCATCCACGTAGACTTCTAAGTTTTTTCCAATCTGCTCGTTGAAAATTGCATCCATGAGTCTTTGGTAAGTGGCTCCTGCATTCTTCAAACCAAAGGGCATTTTTGTGTAACAGAAAACACCCTTGTCAGTTCTGAAAGCAGTCTTGTCTTCATCCTGCGGTGCCATTTGAATTTGGTGATAGCCCTTATAGGCATCCAGGAAACATTTGAGCTTAAATGGCGCCACAGAGTCCACCTTCGCGTCAATGTTTGGGAGGGGGTAACAATCTTTTGGACACGCTTTGATGAGGTCTTTGAAATCAATGCACATTCTCCATGACCCATTGCTCTTCTTTACCATCACAGGATTGGCTACGCATGTTTGGTATCGTATTGGGCGAATGATATTCGCTCGCAGTAGGTCTTCTACTTGCTCATTCATGGCCTTTGCCTTCTCGTCTCCCATGACTCTTTTCTTTTGAGCAATTGGCTCTACAGACTTGAATGTGTTGAGAGAGTGCTGCGCCAGGTTTCGCGGAACCCCAGTCATATCAGAATGTTGCCACGCGAAGACTGACGTATACGTTGTGAGCAATCTTTTCATTCTCATCCTTGTGTCATCTGATATCGTAGCTCCGATTGTGATTGTTTGTTCTGGGAATTTTGGGTTGAGAATCCATTCCTCTGGCGCGTTGTTTGCCACTGGAAGCTTCATTCTCCCTTCTCGAGGTATACTTGTTACTGCGCATAAATGATCTCGATACACAAATGTTACTCCTGTTGGTGTTGGGAACCCCAACGCGCCATGCGCTGGTGACGGTATGGCGTTGAATTGGGCAATCGTTCCTCTACCCAAGATCATACTATGGCATGAAGTGGTGGGCAAGACCAGAAAGTTGACAATTTCAGCTCGCTTGTGCTTCTCATCCCCCATAGTTAGTTCGAATTGTATCTGACCTAGGGGGTGAATAATTTCGTTTGAGACACCTGAGATTTGTGCACTCACAGCTTCGAGCCTTGCTTGGTCCTCTGGATCCAACTTCCCGAAACATTGCTCATACATGATGTCTGACTCACTACCGGTGTCTACCAGGACTCTTGACACCTCATAATGAGCGATGTGTGCAGTGATGACTAGATGACTGCTGATAGACGGGCCTCCTCTGATTCTTGGAAAGATTACTTGTTGCTCGCGCCAATCCCCTTGGATTTGCGCGCTTCTCTTCCTCGATCTTTGCCCTTGCATTCCTCCTTCAGCTACACAGATTCTTTTGAATTTTTTACTGGCTGAGGCTCCGTCTGGTTGTTCGTTCTCTGGTCTTGGGTTTTTTACTAGGTGAGCCAACTTGCCTGATTTCACATCTTTTTCGATCGCATCCTTCAAATGGTGGCATGCATCGGTGTTGTGCCCTGTGGATTTGTGAAACTCACAATATTTGCCACTGTTTGGTGGTCCCTTATGGAGTAATGGCATGGGGCTTTTAAACTGGACATTCTCTGTGCTTAACACTTGCGAAGGCGTTTTGGTGAGGGGAGTCCATATTCTTGGTAGAGGTCTATTAGGCTCTCTGCCGCCTTCATTCTTGTCACCCTCTCTGCGATTAAGAATGTCTTTTTGGGGCTGGGGTGAACTTTGTTGCGCTTGCTTTTCTGCGGGAGAATAATTGGTTTGTTGCAACCTGGACCATACGGAGTTTTGTTTGCCCCTCCTTTCATTGTTGCGTGGTGCTTCTGTTTGATGCCCTCTATCTCTTGCTCTGTCTTGGGCAATTTGTTTTTCATTTCGCGCGAAGACTCGCGACGCTTCCATAAGCTTAGCCCAAGTGGTTGGCATGCCTTCTCTGCTCACGAGAGCTCTGCGGAGTTGATCACTGCGCGCACCTTGTATAAAGGTAACGCGCAAGAGTTGTTCAGTGATGCCTCCAATTGCAAGAGATTCCTGATTGAAACGAGTTATGTAGTCCTCAATGGTTTCATCATTCCTGCGCACGCAGTGCATGATGTCATCGGGGTCGCGCGTGTGTCTGCGCTGCTGTACAAAGTGAGCCTGGAACTTTTCTAATAGCTCTTCGAACCCATCGATTTGTCCTGTCGGCAAGCTTTCGAACCAGACACGCGCTGCGCCCTTGAGGCAGCGAGCAAACATGTGACACCATGTTGGCATCGTCCAGCTTTCTAGGTTTCCAGTGTTGTAAAAACCTTGTAAGAAATCATCTGGATCTGTTGTACCATCGTACTTGCCTAAACCACTTGGCATCTTAGTTTTGTGTTGAATGGGAGCCTTCGCAATGCGCTCAGTGAATTTTGAATGTTTTACCAAGATGGCTGGCCTATATGGTGTGGTTACGTCCACTTGCTCTTTCGCTTGTGAGTTGTATGGTGTGTATAGATCCATATCAGCTTTGGCTCCAGGTGCTATGTTCATGTGTGCGCGAAGCTGTGAACCTCCAGCATGAGTATCTCGCGTCTTCCTCATGCTGTGCACCTCTTCCTCATCACTAAAATCAGCGTGTTCGGTGTGAACAGAATGACCGTCTTCCGGCGCGCGCGCCTTTTTTGTTGTTCCCTGAATGGTTTGTTTATCAAATACGAGCCTTTGTGTTAAGTCGGCTAACTTTTTGTGTTTTACCAGCTCATTGTATTTGTCCATTAAACGCCGTTGTTCGTTTATGAGCCATTCTTTAGGGTCATTGGTTTCAACTTCCGGACCCATTGGTCCTTTTTGTTTTGTACCAGTCAGATGTTGGAACGTGAGATCGTCTGGGGGAGTTTCAGTCTGGCTATGAGGCGTTGTATTGAAGGGATGGTTACTGGTGGTGCGCGCAGTGTCACGCGGCGCTCTCAGAACCTGATGTCCCTCATTAACCTCCTCAAGCTCATTATCCTCCAGAACTTGATCATTGTTTCGAACACCGGAAACCATGGTGAAGATTTTCAGAGAGAAAACTGATGAAATAGTGGTTTTGTTGCCGTTGTAGCAGGTGATGGCGCCAATGAAGAAACGTGTATCGACTTACTTGTATTCGATCTACGTTCCTCGGGTATGAGTGTGCTATATCACCGATGGTTTTCCGAGATACGAGTTCTTCCACCTACAAAACGAACAGCACCGTGAGCTTACCCCTCAAAAAGGGACAGAGGGGTCCTCTTTGGGGTAACCCTCCGGTGTGAGAATAAGATATTGCAGGAGAAGATAAGAATGTGAAAATGAGTAAAGGATTCAGAATATATTTCTTGCCCGACCCCAACTGTGGAGGTGGTGTGGTATTTATAGTATTAGGGTTTCCAATGATTGGGCTCAGACCCAATTAGGGCCTTTTTGGCCTCCTCCTATTGCTTCGCGCCACGTGTACTTAGGACACCTGGTGCTTTTTCATTGATTATTCTCTGACCAAGGTATTTTACCTGACCCATGTGCCATCACGTGGTGGCACATGGGTTTTGCTGAGTTGTCCACCATTCATTGGCAGCTGTCAACATCAGCACATTCTTTATTCCTTAAAATATACCTTCTGGAAGGTTGTCTGATGAGTACAATCATGGTTGTCCTTATCCTGATTTGGATTAGACTATTGTCTCATTTGTTGTCTTGTCCTTTATGCGCCTATCCCGGGGATACGCAAGGTCTTCTCTTTATTCTCACGCGCAGATGTTTCATGCGCAGATGTGATATGCGTGAGCATGTGATATGCGTAAGCATATGTAATATGCGTGAGCATATGTGATATGCTCCACGCGCAGATGTGATATGCGTGAGCATATGTGATGCGTGAGCATATGCGATATGCGTAGCATATGTGATATGCGCCACGCGCATAGGTTTTGGCTTTGTGTCTTCATGACATCCTGATTTCAAGCCTCTTGTCAATATCTTGTGGGTTGACCCGCCCCACTCGATGTTAAGGCGGGTGCATACCCCTTCAATATAACCGTTCTCTTTTTTATTTTTATTTTTATTTTTCCACTACACAACGTTTGTCAGTGAAGAAAGACATGCGTTTCAGACTTTCAGTTGTCCGCATTTTTCGCGTGCATTTAATTTTCCTTAATTGCCAACCTACGCGCATGTTACGCGCCTATGTCCAATTCAAGATTGTTTGTCTCAAATTGTGAAAACAAGTTCAAAATAAATTAAACTAGAACATACAACAAAACCGTATAGAAAGAATTCGGTTGGTATCGGTTAAGTTTGTTACGTTACCGGAAATAAATTTGTAAGCTGCCTAAAACAACACTGACACGTATAACTTATGATCAAAGCGACATGAATTCAATAGGCATTTTTGGTTAGATTCATCACGGTACTAGTGCTAAACTTAAAAAATAAATTACTAAACGGCCAAGATAGTAGTGGACGGCACTCATATAGGTTATAATAAAGAACAACATATTTAAAATTACGTTTATTCGGTCGGTAAACTCGGGAATAACAGTTGTAATTCTACACGAATTCGGTCTATATCAATTACGGTGTCGAAATTGAACCCCCAAAAGGATTTTGTTAAATTAATGTATTTAATACAAAAGGTTAAAAAAACATATCTAACATATCGGTTAGGCTCGTAATGGGACCATTGTCCCCTTCTAATAGTATGTCAAACTAGTTGTAGCTGGATTTTTATTTTATGGTGTAGTTTTTTTTTATAAATCAACCATAAATGTTATGTCAAAACCACTTCTTTATAAAAACTGATCTATTCTTCACAAGGATATTACTTTCTTCGTCTCATTATAAGTGTTCACATTTTCTTTTTTATTTGTCTCATTACAAGTGTTCATTTTCAAAATTTATTAACAAATTTCCAAGTTTACCCTTAAACACACACAACTATTATTAACAAACAATATTGATTGACCCACTTTTCAAGGGCATTATTGTCATTTAGTAAGAAAAAAAAGTAATCATTCAATCCACCTTAAACTTTGTATATTTCAAACATTGACACGTATAATGAGACAGAGGGAGTACTAATTAGTCTCTATAAATTTATAACATTAGAAAACAATGTTAAATAATATATTTGAATATGAGGAAAGTTAGCAGGTGGATGAAGACCTAAAGCATCACAATTGTAGCCACTAAAATGGGCTATAAACATAATCTGAACCCAAACAGAAATGGTCAAACGAGCCAGTCCAGTAAGTAAACAGACTCTCTGCCCTCAGTCCAGTATTCAACAGTTTCAAGTACATGTTGCATTGCTTCCATACTTGTTGCCTTTACTGTACATTCAGCATAAACAACTGTATCTTATTTGACAAGAATCCAAGTGTAAAATAAAAAAAGAAATAAAATAAAATCATATGTGAAAGATATGTTACACTTATATGCATACTTATTTTTGTTTTTGATTCTAGTTTTATAACAATGAAGCAGCATAGCATAGATTTGTATTACCAAAGACAATTACACAACAAAATGTGTGTTTTTCGCGGCTTCTCAATACCTATACCGATAAAATATTAACGATACAATATGAAAAATAAAATCGGTCACAAAATAGAAATTTCCCCTCCCCTAAACCATCTATACATACACGTTCCGAGTCAACCCGTCGAGTTAGATCCAAAGTCGGTTAGGGTTACGACCGGTTATCCAAACTATATCGCCGGTTCACAACACCGATACCATCGAGAATGTACATCAAGTTTTCCCGCCAATTTCTCGGTTTTCTTATGATCCTGTGCTGGGTTTCGACTCGAAAAAACTTTGCGACTGCTTGATAAAGATTTTCTTCTTGAAACGGTTTTGACACGTAACCGTCCATTCCGCTTTTTTGACATACCTCAAATGTGGCGTGGATCACGTCTGCAGTCATGGCTAGGATCGGTAGGTGCCACTCGGTTGCAGTTCGAGCCTCACAACACCAGTCTACCGGATCACTCGTTAGTTGCTCGTTTGCCTGCCTTTCCATTAACCGGATACGGCGAGTCGCCTCAAACCTGAAATTTAATAACGCGGTTTTATTATTATTATTATTTTATTATGAAACTAAATAATGTAAACTAGTTTTTTTTATTAGTACGTACCCGTCCATTTCGGGCATTTGAATATCCATAAAGCAGGCATCGAACGTGTGCGGTATTTGAAGCAAATCGAGAGCCGATTTCCCGCTATCGGCACACTCGACCTATGCCCCGAACTTTTTAAGCGCACCGGCTGCCACCCTACGGTTCACTCGATTATCATCAACCACTAATATCCTCCTCCCACGAAGCAACCCACGAAGGTAAACGGGCCCGTTCGCCATACCTTTACCCGGTTCCACCTTCTTCCCGGTTCCAAACACCTGTTGTAAACACGCTGCCACCATACTCGCTCGTAATGGTTTCATAATCAATGTGTCGGAAAAACCCGCGGCTTTTGCCTTATCAAATTCATCACCGGTTATATTCGTGGCAAGAAGGATCATTTTAGGTGATTTTAACGCGGGCCCGAAAACCCGTATGTTGGTAACGTCGTCACCCGATAACAAACATCTTTCTCAACCAGAATCATGTCCTGTTGACCTGAACCGAAAACGGACCCCGCGGTTCTTATGCTATTAACAACCTCAACTAACACACCTAACCGTTTCAAATGGTATCGTGTAACCGCGGCTCGAATAGGTTTTGTGTCAACAACGGTTGCTTTCAACCCGTTGAAAGCAGTCGGTAAGTCATCATAAAGCGATCGCTTCGGGTCGGTAACCACGTTTTTCTCGCAGCGTTTAAAGTTAACCGTGAAGGAAAACGTGCTACCGATTTGTGGCTGGCTAACGAAGCTAATTTGACCGCCCATAAGCTCAACGAGACACTTGCTAATACTCAACCCGATTCCCGTCCCACCATAATTTCTAGAGGTTGAACTATCGGCTTGCATAAACGGCATGAAAACAAGCTTTTGAGCGTGTAACGGGATCCCGATTCCCGTGTCTTCGACCGAGACCATTAGATTAACGTTTTGTGATGACCCGTCAAACGGGCATTCTTCATCTGCTATTATATGCTTGAATCGTTCCCAACTGTTTCGGTCATCGGCTGCTTCCTGACCGCTTAACGTGTTTGACCAGAAACCATTAGATCTTGCATTCAAACAACCATCGGGTTTTGCATCGTTTACCGCTTTACAATGTTCGGTTAGATGGACTTGAACAAATATATGTCCTTGTTCGGTAAACTATCATTAAAAATCAAATCTTTATAAGAATCTTGAATCATTTTAATATCATAAAAATCAAAACATTTCGATATAATTCAACAAAAATCACGAAAGTTGTTTACTTTAACAGAATTCCCCACAAGATTCGTTATCACTTGTCGGAATCTTCCAGGATCGCCCATCACAATTTGCGGGACATTATCCGATACAAAAACCGCCAGCTTCATAACACAAAACCGAGCATAAATCAGATCATTTAAAAAAGAAAAAGAGACTAACAAACATGCATTTTACCTCAATTCCTTTATTCCGCGACTTCTCGGAGAACAACGAAAGCACATCGTCTAATATTGACCGGAGGTCAAACGGGACTGCCTCAAGTTCCAGCTTCCCGGCTTCAATTTTGGCCCGATCAAGCACTTCGTTAATCAAAGTAATCAAGGCTCGTCCACACGCTTGAGCCGTTTGAGCATAATCTCTTTGTGTTGAACTTAAATCAGTATCTAGAAGTAATGCAAGCATCCCTAAAATCCCATTTGCAGATTTATTATATAATTCTATCCATCAAATTAATATGAATAAAAACCGAGCAAAAAGATTGAAATGATACCGAGAATGCCATTCATAGGAGTCCGGATTTCATGTGAAACAGTAGCAAGAAACTGGCATTCAAACATACAAAATAATTAGTAACATGTTTTACTATATGGTTTATATCAACATTAAAGATTCAAACTTTAAGGAATTAACTTGGGATTTGGTGACATCAGCAGCTTCGGCTCGGACTTTTAACTGCTGCATTTTGTGAAAATCGTCTTCAACTTGAACAATATGAATAGCACCCGTATAAAACATGTAGCCCGCCAAGAAAACGATCACATATCCCAAAAACGCAGTGGTGAAAGCGGTTCGTGAGATCGGTGCTTTATGGAGGTACCGGCACATCATCTCGTGTTTCCTAAACGGGTCACCAAAGTCGAGTGAGCTGACCTGAACACGTGACATGTCACCATATTGGGCCTGACGACCGTACATTATTAACGGGTCTGACATGTTTGTGACATCGTAAACTTTTACTATGATTTCTTGGTTTCCCGCGAGTTGACCAAGCAGGTTTTCGACTAGTGACTCGACATCAAAGGCTCCACCAAGGTACCCGACCGTAGCTTCGATGCGGTCCCGGACCGATGCGTTTGGCGGGAGTTTTGATTTGTAGACCGGGATTGTCAACACAACTCCAAGATGGTTGGAGTCCAAGAGCTTAAACGGGCTTGTGAGCACTGCTTTCCCGGTTGATCGGGCCCGCAGGATGTTTTCTCGGTCCTCCTGTAATCAAATTCAAGAATCAAGATTTATTCAAATATTCGAATACCATAAAGATGTATGGATTATTATTAAATAAAGTTTAGATATTTAACCTCGCCCGACATCATATCTACCAAATTAAGGTAAGAAACGGTTTCTTGAGAAAAGATCACGGGGGCATACTCATCCCGGTGAGGTGAAGGATCTTTATTCGCCATTGTTCTTATTGCCCCACTGTGTTGACTTTCAAAGTCAGCCCTTTGGTAATTCATTACCCTTTGTGCATATGCTACTCCACTTAATAGTGGTCTTTCAAATGCTGTTCTTGCTGTGTATTCTGCAAATGTTTCCTGCATTACAAAGTTACAAAATCAATTCTCCCATTTGACATTGACTTTGAAAGTCAAAACTAATACAATTTTTGAACCTCAAATTTGATGTCAAATTCAAAAGACTGCAAGAAACAATTGACAGTTTGATACAAACAGATACTTAGATGTTTTAGATCCCAACAATGCACATCAACTCTACCACAATTTGATTCTTTGAATCAAAAAATATTTCAATTTAGGTTTCTTGTTAAATCCCAAAATATGCTTCTTGAACTACCCACAGTTTGATCAATAAATAATACCAAAAATACAAACAGATGATCAAGAATTTAATAATAAACAAAATAAATATATAAAAAAAACAGAAACTTTATGATTATTTTTGCTGAATTGAATCAAGAAAAGTGTAAAACTTCACAAGAATACAAAGATTCAACTCAAGAAACTATCTTTCTTCATAATCTTGAGCAAGAACATGAAAAAAAAAACTACCAAAATATTCATAAATACCTCCTCAGCAACTTTATTTTCACAGAAGTTCTAGAATTTTAGAATAAACAAATTAAATTACCAAAAAAAAACAAAGACTTTATGAATATTTTTGCTGAAATTGAATTAAAAAAAATGGTAAAATTTCACAAGAACACAAGGATTCAACTCAAGAAACAATCTTTCTTGATAATCTTGAGCAAAACATGAAAAAAATATATATATCCAAACACAAACACCATAAAAGTTCAAAAAGAGGTCAAAACCTGGTCAATGACTGAAGGGTTCTTGTAATAATGAAAAGTTGAGACCAAAACAGCAAGAGCATGAACATGATTAACACAAACACTAAACTGATCTTGCAACATTCTAGCCCTTTGATCACACATGCTCACCAACCCCTCTTGAATTCTCTCTTGATAACCTGCATCTATGTATCTATACACATAAACTGCAGCAAACCCAAACACAATCACCCATAAAGCCAGGTATTTGCCTTGATTTCTTCTTGGAATGTATGATGTGTACTTCCTCTTTGCACCCAGTTGCTGCTGGTCATTCAAACTCACTGCCACTAAATGATGCTGCCCTTGCATTTTCATACTTGTTAATTTTCTTGAATTTAAAGATTTGTAATCTTTATACTCAAAGGACAAAACTTTTTCAAGAAAACATATAATTGGACCATGGTTTTGTGTGATTTAGGTCAAGAAGGTTAAAAACACACAAACCCAGAAAAACCCACAAACAATAATCATCAAAGACAGGAACTTGCACACAAAAGTGTTTTTTTTTTTATTATTTAAAAAAAAATAAAAATTAAGAATGATCTTAAAGAGACAAGCATGGGGGTGTTTGCAGTAGCTATAAAAAGATGCACAGAAGCCCAGATAGCAAAGGAGCTTTGAAGCAAAAAAATGTTGATACAAATATAATAAAAAAAACAATTAATATTAATAAAACCAGAGGCGTGAAGAAGGTAGCAGACAAAGACTTTAACACATTCACTGTTGTTGTGTGAAATCTTGAATTAAAAAAGATGAAGAAATCATATCGAATCTAAGCGAAATTAGAAGGTTTTTGACCGGATTAAAGAATATGTTTTGGTGTTTAATAATTGTAGGAAATTGAGGGGAAAAATAATATTAATATTTTAATATTATTATTTTTTTAATATTAATAATAATAAGTTACTTAAAAAAGCAAATGAATCGAATTTTCAGGATTTTTTTCAAGATACGCTCTTGTCCCCCTGCCCAACTTGAATAAAAAGTTAAAAACAACCACATAAAAAGTTTATTAATTTTAGTCATGTATAATTAAGAAAAATAAGTAACTATAATATCAACAAAATATGAGAAAACAGATAAATTAGATTTTGGTGATTTAAATATAATTCATTATATTATAAAAATCTATATTTATAGTGCAAAGGACTATCAAATAACTCTTATCAAATAACTGAGATGCTTGTAGAGTCATGGGGTGCGTCAGAAAAATATACCCTTCCCTATTCATTGTTTTTATCGGCTAACGCGTTCTCCTGCCTAAAGGGAAGGGTGAGTTCGGTTTGAGTGTTCATCGTCGTGCACCGTATACACTCAAGCGACAGTGGAGTGCTATGTAGATGCTACCTTGGTGGAGGATGGATTTCATACGGTTTTATCTCTCGTTCAACCCGAAAAATAGAGAATCTAGCCTCCTTTGGATTCAATCATTTTTGCAAGTAGGGAGGATCGTTGGCAAAGCCAACTTCCTGGGTTTCGAGCTGTATGATTGAATACGTTTTTAACATTTACTTTCATTTTCAAGACAACTGGTTGTTAATAATGCAAAAGCTGATTGATTTTTATCCCAGTCAGAATGTTGTAAAATGTTGTGGAATGACCTTAATGAAAAGCTAGGGGTTAACGGATGCTTTTCCGTTAGAGGAAAATTTGCTATCGATAACGAACGTGTAAGTTAGGAATGTAATTGTATATGTTGTAAGTATGGAATGCTATTAACAAATGAGTATTACACAGTCGTCTTAATTTGATAGTAAAAACAATAGCCGCATTTATACAAAGCTCTGACGGTTCTTTATTAAAACTAAATTTGTATTGAAAATCCTTCGCTTATACTTGAGGTAAATGGCTCGATCATAGTCTTAGCATTAATTCATTTGCCTTTAAATAAGTATTGGTTAGTTTTACTTGTTTTCACGTATCAAGCTAGACCCGATATTAATATAATCAAGTTTGATCGCCTAATTAGATTAGGATCCGCCTATACATTTTTAACCGTTTTCATTAAAACTGATAAATTATCTATGTGGATTAATTGTTAAAAATGTATTAATTCTTAGTTATCCTTTAAAAATTTCATTTACTCATATGTTATTGGTTACTGAAAATAATGTCATCCGACATATAAACAAGTACTAAATGTCTATAACTATTCATTAGAAAAAACATTTGTTAAACATAAACCTTGTAATTGAAAAAATAATGAGAATTGTATTTGTTTTTTTATTTTAGTTTAATAGTATTGATATATATTTACAAATATTTTGATCGTTACAAGCAAGATGCAAATATTTTAATTTGTATGCTTACCAACATACGATAAGTGACGGTCTTATCCATTTAATAAGTTGGCTTTTAAGATTTAGAATAAAATAAGTTTACACATATATGAAAAAAATCAGATGAGAACAAAATTGAGAATCAAATCTAGTAGGTTGTCTGGTATTATTATACTAATCTTATTAAATATTTTTTTAATTAAATAGAATACCTTTAAAATTAACAATTATTAATTTGTTTTCTCTCTTATATTTCTTTTCGATCAATTATTTTCTCGCCATTTCCGGCTCTTGTTTCGTTCATGTGTTTAAAATTCAGATTTATAAACTTCACGTGGTAAAAATAAACTTCACATGGTTAAAAATTATGCCACGTCTGCTGTAACAAGATTGATGTCACGTATGACGTTAAAATATTATTTCTGATAAATTAAAAAATAGCTTACGGTATGAGGATGTGCATAGACTATCGTGAGTTGAATAAGCTTACGGTAAAGAATAGATATCCGTTGCCAAGGATTGATGATCTGTTTGACCAACTGCAAGGTTCAAGTTGGTTCTCACGAATAGATCTCAGATCAGGCTACCATCAGCTGAAGGTGAAAGAGGCAGACATCCCTAAGACAGCTTTCCGAACGCGGTATGGACACTACGAGTTCCTCGTAATGTCATTCGGTCTAACCAATGCTCCTGCAGCATTTATGGACATGATGAATAGGGTGTGTCGACCGATGTTGGATAAGTCGGTTATCGTCTTCATCGATGATATATTGGTTTATTCAAAGAGCGAGTCTGAACATGCTGAACATCTGAGAGAGGTACTTGAGACTCTGAAGAAAGAGAAGTTGTATGCCAAGTTTTCGAAGTGCGCGTTCTGGTTAAGAGAAGTGCAATTTTTAGGTCACGTGATTAATCCTGAAGGGATTACCGTGGACCCAGCTAAGATTGAAGCGATAACGAATTGGAAGACTCCGCAGAATCCGACTGATATACGAAGTTTCCTAGGGTTAGCTGGCTACTATAGGAGATTCATCGAAGGTTTCTCCAAGATAGCCGCACCGCTGACCGGTATGACCCGAAAGTCGATAGTATTCAGTTGGGGAAAGTTTCAGGAAGAAGCCTTTGAAGAATTGAAGAAGAGGCTCACGCAAGCTCCAATCCTTACTTTGCCCGATGGCGACGAGGATTTCGTTGTTTGTGCTGATGCCTCACATCAAGGGTTAGGTTGCGTGTTGATGCAACGGGGGAAGGTGATAGCTTACGCGTCTAGACAGTTGAAGGTCCATGAAAGTACTTATCCGACGCATGATCTGGAGTTAGCAGCTGTAGTGCATGCTCTTAAGATATGGAGGCATTATCTGTACGGTACTAAGTGTACTATCTATACCGATCATAAGAGTTTAAAGTACTTCTTCAAACAGAAAGAACTGAACATGAGGCAGAGAAGATGGTTAGAATTGATAAAGGATTACGACTGTGAGATTAGGTATTACCCCGGTAAAGCTAACGTGGTCGCTGATGCGTTAAGTCGTAAGAATGAGGAAGTCCTTGCAACAGTGAAGTCATATAAGTTGATCATGAACTCAAGTCTTTTTGAAGAAATCATCAAAGTGCAGTCAGAAGTGTTAGTAGACGAAGGGTTAGTAAAGAAAGAAAGGATTTATGGCCAGCAAGATGAGTTGATGGAAAACACTCATTGAGTTAAAACTAGATTTGACCGTATGTGGATTCCACGCCATGGTGATCTTAGAAGTCGAATCTTAGATGAAGCTCATAAGTCAAGGTACTCAATCCATCCTGGAGCTACAAAGATGTACCAAGACTTGAAAAGAGATTACTGGTGGCCAGGAATGAAGAATGATGTAGTGGATTATGTTAGTAAGTGCTTAACTTGCTTACAAGTCAAGGCCGAGCACCAAAAGCCTTATGGGAAGATGCAACCGCTAGAGATACCTGAGTGGAAATGGGAACACATCACCATGGATTTCATAACTAAGCTACCTCGTACAGCTAAGCAACATGATACCATCTGGGTGATTGTGGACCGTTTGACCAAGAGTGCTCACTTTCTGCCCATACGAGAGGCCATCTCGTCAGAAATGTTAGCAAGCTTGTTCATCAAGGAAGTTGTAACCAAGCATGGAGTACCGTTATCGATCGTGTCCGGTAGAGATACACGGTTTACTTCGAGGTTCTGGAAGAAATTCCATGAAGCTATGGGGACGAGGTTGAACATCAGTACGGCGTATCATCCTCAAACTGATGGACAGTCCGAAAGGACGATCCAAACCCTTGAGGATATGCTACGTGCTTGTGTTTTAGATTTTGGTGGAAGTTGGGATGATCATCTGCATCTGGCAGAGTTCTCCTATAACAACAGTTACCATTCAAGTATTGGTATGCCACCGTTTGAGATGCTTTACGGTAGACGATGTAGAACCCCGGTGTGTTGGGGCGAGATTGGTCAGAAAGAAATGGGAATCCTAGAAGTAGTTCAAGAAACGTCTTCAAAGCTCGATCAGATCAAAGCAAGATTGAAAGCCGCGCAAGACAGACAAAAGTCTTATGCAGATAAGCGGCAACGACTAATTGAGTTTAACGTGGGTGACTATGTGATGCTCAAGGTCTCGCCTTGGAAAGGAATTATCCGTTTTAGGAAAAGAGGAAAGTTGAGTCCGAGGTACATTGGACCGTTCAAGATTGTAGGTCGTGTGGGTGAAGTAGCTTATAAACTGGATTTACCCGATGAGTTAGAAAGAATTCATTCAACCTTCCATGTTTCTCATCTGAGGAAGTGTCTAGCTGATGACACGTCTCACGTGCCATTAATGGACATTGAGGTTGATGAACAATTGAACTACATCGAGCAACCGATAGAGATCGTTGATCGCAAGGAGAAGCAGCTTCGTCACAAGATTATACCTTTGGTAAAAGTAATATGGAAACACCGCAAGGGATCAGATGCTACTTGGGAAGCCGAGGATGAGATGCGCAAGTTTTACCCTAGTTTGTTTATGTAATAGTTAGGTTTCGGGGACGAAACCTCTTTAAGGGGGGAAGACTTGTAACATCCTAAAATTTTAATGATGAATAAAGGAAGTTATGTTTAGTGATTTCGCGTAATTGATTAATGTCGGGGAAGGAGCGGGTCTTGGACTTGGATTAATTGAGATGGGTTAAATGAGAATGGGATTTCAGGGATATAAATACCCCTAAAATCCCAAAATATCTTCATTTTCCCCCACTCTCCTAAACACACACATACACACACCAAGCACACCCAAAACCGCCGCCGGCCGGGCCGAGAAAGAAGGAAGGATCGAGCGAGGTCCGGGTAAGAGAGAAAGATTAGTGGTGATACCAAGATAAACGAGATCCAAACAAGCTCAAAATGTATGATTCTTGATCTTGGAAGTTTAAAGATCCGAGCTTTTAGTGTATAAACGACCGAAAATGGTCGGGAAGTGTAGTGGGTGGTATTGAACCTTAACAAGGGTGTTAAAATCGCCCGAAATGTTGATCAGAAACCGAAATAGCGGACATCTGGGCAACTTCGCCTTCATCTGGGCAACTTCGCCTTCAAGCGATGAACTTCGCCTGCAAGCTAAGTTCGCCTGATGAACTTCGCCTGCAAGCTAAGTTCGCCTGATGACAAGTTCGCTTGAGGTTTAAGTTCGCCTGATGACAAGTTCGCCTGAGGTTTAACTTCGCCTAAAGCTAAGTTCGCCTGAGGTTTAACTTCGCCTGATGACAAGTTCGCCTGAGGTTTAACTTCGCCTAAAGCCAAGTTCGTTTAGAAAATAAATTAAAAATCTAATGAAAAATGTGTTAAGACAGTTAATGGAAATAAAATTTTTCCAAGCTGACCTGGCAGCTCGACCCCAGCCAGGGGCTCTGCCCCTTGGACCCTGCAAGGGGCTGCCGCCCCTAGACCCCGCTGCCAGGGGCGCTGCCCCCGGACCCCCGTTCGTTGTGGGTAGTAATTAAGACTAGAAAGATGTTATAAGTAGTGATAGTTAAATTGATATGTATACTTGTTATACAGTCAGCCGTGCACAACTGAAGAAAGGGATTACGATCAACGGAGAACGTAACCGTGTTCAGGTGAGTTTCTAGCCCCATTTATGTGTTATGTTTTCGGGGCTGTGCGCATACTCAACATGTTTGTTAATACACTTATCCTAAGAGATAAGTGTATGCCTTATGTGGATAATGTGAAATGTATGAATGATTGCTTGATGGTACGTGAACGATCTTCGGATATTGCACGTACTGTCAGGTTGTAACGCTATGTATAAGGTAAGTATGTTATGTATGTTTATGTGTATGAACATGATAGAGATAATAGAAGAAAGAAATGATAATGTATGGTTGTATGGTTACGAAAAGGGCACCGAGCCCTAATAATACTCGAGGTATGATGTATGGTTGTATGGTAACGAAGAGGGAATCGAACCCTACTAATATTCGAGAACTAGGGAACCGAACCCTACTAATATTCGAGGAAGAAGGGTACCGAGCCCTAATAATACTCGAGGAAAGAGGGTACCGAGCCCTAATAATACTCGAGGAAAGAGGGTACCGAGCCCTAATAATACTCGAGGAAAGAGGGTACCGAGCCCTAATAATACTCGAGGAATGTAGGGCGTAATGCTCTTTATAACATAAGATATGAAAGTAAGTTAATACAAAAGAAAGTAAGAAAGTATGAAAGTAAGAAAGTATGAAGGTATAAAAGTATGAACGAAAGAATATAATGTTATGTGAATGGTATGATTATGTGATTATCTAGAACTCACTCAGCGTAGCTGACTTTTAGTATGCACGCAGGTGAGTAGGATGAGGCAGCTCGCTTGAGGAGACACATGGCACTGAACAAGAATCTGGCATCTGAAGACCTATGATGTGTTAATTTTAATGCTTTAATGTGAAAGACAATAAATGTTTTGAGACAAGTTATGAATTAAAGTTTTATGAAAGTTTTATATTCCGCGTAAATGTTTTAATTAACTCTGATATTTAGAACTGTGTTTATGAGTAAATCCAACTCGAAAGTAGGGTTACCGGTAACGGGGCCTTACAATTTGATGTGATTTAAGGTTGTTTTTCTATATAATGAATTAGTGGTACATGTTATCTTAATGTAAGGTATAACAGCTATGCTAAAGCGCCCTAGTACTCCGCCAACGAACAATCCTGCTGTAGATTATCAAACAGCTGACTCAGAACATGTATTAAAAAGAACAAGGGCATTTGGTATTTCTGATGAAGTATGTCATTTTCTTTTATAAAAAATTGAGTAGTCTTGACATTAAATGTTACCAGGTTCTGATGGCATTTGTGTGTTGTTAGCAGGTTAATCATATGCCTGTAAATATCTTGCCTGTTGGTTACAGTGGTCAAAGTCACCATGGTCAAAGTTCATACTCGTCAGATGATTTACCAAAAACTGTGGTGATGACACTTAATCAAGGCTCCGTGGTTAAGAGTATGGATTTTCATCCAGTACAGCAGATTCTGCTTCTTGGTTGGCTCTCGTTTACTCTAAATTACTTTTTATTAATTGTGTATTATGTCATTAATGTCTGTCTTTTTTCACTAATTGCAGTTGGAACAAATACTGGGGATATCATGATATGGGAACTTGGTAGTAGAGAAAAACTTGCTCATAAGAATTTTAAAGTTTGGGATCTTAGCGTCTTTTCAACGCCTTTGCAGGTAGCCTTGTAAATGAACCGAACAAGCACGAAGGGAGCACGCTTGTGTTTGTTCGCTTAACTTTAACACAACAAACGATCGAACACGAACAGTTAAACGAATGTGGTTTTCTTGTTTGTCTTCGCTCATTAAGAAAATAAACATGTTCGTGTTTGTTTATGTTTGTACGTTAACAGGATAACGAAAGGTTCACGAATGAACATGACTGAACATATATGGAAATATTAACGAATGAACTTCAACGTTAACAAACAAACTTAAACAAATGTAAACTAAAGAACATAATTGTTCATGTTTGTTCGTTTAACTAAATGAACACAGTTTGCTGTGATGTGTTTATTCTTTATTAAATTATAATTTTTATTATTTTGTTTATACGTCGAGCATTGGCTCTTTATTGTAGGCCGCTTTGACCAGCGACTATACTGCATTAATCAATCGTGTAACTTGGAGCCCTGATGGAACCCTTTTTGGTATATTATTAACTTTTTAATAGTTTTATATCTTTTGTCATTAAAGTTCAAAGTTAACAATAATGAACGTTGATAGAGGTGTTGCGTACTCAAAGCACATTGTGCAGATATACTCGTATCATGGCGGCGATGATGTCAGAAACCACTTGGAGGTTTATATTGTCTTCACCTTTTAATTTTTAGCTCTTTAGGCGGTTGCCATCATTATGTATATATTAATGCATTTATTATGTTCCGTATTATATACAGATCGATGCTCATGTTGGCAGTGTGAATGATCTCGCGTTTTCTTATCCAAACAAACAACTTTGCATTGTGACTTGCGGTGACGATAGATTAATAAAAGTTTGGAATGCAGTTACGGGTTTCAAACAATACACATTTGAGGGTCATGAAGCACCTGTTTATTCTGTATGTCCACATTTTAAAGAAACCGTGCAGTTTATATTCTCAACTGCAACTGATGGGAAAATAAAAGCATGGTTGTATGACAACATGGGTTCAAGAGTTGACTATGATGCGCCAGGTCACTAGAAGCACGGATGCAGATGAGATATATCGAGAGTCTTGCAAAGATATCAAGAAAGTTTTGCTTCGATTTGGGGAGATGGTGGGTGAACAACTTAGCAAAGAAGGTATGGAGGCTCGTGCAATCTATGAAAATGTTAGTGATGAGTTGAAAGCTTTACCAGGTATCACTACGAAAAAACGGTTCAAAGCAGCTCATTTGATTGGTAAAGATGTGGATCTAGGACGTTCTTTTCTTGCGTTGACAATAGAAGAGAAAATTGAGATGGTCGAGTTGTATACCGATGGTTCAATGGGATAGTTGTGTATGGTTGAAGTATGTTTTGTATGTGAATTGGTTTTAACTATGGTTGATGTTTTTTGCTTAAAAACTATGTTTTGTATGTGAATTGGTTTGATCAATGCATATTTTGGTTGGAATTTATGCATCTTTTTATATGTTTTTTATTTTTTAATAAATATTTGTTATGAAAAAAATACTTGTGCTAATGATAAAGTTGATATAATTCTCTGTTTATTTTCTATGTACCAAACAAGAGAAATGATTCTCAGCTATATTTCTCTACTGAAATCTCTGTGCTACCGAACAGAACAGTCAATTCTCATTCTCCAGACCAATTCCCTTTCTCTGCAATTCCATTTCTCTATTCCATTTCTCTACAATTCCATTCTCTGTACCAAACACCCCTAAACCTAATCAACGAATATATGAAGGTATATTTTGCATACCAAAATTAGTCTTCATCCATTGAAAGAAAAGAAAAGAAAAATGGAGGGAGAGGTTGAGAATATCAAACATCGCTTTCGCAAATCTTGATGATTATGACGTGGGGACAAGGATGAGATCTCATTATCGTATAATATATAATTATATTATATATTACCAAACTACCCAAACACTTTCATGTGACTTAAGGAGCGCTCATTACCCTCCTCTTCTTTATGGTTTTGGTTGACAAAACAGGGTCGTTATATTCAGAACACCACTTTTACGTTATGTTAATAACTTTATACGGTTTATATAGGAGTTATAGTAGTCGTATAGCCCTCACATAAATAACTTATATGATATGAGAATAACCTCTGTTGACAAAATAAGGCAGCTAGCTAGTTAAGTGAGTGTTGTATTTTTAAATAATACGTGTTTTATAGTTGTGTATAGGGGTGGCAATCTTGACCCAAACCCTTTCAAATGAGTCAATTTGAGTTGTTTTAAAAGTTAAATGAGTTGGTTTGGGTAAAAGGTTTTAAATAAATGGGTCAAAATGAGTCATTTGAAATTCCATCATTTTATTTTCGGGTCAAAATGGGTCGATAAGTTCAAAGAAATGGGTCGATGTGGGTTAGTGTCCCAAGGAAATGTGACAGGTTTCGGATCGGAACGGGTTTTCGTACAAGACACGTTTCGGCACGAAACGTGTTTCAGATCGGAACGGGTTTGGTTCAGGTTTCAAGTCAACACGAGTTTTCACCCGTGACGTGTTGGGTTTTGGATTCTTTTGCTTCTTTCTGGTCGATTCCGGACTCGTTTTTTAAGTTTTGTTCTTGTTTGGTTTGAATTCTTTTAGTTTCGTTTTGATTGATTTTTTCGATTTCGATTGATGTGGTCCGGTTTTGGCTTTTTGTTTCTTTGTTTCATTTTTGTCGATTCTTTCGGTTTCGGTTCGATTCTAGATGTTTTTTTTATGGAACGAGGACAACGTATGAAACATTTTAGTGTTTTTACTTTTTTGGTTTATGATTTATATTTTGAGTTATAATTTTTTATTATTATTTTTGAATATTTTTTTGAGTGTTTTTTATCTTAATAGAAAACCCCTAAAAAAATAATTAAAAAAAATAACTTAAAATATAAGTAAAAAACGAAAAATCTAAAAAAACAAAAATGTCTCCGCCGTTATTCTCGTTCACAAAAAAAAAAAAAAACTCAAAACCCGGTTTGACCCTAACCTATTTTGACCCAAACCAAAAACAACCCTTTATTTAATTGACTCGTTTTGACCCAAACTCAATTTGACTCATACCCGTTTTGACCCATGACTTATTTCAACCCATGACTCGTTCGACCCAATCCAACCCATTTGCCACCTCTAGTTGTGTGTGTATACTTTTTACTAACGTATGAAATTGTATTTATACTAACGTATACGTAAATTGCCAATTTACAATGAATCATGGTAAGTCACAACATGACAGACGTGTAGTATCCACAACTTTGAATTATGTAATTCATATTTATTTGTGGTTTTGTTGTTTGTTTTACCTATTGGCAAAACAGATTTTATTAATCCTATTTTTTTGTCATTTACTGAAAATAATCCCAATTGAGAATAATACTGATGGTGGTCTCACCTTTTAAATTATTCCTAGTAGACCTCTGTTAAAAAGATTTAATAGTGTTAAATTTTATCCGAGTTTTGAACTGACGTTTTAGGGCTTTTAATCGAAAGAATGATACGAGTCGATTGATGTAAAATTTACCTCGAAACGATGCTTCAAACGACGAAACTGTGCTTCAATTAAGGTGTTTGAAGTTTCACGGTTTACATCAATCGACTCGTATCATTCTTCTGAAAAAAATCTTTAAAATATTAGTTTGAAATGCGAATAAAACTTTGACACCGTTAAGTTTTTTTTAACAAAAGTGCAATGAGTGAAAAAACAAATTTTAAGGTGGGACCACCGACATGAATATCCTCAGGTGAGATTATTATTGAATTATTAAAATCCAATTTATCTTTCGTATTTATGTATTTCTTAATTTTTCATATATTTTTAAAATTTTTGTAATACGAAATTGAGTATGGTAAAGCAATTGAAAAGACTCATGCTATATTTATCTAATTCGGTAACTATCATGAAAGCTAGAAACATGTCACACCCTCACAGAACCTAATTGTCGGACAAGGAAGTGCTAAAAGGATTCAAATACCTAGTCTCGTGTAAATCCCACAAACAACAAACTACTGATGATTGATGTTATAGGAAACAGAAATGATAATCCAACTATGAAGCAAACTCTACGTTGACACTATAATGCTTAGAAGACGCTAATTCACGATTAAGTAACCATATTCCAAACGTGTAAGACAACAAGTGACTGACAAATGAATGATTGAACACACAATTGTTGAGAAAACTTTTGTATTTGGAAACACACACTTGCAAATTGGTATTTAACTTTAATCTGTCGTTTAACACATGTGATGAAATTACCTAAATTACCCTCTATTAAAACCTTCAAACTAGACTTCAATAATCCCTAAAAAAACCACCATCGCGTTGTTAAATAGATTGGTTTAAGTATTTTGCGAACAGCTTCAATCGAACTTGAGGCCGTCTTCGAAGACTTGCACGTAATTACTAAAACTTTGGTATCTAATTCATTCACTTTTCTAGTGTAATAATAAATTATCTAAAAAAGTTTAATAGTTAAAGAGTCCTTAAACATAAATCTTTTATATATAAAGTAAAATAGTAATGCAAAGCTACTATAATAAAAGGCAAAACCAATGTTTCAAAAAGATTTATTTTTTAAATCTTATTTAATTCATTCACTTATCAATCTATAATTACTTAACCGCGTGTAGGATGTTGTCTTCGGACATGTTCTTTAATCTTTATCGGACTTTCCACTCCCAAGTATATTATTGTCGGGTTTTTCTGTCTACATGCAAGCATGAGACTAAATTGGTAGATTGCATGGTCTATTTAAAATTGTTTTATTAAGGTAGTAATTATGTGTTTTGAAGTTCGATTCCATTTTCAACTTTAGATACTAATAAATTTTTTGAATTGTTTTTAGTGACCGAAAACTTTATATTTAGGAGGAAAGTATTTTCTATACATGTTTATTAAATTATTGGCGTAGGTAACATGATTAGTTGCTAGCCAACTCATTGTTTCTTGCGCCTCTATATTAGAGGTTCGGTGTTCAAAACATGTTTGCAAGACAACCTATTATGTAATATTGTACTTAATGTTCAGCCATATAAGAAATTTAAAAGAAGGTATACCATTAGAGTGTAGATCTTTCCAATAAAGAGGTAACGTGATTACCAGTCGAACCTAATATCTTATGCTATTTCCATCGTGCAACTTATTTCAAGAGATCATCGTTCAAAAACCTACGTGATAATTTGACATTCGACGTTACAAATACATATATTGAAACCTCGGGATCACTTGATCTCAATATCCTTGCAATGGATTATAATACGTGTGTTTATGCAGTTATATAGTATCTTCTTATAACTAGTTTGTATTAAACTTTTATATGTGTATACACATATAAATATGAAATCAGATATAGTGTTTTTACGGTGTTTGTCAATCATTTGATGGCGTCCCACCCAGAAAAATGAGTCTCAGCGTGATAAACGCAGTGAAACCATATCTTAGATGTTTGGCAACGATCATTTAGTCAGCCTTGTTGAAGGTTAGGGTCGTTTTCACTTGTGTATAAAAAATACCATAGACTTATAGGTACGAATAGATAATGAGGTTGATGTATACATTGAACCAAGAAATGTTTTTGTTGGTTTGGCCCATCTATGTCTATGAATATATGTGTTTATATAGATGAAATATGCATAAGATTGCATGGGGACCAATTTGAAATTGCTTTTGTTTATGTGGGGTATTTGTATCAACCTTTGGTTTTGTCATGTAACCCAAAGACCTTCAAATGGGTACCAAAGGTGTTCCCCCCCACTCAAAATGTATGTGTTTTTACCTGGTCAAGGACTACCATCACTTTCCCATCAGCCAAAAAAAAGTTTTAATGGATTATACTGTTTGTTATATTCATAATAATAATCATCATCATTTATGTCCCTCACTCACTTTCTCCCATTATACATCCACATGAACAAACAATTCATCACTATGGGTAATTAGCTTTTGGTTCAATTTCTTCTTCAATAGGGACTAAGCTATAAGGCTAAAATATTTCAAATTGTAACTAAAAAAAATCATCAATGGATTTTAAAAAATCTCATTTGTAAAAATGTATGGGTGAACAATAAATGAACGGAACGGAAATTAACAGAAAACTGAATTAACCGAAAATTAATGATCGGTTTTTTTATTCTTGGTTAGCTGAACTGTTTATATTTTGATATATTTCTAGCTTTTATACCTTTATTTCATTTATGTCATGCTAACATGTTATTTCATGTATCTATTATACTTCCATGTCATGTGTTATTGTATTTATAAAATAACTTTATAAATTTCGATGCAAGTTCAAACAAAAACAAACATTTATCATCAATGGATTTTAAAAAATCTCTTAGCAGTGAGCAATAAACGAACTGTTAGCTGAAACTAAACCAAAAATCAACGAAACCGATTCTATATTGATTGAATACCAAATTAACCAAAAACCAGTTATCAGTTTGTACCCTTTGTTAACTTTCAAAATGAGTCTGTTCTATTTTCATACATTTCTAGTTTTTATACCTCCACAACATGTATATGTACCTTTATTTAATGAATTTATAATCAAGTTAAAACAAAAATAATAATTGAAACAAAAAAACTAATTGAATAAACCGAACCAATTAACTGAAAATCGATCGTTTAATAAAATAGATTAGCCAATGACTTGGTTATAAAGCCTAGACAACCAGAGAGAGCCTAGCATCAACAAACGATTGAGCGCCATCAAGATCTAATAGTATGTACTTAAAAAATTAAAAAGTTGCTTTTTTTTAAATGAAAGCGAATCTATGTGGTTTGAACCAAATCTTAAATTTTGTAGTTTGATAGATTCATAAACCAAACTCCATGTGAACATAATCTATTTAGCTGCAAAACAAGTCACACAAACATGATTTCGAGTTGAAGTTTCAAAAACATTCATTTTATATTAGGTCAAACATAATAATAAAATAGCATAGGCAAATGATAAATGAATCCATTGACTGGGGACATAAAAGTCATTTCACGATGTTGAATATGAGTCTTCGACAACAATATTGTTGGTTAAAAGTCAGTTTTACGGTTGGATTAGCAATTTAGCATCCTATCTTATATATTTTTTTTTATTATTTTAATGATATTATACCTGAAAATCCGCAATTTTGAAAGTGCTTAGGTGCTTATGGTAATTATTATATTTATTCAAATAAATCAATGGTCTCTGTTTAGAGTTCTATTAATTTATCTTTAGATCGGTAGTTGTGGGTTTTAACGAGGACGCCAAAGTTAACCGGCCTGTCCGGGGTGGTAAAGGGCTTGTAGCCGGTTAACAGGCTTTAACAAATAAATGATGAGACCCAGGTAATTTAATAAGAAAATGGTGGTACTATTGTTAGTTAAATCATAACGTGGTGTGCTTGTTAAAGTTGCACTGCCTACATGCCAATGATATAACGCTTTAACTAGCAAATTTAACATCATCCACGATTAGTAGCCTTTGTGATGAACGATTAGGGTCAATGTGGTAAGAGATAATGAAATGAACGAGGGAATGAAATGGATGCGGGAATGAAATGGACGAGATAATTGAATGCATCATATCATTCCATTGTCCTGTTTGGTTACTATGTGGGAATGAAATAGATCATTACTTTGTGTTGTATGGTAGACGAACTGACGAAGAAATAAAATAAAATTGGTGGTGACTCGAGGTGGTGGTGGTGTGGGGGTAGTCGTGGCTGGTGGTTGGCAATGGTGGTTGGCGGTAGTGGTGGGTAGCGGCAATGGTACCTAGTGGGTGGTGGCAGCGGCGGGAGGCGGCGATGGTCGGAGGCGGTGGTGGTGGGAGGGTGACAAAGGTGTGTATGGTGAAAGATGGAATTAAACGGAAAAAAACAAAAAACAAAGGTGATGGATGAAATGAAATTGAGGTGTTTTAGAGATAATGAAATGAACTAGGTAATAGATCATTCTATTCTATTAACTAACCAGACACTCATTTTTTCCGTTCCTTAGCAATAATCCCCTTCTCATTCATGCATACCAACGCTGGGAGTATTTATAACTTTAAGTTACGTAAAAAAAACGTCTTTAGACAATAATAGAAAAAGGTTTATTTAATTCTCAAATGATCCGTATTTTATACTTTATAGCTTAGTAATTTAATGCAACCATGAAAGCGAATATTATCGTATCCCACAAGATTTGGCAAAATAAAAACAATTACGATTTTAATTGATTGTGCCATGTGATCAACCTAGTCACACTACATGACAATGGACCATGTCTTCCTTAAAGGTTTATTAAATAATAATAAAAATGAAATAAATACTATGCATGCATTTATATCGAAAGAAATAGTTTTCTTTAATATGAGTTTGGTTGATCCACATATTTTTATTCAAAAACTTTAACATATAAGATATGTAATTTATATAATCTAGTTAGTTTTCTTTTGTTGTAACCAAAAAAAGAAAACATAATACGAGTTTGACGTTATTATCTAAGTGTGATAATGTTACAATCGCGATAGACTACAACGAAGACCAATACATCATCATTTATGTATTGAAACTTGTCTATGTAATCCTTGGTTGTTATGTAGGACTATAAGTAATAAGAACATGTATACCAAATATGACGACAAGCAAACACGAAACTTGAAACACATCGGAAGATATTTGGTTTATGGGATTATGTTTAAAAAATTTGCTGACACGTATACTATTATGTGATACCCGACTTGATTACCAAGGCATGCACATTCGTTTACCCAAACAATACAACTAAACCTTTTGTTTTTCTTTATTCTTGGATAATAGAGTAATATGCTAATTTGCTACAAAAAATGTTGTTATATGTTTGGTTAATATGTTTAGTAACTTCAAATTTCATGCGCGGTTGCTAATTTGTTAAAAAAAGAAAAGTATGTTATTTTATGATAAAAATATATATTAGGAAGTGTTAAAATTTAGGAATTGTAATACATGTTTCATAGGACTGTATGTAGGTCACTTTGACATTGGATTTGTGCCTGAGACAACCAATAACACACTCGAACTCGAATGATAAAGAAATTAAGAATAGATGAACTTTCAAGCCCAATTTCACAAAGCCCAAATAGCAAATACCAACTTCAGTTACTCCGAGGGCCTGAATTGTGAGTTTTAAAGCCCAGTTTCTCAAAGCCCACAACACCATCGGTTGTTGAGGTGGACAAACAAACCGGTTCCAGTTCTAACCCAAATTGTATGACTGAAACCGGGTTAGGATTTAGGAACCCCCACGTTAAAACCAGTTTAGAACCGATTAAGACGAATTGAACCGTTAAAAAGCGGAACTAGGTTAGAACTATACTCAACAAGTTATAACTACCTAGGGACTAGATTTGTTATTTAACTAGTGTTCTAATTAAATATTATATACTAGGTTTTATCCCTCGTATTACGGAGGTTGTTTTATATTATTTTGTATTTAATATTTATTTATTTTTTGAATTTTTTTTATTTTATGAAAGTTAATAATGTATGGTTTGATGATAAATTGTTTCACAAATAAATGAGATGTTATAACCCGGTTTAAACAGTATATGGATTTGATGAGACCCAAGAACCGTTTATTTTTTATACATGAATTATGTCTTCTGCTATTTGTTTCGAAAAAGGAAGTCTAATAAAAATCAGACCAAATATAAAGGACGTTTTTTTGTCATCTTGTCTCGGAAGAATTATATTTTGGGGATACAATGGAGCTAAAATAACATTCATCTTCTGTCAAGGTATTCATAAAATTATGTCAAAGTTAGGTTGAATTGCGCGAACCCGTTAGCATGATTACAAAAACACCATACGGAAGTTGTTTTATATTATTTGTGTGACAATCGTCAATTTCAGGTTAACTCCGTTAACTCAACTCCGTCAATTCAAACTTAAGATCATTGAATCTATAACGCACACCTTATTACATTTAAACTAGGGTTTAAATGACGCTTGACACTTACTACATGTGTAGTCTTTCGGTATTTGCACCGAAACGCAAACGAGTTGACGCTAACCGTTGGTGAATAAACGAAAAACGTCAAAACAATAATCATGTGATAATTATGTGTTAGACTTATGTGTTATGTGATAACATTGTTATAAACGTTAACTCAATGTGCTAGAACTAGTTAATTAAGCTAGAAAAGTAACATTTGAAAGTTAAGGGACCAAAGTGTATTATATTATTATTATTAATATAAACCTAAACCCTAACCCCCTTCTCTTCCTCCCCAAACCCGACGGCAGCTACCCCCCCCCCCTCTCTTCACGATCGGCTCACACACACAAACATATTGCTTGGTTTTTTATCTTGGTTTTCACAATTGAAACATCCTACACCCGATTCTAGTCATCTTCTACCTCCCCCCTGCTTATTTTTGTGCTTTGGAAGGTATAATTATAAACCCTAGAATCTGGAAATTATATACATGATGTTCATATGTCTTGTTTTGATTGAAAGATGTATTGATTGTTGAATTGATAGCTAGTATTGGTGTTATTGCATGTTAATCGTTTGTTTCTTGATTTTGAGTTCAAGTAAAACCCTAATCATGGATGTAATGTGTATTTGATGTGCATGGATAATGATTATGGTGTCTATAAGGTCACATGAACGGATTATGGTCCATAGATAGTTAATAGGTTGAGTTTTGTTGCAAACAGTTTCTGGACAGATTGTGTTGTTGATGTTCAATTGACTGTAACGGGGTGTAAATGTGAAAATTGATTGAGATAATTGATACTACAGTAAACTAGGTTGAGTCTAGTTTCTAAAGAATGTAAATTTGCAATTTTTGGACGTGTAAAAGTTAACCTTTATGATTTTACAAAAACGTTGTGCAAAGCTGAGTTGTTAGACCTGTTGTTAGGTTGTTTTGTAAATGTTATATCTCATGAACTACGAGACCAATTGGGTTGGTTCCACTTCTGGAAGTTGACTTGTTGAGTTAGGAACCTAACCCAAGTGGTCTTGCATTTGTTGGATTTTTCATTTAACGGGAATTGCAAATAACTTTCTGTTGCGCATAAATTTGACTGTTGTGAGTTTGCTTTGGTAAATTGATCATTATGAAGAATATATATGGAATAAAAATACAACAAAATATGTTCTGGAAACCTAACACATATATACAATTGTGATGATTTTTGGTAAATTAATTGAGATGCTATGATCGGTGGAATAGACTAGTTTTACAAGTAGAATTCTGTCATTAAGAAACTAGTTGCTGAATTTTGTAAAAGTTGCATGAAACATGGTGATTGCTAATTTATTATCGTGTTTTCACCAAATTGCCCTTGCGGGGGATAATTGCAAACTAATTGTCGTATTTTGACCAAAATACCCCTGCGGGGAATAATTGCTAATTGATTGTCATGGTTTGACCAAATTGCCCTTGCGGGCAATAATTGCTAGTTAATTGTTATGTGTTGACCAAATTGCCCTTACGGGAAGTAATTGCTAGTGATGTATATTATGAATACATGACACGTAAATAATTGCACACACATGTAACGTATCACAAATACACTTGTTAAAGTCACACACGATTCACAAACGAAACACGAAACATGTTGTGTGCATAGGTATTATGTGCCGAGTCTAGAGACTCGATAATAGTTCTGACACTAGAAAATCTCCTTGTTGTTTTAGAACGCTAGAGAGAGTTTTCTGTGACGCGCATCACTTGGTGATTTATTTTGGGAATTCTTCGCAAACAATGAGTTCACTTACCCCTTTAAACTGTTTTCAAACGCTTTTCACTTGGGGAGATAACATACTCCGAAAACGCTTTTAAGATTTTGTTAATATAGATTATATATCACTTGTAAAGACTAAGTGGCAAACGCAATAACTAAAGTCCTTCATTCACATCGAACCGTTTAATATTGGATAATAGCGAGTCATTGTTGAGTAGTACTACTGGGTTTGACAAACCCCACCCAACGCTAAACTCGACTGGAGGTCGAGTGGGTGTAATCTTGGCTAAACACATACCATGGCCGGGATAGACCTGGTGGCAAGGCAAATGATAAACAGTCAGCTTCGGTGTCGAACACTTAGTAATACTTGTTTATAGGCTAGCTACCTATAGATATATAATTGACATAACACTATCTGGTAACGCAAAACGCTTAACGCAAAACGCTGAACGCAAACGCTAAACGCTCTATTTTATATAAACTTGTGAACTCACCAACCCCGTGTTGACACTTTTAGTATGTTATTCTCAGGTAGCCGAGGCGGGCGCGCGGTATAGAATCATGCATTATCTGAAACGCTTTTGTTTATGCAAACTGATTTTTAACTGTTGTTATGGGGTTTTAAGTCGTCCTGCGTGACGCAACTTTTATCTTTTGGTTTTTACGCTTCCGCGTTTAATTACTCGTAAACGTTTTCGTGTTTTGAAAACTTTGTTTTATGGTTTAATTATAACTAATGAATCCGATCCTGTTAGTTCACACCCTCTGACGGTAAAACTCCGTTAGTAGATTTTGAGGGTGTGACAGATTGATATCAAAGCCTTTGGTTATAGCGAACTAGAAATTGCATGCATACTACTATAACTGCGACGACCCACTAGTTATAATGATACGTAGTCTTTGTAATCTTATCTCTTTACCTCTTTCACTCATACGCACGCATACACGGCTTACCTGTAGGGATGTCGACGCCACCCTCATCATCATCTGATCCGATGACTCATGCTCATGGGAAAGAACCGCAGATACCTACCGCATCGCCACCCCGAGTAGTCCCGGAACTCGAAGCTCCCGCACCGAAGAGGTACCGCTTATCCGGAGGCATGTACGAAAACGAAGTTAGCTGGGATTGGTACCCTAATATGATCAGACGTATGGTCTACCGTGAAAAAGTTCCCCCGTTACCTCACCCGAACCATCCTGCTTACCCCAACACCCTACCACCCATAACCGAACCTGTAGAGCGTGTACTTGCAGCTGTTGTTTCTTGCTTAGAGCGTGATGTTGGTTACATGCGCTATACGAGAGCTAACGTTTCCGGACTGTTAAAAGATGGAACCGAAACTAAGGAGGAAATTGCCCGCATGACAGCGGCCATGAAGGAAATGCAAGAGGCTAGTGATCAACAGATGAAGATTATGAGAAAGATGCAAGCCGAGATGATAGACTTGCAAGAGCAACTCCAAGTAACAAGGACCCGAACCGAAATAGTTCTAGAACGTTGCGATGTTCTACAAATGCAGATTGCTCAGAACGCAGCCGAACCTGAGGCAGAACCTGAGGCAGAGCCTGAAGAGGAACCCGAAGAAGATCCCGAAGAGGAGCCTGAGGAGGATCCTGAGGAAGATCCCGAGGGGGAACCTGAAGAAGAACCGGAGGAAGAACCGGCTGAGGAGGAGGCACACTCAGAGGTGTCCTCAGATGATGACATCTAATGATGATAACACCTAGATGGAGGGGTTGTCTCCATCCAAACTATTATTTTCTATGATTTTAAGGATTGGTTTTAAATACTTTGTAGCGAATACAATGGTTTTAATCATGAATTATTATTTGGATTAATAGATGGTTGTGATGTGATATTGTTTCTTATTTTCTTTCTTACCTATCTTTTTATTACATGTATGGCGTGTTACATATGAAAGAAAAATTCATGTTTAACATTTTATGCTGTGATTCTAGGAAATGGCAGGAAAAACGCTGGACACGGACGTGGTAACATCAACTTGACTGCAGCAGAACTCCAAACTCTGCTGAACGACCATGCGGCGGCCGCTCTAGCCGCACATGTCCAGAACCAAGCTGGAGGTCCAGTTGGAACGTGTACCTTCAAGAATTACCTTGACTGCAAGCCCAGTACGTTTAAGGGCACTGAGGGAGCTATAGGCTTCCTGCGTTGGGCTGAGAAGGCCGAATCAGCGTTTGAGATGTGTAATTGTCCCCCTGCCAGTAGGGTAAAATTTGCTGCTGGAACACTTGAAGATTCTGCCCTCACTTGGTGGAATTCAAACGTGCAGATCCTTGGGTTGGAACTGGATAATGCTATGAACTGGGAGGAGTTCAAGAACATGATGCGAGAAGAGTACTGTCCGAGAGAGGAGATTGCAAAGTTGGAATCCGAGTTTTGGTCATTGAAGATGGTGGGTTCAGAAATCGAAGCCTACACTACCCGCTCTCACGAGTTAGCCGTGATGTGTCCACGGATGGTAGACCCGCCGAGTAAGAGGATTGAAATGTATATTGATGGGTTAGCACCGCAAATTCAGGGCATGGTGACGTCTTCCAGACCAGCCACGATTCAACAAGCGATCCGGTTAGCTCACAAACTGACGGATCAGGCAGTGACCCAAGGTGCGCTACCACCTAGGGGTTCAACCACTAAAGCCCGTGACAACCCGAGTACTGACAACAGCAACAACAACAACCCGAGCAATGGAAAGAGAAAGTTTGACAACACCAGATCCTCATCCTCGAACCCCCCACAGCAACAACACTACCGTAAGCCCGAACTCACTCGGGGCTTCAACAATCAGGGTCACAATAACAATAACAACGGTGGCGGGCAGGGTTCGAGCGGCTATGCTAGGAGATATCCGAAGTGCAACAGGTGTAACTATCATCATGCTTGCCCGTGTGACCGTGTCAAGTGTCTGAGATGCGGAAAGATGGGTCACCAGGCAAAGGAATGTAGAGGAGACCTTGCGGCAAAGGGTGCTCCTAAACCATCCATGACGACCAAGGGATGTTTTGAGTGTGGACAAGAGGGACATTTTAAGAAAGACTGCCCTAAGATGAAACAGAATGACAACAATGGAGGTAATGGAAGTGGCAGTGGTGGTGGAAACAATGGTAAAGGAAGAGCTTTTGTTATTGGGTCAGGTCAAGCCCGCAATGATCCGTACGTGGTGACTGGTAAGTTTCCTGTGAACGACTGTTTTGCTTCTGTATTGTTTGACACTGGAGCTGATAGGAGTTTTGTGTCGAAAGCCTTTAGTCAACTCTTAAACATAACTCCAACCCCGTTAGATGTTATGTTTCCAGTAGAATTAGCCGACGGAAAGTCTGTAGAAACGACTCATGTACTTGCGGGATGTAAGTTAAAACTGTCAGGTCATGTTTTTGATATCGACCTTGTTCCTTTCACGCTTGGTAGTTTCGATGTCGTGGTCGGCATGGACTGGTTATCCGAGAACCGAGCGGAGATTATATGTCACGACAAGATAGTCCACATTACTACCCCTTCCGGCGAGATCGTTTCGATCCGGGGCGAGAGAAGCGGTATGACCACCAGCGTTATCACCCTCATGAAGGCACAGAAGTATCTACGAAAGGGTCATCCGGCAATTTTAGCGCATATTGTCGAGAAACCAGCGAAGGAGAAGCGAATTGAAGATATACCGATTGTGCGAGATTTTTCGGAAGTTTTCCCGGAGGATTTGCCTGGACTCCCTCCTATACGACAAGTCGAATTCCAAATCGAGTTGACACCCGGTGCAGCACCCATAGCACGAGCCCCGTATCGGCTCGCACCGGTGGAGCTTCAGGAACTGTCCACTCAGTTGCAAGATTTATTGGATAAAGGTTTTATCCGACCTAGCTCATCGCCGTGGGGAGCCCCCGTCTTATTTGTCCGAAAGAAGGACGGGACTTTCCGCATGTGTATCGACTACCGGGAGTTGAACAAGGTGACGGTCAAGAACCGTTATCCTTTACCTCGAATTGATGATCTGTTTGACCAGCTCCAAGAATCGAGTTACTACTCGAAGATCGATCTGAGATCTGGTTACCATCAACTAAGAGTGCGCGAGGAAGATATTTCAAAGACGGCTTTTCAGAACACGGTATGGTCACTACGAGTTTTCAGTTATGCCTTTTGGCTTAACCAATGCACTAGCCGTATTTATGGACCTCATGAATCGAGTATGCAAGGCGTACCTCGACAAGTTTGTGATTGTGTTTATTGATGATATTCTCGTCTACTCCAAGGACAAGGCTGACCACGAGGAACACTTAAGGGTAATTCTGGAATTATTGAAGAAGGAACAACTGAATGCTAAACTCTCGAAATGCGGATTTTGGCTTCGCGAGGTTCACTTTTTAGGACATGTGATCAATGAGAATGGTATCCATGTCGATCCCGGTAAGGTAGAGGCTATCAAAAACTGGGAAGCACCTAAGACTCCGATTGAGGTGTGGCAATTCCTAGGGCTGACCGGCTACTACCGGCGTTTCATCGAGGGATTTTCAAAGATTGCTCAACCCCTCACCGCTTTGACTCATAAAGGCACTAAGTACAATTGGGGTGACGCGCAAGAATCCGCTTTTCAACTGTTGAAAACCAAACTCTGTAGCGCCCCTATTCTAGCCCTACCCGAGGGAACAGAGAATTTCGAAGTACATTGTGACGCATCGATACAAGGTCTCGGTTGTGTGCTGATGCAACTTGAGAAGGTTATAGCTTATGCCTCTCGACAACTACGGGTTCACGAGAAGAACTACACGACCCATGACTTGGAACTCGGAGCTGCGGTGTTTGCCCTTAAGATATGGAGGCATTACTTGTACGGTACCAAGTTTACCATTTACACCGACCACAAGAGTCTCCAACATATCTACGATCAGAAGGAGCTGAACATGCGACAGCGTCGTTGGGTCGAGCTGCTTAAGGATTATGATTGTGCCATCAAGTACCACCCTGGCAAGGCCAACGTAGTGGCCGATGCTCTCAGCAGAAAAGAAACAGATAAACCCAGGCGAGTGCGAGCATTGCAACTCACGATTCATGCCAACTTACCCGATCAGATTCGCGATGCCCAACTCGAAGCTTTGAAAGATGATAATCTTCCCTCGAAACTCATGCGGGGCATGAACAAGCAACTTGAAACCAAATCGGACGGGGTTCGATATTTTGAGAACCGGATTTGGGTTCCACGGTACGGAGAGTTGAGAACTCTGGTGATGGACGAAGCACACAAGTCCCGATATTCTATCCACCCTGGCTCAGATAAAATGTACCATGACTTAAAGGCACTTTACTGGTGGCCGAACATGAAAGCCGACATTGCCATCTACGTGAGCAAATGCTTGACTTGTGCCAGAGTCAAAATAGAATACCAGAAAACAACAACCGGAACTTCCAATGTGGAAATGGGAACACATTTCAATGGACTTCATCACGGGATTACCTAAGACACCGACGGGATGCGATACCATCTGGGTGATCGTTGACCGGTTGACTAAGTCGGCACACTTTTTAGCGATTAAGGAATCGGACAAAATGGAAAGACTGACTCGCGTCTACATGAAGGAAGTAGTGTCTAGACACGGAGTGCCTGTCTCAATCAATTCTGATCGAGATTCCCGTTTCACTTCGCACTTTTGGAAGTCGCTACAGAGTGCCCTAGGCACACGCCTTGATATGAGCACAGCATACCATCCTCAGACGGATGGGCAAAGTGAATGAACTATTCAGACCTTAGAGGAAATGTTGTGTGCATGTGTGTTGGATTTCGGAAAAAGTTGGGAACCTCACTTACCTTTGGTAGAGTTTTCGTATAATAACAGCTACCACGCAAGTATTAAAGCAGCACCGTTTGAGGCACTGTACGGACGGAAGTGTCGATCACCTCTCTGCTGGGCAGAGGTGGGTGACAGCCAAATCACTGGTCCAGAATTGATACTCGAAACTTCGGAAAAGATTGTTCAAATCCGAATCCGCATGGCAGTAGCACGAGATCGCCAAAAGAGTTACGCCGACAAGCACCGAAAACCTCTCGAATTTCAAGTGAACGATCAAGTGTTACTCAAAGTCTCACATTGGAAATGTGTGGTTCGCTTTGGAAAGCGAAACAAACTCAACCCACGATATGTTGGTCCTTACCGGATAACGGAACGCGTTGGTCCGGTGGCGTACCGACTGGACTTACCAGCGGAACTCAACAGTGTACACAATGTTTTCACGTATCCAATTTGAAGAAATCCCTATCTGATGAAACCCAAGTAGTCCCTTTGGACGAACTGCAAGTTGATGAATAGCTACGCTTCATTGAAGAACCAGTTGAAGTTTTGGATTGGGAAACCAAAACACTCAAGCACAGCAAAATTCCAATCGTTAAGGTTCGTTGGGACTCGAGACGTGGACCGGAGTTCACGTGGGAACGCGAGGATCAAATGATGAAAAAGTATCCTCACCTTTTTGAAGGGCTGACCAAACACAGAAAACCGCGAAACCCGACAAACCGTCAGAAATCACCGGAGGTATGAATTAAATTTCGGGACGAAATTTCTTTCTACTAGGGGATGATATGACAAACTGAAAATTTTTCTTACTTTTTCAGACACTCATCACGACTTGACTCAAATTTTCGGGACGAAAATTCTTTAACATGGGAATGATGTGACAATCGTCAATTTCAGGTTAACTCCGTTAACTCAACTCCGTCAATTCAAACTTAAGATCATTGAATCTATAACGTACACCTCATTACATTTAAACTAGGGTTTAAATGACGCTTGACACTTACTACATGTGTAGTCTTTCGGGATTTGCACCGAAACGCAAACGAGTTGACGCTAACCATTGGTGAATAAACGAAAAACGTCAAAACAATAATTATGTGATAATTATGTGTTAGACTTATGTGTTATGTGATAACATTGTTATAAACGTTAACTCAATGTGCTAGAACTAGTTAATTAAGCTAGAAAAGTAACATTTGAAAGTTAAGGGACCAAAGTGTATTATATTATTTTTAATATAAACCTAAACCCTAACCCCCTTCTCTTCCTCCCCAAACCCGACGGCAGCTACCCCCCCCCCTCTCTTCACGATCGGCTCACACACACACACATATTGCTTGGTTTTTTATCTTGGTTTTCACAATTGAAGCATCCTACACCCGATTCTAGTCATCTTCTACCTTCCCCTTGCTTATTTTTGTGCTTTGGAAGGTATAATTATAAACCCTAGAATCTGGAAATTATATACATGATGTTCATATGTCTTGTTTTGATTGAAAGATGTATTGATTGTTGAATTGATAGCTAGTATTGGTGTTATTGCATGTTAATCGTTTGTTTCTTGATTTTGAGTTCAAGTAAAACCCTAATCATGGATGTAATGTGTATTTGATGTGCATGGATAATGATTATGGTGTCTATAAGGTCACATGAACGGATTATGGTCCATAGATAGTTAATAGGTTGAGTTTTGTTGCAAACAGTTTCTGGACAGATTGTGTTGTTGATGTTCAATTGACTGTAACGGGGTGTAAATGTGAAAATTGATTGAGATAATTGATACTACAGTAAACTAGGTTGAGTCTAGTTTCTAAAGAATGTAAATTTGCAATTTTTGGACGTGTAAAAGTTAACCTTTATGATTTTACAAAAATGTTATGCAAAGCTGAGTTGTTAGACCTGCTGTTAGGTTGTTTTGTAAATGTTATATCTCATGAACTACGAGACCAATTGGGTTGGTTCCACTTCTGGAAGTTGACTTGTTGAGTTAGGAACCTAACCCAAGTGGTCTTGCATTTGTTGGATTTTTCATTTAACGGGAATTGCAAATAAATTTCTGTTGCGCATAAATTTGACTGTTGTGAGTTTGCTTTGGTAAATTGATCATTATGAGGAATATATATGAAATAAAAATACAACAAAATATGTTCTGGAAACCTAACACATATATACTTTTGTGATGATATTTGGTAAATTAATTGAGATGCTATGATCGGTGGAATAGACTAGTTTTACAAGTAGAATTCTGTCATTAAGAAACTAGTTGCTGAATTTTGTAAAAGTTGCATGAAACATGGTGATTGCTAATTTATTATCGTGTTTTGACCAAATTGCCCTTGCGGGGGATAATTGCTAACTAATTGTCGTATTTTGACCAAAATACCCCTGCGGGGAATAATTGCTAATTGATTGTCATGGTTTGACCAAATTGCCCTTGCGGGCAATAATTGCTAGTTAATTGTTATGTGTTGACCAAATTGCCCTTACGGGAAGTAATTGCTAGTGATGTACATTATGAATACATGACACGTAAATAATTTGCTCACACATGTAACGTATCACAAATACACTTGTTAAAGTCACACACGATTCACAAACGAAACACGAAACATGTTGTGTGCATAGGTATTATGTGCCGAGTCTAGAGACTCGATAATAGTTCCGACACTAGAAAATCTCCTTGTTGTTTTAGAACGCTAGAGAGAGTTTTCTGTGACGCGCATCACTTGGTGATTTATTTTGGGAATTCTTCGCAAACAGTGAGTTCACTTACCCCTTTAAACTGTTTTCAAACGCTTTTCACTTGGGGAGATAACATACTCTGAAAACGCTTTTAAGATTTTGTTAATATAGATTATATATCACTTGTAAAGACTAAGTGGCAAACGCAATAACTTAAGTCCTTCATTCACATCGAACTGTTTAATATTGGATAATAGCGAGTCATTGTTGAGTAGTACTACTGGGTTTGACAAACCCCACCCAATGCTAAACTCGACTGGAGGTCGAGTGGGTGTAATCTTGGCTAAACACATACCATGGTCGGGATAGACCTGGTGGCAAGGCAAATGATAAACAGTCAGCTTCGGTGTCGAACACTTAGTAATACTTGTTTTATAGGCTAGCTACCTATAGATATATAATTGACATAACGCAAAACGCTTAACGCAAAACGCTTAACGCAAACGCTAAACGCTCTATTTTATATAAACTTGTGAACTCACCAACCCCGTGTTGACACTTTTAGTATGTTATTCTCAGGTAGCCGAGGCGGGCGCGCGGTATAGAATCATGCATTATCTGAAACGCTTTTGTTTATGCAAACTGATTTTTAACTGTTGTTATGGGGTTTTAAGTCGTCCTGCGTGACGCAACTTTTATCTTTTGGTTTTTACGCTTCCGCGTTTAATTACTCGTAAACGTTTTTGTGTTTTGAAAACTTTGTTTTATGGTTTGATTATAACTAATGAATCTGATCCTGTTAGTTCACACCCTCTGACGGTAAAACTCCGTTAGTGGATTTTGAGGGTGTGACAATTTGTTTTTAATATTTATCTATTTTTGAATTTTTATATTTTTATTGTATGAAAGTTAATAATATACTTATGGTTTGATATTAAATTGTTTCACAAATAAATGAGATGTTATAACCCGGTTTAAAAGCTATATGAGTTTGATGAGATCCAAGACTCGTTTATTTTTTTTACTGTAAAATTGGTTTTTTAATTATAAATAATATATATACTTTTTAAAAAAATCAGATATTAATTTTTAGTATATTCCTACTTTATAGGATTTTTGTATCAAATATTTGTTGAGATTAGTTTTTAAATTAATGAGATGTTATAACCCGTTTATGAAATATTTGGGTTTAATGAGACCCATACCCGTGAATTCGGGTCAAATGTATGAGAAGCCTTCATTTAAAAATAAAGCAAATATGGTGACTCAAAAAAATGGGGAGCGACACGTAGGATTTTTATGTTTTCGTTTATATATATTATAGATAGATAGATAGATTATTCTTTTAACTAACATATGTCGTATTATAATTTTTACTAAACTAAAAATATAATAACCAATACTCAATTAACACGTCAAAATCCCCGTGGTCACGGGTCTAAGTGGAGTAACAATGACTCCGGTGTTTAGTGAGGAAATCAAGATGTGAACAAACACACAAGTATAAATAATTCATGAATCAAACAAAAGTAATAACGTATAAAATTGTCCAAATATATGTACCACAGTTTGTCCTTTTATTTAAAGTTGTATTGAGCTTAGATTTTTTTAGATGTGAACACTAGTATTGAATTGATAATTCATGTGATCAAACAAAAAGTAATAACGTATAAAATTGTTAAAGTGTGTAGCATGGTTTATCTTTTTGTTACAAATTCTATTGAGCATTATGGGTTTAGATTTTTATAACAAAAAGTATGTTTTGTATTTTTTTTGTTTGACACACAAAATATATAAAAAGAATTCTAGTATCAGAGATTTAAGTTCGGTAGCTCTTTCTGATTGTATCCGACTTTACAATTTCTTTTTTTTTTTACATGCACAAATGCATATTTTGGATATAACATTTGTTTTTGGTTTAAATAAGCAAATAATCATCTAACAAAATTGTTTTAATCTAAATATTTTATTGTTGATTTCTTTACTAAGGACAAATTGCCTTTGACTCTTTGCCATCATATCAGCGTATAAACGAAGTCTTAAACATCACTATCTCTCTTTTTTCTTCTAATGTGTTATGATTGAATAAGATTTTGATTCTGTAATACCGAGGCACTCCATATATTATCACAATAACTATTTGATTTGATATAACAATATGAACATACTATGTAATATATACTAAAGCTCCAAATATGTTAGTTATATCACTAACTGATTATACATCGTCCTTATCTATATTATATTAGTTTGAGACTCGTGTACTACACGAGTAGTTTTTGAAAATACAATATTTAATAAATAATTAGTATGCAAGAAACAATAAACTTGTTAAACATTATAAATACAGTCGTTGTACAATAGTCTTTAAAACAATTTTAAAGTAAAAGATAATTATAAATATCAAATGTTTGAAAAAAAAGGAAATAAATATCTAATTAACAAATTTTGAAGCATAAAATTTAAGAATGATAACTATTATTTTACTATTATAAATTTGTTAAAATTGACGAGGTTTAATGTATGAGTGACAAGTGACAAAACTTGTAGCATTTTATTAAAGAGTATAAATTCTATTTCTAAATCTTGTAAAGCATCAAACTTCTATACATCATCATCAAAAACTATATCATCATAGATTCGTAGTAAAAGCAACAACCAATATCAAAACTAGAATTATACATGTATAACAATTCACAATCTATGAATTGTAGCTCAACCAATAATTGAGTTTGCTTCGTGTTATAGACTATATATTACTGTGTGTCGTGAAGACAAGCGGAAACTAGCGGAGTTGGTTGTCTCCCCATGCCTCCAAATGTGAGGTCGAGGGTCAATCATCGCCTTGTATTATTTTAACAAAGTATTTTTTGTTAACTATTTAGCATGTTTTTTATAAATTTTGAAACGCAAACCTAGCACAACTGGTTTGCTCCTACGCCTCTAAATGGGAGGTCGACCTCCCCTCTGTTGCCCCTCTATTATTTTTAGATTGTGCGGTCGCACACTCGACACACCCTTAGAGCCATCCCTGGTATGCATACAAACGTGATTCAAAGTCATGAATGAACACTAAATAGTCACTCCCAAATAAATGATATATACGTTGGACGTAATTTCGGACTCCAAGTCACAAGTCGGTGAACTTAATGGACCAATATTGACAAGTCGGCCATAGTTGGTTATGGTTCCTAACTACAATATGTGTCCAAATTGTTTTGTAATTATACTTGGTAATGTCATGTTAGAATAAAATAAAAACTACTTGAGTTGAAGAAACTCTATAAACTTTTTCTCAACCATATATAGAAATAGGATCCGATACATTAATATCTTATCGTACAATAGGTGTGCGACTTCCTTCACCCTTGATTTTGAGAAACCCTAAATCACATCCTCTGCCCAATAATCTCCTCTATGTGAACCATCATCGGAACACTGGAAAAACGATCTCCGCTTAATCCATCTCCACATCCACCTCCACTGCTCGTTGGCTGTAACATCCTAAAATTTATAATGTTGAATAAAGAAAGTTATGTTTAGTGATTTCGCGTAATTGATTAATGTCGGGGAAGGAGCGGGTCTTGGACTTGGATTAATTGAGATGGGTAAAATGAGAATGGGATTTCAGGGATATAAATACCCCCAAAATCCCAAAATATCTTCATTTTCCCCCACTCTCCTAAACACACACACACACACACCAAGCACACCCAAAACCGCCGCCGGCCGGGCCGAGAAAGAAGGAAGGATCGAGCGAGGTCCGGGTAAGAGAGAAAGATTAGTGGTGATACCAAGATAAACGAGATCCAAACAAGCTCAAAAGGTATGATTCTTGATCTTGGAAGTTTAAAGATCCGAGCTTTTAGTGTATAAACGACCGAAAATGGTCGGGAAGTGTAGTGGGTAGTATTGAACCTTAACAAGGGTGTTAAAATCGCCCGAAATGCCGATCAGAAACTAAAACAGCGGCTGCCTAGGCAACTTCGCCTTCATCTGGGCAACTTCGCCTTCATCTGGGCAACTTCGCCTTCAAGCGATGAACTTCGCCTGCAAGCTAAGTTCGCCTGATGAACTTCGCCTGCAAGCTAAGTTCGCCTGATGACAAGTTCGCCTGAGGTTTAAGTTCGCCTGATGATAAGTTCGCCTGAGGTTTAACTTCGCCTAAAGCTAAGTTCGCCTGAGGTTTAACTTCGTCTAAAGCTAAGTTCGCCTGAGGTTTAACTTCGCCTAAAGCTAAGTTCGCCTGAGGTTTAACTTCGCCTAAAGCTAAGTTCGCCTGAGGTTTAACTTCGCCTAAAGCCAAGTTCGTTTAGAAAATAAATTTAAAATCTAATGAAAAATGTGTTAAGACAGCTCGACCCCAGCCAGGGGCTCTGCCCATTGGACCCTGCTAGGGGCTGCCGCCCCTAGACCCCGCTGCCAGGGGCGCTGCCCCCGGACCCCCATTCGTTGTGGGTAGTAATTAAGACTAGAAAGATGTTATAAGTAGTGATAGTTAAATTGATATGTATACTTGTTATACAGTCAGCCGTGCACAACTGAAGAAAGGGATTACGATCAACGAAGAACGTAACCGTGTTCAGGTGAGTTTCTAGCCCCATTTATGTGTTACGTTTTCGGGGCTGTGTGCATACTCAATATGTTTGTTAATACACTTATCTCTTACACTTATCCTAAGAGATAAGTGTATGCCTTATGTGGATAATGTGAAATGTATGAATGATTGCTTGATGGTACGTGAACGATCTTCGGATATTGCACGTACTGTCAGGTTGTAACGCTATGTATAAGGTAAGTATGTTATGTATGTTTATGTGTACGAACATGATAGAGATAATAGAAGAAAGAAATGATAATGTATGGTTGTATGGTTACGAAAAGGGTACCGAGCCCTAATAATACTCGAGGTATGATGTATGGTTGTATGGTAACGAAGAGGGAATCGAACCCTACTAATATTCGAGAACTAGGGAACCGAACCCTACTAATATTCGAGGAAGAAGGGTACCGAGCCCTAATAATACTCGAGGAAAGAGGGTACCGAGCCCTAATAATACTCGAGGAAAGAGGGTACTGTGACATCTGCCCCGATCCGACCCGACCCAGGTACCCGTTTCTCTGACCGATCTCTTCCTTTTGTGATTTAATATTTATTTATACTTATATTTTACTTTTAATAATAATATATATTTTCCTTCCCGCCTCTTTCTCTCTCTTTCTTTCCGCCGTCCCGTCCCTCTCCTTCTCTCTTTCCGCCTTCTTTTCCCTATTGTCGCCGTCCCGCCCTTACGCCTTGTTTCCCTCTTTTTCTTCTAACTCTTTGCTTGTCCTTTGTTCCTTCCCGCCTAAGGTTGTCTGCGCAGCTCCACGCGCCAGACCCCTTACAAGGAATCCTGCGTGAAGACCACCTGTTTCAGCGTTACGCGAGACGAACTCTTCTCGCAGCGCGCTAAGAATTGTAATTCTTCTCGCAGCGCGCTAAGAACGGTAGTTCTTCCCGCGACGCGCTAAGGATTTGTAGTTCTTCTCGCAGCGCGCTAAGAATCGTAGTTCATCCCTCGACGCACGAAGAATTATAGTTCTTCCCGCGGCGCGCTAGGAATTTTAGTTCCTCCCGCGGCGCGCTAAGAAATGTGATTCTTCCCGCGGCGCGCTTAGAAATGTAGTTCTTTCCGCGACGCGTTAAGGTTGGTTCTGTCTGCCTTCGCGCTCGCGCTCTCTTGACCTTCTGTGTCTGCCTTCGCTCTCGCGCGTGCGCTCGAGCTTTCTCGCGCTGAACCCTTTGAGTTTTCTTCTGCTTAATCTAGCCGTTGCTTTTGTGTTGTCTTATCTTTTGAGCTGTTGACCTAATCTGCTTTATGTCTGAAAAGTTACTTTCGGCGCAGCATGCGCACCAACCCCATTGGTTGGCAGAAAAAGTGACTGACATTATCTTTTGAGATCTGCTTTTTCCATGCCTGACCAGTACCTTTATCTGACCCGCCCATGCCTTTTTACTGTTCCCTGTCAGCTTTTCTCTCTTTCCCTGCTGCCATATCTTTTGATATCTTTTGCTTTTGGAATCTTTTACTTTTTGGAGATCTTTTCCCCTTTTCTAGGGATTGGGTTCCCTAGGGTTTCTCTATAAATAATAATGATATTTTTCCTAACACTACACACACAAAGCACTTAATCTCTCCTGTTCTCTTTGCTCTCTCTGCCGCCTCCCTCTCTGCCTCCGTCTTCCTCCCTGTTCTGCCCTGCTTTTCCGGTAATATATATTATATATAATTTACTTATTAATTATGCTAACTTATAATCAAGACTTAAAACAAATCATTAAAACAATAATCTTTAATTATAGGTTAACTTGTGCTTGTTTAAAGTTGGTTCTTGCTTTATCTTACACCGCATCGTTTATCAAGTGAGTAATCTCGTACCTAATCCCTTTTTGCTTTTAATGTTTTGGGATGTTCATGTGTTCATACAAACTTAGAGTCTTAAACTTGTTTATGAGCTTTAGTCGCGCAGTATCCCATGTGTTGAGGACGTTTACTTGGCTGTTTATTTGTATGTGTGTATCATTAACCGCTTTGTTCGGCCTATTCCGCAGTTTTCATGGATCCATTAGATGAACACGGGAGACCTATCGTTTACGGTTTTCTTTGTTTACACTTGCACAGATGTTTTCTCGTTTTTGTGCTCAATTGGGAGCACGGATTGAACTATGAACTATGAGCTATGATCTATCTAGGCTTGATCACAATCTGATTGCACCCTTGTTAAACACCAGACATACACGTGTTGCGCGCAGATTTATTGTTATCTATGTATTGTATTAAACTTGATTTCTCACCAACACGCAAGTGTTTGACGTTTTATTTTAACACATGTTCAGGTTTGCAGTAGCTGTTTTGGAGCTTGTGGACACGTAGGAAGTTTTCTTTATTTTTGACCTAGATTAAAATGTATCAAGACAAGTTATTGCTGTTCGAATATTATGATTTATAATATATTGATTTATATTGATTTATGTTATCTTGTGTTTACCTTGCGCGTGCGCGAATGAATGTATTTATTAAATATTGACACCCAATAGTGTCACGAGTAATGAAACAATATGTGGCGCCCCGATGTATAATCCGCCTTTGGTCGGGGTGTTACAGATTGGTATCAGAGCTCGTTGACTTTAGGATAGGTGGTTAGACGTAACGGCCTAGAATACCTAAGAGTCCCTTCTCGCGCATGAGAGAAATCTCATGTTTGCGCGCTTATTGTTAATTACTCGTTGTTTATACATATGCTCGCGCTTGCGCAGTATATGATTTATGTTTTATTTCGCGATATTTCGATTTTTGTTGAATTTCGATTTTTATTGATTTTACTTACATATTCGTTTGTTGGATTTGAAAATCCGAAAAGTCATGGTGATACATGAATAGTTGATTTTCAATTTCCATTTACGATTATGTTCTGAGGTTGGAGACTTGAAAAGTCATGGTGATACATGAATTGTCAACCTCCAATACTCATTTTCTTGTATATTTTATATTGAAGATTGAAAAGTCATGGTGATACATGAATCGTCAATCTCCAATACTCGTTTGCTCGTATATTTTAAATTGGGAATTCGGAAAGTCATGGTGATACATGAATTGTCGATTCTTGATTCGAATTTGTTACCTTTATTAAGTCTGCTTTTAGGGTCATTTATTTTACTTTAACTTTTGACAGTAACTGACTCCGCGAAACCAAGCTTTTCGAGGTTATACTTTGCGATAAAACTAAGATATTAACTAAAATTAAAATTTTTATAGAATGCCTCCGCTATCTCGCCGATTTCAGAGAAGAGAAGCCTCGCGCATGCGTAGACAGCAACGTTCCCAGGAAATGGCCGCCGCGATAGCCCAAGCCTTGAGCCAAAATAATACCTCCAGTTATAACATTAAGTCCTTTAACGCGGGTAACCCTCCAAAGTTCACAGGTCTTGAAGGAGCCACCGTGATGCTCCAATGGCTCGAAAAGATTGAAAACACTTTCCTCCATACCCAATGCCCTCATGACAGACGAACCCTGTATGCTTCCAGTGTCCTGGAATCTAGAGCGCTTACATGGTGGAATGGAGTAGCTCATGCGCGTGGCGCAGAAGCTGCTTCCAGCATGCTTTGGGAGGAATTTAAGGAAATTCTGACGCGAGAATTCTGCCCTCCCAACGAAGTTAAGCGCTTGGAGGAAGAATTCTGGAACTTGAAGCAATACAGTGGCGAAGCGCGCGAGTACGCGACGCGCTTCCACGAGCTAAGCTTACTGGTCCCTCACCTTGTTACCCCTTCACGCCGAGCAATCGAGAAATTCCTTGGGGGTCTCCCCATGGAAATTCAAGATTCTGTATGGGCCAGAAACCCAGTAACCCTCTCTGACGCCATCGAGTTGGCCGCTGTGCTCAGCGACAACCATGTCAGAGCAGGAACCCTGTTCCTGCGGGGAGCTGAGAAGACCAAACCCACCAAAACTGCCCCTGAACCAACAGAAACCAAACCAGAACCCTCAAACCGTAACCACCTCAAGCGCAGGCGCAAGGCCTATGCGCTTACCAACCCGCCCATTGCCCAGCAACCCATTTATCAACCTCCAGTTTACGCGCCTAACCCACTGACAGCCTACCCAACCCCTCCTGTAGTCCATAACTATGCCTTAACCAATCCCGCACTCCCTGCCCCGCCACCTAAGAAACCTTACACAGGAAATCAACCCTTTTGCCCAACCTGTAGACTTCACCACCCAACCCAAACCCCGTGTCGACAATGTAACCAATGTGGCCGTGTTGGTCACTCTGCTGAGTTCTGTAGAGTCCTTCCCGCCAATCCGATTGCGCCAACACCACCAGCCTACCCGCAGAACCCACAACCAACATACCAAAACCCACGACCCAGGTCGTGCTATAACTGCGGTGATCCCAGTCATTTCCGGAACGCGTGCCCGAGACTACAAGTGCAAATCACACAAGCGAATCCGGTGAACCAGATTTCAAACCAAGTGACGCGTGGACGAGCTTTTAACATAACCGCGCACCAAGCGCAAGCGAATAATGACGTAGTTAATGGTACATTTTTGCTTAACGGATTTTATGCTTCTGTACTTTTTGATACTGGCGCCGATCGAAGTTTTATCTCTCGCGCCTTCGAGCAGAAGCTTGCGCGACCGCGCAGCGATTTAAAAGAAGATTTTTCAGTTGAATTGGCTAATGGCGAAACTGTTTTAATTAACTCAGTGATTAAAGATTGCACGCTTAACCTTAACGAAAACGATTTTCTGATCGACCTCGTCCTCATGCCTCTTGGAAGCTTTGATGTTATCATTGGTATGGACTGGCTTACGCATAATCGCGCCGAAGTTATTTGCGCCAAGAAGATGATTCGCATCCCTCGAGAAAATGGTGATCTTCATATCTACGGCGAAAAACCCTCCCGCGGTCTTAAGCTTATGTCTTGCGCCGAAGCCCGAAGACTCATGCGAAAAAGGTGTATTGCATTCTTAGCTCATGTGGTTAAACCTGCTGAAGAGAAGAAGCTTCGCGATATCCCCGTTGTGCGTGACTTCCCTGAAGTTTTTCCTGATGATCTTCCTGGTATCCCTCCCGCTCGTGAAGTTGAGTTTCGTATTGATCTTGTCCCTGGTGCTTCCCCCGTAGCTAAATCTCCTTACCGTCTTGCGCCCGCTGAGATGCAAGAATTGGCAAGCCAACTTCAAGAGTTGACTGCTAAAGGATTCATTCGCCCTAGCTCTTCGCCCTGGGGTGCTCCGGTGTTGTTCGTTAAAAAGAAAGATGGATCGTTTCGCATGTGTATCGATTACCGCGAGTTGAACAAACTCACCATTAAAAACCGGTATCCCTTACCGCGTATTGACGACCTCTTTGATCAACTCCAAGGTGCCTCTTGTTTCTCCAAGATTGATCTCCGCTCTGGTTATCACCAGTTGCGCATCCGCGATGAAGATGTTCCGAAGACTGCTTTTCGAACTCGTTATGGCCATTTTGAATTCTTGGTCATGTCCTTCGGTCTAACCAACGCACCCGCCGTTTTCATGGATCTAATGAATCGGGTGTGTAGGCCTTTCTTGGATAAATTCGTGATTGTGTTTATCGATGATGTTCTGGTGTATTCTAAGACCAAGGCCGAGCATGAGCAACATCTTCGGTTGGTGTTGCAAAAGCTTAGAGCTGAGCAACTCTATGCTAAGCTTTCCAAGTGTGAATTCTGGTCTGATGAAGTACAGTTTCTTGGCCATGTTGTAAACAAGATGGGTATTCATGTCGACCCATCCAAGATTGAAGCAATCAAGAACTGGATTACGCCATCCTCTCCTTCCGAGATCCGTTCCTTTCTGGGCTTAGCTGGTTATTACCGGCGCTTTATTTCGAACTTCTCAAAGATCGCTTTGCCTTTAACAGCTCTAACGCACAAAGGTAAACCGTATATTTGGGGCTCGAAGCAAGAAGAAGCCTTTCTATCGCTCAAGCGTTTGTTGTGTGAAGCTCCTGTTCTTGCGCTACCTGAGGGTAATGATGATTTTGTCGTGTACTGCGATGCCTCCAACCAAGGTCTCGGTTGTGTTCTTATGCAACGAGGCAAGGTTATCGCTTACGCATCAAGGCAACTCAAGGTTCATGAAAAGAATTATACAACTCACGATCTCGAACTTGGTGCAGTTGTTTTTGCCTTGAAGATCTGGAGACACTACCTTTATGGTACTAAGTGTATCCTCTACACTGACCATAAAAGCCTTCAGCATATCTTTGATCAGAAGGAACTTAACATGAGGCAACGCCGATGGAACGAACTCATCAGCGATTACGATTGTGAGATCCGGTATCATCCTGGTAAGGCTAATGTGGTAGCCGATGCGCTCAGCCGAAAACCCTGCCAGCTTAACTGTATCTTGCCGCGCACCCAGCTTCACTTCGCGCCGATCCAAAGCAACCTTGAATCGCGCATTCGTGACGCGCAGCGCGCATCCATCAGTAATGGTAACCTTCGCGCCGAGTTAGCGTGTGGCGCGGAAGCGCTTTTTGTCCCTAATCTGAGTGGAATTCTCTGCTATCTTAATCGCATCTGGATTCCCTTTGATGAGAATCTTCGCGCTGATATCCTGTGTGAAGCACACAAATCTCGATATTCCGTTCATCCTGGCGCTGATAAGATGTACAAGGATTTGCGCATTACTTATTGGTGGCCCGGTATGAAAAAGGATATTGCTGTGTTCGTAGCTAAATGCCTGACTTGTTCTAAAGTAAAAGCTGAACACCAACGCCCATCTGGTTTGCTCGAACAACCAGAAATTCCTACGTGGAAATGGGAATGTGTAGCGATGGACTTTATTACCAAGTTACCTTTGACAGCAAGCAAACATGATAGCATTTGGGTAATAGTGGATCGTTTGACTAAGTCTGCTCACTTTCTGCCCATTCGTGAAAACTACCGTGTTGAGCAACTCGCGCAGCTTTATGTCAAGGAAATTGTCTGCCGCCATGGTACTCCTTTGAGCATCATATCCGATCGCGATGGCCGTTTTATATCTCGCTTTTGGAAATCTCTCCAATCTGCGTTAGGAACTCGCTTGGACATGAGTACGGCATATCATCCCCAGACTGACGGTCAGTCTGAGCGAACTATTCAAACTCTTGAGGATATGCTCCGATCTTGTGTTCTTGATTTTGGAGGTAATTGGGATTCGCACCTGCCTTTGATCGAGTTCTCTTATAATAACAGCTATCATTCCAGTATCGGTATGGCCCCATTTGAAGCACTTTACGGTCGTAAGTGCCGCTCCCCGATCTGTTGGAGCGAAGTGGGTGAAACTCAAATCACAGGACCCGAACTTGTTCAAGAGACAACCGATAAAATCGCCAAGATCCGTGATCATCTGCTGACTGCCAGAAGCCGACAGAAGAGTTACGCAGATCGTAGGCGGAAACCTCTCGAATCTCAAGTTGGTGATCTTGTTCTCCTCAAAGTGTCGCCTTGGAAAGGTGTTGTCCGCTTTGGGAAGAAAGGTAAGCTTGCTCCTCGTTATGTTGGTCCATTTAAGATTCTCGCGAGTGTAGGAAAAGTTGCCTACAGACTTGACCTGCCGCCCGCGCTTAGTAATGTGCATCCAACGTTCCATGTATCCAATCTCAAGAGGTGTTTAGCTGACGAGAACCTTCACATTCCACTTGATGAAGTTCAAGTTGATGAAACTATGCATTTCGTTGAGAAGCCTGTTGAGATTATGGATCGCGAGGTAAAGCAAACCAAGCGCAGTCGTATCCCTATCGTGAAAGTTCGCTGGGAGTCCAAGCGCGGAGCCGAGTTTACATGGGAAAGGGAAGATCAGATGGAGATCAAGTACCCGTACCTGTTCTCTGCGCAACCTACTTCGAGATAAATTTCGGGACGAAATTTCTTAAAGTAGGGGAGACTGTGACATCTGCCCCGATCCGACCCGACCCAGGTACCCGTTTCTCTGACCGATCTCTTCTTTTTGTGATTTAATATTTATTTATACTTATATTTTACTTTTAATAATAATATATATTTTCCTTCCCGCCTCTTTCTCTCTCTTTCTTTCCGCCGTCCCGTCCCTCTCCTTCTCTCTTTCCGCCTTCTTTTCCCTCTTGTCGCCGTCCCGCCCTTAAGCCTTGTTTCCCTCTTTCTTCTAACTCTTTCCTTGTCCTTTGTTTCTTCCCGCCTAAGGTTGTCTGCGCAGCTCCACGCGCCAGACCCCTTACAAGGAATCCGGCGTGAAGACCACCTGTTACAGCGATACGCGAGACGAACTCTTCTCGCAACGCGCTAAGAATTGTAAATCTTCTCGCAGCGCGCTAAGAACGGTAGTTCTTCCCGCGACGCGCTAAGGATTTGTAGTTCTTCTCGCAGCGCGCTAAGAATCGTAGTTCATCCCTCGACGCACGAAGAATTATAGTTCTTCCCGCGGCGCGCTAGGAATTTTAGTTCCTCCCGCGGCGCGCTAAGAAATGTGATTCTTCCCGCGGCGCGCTTAGAAATGTAGTTCTTTACGCGACGCGTTAAGGTTGGTTCTGTCTGCCTTCGCGCTCGCGCTCTCTTGACCTTCTGTGTCTGCCTTCGCTCTCGCGCGTGCGCTCGAGCTTTCTCGCGCTGAACCCTTTGAGTTTTCTTCTGCTTAATCTAGCCGTTGCTTTTGTGTTGTCTTATCTTTTGAGCTGTTGACCTAATCTGCTTTATGTCTGAAAAGTTACTTTCGGCGCAGCATGCGCACCAACCCCATTGGTTGGCAGAAAAAGTGACTGACATTATCTTTTGAGATCTGCTTTTTCCATGCCTGACCAGTACCTTTATCTGACCCGCCCATGCCTTTTTACTGTTCCCTGTCAGCTTTTCTCTTTTTCCCTGCTGCCATATCTTTTGATATCTTTTGCTTTTGGAATCTTTTACTTTTTGGAGATCTTTTCCCCTTTTCTAGGGATTGGGTTCCCTAGGGTTTCTCTATAAATAATAATGATATTTTTCCTAACACTACACACACAAAGCACTTAATCTCTCCTGTTCTCTTTGCTCTCTCTGCCGCCTCCCTCTCTGCCTCCGTCTTCCTCCCTGTTCTGCCCTGCTTTTCCGGTAATATATATTATATATAATTTACTTATTAATTATGCTAACTTATAATCAAGACTTAAAACAAATCATTAAAACAATAATCTTTAATTATAGGTTAACTTGTGCTTGTTTAAAGTTGGTTCTTGCTTTATCTTACACCGCATCGTTTATCAAGTGAGTAATCTCGTACCTAATCCCTTTTTGCTTTTAATGTTTTGGGATGTTCATGTGTTCATACAAACTTAGAGTCTTAAACTTGTTTATGAGCTTTAGTCGCGCAGTATCCCATGTGTTGAGGACGTTTACTTGGCTGTTTATTTGTATGTGTGTATCATTAACCGCTTTGTTCGGCCTATTCCGCAGTTTTCATGGATCCATTAGATGAACACGGGAGACCTATCGTTTACGGTTTTCTTTGTTTACACTTGCACAGATGTTTTCTCGTTTTTGTGCTCAATTGGGAGCACGGATTGAACTATGAACTATGAGCTATGATCTATCTAGGCTTGATCACAATCTGATTGCACCCTTGTTAAACACCAGACATACACGTGTTGCGCGCAGATTTATTGTTATCTATGTATTGTATTAAACTTGATTTCTCACCAACACGCAAGTGTTTGACGTTTTATTTTAACACATGTTCAGGTTTGCAGTAGCTGTTTTGGAGCTTGTGGACACGTAGGAAGTTTTCTTTATTTTTGACCTAGATTAAAATGTATCAAGACAAGTTATTGCTGTTCGAATATTATGATTTATAATATATTGATTTATATTGATTTATGTTATCTTGTGTTTACCTTGCGCGTGCGCGAATGAATGTATTTATTAAATATTGACACCCAATAGTGTCACGAGTAATGAAACAATATGTGGCGCCCCGATGTATAATCCGCCTTTGGTCGGGGTGTTACAGGTACCGAGCCCTAATAATACTCGAGGAATGTAGGGCGTAATGCTCTTTATAACATAAGATATGAAAGTAAGTTAATACAAAAGAAAGTAAGAAAGTATGAAAGTAAGAAAGTATGAATGTAAGAAAGTATGAAAGTATGAAAGTATAAAAGTATGAATGAAAGAATATAATGTTATGTGAATGGTATGATTATGTGATTATCTAGAACTCATTCAGCGTAGCTGACTTTTAGTATGCACGCAGGTGAGTAGGATGAGGAAGCTCGCTTGAGGAGACACATGGCACTGAACAAGAGTCTGGCATCTGAAGACTTATAATGTTTTAATTTAATGCTTTAATGTTGAAAGACAAAGGATGTTTTGAGACAAGTTATGAATTATGTAAAGTTTTATGAAAGTTTTATATTCCGCGTAAATGTTTTAATTAACTATGATATTTAGAACTGTGTTTATGAGTAAATCCAACACGAAAGTAGGGCTACCGGTAACGGGGCCTTACATTAGCGCCATCAAAACTCTCCGTCATCATCATCGGCGTCGACGACGAACTCGTCGAAAAAACGTAAAGCGTCGCTCCCTTTTGTTACAAGTTTATTTAGCTTTTGATAAGAATTGAAATTGATGAGCCTAATTGATCAATTAACCTTGAAATTTATCCCATTAATCATCAATTTGAAGCTTCAGTCGATCAATTTTGAGTTTTGAGTGATGAGTTTTGGGATTTGTAATCGATGAGTTTGAGCACAAACTGGTTTTGAGGTTATTTACGAAACTATCACCGCGTGTTTTGTAATCTAACCCTCTGGAAAGTCACGTATTATATATAAAATGCATCATTAGAAAGAAAATAAAAAATGTCTAAATCTATGTGTGGAGTCGTGGACTATGAAGTAAGATAAAAGGAGCGGGAGTCTTATTTTCCAAGTCTCCATGTGGACCATATATACGACAAGACAACCCAATTTTTCAACCCTTTTGACCACCGAACTCTTGTTTGACTGGCAAGACAACATCATTGTCTTCCACCAAAATTATTATTATTATTATTATGGTTGTAAAAATCCGGACTAAGCGTCAAGTACTCGCCGAGTAATTGTTACAAGCTATGGTGTAGAGGCTACTTTCTTTAACTCCGCATAGTTACTCGGAATCGATCAAAAGTGGTTAATCTCCGCCACAATTGGATCTAGTCGGTCAACTCGAACCGATTTTATATATATTATAAGACTGTTGCGACTGTTGTGATAGTTGAACAACAATGTGTTTATAAGGACAACATGAAAGTTGTTCAAAGAGGAAAATCTGGTGTATTTTTTGTCTATGGCCGGGTATGAAATATAAAACATTTTTGTGAAAAACTTTAGCTACATCTTTCACATCGAAAGTCCTCATCGTTTTAAATGTTGCTTCCAGTGACATTGTTTCATTATTGTATACCAATGGTAGAACAACTCATTCTCGATTTAAAAGTCAAATATATTTGATGATATAAAACAACTATACTTGTAATACATTTTTTACATAATATAAAGAGACTTAATTATCTTATTTTATTTGTATTAAATTATTCATTTTAATTTATACAATAATTTATCCCGTGTAATACACGGGTTTATATATATATATACATACATATATATATATATATATATATATATATATATATATATATAAATTGATTTTAAAATATATTTACATAATTACATTGAACTTATACATGTTATATAATCTTGGTATAATTTATTATCTTAGGATTATTTTCATAATATACCCGCATAGCTTGGAACTTGATTATTTAATAAAATTTAAACCCCGGAGATTCGTTATTTGAACGAAACTAACATAAAATAAACAAATAATAATTTTAAATAACCGTATATGATATTAAATGAAGAATGACAAATACGAATGCATTGAAACGACAAAACGATTCGATTTAACGAACACAAATACAAATAAAATTGACAAATGTCACAACTAATATTCACCAAATTCGTGTTGACTCTTCGCTACCACGCCCGGGTTTTACCAACCGATTTTGCCACACATCGTGCGGGTAACTTACTAGTTAGAACCAATTAACTACCTAATTTAACGGTATATTTATATATGGGAACATCTTAGCAAAATAATTATTTTGCTCCTTATTTTTGGCTTGCCAGTTATATTATTAATTAGGATTGATTTTTTTTGAGAACCACTTTGAGTATTAAGAACTCGAAAGAACTCAACGTAACAATTTTCTTTTTTGAATTTTTTTACAGATGTGTAATATGTAAGTGTAAGTAACGTAAACAAATCACAGTATTTTTTTTACATACCAGATCGACTTTTTACACATATATAACTGACATTTAAACTTGTGTAATCATCAAAAAACTTTATTTTCTCTCCAGATTAATTTTTTAACTAAATCTAATCTTAGCCACATATTCCTTACTCATTTAATTAAATGTGTGATTCATATTAAGTTCTTAAAGTTTTTTACAACTTATCAAGTTCTCAAATATATCTCTCCCCTTATTAATTATATATTTTGTGGTAAGTCAAGAACTCAAGATTAGTGATATCAATTGCCACTTGGTACATAGTAACAGTTAAGAATGTGAAATGATTTAATTAGATTTAACCATTAAAATATACTAAATATGAGATATTATAATGGAAAAAAGTTGGTTTAACAAAGTATTATCACGTGCTAGCATTTTTCTTAGGTTTTACCATTCATAAAGTTTGACAATATGTGTAAAAAAAACTGAAACACAATAAATATTCCAACATATAAAGTATAAATTAAAAATATTATTTATTTTATTTAACTCTGCTTAAAAATTGGGACATCCTATTCCTATGGAGCAACACACACAAATAGTACCACGACAAAATTTATTTTTCACGGATTGAATTCGCGGAACAATCTTAAAGCAATCATTTTTACAACGCTCTAGATCACAAGGTGTTGGTGCATAATTAAGAGCATAACCACAAAAATCTTCATCTGCTTGTCAACAAAAATAGTTTAAAAAATGTTATAATAAATAAAATAACATTGTTATTTGAAAAAAACAAGATGTTAACAAGAAAGTACCTATTGTCTTGCACTCTGCTTCTGGAAAGGAAGCAATACATGTCATAAGATTTGAACATAATCATCAAAGACATAATGTTTTTCTCCATTTCAAACTAGTGAGTATGACATGACAATAAATGAGGACATGTTTTTATAACTTTTTTTCATCACAATTGTTATATAAAATGACACATTGTAATTATATTTTGTAAATTCGAGCATTAAATAATATGATATTCTCTATATATGTTACATATTACATATATATATATATGTATGTATGTGTGTGTATATATATATATATTAAATTACAACTTCTTAACGCATTGACTATTGTACTGTATGATTAGTATGTTGTACATGTTTTCTTTGGCTTACATCGTACAATTTGTGAAGCTAGATGATTTTGTATACACTTGATATGACTCCATGTGTTATAGTTGCTTTAGACGTGTCCCTGATGTACAAATCAAGATTTTTAAGTTGTAGTTTTCATGACCGATTGCGATTTTAGTTCATTTAGAAGACAAATAAGTGAACAACTGTTAATTTATACTATGATACTTGCGGTTAAGAATAAAGAGAATAAATCTACATAAAACTAGATGTCTATGGCGTTGGTATTTGCCGGTGTCATTCTAGCTGTCTATGGCGGCGGAGGTGGCTGCTGCCTCATGTTAATGCCTAATTTTCTTTACCATTTACCAAATGCATTGACGTGGTTGGGTTATATGTGGCATGTGGTGTTCCGAGTAGTATTCGGAAAACCTTGGGAGGCGGTCGTTTGGCGATGACGATGCTTGGTATCTTGGTAATCTATGATGTTTTTGGTTTGTTGCTTAAGTTTTGGTTTAGGTTGTGATGAATCCATTTGCAAGTATGGTAGTAAACAATATAGATAACAAATCCAATGGCACCCGTTTCTTTAGTAGAGGCAAATAAAAAGATATATGTAGTAGCAAATGGGTTGGTATATGCATTCAAGTGCAGGTCTATCTTTTTTTTTTATTATTTTAGAACCTAAATACATTTGGTAAAGAAAAATAGACTGATATATGTAGATGCAAATGGGTTAATATATGTACTTAAGTGCAGGTCTACTTTATGTTTAAGTGTTCAACTATGAATACATGTATGATGTATCTCGGGATATCAATGTATGATGTATCTAATTCCATCATAGTTTGATTCTACCATTCGGTCATTTGATTAGTGTGTTTAGTTTTTCTTATATGATTGTCGGATGTTCACGGGTTATACGATTCTCAGATGTTCGTGGTTAGTTTTCCTTAACTCACAAAATTTGCTCCACGCGCTTTTTTGATAGAAGTAGTGAGGTAACATGTTCAGTCGTTTACGATTTTTTTCTTTCCTTCCGTCACATGCCCGGAAACATTTACGCTCTGAGCCTCAAGCTTCGGCTATGGTTTCACACCCCCCCGCAACACGGGTGGTCTTAACATTAGTTGAGCATTAAATAGCAATTAATATATCCAAAACTTATCATTAAATAAGCATATTTAATGTTAAGGTTTAGAGAAATTAATTTCATGTTTATCATTTATTATTTGGGTCCACATCTTCAACTTGTCATACTCCATCTCATAGACTTTTAATTTATTTAACAATTTTAATTGACATATTACTTCATTCTAACATTTTTTAATTTTGTAGTACAAAATTTGTAAAGTTTATTACATAAATTCACTATTTATTTGTTTTTTATTTATTAACAAACATTAAGAAATTTGCTTTAAAATGTGGTGTAGTGGTAGAGAGCATGAGTTTCTCAATGGAGACTCAAGTTCAAACCCCATTTACAACGCTTTGGGGAGGGGGGGATGAGTGGCTCAATGAAGGAAGATTGTGATATTTGAGATCTCCAATTTAATTCCGATGGCTGCCGGGTTTTACCACTACTGGGCCTTCGGGCGGTGGATTTTCCCTGAAACTGAATATAACTTGGAGGCGCTTAAAGGTTATGTACGCCTGGGTTAGGCCAGCTGGCGGTGGTCTTTTGCCATTGGGTCACTCCGTACGGAATATCTAAACATTCTATGTTTGTTGGCTGTTAAAAAAATCTCCAAAAACTAATAACAACACTCTTTAAACAATGAAAACAATTAGAGAAAAAAATGTATTTTTAAATTATAAAAATGTTTATTATAATTAATAAAAAATGTTTTTGTTATTTAAAAAAATAAAAAATTGTTTTAAATATAAAAAATACTAAAAATTATTCTTAAAAATGTGTTTGAAGACAATAATAATAAAAGATAATAAAATGACAAAAAAGGAAATCAAAAAAGTTTGAACTGTCTAAATGTGAAACTTGAAAGTAGAGGTATTTTTAGTAAAAATGGGATGAAGAGAGTATGATTAATAGCACTCTTATTATATATATGGTAAAACTTGAGCATTAAATAAAAATTAATTTCTTCATACCTTAGCATTAAATAAGTAGGTGTTGCTAAAAATATCTCTAGCGATGAGTGATGGTTGGATATTATGTACATATATTAGCACGTAATTGCTTAGTTTTTAATTGTTTATCATTTGAACTTCGGTCTTCGTACATGTTTATTATGTTACACAGTTACAGGTCACATGTGATTAATGCAGCTAATTTGGGACTGAAAGAGCATGGAATGAAGACCCATGATGACTAGCATGCGAAACGAGACAAGAAAACAAGTTGGCTGGTGAAAGGAGTCCGTTGCGCTACGCGACACGGATGGTAGGGGTGAGCAGAAAACCGAATTAGCCGAACCTAAACTGAATAACCGAAAACACCGAACCAAAGCATTAACCGGCGGTTAATTTTTAGCTTTTTAAAAAGACGATTTTTAGGTTTATGTTCGGTTATCCATTTTAAAAAACCGAACCGAACCGATTAATTAAACCTATGTTTTCTACGCGTTTTTTAAGATGTTATGATCGGAAACAAAACACTAAAAAAATCTACCATTGACGGTGATAAAGACTATGAAGATTGGGTCTAAACTTTGAATATGAATAAGATAATGAATGAAGATTCAGGTCAAACTTTTAGTGTTTTTTGATTAAAAACTTTGTTGAATTTTAAACTCTACTACTCAAACAACTTTGTATTTGTTTGGTTCCACGTAACACGTGTATATTTTTGTATTTTGAATTCAATATATATGAGGTACTCTATTATTTTGAATTTTTTTTGTAATGTCTACTCATAATAAAAAAACCGAAAACCGAATAACCAAAAACCGATCGGTTGGTATTCTAAATTAACCGATAGCTTCTGTTTCGGTTTGGGTTTCACCCAATAACCGAACCGAACCGTGCTCACCCCTAAAGGATGGAGCATGTCCATCGCGCTACGTGTTGGAACATTTTAATGGAACATTGACTTTTTGATCAATCGTGATACGCGATGAGTTGGAAAATAGGGAAAGTTAGGGTTTTTGATATAACATCACTATGACGACCCAAAAATAGTTATCACAACTCAGAGCAGTTTCCAGGAGAAACAAGACGATTTCCAATCATTCTTATCATCTCAAGATCAATCCAGATGGGTGTGTTCATAGTAGTTGAAGCTCAGTTCACTAAGATGAACGGCTGGTCTTCTCGAGTCATACTCGACATGTAGAGTATTGTATTTTTTACAGTTTTCTCATGTTTTTAAGAACGAATTAAATGTACTTGTTTATCATCGATCTATGAACATTGATGTTTAGTATTATTGTGCAATTAATGGTTTAGTTTATTTCAATCAGACGATTAGTTTGTCAGTTTTCTATGATACGTGTTCATAGGGTTGCATTGATTAGTTTTAATGTGATAAAACATATTATTGCCCTTAGTTGAGTCACATTAGGATAGACCATTTGATAACCAGTTGTAAGGCCCCGAACCCGGTAGCCCTACTTTAGCGTCGGATTTACTCATAAACACAGTTCTTACAAATCAGAGTTCATTAAAACTTTCGCGGAATATAAAAACTTTCATAAAACATTTCATAACAAAACACGTCTTGTCTTAAAACATCATTTTGTCTTTCAAAATTAACGAAATATTAAACTTAAACGTCTTGAGTCTTCCGATGCCAGCCTCTTATTCGGTGCCATGTGTCTCCTCAAGCGAGCTGCCTCATCCTACTCACCTGCGTGCATACTAAAAGTCAGCTACGCTGAGTGAGTTCTAGTTAATCACATAATCATACAATACCTTCTTACATTTCATACTTAACCTCTTAACTTTCTTTCATACACAGATAATTGCATATACTTTCATTCTTACCTTCATACTTTCTTTACATACATAATCATACGTTTTAAAGAGCCTTTCGCCCTATAACCTCACAGATATTATAAGGGTCTGGTCCCTAACATCACAGATATTATAAGGGTCTGGTCCCTAACATCACAGATATTATAAGGGTCTGGTCCCTCTTCGTTACCATACAACCATACATCATACCTCGAGTATTATTAGGGCTCGGTACCCTTTTCGTAACCATACAACCATACAACCATCATTTCCTTCTTTTATTAACTTTATCACGTTCATACATATAAGCATACATATCATACTTACCTTATACATAGCGTTACAACCTGACAGTACGTGCAATATTCGAAGATCGTTCACGTACTAACAAGCAATCATTCATACATTTCACATCATTCATATAAGGCATACACTTATCACTTAGGATAAGTGTATTAACAAACATATAGAGTATGCACACAGCCCCGAAAACATAACACAGAAGTGGGGCTAGAAACTCACCTGAACACGGTTACGTTCACCGTTAATCGTAATCCCTTTCCTCAGTTGTGTACGGCTGACTGTATAACAAGTATACATATCAATTAACTATCACTATTTATATCATCTTTCTAATCTTAATTACTACCCACAACGAACGGGGGTCCGGGGGCAGTCATCAGGCGAACTTAGCTTTAGGCGAAGTTAAACCTTAGGCGAACTTAGCATTAGGGGAAGTTAAACCTTAGGCGAACTTAGCTTTGCAGGCGAAGTTGTCATCAGGCGAACTTAGCTTTAGGCGAAGTTAAACCTTAGGCGAACTTAGCTTTAGGCGAAGTTGTCATCAGGCGAATTTAGCTTTGCATGCGAAGTTCATCAGGAGAACTTAGCTTGCAGGCGAAGTTGTCGGCTGCAGCTACTGTTCGTCCTTAATCATCTTCGTTTCTTAACCAAATAACTCGATTTAGGTATCCACGGAATCGTCTGACCAGCGCCTACAAACCCCAACCATCAAATCGACCTAACATCGATGTTTAAGGGGTGCGATTTAGGTATATAGGTTACGGGTTCTTTTATCAATCGATTAACCCATCAAATCTTAACCATTTTCAGTAAGTTTAGCTTTGTAGGATTCGTTTTTACCATACAAACACAGATCTATCATTTCTATACTAATCCAAACCTAAACGAACATGTTCTCGATATAAACGTACCGTAAATGAGTCGAACTACGAACACGAGCTGGTCTTGTTGCTTTGGTTCGTCACGACGATCTAGCACCAACGAGCTCGGGTCCTTGCCTTTGGATCTCGGTTCGGGTTGTGTGTTTTAGAGTGTGTATAGATTAGGATGGATAAATGGATGGAATGGAAATGATTGGGGTTTAAGGGGGTATTTATACTCCCTTAAGCCCATGGACCGAAGGCCCATATTTCCTTTTGGTCCATATCTAATCCCATCTAATTATCCTACTAAGTCTTCCTATTTTGCTATTATTATTATCGTTCCACTAACTCGTTTATTTCACCCGACAAATAATATATTAAATATTACTTTAGAAATTTCGGGATGTTACACCAGTGCCGTGTGTTAGCGATTGTTGATGTCTAAGTTTTAACTAGTTGATCAATCTAATTTGATTATTGATAATTAATGTTAAATGACATAATATTGTTGTTTGTTGCATGCTTGAACCCCGAGTGTGATTTGCTTTTGTTAATTGTTTAAACTATGATTAATTTCATGTAAATTCATATGTTCCTACTTGAGTATCTAGGTATAAGAGTCACACCTGCACAAGCTTCAACTATATGTAAATGCAAAACGCGAAAGCAGCCTAATTAATATTTACTTTGTACTGTGTACATACATTTGATTCCTTGCGTATTTGGATGCAGATTTAATAACATAAATTATACGATTTGAAAAAAAAAACAAGATCTCAAAAAAAACCATAATCTCAACTATTTGATGATTTGTAGCAAAAAAACTTCTGCCAAATTGCAAAGTGGTTGTTAAAAGAAATAGAAACCAGGTCCGATCTCTTATACACTAAAACTGTTAATGTCATGAAACTCCCAATAAACATAGGACCAGTTTTTGCCCCAAAAAAACCAAAAAGGGGCCCCACGTTATCATTATCATCGGCTAAGCTTACGTTTCTTAGCGGCCTTTCTCATCCGTTCCAGCCTTTCTTCCTCTTCAATTTTCTTACGCTCTTCTTCATCTTCCTGAGCAGCAATTTTTGAACTACACCACAAAGTAAACTATATTATATACAGTCCGAGTTGGGTTGACCAGAAAAGTCAACAAGCGTTCTAGACTTGTTCTTTTTTAAATAGTTATAAATACAATTATTGACCTGCGTCTCTCCTCCATCATGATGTGATTAAAATCAACCTCCATGCCACTAGTGTCGTCATCACTAACACCGCGGTATCTGTTGGGATTATATCTGCACATAAAACACAACTCAAAATTAAGTCATCAGCAACAAGGCTATGTGTAGTAGAGAAGCTACAAAATGGGGCGTTTTGCGCCATTGTGGCGCCCAGTCAACAAAGGGTGGGTTTTTATATTTGGGGTGTAATGGTGTTGTGGCCCATATATATATATATATATATATATATATATATATATATATATATATATAAAAAGAAAAGGGAAGCCGGCGACAAATAGTCCCCCCCCTATCGCCCCACATTTCGCCGGGGGTGGTGCTCGCCCAATATCGCTACAAATTGTAGCCCACTACGGGTTGCCTAACAATGTAATGCTTTTGTTTGAATGTTTAGTTTTGATATCGGAAAATCTTTAACTAATGGTGAAGTCAGATAAATTTATGCCCAAATATATATTGTATTGTATTTATTAATAAATTTTTTTTCTTGGCTAAACCAAACTTAATTAAATGAGTATATGACCCGTTTGGACCAATATCTTTTTGTGCCTAAATGTTTTCGTTAACTAGCAATTAATTGACTATTACACATCTAGACCAAAAATATTTGGGTTACACCCATAAATTTAATTAAACACATCAGTTATTTCGGGATTTATGGGTTTGGTTTCAACAGTTCAGTTAAATTCGGCTTTTTCGGTTTTCTATGCATGCAAACCAAAACCAAGCCGCAAATTCAATTTTTGAAAAAAAAAACGAAACTGTCAGCTTTGGGATGGGTTAGGCTATTCTGGTTTGGTTATGTCGGTTATATCAGTTGCAGTACAGATCAGATTTATTCGGCTATATAACTAACTAACTGAAAACCAATGCTAATCAAAAACTGATCGGTTATACAATTCTAATAACCGAAACATTCCGTTATGAGATAAACCCAGACCAGACCAAACCATGCACACCACTAATCAACTGATTAACTTTATTAAAAGAATTTTTATTTTGCAAAATTTAATGCCAAGTTTATACCCGAACATCTTTCTGATCATACTGATGGCTAAACCGTCGTCATCGTCATCAATTGGTCGAGCTGGCCTTTTCTGCAACCGTTCCATTTCCTGTGAACTGACTGGCGGTCTAGCTGGAGGTCTAGCTGACTGCTGCTTTATCTGTCGGGTTTAAAATCAAGTCAAAGTCAAACACAAAACATTTAAATCTCAATTTTCAAATATATCCTTACAGACATAGAAAATATCATATACATACCCCAACTATAACTAAAAGTATATATACACCCAATTTTATTAGATTGACCATTCTACCCCTTTCCATCATACGATTTGTTTATACCCTACTTTTCTCTTTTATTTCGGTACCTACGGGAAACTAATGAATATTTTCTATTTATAAAAGAAACAAGAAAAAAACATTATTTGGAGATGACTATTGTTTATGGGTTAAGAAAAATTAGTTATAAATGGGTAAAAAAGCACTTAAGCCAAAAATGGGTGATACAAGTTATAAATGGACATGACATTTTTAGGTTGTGTCAGATAAATTGAGTTTATATGGTATTTTAACTATTTTGTAAGCGAATATATAATATTTTTGGTCAAACGGGCCAAACCTGAGGCTTAGAAGAGACCACGGGCTTTCTGACAATGTTTCCATTTGCTGGCCTCCTTTCATCCTTTCTAAGATCCACAGGTCTCTTGTGAAGTGGTGGTGGTGGCGGTCTTGATGTTTGAGATTTGTGCCCGTTAGGTATGGAGCTTCTAGAAACTGGTGGAGGGATCACCTTTGACTTGTTGACCATTGTTGGTGTCTTTGAAGGGACAGGTTTCGGTAAAGGCCGGCCCGGTCCGCTTCCTTCGTTTCTACCAACTTGTTTTCTAAAATCTAATGACGTTGAAGCTAACTTAGTGGCAATACTTGGTCTTTGACTTTGTTGACCCAGTTTTGGTCTTGGTTGATTTGATGTAGGTAAGGGTTTCAGTTTCCTCTCTTCATGCTGACCATTAACTACCTTTCTGCCACTAGTTGTCGGTTGTCTTTGTGACGTATGGTATTCTTCTGCATATTAAAGATCATGCAATAACTATTTTTTATTTATATTCCATACAATATTAAAAAACAAAAAACAGTACAACATTAAAAAGTCGTGTATTAACGCACCAGGTTTTGGAGGGGAGATACTTTTGGGAGGATTCTTTCGAGGAACCGGAAGTTCGGCATCATCTGATAATAGAAACGAGTAATCCCGTGTATTCTTAAGCATTTGAATTTTTGCTTTTGGCTTTGCCTTTATAATTGAATGAAACAAAGTGAAAATGAGTACATGTGTGGATTGAAAACAAATATATCATATTTGAATAATACTAAATCTCACCATAACGTTTACTTTTTGTGGCTGTTGCTGACCGTTGGGTCGAGGTTTGGATACTACTGAATTTGAAGAACCACTCTTGTTCGGCTGCAGGAGCGGGTAATGAAATATTAATAATTACACATAGCGTGGTAATTACAAAACCAAACACTAGATCAACTAAAGATAAAGAAGACACATATAACATTCTTAGCTTTTGAAAACCGTTCAGCCAAATGTGGATTCTCCAAAAGAGACTTGCTTTCTTGAATCACTCTTTGAGCAATAACTGGTTGTGAAGGCCCAAAAAAGGATCCAAAACTGCAAAACATGTCACAATAAGTGAAACATTCAATTTTATGCAGATTAGCAAGTTAGATGCATTCATAAGAACATCTGCATCGAGGGACTTAATACAGGTCACACAATGTAGACTCGTGTATGCAAGAAACAAGCAATCCCAAATTACATGAAATAATTACCAATCACAATACATACCAACAAAAACAGACATTAACATTTACATCTTTATATGCGGTAAACATTGTAAATTGACATATGCTTTGAGTGTGTAATTCATTGAATACTATCCGCATAAACATTTAATAAAAAGGCAATAATACTAACTTGTCGTAGGGCATTTTAGTCTTTTTATCCCTTGAATTCCCAATGTCGGAGCTCGAATCCTCATTCATCTTCTTCCTAATAGACTCCTTCAACTTTTGCCTCAATTCAAGGTATTCTAACTCTTCCTGTGTAGGCACTCGCTCCTCTTCCTCTTCATATTCATATTCACCGCCTTCCTCCTCATATTCACCACCTTCCTCTTCATACTCTCCAACATCATCTTCATAATCTTCATACTCCTGCATAATTGTCACCGTAAACGACAAAGTAACCTTCAAAGATAAGCAACCAAAGTCCGAAACACCAGAAACAAAATAAAACTTGAACTCCAAGGTTTGCTTACATCTAAATCATATTCTGTCATTGTCATATTTATCTTCAATCTTCAAAGCTCTCCTAGCCCACAGTTAAGATACAAACTGCATAGAACAGCATAAGAATAAGAATGCGAAAGTGTCCTTAAATAGGGTTAAAATGCTAAATTAGGGAAAAATCAAATTGATAAATTAGGATTAAAGTGCTGAATTAAGGGAAAATCAATTTGTCAAATTAGGATTAAAATGCAAAATTAAAAAAAAAAATCAAATTAATATATTAGAATTAAAGAGCTAAAATTGGGGAAAATCAAATTGATAAAGATGTTAAAAAGAGCTAAATTAGGGGATAATCAAATTGATAAATTAGGGTACCATTGCTAAATTAAGGGAAAAATCAACTTGAAAAATTAGGTTAAAGTTCTAAATTAAGATTAAACTGCCAAATTAAGAGAAAATCAAATTGATAGCTGGCACATTGCAGTTCAATAAACAATAACACACGTAAAAAAATAAAATAAAATAAAAACTTTCGAACCTTCACGAACTCGCAACAAAAACCTAAAAAAATTCCTAATCAAACCACCAAAACTAAAGCATAATCATAAAATTAGACCTAATTTCATACCAAATCGAACAAAAATAGCAAAAAAACGAACAAAATAGTTCAATTGAAAGTGGAACTTACGGAAACCCTAATAACCGTCGAAATCGCTTGATAGAATCAATTGGCTGAGTTGTTGGTGCTTGTTTGATGATATTGAATGAAGCGAATAATAATATTATTATTATATATAAGCTGAGAGATTGAATGGCGGTTACGATTCCGGTGACGGTTGAAGAGTAACCTCCGGTTTAATGCTCCGGCTATAAGTTACGGACCCAGCGATTGGTTGGGTGTTTCGTTTTATGAACCATGGTTTGGAGTTAATTATATACCCGCACGGCCGCACCGTGTTGGTGCTTTGGGTGAGTTACAATATACGCATTTTATTACCTTATTATATTTTGAAAGCCCACTCGCATTATCAAAGATCCTTGGCCCATTGTAGAGGTTGCACAAAATAACCGGTTATGACCCGACCGTTGTATCTTACTCGCAGGGGCGGTTCTGAGAATTCATGTGCTCTGGCCTAGATGGAAAAATAATACAGTTTATTTTTATACGCCAATTAAAGTGGTTATAATAAACGTAACAATTAACAAAAATCATGATATTATAATGAGTTCATGACATGCTAAATAGGCTAATAGCTTACCAAAGATTTGTGAAACTCTTTTAACATTCTTGATAGCAAATTGTGAAATCAACTCTTTGCAATTTATGGCAACTGATATTCCATTCTCAAAATCTATCATCGCCAACTCACTAAGTCTTTCTTATTCTTAGGAATTGTGGATCGTACATAAGATTTCAATAACTACAATTTCGAAAAACTCCTTTACGTGGATGCTATCGTGACTGCTAGTGTTCGAATTCGACTTTGTTGTTATCTCGCCTATTCGTTTCTTTTTTTTATTTATTTAACTTTTATTAATTAATTAAAAGTAAAATGGAACTTTTTAAATTTTTAATGGGCCTATATATTTTTTAGTAATTAAAAAAAAGTGATCTAAAATGTGTGAGACTATTATAAGATGGTGGGATTATGAGCGTTCGGTTATTTTATGTATATAAAATCGAAAATTTTCAAAAAAAAATTGTGCCCAGACCGGCTGCCCACATGGCACACCCGTAGAGCCGCGGCTGCGGACTCGGAACCGGTTTCTACACGTATTTGACCTTGGCGGGTACAACCTGGTATTGGATCTCTCCTCGAACATGTTCCTGAAACCGGTTCCACCTTTACCTGGTCAAAACCGGGGCCGGCCCTAACGAAACCCGAAAAACTCGATAAAAACCAAGTCAAATACACGACTATACCCGAAAATGATTTTTACCCGGTCTTGTTTTAACTTTTGTTGACCATACATGGAACTGATTCCTACAAAATACTTGGTTTGTGCACCTCTAGCCCACCATGGTCGTCTTTAGGAACAACGAAACAAAACTAGTACTTTAGGCTCCCGCTTTCTAATACCTTCAATTTTCAAAACAAAAGTAATAATTATGAATTTGTAATTTGGCATTTGAATTAACGTGTGTAATTTGAGTCGCGTTTAAACTGATTAAGTCTGGAAATGTGTGATGAATTATAAATAATTACTTATGTATCTGTAAAACAAATGATGACGACATCTTAATTTATTTTGAGTAAAAGCAAGATATTCTTTTACAAAAAGGTCTTGTTTTAAATATTGTTTTAAGCCATCAAAGTGATTGAGCCGGTCCTAGTCCCCATTCATGCTACAAAAGTTTAGTTGGTAAGTGGTGAAGGAGTCTTCCTCGTTGTTAGGTTGTATGTTTGTTTACCTTTACTGCATTTCAGTTCATGGATTTTGCATTCCACGTTTACCACTTTCAATTTATTGTATTTATTATTTTAAGTTTTTTGCATTTGAGATGAACTAGAGAAGAAAAATTGTAATAATTATTCGGGAAAGAAATATAGATTGCTAATATCTCTATCACTGACTTATATTTTATACATATTTTTTTACGACACTTATAAGTTTAAACTCTCACCATTTTGATGAATGGTAGTTTTACTACTATTGTATAACCATTAGGACACCATCTTTGAGGGCTCGTTAATTTATTTAACAAATGGGATGACAAAGAAGTGTAAAATTTAATTGAATTGAAGACAATAATATGATAGCTATGGATTGATGGTATGCTTTATTTCATATTAACTACTTATTTAAAGCATTAATATGCATATAGAATATAGTTGTTAGCCTATTTGTTAAGGGGAAAAAAAGAGTTAAAACGACTTGTTTTAGATTTTTTGTGAAGCATCAAACAAAAATGAAACTTACATGGGCGGATCTAGAGTCTAAACGGGTGGTTCCCAGGAACCACCCGAGTTTCGAAATAATAGTGTATTGATATGTAGAAAATATTAGAGGAAACACCTTGTAAATTAGAAAGTAACCACTTTGTGTACAATACAAGGGTTGGACTAGATGGCAAGTTGTTGGTTTTGTAAGCGTAAGGTCATGGGTTCAATTCCCTGCAGCAAGCAATTTTTTAAATCTTTTTTTAAGTCAGCCTTATATCAATTTAGGATTTTATAAAACACACACCTATACAGTGACTGTCTCTGTCCCTTCCTCATACTCACCCTTGTTACTCTTCCTAGAATCCTCCTACTGTAAAGTTAAATTTAGATTCATTTGTTAAATATTTAATTGTTCTTGATGTTGTTAATTGTTAGGTTATTTGTTAAGTTTTAGTTTTTAATTTGTTAGTTTGGTAGTTTTTGTTAGTTTTAATTTGTTTGGCTGTTAGTTTTTAATTTGTTAGTTTGTAATGAACTCTGTCTAAACCATCGGACCGACCCGAACCTTGAACCAACTTGGAATTTTTTATATCCGATTATATGAAATTGAAGCATATAAAGTAGCGCACCACCTGAAAAAAATTCCTGGATCCGCCACTGGAAACTTATTAAGGAAATGAACATATTTGATTGGTCAAAGTTATCAAAATAATGATTGGCTTCTTACTCAAAGATAAACGACATTTAGTAAAACAAAGTTTATTCTTAAATATTTCAAGAGTCGAGTGAGGTTTTGGTATATGTAATTTATTTAAATTTGCTATTTCAATTCAAAAGTTTAAAATTTGTCTTTGTCGTCCTTAGCGTTTCATTTTTGTTGCAATTAAAACCAAAGCATCTCACTCTACTAACTTATTTTGTTAGTTTAGAGTGAAATTACTATAATTCCTTTAGACCCAACTTCTCCACAACACTTCATCTTAATCCTCATTCTAACCATGGCGCTCACCCACTCGAACTTCCGGTGAGTTCCAACAACCATGATATACACGCAACATCACTCATGATATGTTCAAATTTTGTTGAAAATTTTGTGAGCTTATCATAAATGATGTTGCCAATTTCTTCGTTGACAATTTATGTCGTAGTTTAAAAAGACATTATGTTTAATTTATATAATATCAAAATTTATTAACTACTATAATATTTCAACTTTGGTATGGTAAAGTTTTGAATTTTAAGTAATAGTAGTTTCTTCTAAGTATATAATATGTAGAACTTTTTAACAACTTTAGTCTTTAACGCAATTGATTGTCAGGGGACTTCGAAATAGCCGACTCAATTACGTGCGTTCGAATAATAGACCAACAATGCTCTCCTCATTAACATGTTGTGTAAATTTATCTTTATTTGACCAAAAATTTTTATACATAGTATAAATTTACCCGTTTCCGACCGAAATTTTAAGCACGGCCCCCTCCGTTTTTCGCTCGGTATTGTAATTTTATCATTTTTTGACCGAAAATTTTTATACATAGTGTAAATTTACTCGTTTCCGACCGAAATTTTGAGCCCGACCCCACCGTTTTTCTGCTCAGTAGTGTAAATTTATCATTTTTCGGCCGAAAATTTTTATGCATAATGTAAAATTATCTATTTCTGACTGGAATCTTGAGCCCGCCCACTCTAGTTTAAAAATTTTTATGTACATATTGAGTCCGTCTTCCTCGACTTGTATGTCTAAGCTTCGCCACTAACGTTTCTTTCTTACCACTCAACCGATCATGCTAGATTTGTTGTTGCTTTAATAAAATTGCCATTAAAAAAACAAAATGAAAAACAACATGTTTTTATTGTTTTACTTATTTACATCATACGAACCACTACAAAATTCCATTATTACCAGCCACCCCCTCTATATTCTACGTATATCCTCTCTCACACCACCCACCCCCACCCCCACACTCTCACTGTATCTATATCTATACATACATATACATACATACATACACACAGTTCACATATGCGCGTGTTCAATAAGCCATATACATTCCCCTAAACACGTTCTTCACGAACCCTAATTTCACACGCCATTAGATCTCAAGCTTAAACATATCATCATCATCATCATCATCACCTCAATCCATCAAATCACACCTCAATTTCACCTCACATTGCCTTATTACCTTCGATCCTTTCAATTCTCACCGATCTAATTATTATTTGCTAGGTTTTTTTAACTGTTTTAGTTATTTTTAGCTATTTATTATCGTAATTCTGTTAGATCTGGAAATGAGCTAGTGATTTTGTTTTATTATTATTATTATTATTATTATTATATTCTGTTTACATAAATTGCATACGTTAAATAGATTTATTTATTATTACTAGTTTAAATTTAAATGTATATGGCAATGCCATCTGGAAACAACGTGGTGGTTTCGGTTTCGGACAAGTCGCAGTATCCGACTAATGGTACGGTGGTGCTGGGAGGGGCCGGGGGAGGGGTGTGGTATCCGGATGAGCGGGACGGGTTTATTATGTGGTTGAGAGGGGAGTTTGCGGCGGCGAATGCGATTATTGATTCGTTGTGTTTTCATTTGAAGACGGTGGGTGAGCAAGGGGAGTATGATGGAGTGATCGGGTCCATACAGCAGAGGAGGTGTAATTGGAACCCGGTCTTGCATATGCAGCAGTACTATTCGGTTGCTGACGTGTTGAACACCGTGCAGCAGGTGACGTGGAGGCGGCAACAGCAGCAGCAGCAGGTGCAAGGGCAGGGGCAGGGGCAGCATCGCGGTGGCGGTGGGTTTTATGATCCGGCGAAGGTTGCGGGGTCGGGGAAGGAGTATAAGAGAGGTGGTGGTGGTGGTGGTAGTTATAGGCAGGGGCACCGGGCTGAAGTTGCGGTGAAAGATGGTAATGGTATTAATTCTACTGCGGAAATCAAGATTCCGCAGAAAGTTGCAAATGGTAACAGTTTGGTTGGGATTGAAGTTCCCAAATCTGATGATGTTAAAGTTTCCAAGTTTAGTGATAGTAAGAGACTTTGGAATTTATTATTTCTTATTTTGATTTGCTGATTGCTGATGATTTTATTACCAAAAGTGTCACTTCTTTTTACCTATATAAATTTAGTTAGTAAATAGTAATTAGTTTTCATACATATATAGTAATGTTATTCACAGAACATTGGATTGTGCCCTTGTGGGGCAATATAAAAAGAATTTGTGAAAAATGTTATTTGGATAATTTTTTTTATGTCAAGTTATCGCATTTTTCAGTTAAATAAATGAACTTTGTTTCTCTTTTGATACCATCTTGAACTTGAAATGCTTGAAGTAGTTTTATTAACTAAAATAAGCCCAACAAAATATATGTTCTATTGAAGCAAAGTGGTTTCCATATGTATATATTTTGTTACAACTGATAAAATTTCATTGCTTTTAACAAACTACATTTCTGCATTAACCTATATGTTGTAAGATTATGTACTTTTGTAGCATCAACTAGATTATTCGTTATGAACTCATGCTTACATACAATAACTTCAAGATTTTGAAAAGGAAATAACTAAATAACTACCATACCATTATATTTTTAGCAGGTGTAACCACAAAACCTCAAAAAGACAACAATGCTAAGAGTCTAGACCACTTGACTGAGAGTTTAGAACATGAGGCAATAGAGGTTAATGAAAATCCAAACTCAAAGGGTACTTCTACACTATCTTTTACTTAAATTAATGTTCTTTTATTATCGTTCTTTTTGGTTTCATTGTTATTGTTTATTTTCTTTAATGCACATATTCAGAGAACGATTCATCGTCAATTCGTACTTCACAGCAGAAGCCAGATACTTTGGCTACTGCAAAAACTTTTGTTGCTACTGAGATATTAGATGGAAAAACGGTAATTTTCTGCTAATCTTTATCTGTAATAATTATGCTGTAAATTTGAGTCTTCTGTTTACAGGTTAATGTGGTTGATGGACTGAAACTGTATGATGAGTTGTTTGATGATTCTGGAGTTAGGAAAATGGTTAACTTGGTTAATGATTTAAGGGCCGCAGGAAGACGTGGTCTATTTCCAGGCAAGTTTATACATTTTATAATGCTTAATTTCTATATTTATATATTTTAATCATTTCTGTAAATTTTATAAGCAGGAAATACATATACTGTCTCGAAAAGACCGGTGAAAGGTCATGGAAGAGAAATGATCCAGTTTGGCTTGCCTGTTGTGGATACACCTTTTGATGATGAAGCCATCAATGGAACCTCTAAAGGTATGTTTTTTAATTCAAATAATAACAAATATTATACTATTATATGTGACTGAAATAATATTAAAAATTTCAGATAGGAAAATAGAACCGATTCCAAGTTTATTTCAAGAATTCATTGAAAGATTAATGACAATGGAAATTCTGAAAGTGAAACCAGACTTTTGCGTTATTGATATCTATAATGAGGTTAGTAGTGATTCCTGATTAATGAAATTAATTTTATCATTTAACGATGTTATTGGGCTGGCCCAATTGGTGGATGTGTTTTTGCAGGGTGATCACTGCCTGCCCCACATGTGGCCCATTTGGTTTGGGCGGCCCGTTTGTGTTTTGTTCCTGACTGAGTGTGACATCACTTTTGGTAAAGCAATAAGCTCTGAACATCCCGGGGATCACCGAGGTTCTATCAAGCTTTCTCTCAAATCCGGGTACGCTCTGTCTCTTAAACTGTTATTGGTGGTTGTACAGCTGTGCTGTATAATCATGTCGATGCACAAAGGGTGTGCACGAAACCGAATTAACCGATTCCTAACCGGAATAACCGATGTAATGGAACCATAAAAACCGAACCCAATAAAAATGTGATGGTTTGGTTTTAGGACTCTTCAACAGCGGGATTTTTGTTTCTGTTTTGGTTTTGCGCTCAACTAAAACCAGAAAACCGGACTGAAACGAAAAAAACCAATTCTTGATTAATTTATATTATAAATATTCTATCAATACACCGAACCCAATATAAAATTGACGGTTTGATTTTATGTTTCTTCAAAATACTATCTTCGGTTCGGTTTTTGGTTTTGCTATTGACCAAAACCAAAAAAACCATTTATAATTAATCTATAAGAAATGAATCAGCTGAACTGAAATAACCGAACCCACTAAAACACTGACGGTTTGGTTTTATGATTCTTCAAAAACCGATCTTTCGGTTCAGTTCTGGTTTTACTAGTAACCAAAACCAAAAAAGGGAACTGAAAAAACAGTTTATAAGTAATTTATCAGAAATCAATAAATGGTGTAGGCTAAAAATTTTAGATCTAAACATATAATAATCAATTAATCATTCATTAACAAAAAAAAAAAAATATTCCGAAAATGACCCAATTTAATTATTTTGGCGCATTTCTTTTCCCGTCCAAAATTTTAAAGCCCAAATACTGAAACCAAACGGTTTTCAGAAACCCCAAAACTGAATTTTCTGTTTTTGGTTTGATTTGAGCCCAAAACCGACCCATGCACACTTTTATATGCACTTGCTGACATGGCAACATGATGGCTTTTGTGTTTGTAGATCAACACTTGTTATGGAAGGAAAATCCACTGATTATGCGAAACACGCACTTCCATCTATCCGGAAACAAAGAATCTTAGTGACCTTAACCAAGGCACAACCAAAAAGATCTACACTGGCTCCAGTAGTACCTCCAACCCACTGGGCTCCACCACCTATCAGGTCCCCAAACCCAATGGGGCCCAAACACTATGTCCAGGTTCCAACACCCGGGCTCCTCCCACCTCCAAACGGAATCCAACCCATTTTTGTCCCAGCTGCAGTTGCACCACCACCGATGTCCTTTCCAGCTGCTGTTCCTCCGCCCATGGGCGGTGGATGGGCGGCAGGTCCTACTCTGAGGCCGCACGTGCCACCTGGCACCGGGGTGTTTCTTCCTCCTGGTAGCAATTCTGTTGGAGAAAAGGAAAATGAGGCGGGAAAGCATGATAGTGAGGATAAGGATAATAACATGTCTCCTGAAGAGAAAGTGGAAGGTGGTTTGGATGCAACGGAAGGATGATGTAACCGCTAGCAGAGGATCGGTTCAGAGAGAGAAAGAGACACTTCAACTCGGTTGAAGCGAATATAAAGAGCGGGAAAAGTGAAATCCTTTCGGTTTTTTGTTGGTCTTATTACAAGAAAATGAACACGAACATGAACACAGACTTTAAATTTAGCTCACTTTACACGTTAGTTATGCATTAAGTCTGTTATCTTTTTGGTCATTACTGTTGATTTATCATTTATGATCAATGTTTAGGTCACAACCGGGCTTGACTTTTGATCTTTAAATTTGGGTTTAATATGGTTCTGGTCGAGCTTTCGATCTAGACGAGTACCAGTTTCAAAACTGTTTTGAGTTTGGTTATGAACTTATGATATAGGATTAATTTCATATATACTCTTACGAACATTGAAAATATTAAATTGATTTTGTCTAGTAAAATAAAAAATGCTGTGTTTGTGGATAACATAGAGTGGTTCAAAACAGCTTAGGTGGTTCAAATTTAATGATGGATGGTGAGATGTGACATGAAAATGAAATTGTTGGCCCTTGAAAAGCTACTTTCTGTCATGTATCAAAGATTCAAAGACATAAAACATGGGCACCTAACCTTTTTCAGTATATGCACGTCTTATGTCTATACTAGATAACATCAATGCAAGGTCTCAATCAAGTCGGCTGACGAATTTCGTGTTGAGTTATTTAACCTAAGCATGACTCGTAGTTTCACACGTGTAAAAAACATTAAGACTACCCGTGTTTCATGAACACGAATCATGTAAATCATTTGTATAGACCTGTCAAACGGGTAGACGGTTTGAAGGGTAGCGACGAAGTCGTAAAAATGTTAATCAGGTTGGTGGGCTGTAAAAAAATGGATTAAATGGGTTAGTAGGTCGATGTGTCTAAAACATGTTGGTTGGTCACCACCGATATAATTAAATGGGTTAAACATGTCAAATCAAACATGACCTGTTTAGTAAATTGAGTTACATATGGTAACCCAAAACCTGTCGTAAGTTGCCACCCCTAACATCCAACAACTAGTCATTGGTGAATTCTACTCAACCAAGTGGTTATATTTAAAACCCTGTTACGGGTACTTAGAAAGATATCAAGTAATGTAGAATTATGGAGTGTATGTTACATTTCTTTGAAAAAACGCAAAGGTAAAAACTAAAAGTACTCAAATCCAATAAAATATAAGAGGTAATAAGTAAGTAAATGATTACGTCACGTGATACAATTCTATGAGCCCAAATTTATTTTACACACTTATCTTGTTTCACCCCTTTATATTTATTATAATAAAAAATAATGTATTATCTCAAACTAAATATGCTAACTTATTCGAAATATTTGACTTTAAATATATTAATTTGTCGTAATTTGAATCATATTTTATTTTAATAATATGTTTTATAATTCCAAAATCTTCATTACTAATATTAAATATTTTTTCCAACTAATAAGAAAGATGTCTAAAAAGAGCCTGAGTGCCAATTAAGGAAATTACTATTAAGTATATACAAACTTTGCATCAGAAATACAAATGGATTAATGGAGTAAAATTTTTTCAAAAACTATTAAAGCGCAGAATCACAAAAAAATTAGGCAAGAAAATCATTCGATATATAAGACAAAAGAGCCTAATTGAGGGAACTAATTCAGGACAAATAAAACGGTAATCGAAGGGGGAGCGTCGGGAAGCGAATAAATGACTAAAAGGAATGGGTATGTTGGCAAGGGCTTCCGATGTGTTAAAAGACGCAAGCAGTCTTTTCCTAGTGAATTTGACTCCTTGTTCAACGTATCAGAATCCCGATATTGCGGCTGCTGTTATAAAAGCCACCAGCCACAATAACTCCCACATTGATTACCAAAGCGCTCAACGCATATTTGCATGGATTTGTGTTTCAGGACATAATGTTTGTCCAGTCATGTCAGCCCTTACCACAAGGATGGAAAGGACTCATAACTGGACGGTTGCATTAAAAGGCCTCATGCTTTTGCATGGGATCCTTAGCTGTAAAGTACCTGCGGTCCAAAAGATTGGCCATTTACCATTTGATCTCTCGAGTTTCAAAGACCGAAACCCTAATTTGCCTCATCATGAGGCATTCATTCGAGCTTATTACAAATATCTCTTAAGAAAGCGTCTTTTATGTTCCGACACACAAGAACAGAAAGTTGGGAGTCTCAGAAACGGGACAAAACCGAAGGCGAAGCGTTCTATGACAAAAGACCTTGTTTGGTTAGAAAACCTCCAAGAGTTGTTAGATATGTTGCTTGAGATCAAACCACAAAGAGAGAAGATGATGAATGTGTTGGTTCTTGGAGCAATGGATTGCATTGTTATCGAGATATTCGATATTTATACTCGGATTTGCAACGGGATTGCTGCGGTTATCGTGAGAATATACTCGATCGGGAAACCAAAAGCCCGAATGGCTTTCTTGATTCTACAAAAAGCAGCTGTTCAAGCCGACAATCTATCGCGGTACATAAGTTTTTGCACAGATTTCGGGGTCGCTAAAGCGTCTGAATGCCCCAAAATCGTGCACATCAATGAACACGATATTCGTGCACTCGAGCAGGTAATAAATAGGGATTCAAGTCAACAAAGCCCGATTCCTTCCGACTAGGCGCCACCTAATATGCTTAAAAATATTGTCGGGTAACACCGAAATGTTTAATCTTGATACTCACCTCGAACCGAAATGTTTGATCTTGATATTCAACACAAATTGATATGTTTGATCTTGATATTCAACACAAGCGGTTGCTAAATCTATGTTCTTATGTTATGAAATACCGAAAAGATCAATGTTAGGCCCGTTGATTTTATCTACATCGATTAACCCAGCCGATTTCATATATACTCGATTAAACCAAAAACCGTTACCCAAAAATTGTTTGTTATTAGGACAAAGTATTGTCCAGAACTGTAAACATCAAAAACCAGAATAACCGGATAAACCCAAACTAGGGGTGCAAACGAGCCAAACCGAGCCCGAGCTCGACCAGGCTCGAGCTCGGCTCGTTTAACTTATACGGAGCTCGGCTCATTTTGATCTTTATTTATAAAGCTCAAGCTCGGCTCGTTTCGTAGTTTTTCAATCTCAAGCTCAGCTCGGGCTCGACTCGTTTAATATTTAGTAATTAATTTTTTATATATTTATAATTATATTTGTATATTTATTTTCATAATAACTTTATATATAACATAATATGTTATTTAGTTATTTTTTTCATAAAATTATATATATCAATTAATAATTATTAAATACATATATATAGTTATAAAAAAATATATAAAATGACAGGCTCGTTTAGGCTCGCAAGCCCGCTCGAGCTCGATAAGTGAAGCCCGGGCTCGGGCTCGTTTATTAAACGAGCTTTCTTTTAGGCTCGAGCTCGGGCTCGTTTAAGCTCGGCTCAATCGAGCTTTTTCACGAGCCGATCTCAAGTAGCTCGCGAGCAGCTCGGCTTGTTTGCACCCCTAACCCAAAATATACCGGTTCAACTTTCGGTCTGTTTTCACGAATTCATGAATCATGAATAAACATTAACTTTCAAATAATATGTAAATAGCAAACTGAGCTCAAGATTAATATCAAGAATGTCATCTGGAAAACTACAAATCTTTTGAAAGAAAAAAAAACAGAGTTTATCATAACCTACGGTTAAATCGTTACATCGACCCGACACCAGAGCGAACATGGTACTTTCATTAACTTAAAACAGTTAAGTCTACCTGATGGTAACAAACTTATTGGTACCATGTTTAGCCCAATAACTTCTCAAATCAATAGCATTAGCAAAATTATACCCTTCGGAAGCTAGTTTCTCCAAAACCTTCTTGAAAGCCCCTTGACTCATCTTTCGGCCCGCAATCCTCGCCCCGCGTCGTTTAGTGCTCATCGGGAGCGGGTACATTGATATCGTGGTAGTGCAGCACGCCGACTGCCACCCACCGAACCCCCACCGGTAACACTGTTGAGGCGCCCCTGTACACGTGCAAACAGGTATCGGGATTCCCGATATGTCCATATCGATCCCGTTAATCACCACTTCGACACCCCGTTTGATCGTTTTCACTCGCTCTTTCGGCCCCGACGGACCCTTTTTCTGTTTCTTCGATCTCGACGGTTTAGCAGTACTAGCAGCGGATGCAGGGGTGGTAACGCCAACAGGCCCTCTTTTTTTCACGGACCCACCACCGTTCCCGCTACTGCTACCGCCAGCGTCTTTATTAACAGCCACATTATCGTCTACGTTCATATTAATAACAGGGTCTTTACACAAATCGAGCGGCGGGACCATGTGTATCGGGTGCGACACGTGGAGGAGTCGTTCTCGTTGTATCCATCCGTCGGTCATGTAGTTCATGGGCACAGGCGGGTCAGACACGACCCGCGTGTGCGGGTGGTGGTAAGTCGACACATTCGGGTTAACCATTAACGGGTTATCTCGGTTCGGAAGGAACGGTTTCTGGTCTCGATGGTCCACCATCGGCGACATCAGTTGCAGACCGAGATGTTCTTTAAACGACGGTTCGTAATACCCCCAATTTCGAATATTCAACCCATCATCATCCATTGAATCTAAACAGCAAACACCCACAAACCCATAAACAAGAAACCAACATAAAGATTAACAATTTACTATCTTTACACCATTTTCCCCCAAATTGATTACACAAAAACAATCTTTTTAAACCTAATTTCATCATGGCTGCAGAATCAAAACCTAACAGCTTGAAACAAAAAAAGCCCTAATTTTGTAATCAAGATTCAATTTTTAGGGTTTCTAAGCTAGATCTAAGCTGAAACTAACAAATACAAACAGATCCATGATGTATAATGAAAATTAGAAACAACCCACAAGTAATTACATGTAAAAAAGAGGTAAAGTTTAGATCTTGATACAAGAAACAGATAATAATGTGTAAAAATATAATCTTTTTGGAGGTGAGAGAGACAAGAGTTTGTATATGTATGTATATATGTAGAGAGAGAGAGAGAGAGAGAGAGAGAGATTACCTGTGGGTAAACAAGTCTTTTTAGGGTTTAGATCTGGAGAGAGGAGAGAGAAAGAGAAGGTTGAAATTGGAGTGAGTTTGTATCTATAAAAAATATATATATATCTACATTCAACATAAAAGGAAAAAATATGTCTGTGTTGCTTCAACTTGCAGCAAGGTGTCTATCAGAGTATATATTTTGGAGGGTATTTTCGTCTTAATAATAAGTGGAAAATTAAATAACTTTTTAGAAACTAAAAAGTTTTATGAGTTTTAAAAGTATGTAATGTTTATAGTCTGATAAAAAGTTTAATGTTCTCTCTTTTGTTAATTTGTTTAGTAATCAACTCCTGTTCATTTGGTTGTTTTTTTAAACTATGTGTGCCAGTTTACTGTACACTAGCGTGTGCAAACAGGTGATGTCCACTCCAGAAAACTCGCCTCAGACTCATTTAGTGCTATTCTTAAGACCCAAGGAGTTCGAGGGGTGACCATATTGTAAAATAAATAACCAGATTTGATTGGTTCGGGTTTTACCTGGTTTATGTAAAGAGAAAATACTCAGACACGCGAGACCCAAACCGGACCCATTGAATGGTATTCTTCAGACCCGGGAACCGACCCTATTGTAATAACTAGGTCGGATCTGGGTCTGGTAACACAGGTGTCGCGAATCTCACGGGTCTTATCTCATTTATACTGATTCGCGCTATAAACCCCTTGTTTATACGGCTGTTTACAAAGAATTCACTGTTTACGAATAATCCCCAAGTCTATATAGTCGTTTACGAAGAAACAATATACATGTAAAGCAACTGATTTGATAGGGGTAGAAAGTCATCCAATTCTGACGATATATGTAAGTTGGAGTGCTTTTTAGAAATTATATAAAAAATGTGTGCCATTATATTTCTACGTGCTAAAATCTTAACAAAAAATACATTTACTTTTATGAAAAAAATTCCCTTTTAAAATCAGCTTTAAGACTCAACACGAGCGAGACAACCCTGATGATATACTTTTCGTTTTGCGATCTTTAGGCAAATCGATAGATACTAGGTGCACTTTCATGCCTAAACTAATTATACATTTGAACAATAAAACTTATCGTTCGTATAGTTATACTTACGGTTATAGTTTCGTAATCATATTATTATCGAGTACATTTTCGTTCTAGTTTGTTTAACAACGCAAATAAACTTTCATTTTATGACGAGATTCATGTGGATTGGATGGAAGAATTATTATTAAATGGAGTAAATGCTGACGACAAAATTTTTGGAATGTTGTTATTGGGCTAATGTTTTTCTTAATGGGCTGGTTTAACAAGGTTTTATTGAGCCTCTGTTAAGTCAATCCGCTTACTTATTTTATCAGACTACAAGTCCACAAGTTCTTCAATGTACTTTCACGATGCTCAATTATTAAAAGTTGTGCACACTTTATTGTGGCAAGCGTTTAATGGGATTGATTTGTAGAACCAAGAAATTTAGCGACCATAAAATTTTCAATAGAAATAACGAATGTATCTATTCTTATAATCTTAAATAAGCTCGAGGTTGACTTATTTAACTTAAAAGAGCTCGAGCTTGAATCTGACTGGTTTCAAGCTCTATTTTTAAACACATCTTACAAGTGCAAAGAAAAATGTGTATAGACATCGTTAAGTATATCATACTTCAATATGGTATATACATAATTCAAATCAGGAGTCAAATAAGTTGATCCACACTCTGAACCGTACAAATATTTCACTAATTCCATGACACAAAAACAGGGTTTCAGAAGTCACTAGGCGGTGTCAAGTCGACCAACTGGGAATTACGAGTACTCGGACTAATTAGGGAGTACTCGGGAATTACTCATTGAGTACTCGGCGCCTAACCACGGTTTTTCAACCATGCATATAAGTTGGCCCCCACTTCTTATCCTATTAACATTTGCACCCACACATGCTTTTGATAACAAACAATTTACCCGACCAAGATTCATCATGATCTTCTGTCATCACATAAATCCTTTTATCATTTCATCTTGTTAATTACCAATTTATTTATTATTTTCATTTATTCCTTTACATAAATAACAGCCTCTACTCATAAGATTTCATCAATATAATTATTATACTTTTGGCTACCAAATAAATTATATATGTTCATTTAAATTGGTAGATCCCAACTTCTTCAAAGTAAGCTTTAATCTTTTAAGATGACCAAGCTTCAACTTATTTATAAACTAGTTTTATACCCGTTCTAGTTTGGGTTTTCAGATTAATAAAACTAAAACTTAACCAAAATCACAAACACATCTCAATGTATTATCCAAAGAAAAGTAAAAACCAATGTAAAACTTCAAAACAGAATGTGTGAACCGAAGTACAAAAAACTTAAAATGTTTATTAAATATATTTTATCGATTTGGTTCCTAATGTTGTATACCTTTTGGGCGATTTTGTGGCTTAAAACGATTGTAGAAGTTACGACGGAAACTCATTCCAAGTTGCATAGGGTCCACGCTAGTTTTCATTGGGACGGCTTTTAATGCTCAACTTTTGTGCTCAATGCTAGGTTTCATTTCGGGGTTTAACTAGTCGACCTAGGGGAATGTGCCTGATGTGTGAAACGTATATAAAACAAGTTTTTAACACGCCTTTTAAAAGGGTTTTCGCCACAAAAACTAAACTGCATACAAATAGGTAAGTTTAAGCATTGAAATACAATAACACTAGTAAGAACTGGATATTAATAAGTGGACATGTATGCAACTTTTGATACTAAATTAATATTATTATCTAGCCTAACAATCGATTAGAAAAATTTGTTAATTTGAACGACAAAGAAGCAAGCAAACAAACTAAAAGTATCAAATGGGGGCGAAAATTATCACCTATGTGTCGAATCTTCTTGACCTCAGAATGAATATCTTGATTGACTTAATTACAATTGTTGTTCCCAATATAGTTAGACTCTCGCTAACGATACTCTAGACGAGTAAATACCCAAGGCTCTAGATCCTGATGCGTGCGACCGTGTGTGGCTACCCTAAGATCCAACACAATGCATAATCAACAACTATTGGTGACACTAATTAGATGACACACAATGAAGATATGGAGAATGGTATCCACCTTGCCTGAAACAATAGACTAAAAATTGATTTAGGCTAGTTCGTCCAATGAATAAACATACTATTTTGATGGTGATGTAAATGAATTTGATTCAGTTTGCAGAATAAAGACACCTACAAATAATGAAGTATTTTCAACAACACCATGATGAAATTGCAGATGATACACCTAATTATTTGGATATATTTAAGAGGGATACATGACTTGCTTTTTGCAACTACGTACTAACCACTAATCAAATGAGTACTATCCATTTTTGTTATTATCATATTTGATGCGCAAGAGTTACATTTTGGTCAAAACCAGCATAATTGTTTTCTTAGTAAATCACAATTTGGTGATCGAATTTCATGTCGAGAAACTTATACTTAACCCGCTTCTTTATTAGTTAAACTATATTTCCTTCATATATGATTTTATATATAGATTTAAAAAAATATGATTGAATTTAGGTTTTATATCTCACCAACAATACATACGCATAGTGTATTTTAGCAAATTGAAGAAATCAAAAGTACTTAATTAGTAATCTGACAAAAAAAAATATTGTTGGACCCTATATATATAGTTTGGATAAATTACAACTGACTTTAATCGTGAGAATTATACAAATAATTAGAGCACCACCGTTGAATACCAAGGTACGCTCTACTCCCCCCCCCCCCCCCCCCAAAAAAAAATATATATATATATGAGAGCACTCAGTTTAGCCCTAATTTATTGTTTTAATTTAACCCTATATTGGGTGTTTTGTTAATTGTTGAACTCTAAATTAGATTTGTCGTTAACAATTATGTCTCCTAAACTAGCAATTATGTTTTATTAACAATTGACAATTGTTGAACCATCAATTAGGAATTGCTGTAAAGGATTATAGGAAAGCTTCAGGAATAATCGGTTAGCTATTACAATATGTCATTTTAATAATATTTTTTTTGCTATGTTTATTGTTATGAATTATGATGTCAATTTATTGTTATTTAAAAACTTAGTTTATTTAATTTAGTACTCGTTAGTGTCTTTTGGCTTGGTCAAGGCATTTTAAATTCTTAAGGTCGACCTTGGTCTAGTGGTATAGCGAGCTATATATATTTGTCTTCAAATAGGTCTTCTCTGGGTAGATCTTGGATGCACTTGCGAGATATATTTGCTATTATAACTGACCTCTATTTATTTGTTGTGGTGGTGAATAATTATATATCGTCCTTGAAATACTTTACATGCATGAATGATGAATCCTTTATGTTGACTTTAAACCACTGAAAAGCAAAATATAGAGTGGACCAAAAACATCATGGCCGGCCATGAGAGGAAGAAAAGGACTTCCTCTCTCATCCAAAAAGTAACCAAAAGGTTTAACATACATATATACATACATGCATACCTCTTGTATAAAACCATATATATGCATACAAATACTGATCACAAGGAATTAATTTTTCACTTTTTCATCTTTTGCATATGAATACACATGTATGCACATGCAAATTCCATGCAAAGATTTCATTATCAATATATAAGAATATATTAATATGACAATATCCATGTGAGATTAATGTTATTCTGTATAAATAAGAGTACTTACAATATAATATTATTTTTTAAACGACGAATTTATTTTAAACTTGGTTGTTTGTATGACTTAAACACTTCAAAACCTATAATTGTTTAAAGGCTTTGCCTTCACTAATAGACCATCACCCCATTGGTACTTGCATACAATATACATAGTTTTAACTAAACACTATTTCATTTTTAAGTTCTAAAACTTATATTTGTTTGCATTAACTATTAATATTATTAATATATATTATGTCTTCTAACTACTGATAATCCAAACAATTAATATTACTTGAATCATTATATAACACATGGATATTTAGATGAATTAACACCTGATTAATTTATGTAAGGTTATTTAATGTTTGCCTATATTGGATTACTCCCCACTTAAGTCTAGTGATAGGAGGCTTGGGCTCTTTAATAGAGACCCAAGTTCGAATCTCAATTGTGTCACATTTGGATGAATATTAACGGATTTGAGCTAAACCCTGTGCAAAGGTTATCAGTTCGAACCCAGAGCCCACCTGAGTTTTCGTCTCACGTGTGTTACGCCAGAGATTTAAGCTCTTATGGTGGCACAACGTCTGTCAAGTGCAAGTCGGCGGTATGGTTTCCCGGGGAAACGCCCAAGGCAAACTTTGAAGCCAACGTAAGCCTGGTTAAGGCAACATAATCTGGCCAGAACCGGGAATCTTCAAATTTGAAGAATGAGATAGTCTAAATACAAGAAAGTCGTCGTTCCAAAAAAATATAGGATATTACTAGCATATTCTATTTTGTACTCGATTAGAATCTCATTCATTACATGAGTGGAATAGATATAATGTAATATACTTAATAATAAAACAAAGTTATGTCTTTAAAAACTTAAAAATAACAATGTATAAGTTGAATAAAATATAATGTAATATATCAAACCTGCGCAGTTGTCAAAATACTTCTATAAAAATAAACTTTGACTTGACAATAATAAATTATAAATACTTCTATAAAAATAAACTTTGACTTGACAATAATAAATTATGTTAAGTTATTTTTTAATTCTTTGTATTGAACAATTTAATTAATGATATACACAAAATTTTGAATACAAAAACGATTAATTTCTTCTTAAAGTCAAATATATTCTATAATATCATTATTTAATTAGTAAAGAGGTGAGGTGAGAAAACACATTTGAGGAAACCTAAAATTGTGTCAAGTATTTCATGCGATTTTAATTTATTAGATATAAAAGATAAAATATAAAAGGTGTTAAAATATGTAAAAGTAGAACCAACAATGGCACATTTTGAAACCCTACCACAACAAGGATTCAAACCCACCCTCTAGTTGAAAGTGACCCCTTTGGAAACACCTTGTTGGTTTCACAACAACCTATGAAGCTATATAATGAAATTTTATCTCTTAAGGAACCTGTAACAAGATGACATTGCACATCTAGACCCTCTCTTTCCATCCTAAAAAAAATATTTACTCGGATTCCTTTGCTTCCTAAATATTAGTTGTCCACCATCTCAAACAAAAAAGAACTTGAAATCTTGAAAAATATATTGGTAGGATAAAACTTTTATAAGAATATCATTGGACTTTTTTTGCTAAAGAAACTCATTAAGGAAAAGAGTTGGGCTAGTGAAGAGGTAGGTCCCAGCAGAGCCCAGTTGAACCCGCAAGACTCACCTTGAAGAGGGACGTCTGCGCAAGGACCAACTGCTTCCGCAGGACCCACCATGCTCAGAGATAAAGACCTTACGCGCAGTACGCCAGCTGTTCCCGCAGGGAAAGCCTCCCAATGGTGAAGTACCCCGCCTGTTCCCGCAGCTGCGGGTACAAGCCATCAGGGAAGGCTACCCGCACTAATAGCAAGGCTACACGCACAGGGCACTATTGATACTTCAGTGTCACCTGAAGGAATGAGCAAGGCGGGAGTGAGTCAGTCCGTATGCTTATGGAAGATCTTTGGTACTATACCTGCCAAGGTATGGACAAAATAGACAAGATCTGACCAAAGCAGCCCATGAACCAATCACAGGGTGACAGCTCACCGACAACAGTACGAGGAGGAGCACCCTCTAGTACTGTTTCACTATTAGCCGCTGCCTACTCACCAACCCTCACTGTGGGACGTGCGTAGCCTACAGTTGGTGGAACAGTGCATAACCGGCAGTAAAGGAACAGTATACAGCCGTCCTTGTCACTATCAGCCGCAGCCTATCCACCAACCAGCATGGCTCGTGCATAGCCCACTGTTGGTAGAACAGGAATACTATTCAGCCGGCTGTACCTTCTTGGAAACCTACCTTCGGCTATAAATACTCCAACACGTTGGAATGGTAAGAACAGGATCGGATACCTCATTATCTTATCTTCTCTAGCAATCTCTTAATATACACTTATATTCAGAGCAATCTAGTCTGATTCTCACACCGGAGGGTGGTCACAAGGAGGAACCCCCCCCCCCCTTCTCAGTGACGAGCTTACGGTGTCTGTTTTGCAGGTCACCTGAAGAACAACTCTCTTAGCTGGACCTCATCCTCGTGGGAAACATCTATTTAACCCCCAGATTATCCGTAATCTGCCCGGGGTCGATTAGTGTTTCTTCATTGGCGCCATCCGTGCATAAAAGCTAGAACTAATTCTTAGTTTTTTTTCAAAATTTCTAAAGAAATGGTTAACGTTACTCCGGTCCCAAAGCCAGTAAGTGACCAAGAAACCCCGGTAACCACAACCCCAGCAACTGGGGGGAACACCGGTGGTTATACAAATCTTACGAACACTACCCGGTTACCCAAGCCGGGACAAGTGCAGTAAACAATATTTTACTAGGGTTCACTGATGCCCAGTTGGAGAAACGGACGAGGCCCCCTCGCCAAACACTCGATCAAGTTAAGGCGTGGGCCGAAGCACGTCAGAAAGAGTTCCAAGCTGAGTTGGATGAACGCTTGCGTTCACTTCAACAGGCTGATGAATTCGGCAGTACTCGCCAACATCTCAACATGAACAGTGAGTGCGAGTACTCGGACAATGAGCGGAAGAATCCGATACCGACGCAAACCCTTGCTATAAGGCGAAAGGGAAGCGTAAGGAAACGGACTTCCAACCGACAAGGAATTTTGGAGAAACCTTTAAACCAACGAACGCGGGGAGAAACCCACGTGACTTCTCCAAAACCTTTAGACCAACTGCTACAAATGCAGGAAAGTCCAAGTTTGCAAGGGACATTGCGGAAGCAATCGCCCCGAGAAGTGCCAAACAAATGTCCAATATCGGCACTTATGATGGTCTTTCCGACCCAGACGATCACCTGAACAGATTCATTGCGGGGGCAACCGTCAGCAATTGGACGGAACCCACGTGGTGTTATATGTTCCAGATGACACTGGTTGGAGCGGCCAGGGCATGGTTCGATCGTTTACCGGTCCACCACATCTATGATTGGGCGGACTTTCAGAACAAGTTCAGCCAACACTTCAGCCAACAGATGAAATATACTGAAGAACAGTGGACGATCCTCAACTGCGTTAGAGAGGAGGATGAATCTTTACTAGACTTCATCACTCGCTTCAACTCCAAAAAGCTGAGTCTGGGCAACATAAGTGAAGATCTTGTTCGCGCCGCTTTCATCCAGGGCGCCGAATACCCAGAGCTTATCCGCACGTTGACGGGTAAGGACGGCATGCCATCCACATGGGATGCCATCATGACGGCAGCCAAGCGCTTTGCCGAGACAGAGAAGCAACTGGGAAGGGATCTTCCCCAGAGTACACACCTCTACACGCAAAGGACCAGAGAAAACAATGTTCGGATCGCCCGGCAGAACAAAAAGAGGAAGCTAGGTATTTGGCAGTCAAGGGTAAACTTTGACACCTCATCCAGCTCTCGCCCTCTTGTTGGCGAAAGGGATAACACACACCTTCCAAGCCGGAAACACCGGTGGACGCCACTCACCAAAAGCGTCACGGAGATATTTGCCACTGAAAAACTACCATGGCCAAAGGCTCCAATGATCCGGCAGCGACCTAATGCGGATCAAAGCAAATCCTGTGACTTCCACGGGACAAAGGGTCATAGTACGGAGGAGTGTACATCCTTGAAGGATATTGTTGAAACATTTGTCAAGGATGGAAGACTTGCACACCTTGTGGCATCAATCAAGAAGGGAGGAAGGAATGATAACCGGTACAGAGGCAATGGACGAAAACCCGTTGACATCAGCATCAACATGGTTCATGGCAACATCAGAAGAAAAAGGCGAGCGACAGAACCATGCGCGTGGAAGGAAGCTGAGGTGCGCTTCCCGCGAGTGCCAGGAGGACCCAGCAAAGAAGGCCTTATTGTCATCAAAAGCCAGCTGGGGCACTACATCACTTCTCGCACTCTTGCTGACAACGGCGCCTCGTCAACGGTGATGTACAGGCAGTTCTTCGACAAGCTGGATGACGAAGACAAGGAACGCCTGGAAACGGTTTACGCCTCGATGGAAGGGTTCGACGGCAGCACAAACACCCCCCTGGGTATCCTATCTTTTCCCGTCACTCTTACGGACGGGAATCACTCACGCACAGAGGATGTGGACTTTGTCGTAATGAGGAAGCCACACCACACATACGACATTCTCTTCGGGAGAGACGGGATGGCAAGATTCAATGCCGTGGTATCTTCAGTCCACGGCATGATGGGATGGCCAACAGCTGAGGGCGTGGCGATGATCACCGGCATTCCCCAGGTATGCATCGCATCTGTCTCATCTAAACCCAAACCAAAGATGGCTAAACCAACCATCACCGAACCGGAAAAATGGGCCTTCAATGGCAAGTACCCTGACCAGGCCATTACCATTGGCCCAACAGTCGTTGATCCCACGCGCACCTTACTCAAACGCTTACTACTGAAAAACGCCGACATCTTCGCGTGGACACCAACTGACATGACTGGCGTACCCCGAAGTAAGGCAGAGCATAAGCTCAAGTGCGACCTGGCTGTTACGCCAGTCGTACAAAAGCGCAGAGTAATGGGGCCAGAACAAACTAATGCGTGTAGAACCCAAGTCAAGGAACTCCTTGACGCAGGCATCGTACGCATTAGCAGATATCAAACATGGGTTGCAAATCCCGTTATGGTACCGAAAAATAACAAACAATGGCGCATGTGCATAGATTTCAAGGACTTAAACAAAGCATGCCCCAAAGATTGTTATCCGTTACCCGAAATTGATCTTAAGGTGGATTCGTTGGCACCGTTTCGCCTTAAATGCTTCCTGGATGCGTATAAGGGGTACCATCAAATCCACATGGCCGTTGATGATCAGGACAAAACCGCTTTTCGGACGCCCGATGGCACATTTTGTTACCAAATGATGCCATTTGGACTTAAGAATGCCGGGTCCACATACCAACGCCTGATGGACAACCAGTTTCATGCCCAAATTGGGAGGAACTTGGAAGTCTACATGGATGACTTGGTCATCAAAAGCCCTGACGCAGAAGCGATGTTGAAAGACATCGGAGAAACTTTCAACACGCTCAGGAGGATAAACATGAAGCTCAACCCGAGCAAGTGTTCCTTTGGGATGGAAGAAGGGAAGTTCTTGGGGGTCATCGTCACTAAAGATGGCTTCAGAGCGAACCCTGAAAAGGTCGAAGCCATTATCAAAATGGAATCACCTACCACCATCAAACAGGCTCAGACACTGAATGGACGACTAGTCGCACTTAATCGCTTTTTGGCAAATCACGCGGATAAGTCGTTTCCTTTCGTGTCAACATTGAGAAACTGTTTAAAGAAAACGCACTTCCGCTGGACACCAGAAGCGGAAGCAGCTTTTCAGGAGATTCGGTCACGCTTGATCGAACTCCCAACACTCACAGCACCAGAAGCGGGGGAAGAGTTAATCCTATACCTTTCCGCAACAGATAGAGCAACCGGGGCGGTCCTGCTAGTTGAACGGAAAGGCATCCAAATGCCAATATATTATGTCAGCCGTATCCTAACAGACGTAGAAACCCGGTACTCTACCCTCAAAAAATTAGTCTTAGCACTTGTACACGCTTCACGCAGGTTAAGACGATATTTCCAGGGTCACCCAATCACCATTCTCACCAACTTCAAACTTTCAAACGTTCTACGCAAACCCGAGTTATCGGGACGCCTAGCCAAATGGGCAATTGAGTTGGGGGAATATGCGATAAAGTATAAGCCAAGACCAGCCATAAAAGGCCAGGTTTTGGCCGACTTTATTGCGGAAGTGCCTGCATCACGGGAAAAAGAGTGCCAGGAAGAGGCTCAACCCTCTCCAGCACAGGACATCAATGATGTCTGGCGACTCTACACTGATGGAGCAGCCAGTAACGAGGGTTCAGGCGCAGGGTTGAAACTAACCAACCCAGCAGGCCAAGAATACACTTACGCTATTCGTCTGGATTTTCCAAGTACGAATAACGAAGCCGAGTATGAAGCATTCTTGGCCGGGCTGAGAATTGCTCGTAAGATGGGAGTGAAATACTTGGAAGCACACGTGGATTCCATGTTAGTAGCCAACCAAATAAACGGGACGTACACGGCCGTGAACGACACAATGGCCCTGTACCTCGCACAAGCAAAAACCCTTATGCGCGATTTTAACGATTGCAAAGTCATACATGTCAAGCGTAGTGAAAACAAATCTGCGGATGCGTTAAGCAAGCTTGCATCATTAGCCTTCACCCACTTGGGAAAGGACATCCGCATTGAACTCCTCGAGGCACCTTCAGTCCCGCATAAGGAAATCTGTGTCATCCAAACCGGCATAGAAACGTGGATGACACCAATAATAAATTACCTTGCGGCAGGTATACTACCAGAGTCAAAAACACAGGCAAGAAAACTACGCTGTAAAGCACTGAATTATCAACTCATCGATGACATCCTTTAAAAATGTAACTTTCTTGGCCCACTCTTAAGATGTGTAGACAACCAAGATGCTGACTACCTCCTAAGGGAAGTACACGAAGGCATCTGTGGAGTACACGCAGGTCCACGCGCTGTTGTAGCTAAGCTAAACAACGCGGGATACTTTTGGCCGGGGATGCATATGGATGCGCTGGCATACATCAGAAAGTGTTGGTCTTGTCAGCTCTACGCACCCAACACGCATCGCCCGAAGAATGAACTTGTTCCAGTCACCTCTTCATGGCCATTTCAGAAGTGGGCCATCGATGTGACAGGCCCATTTCCTACAGCAGTAGGAAACGTTCAGTTCCTAGTGGTAGCCATCGACTACTTCACCAAGTGGATAGAAGCAAAACCCTTAGCCCAAACAACCGCGAAACATATCAAAAAATTTATTTGGGAATTTATTATTTGTCGTTTTGGACTTCCACAGAATTTGGTGAGCGATAACGGCACCAACTTTGCTGACAAGAAGCTACAAAAGTGGCTGGAAGAACTTCAAATCACCCACACATTTACCTCAGTGGCGCTTTCGCAGGGTAATGGTGAGGTAGAAAGAGCAAATAAGAGCATCGTAGAAGGTATAAAGAAAAGACTCTTGGAACACAGATCCGGCTGGGTGGACGAGCTTCCGCACGCCCTTTGGGAAAACAGAACGCTGAAAAAGGCCAGTACGGGAGAAACCCCGTTCAGCCTCACTTATGGCACTGAAGCCATGGTCCCGGTCGAAATTGGTTTACCCTCACCAAGGGTCTTGATTCAGCCAGAAGACAATGATGCGGAAAGACGGTTAGACCTTATGCTAACCGAAGAACGTAGAGACTTAGCCGCAGCGCGTGAAGAGAACTACAAGCGACAAATGCAAAAGTACTACAACACGCGGGTAAAACTCTGCAACTTCAATGTCAGAGACTACATACTGCGTAACAACGAGGCTTCGAACCAAGAGCGCCCAGGAAAGCTGGCCCCGGTCTGGGAAGGGCCATACATCATTAAAGAAGTTTTGGGAAAAGGCGCATACCGGCTCGAAAGGCTCGATGGCACTCCCATCCCAAGAACATGGAATGGAGCTCAATTACGCAAATGTTACATGTAGATCAATTCCAAACTTGTAAAGAAAAGGCCTAGAGCCACTTCTAATGGAAATGATTCTCCTTTCACATTGTGTTGATAGCCTTACCTTTATACTTATGAACTTCCCACACTGACATGCCGGTATTCACCGCATAAATATGGGAAGAAGTAAGTCGTTACGTGTGGAAGGCGGCAAAACCCGCATAAACACATAAAACGGTAAAGATTTCAAAAGAAAAAATAAGGGAAACCTTCACGCATGTCAGTTATAGGTAAAGTTTGGTCATCCCACTAAATGAAAGTGACGGTCCTACCCGCACAATCATGATAGAGGAAACTGAACATTAACCTATTAACAACCGCACGTACAAAGGCTAACTTATTCAAAATACTTAGAAAATTTCTAAGGAAAAGATGAGGAAAACTTCCACGCAGGACAGATATAAGTAAAGTTTAGCCATCCTACCAAGTGAAAGTGACGGTCATACCCGCACAATCACGAAAGAGGAAGCAAAACTTAAAACTTATAATCTGCCACGTTAAAAAGTTAACTTATCCAAGTACTCAAGAAATTCCTAAGTTAAATCAAAACATGCGTAAAATAAACAAGGCAAGGCGTTGGCAAATAATCTTTATTCCATCGAAATTCAAATATTACAAGGATTGCTGGGTACATACCCGCATACAAAAAAAGCTATACAAAAATAAAAATCTATAATGGTGGAAAGGGATCTTCAGGATCAGGCTTCAGGACCACTTCCACTTGGACCCGCACCATCAGTAGAACGTGGCGGTTCAAGGAAAGCTTTAAGGATAGCTAGCCCATCATCAGCAACAGCAACTTCGTTCACCTTCTCCACCACCGGATGCGGGAAGGCGGCATACTGATTCACTGCTTGGTCATATACAGCTTCAGTATCAACGTCATATAAAGGGAAGTTGGAAGGCGGGATGCCTTTCTCAACGAACCCTAGACCAAGCAGGAAGCCGGTCTTTTCCCCATCCTCATGAGAAGCGTTGAGGGCTGCGCTCATAGCATCGTCATAAGACGTATCCGTGAAGACCCGATGCACAACCTACAAAAAGAAAAAATACAAGTATCAAAACCTTTTCTATTTACAAAGAAAAGCGTAAAGATATAATGAAACTAAACATACCTGAGATAACGCTTCTCGAAGAAGCCATTCCTTGGCAACCAGAGCCTCCTGGAGGGCAGTTTGAGCTTGGTTACGGGCGCGTTCGGCTTCACTTTTGTTGAGGTTGGCAAGCAACACTTCTTTAGCCGTAGCCTCTTCAACGCCCTTTAGCTTCCGCTCAGTGTGGTCAAGCACCCCCCTCTGGTCCAAGATCTATTGGAGCTTCTTGGCGTCTTCCATCGCCAAGGTATCATGAGCCTGTTGGAGCGCCTCTTGTTTGGCTTTAAGTTCCTCATTCTCGAGGCGTAGAGGCTCAGCAACAGCTTCAGCCTTGGTGGCCCTCTCAGTTGCGTTCCGTGCAGTTTCCTTAGCCAGCCGAAGCTGTTCGTTAACAGCTTGGGCAGCCTTGGAACGGGCCTCGAGCCGGGCCTGAACTTCAACATCGAGGGCCTTGAAGGCCTTCTCCTTTTCCGCAGCCACTGCGGTAAGCCTTATGTTCTCCTCCCGGACAGCCCGCGCCTGAGCTACTTCTTGAATACGAGCTGCTTTTAACTTGTCGTTTTCACGACAAAGCAGCTCAACGCGCGGCTGCATCCGGGCCAGGAGAATCCGAAGCTCATTGGTTAGCCTACCCTCCTGGTAGCTAACCATAGCTTCCCCCAACGCACCGCTAGGAGCTGCGTGACGAGCCCACTCCACGCATTCCACAGGCGTGCGAAGGGTTGTTCCTCGGCGGATGTTCCATCGTGGAACATACACTTCATTGGAATCCGACACTGCAAAAAACAAAAAGCATTTAGGAAAAGATGATATATATATAAAAAGGCCAAAAGAACCCTACGCACCTGTAGGGTCGACAACAGGCCGATAGCCGCCAAACCCATCACCTGAACCCAAGGAAAATCCATCCAAGAGGTCAGGCAGATGGGAAGGAGGCAGAGGTTGGCGAGAAGCCCCAAGCATACCTGAAGGATCGGTCGTAGCTGCCGACGTCGGAGGAGGCATAGACGCCGTCGCGGTAGAAACCAACGGAGGTGAACTCACCGGAGGTGAACTCACAACCGTGGTCGCCGCTGCGGAAGTACCCGCAGAAATAGTCACCTCCGGCTCAGTGAAAGATTCAGTAAATATGGCACTGACAGCCGGCGGAGATGTCATCACAGTTGGAACAGTTGGCTCAACTGGGTGAGCAACTGAACCAACTGAAGCAGGCGCAGCCGCCTGGGTCATCGCCTCAGGAAGGTGGACCAAGCCTACCGTCATGGGTCCGGAGGTGCTCCTCCCCGCTCCACCCTGGAATGCGGCAGCATCCACGCCTGTACAAAGGAGATATAAGTATATTGGCGGAAAGATATGAAGTTAAGAAGTAAAGGAAGTTTGTACTTACGGGTTTTCTTGAGCCTAAAAGTGCGAACAGGCGGGGACGAACCCGATGGAGCCGGCCTCTTCACGCCGCTCACCTTTGTCCTGGGCTGCTCGGAGGTGACGATCATTTCAGCCTCCGGAGCAGTGGTCTTAGCACCACCAGGGTTCCCCGCCACCTCCTCGCTTTCGGTCTCCGAATCAGACCGAGGCACCGGATCGGCAGTGGAGGCAACCTTTGCCTTCCCCTTCCCGCCGGCAGCCTTCTTCTTCCGCACCAACGGAGGACCATCTGCGGATTCCTCATCAGAAGACAAGATTAGAGGAATTCCAGCAGAGGTTTCAGCATTGAGAGGTCGAGGGTTGAATAACGCCTTACCTGGCCGCGTGGCGCTCAGAATAGGGTGGCCTGGCTGGTAGGCCTCCACAAACCGATCCCGCGTTTGCTCCAAGATGGGCAACTCGTTCTCATCGAGAGCACGAGTACCCATCCGAGCGGGACCATCACTCTCCCGCGGCTGCAGGAGAGACTGCAAGTCGTTCCCCTCTGAAATAAACAGGAAAGAAGTTAGAAGAAATTCTAAATCAACAAAAAGAAATGAAGCATACCGTAAGGGACAGAGTTCAAACCGTATTCAAGGACGATCAGGATCTTTTGCGCCTCCGCATCCTTCCACACCCGGCTCATCCCGAGCATCACCATCCCGGACTCCGCAAGGCGGTAAACCGGAGATTGGACTCGGGAAATCTTTGAGAACCATTCCGCCTCCTGGTAGTTGGAGGCGTGAAGGCTGGGGAGTGCTTGCCCATTCTTGAACTTCATGGCAAGGGGGATGGCGCGAGCGGAGATATAAAAGAACTCCCGCTTCCACGAACGAAGACTGCGCTCGGTTGCGCAAATCTTCAAACCCTTGATCCGGGTTATCAGAGTATACCACCCCTGGATGCACCTCCAAGAGTAGAAGGTCATCAGGCGGTCGACGAAGGGCTCAACGCCCAGAATCCGGCACACCCACTCGAAGTGGCGAATCTTCGCGATCGCCATCGGGTGTACCTCGGTCAGGTGTACACCGTGCCTCTCCAGAACACGGTACACAAACTTCGTCAAGGGGAACCTAAGATTCCCAAAGACAAAGAATGCGGCATATACCCCGATCTTGCCTCTGGGGGCATCATACACCGTCTGGTGAGGTTCAGGAAACTCAGGCTCGAAAGACTCGAGCATGAACTTCCTGACGATGTACTGATATAGATCGACAGGCAGAGCACACTGGCACTCGCCAGCAGTACTCTTGTCATCCTTGTCGGACGTGGATAACGGGTTCTCGGCGTACACCACAGCCTCCTCGGCTGTAGCCTCAAGATCGTGAGCAGAAGACATCTTGCAGGTATGAAAGAAGAGAACGATTTCAAGAGAATGCTCGACTGAAAAGGTGAGTATTCGCCGGAAATCGTTTTGAAGATGAAGAGAAAAATGAGTGTGGATTGCAAAGGACCCTCTCCCCCTTTATATACTCATCGCAATTAATGCGATGAATTTAATGCGGAAGAGAGAGAAATCGCAGGTGCAATGAAACTATGACACGTGGCAAAGAGCAAGCTGGCAACAGCTGTTGAAAGGACGCGTGCCATTAATTTCGCGGCCACGCGCCCAAAATATCGCGCCCACGCGCCTGAAAAAGCGTCTGGAATGACCATGTACTGTCACGTCACCATAACTTCCTGCACGTCCTGACACAGTCAGAAGAAACCGTCGTACGACGTTTCAACAGTATGGACTGTTCTTATCCTTTCACCAACTCTTCGAATTTCAAAATTTCAAAAAAAATTCAAAAGTAAGCGGGAATACACCCCTTACCTTGGCAACCAACTATAAGACAGGTGCGAGTACAGTGTCAAGGCAAAACCCTTCACATACTGAGCACCCGCAGGGAATTGACGCCAGGAATACCTGGGAAGTAACCGTAAGACGAGTGCGGGTACAGTGTCAAGGAAAAACCCTTCGCATACCTAGCGCTCCGCAGGGAATTGAAACCAAGAAGGATCTTCTGGGCAATGCTTGAGGAAACGGGAATAACATCCCCGCATAGCGGGACCGTCGAGAACTACATTGTTTGAAGCTCCAAGATGGAGTTGGTGGTTTTAACATAATTGATCACTATGTTCAAAACTACCAAAACCTCATGGAGAATCTACACAAGTGGGACTCAACCCTCCTGACTTGCGAGGAGGTTACAGACCTACCCGCATCATACCCAATGATCAAGCAGAAAAGACGGGAATTTCTGCGTGACATTAGGAAAACCGCGGGAAGAATCCCCACGGAAAACCTTAAAACTAAAAACCCTTTTCAAAACCCCTTGCTAAAGTCCAAAAGTTCACCTCACTTATTAATAATTCATGAGAAGAACATTGGACTGGGGGGACTTGAAGAGGTAGGTCCCAACAGAGCCCAGTTGAACCCGCAAGACTCACCTTGAAGAGGGACGTCTGCGCAAGGACCAACTGCTTCCGCAGGACCCACCATGCTCAGAGATAAAGACCTTACGCGCAGTACGCCAGCTGTTCCCGCAAGGAAAGCCTCCCAATGGTGAAGTACCCCGCCTGTTCCCGCAGCTGCGGGTACAAGCCATCAGGGAAGGCTACCCGCACTAATAGCAAGGCTACACGCACAGGGCACTATTGATACTTCAGTGTCACCTGAAGGAATGAGCAAGGCGGGAGTGAGCCAGTCCTTATGCTTCTGGAAGATCTTTGGTACTATACCTGCCAAGGTATGGACAAAATAGACAAGATCTGACCAAAGCAGCCCATGAACCAATCACAGGGTGACAGCTCACCGACAACAGTACGAGGAGGAGCACCCTCTAGTACTGTTTCACTATTAGCCGCTGCCTACTCACCAACCCTCACTGTGGGACGTGCGTAGCCTACAGTTGGTGGAACAGTGCATAACCGGCAGTAAAGGAACAGTATACAGCCGTCCTTGTCACTATCAGCCGCAGCCTATCCACCAACCAACATGGCTCGTGCATAGCCCACTGTTGGTAGAACAGGAATACTATTCAGCCGGCTGTACCTTCTTGGAAACCTACCTTCGGCTATAAATACTCCAACACCTTAGAATGGTAAGGACAGGATCGGATACCTCATTATCTTATCTTCTCTAGCAATCTCTTAATATACACTTATATTCAGAGCAATCTAGTCTGATTCTCACACCGGAGGGTGGTCACAAGGAGGAACCCCCCCCCCCTTCTCAGTGACGAGCTTACGGTGTCTGTTTTGCAGGTCACCTGAAGAACAACTCTCTTAGCTGGACCTCATCCTCGTGGGAAACATCTATTTAACTCCCAGATTATCCGTAATCTGCCCGGGGTCGATTAGTGTTTCTTCAGCTAGATTATAGATACTTTTAGCTTTTTATCACACAATGTGGCTAGTTACATACATAATTAGCACCACTTTGACAAGGTGATCAAATGTTTTACACTTTTACCTTGAAAACCTGAGGTTTCTTCTGTTTGACGCTGCAGGCTTGAATCTCGTTCATGCACTACATTCTCGAGTTTAAGATTGAGTGAAACACCATTAGGTGGATTAGGCCGCACAACATCTAATAGGGGCTAGAGCTGCTACAATTGCTTCAGCGGGAGCTGCTATCGGTATTGGAAACGTCCTTAGTTATTGAACCCCCCCCCCCCCCCCAGAAGTATTTCATTGGTTTAACCGCTCAAAAAAAAGTTACATAATGATCCCAAGTTTAGCACATGAAACACTTGTTAATTAATTAAGGATTTTTATATATATATAGTAAAAGCTGGTGTTACATTACTTTACTTTCTTGACCATCTGCTATGAGTAGCACTAGCTAGTATATTAGCCTCAATCATGTTATTATTTTTTTTAACTTTGTAACAGTGATTTGAAGGCTACTTTTCGTCAAAGGAATCACCTTTCCTCAAGAAATTCTTGTTTTTACCTTTTTATATCAACTTTACAGTGAGGTGGCGTGAGTGAGAATGGAAGGTACTCACGTGTAAAGGTGTTTCTGTGTTAGCATTTATGCATTAATTCAGATATTACATTTTCTTCTTCTTCTTCATCATTATGATTAAAGATGATACATATATATAAAATAATGACTGGTTTTCTTTGTTTTTTCTCATGTGGTGGGGATGTTTTTTGGTTAATTTCCTCTGCCTGTTTGCTTTGTTGTGGGCTCCACTTCATGTCATGTGATTGGATTATGTCCCACTCCCTTCTATCCTTCTCCATCTAATCTTAAACCCCACATTCATGTACTGTGTATCCTCTATCTCACACACACACATAGTTACTTACAAGCTTTATATAGAAGACTTAGCTCAACCTTACCTGCTCAAGGTGAGGGGTCAGTGAGGAAAAAGCAAATTTGAAAAGCTAAAAAGTTTTAAAGCTCACAAAGCAAACTGCTTTTTAGGTTAATAATATATTGAAGCAACCAAGTATGGTGACTTCAACATCTTTTATGTACAGAAGAATAACAAAAGATTATTGATCAATGATCATAGATTATTAAGCACTTCTTCACCAAGACACTCACAAAATCCCACTACATAAATCTTCCCACATGTTAGACAACAACAGCAACAACCACCACCACCACCATCACTACACTACTATAGCTTCTTCTTCAGATAATAATGGTCTTCCTAGCAAAAGAAAAAGGCGCCCTGCTGGTACTCCAGGTAACCTAATTGACTAATTCATTTCATACTTGTTCAAACGGCCGTTCTGACCAATAACTGTGTGAATTAATTATTGGTCAGAACAGCCGTCCAGTATTGATGAAATAAGATTATTGATATCTTTGTTAATTATGTTTAAATCTTGAAATTGTTTAAACTTGTAGATCCAGAAGCTGAGGTGGTGTCTTTATCAGCAAAGACCTTGCTTGAATCAGATCAATATGTTTGTGAGATCTGTAACCAAGGGTTCCAAAGAGATCAAAACCTACAGATGCATAGGAGAAGACACAAGGTACCATGGAAGTTGCTTAAAAGGGATACACCAGAGATAAGAAAGAGGGTATTTGTGTGTCCAGAACCAACTTGCTTACACCATGACCCATGTCATGCTCTTGGTGATCTAGTTGGGATCAAGAAACACTTTAGAAGGAAACATAGCAACAATAAGCAGTGGGTTTGTGACAAGTGCTCCAAGGGTTATGCTGTTCAATCTGATTATAAAGCTCATCTTAAAACTTGTGGTACTAGAGGCCATTCTTGTGACTGTGGTAGAGTGTTTTCCAGGTTACTTACTTTCATGTTCTTGATTTGATATGATATTTTCTGGTTTCTCTCTCTATTTTCTTTCTTGATTAGACTAAAAGATGTGACCTTTCATCATGACCATTTATGTTTTCCTGCTCACACATAAATTTCAGCACCATTCAGTCAGAAACAAATAAAATTCCTTAATGGTTTTCTCTGAAACTATTCAATTATTCTGTCCATTTTATGTTATTTCATTATCTTTTCATGTTTCAAGTGTACTCCATTTGTGTACCAAGTATAAGCTAAGCACCTACAATTTCTGTAATTATATAATATATTTTGAAATTTTTCCAAATGATTAATATAAATGTAAGCAATTTAATACCATCACTAGAAGTACATCATAATACAGTTTCACCTCTAGGTATTTTATTGTTTGAATATTGTTAACACAACACAAGGAACCTTAATTAGGTTATTTCTTCATTTATATCATTAGCCAATCTTTCTGTTTCACGCTTCATTTTCTTTTGTAAACTTGAAAATTGAAATGATAATCTTATCACTATAAAAAAATGAAGCCTGAAAGACAAAGATTGGTTAAGATGAATTAACAAAAAATAAAGGTTATTTGTTATAGTGATAAGATTATCATTTCAAGTTTACAAAAGAAAATGAAGCATATGTATGGCTTTAGTTTTTTACTAGATATTCTTTTAGCATAAATATAAGAGTTTTTTTGTATACTTGTTCCATATACGTCTGTTTTGACTCGAATGAATGTTCTGAAGAAACCTAAATTTACACTTTTGATTTACTCATATGTCAATGTAGAGTTGAGAGTTTCATTGAGCACCAAGATGCATGTATGGTTCGACGAATTCATGCAGATCTGCCCGCATTCCAGCCGGCGTGTTCGTCTCGCACCGCATCGAGTACAAGTCCACCGAGTGACATGAATTTAAATTCCATCCAAACAATGCCAAGATTACCTCATCTCCAGCCTCCTTCACAGACTTTATATTCACAAACTCAATTAGACATGCAAAACACCTTGGAACTTCAGCTCTTACCATCACTATCACTATATGAACAAAGCAACAATCATCAGACACATTTGAATCTTTCTATTGGAAGTGCACATAACATGCAACAAGAAGAAGAAATGAAGATAGCTTTGGCAGAAAAAGCATTTGCAGAAGATGCTAGACAACAAGCAAAGAGGCAAATTGAGATGGCAGAGATGGAGTTTGAGAATGCAAAGAGGATTAGGCAACAAGCTCAGATGGAACTAGAAAGAGCTATGGTTATTCGAGAACAAGCCGCGAAAAAGATCGATTCCACCATGTTAGAGATCACTTGTTATTCGTGTAGACAACGGTTTGAAGCCGCTAGGGATAATGGTGCAGCAACTATAGCAGATGAAACATCTATTGCTCCAAGTTACATGTCTTCAGCTTTAACAGATGGTGAAGGATATTAGTAATATGTTCAAGAAAACCAGTCTTTCTGGTTCATCAATGTAAGAGTGTAAGTGATTTCATTCAAGTTTTTTTTTCTTTGCATTTACTTTGGAAATAAAATAAAATAAAGGATTGAATTGTTGGATCCTGACCATATTCTTCTTCTTTTGTTAATGTTAGTTTTCTACTCTTCATTGCGCACTACTAATTGGCTCAAAACGAAAGATCAACTTTTGAACCTATTACCTCACACTTTTATAGGGACACACTATATCACTAGACCAATAGGTTATGAGTATGAAACGATCAACTAATTTTCATAAATGTTGTTCGGTTGTAATAATTTAATGCATTTTAAAAAGCAAATGTCATATATAATTTGAATGTATTTAGGGTTGTAACTATATAGTAAGAGGCAAAGTTTTTATGGTAAAAGACCAGGTTCAAACCCGGGTAAGGTGAATTAACAATAATAAGGTGTGTTTTTATGTTTTTTTATATTTGTTTGAAGGGCTAACGAATCCTTTAAATTGGCTACTGACAAAATTCACCACATCGGGATACACTCATCTTTCGATCAGGGAAAAACTCACACCTAAGCCCAATGGCTGTGAACACTCGCTCGAAGGCACGACAATGCAATGAGGTAAAACTCGTTTCGTTCAAGGATATCCAACTAGTGAAAACTACCTACGCTCCTAGTCTTACATCATCACTCTGGTGTCATATGAAACTAAATGCTGAAGTAGGAATCAAACTTGAGTCATATGGAATATCAAGTCTCTTCCTTACCACTGCACCACTAGTTCATCGGCAAATGTGTATTTTGTTATTCAATCTTTTTATACATTCTTCAATTATACTCAACTTTATTAGCTTAATTTGAACCCTCATGATCGGTTTCTTGTTTTTAACTCTTTCCAAATCAACAAATGAACCAATTTAAAAATATATATAACTACCTAGGTAACCTATATTCTAGATAACTTGTCATGTCAAACTTGATAAACCAACAAACTTACACCAGTACATAATTTACCCACACATTATTAAGTATAATAAAGAATTACAGAAAAAGACCCCAATAACTTAACCATGTTACTTTTTGGACATTAACCATGTAACTTTTGATGAACATAATTAAAGAAATCTGATGCAATAATGTCAAAGCTTTGGCAACAAAAAATGCAAAAAATATAATTTCATATTCATCCTGAAAAGAAAAGGTGCCTGTAACTATATGCCTTTAGTAGCTGAGTAGAGTTCAGGACCACTGCCCATAGATGCTTCCTTGGTCAATAGTCAATGTACCATGAGTTATATATGACAGTGAAAGATGTGAGAAATAAACTACATATAATATTAGCTTGATAAAATAGACATGATTTTATGAGTAATTAGAAACCTAAATGGAGTATCGGTAAGACAGTATGTAAGTTAAATTTTCTCTCCTTGTAACATTATTTGGTTGTTCATATGTTGGAGAAAATATTCAAGAAATTAAAAACCACTCATGAGAGCTTAAGAAAGAAGACTACATAAGGTGTATTAATTGTCTAACATTTCCTTTCAAATTATTAATTATTTTCTAGCATGTGATCGACATGAATCATGATGATGAGAAGACCATCCTAAGACACAATATGATCATTACATGCTTTTAAGCATGGAATCTCTCCAATATCATTGGTATTATTTTTTACACATGTGACTACACAAAGCTTTTATTATTTGTACATATTTATGACAGTTTTGCAAAAAATAAAAAAATAAAACAAAAAACAAAAAGCAAAGACTTTGATCCTCTATATTCAAAGAACCCAAGGTTAAAATGTAGTCACCTCCTATATTAGATCCAAAGCTGAACGATGGATTGTGCGATTAATATGCTAAGAAGTGCATGAAAAGGCTAAAGAGATATCTGTTGTGGTCATGGAAGTAAATCGATCTCCAATGAAATTAAATAATTGTTCTTAACTTTAGTTGTATTTTTATTATCACTGGTACATATCTAGATTTTAGTTACGTAATATTGTGGTTCAAATATGCCGTATATCTAGATTTTAGTTGAATCTTGGGGCAATTAAATGTTTGGTGACTAACTTAAAAGTTAAATTATCCGACTTTAAATTTTGTTTTATGTGTTTTAGTATAGATTATAGAGATGGTCATGTACCATGAAAGTTTGTTCATTAATATGTGGTTGATTAATATTGTAAATTGAGAGAATTTGTGTGGCCAATTCATTTATGAATTGTAGGTTTTCACTTTTTAATTAGTTCAACATTTTAGGAATTCTGTATATGGTTTCAACTTATAGCGGTTTAGGAATTTTTTTTAGATTTTGTATAACCTAAATATCTTTTTGAATTGTTTGATCCCTAACTGATTCAAGTATATTGTGTATCACGAAATCAATAATTGAATAAGACAGAAAATAATTTCCAACGAATGAGAAGTACCCTATTGTGAAATTCAAAGTATGAAATTAGATCAATTGATTTCTTTATGCAGGTGTTGAATCAGCACAAAGGTAAGAGTAAACATGCGTCACAATGGTACGTTAACGGTTTTGGCGGTTGTGTGTAACCGTTGTAGTTACACATTTAGCATCAAGAACTGAATTAGGTGTCAAACTCAATTGTTACCACCAAACTTCAACCTCACTATCTACCTTTAGCTTCACTATCAAACTTTGGTGACCAAGTTTCCACCGAATAGGAGAAACCTACTACTTTAATTTAGCAACTCTTGAAGATTTTCTTATACAACTTTTCATCATCCATGACAAAATCTGATGAGCCTACTCTAGTTAGGAGTATTGTTCATTGAACTCCCTTATGGTATCAAAGCCATAGAGGTCCCTTACCACCAAAGCCATAATAACAATGTATTAGTGCGTACTCACATCTCCTATCTCATATCAATATCTATCGGTAATTCTAATTTGTTCTATATGTAAATCCTGGCTACCCAAATAACCTAATGATACTAAAATTAGTAACAAAAATCAGGTGAACATAAGTGAAGCTAACCAAAAAAAAAACTATTTCTGAACTCATGAATTGCGTATTTGAAACAACTATTCAGCATTGTTACTTATGTACTTTTAAAACTAGTGCACTTGTTTGTTCTTACTTTGGGTCTACCTTAATAATCGACATGGTGCTACATGCCTACATGTGCCACCTGGATTATTACACAGTAATAAATTAAATCTCTACAATATACCTCCAGATAAGTCCAAAGTATTTGGAAAATAATATTGTTGGACAAGATTACATTTTCAAGCGTCATAGTCATGTTTTGTGTAGACATTCATATGCCTATCTATTAGAGCCATTTCATTTAAACTGGAAACAAGTACCAAATGATAGCTTATTGAACACATGCACATTAGATTCCCATGACGCAAATTCCAATTGAGTATATATATCACTTTTCGTGTGTCTAGACCATTTTCATGTCGAGTGCTCGATCTTCCCAAATTAACACACTATCGGGATGGATTTTCATTCGGGCCCCGAAGAGAACTAGGTGGTGTTCCCACACAATATCCGAACTTTCACCATCCTTCCTGCTTCTCCAACCCATCACGAACAACTTATTATTTGTTCTTACAGGATTTCTAGTAATGTCGTTCTTTGTGTGAGACAAATAAACGAAGTTTATTGAAGTCCCATTGTGAGTAATAAAAGTACATGAAACAACCTAAATTTAAGTAGATTATTGGGTTAAATACATCTTGCTCCATATTGTTAACCGACAACCGAAGATGGAAGAAGATACATGCGAAGATGATTGCAGAGAGTCCAGAGTTGTAGAATTCGCTGAACGCTAGTCGGACGATGGAGTGTTGGCTAGCGATTAATTAATTGGGATTAACATGGATTAATTAGGGTTAAGAGGGATTAATTGAATTGGAATTTATATGTAATAATTTAAACTCTTTGAACAACATAAACATTTACAATTCAGAGATTTCAATTTTACAATAGTTGTATGCAATTTTTGGATATTTAAATTGTGAAATGTTTTTTTCTACAATTTACATTCTTTTAAAAGACCAAGAAAAACAATTAAATGTACGAGGCGCAGATGTACCGAAATTATTTACCCGAAAAATTCTCCAAAAGCCATAATAAGCCAGAAAAAACGGAGCATAATAAAAGAGTAGAAAAATTGTGGGCTCATTATGCTAACGTTCTCCCAATATATGTCTTGACAATCCCAAACAGTAGAACATGTTCTACGTTCTTCGAGTTTAATAAAGCATAGTAATTAACTTTTTTTAGGCTGTCAAGTGATCACCTGTTTAAAACACGATAAAACTTGTTAATAAAAGATCAGGCCCGGCTCATTGGCAAGTATAATCATGCGGCTGCTTTGGGCCACCAATTGTGAAGGGCCTCCAATATATTTAATTTATTTTATATACACATATTAGTTAGTTTAGGACTTGAGAACCAATAATATGTTATGTCTAGTTTGTCTATTGTTGAAAAGTTGAATACTTGAGGGTACACATTTTTCCTTAAGTTTATCCCACTTTTGTTCTATTAACCCTTTTACAATCCCTTTTCTTGCTTATTTTTCTTTTGCTAAACAACGATATGTAATACACTTAATAATTTTGTGTAAGTTTTTAGAAAGGCCTCAATATAAATTCTAGCTTGAGGCCTCCAAGCACGTTAAGACGGCCCTGTAAAAGACATGCGTTATGAGATTTGTTTAATTAATTGAAATTTGTGTGCTAGCTTCCTACCATTTCTTCTTATTGGTAAATGAAACTTAAAGATGTACGTCCTATAACCATGACATATAAAGTAGTTAAAAGTCGTATTCATGTTTGATACTTATGTTAAGCAGTTTGTTTCTAACATGTTAATCACGATAAGACCCGAATTGACAACCGTACTTTTTTTTAGCGGCTGACCATTTGAATCACTGACGGGCCACTAACCCACTAATTCCAGTAATTTACTAATTTGATATATAATCAATGGGGCAATTTCATAGAGATATTATATGAGATATTCCCATAATTAATGGGTATTACTGATACTTGATAGTTGATATTAGTTTTACGGTCTATACTCCTTTTAAACAGGACAATTTACTAATTTTTGTCTTAAGATAATTGAAAATTTATCAATTTTTTTAATCATCTCACATGAAAACCATGGATGAACGTGTCATTCTATCCCTTTTACTATTTAAAAATATAGTAAAGTTGAAAATTTCGTATTTTCAATAGCGTTCTAGATAACTTTTTAGATAGTGTTGTCTCTCTTTCTGATTAAGATATTTCGTATGTATCGAATCGAATAATAGGAAAAGATTAAAAGTTATATAAAAAATGAGAATGTATGTTCTATGAAAAAGATGTTGTGTATTCGTAAGTTAAACAGAACAAAAAGGTTCCATTATATAGTAGACAAACCAACGATGTCATCTTAGTCAAAGCGACAAATCGTTCTACTTTGACCTTTGAGAATCATGTTATGCAACATGACGCGCGTACACATTATATTCCTTATTTTTTTTTGTGACCATACTCGTGACGGGTTGTTCACTATGTGCCAACATTTTTGAGACACCAAATGTTCGTTCCACATTATTTCTTGACGATTCTTGTACCAATTTAAATTTCTTATGATTTTCATATTGTGTTCATGTGAACGATACAATGAGTAGCTAGTCGAGATATATTCTATCAACATTTCTTCTACTCATGAAACTTCAAACAAAAACTTAAGTGCACTTAATTTACGATATTGTTGAAAAACGTCAACCAACCAAGAACGTGGAATTGAAGAAATGTGTTTGGTTGGCTAAATTTGGAATTGAAGATATATAGTTTCCAATCAAATTTCAACAACAAAGGATTTCAACTTTTCTTCCATGTAATGAAGGATTTCTAAATTTTCAAATGAAAACTTAAAAAATTACAAAAAACCCCATTCAATCCTTTAAAACCATTCCGTAAACCAAACGATCCATAATGATTGCTCGACTGTACAAAAGTAACCTTAGGCTTGGGGACCAAATTTAAGGAGTCCTCATTTTTACGTTTTAATATGTTCAATTTTCAGGTTTCAACAACGAAAACAAATTAACAATGAATATAATTGAAAGAGTTTCTTTTTACTAAATACTCTTACTCTAATATGTGTGGACGTATATATACCTATTAGAAATCATATGAAAATATATAGTTGGTCACTTATTTTAACGTGCTAGAATGTTATATAAAAATTGTGTTAAAACAGTCTTTAGACCTCAAACAGGTTGAGTTGACTATGCTATAAACCACGTGAATTTGATTTTCTGCGTTGGAACGTGACTGAGGCGGTTATAATTAAAATATCAATAACCAACTTTATAAGGCTATGCGTAGTGAAGGGGCAACAAATTGGGCGAATTGCGACACGTGACGCCCAGTTAATAAAGGATATGAATTTGTTTTGGGGTGTAATGGTGTTTTAGGTTTATATATATATATATATATATATATATATATATATATATATATATACCACACACAAAACATATATAATAATAATATTTAATTATTATTTTCACAAACACACACAAATTTCACCGGACAAAAAGTTGCCCCCCATTTCGCCCGGGGGCGGTGTTGTAGCCCCTGTCGCCCACAATTCGTCCAAAGACTTTGCTCACTACGCACAACATAATGTCGGGTTTTTATTGCATTATGGTTATGAAACAAATACGGTAGGTAATTTTTTATAATGGCAATAGCATAAATGCATTAAAAAACAATTTCGTAAAAACGCTTTTACATATAGTGGTTGATGCCATTGTATGCCTAGTGGTATGAAACAAATTTTTTATTTTTATTTTTATTTTTATTGTTTTTAATGAAAACTCAGGTTAAAAGTGAATAAAGTGATATAATAAAAAGCTGTTAAAAAAACTTATGTACGTGCAGGTTGTTAATTTTATCCATAAATGAATATCGCCATAATTTATCAATAGTTTAATGTTTACTAATGCGGAGAATATATAACTTCTTATGGAATTTTAACTACAATTTTCTTTAATCAATTAATTTACACACTCCATATAACCTTACTTTTAAATCTACAAAATTCATCATGAAAGTGCAAATGTAGAGAGAACTTGTGTAAGTGTTCATTTGCCAATGTAGAGAGAACTGTTATTTTTGTTCTTGGGTTTACTCTTTTTGTTATTTCTGTTCATATCAGTAACTTCATTAGTTCTAATCACATAGTGTGAAATGACAAAAATACTATTTTTTTAATATTTATTTTATTTTAACACAGTAACTATTTGGGATGTGTTCACGTTTCACAAAAAGGAGAGTCAAGAGTGGAATGATTGAAGTACGTTGTTTCTCTAAGACTGAGGGGTGTGGGGCTTCAACGGGGGCGCTAGAGCCCCTCCGCTCGCGCCCCAGGCGCTAACACCACACCATCAGGGCGCTAACGGGGCGCTAACGCGAAAAACAAGGCAGGCGTGACCCGGTTAACGGGAGAAGAGAGAGAGCTGCACAACTTTTGATGATTTTTTGACCGTTGGGAGCCGAACAAACCAAAAAAAAATATTTTTCCTATATAATTATACCCCATTTCACCCATTTTTATACCAAAACTTCAAACCTTCACCCAAAATCAATTCATCTTCTCAACTTTTTTTAAAAAAAATGGCTGGAAATTGGTTCCCAAACCTTGATTCAGATTATCTTGACGACGATTTATGGTCGTCACCGCACCAACCGATGTTTTATTCGGAGCCGCAAGAATCATCCGGCTTTCAACCATCCAACACACAACCGTCTCCTAACTTTGTTGTTCCGGAGACACAAGAATCACACGGTGAAACTACGGGACCAAAAAGACGCGTCCACCGGAAAAAAACCAGTTGCAACGGACGGGTCGGGAAGCCACTCCGTGGTCATCGGATGAGAAGGAAGCCTTGTGTCGGGCTTGGATAGTCATTTCTGAGGATCGGCGTTGCGGTAATTGTTTTAACGTTTTTAAAAAAGATTTTTAATAAAAAAGTTAAATAAAAAAGTTAAATGGAAATTTAATTTATTTATTCATTTTGCAGCCGACTACCAGCAGAAAAAGATTTTTTGGACAAAGGTTAGGGAGACGTTTTACATGCTCGTTGGGAGTACAGAGCGGAACCCCGATATGATTTCGGGTCGGTGGTCCGAAATCAGAAAATTTGTCGGCTTGTTTACTAATCTTTTCAACAGGAACAGCGGTCGTATGAGACCAAGTGGCAGTGATGATTTGGCGGTTTACAATTTCACGATCGAAGAGTGGAAGCAGGAGTGTTTGCGGAGGTATGGGATGGTGAAGACGTGGGACGATTTAAAGTTGTGGGACAGGTTGAAAAGGTGTTCCAAGTGGGTTGAGCTAGTGGCGCTGGACTTTGATGCGAAAGTAGGGCCGGAACGGACTAAAACTAGTTCGTCTGGAGCGTATAGCACTTCAACCGGGTCGGATTGCCGCGTTAGATTCGACCTAAACATTGCGGAGGAGGAAACGTCTTCACCACCGAGGAGGCGGCCATTGGGAAGGGACGCCAAGGGGAAAACACCGGCTGAGGGGGAAGCCGTAAACATCACCAATCTTGTTGAATCCCTCAATAAATTCAACAAAACTATGGAGGTGGTCTCTTATGACAAAAAGGAAAAAAGTCGAATGAGATATTTGGAGTTTCTTACTGGAGACTTCAGTAACCTAAATCCGGTCGATCAAATGATAATGGAAAAGCAAAAGGAACGTATCCAAAAGTGGTTGATCGAAGAAGACCAAGCCGAAGAATAAAAAGAATGTTTCTTTTTAGTACTTTAATTTTTATTTTATTTTTAGATATTAATGTGTTTTTTTATTAATGTATGTTTTTTTTAATAATTTATGGGTTTTTTTAATAATACGTTGTTTGAATATATTTATAAAAAAATAAAAAAAAAATTTCGCTGGAGCCCCTTCACACCAGGGGCCAGGGCTCCAACGGGGGCTCCAACACCCCCCTTATCCAGTTTCTCTCTCTGCCACACGTCATAATATTATTGGTTGGAGCCCCCACTAAAACCCCCCACACCCCTTAGTCTAAATTAATGAAATGGAAAAGTGGGCCCACCTGCATAGATGCTGACTGGCTCTTGTTATATATAATTCAAAAAGTGAGTGCCCCATGAGAGCCCACAGCGAGAAAGAGAAAGAGGAGGGTATTTGTGTTTGTGCATTGTGTTGTATCCATCCATGAGAGTGACGAGTGACTGCCTATAAACCATTCAACTGTGGCACTGAAAAACATGGAGGGTTAATTTGTACATGCCACTATTATTATTATTATACATAATGTTACTTAAAAAAGGAGAGAGATTGGGTATAGTAAAGGCTCTGAGTGTTGCCTCTCAATGCATTATTGCATTAATCTAATGTTCACGTGACAACTAACAATAAATTAATCATATAACATTACCGGCCACCTTTATCATTTATATGTCATAATGATCATAACAAAGTAATGAATCCCTTGTATATTCTTGAGGTATCACGGTTTCTATGAATGTTCTGTACATGAAATAATCCATGAACCATGGATTATTTGTTACTCTCTACATAATCCATGAACCATGAAATAAATAATTATATGTTCTGTAATATCTCTAGATGATTATAGACAAATTGTATGATTCAAAAAGATTATTTTAATTGGTAATTGTTAAAAAAGAGCCAAGGATTATGTCAATGACTATCAATGCATTTTTGCGACATGCAAGCCGTCGACGATTTTTAAAAATCCATGATATAAGATTATGGTGTGATTTCATCTTGCAGACTTTACAGTTGTTATCATTCAGATGATATGTGAGACATATATTCCTTTGATGCCCTTCTAATAAGTTGGGATTAATCTCGGCTAATAAATTAAAGTTATGATTATTAAACTCTAATAACTCTGATTTTAATAGCAAAGGTATTTTAGTCACTTCATGTGAATCTAAATGGAAAAAAACTAACATTCAGCCATTTTAGGGGATCACATTTGTTACAATTTAATAAAATTTATTAAAGATTTTCTTGTTTGAACGACCAACTACTCCTTTAAGGTTATTGGCTAAATTCCCCAAATCGTGATCGATCCGGGGAAAACCCACACGTAAGGCCAACGACCGTAAACACTCGCCTGAAGACATGGAAATGTAGTGAGGTAAAACTCATTGAGTTTAAGGATCCAACTAATGAACGTCACCCACTCGCCTAGCCTCTCATCATCATCATGTGCCGCCGAAACTATTGGGATCAGGAATCGAACCTGGGTCTCATGAAGCATTAATCTCTTGTTTACCACTCCACCATCAACTTATTGAAAAAAATTATTAAAGTTAAGGAGCAAACTTAAACTTATAATATGGACATCTCTCATAAATAAACCATGTAATAAGCTCGATCCTTCATTTTTTTCAATTTCTAGAGCTGGGGAACTTAATTACAGGGACTCCGTTTTTGTACTGCTTTGCTTGTCAATAAACACATGTGCTCATTCTGAATAAACCGATCAAAAGATTTTGTCAATAAACCAGTTGCTTCAATAGCAGTTTTAACCAGGTTGGAAGAAACATCCAAACTTCAGATGTATGAATGCAACGGCAAAGCATCTGTAGGATTCGATCAAAGAGCTAAGCGAAACACAATTAAAACTGATGGAGAGGGAAATAGGGAAACGAAACATCTAACTTTTAACTTAAAGATTTTATTAAATAACCCTTTAAAACACACAAAATTGGAATTTTGAAAACACGCTCAAACTTAAAAGAGCTAACGAGTCAATCCAACGTCCATTAAAAGGGTCATGTTTAGGTTAGACGATTTTTTAGACCTAATATTCGGTTATATAAGTCGTGTTTGGGTTAGGATAGCCAATCTTCTTCATACAAAATGATGCAAATATGAATCATACAAGTAGGATTATGACACAGTTAAAAGACTGGAGTCAGATGAAATATATTCAACTATAAGCATGAATCTGTGTAGGAATGAATGTCCATCCAATAAGTGGTCATAAAGACTCGCAAGGAATCGTTGTAGAACTACATGATGAACCCTAGCAGTAGAGTCTATGGTCTAAGATTCCCACATTCATATGAAAATGGACAAAAACCAAATATTCAAACACCTTTAATTGGCTTGACCGATTTATACCTTGACTCGTGGATTCAAAAGGTGACATGATTTAAAAGCTATTTATTATACCTTCATGTCACATATATTGTACAACCCAATTTTATTAACTCATGTTCTAACAATTATTCATCAATTACACAAATGTCACACTACATGCAGTGACGGATCTATATGAAGGCCTAGAGATGCTTGGGGTACCCATCAATTTTCTTGGTGAGTGCAACTTTATCACATATCATATGTCTCAGAACTTTAAAGTCCGTCATTTTTCATTCATAAAATCCTTTTCTTAATATGCAAAGCAAAACTAAAAAACAAAAAATGAGATACCTTTAAATTTTTCTTCTAAATCTGTCACTAACTACAAGACTTTGACTTCTAGTGAGATTACGAATGTTGAGATCATGAAATAACAACACTTCATTAAATGTATCTTATCACACGTTAATTAAGTATATGGGTTGACAACAAAACATTTCGCAATAATGTAAAATTTTCATGCAAGATTGGGAAAAAAAAACAAGAAAAGACATTTTCTTGCAAATTTAAAAGAAAAAAAGATTTATTCATCCAAGAATCAAGTCGGTTTTGCAAGTTGAATTTTTTTTTTCTTTTAAACGACTAAATGTTTCACTCTATATGGTTTGAACTCATGACATCCAATTACACACCTTAACCACCTTACCACAATACCAAAATCAGTTGATTTACGAGAGAACAACGAAGGATATTATAAGAAATTAACAAGTAATTCATTATAGACTACTTTCAATTTTGAACTTTCTTGGAAAATATTATATACGTTTTTTTTAGTTTTATTTTACATTTTCATCACCTTTTAATTCCACCACTTTTTCGGCCATGTTTATCTTATATCCAAGTTCAGCCCACTAAAATCTTGTACAGGCCCAATTGCTACACAAGCAATTCGAATTTGTGTTTTTGCCGTAATATTATCAACAAATTAGTTGGAAACTCTTCAAATTAAATCCATGTAATTAGTTCACCCAATAGGCACTATAGCTCTTAATTAATAATTAATTTCACCAATTAACTTCATCTTCATTTTTAAGACAATGTGTTTTGCCACGTAAGCAAAGAAGCATTAAATAATTAAATCAATAAAAGTGTGTAATTTTTTTACTAAGTTATCAAATATTTTTATTATTAACGATTGGGATTTATCGAAAACAATTGTGGCCAACAAGTTATCCCATTTCCTCCTTTAACCCAACACCCCCCCCCCCCCCCCCCCTCGGTTCTCTCTTCTTGAGTAAGTGTGGAGCCCTCCTAAAAATGATGTGGTTGTGGGTGGCCCTCACGACACATAATCTAATCGACACATTCATCTTTAACAATCTTCAATATGAACTATGTACTTTTCTTCCATTTAATCATATTTTTGGCCCTCTTTATTTTCAGTCGAGATTTAATATATGTCTAACATCTTTTAAACTCCATATATTTCTTCGAAAATACAGAAAACTACTCATGCTGTCTACCGAGTAAACAAAGTAATTTTCCATTTCATACCAACACATATAGAGTTAGGGTGAAATTTGTATGAGATAAAAAGGAGCTCATTGTAATTATCTTTATGTTTCATGTTAGTTATCTTTGTGTTTCACCGATGCGTTCTACCACTTCGGCAATAGTCAACAGCTGGTAGTGTATAAATAGGAACCATGTTATATTTCTAAAATTACCAAGAGACAATATTGTACTTTAAAATATTATTGTGAAGAGACCATATGTATATATAGTACAATTATTGAAAATTGATTAATTATTTCACCTTAAGACTGGTCGCTATGGGGCGCCCATGGCTGAGGTGGCGGCCGCCGTTCGGCGGTCCAACCAAGGGCGCGGTGGTGCCCAGCAAGCCAACGGCAGGCGTGGATGGAGAAAATAAGGTGGGCCCCCCTCCAACGGCTTTCATCTCAGATTTGAAATGTGGCTCGTCACCGGTGGCTTCTTTCTTCTTGTCGGGATTACCTTTGATTTTTTTCATGAATTTGAGATAGGTATGTGATTTGTAATATATCCGATTATGTAGCCCCAGTTACCTGATAAAATACCCGATTGTAACCTGCCATAATATATTTTTTAATCTATTTTATATATATGATAATATACATAAATATAATATACATTATTATATTCAATATATACTATAAAGATTAAAAATATTAAAATTCATTCAGTTATATCTTAATCTAATATTTTAAATGTTGGTTATATAAGTTGGTTGCATCATGTCATTATTAAATAATAATCCAACTGTTCTTGTTATTTTACTAGATATTTTTTTTAACTGATTTTTGTTTGTGTTGAAAATGAATTCAATAGAATTTAATTTGCCATCATCTCATTATTATCGATTCTTTTGGATTTGGGATTGGGCCTAGCATATAAGTTAAAAAAATTCTGTTGGGCCCTTTTGATCTTTTGGGCCCTGTGCCCTTGCACATGTTGCACTGCCTCAAAACCGGGACTGAAATAGGCGCCATGTGTTAAATAGCTCAAATGACGGCCTATTTGTTCAACAAAACTTGTCAAGGCGAACTCTTTGTTAAACAAAGTCTCCCGGATGACTCGTTTTGTTTAACAACTCGTTGGGACGACTTGTATACAAACTCGTCTGGACAACCTGTTTGTTCACCAAACTCATCTGGGACGACCTGCTTGGGGCTAACTGGCGTTATTTAATTATAGGACATTAGGACACAAGCGTTAGACGAGTAGAAAAAACGACAGCAACGACGTGTTTGGAGGAAACATTTATAGAACTTTAGATTTGTTGGGACATAAACCGAATCTCTTTTGTAAAAATGACATTTTGAGAATTTTCCATAATATATTTCTCAGTAGAAGTATGAAAATATTTCACTTGAGACTCTGCTTGATAGCCGGTAAAACAAGACGGCGGTCAGTGGAGTCACACCACAGCTTGGTAGTAATAAAATCTCTGATCGAGGCTTTATGAGGCCTAATCTTAGAGCTTGTGTAATCGCTTCCCCAACTGCTTTCTCAGTTTGGTATATAGCTGCTGTGTCAAAGTGTCGATAATCCATCTTAATGGCTTCAACTAGAGTTGATGGTGCCACTGTTTCAATGCCTGCGATGCCTGATTCCGACGCTGTCCTCATTGCGATTACGGGAACCCGCCGAGCACCTTCGGAAGAACTTATCATCGTGTAAGGAATAGTTGCCATTCTTTCACTACAAAAAACTGATCATTGGAGACTTAAGTTTCAAGGACTGACATATCAGTGACAAATACATATTATCAGGGATTGGTTTATCAGTTACTGATAATATTAGGGACTGATTTTTATATGACTTATGTTAGTGACTAATCTTTAGTCGCTAATACTTTGCCACACTATTTGAGACTGAATTTCAGTCATAAATATCTGAGCGCTGTATTAGGTTTTGGAGGGAAAATAATTGGCGACTGAATTTTTAGTTCCAGATACATTCACTTTGTAATGAAAAATGATGAAAATGTATGGGTGACTGGTCCTTAGTCTCTAATAAAGAGGAAACATATTAGAGACTGAAAATTATTTCTTAATACTCCTAAATCGAATTAAATTAATGACTGATATTTAGTCTTTAAAGTCTTTTTGTATATAAATAAATCGAATATTGATTTTCAGTCTCCAATTAGTTGGTGCGAAATTTACTATTTTTAACAAGTATCGAAACAAAAAATCAGCCACAAATATGTTGTATCTTTATTTGGTATCAAGAAAGTTTTGTATATGAAAAAGAATTAGAGGCTGATGTTAAGTCTTTAAAAATCGACGCATATTGTACTGTTTGTGAAATATTTAAAAACTAAAAGTGGGTATTTGATAGGAACTAGAAAATCAATTCGAAACCGAAAAAATCGAATTATATATGATTTTTTTATTTGTTAGTAAGAATAAAAATAAACCTTTTTAATTTTCTTTTCATACTCAAATATTTGTTTATAAATATATTCGTGTTTTTAAAAGAAAACAAATATTATGTATTTCCTTCCCAATTATTCTTATTCCCGCTCCTTATTAAAAATAGTTTCATACTCCTGTCTGTAACATCTCGGCCTCAACCCCTCAATCTAACTTTTCCCTTCCCTTAATCATTAACAATTTACAATTCCCATCTTGTCAAATCCACAACCATGGCATCTTCCAATATCAATAGCAGTGGTTGAGTCGTCAGTACCTCCAATTTCAACTCGTAAAATGCTAATTCCAGTGGTGAATTTTTAGGCAATGATCCCTATTTCACTGTCGGATCTGATACTATTCTTCTATATACGTTTATTAATTAGTTTGTTTTCTGTTAAGATTGGGGGTGACTCTTGTGTTTGTCTTTGCCTTTACATGTTTTTTCACATGATAGAATACAAACTACGCCTTTATTAATTGTTCTGCCTTTTAGGATGATGTTTGACACAACCCAAATATTTTATCCAAGTCATTAACTGATCACCTTTAAATCTCTAATTACATGTGAAAAAAATACTAACCTTAGGACAAACCCAACTATGCAATTTATTTAGGCATTGTTTACTTGTGTTTTTTTCAGTTGATCAGTACCAACACTAATTTGTAAACAGTTCTCTAAATTCGAAATGCAACTAGGATAATCTATTTTATCTGCAAGGGATTGAGTAATTTGTACTGTTGTAGTTTTCATCTTTGAATTAAAGAATATATAATTTTCTACGCTTTTGATAATTCAAGTACTTCAAAATAAGACTAGAATTCAAATCATATGATGTCATTTATGTAACATATTTGTGACCTAATATCATGTAATTTATCTACTTTGTTATAGACGATATCTTTGGAGATTTTGACTATTAGACACATGATCCCATGTCTGGTTTCATGTTGTAATACTCCGCTGCATTGCTGCAAGACTGCTATAATGTAACCCTCAGATTCAGGTAGTTCATAACACAATACACTTATCATTCAACATTATGCCATTCATTTTTACAATTATATATAGCTTCTAGGTGTGGTCTATCTTGGTGCAAGTTCACTAGATACCATATTATAAATTGTTTTTGCATTGCCATTGCTTTTAATTGTTGATGCCTCTGTTTTTAGCCAAATGTTTGTTTTAGAACTTATTTTTTTGCATTATAATTATGGTTGCAGAAAGAAACTGCAAAAATCCAGATGATTAGCCAATAATACATGGTTCAATGTAAGTTTGTTAACCTGACACATTACTTGAAACTATAAATTTTTATACTTTATGGCTAACGTTGGATGTTACTTATTTACAATCTATCAAAGGGTTTTGTTTATTTTTTTGACTTTTGAAGTTATAATCTATTAGCTAGTTAGGGTACTAGTAAGAGCTTATGGTAGATCAAATTTTTGGGATAATCTATCAGCTGGTTATAATCTAACACTTTTGTTCTATGTGGAGATTATAACTGATCTCCAAAGATATTTTAAAGTTTTGGTGTTATTGGACTTTGAACTTATTTTTTTGCCATTCTAATAGTTCTTTTTTCTTATGCTACAGAGTTCGTTCTACAACTTCATATACCAGCAAAAGGTATACTAACATTTTAGTTTTTACAACACATCCTATTTTTACAATAATTTTATATTGCTTGCAACATTTATGTCTTAATACAATTAAATATTTTTGAACTGCCTAGAGACTGTTTTATTGATTTAAGTTTCTAGAATTCTATTTCTAGAAATTCTTTGTTGATAAAATTGTCAGTATTTGGCATGTCTTTATAAATTTGTAGCAGATGACATGAAATCTAATGAAATGGAACTCTTATATTTTCAGGTCAAAGATATCACTCGTTTTCATAGGAGCAAATGTTAATCAAAGCTGATGGGAGTTCTACTGCTTGAAGCGACATGCAAGATATACGTTTATATGTGATCCTGTATAACCTTTTTCTTGGTTTGATTTGTGTTTAAATATATATTTATAAATGAGATTTTGGATATGTTTGGTTGATTTGTGCTTAAATAAACATATTGAAGACTGAAAATATAAGTTATATCAGACTTGAAAGGATATGTTAGGGACTGCAATAACGCGGTATTTAAGATTAACTTTTAGTCCCCATAAAAAACATATTAACGACTAGAATCGGGTGATAGCGTGGACTAGTTGGCAGTCTTTAAAACATCTTATTGGAGGAGACTAATTTGTTACGAAACGTATTAGAGACAGTTTAGTCATGTTTAGGTGACTGATTTTTAGTCCATGAAGTTATTCATTAGGGATTGAAATATCATAATATTTAAGACTGATTAGTAGTCACTATATAAATGTATTAGGGACTGAAATGATGTGGTATCGGGGGACAAATTAAAGACTGAGTTTTTCTATATTGGAGACTAAACGTTAGTCTTTGTTGGTGACATACAACAAAGACTGATTTTTAGTTACTAAAACCACTATCTAGGACTAGGCATCCATCACTGGCTATGGACTGGCAAATCAGTCTTTGATACCCATTAGGTACTGATTAAAAAGTATCAGAGACTAATTTTTCAGTCCCAGATACCATTCTTTTTTGTAGTGTTTTGGTATTCTTTTTGGATGCTTTGATGTTGGTTTTTGAGAGAGAGAATATGCATGGTTTTATTGGGACTTTTAATATTTTTTGTTTCTTTGTGTTTTGTGTTTTTGTTTGTATGGATTATTTGTGGTTTGTAAAATTTCTTAGAGCTAATATTTAAAAGCATACTCAAAAGTTTGAATTAAAACCATTAAATAGTTTATAAGAGGATACAAAGTGAAGTCGGTGAGGAACCATGAAAAGCGTTGGAAAAATGAGGCCGCCCAGCCGAGAATCAACCCCACCCCCCTTCGCAGCGCGCGGGTTTATCCTCACTATTTTTCCATGGAAACTAGGTAATACTCCACCGTTTATCCCGGATTCATTTTGAGCGGTTTTGTGTTTTAGGAAAAAATGAGAGAAAGTGGAGTGATACCATGATGTTTGGAGAAAATGAGAAAAAAAACGAGGAATACAAGGAAGATGTGACACTAATATGACATACGGGATAAAATGAGGAAAATAAGTTAAATTGGGATGACTTGCATTTTAATGTTGTGAAAATTCTAAAAAATCAAATTTAGAAAAGAAATACATAATTTCTTTTTTACTATTTTGGCCTTTTGTTTATAAAATGTTTATTTAAACAATATATATATATATATATATATATATATATATATATTATCCTCGTGTATGAATATATGATTACATATAAAACAAATAAAAATGGAAATTGTGACATATATCTAGCGTTAGATTTAGTATGGCCCACGATCATTTATCCTCATCAAGTTCCGATGCCATACGATTACGTACGTGGTATGGATTCGTTTGTGATTATCATAAGTTCATTTTATTTGTAAAAACTAAAAAGAAAAACATAATAATAAAATAAACTTGAACCACTCACGTCATGTGGCGCACAAAGTCATGGCAGATTCTAGGGTATGCATTTGATGAATATCTCATCATCTCAAATAGTACTCCACATATAATTTTTTTTAGGAGACTCATATGTCTAGTGACATGGTTAGTGTCTTAAAAAATAACGGATAGTTTAAATCCTTGTAAGTATAAGGTTAAATAGATTTTAGGTAAACAAATTTGTTAAGAAGAAGAAAATTGGATTTAAATAATCTTAGTTATTGCCCTTTGGTGGCAAAGGTCCAACTAATGAAATGCTTTGTGACTGTCCTATCTTTTAACGTATTTTCTGCTAATAAACATATACTAACAGAATACTAATGTCGTTAGTATACAAAGCTCAACGTACCCGCAATGCACAACTTACAAAGTTTTTGTTGTAGATCTCTACTTAATTTAATGCTAATGTATTGTGCACAAACTATTTGTAAATAAGCATACAACACCAAAAATAGGTGAAACCTTAAAAGAACACATACATATTATTATTTTTCATCAAGTTCTGCATCGATCTCAGCAAATACATCATTATGTTCGGTTGCCAGTCCTCCGATTAGATAACAACGTCTGTGCTGAGGAATTTGATCAATTTTGTTTAATTCCTCATTTGTGAAAGACCATCCAAAGATGTCAAGGTTCTGCTTCATCCTTTCCGTGTAGAAACTCTTAATCACAATAATTACACCTTGCTCATATAACCATCTTAAAGAAATCTGCATGTCAATACTAAAGCATCAATACATGTTCTTTGTTGCCATAGTACATTAGACATTTGATTTGAAACTATTAATAGACTCATAAGCAATGTAACATCATTAAAGAAACAAAAACCTGAGCCAATGTCTTCCCTTTAGATTTGGCAATTTCTTGAAGAATATCACATTCCATGACACGGTTATGTCCCCATGTATTATTACCGACCGCACCTAATGGGGAGTAAGCCGTTATAATGATGTCATTCTCTTTGCAAAATCCGTTGAGTTTTTTCTGTTGCCAAACTGGATTCATCTCAACCTTGAAACCAAATTAAAATGATGTTAGTACTTAGTACCACCATTTTGATTTTTAGTTGACTTTTCTTTTACATTCAAAAACCATCTTGAGCATCAAGCAAATGGCTAGAACAGTATTTATTGTGCTTACTTGGTTTACTGCCGGAGGGATTTTGGCAAACGAAAGAATTTCTTTAATCCTTTTAATAGAGAAATTACTAACGCCAATCGATTTGGTGAGTCCAAGATTTTGACACTCCTCCATGCCTTCCCATACAGCTTTTATATCGATAGCGGCTACTTGCTCGTTTGGAATAGGGAATTTGATTTCCTCTTGGTTAAACTTTAATGGCCAATGTATAAGATATAAATCTATATAATCTACTCCCAGATTCCTACATTCATAAAGGTAATCAATATTTGGTTATGAATAACTTAATTCTTTAGTTACAAATTTTGAGTAATATTTGGTTGAGTCAACATAGAACTTAGTCTATAAGGTTGTTCTTATTATTAGGGACGGTAATAAAACCCGAACCCGATTGAAAAATCAGAAACGTTTGATGCAAGTATTAATACCCGCCCCATTAGGGTATGGGACGAGTTTAAGATTACTTTTGAAATTTTTACGGGCTGGATTGGGCATGGGATATAAAATGTGTCTGATTACCTGACCCGATTACTGGATAACATGCATAGACCTGTTTATCCGATTTTTGTGGATTTTTCCATTTTTTCTTTGTAGACTTGGATGTATAATATGAAACTTGGAGAATTTTTGTAAATTCAAAACTTGTTTATAGCAATTATTTGTTAGAGAAAAGATCCAATACACTAATGCTTATCGTACAAATACGTACGCGAATTCCGTTTTTCACGAATTGATCCATGAAATCACATCCAAACATCTCGGAATCGTCAATACATATCCAATCAATCATTGCTTCACCGAAAAAAACAGTTTTGGATGGTTAATCGATCAATTTTTCACTTTTTTTCACGAAGACGGTTTTTGAGCGTTTAACGTTTTGTGAGCGTTTTCTAAGCGTTTTAGGTTTTTTGCCTTTAAGCGTCTCGCGTACCTATCGTACATTAAGCATTAGCGTACAGTAACTGCACCCTTATTTGTTATACCTGATTAGTTATTGGCAACATTTTAGACTAATTGTTTTTTGTAATTGATTAATAGTTACTTACCCAATATAACTGACTAGTTATAAATTAATTTTCAAAACCCCATAGATAACCGGCGGGTTTTCAGTCGACTATACCCGAAAGATGCGGGTTTGCCTTATACCCGACGGGTAAGTACCCGACTGAAGAAACACTAATCGACCCCGGGCAGATTACGGATAATCTGGGGGTTAAATAGATGTTTCCCACGAGGGGTTAGGTCCGGCAAAGATGGTTCTTCTGATGACCTGCAAAACAGACACCGTGAGCTCGTCACTGAGAAGGGGGGGGGGTACCTCCTTGTGACCACCCTCCGGCGTGAGAATCAGACTAGATTGCTCTGAATATAAGTGTATATATTGAGAGATTGCTAGAGAAGATAAGATAATGAGATATAAGATAATGTGTCCATACCATTCCAAGGTGTTGGAGTATTTATAGCCGAAGGTAGGTTTCCAAGAAGGTACAGCCGGCTGAATAGTATTCCTGTTCTGCCAACTGTGGGCTACGCACATGCCATGCTGGTGGTTGGTGGGTAGGCAGCGGCTGATAGTGACCAGGCCGGCTGTGTACTATTCCTTTTCCACCAACTGCAGGCTATGCACGTGCTACGACAGGTTGGTGAGTAGGCAGCGGCTGATAGTGACATTAAGTAATAGAGCATGCTGCTCGTTGTACTGTTGTCAGTGAGCTGTCGCAGCTTTGGTCAGATCTTTTGTCCATACCTCGTCAGGTACAGTACAAAAGATCCTCCAGTAGCGTACGGACTGGCTCATTTGGGCGGGAGTTTTCCCGGCTTTGTGCGGGAATATTCCCGGCTTGCTCACTCCTTCTTCAGGAGACATTACTGAATTATTTAAGAGTTAAGTGCCTTGTGCGTGTAGCCTTGCTGCGCGGGTAGCCTTCCCTGATGGCTAGTATCCGTTGCTGCGGGAACAGGCGGAGTACGTCGACCATTGGGAGGCATTTCCTGCGGGAACAGCTTGCGTACTGCGCGTAAGGACGTCACGTCTCTGAGCATGGTGGGTCCTGCGGATCCAGTTGGTTTCTGCGCAGACGTCTCTCTTCAAGGTGAGTCTTGCGAGTTTAGCCTTTGCGCAGACGTCCCTGTTGAAGGTGAGTCTTGCGGGTTCAACTGCGCAGACGTCCCTCTTTGAGGTGAGTCTTGCGGGTCCAACTGGGCTCTGCTGGGACCTACCTCTTCAAGTCCCCCCAGTCCAATGTTCTTCTCATGAATTGTTAATAAGTGAGGTGAACTTTTGGACTTAAGCAAAGGGTTTTGAAAAGGGTTTAGTTTTAAGGTTTTCCATGGGGATTCTTCCCGCGGAAGTCCTAATGTCACGTGCAGAAATTCCCGACTTTTCTGCTTGATCTTTGGGTATGATGCGGGTAGGTCTGTAACCTCCTCGCAAGTCAGGAGCGTTGAGTTCCACTTGTGTAGATTTTCCATGAGGTTTTGGTAGTTTTGAACATAGTTATCAATTATGTTAAAACAACCAATTCCATCTTGGAGCTTCAAACAATCTAGTTCTCGACGTTCCCGCTATGCGGGGATGTTAGTCCCGTTTCCGCAAGCATGGCCCAGAAGATCCTTCTTGGTTTCAATTCCCTGCGGAGTGCTAGGTATGTGAAGGGTTTCGCCTTGACACTGTACCCGCACTCGTCTTATAGTTACTTTACTTCCAATGTATTCCTGGCTTCAATTCCCTGCGGGTGCTAAGTATGTGAAGGGTTTTGCCTTGACACTGTACCCGCACCCGTCTTATAGTTACTTGGTTGCCGAGGTATTCTTGGCTTCAATTCCCTGCAGGTGCTAAGTATGTGAAGGGTTTTGCCTTAACACTGTACTCGCACCTGTCTTATAGTTACTTGGTTGCCAAGGTAAGGGGTATAGTCCCGCTTACTTTTGAATCTTTTTGAATCTTTTTGAAATTCGAAGAGTTGGTGAAAGGATAAGAACAGTCCAAACTGTTGAAACGTCGTCCGACGGTTTCTTCTGACAGTGTCAGGACGTGCAGGAAGTTATGGCGACGTGACAGTATATGGTCATTCCAGACGCTTTTTCAGGCGCGTGGGCACGAGTTTTCGGGCGCGTGGCCGCGAAGTTTACGGCACGCGTCCTGTTAACAGTTGTTGCCAGCTTGCATATTCCACGTGTCATAGTTTCATTGCACCTGCGCTTTCCTCTGTCTTCCGCATTAAATTCATCGCATTCATTGCGGTGAGTATATAAAGGGAGGAGAGGTTGCATCTCAACTCACAGTTTCACCTCTCTTCTTCTTCTAAACTATTTCCGGCGAATACTCTAACTTTTCTGTCGAGCATTCTCCTGAAATCGTTCTTCTTTACATTCAAAACATGTCTTCCGTTCATGATCTTGAGGCTACCGCCGAGGAGTCTGACGTGTATGCCGAGAATCCGTCGTCTACTTCTGATAAGGACGATAAGAGTACTGCTGGTGAGTGCCAGTGTGCTCTTACCGTCGACTTGTACCAGTACATTGTTAGGAAGTTCATGCTCGAGCCTTTCGAGCCTGAGTTTCCTAAGCCTCATCAGACGGTGTACGATGCCCCCAAGGGCAAGATAGGGTTGTATGCCGCATTCTTCGTCTATGGGAATCTCAGGTTCCCATTGACGAAGTTTGTGTACCGTGTTTTGGAGAGACACGGTGTACATCTGACAGAGGTGCACCAGATAGCGATCGCTAAAGTTCGCCATTTTGAATGGGTGTGCCTCATTCTGGGCGTGGAGCCCCATGTTGACCGCCTGATGACCTTCTATTCCTGGAGGTGCATCCAGGGGTGGTATACCTTGGTCACTCGGATCAAGGGTTTGAAGATCTGCGCTACCGAGCGCAGTCTTCGGTCTTGGAAGCGGGAGTTCTTCTATATCTCCGCTCGCGTCGTCCCCATAGCGATGACGTTCAAGAACGGGAGAGCTCTCCCGAACCTTCACGCCTCCAACTACCAGGAGGCGGAATGGTTCTCCAAGATTTCCCGGGTCCAGTCTCCGGTTTACCGCTTTGCGGAGTCCGGGATGGTGATGCTCGGGATGAGCCGGGTGTGGAAGGATGCTGGGGCGGAGGCGCCACAGATTCCTATCGTCCTCGAATACGGTTTGAACTCTATCCCTTACGGTATGCTCCGTCTTCTTTGCTGATTTAGAGTTTTTCTTCTAACTGTTTTTCTTTTGTTTTCAGAGGGAAACGACCTACAATCGCTCCTGCATCCGCGGGAAGCTGGTGGTCCCGCTCGGATGGGTACCCGTGCTCTTGATGAGAACGAGTTGCCCATCCTTGAGCAGACGGCGGGTCGGTTTGTGGAGGTTTACACGCCAGGCCATGAGATTTTGAGTGCCACGCGGCCAGGTAAGGAACTCTTTAACCCCCGCCCTCTCCATGCTCAAACCTCTGCTGGAATTCCTCTAATCTTGTCATCTTCTGATGAGGAATCCGCAGATGGTTCTTTCTTCGCGAGGAGGAAGAAGGCTGCTGGCGGGAAGGGCAAGGCGAAGGTTGCCTCCACCGCCGATCAGGTTAACCGGTCTGACTCGGAGACCGAGAGTGAGGAGGTGGCGGGGAACCCTGGTGGTGGTGAGACCACTGTCCAGAGGTTGAGACAGCTGTCACCTCTTAGCAGCCCAGGATGACGACGGTGAGCGGCGTGAAGAGGCCGGCTCCATCGGGTTCGTCCCCGCCTATCAGAACCTTCAAGCTGAAGAGAACTCGTAAGTATAATTTTCATTTACTTTAACTGCATATCCTTCCGCCATTATAATTAACTATCTTGTCTTCATGCAGGCGTGGATGCAACTGCATTCCAAAGTGATGCGGGAAGGAGCAGTTCTGGACCCATGACGGTAGGTTTGGTCAACCTACCCGAGGCGACGACCCAGGCGGCTGCGCCTGTTTGCAGTATTGGGTCAGTTGCTCATCCTGTTGAGGCAACTGTTCCAACTGTAACGTTATCTCCGCCGGCTGTCAGTGCCATATTCACGGCGTCCTTCACTGAGCCGGCGGTGGTGTTTTCTGCGGATTCTCCCGCAGCGGCGGCCACGGTTGTGAGTTCACCTCCAGTGAGTTCACCACCGATGGTCTCTACCGCGGCGGCTTCAACCGTGCCTCTGGCACCGGCGACTACCTCGTCCCCGGCCGGTTCAGCATGTATGTTTGGGGTTGGGGCGTCTAGCCAATCTCTGCCTCCTTCCCATCTGCCTGACCTCTTGGATGGATATCCGTTAGGTTCGGGTGATAGGTTCGGCGGCTACCGGCCTGTTGTCGACCCTACAGGTGCGTAGGGTTATTTTGGCCTATTCTCTTTTTTTTTATCATCTTTTCCTAACTTCGTTTTGTTTTTACAGTGTCGGATTCCAATGAAGTGTATGTTCCACGTTGGAACATCCGCCGAGGAACAACCCTTCGGACGGCTGTGGACTGCGTGGAGTGGGCGCGCCACGCCGCTCCAAGTGGGGCGCTGGGGGAAGCTATGTCGAGCTACCAGGAGGGTAGGCTGACAAACGAACTCCGGATTCTCCTTGCCCGGATGCAGCCGCGCGTCGAGTTGCTTTGTCGTGAAAACGACAAGTTAAAGGCGGCTCGTATCCAAGAAGTAGCTCAGGCGCGGGCTATCCGGGAAGAGAACAGGAGACTCTCCGCCGTTGCTGCGGAGAAGGAGAAGGCCTTCAAGGCCCTTGAGGTTGAAGTTCAGGCCCGTCTCGAGGCCCGTTCCAAGGCTACCCAAGCTGTTAACGAACAGCTTCGGTTGGCTAAGGAAACTGCGCGGAACGCAACCGAGAGGGCTACCAAGGCTGAAGCTGTTGCGGAGCCTCTGCGCGCCGAGAATGAGGAGCTCAAAGCCAAACTAGAGAGGCTCCAGCAGGCTCATGACGCCTTGGCCATGGAAGACGCCAAGAAGCTTCAAGAGATCTTGGACCAGAGGGGTATGCTTGACCATACTGAGCGTAAGCTAAAGGGCGTTGAAGATGCTGCTGCTAAGGAAGTGTTGCTTGCCAACCTTAACAAAAGTGAAGCCGAACGCGCCCGTAACCAAGCTCAAGCTGCCCTCCAGGAGGCTCTGGTTACCAAGGAATAGCTTCTACGAGAAGCGTTGTCGCAGGTAAGCTTAGCTTCATAACGTCTTTACGCTTTTCTTTGTACTTAGAAAAGGTTTTGATACTTGGTATTTTTGTAGGTTGTGCATCGAGTCTTCACGGACACATCATATGACGATGCCATGAGCGCAGCCCTCAACGCTTCTCATGAGGATGGGGAAAAGGCTGGCTTCCTGCTTGGTCTAGGGTTCGTTGAGAAGGGCATCCCGCCTTTCAACTTCCCTTTATATGATGTGGATCCTGAAGCTGTATATGACCAAGCAGTGAACCAGTATGCCGCCTTCCCGCACCCGGTGGTGGAGAAGGTGAACGAAGTTGATGCTGCTGCTGATGGGCTAACCATTCTCAAGACCTTCCTTGAACCGCCACAGCCAACTGATGGTGTGGGTACAAGTGGGTTTGGAGGGAGTGGCCTTGAAGCTTGATCTTTAGATCCCTTCCCACTGTTAGGATAGGTTTATTTTTGTATAGATTTACACTCTTGTAGGTGGGTAGATACCCGGCCATTCTTGTAATACTTGAATTTTTATGGAATGTATAAATCTTTGTGCGGGTAGGACCGCCACTTTCACTGGATGACTTGCTTTATAGACGTTATATGACTTGCTCATGCATATTATAGCTTAATTTGGCACTTGTTTTGCCGCATAAACCATATATGATTCGCTCGTGCATACTTTAACTTAGCAAATTTTCAAGTGTTTTGAACAAGTTAACCGTTCGACGCGCGGTAGTCAATAGGTTAGTGTTCAGTTTCCTCTATTATGATTGTGCGGGTAGGACCGTCACTTTCATCTAGTGGGATGACGAATCTTCACCTATGACTGACCTGCGTGAAGGTTTGCCGTTTTTTGTGTTTATGCGGGTTTTGCCGCCGTCCACACACAACGACTTTTCACATTTATGCGATGAATACCGGCATCAGTGTGTTGAATAAGTTAACCGTTCGACGCGCGGTTGTCAATAGGTTAGTTCGGTTTCCTCTATCATGATTTGTGCGGTTAGGACCGGCACTTTCATTTAGTGGGATGACCCAACTTTACCTATAACTGACCTACGTGAAGGTTGTCCTTATCTGTTTTTTGTGCTTATGCGGGTTTTGCCGCCGTCCACACGCAACGATTTCTTCACACTTATTTATGCGGTGAAAACCGGCATCAGTGTTTTGATTAAATTAACCGTTCGACGCGCGGTTGTCAATAGGTTAGTTCGGTTTCCTCTTATCATGATTTGTGCGGGTAGGACCGGCACTTTCATTTAGTGGGATGACCCAACTTTACCTATAACTGACCTGCGTGAAGGTTGGCCGTTTTTTTGTGTTTATGCGGGTTTTGCCGCCTTCCACACGCAACGACTTACTTCCCCACTTATGTATGCGGTGAAGACCGGCATATCAGTGTGGAAAGTTCATAAGTATAAATGTAAGATTATCAGTGTCAATGTGATAAGGAGAATCATTTCCATTAGAAGTGGCTCTGGGCCTTTCCTTTTACAAGTTTGGAATTGATCTACATGCAGACTGTGTAATTGAGCTCCCTTCCATGTTGTTTGGATGGGAGTGCCATCGAGCCGATATGCACTTGGTTCGGAATCTCGTTGTTTACGCAGTATGTAGTCTCCAACATTGTAGCTGCAGTTTCGTGTTTTTCCCAACTGGGGTTCTACACGCGTTGGCCTGCTCAGCATCCTTTACGCCACGAGGTGTGCGAGTTCTCCATCTCTGACGAATGTCTCGATGATGTCTTTCAAGTCTATGCATTCGTCGGTGGTGTGGCCTTTTGTCCTGTGGAAGTCACAGAATTTGCTCTGATCAGCGTTGTGACGCTCTCGGATTATTGGAGCCTTTGGCCATGGGAGCCTCTCGGTGTCGAAAATCTCAGTGACGCTTTTGGTGAGCGGCGTCCACCGGGGGTTCCGGTTCGACGACTGCCTGTTGTCCTTTCCGCCTAACCGAGGGTGCGAGCCGGATGAGGTGTCGAAGTTTACCCTTGACTGCCAAATACCTAGCTTCATCTTTTTGTTTAATAGGGCGGTAAGGACGTTATTTTCTCTAGTTTTCTGGGTGTAGAGGTTTGTGCTTTGGGGAAGATCTCTACCCAGTTGCTTTTCCGTTTCCGCGAAGCGTTTAGCTGCTGTCATGATGGCATCCCATGTGGATGGCATGCCATCTTTACACGTTAAGGTGCGGATGAGCTCTGGGTCTTTCGCACCCTGGATGAAAGCAGCGCAAACAAGATCTTCGCTAATACTGCCCAGACTTAGCATCTTTGAATTGAAGCGCGTGATGAAGTCTAGTAAAGACTCATCTTCCTCTCGGATGCAGTTGAGGATTGTCCATTGCTCTTCAGTGTACTTTCTTTGTTGACTGAAGTGTTGGCTGAACTTCTGTTGGAAGTCTGCCCAATCGTAGATATGGTGGACCGGTAGACGGTCGAACCACGCTCTGGCTGCTCCAACCAGCGTCATCTGGAACATATAACACCACGTGGGTTCCGTCCAGTTGTTGACGGTTGCCCCCGCTATGAATCTGTTCAAATGATCGTCTGGGTCGGATATACCATCATAAGTGCCGATGTTGGACATCTGTTTGGCACTTCTTGGGGCGATTGCTTCCGCAATGTCCCTTGCAAACTTGGAGGTTCCTGCATTTGCAGCGGTTGGTCTGAAGGTTTTAGAGAAGTCACGTGGGTTTCCACCCGCGTTTTTTGGTTTGAAGGTTTCTCCAAAATTCCTTCTCGGTTGGAAGTCCGTTTCCTTACGCTTCCCTTTCGCCCTATGGCGAGGGTTTGCGTCGGTGTCGGATTCCTCCGAATCATCGTCCAAGTACTCGCACTCATTGCTCATGTTGAGCTGTTGTCGAGTGCTTCCGAATTCGTCAGCCTGTTGGAGTGAACGTAAGCGTTCATCCAACTCAGCTTGGAATTCCTTCTGACGTGCTTCGGCCCACGCTTTGACTTGATCGAGTGTTTGGTGGGGGAGCTTCGTCTGTTGTCTCTCCAACTGGGCATCGGTGAATCCCAGTGAAAGATTGTTTACTGCACTTGCCCCGGCTCGGGTAACCGGGGTAGTGTTCATAAAGTTTACTGCACTTGCCCCGGCTTGGGTAACCGGGGTAGTGTTCGTAAAATTTGTGTACTCGCCAGTATTCCCCCCAGTAGCTGGGGTTTTAGTTACCGGGGTTTCTTGGTTACTTGCTGGCCCTGTGACCGGAGTAACGTTAACCATCTTTCCAGAAGTTTTGAAAAAACTGAAAGTAGTTCTAGCTTTTATGCACGGATGGCGCCAATGAAGAAACACTAATCGACCCCGGGCAGATTACGGATAATCTGGGGGTTAAATAGATGTTTCCCATGAGGGGTTAGGTCCGGCAAAGATGGTTCTTCTGATGACCTGCAAAACAGACACCGTGAGCTCGTCACTGAGAAGGGGGGGGGGGTACCTCCTTGTGACCACCCTCCGGCGTGAGAATCAGACTAGATTGCTCTGAATATAAGTGTATATATTGAGAGATTGCTAGAGAAGATAAGATAATGAGATATAAGATAATGTGTCCATACCATTCCAAGGTGTTGGAGTATTTATAGCCGAAGGTAGGTTTCCAAGAAGGTACAGCCGGCTGAATAGTATTCCTGTTCTGCCAACTGTGGGCTACGCACATGCCATGCTGGTGGTTGGTGGGTAGGCAGCGGCTGATAGTGACCAGGCCGGCTGTGTACTATTCCTTTTCCACCAACTGCAGGCTATGCACGTGCTACGACAGGTTGGTGAGTAGGCAGCGGCTGATAGTGACATTAAGTAATAGAGCATGCTGCTCGTTGTACTGTTGTCAGTGAGCTGTCGCAGCTTTGGTCAGATCTTTTGTCCATACCTCGTCAGGTACAGTACAAAAGATCCTCCAGTAGCGTACGGACTGGCTCATTTGGGCGGGAGTTTTCCCGGCTTTGTGCGGGAATATTCCCGGCTTGCTCACTCCTTCTTCAGGTGACATTACTGAATTATTTAAGAGTTAAGTGCCTTGTGCGTGTAGCCTTGCTGCGCGGGTAGCCTTCCCTGATGGCTAGTATCCGTTGCTGTGGGAACAGGCGGAGTACGTCGACCATTGGGAGGCTTTTCCTGCGGGAACAGCTTGCGTACTGCGCGTAAGGACGTCACGTCTCTGAGCATGGTGGGTCCTGCGGATCCAGTTGGTTTCGGCGCAGACGTCTCTCTTCAAGGTGAGTCTTGCGAGTTTAGCCTTTGCGCAGACGTCCCTGTTGAAGGTGAGTCTTGCGGGTTCAACTGCGCAGACGTCCCTTTTTGAGGTGAGTCTTGCGGGTCCAACTGGGCTCTGCTGGGACCTACCTCTTCACCGACAAGTACCCAATATGATTGAGATGGGCTTTAGTGACTGGTATGAGATTGGGAATGTATAATCCGACCCATTGTCATCCCTAGTTATGATTAGTTTGCTAGTTTCATATTTTTTCTTTATCTATTTAGTAAACATTTAAGGTGTATTAGACTCTCAGCATCACAATTCAGTTAGCCCTTTTGATAAAATTAACCTTATCTTTGGATAAAATTATTAACTGTTATGTATCTTAATGTTGAACATATAATATAACATATAATTTGCAGCGGATAATAATTTTTTTCTTTCAAAATTATAGTTAAGAGTTAAGACTAACTAGAGCAAACGTATGAAAATATTTTACTTGAGACTCTGCTTGATGGCCGGTAAAACAAGATGGCGGTCAGCGGAGTTACACCACAACTTTGTAGTAATAAAAATCTCTGATCGAGACTTTATGAGGCCTAATCTTAGAGCTTCTGCAATCGCTTCCCCGACGGGTTTCTCAGTTTGGTATAAAGCTGCTGTGTCAAAGTGACGATAACCAATCTTTATAGCTTCGATAATAGTCGATGGTGCCACCGTTTCAATGCCTGCGATGCCTAATTCCGACGCTGTCCCCATTGCAATCACAGGAACCGGCCGGGCACCTTCGGAAGAACTTATCATTGTCACTGGAATAGTTGTCATGTTTTGATGTTTTTTTTGGAAAGTTTGAGGTTGTTTATTAAGATAGAGGATTTGCATGGTTTTGCTGGGACTTATAGGGCCAATATTTTTTTGTTTTTTTATCTTTGTTTTCGGGTTTTTTTTGTATGGATATAATTGTTAGAAATGGACGAAATTATTGTCGTGGATAAACATTTGTGGTATCGGTTGCGGATTACAATAAAATCAACTTTCGATTTGTTACTCACCCCTCGTTTTTGTCACTCTCTCTCTCTATAGTCGACTAACGTTATTAGTGGATCAGATGCTAATGTAGACATTTTATGATTGAGCAAGCAGCCTCACCGTAAAACCATTGCGAGCAGAAATCATACCAAAATGCCGGATGCACTTCACAACCGTCAGAGCGCTCTTGCATCTTATCGATTTGTCATCTCTTTGCGTTGATCGGACCTTGGAGTTTCTACAGCCGCCTTCGATAGATGTCTGAACCACCCTGAATCAGAGGTCGCCGCCAACTACGGCAAAACTTAGCTTGGAGTTGATAGTTGGAGTATTAAAAACCAATATCCCTTATATATAAACATGTTAAAAGTTGAATGGTTATAAATAACCTTTTCATTTTCATTGCACCATACAAGACCTACTTGTTTATTCCATCAAATAAATATTGTGTCATGTGTTTGAAACGTGTGGGTGCTACAATATCTTTGGTCCAAAATTAGATCATGATAAACCTACACACTCAAAGCTTTGAATCAATCTCAGCTGTTACATCATTAGGCTCCTTCACCACAAGACCGTGGAGATAAACGAGTTTTCGTTGTGGAATTTGGCTTATTTTGCTCAGTTCTTCAGCCGTCAATGACCAATCAAAGATGTCAAAATTTTCCTTCATCCTCTATTTGTTGAAACTCTTTACTACGAAACTAACACCTTGCTCGTATAACCATCTTAATGAGATCTACATGTCAATATTAGGACATGAGCATAACATTAGCTTCTTACATTAAATAGGATAACATAATTGAATATATATTGAGTTAGGAGCTGTTTGTTTACATCTGAATGAAACCGTTCAGATGTAAACATCTGATTCATTCAGATTTCAGACTGTTTGGTTTCAAACAGAAAAACATCTGAATGGTTAAAATTAGGTCTGAATCATTCACACTTGTTGTTGCTGAATGGGACAAAGGCTCATTCAGATCTGACTCATTCAAATCTGAATGAATTAAACAACCCCTTAAGATCATTGATTTTAAGTTTTTAACATCATAGTTCATGAATAAGTATATATTAATTTCGAAATGGTGAGGTGATCCTATTCATGTCGCGGTGGTGTATATACCTGAGCAGTAGTCATCCCTTTGGACTTAGCAATATCTTGGAGAGCATCACCTTCGACAACACTGTTGTTTCCCCAAACATTGCCGAATGAAGCTAGAGGCGAGTAGGCGGTGATGAGGATGTTATTCTTTTTGCAAAATTCGTTGAGTTGTTTTTGCTACCAACGAGGGTTCATCTCAACCTTCAAATTTGGTACTCCGTTCATTAGTTATACGATTAATGGACTTAAAGATCAAACATTAATATGTAGCATGTCTAGAAAATAATACGTTATGAGGTTTAAGAGTGGATGATCACCTGGTTGACAGCATGAGGAATTTTGGCGAACGAAAGAATTTCTTGAATCTTCTGAGAAGAGAAATTACTAACACCGACGGATTTGGTAAGTCCGAGATTTTGACACTCCTCCATAGCTTCCCAGACGCCCTTGATATCGATTGCGGTCACCAACTCGTTTGGAACCGGGATTTTGACATGCTCATAGTTAATTTTTATTGGCCAGTGTATCAGATAGAGATCCACATACTCTAGTCCCAAATTCCTACATCAATAATCCATAAACTGTCAATAGTTGATACTCGATACATATATTGTCCCAAATCCTATATTAATATGTAAAGTTGTAAAATAGCTAATATAACTAGGTTGTCCCAAGTTCCTACATTAATCGTAAACCGTGAATAGCTAATAACCAACATAACCGAACTGAAATACTGAACCAATTAAAAGCCAACAGCTTGGTTTTGCATTTTTTGAAAAACTGATTTTTCAGTTTAGTTTCGGTTTTGCAATTAACCAAAAACCGAAAAGGCCAAATATATATATATATATACATATACATATATATATATAAATATATAAACAAACTCATTGGAACAGGAAACAAAATGATTTTAAGTAATTTATAAGAAATTAATAAATGATATAATCCCAAAATTTTAGTATTAGACTATTAAATGTGTAATAATCTAGATGTGTAATAATCAATTATTCATTAGTTAATAAAAATTAGGCCCAAAGCTAGCTTCAGGCCCAACTTCATTGATAGCGGACTTGCGGTGTTTATCGGCCCAAAATTTTCAAACTCAAATAATAAAACCAACAAATTGAAACTTAAGCAAACCCCTTATAAATACCGAAACAAAACGACTTTTTTGGTTTTTTACTTTTTTGTTCGGTTTGAGCCTAAAAATGTGATGTATTCAACTCCTCATAGATTTCAATAAAAGCATGAAAGTTTCTTACTGGAGGCTCTTCTTCAAGGCCGGTAAAACAAGATCACGCTCGTTCGAGTTACTCCACAGCTTCGTCGTAACAAAAACCTCCACTCGAGACTTCAAGAAGCCCGCTTTCAAAGCTTCCGCAATGGCTTCCCCAACAGGTTTCTCGGTGCCATAGAATGTGGCGGTGTCAAAGTGGCGATAACCCGCCTTGATGGCCTCAACCTGTTTCGGTCAAGGTCCCGGTCCCCAACCCGATATGTGGAATGGGTCGTGGACCATCAGAAGAGCTTATGGTCGTTGTGGGAATGCCTGTCATTGTTCTAAACTTTGTTTCTTTGGATACATTTCATTTGCGACTTGCATGTTGATATAATGATAGATGTTAATTTAAATAATGTTAATGGGTACGTATGCCCACATGTGATAATATTTTTAAGACTAAATGATGGGTTTGTTCGGAATAAACCCATGATAGTGTTGAAAAGGTTATATATGATCATAAAGACAAACAAATGTGATCAATTGCTTTAGTGGTATAGGAGTAGAATGTGGAAAAACAAGCCTTCACCATTTGAACCTATTATTTATTTGATCTTTTGGTATTATTTTGTAGCCATTTGTTTAATGTTGAAGGTATGAACTCTCTTATTTTCGATTATGAGTGTCCAAGGCAGTCTACAAGCATCAAAGCACATTGTACAAGCTAGAGTTGCACATGAATAACATTTTTTATTATTATTTTATATTTTGTTTGTTTTTGTTTATTATAATTTGTTGTAACCTTAACGAACGTAACCGGCACCAATTAAATTTGTGCTTGTTCGCAGTGGTAACGCGCAAGTTTTGTTCTTTCGATTTTTTTTTACTTTCGGTACCGTAAACTGATACCGGCCAAATCCGTGTTGATATCGGCCGAATTCACATCGGTTAGCGCCCGCTAAACGTTGGTTATTATTATTTGTTGCATTTCCCCCCTTTTTAATGTTAGTGCCTTCAATACTGATAGAATTTGCGCCGTTAAGCAGCCGCAATGAGCATGGTGTTTTTTTTGTTTGCCGCAGGGTTTTGTTGTTGTTTTTATAGTTTTAGTATTGTAGATCAATATCGATTGAATTTTTTTCGGTGGCGAAGTTATCTTTTTATTCACTACACCGTTAGCGGATGTGAAACCTTCTTGTCTAAGAATTTTGTTTTTTCCCCATTTTGATACCGTAACAAGCATAACGGAAGCTTGCTGAATGACAATTTTTTTCCCTTGTGTTTCTATTAATTTCGAGATCATTACGAATGTGACGAAAACCGACCGGATTGCATAGACTCAATGTATCAACGCTCAATTGACCGACAACGTTCAATTTTACCAACGCCCGAGTTTACCGACCGACACCACCGCATTGGTCCACTCAGATTTTTTATGTTTCCCCCCTTTCTTTAGCTTCGGTATTGTAACAAACGTAGCCAAAACCGACCGAATTCATGTCCAGTTAATGCCTAGGACCGACAACGCTTGGGTTCTTCCACTGCCCAAGTTTACCGGCCAAAAAAATGTCATTTTAAATATTTTATTTTTTTATGTTAATTTGACGAATATATATTTTTTGGACGCTAATGTTGTACCAATGATGTATACACCGTAAAGAACGCAAATGATACTAACTGAATTCGTGTCAATTCACCAACGTAACGCTTGGGTTTTGCCAACACCCCGATTTCAACATTGAGGTTTTACCAATTGCCCCGTACGCCGTATGAAAATCTAGTAATATTTCTAAGACTAAATGATGCGTTTGTTCGGAATGAATGGTCATAAATAATGACAAGAACACTTTCATTAGAAACATAACAAATGCTGATAATTTATTGACAAGAACACTTTCGTTAGACAATTTCTCTTTTCTGAACAAATTGTCATGAATAATGACAAGAACACTTTCGTTAGAAACATAACAAATGCTGATAAATTATTGCTAAAGGCACGACTGTAGGTTTATTTTGTCTTAGTATGATCAGTCACGCAGCCTTAATCCAATTCATTTTTTATATCCGAACTTTCAAGGTTTTCGAATCTTATCATTTTTGTCTATTTCATTAACCCGATTAATTCTTTTAACATTAAGACTGGGGGTTTTCAGTTCTGTTACATATTTGGATGATAGTTGTGACTAACTCCTAGGGACAACTATGATCAAACCTTAATCACGATTTTTTTGTTTTGTCTGTAACAATTAAAACTTAAAAAAAAATCATTATAATATGAAAGAAAGTAAAAAAAAAAAAGGAACAAAAAAATTTAGCTAACAAATAGCTAAGTAAGCAATTTTATATTTTTAGTAAACATATGAGTTAAATACTCATTTTATAAGTTATTGTATTAATAAAGTTATTATTAAATACTCATTCTTCTGCGACGAGTCTACTGGATTGTACGTGTATGGTTATTCTATATATTACTCTTTATATCTAACAGAAATGAACGGTTTCGTTGAATCCGCGTACTTCTTTGGTTACATAGCTTGCTTTGGGTATGGAATCTTTCTGGCACTTGGAACCGTTGGTTTCTATGCCTCGTTGCTATTTTTTGGTTACTTGTATTCGTCTATAAAATGTGACTAGCGAGTATCCTTATATCTGAAACAGGGTTAGGATTGTAGTAGTTAACTCGAGTTGTAATCACTGGAAAAATGAAAAATCATATTCATTGTATTACACAGGCCCGGCTTCGAGAAAGCAAAAAAAAAAATGGGCCGAAGGCGATTTTTTTTTTGGCCTTAAGTAAAAAAAGTTTTTTTTTGTTTAAACAATTTAATTTTTACGTGGGTTTACTTGGTTATAATTGGGCTGTGTAAAAAGCTTTTGTATAAAAAAGAATTAAACATATCTCAAATGAGAGTAGAACATATAACCTTTGGGTTAAGAGTAAAACTCATTTGCCACTAATAATAATGGTTATGTAATTGAATACAAACACTAAATATACATATTGTTTTAATTAAAAGAGAATTCTGTAATTTGTCTCCCTGGTATATGGACCAATAAATGATTTTGCGAATTATGGACCATCGTGACATTTCGGCGGGTCAATCTGACTCCTTGCCATCAGTTGACCGTGAGTTGACTGACCAAAAAACGGTGAAATTACCCTTTTACCCCTGAGTCTATAATTAAACCTAAAACTAGATATCCAAATTTCGTGTAGTGGGTGGGGTTCGAACCCCGACCCTCGGTTTAACAACAAACAACACAAACCAGTTGAACTGAGATACCATTTAATAAAACTACACAATATGTAATATATATTAAGTACCACAATGTGTTGTATATGTATGTTGTATATATGTTCTGTATGCCGTATAGTATATATATATGCTGTTGTATATATATGCTGCATATATACATATGTTGTATATATATGCTGCATATATATATATATATTGTATATATATGCTGCATATATATATATTGTATATAATATTTGCATATCGGGTTTTTTTAAACGTATTTTTAAACGGTCAATTTTATCGGGTTTTTTTAAACGTATTTTTAAACGGTCAATTTTTTCTAAAAAATCAAAACGAGTCCGAATACGACTAAACGGCCCGTTTTTTAACAAACTTTTCGTCCGAATACGACGAAACGGGTCGTTTTTTAGTAGACTTTTCACTAAAAAACGACGAAACGGCTCGTTTTTTAGTAAACTTTTCACTAAAAAACGACGAAACGGCTCGTTTTTTAACAAACTTTTGGTTCAAAACGACGAAACGGGTCGTTTTTTAGTAAACTTTTGGTTCAAAACGACGAAACGGGTCGTTTTTTTAGTAAACTTTTGGTTCAAAAACGACGAAACGGCTCGTTTTTTAACGAACTTTTGGTTCAAAACGACGAAACGGCTCGTTTTTTAGTAACTTTTGGTTCAAAACGACGAAACGGGTCGTATTTTTAGTAAACTTTTGGTTCAAAAACGATGAAACGGCTTGTTTTTTAAAAACTTTTGGTTCAAAAACGACGAAACGGCTCGTTTTTTAATAAACTTTTCGTCCGAATACGACGAGACGACTCGTTTTTTAGTGTCATTTTAGCTCAAAAACGACGAAACGGCTCATTTCGTCACAAACTTTTGGTTCAACCACCCGAAGCCAACCACCCGAACACAACCACCCGAACCCAACCTCCCGAACCCAACCACCCGAACCCAACCTCCCGAACCCAACCTCCCGAACCCAACCTCCCGAACCCAACCCGAACACAATTAACACAAACATTTTTTATATATATAACACGAACACAAAATACATATATCAAAACAACCGAATTATAAACTTCGGGATTTCACATACATAACATACCTAATAATTAATTATTCACCTGAATTATAAGCTTCGGGATTTTATAAGGGTAGCATCCGGAGACGCGACCCAAAATTCCACGTACGGTGGAAGTTAATTTGGTTATGGTCGGCTAAGTCGACCACAAACCAACCCGTGATATCTCGGATACGGAACTGAATCCGGAGATTGAGTTCGATTGGGACTCCAAAAAGAGCCCTATTGAAGTTCACGTTCAATATTAGAACCATCTTGACGGAGCCGGAGACGGGGAGCGGGTGCCGGAGACGGTGGTGAGCCGGAAACACAGTGGATGAGCTACGGGTTCAGGTCTTGGATGAAGATGTGAAGTGTTGTGTTGAGGATGGAAGATGGCGACGGTGGTGGGTATATATATATATGAAGAAGGAGTGTAGAGGAAGGAGGAGAAGTTGATGTGGATACGGAAAAAAGGAAAAGAAGGGGAAGGTGGGTAGGGTAGTCTTACGGTGGAAGCAGGGGAAGAAAAAATACCCGGTGGTCAGACTGCCATTTTTAGCGTCAACCTTGTTTTCCAAGCTTTCAAAAAAAATTAAAAATAGAATGACACATTTTTATCGCCAAATTTTCATTTGTAAAAAGACCAAAACACCCTCCATCTTAACAGCCTTTAACGAAAATATTTAACGTTTGGGTACAGATTGACCCGCCGAAATTTCACATGGTCCATACTTCGCAAAATCATTTTCAGTGTCAAACCTGTCGAATTGGTCCATATAACAGGGAGACAAAATGCAGATTTCTCTAATTAAAATACATATAATTTTTTTTAAAAAAAATCAGCCCTAGCGGGGTATCGGGCCAGTGGCCGTCGACTCCCCGGCCATACCTTATGGCCGGCCCTGGAATTACATTAAATAACTGAGACAAGAGTACAGACGGAACTGCTGGTATGATATCGGTTTGAGAACCTCTTCGCTAAATCCGGTTAAAACCTAACCGAAGCAGTTAAACACCGGCCCCTTTAAATGGAACCATTCCATTTCCATTTGAAAACTAGTTTCAAAACCGAACCACTTTGGACAGAACTCGTTGTTTGTTCTCTTTGACTGAAATAAAAGGGTTTCAACCCGAATCAGTTTAGGCACATAACGTCATAACCCGATTTATGCACCTCTAACTATGAGTTGATATTTTTTGGATTGCATCTTCGTCGACATAACCCGATTTATGCACCTCTAAATCGTTTTCTGAACTTGGGTCATAATTTATAAAGCCCAAGAACTTATTTCATAATGGGTCATTTTTTAAAGAACAAGAACTTATATCATATGGGTCATATATTTATATGTGATTTGTGAATATCCAACATCAACATATACCCAAAAAAAATCCCAGAGAAAACTGCTATAAAAGATGCTTTGTATCTAAATGATGTTGCAAGATCACTCTCCCTGGTTCCTCTATAAATATCATAAACAAAAACGTACATGAATAGCATGTTGTATAATATCACACAAAGTTTTATGTATTTGTTACAAATCGATCACGTAACATGTTATAAATGTTCGATAAGATTGTTAAAATCAAGTCAACCAAAATATCGAAGAATTACAAGTCATCCAAGTATTAATTTGGTTTTTCAAATTTTTGTCAATATTTTTGTTAAAAATTATACCAACAAAACCGAGTTCATACTTAGGTTATCGGAAATACGAATTTGAGCTTTAGAAACCATTAAGGCTTATGCAAATGTTATCACCCAAAAAAAAAAAACTAATTAATGTGAAAGCTCAAAGCAATATCAATATGTTTGTTTGTGTACACTTTTTGCTATATTTTTTTCTAAAGAGGACAGTTTTCTTTTAATGAACCTATCTAAATTTTCTCAAAATTGGTTCAAATCATAAAGTCATGTTTATATTAAAGTCAAGCGAATGTTAGGCAAATGGTCCAAACCGGCAAATAGCACATGGGATTAAATGCATTATACTAGCAACTACAAGTACTTGTTACATTCTTTTCGAAAAGGTATCATTTGATTTTAAGTATTTTGTTTGATTAATCAATTTGGAAGTATCTCAAATCAGCATACGTGTAAGCACGAACAACCTATAAAAAGTTTTAGGTGTGGTCTTGATGGTTATATAATATTGCTAGTTCTTCAAGGTGAACAGTCATCTTTCTTTTCTTAATTTCATGCCGACCACAATGATAAAAACGTTTCTAAGAAACCATGTCAATAAGCCAAGGGCAAGAACGGTGAGCTGGAAACGTTCGACGAACTGTTTGACGAAAAGTTCGTTTATATTCGTTCGTTTAATAAGTGAACGAACATGAACAAAGAATTTCTTTCGGTTAGCTAAATGAACGAACACGAACAAATAACATTGTTGTTCAATTGTGTTTGTGGATGTTCTATAAGGTGTTTGTTAACGTTCATTTGTTTGCTAATGTGTGTTTGTTTATGTTGATTCATTAAATGTCTTCTTAATGGTCTTTTCTTATCTTATCCAATATATTTAAGTAAAGCTATTAGCTAATAAGCAAAATATATATGAGTATCTTGTGTTTAATTTATATGTATATTAACATAGAAATATGAATGTTAAAAAACACCAAAATAAACTTGGTAGCCGGAGCGAACCGTTGACACTAGCCATTATTGATATCATAATCAAATAAAACATTGTTTATGTGCATTTATGTTTCTTCGTTTATGTTCGTGAACCATTCGGGAACCAGTTCATATTCTTAATGAACAAACACAGACAAAAAATTACATTCGATTAGGTGTTCGTGAACCGTTCAGTTGCCCGATCGATAAAAGCTTAACGGACGAAGATGAACAAAGCTTTGTCTAGTTTGGTTTGGTTTGTTTACAGCCGATTGGGTGTATTTGCTCTCTACTCCTTAGTTTTGTCTTGTGTTATTTTATAGTACGTCTCAATTGTATTTCTATATTAATATTAATCATTTTATCACTATAACACAAGGTATGACAAAGATGTTTAGGTTTTTCTTTGAATTTATTTAGTTTAGTCATAAAGTGCAAAAAGTTGGACATGATGAACAAACATTTGAGACTTGGAAGCGTATCCATCACATTTATCATTTAAACACGTTCCAACTTGCATGTAATTCAATGGATGTAAAAGGTTCAAGAGTCAAAAGGATGTGACCTAATTGCATCAATCATTGGTATATTATTCGTTAATCCATAGAATTAAAAAGAAAAAAAAAAAGTAATGTACTAATCAATTTCAACACACGCACACTTAATAAATAAATAAATATTCACTATTACGTGTAACACTTCTATAAACATAGCCTCTCTTTTTCTCCTTATATTTCATCTTTAAGACCATCCTTTAAGGTGGGACATCGAAGCCCTTCACAGTGGCACGTCAACGTCACGTAAGCACCGGGGGCATCAAAGCCCCAACCAATAATTCTCCGCTATGGTTTAATGCTCCAAGGGCGCCTTATGTGTGTGTGTGTGTATGTGTTAGAGATGGAGAGAGAGAGAGGGCCCACCTTCACACCACAAAGGCGTCGGTCGTTGGGACGACCCTTGGGTCCGCGCCCCACCACCAAGGGTGCCCCTTGGTGGTGTTCCGTGCCCAAGGGTGCCCCTCCTTTCCCTCATTGGCGCCCCATAGTGGTTGGTCTAATACATTTCTAATATATTACAACTTGAAAATGTTAAAAATAGTGCTTTATCTAACATTTTATTTATTGAACAACAAAATATCAAGTCTGGTATGGTATGGGTGAATTACTTTAACTTCCCAACTAACGGTAGATGATACAAAGGTTCATCAAGAACCTGACTTTCACTAGTTTTGAGTTGTAAATGCAATGACAACGGGGAATTGACAAAAGTAATGTTCGTAGCATTAAGCTTAGTCTAAAGGTCTTAGGTAAACTTGTATTGAGTGGTTAAGAGAACAAGATCCTTAATCGGAAATGTGGAGACATATCCTTCAAACAGGGGCGGATTTACGTTAATAGTAGGGGTTGCACGGGAACCCCCTGAGTTTCGAAATAATAGTGTAACTCTATATATAAAATCTAGAGTGCACCCTCTTATAAAATTGGAGTGCATTAGTTAAACATAATGTTGAAGTGGTGGAGTGGCAAAATGTTTGTTATTAATGTTTTCTTGTCCCTGGTTCGATTCTCAAACTGGATGGCATTTTTAATTTTTAAAAGTTGTAGTACTAAGCTGTTGCATCAAACCTTTATCCATATTCTCTTGGTGTATTCTTTCTCTTGTGTTCAGTGTCTATTAAGAGTTTATACCTAAAAATTGAATAAATATTACACATTACACACTCAATTGTTGAATCATAAAGACCAAGTATGATTTTGTGTTTTTTTATAGAGTTTTGGAGATTTATTACATTGCATAGACATTAGGTTAGCCATACCCGAACTGAACCGACCGGAATCACCTAACCGGCCCGATTTTTTTATATCCTGACTATATGAAATTGGAGTATCTAAAAACAGTGCACCCCTTGAAATAATTTTCTGGATCCGCCACTGCCTTCAAATCATTCCCACTTAAAAGAGTATCATCCACATAGACTGTCATGTGAATAACATAGCCATCCAATGTCTTGAAAAACATTTGACAATCGAAGATAACATTTTGTTTTAATAGTATTAGGAAAGCTTCTCAAACCTCGCATATAAGCTTGCTTTAAACTATAAAAAGATTTGTTAAGCTTCAAAACTTGATCATTAGATGATAAAGACATACCCAAAGAAGCACTCATGTAAAAAGACATACAACATTTCCATGCATCAACATTATATTTGACTTTATACACGTATTTACACTTGATAGCTTTCTTACCCGTAGTAAATACATAACCTCCCGGACTTGATTACTTTCAAAGACTGTAACATTTTAGACATTGTTTCTTGCCAAGGAGAGTGTTTAGCAGCCTCTTGATAAGTAGTAAGCTCTTTAATGTTGTCAAGTTTAAGAATAAGAGGCTGAGACTCCTTAGACATAAAAAATGTCGTATGAAAACATATTATGAACATTTTAAAAAAGATTAAGGGAATTAACGTATGTCTTGATTGAAAGAACATGAGGTATATACTTTATGACCTTCCCCATTAAAAGTTGACCCTTCAAACCGCATTAACCAAAATAAAAAAGTTATTTGTTATTATAATTTTAAACAAATTTCAACTAATAATTATGTATTAGTCAAAGTTGACAACCTAGTGATTAGAGATGGCCAAAAAAACCGGTTGGGGAACCGGTTTACCGGTTTAAACCGGAAACCGGTTTTTACGAAAACCGGTTTTTTAAAAACCGGTTTGACCGGTTTACAAACCGCCGGTTCGTCTTTCGGTTACAAGTTCTAGATCCAAAACCGGTTAACGAACCGGTTAATGGAAAAACCGGTTTTTTTTAAAACCGGTTATTATGAAAAAAACCGGTTATTAACCGGTTATTTAAAAAAAAAAACCGGTTAACCGGTTATTAACCGGTTCTAACCGGTTTCTAAACCGGTCCGAGTTTTGCACAAAAAAACCGGTTAATAAACCGGTCCGGTTATTTAAAAACCGGTTTTTTTCCAGGCCAAGAAAAACCGGTCCGGTTATTAACCGAACCGGTTTTTTTAAAAAAACCGATTTGTGCACCTCTACTAGTGATTGCCGGATAAGGAAACAAAAGGCAAGTCAGCTATCAGGAAATATATTCGGTCAATATCATGTTACAATTATTTTTGTTCATTGGTCTTATTTTCTGATATGATATAATATTTTATTTATCCAATTTTTTCACGTAAAAGCATATTTATTAAAACAGATAAAAATTGTTATCTATTTCTATATGTCTTAGTAATATATTAAAAAAAGTAAGATACTAAGATAAAGGGTTTGGATCAAATACAAATGAAATTAACGTGTTAAACGTGAGAATCAAGTAGAGTAATTATATATACAAGTAGAGTAATTATGTAATTACTCTACTTGTATATATAATTACTCTACTTGATTCTCACGTTTAACACGTTAATTTCATTTGTACGTTAACATTCCCCAAGATATATCATTTACATTATTACATAGAAGGGTTTATTTCCAAAGGTTATAATATGTGGTACAGCTTCATCTCTCTCTACGTTCATGTATTGCAAGAGGGGTTCACCTAGATTTAGGGTTTTTATTCTAGAAGACAACCCAAAATCTTTGAAAAAAGAAAAATAACAATTTGCCAGAAACAAGTCAACAACATTAATAATGTGAACAATTATTAAAAGTTGATATAAAACAACATTCGAATGATCGAATCCTATGTGAAAGGTATAGAAGTAGTTAAGTTGATAAGAAAACTAATGGGAAAATATTTTCACACACCTTATCATGCTGACACCGAAGGATTTTAGGTTAAGGTTTATTGTTTACAAGGATTTTAGTTTCTACAATTCTACCTAAAACAAGAAATTTACTTTAATTTCAACTTTGTTAATCTTATTGAAGAATATTATATTAATATTGCTCTTATGTTATAGTTTTTGTAATAATATTTAAAAATTAATTGTTGATCATGTAATTAAAAATTACCAAACGTTACAAATAAAAATGTGAATAGAAAAATATTATCAACCAAGGTTAGTACAAATTCCAAACCTATACATTTTTCCAGTCCATTTTTTTAACTTTCAAACAAAGTTATGCGGTGTATATATGGCCACATAGAACTTGTCATCTTAATTTGACTATAAAATCATTATCATAAATGTTTATTACACCCTTTTATTTTATTTTATTATTCATACGTGAATGAATAAAACACATTTGATTTTAACAAAACAATTTCTTATACTCTTATACGAAACTAATATCAGTCACAAAAAAGAAAAAAATGAAGAAAAACTAGAATGCTAATGAGCTTTGACATGTAACACTCCTATAAAACAAGGGACTTGTCACAAATTTAAATTTGCCGTAACACAAATTAGAAGAGGGTTTAAAGACAGTAAAACGTCTATAATAATAAAATTCGTGAATTTTATTTTGATTTATGTCTTTAAAAAGGTTGAACAGCTCGTACATATTACACGTTTAATTCCATGACCAATTCTTCACGAAAGAGATTAACGACAATTTTCTGCGACTAATATGTCGCAAGTCACATTTTGCGACCAAAACCATCATGTAAGCACCCGTTATCTTGTTTATCGCGTAAAGAATTTTATACAAATGCCAATAATTTTTAAAAGTGTTTCTGATTATTGAAGACGTCGAGTCAAATTTCGATATTGCCTTTTGTTATTTATTAGAGACATATCTTCGAAAAGTTCTTTTGTGTCACCTAACAAAAAGAAATTCTTCTTTGACGTGTCGGTGTATATACCACTTAAATTATCTTATATATAAATATAATAATTACTTAAATATTAATTTAAAACGTGTTTTTCAATAGTTTCAAGTATCTTTACATTGTTATGTCCAAATGTTTCCGTATAAGCAAAATCGGACACACATACCCCCAAACTTATAATTATTAAATTGATACTCTTTTGGAGCGAGTAGAACAAAACCTAATAACATAGCCATGGTCGAAAAAACAAACAATTTGAAAAATCGATGGTTGACGTTTTTCTATTAGGGTTGTAAACGAAACGAACCAGAAGGAGACTTTGTCCATGTTTGTGCGTTAATTTTTTGTCGGATAAACAAACAATGTTCACAAACACTCTACGGAACGAAAATTCTTGCCAATTTCATTATAGAAATTTGCAGTTAGACCATCACCAATGCAAAATATTTAATGCACGTAAAATCATTTACTATACAAATTATCTTTCCTTTTACTCTTCTTTTTCAACATTTTCTCTTTCAATCCCTCTCAAAAGATCCCAAATGTGCACTTAGCCAAAGATTTTCCTACACTCTCTCTTGTCTCTCTTCTTCAACTCATCACCATGTCACATATGCAACCTAATACATTGCATTGGGTTTGGTCTTAAAGTGATATGCTTCATTTCCAATGCTAGTCTCCATTAAGCTACCAACATAATGTCGCCGCTATAAGTCTCTGGTCCGTTTCAAAAAAAACTCCCGTACTTCTGGGATTCCCATATTTCTAAAATACATAAAACTATTAGATATGCATGTATGCAGACTTTTCCAAACACACGTCACAACGATTTATATAAATATAAGCATAAAATAACATAACGTCAATTAAGTAACAATAACTTGTTTAATTAAGTTAATATTAACCCATATTAACAGTCAAAGAGACGCCATATATAACATAATGAACGCAGATTGGTGTTTGTCTCCAATTGGTGTGCGTCGCCGCTGAAGGACTTGTAGCTAAAGTTGCTTCTTCTTTCCTTTTTTTATCGTTAATTGGTGGCGTTAATGGAGTTTCCACTTAGGGCTTTCTACTTTTGTAACATCTATTAATTAACGGTTATAATTGACAACTATCGACCATCAACTGATATTCTATGACGATTTGACCCGGTTAAAGAAGATTTTGAATCTATTTTTAGTATGTTGTTTTTATAACAAATATGCATATTTATTTTATGTCATTCTCTTAATTAATTGATTGATCTTCCAACTTATAATATCAAAATATTTTAATTTAAAATAAAAGTGATTAATACATGATTCAAAAGAATGTAAAAGCTTACTCATATTCTATTAAACTTGCAATATGTTTGTAAATTATAATAAATTAATTAACTTAAAAGTTTAAATTTCAAATTCTAATTTTTATTCTATTCTCGACATGTGTTTTGAAGAACATGATATATTGACTTATCTACCATTCTTTAAGAGAGTATAATGTCATTACTTTATTATATCAAACATGTCCATAGTCCCCCGATCCTTTCGGTCAAATGCCTGGAGGATGAAGTCAAAAAGAATGGGCCCTCTTTCTTCAATCATTTTATCCTAAAGACGACTTTGTAAAAAGGTAAATTGATGACTTTGAAGATAACATATAACATATATAAATGTGTGTAAACGTTCAACATTGCTGGATAAGTACAATATTAAAAAGATAAGATCATCTAAGTACGCGTGTGTGTGTATATGGTCGAGATCACGTACAAATAAGAAATAGCTTGCGAATTGTATGAAGTGAAAGAGGAAAACATATGGTCAATTTTGTAATTACTTATGCTATAAACAAAATACAAGTAGAGTAATGAAGTAGTTGAGCTTATCTCATAAATAGGTTTCATGAAAGTACGTGTGTATGTGAGGAAGTGTGGCACGATCATGGGTTAATATATTATGAACTGACTGGATTTTGAAAAGAAACGGTAAACTAAAAAAAAAAAGGCTTCAAATATTTTTAAAACAAATATTTTTGTGAGTTTGTAATTTATATATATGTTGTTAAGTAAAATTTGGAAAGAAGTCAAACTTTCGGTTCATGCATGGTCGAATGTGAGAATATGTGATTAAATGTAAACTTTGTTGTGATTGAATTCTTTTTAGACCTATCGCGTATAAATTGTTATTTTATAGTTTTTCAATTTTATAGTTCATAGTTGATCTAGCCATCTAGGTTAAGCCATGTATACTAATACATGTCTACTGCCTAGCCACGTTTTCCTCATCTTCAATATTCCATAGTTTGTGTTTTCATTAGTTGGTTGTTAGTTTTATATTAGTGGGTTAGTGCATGTATTAAGTAGTTTCCTTTTGTAGTTTTCATCTTAAGCCTACTTTAAGACATGACTCTTAGGTAGCGTTTGGTATGCAAGAATGAATGATGAAATGGAACCCACTGTGAGGTAATGGAGAAAAGTGTGTTTGGTTGATTAAATGAATGAAATGACCCATTTCCTAGTCCATTCCATTTCCTCTAAAATACTCCAATTTCATTCCCTCCATACCATCATGTTTTTTTTCATTACATTCCCTCATTCACCCTACATCACCTCCATCACCCTTCCACCACCACCCACCATCAACACCCACCACCACGACCACCACCTACCATCGCCACCACCCACCTCCACCAACCATCGCCATCAGTGCCAACCAGCACCGCCAGCCGCTCACGTCACCGCTGTCCACCACCGTCGCCACTGCCACCAACCACCACCATCGCTGTCCACCACCATCGCCATCAGTGCCAACCACCCGCCGCATCCATCAACCATCCCCCCACCATCACACTCGTCGCCCACCACCACCTCCACCACCCACCCCACCTCCACCCCACTACCACCACCCACCTCCAACCACCATTATCTCGTTGCCCACCACCACCTGCTACCGCCAACCACCATCACCGTCCACCAATGCACGACCGCCACCTACCTCCCACCACCATCACTCACTACCATTTTAATTTTATTTTTTCTTTTTTCCTACCTACCAAACAATATAAAGTAATGATTCGTTTCATTCCCATGTGATAACCAAACATTTTAATGAAATGGTAATAATTCATTCAATTCCTTTGTCCATTCCATTACCACGTTCATTCCATTCCGTCGTCCATTCCATTACCTCATACCAAACAGACCCTTAATGTTTTACTGAGAAGAAAATATATTGAGGTAATATATCGTGTTCTTTCTTTTATTTTTTTAGAGCTTAATCCACTCAACAAATTAACTATTTTGGAAGATTGATCATCTCGAATCGTTCCTTATCATATACATCATCAATACATTTTCTAGATATATCTCATCTCAATTGCTTGCATATTTGGGTGCATCAAGTCAATTTGTTTAAACTTTAGTACAAAATAATAGATCAACCCAACATTTTTAGCCATAACTCATGTGGATTGTTATTAAAAAGAATTTTAAACAAGATTCAAGGAACATTGCAAGATAAAAACACTTTTATTACCAACCTAATACCATGCTAAAACAAATGGGATAATTTGTAATACTACTACAAATAAATATTTTCAAAAGACTCTTCAATTTATCTTCGATCAGTCGCCACATAAAGCAATAGATAGGTCTAAATTAACACAACACTTGTTCGAATAGCCATCGTTTGCGTTAGATGTTGAGTACACCTCACTTGTGTCACTCGTTGATGAATCGTTACTACTCTTTTGTGTCGAGGGATGGTGCAATGAAAGCGTCAACAGTAACCCATCTTCATCTTCGTCTTCATGTTTATCTCGAATGCTTCTTGGGCTCTCTAACTTCCGTCTCTTAAATCGTCCACATCTACCGGCACCTTCTAAAATCTGTATTAATTTTATACAACACAAAACTGTAATCACTTATATATACTTGAACAAAAAAATATGTTCCAAGTATATCAGATTCGAATGAAATTTGAACACACTTTAAATAATCATAAATACCAAAAGGCAGGTAATAGAAATCAATAAATGCCTAATATCCGACCAAACACCTTCACAAACCTTTGAAAGTATTCACCCAAAAAGTTTGTTTACCAGCATGTTTTCCACACAAGACAAAACCAACCTTACTCTATGCGTTGAAAATAAAATGCAACTCCTCATAAATAGTCAAGATGTGACAAAAGTAAAAACAATATTATAAATTAATGGAAGGTGCGGTTGAATTGAATTGTTAGTATTCCAATAACTCAGTAGTAATAATAATAATAATAATAATAATAATAATAATAACCTTTTTAAATAAAATAGTTTAACATGTTTTAGTGTGCAAATGAGCCGAGCTTGAGCATTTTATTTCGATCTTTATTTTAAAAGTTTGGGTTTGACTCATGAGTAATTTTAGTGGCTCGGGCTAGGTTTAACTGGCTCATTTGCTATTTATTAATTAATTTTTTTATGTACATTTATAATATTTATAAGTGTGTGTGTATTTCAATAATAATTTTATATATAAAATAATATATATTATTTAGTTATTTTTTATAAATTATATATATTAATTAATATTTATGTAATATATATACATATTAAAACAATTATATAAATAATAGACTAATTAGGCTTGTTTTTTAAGTGAGCTTATATTTAAGGCCCAGGCTTGAGCTCGAGCTCGTTTAAGATCAGTTTGATCGAGCTTTATAATTATAAGTAGAACCCTAAAGTTATTTTGAAAATAATGTTTGATTACAAAGATTCGTATAGTATATTTATGTTTTGACAAGACAATGTAGACAGTACAATATTGCTGGTTAGAAGTGGTTTATTTAGGTGGTTTTGGATGTAAAAACAAAGCACAGAAAAAGCATTAATGTCGAAGCAACCAAACAGGTATTTAGAGAAACAGCATATTCTCTGGTTTTGAAAGCAACACATGCATGCCAAAGAAATCATCCCTATTTTGTTTACTAGAGTTTAAAGGCTGGTCGATTTCCGTATGTTCAACATTGTACAACTTTGAAATCATTAGGATACAAGCCGCGTACAGCGTACTGATCACGTGGATATACCAGGATTCTAAGGCGTTTATACACACATATGTTATGTGTATGTGTATATAATAAACAAGCCTAAACCTATTCAATAATATGCACAAATGATATCATTGTTAATTATGTTTAGGAATGAAGATTCAATCATGTAACAAAAGGATTATACCTTTTTAGTTTTATAAGTTAATGATCTTATTTAGTCACGTAAACGAAAAAAACGCTTAATAAGTTGTTTGATGGGACGTTTGTCTATGTAATAATTGAACGAACATTAACACATGTCTTTTCGTTCATTATGTCCGTGAATTTTTTTTAAAAGTTATATCACTATAATACTTAATATCAAATTAATATATAATTTATTCGTTTATGTTCATTTAAGTTTGGTTCCGTTTAAGTTTGTTCAAATATATTCTAGTATGTTTGTGTTTGTTCATGAACTCTTTATTTAGATATTAAATGAAAGAACCTAAACGAACACAAACATGTTCATTTTTTAGACGAATGAACATGAACACATTGGTCCGATTAATTGTCTGTGCTCATGTTTATTTAATGTTTAATGAACGAACACAAACATGTCATTATTTATGTTCGTTTGGTTCATTTACAGAACAAATTTTATTCATTAAAAGATAAAGTTTAACACTTAGAATAGAATAGAACAAAAACTATTGGATTATGCATTATTTTATATTTGGGTTTTTATATCTTAACAGTTAATAGAAAAATGACTAAAAAAAATATAATCTTGTGTGTGTGTGTATAAGAGAGAGAGAGTGAAAAGCTTTACCAAGTCAGATTCCTGATGAAGGGCATTTACATGGGTAAAAGAAGGATGCAAGAGATAATGTGGGAAAGAATGAAGAGGATGCTGCCATGTGAGATTCCCTGCAGCTTCTTTTTGCTCTCTTTCTGCTTCATTTCCCCACCATTCATGCTTACCATTTCTTGTCTCCATTCTCCCTCTAAAAATACATATATATAAGATATTAAAAATTATGGAATTTAACATAAACTCAACATGCAAATGCAAACCAACACCTTTCATGTTGTTTTTTAATAAATTTTCATTCAGGTCAACTTATAATACCATACTATTTTAACAACTTTTAACAAGTTAATTTACAACAAACACCAATGTGAAGTGAAGAAGTGTAATATAATAACATGATGGATAAATTAACTACCTTTTAGAAGGGTGAGAGTAAAAGGAGTAATGAGGATGAGAATCTTGAAAGTTGGACTTCATTTGATGTTCATGATCAAGACATCCATCATCTTGATCTTCAAGAGATTGTCTTCTTTGTGATCCAATATTGGAATTGTGAACTTCATCTCCTGTTATTAAATTTTCATGAATCATGATCATTACTAGCTAGTTGCCATATTGAGACAAGTTAGTGTCTCCACATTAGGCAATTATGGTATATCATATATGTGAGAAAAAGAAACTAATCTCTTTCTTTTTTTAGAAACTACAAATGTGTGTATTCACCCTACTTATAATAACCCTAGTTTGAAAACCACCAAGATTTTAGTGAAACCATACGAATATTAAGCCTGAAAGTAGACTATTTTTAAACCTTTTCAAGAATACTATGATTGTTTTGATACAAAGTTGGTCTAAAGTACAAAATCAAAGAAATTTATAACTAGGGCTAATTTGTTGTTATACCTTGTTTGGTAACTTTGGTTCCATCACTCTTCATGCTTCTATACATCTATAAAAAGGTTCCATTAAAACAAGAAATAATCATGTTCACATGAAAAGATAGTTTTTTTTTTCAAATAAAAAAGTTCATAAAAATGATGAAAAATAGAACCTGGAGATGACTTTTGACATGGGAAATGGTGAGTCCTCTTACATCCATCATCTGAAGAACAAGTTTTGGTGTAGCTTCTATACACATACATACATACATAAAAACCATCATCATCATAAACATCATAAACATCAATTCATCATGATCAAGTTTGGTTAAAGAAAACATACTTTCAGGACCTCCAATTCTGTCAATTGCATCAACAAAGGAGAGATGAAGATCAGAAGTCCATTTAAGCCTTGGAACCTTTGATCTTATGTATTGCCTTACTGCTCCATTCCTCCCACAGCTTCCCATCTTTAACTTTCAAATCAAAAGTCTTCTTAAAAGTACTTATTTTACAGACTTTTAAGTTTTAATACATGGCATGTTCTAAAGAATCATCAAGTACCATTCAAAACTCTTCCTTATTCTTCTTGGCAATCTCCTTGAACTTGTCTACATCTAAACTAATGTGTGACTAAAGAGGTAGAAATAGAGAGAAAAAGGGTGGATTGAACTTTGAAGTATTAAATGAAGCTTGGGTCCAGTCAGCTATATATATAATATGATAGCCGTTTAAAAGTTGAAAACTACTACAACTATTTTGATTTTACATGTTTTAAAAGAAGTATTCAACATTATCATTGTGTTCACACTTAAAATCATGTAGTTAAAGTGTGAAACCTACAATTATTATTATTAGTATAGCTCAATATAAGCTAATTATATTGTGAATAATTTAATTAAGCATTTTATGCATTTAAAAGATATATTTAATTTAAGCACCAAAATCTTATTATTTTCAATGAGTTTAATTATTAATACTATTGTTGCGTTGAATTATTAATAATAAATGTAACATCCTAAAATTTATAATGTTGAATAAAGGAAGTTATGTTTAGTGATTTCGCGTAATTGATTAATGTCGGGGAAGGGGTGGGTCTTGGACGTGGATTAATTGAGATGGGTTAAATAAGAATGGGATTTCAGGGATATAAATACCCCCAAAATCCCAAAAATATCTTCATTTACATCTATTCCTTCACACACTCAAAACACACACATTCTAACCGATCAAGATTCGAAGCCGAGACCCGAGATTTTGTTGATAGATCTGAGTTGGTAAGGTAAGAACAAATCCAACAAAGCTAATATTACTGAAAATGGTTATGATTGGATGGGTTAACCGGACCCGAAACCCAAACTGCCCATATCGGACCCCTAAAACGTCGATTTTAGGCCGATTTGATGGTTGGGAATTGTAGGCGCCGATCATACGATTCCGTGGGTACCAAAATCGAGTTATTTGGCTAAGAAACGAAGGATTTATGGGCAAACAGATCTGCAGCGCGATAACTTCGCCTGCAAGATTAAGTTCGCCTGATGAACTTCGCCTTCAAGCGTAACTTCGCCTACGGCCAAGTTCGCCTAAGGTTTAACTTCGCCTGAAGCCAAGTTCGCCTAAGGTTTAACTTCGCCTGACGCCAAGTTCGCCTAAGGTTTAACTTCGCCCGAAGCCAAGTTCGCCTAAGGTTTAACTTCGCCTGAAGCCAAGTTCGCCCGAGGTTTAACTTCGCCTAAAGTGAAGTTCGTTTAGAAAATAAATTAAAAACCTAATGGAAAATGTGTTAAGACAGTTATTGGAAATAAAATTTTTCCAAGCTGACCTGGCAGCTCGACCCCAGCCAGGGGCTCTGCCCCTTGGACCCTGCTAGGGGCTGCCGCCCCTAGACCCCGCTGCCAGGGGCGCTGCCCCCGGACCCCCGTTCGTTGTGGGTAGTAATTAAGACTAGAAAGATGTTATAAGTAGTGATAGTTAAATTGATATGTATACTTGTTATACAGTCAGCCGTGCACAACTGAAGAAAGGGATTACGATCAACGGAGAACGTAACCGTGTTCAGGTGAGTTTCTAGCCCCATTTATGTGTTACGTTTTCGGGGCTGTGTGCATACTCAATATGTTTGTTAATACACTTATCCTAAGAGATAAGTGTATACCCTATGTGGATAATGTGAAATGTATGAATGATTGCTTGATGGTACGTGACCGATCTTCGGATATTGCACGTACTGTCAGGTTGTAACGCTATGTATAAGGTAAGTATGTTATGTATGTTTATGTGTATGAACGATAGAGATAATAGAAGAAAGAAATGATAATGTATGGTTGTATGGTTACGAAAAGGGTACCGAGCCCTAATAATACTCGAGGTATGATGTATGGTTGTATGGTAACGAAGAGGGAATCGAACCCTACTAATATTCGAGAACTAGGGAACCGAGCCCTAATAATACTCGAGGAATGAGGGTACCGAGCCCTAATAATACTCGAGGAAAGAGGGTACCGAGCCCTAATAATACTCGAGGAAAGAGGGTACCGAGCCCTAATAATACTCGAGGAATGTAGGGCGTAATGCTCTTTATAACATAAGATATGAAAGTAAGTTAATACAAAAGAAAGTAAGAAAGTATGAATGTAAGAAAGTATGAAAGTATGAAAGTATAAAAGTATGAATGAAAGAATATAATGTTATGTGAATGGTATGATTATGTGATTATCTAGAACTCACTCAGCGTAGCTGACTTTTAGTATGCACGCAGGTGAGTAGGATGAGGCAGCTCGCTTGAGGAGACACATGGCACTGAACAAGAATCTGGCATCTGAAGACTTATGATGTTTTAATTTTAATGTTTGAATGTGAAAGACAAAGGATGTTTGAGACAAGTTATGAAATATTGTAATGTTTTATGAAAGTTTTATATTCCGCGTAAATGTTTTAAGTAACTCTGATATTTAGAACTGTGTTTATGAGTAAATCCAACACGAAAATAGGGTTACCGGTAACGGGGCCTTACAATAAATTTATAAGTGTCAATGAGTTGACAAAATTGAAGGATATAAAATTGAGAATTTATTTAAGTATAAATTTATAACTGTCAATGACTAATTAACATGACCTTTAATTCACCATGCGTATACGTGTCAAAATCTCAGACACAGCGTGTATCTTTAGTTGTATAGTATAACACCATCGGTGTCAAAATTATATTGTGTTTGCTTGGCCGTTCAAAAGAAAAAACCCTGAAAAATAGAATGTTACGGTAACTAATCTTCACACTCACTAATATATGTTATTAATCGGTGTAAAGTCCGAGAATCACATAGGGCTCACCACTTTAGGAATCAAAACAATAAACGAAGCATTGCACCCCGCTAGTCCAACAAATTTCATAATGTTAATTTTCAAATTCTTCCAATAACGTTTAACAAAGCCAAAAGTAAACCCATCAGGTCCCGGGGATTTTGGGCTCCCATAATCTCAAATGGCATTTTTTATCTCCTCTATAGTGAACTCCGGCTCTAGAAAAGAACTCTTATAGTTTTATAAATAAAGGATTTGACGAATTAATCTTTACCCCATACTACTAAACAACGATAAGAAACTAACTATTCTAATGTAAAATACAAAATATGGACACATATTTATATCTTTGATCGAATTTGGTAGAACATCTATTATAGAGTTGTGAATTCGATGATAATGGTGTACTTAGTATAATTGCTTAGAAGTTTCTTTAATCTTAATATGTCAACTAAATACCTGTTGTAGTGTAAAATGTTATTTTCATTCTTCTAGTTTGACAAATAATGCGAATTTAATATAAAAAGTTTATTTTTTTTCATATGGACCATCCACGTTTTTCAATCCTTGCCAAGTACATCCAAATCACTAACCTCGTTAAGTTAAGAGTAGACATGTCTTTTCACTCATTCTTTATTATAATATTTATTTAAGTGAACTGCAGTTTCGTTCTTATGGTTTGTCCAAATCTGTGGTTTCGGTCAAATAGTTTTAAGTTTGCAATTTTCGTCCTTGTAATTTCATTTCACTTGCAGTTAAACCCAAATTTATTAACATCGTTAAGTTTGGCCGTTAACCTATCTGTGTGCCCCTCACGTGACGACCGATTTTGTCGTTTTCCCCCCAATAAACTTCATTCCTAATTCGCAATCCCACTTACGTGAGGGGTTGGGTGTATTTGGGGAAAAGGAAAAAAAAAGAAACAAAATTGTCATTCACGTGAATGGCACACTGATGGGTTTAATGACCGGATTTAACAAGATTGGTGAATTCGAGTTTTATTGCAACTGAAATGAAACCATAGAGAAGAAAAACTGCAAATTTGAAACTGCTAGACTAAAACTGTAGATTTGGACAAACCATGGGGACAAAGATCGCAGTTTATTGAAATAAGTATTATAATATATAAAGAATGATAAAGACATGTTTACCCCTAACTTAACGAATAAAGTTAACGGTGTTAGTGATTGAATGTAATTGGCAAGAAATTAAAAACGTGAAGGGTCTATATGCAAAATATAAACTTTCTAAACTAAATTCACATTATTTGCCAAACCACAATAACGAAAATAACCATTTTACTCTTTATTTTTTGTGTTGTTTTGTCTAAATTTATTATTTTGAAATAAAAGATTTATTTAAATTAAAAATTAATGGTAGTTAAAGTCTCACTGCCTAGTTAATCCACAATGCTCTAGTTTAAAAAGATTTTTGGTTAAAGTCTTAATTCATATGTAACAATGACGTAACGATTTAACTATTATATATTGGTAATCCCACAACACATAGGCCATAGCCTAATAATATCTTTGTACACATCAAAACATCTTAAGGCCAACTACTTATTGTGGTGGGACTTTAAACGTCACGTTAAAGGGCAACGTCACTGACTCACTGCTACGTAGGCGGTGACTTTTAACAAACACATATCTTTAACACTATGTTGTGATTTAACTAACAATAAATCCCCCATCATATTCTTGTTAAAGCATTTAAACCCCACCATTCTTCTTAGCCGCCCCACTAACGCGCTAAAGCCCCACCATTTACCATCGAGCCTTAACGCCTCGGTTCAGTGTGCGCCACATTAAGACCAGACCACATAATCTTTGTCGCCCCTTTAAAACTCCACAGTCCACAAGTACCGGTCTAACAAACAATATTTATGCCGTTTGACTCTCTGCTCAATCTGATCACTCATCATTTTAGTGGCTCACTCTCTCTCTCTCTATAACTAGAATGGTGTAGCTTATAAAGGTACTAGGCCTACCCCTCAGTCATGATAACTAGAGCCCATGACTTGGCATATTGTTTTGATTCTTCCTAAATCAAAACAAAAGGTAATGATTCTCTGTTACTGATTATTATTAATTTTTCACTTCTGCCAATTATGTGGCCGGTGCAGAAAATATCCTTCTCCATTTTGGATTTTCCTAGGCACTAGATTATCATTCTCGTTTTGAAATATTTGCTTTGTGATTATGTTAAGGCTATGTGTTTGAAGACTTTAAAAAGCTAACAAGAGATTGGGATTTTAGATGACACATATATGGTATTAGATAGTTACAATTGGTTGGAAATTTTCTTTTAGAAAAAGAATGGCACTCGCCTTTTTAAACCCTTGTGTAATAGTGTTGGGGCTTTAAAGCTTAAAGCTAATGAGATAATGATGTGGCAAGAGGCTTGAACCCTTCGTAAGTTTGTAAAATTTTCAAGGAAAAAGAAGAAGTATTTCCAAGTGATTTGTCTTGTTTCGTTGTGGTATTTATGGAAGGCTCGTAATGGAATAGTGTTCAATTGTTTGTCGGTGACAGTGGGTGGTGTTGCGAGTGGCATTAAAGATCTAAGCTATTTTTGGGTTAAAAGTATATCTGGAAGACCTCTTTTGTCATGAGAGAATTAGTGTAAGTTTAAAGAGTAATCGTTGTGGGGATGTTGTGTTGACTAGTGACTTGCTAGTGTCATTTTAATTTTAATAAATTTACTTTGGGTGATCGTTCAAAAAGAAGGATAAAAGGGAAGAAATAAGTCGAAGACAGAAAATGAAGGACTTTCCGTAAAATAAAATGTTACACATCTATTCAGTGAGAAAATATAAAGGCACCAACGAACAAGGAAAAAAATTACAACGAACAACAAACTTAATTAATTGATTCAAGATAGATATGGTTGATTACTCCTATAATCTATCATCGTTTATTTCAATCACACGACAAACTCATAAGATCGTGAACTTTTTATATGGAACGGAATATGAAAATAAAAATTACATTGTCGTATAATTGATTTGAACTTATAAACTTTTACATTGGAATCAACGATCATGCAAATCATAAGAAATCTCATTTCATCAAAACTTGTTTTCTCCTCTTATTCACTTTCTTTTTTTCATCTCATTTCTCTTCTACCTTATTTTTTTCACACCGCCACCTGACCATCACAGTCGCCACCACCATCTGACCACCACTGTCACCACCACCACCACCATCTTTGCCGCCGCTATTGCCATTTTATACTTTTGTTAAAAGATTTTCTTTTAAGATGGCATATTTTTATAATTTTTATTTCATTCACGCTTCTTTATTATGTCTATCAAACAATATAAATTAACTAGTTTTTATCCCCCGTATTACGTGGGGTTGTTTTTCATTATTCGTTTATAATATTATATATTTTTGGATTTTAATTTTATTTATTGTACAGAAGTTAATAATATACTAAGTATTTGATGATGAAAGAGTTTCACAAATAAATGAGATGTTATAACTCGGCTTAAAAGTTATCCGGGTTTGGTGAGACCATGACCCGCTTATTTTTTACTATAAAATTGGTTTTTAAATATAATAATACATATACCTTTTTTTAAGGAAATCAAATATTATTTTTTTTGTATATCCCTATTTTATAGATTTTTCATATCAAATATTTGGTGAGATTAATTTTTTATTTCATGAGATGTTATAACCCGTTTAAGAAATATATGGGTTTGGTGAGACTCATACCCTTGAATTCGGGTCAAATGCATAATAAGCCTCCATTTAAAAATCAAGCAAATCTGGTGACTCCAGAAAAAAGGGGAGCGACCACATCACGACACGTAGGTTTTTTATGTTTTCGTTTATATATATTATGAATGATTTATTTCCTTCAACCTATTACCCCCCACACCAAACGCATCAGGATGATTATTAAGAAAACATGTTTTGGTATTGAACATATATCTAAATTCACTCTATTAAAATATTACTTGGACGAGTGGATTTTATAAAGGCCTTTTATAAAATGATTGCAGTTGTCATAAAAGTGAAACATGCTAATACACATAGAGACAAAGAGGGATATCATTAACATCAGGTCAAGAGAATGTATTAAATGACAATTCTGTCCTTACCATTTCTCATAAAAGGCCGACTGTTGCAGGGATTAGGGGCAGCCCAATTTGGAGTTTCAAATAAAGCTTTTCAGTCAATTCTGTGGTTAAATATTAATTTTTTAAAAACGTATTCATTACTATTTATCTTAAGCAAAGATACATCATAATTCGTTTGTCACATATTATAAAAAACCATTCTTATCTCAAAACTTGAAACATGTTCTCATGTTTATTTTTCTTTTAAGATTTGATTTGTATCACCATACATCTTTAAATATTTTATTTTATTTAATTTTACATCTTAATAACTTTTCACCACTAACGGGTTCAGTATTTTTTGGTATACTTGCGTTGCTGGCATTGAATCGGTGTTGTATCAACAAATTGGTATGATATTAAGTTTGTTTTTTTTTACGCATTTTCAATTTCGGTTTCTAGTATGATGAGGAAAACTATATATACAACTTTTTTTCGTATTCAACGCTTATGGTTAATATTAAAACTTTCGTAATTGTTTTAATAATAGCTCATACTAATTTTTCACGACAAATTCAGTATTAAAATTTGCTTAGACATGAATGCTTTTCTGTAACAAGCACTGAAGCACATGTGATAGTTATGAAAATTTTAAGCATTAGACCATGCGTAGTCAAAACTAGTCAGCTTTTGAGAATTTTGCAAAATGTGGGTGTAGTGGGAAAAAGTTTCCAAAACGTCTTTCTCACCTCCCCCTCTTTCTACCTCTCTCATAAAACCCTTAAAATTCGTGCCTTCTTAGTGTTTTGTAAGAAACGCTTCTTCAAACGCCAAACCCAAAACTAGACGGTGTGGCTAGGCATTTTGGCCTTAAAAATCTTCAAAACGCCATCCACTACGAATGGTCTTATGATCACTAGAATGAACATACATGCCTCAAGTGTATATATTAAAAAAAATCTTATCTTAGGACTTAATTTTTATACGTTATTCTTTCTCTTTGATCAAAACTCATTCAGATCGACATTAATCTTCGTTCCCACTAGCCAAAGCTCTACTTGTAATCAACACGTGTTTAATTCGATTTGGCTCAGTATTTTAACCTTCTTTAAGATTTTGTATAATTCATTTATGAATTTTAAATAGCAAGTTAACAAAAAAATAAAATTATACAAGTTTCAAATAACACAAACTTGGATGACCAAATTAGATTTGATTAAAATGATGGGGTGATGTGGTGGAGTCAAATCAAAAACCAAAGGGTGATGTGGTGCTTCATTCGTATTATGATTATTGGTTATTTGGCAGTGGTCGCATGTGGGTGAAGTGAGTGCTTTAATCGTGTGGGGTGGGGGTGAGGGTTGAGTGGGCAAAAAATAGGACAAATTATACAACCCATTAATTAATGTTAAAAAAGAAAAAAAACTTACATAGATGTATAATGGATCGGTTTATGTAGAAAGCTAATTTGTCTCAAAAGCTTAGAAAGAAATGAGATGAAAATGTGTATATAAGTGTGTTTGCTAGGTAAGACGTGTTTTTTAAGTATGTGGTACATATAACGATATCGTCTAAAATGGTTTTATTGTATCTTGTTAATGCGTAATCAAATCTTATTTAAAGCCTATCAAACGATGTTGTTTACCAATAGGTTAGACGTATTGTGTTTGTAAACAATGTTGTTTACCAATATATCGGAAACGATGTTGCTTTACTAAAACAATTATACATGTGTTTGTAATTTTATTAGAAATGACATATTTCACTATAGAGGTAAAACAACATGGTTATATGGTACAACAACACAAGTTCGCACAGTGTATTATGATCATAGAAAATTGTTTTTGAGAAGACATAACAATACTATATGCAAATTAATTGTAGAAAGAATAAATCAATTTCACATGTAACTTTAAAGAAAACTTTTATTAAAAATTTACGTCTAAAATAGTGAGAAGAATTTTCAATCAATCTTAACAATCAATCACTCTTTTTCTTATTTGTTGTTGATAGTTTTGATTAGCATTTTTTTTTATTTCAGATTTTTGAGGACAAAAATTTGTTAAGGGTGGAGTAATGTTAGGTATTATATAGTATAGGGACTAATGTGTAATTGTTAAATAGTTTAGGGTTATAATTGTAATAGGTTGACATACATAATCCGGAAACGTGAATGAGAAGGGTAGCTATTGATTTGAGAGATTATCTCCTTCTTCTTTTGTGCTCTTCTTCTTCTACAATTTTTTAACTCGATTATCATTTTGATACTTAGCCCATTTGTTTCCTTCACTTAGATCTTAACCACTAGTATTCTTTATTAAGGACTCACGATTATTATTATTATTAGATTAAAAAAATTGACTGTTAAAGCTGCTTACACGGGTAAAAAAGTTCAAAATGAACTATAATTTATGGGTAGGAATTCCGTTCAAAAGTACATAAGGAACACAAAACCCAGCCCAACAATAGGAAACTTTTAACCCACATTTCGTGATCACTTTATGGGCCATACACAGTCACAGATCTCAAATTTTAACTTTAGGTGGGCAATAGTAGAGGTGCACAAATCGGGTTTTCCAAATACCCGTTTTCGAGTATGGAATCGGGCTCGAGTATGACAGGGTATTGAAAAATCGGGTGTTAAAAATAACCAGGTCGGGTTCGGGTATTGTCTCTAAAAACCATACATATGCATCGGGTTCGGGTCGAGTATAGAACCTGGAATTCAAAAATCGGGTATTTGAATACCCTATTTCCGGGTATTGAAAAAACCTTATTTTCAAGTTTTTTGGGCTTTTTCGGGTATTTTTCGAGTATAGATTGGGTTTTTTAAAAGGGTTGCACTTTTTAGGGGTATTTATGTGTATTTTTCAGGTATTTTCGGGTATTTGATAAACTCTGTTTCGGACTTTCGGGTATGGAATCGGTTCCGGTTGTCGTGTATTACGGAGTACAAATCGGGTCCGGTTCTGGGTACGGGTTTTGGTACTGAAATGCATACCCTATTTGTACCCTATGGGTAGGGTAGGGTTCGGGTATTAAAAACCCGAGTATAAAAAAAACTGGTATCCAGAATTTGAAAACCGGAAATTTGGATAGTCCGGTCTTGAACACCTCTAGCTCTATATTTTGACATATCACAGTTGCACGCCCGCGAGCTGCATAAATGGAAACCTTGTAGGTAAATTAAGTATTACTTCTTGGTGTTTCTTTCAACTATTTGTAATTCAAATGTTTTAGTTTTCGAACTATGCTAACCTTTGCTTCAATTATGTGTGTTCGTATTCATATTATTTTTGCGTTTGTGAAGTTTGACTCATTTTTAGCGCTCATGAACACATCAGCGGTTAAGGGGGGCAATTTAGGCATATACAATAAGCATAAACCAAGGGCGGAGTCGTAAGGAAGTCACTTGTCACGAGCTTTTTTGATGAAATTCTCCACCCATAATAATGCATGGAAATATACGTTTTTCAAATTTTTAGAAAGTATAAGTACGTGATCAGTGATCACTTGGAATTCTACAACGCAACTTGGAAGGATAGTACATTCAATTAAAGTGAGTAATACAAATGTTTATTAAGTGTACGAACAATGTGTAAGCTATGAACCCACCTAATATTATATTCTTTTACTTCTTCTATTGAAATTGATTTGAATTCAATAAGATTTGAACTTCATCACTCAAGAATTTGGATTTAATATGTTTAGGTACTTTGTGCAAGAGTTGACAAGAAGCACCTTTAAGTAGATATGAGATACAAAGACGATACTGTGTTAGTTTGTGTGTATCAATGTATACTCTTTTTTTTATGAATGACGAACATATTAAATTAAATACTTAGCATATAAGAGCACAGTCAAAACTCAAAACAATAAAACATACACTATAACAAGACTAAATAATCCGTATCCAACCTAAGAACTGTGAATCGCATTGAAGAACCTTGAACCTCATACCAAATCTACTCTTTACATTTGTTTCTAATTCGGTTAGAAGCCAACAACATGATCTCGTCTACAAGTATCATTGTGCACTTTGCCTTTGTTAAATGTTGAGATGAAAACTTGATTTAACCCTTTAAGTTTTCTCTAATGACCGGACGATAAGTGTATGATCGTAGTAAAGAAACACATCCCTTCGTTGGTATATATACAAGGCTACAAGCCATTATAAGTATGGAATCATTTGTAAAGATTAGATCATTTTGAAATTGTTTTAAAAAATCTTTTAAGATTATGTTTTTAAAATTTTTAAATTAATTTGTTAAATAAATTCCTGTTGATATACACTAACACGGTCAAAGGCGGTCAAAGAAGAATTATATATTCATATATAATGGACAAAAAGTGTCTAGTCATGTTACAAAAATTAACCCAGAATAAACAACACAATATTGAGGGGACTAGATTTTTTCCACAACTTCCGTGATGTAACAAATGGCATGGCACGTGAAACCAAAAAGTAACTTAAAGCCTGTTGATCATAAAACCTCAAAGCCTCTTGTCCTCTTGTATTAATGTAATTAATAACTCAATACTTCACATATCAACCATTCAAACCAACAAAGATTAAGTAAAATATATGTTTTTTTAACATAAAAGTTGTATAAAATATTGTAGTGTTGATAACTCTCACCATAATCTTGCATTATAAAAAGATAGTAATTGAGAACATGAGTCAGTTTAATTAAAAAGTTAAATAAAATGGGTCAAACAGATAAAAGTAACGAGTTAAAAATTGAAACACCCGGAAGTGTTTTCCGAATGCATATATAAAACCTCGTAAATGGATTCAAAGTTTCAAACACAAGCCAAAAACCCATTGTGAACTGTATAAGGAGAAGATTATTTTATAATTTTAGACTTGATAAGAAAGGACCTTGAGCTCAACTTGTTAAACAAAATTATGAACCAATATATATATATTTTTTTTTTGGAAGCGCCAATATACCATAAGTATCATCATGAACAGATAATATTTTCAAATGGATTCTTACAAGACTGGTTTCAATATGAACAGATAATATTTTCAAATGAACAGATAATATTTTCAATATGAATCGCCCGATCAATCGTTTATTCCTCTTAATTAGTTTGGTAAAGACTGTGTTTCAAAACATCAGGAATAACCGAAAATTTTCAAACATAAAGCAAACAAATAATAGCTTATCACCAGCATGTTACAACATAAACTTTGAAAAAAAAAATAGAGAGGTTGGTTTGGTGAAGAAACACTAAGTGAACCCTGGGCAGATTATAGACATTCTGGGGGTTAAGTAATGTTTCCCACGAGGATGAGGTCTAGCAGAGAAGGTTGTTCTTCAGGGGACCTGCAAAACAGACACCGTAAGCTCGTCACTGAGAAGGGGGGGGTTCCTCCTTGTGACCACCCTCTGGCGTGAGAATCAGACTAGATTGCTCTGAATATAAGTGTATATTAAGAGATTGCTAGATAAGATTGAGATATCAGATGATGTCATTACCATTCCAAGGTGTTGGAGTATTTATAGCCGAATGTAGGTTTCCTAGAAGGTACAGCCGGCTGAATAGTATTCCTGTTCCACCAACAGTGGACTACGCACAGGCCATGCTGGTTGGTGGATAGGCTACGGCCAACAGTAAAGGTCGGCTGTATACTGTTCTTTTACTGCCGGCTACGCACTGTTCCACCAACTGTAGGCTGCGCACGTCCCATCGTAAGGGTTGGTGAGTAGGCAGCGGCTAATAGTGACAAACAGTACTAGAGGGTGCTCCTCCTCGTATTGTTGTCGGTGAGCTGTCACCCTGTGATTGGTTCATGGGCTGCTCTGGTCAAATTGTCTGTTCCGCCCATACCTTAGTAGGTATAGTACGAAAGACCTTCCAGAAGCATACGGACTGGCTCATTTAGGCGGGAGTATTCCCGCCTTGCTCATTCCTTCATGTGACTACTGAAGTAGCGAATGCCTTGTGCGTGTAGCCTTGCTGTTAGTGCGGGTAGCCTTCCCTGATGGCTTGAATCCGCAGCTGCGGGAACAGGCGGGGTACTTCACCATTGGGAGGCTTTCCCTGCGGGTACAGCTGGCGTACTGCGCGTAAGGTTCTCTGAGCATGGTGGGTCCTGCTGGAGCAGTTGGTCATTGCGCAGACGTCCCTGTTCAAGGTGAGTCTTGCGGGTCCAACTGGGCTCTGCTGGGACCTACCTCTTCAAGTCCCCCCAGTCCAATGTTCTTCTCATGAATTATTAATAAGTGAGGTGAACTTTTGGACTTAGCAAGGGGTTTTTGAAAAGGGTTTAGTTTTTAGGTTTTCCGTGGTGATTCTTCCCGCGGTTTTCCTGATGTCACGCAGAAATTCCCGACTTTTCTGCTTGATCTTTGGGTGTGAAGCGGGTAGGTTTGTAACCTCCTCGTACGTCAGGAGCGTTGAGTCCCACTTGTGTGGATTCTCCATGGGGTTTTGGTAGTTTTCAACATACTGATCAATTATGCTAAAACCACCAATCCCATCATGGAGTTTCGAATAATATAGTTCTCGACGTTCCCGTCATGCGGGGATGTTATTCCCGTTTCCGCAAGCATGGCCCAGAAGATCCTTCTTGGTTTGAATTCCCTGCAGAGTGCTAAGTATGTGAAGGGTTTTGCCTTGACACTGTACCCGCACTTGTCTTACGGTTACTTTACTTCCAAGGTATTCCTGGCATCAATTCCCTGCGGGTGTTAAGTATGTGAAGGGTTTTGCCTTAACACTGTACCCGCATCCGTCTTACGGTTACTTGGTTGCCAAGGTAAGGGGTATTTTCCCGCTTACTTTTGAATCTTTTTGAATTTTGAATTTTGAAATTCGAAGAGTTGGTGGAAGGATAAGAACAGTCCAAACCTCTGAAACGTCGTGCGACGGTTTCTTCTGACTGTGTCAGGACGTGCAGGAAGTTATGGTGACGTGACAGTACATGGTCATTCCAGACGCTTTTTCAGGCCCGTGGGCGCGATTTTTCGGGCGCGTGGCCGCGAAATTAATGGTATGCGTCCTATCAACAGCTGTTGCCAGCTTGCTTTTTGCCACGTGTCATAGTTTCATTGCACCTTCGATTTCTCTCTCTTCCGCATTAAATGCATCGCATTAATTGCGATTAGTATATAAAGGGGGAGAGGGTTCTTTGTAATCCACACTTTCACTCTTCTCTTCATCTTCTAAGCGATTTCCGGCGAATACTCACCTTTTCAGGCAAGCATTCTCCCGAAATCGTTTTCTTCTTTCTTTTGCAAGATGTCGTCTCGTGATCTCGATTCTACAGCCGATGACAAGAGTACTGCTGGCGAGTGCCAGTGTGCTCTGCCTGGCGATCTGTATCATTACATCGTCAGGAAGTTCATGCTCGAGTCTCTCGAGCCTGAGTTTCCTGAACCCCACCAGACGGTGTATGATGCCCCCAGAGGCAAGATCGGGGTTTATGCTGCATTCTTTGTTTATGGGAATCTTAGGTTCCCATTGACAAAGTTTGTTTACCGTGTCCTTGAGAGGCACGGTGTGCACCTGACCGAGGTGCACCCGATGGCGATTGCCAAGATTCGGCACTTCGAGTGGGTGTGCCGGATTCTGGGCATTGAGCCCTATGTTGACCGCCTGATGACCTTCTACACTTGGAGGTGCATCCAGGAGGTGGTACACGTTGATAACCCGGATTAAGGGTTTGAAGATTTGCGCAACCGAGCGCAGTCTTCGCTCGTGGAAGAGGGAGTTCTTCTACATCTCCGCTCGCGCCATCCCCCTTGCCATGAAATTCAAGAACGGGCAAGCACTTCCCAGCCTTCACGCCTCCAACTACGAGGAGGCGGAATGGTTTTCGAAGATATCCCGGGTCCAATCTCCGGTTTACCGGTTTGCGGAGTCCGGGATGGTGATGTTGGGGATGAGCCGGGTGTGGAAGGAGGCGGATGCGCGAAAGATTCCGATCGTCCTCGAATACGGTTCGAACTCTGTTCCTTACGGTATGCTTTGTTTCCTTTTGTTGATTTTGAATTTCTTCTAACTTGTTTCCTGTTTATTTCAGAGGGGAACGACTTGCAGTCGCTCCTGATCCCGCGGAAGGCTGACGGTCCCGTTCGGATGGGTACTCGCGCTCTAGACGAGAACGAGTTGCCCATCCTAGAACAAACGGCGGATCGGTTCGTGGAGGTCTACCAGCTAGGCCACGAGATCCTGAGCGCCAGGCGGCCAGGTAAGGCGCTCTTCAATCCTCGACCCCTCAATGTTGAAACCTCTGCTGGAATTCCTCTAATCGTATGTTCTGATGAGGAATCCGCAGATGGTCCTCCGTCGGTGCGGAAGAAGAAGGCTGCCGGCGGGAAGGGGAAGGAGAAGGTGGCCTCCACTGCCGATCCGGCGCCTCGGTCTGATTCGGAGACCGAGAGCGAAGAGGTGGTGGGAAATCCCGGTGGTGATAAGACCACCGCTCCGGAGGCTGCGACTGTCACCTCCAGAGAGCCCAAGAAGACGACGGTGATCAGCGCAAAGAGGCCGGCTCCATCGGGTTCGTCCCCGCCTCTCCGTACCTTTAGGCTCAAGAAAACCCGTAAGTACAATCTTCCTTTCTTTAACTTCGTAGCTTAATATCATTAACACTTATCTTCTTTACGCAGGCGTGGATGTTGACTAATTCCAGGGTGGAGCGCAGAGGAGTACCTCTCCGCCAATGACGGTAGGCTTGGTCAGCCTTCCTGAGGCGACGACCCAGGCGCCTGCGCCTGCTTCCGCTGGTTCAGTCGCTCACTCCTTTGAGCCGACTGTTCCAGCTGTGATGACGTCACCGCCGGCTATGAGTGCTATTTTTACAGCATCTTTCACCGAGCCGGCGGTTACTATTGCTGCGGATTCTGCAGCGGCCACCGCGGCGGCCGCCACCATGCCTCCTCCGTCATCGGCAACGACGGCTGATCCTTCAGGTATGCATGGTGTATCGCCAAACTCTGCCACCTTCCCATCTGCCTGACCTCTTGGATGGATTTCCCTTGGGTTCAGGTGATGGGTTCGGCGGCTATCGGCCTGTTATTGACCCTACAGGTGCGTAGGGTTCTTTTGGCCTATTTTATATTTTTCAATCATCTTTTCCTAACTGCTCTTTGTTTTTTGCAGTGTCGGATTCCAATGAGGTGTATGTTCCACGATGGAACATTCGCCGAGGAACAACCCTTCGCACACCTGTGGAGTGCATGGAGTGGGCTCGTCACGCTGCTCCCAGTGGTGCGTTGGGGGAAGCCATGGCTAGCTACCAGGAGGGTAGGCTAAGCAATGAGCTTCGGGTTCTCCTTGCCCGGATGTAGCCGCGCGTCGAGCTGCTTTGTTGTGAAAACGACAAGTTAAAAGCAGCTCGCCTTCAGGAAGTAGCTCACGCGCGGGCTGTCCGGGAGGAGAATAGGAGGCTTTCCGCCGCGGCGGCGGAGAAGGAGAAGGCGTTCAAGGCCCTTGAAGTCGAGGTTCAGGCCCGTCTCGAGGCTCGCTCCAAGGCTGCCCAAGCTGTTAATGAACAGCTTCGGCTGGCTAAGGAGACTGCTAGGAACGCGACTGAAAGGGCCACCAAGGCTGAAGCTGTTGCTGAGCCTCTACGCCTGGAGAATGAAGAGCTTAAAGCCAAATTAGAGGCTCTCCAGCAGGCTCATAATGCCTTGGCGATGGAGGACGCTAAGAAGCTTCAAGAAATCCTGGACCAGAGGGGGGTGCTTGACCATACCGAGCGTAAGCTAAAGGGCGTCGAAGAGGCTGCGGCTAAAGATGTGTTGCTTGCCAACCTCAACAAGAGTGAAGCCGAACGCGCCCATAACGAAGCTCAAGCTGCCCTCCAAGAAGCTCTGGTTGCCAAGGAATGGCTTCTTCGAGAAGCGTTGTCTCAGGTATGTTTAGCTTTATGTCTTCACGCTTTTCTTTGTAAATAGAAAAGGTTCTGATACTTGTATTTTTTCTTTGGAGGTTGTGCATCGGGTCTTCTCAGAGACGTCTTATGACGATGCTATGAGCGCAGCCCTCAACGCTTCTCATGAGGATGGGGAAAAGGCCGGCTTCCTGCTTGGTCTAGGGTTCGTTGAGAAAGGCATCCCGCCTTCCAACTTCCCTTTGTATGATGTGGATACTGAAGCTATTTACGACCAAGCAGTGAACCAGTATGCCGCCTTCCCGCATCCGGTGGTGGAGAAGGTGAACGAAGTCGCTGCTGCTGATGATGGGCTGGCTATTCTTAAAGCCTTCCTTGAACCACCACGCTCTACCGATGGAGCGGGCCCAAGTGGAAGTGGTCCTGAAGCTTGACTCTGAAGATCCCTTTCCACCATTAGCGTAGATTTTTGCTTTTGTATAGCTTTGTAATATTTGAATTTGATGAAATAAAGATTGTGTTAGTTCTTTGCCTTGTTTATTTTACGCATGTTTTGATCTAACTTAGCAATTTCTTTAGTACTTAGATAAGTTAACTTTTTAACGTGGTAAATTATAAGTTTGTTTCGCTTCCTCTTTCATGATTGTGCGGGTATGACCGTCACTTACACTTAGTAGGATGGCTTAACTTTACTTATATCTGACCTGCGTGGAAGTTTTCCTCATCTTTTCTTTCGAAATTTTCTAAGTGTTCAGAATAAGTTAACCTTTGAACGTGGTAGATGATAGGTTGAAGTTTTGCTTCCTTGTTCGTGATTGTGCGGGTAAGACCGTCACTTGCACTTACAAGGATGGCTAAACTTTACTTACATCTGACCTGCGTGTAGGTTTTCCTTAAAACTTTAAGATTTTTAGCGTTGTGTTTATGCGGGTTTTGCCGCCTTCCACACGTAACGACTTACTTCTTCCCCCATTTATGCGGTGAATACCGGCACATCAGTGTGGGAAGTTCATAAGTATAAAGGTAAGGCTATCAACACATTGTGAAAGGAGAATCATTTCCATTAGAAGTGGCTCTAGGCCTTTTCTTTACAAGTTTGGAATTGATCTACATATAACATTTGCGTAATTGAGCTCCATTCCATGTTCTTGGGATGGGAGTGCCATCGAGCCTTTCGAGCCGGTATGCGCCCTTTCCCAGGACTTCTTTGATTATGTATGGCCCTTCCCAGACCGGGGCCAACTTTCCTGGGCGTTCTTGGTTCGAAGCCTCGTTGTTACGCAGTATGTAGTCTCCTACTTTGAAGTTGCAGAGTTTTACCCGCGTGTTGTAGTACTTTTGCATTTGTCACTTGTAGTTCTCTTCACGCACTGCGGTTAAGTCTCTGCGTTCCTCGGTTAGCATAAGGTCCAACCGTCTTTCAGCATCATTGTCTTCTGGCTGAATCAAGACCCTTGGTGAGGGTAAACCAATTTCGACCGGGACCATGGCTTCTGTGCCATAAGTGAGGCTGAACGGGGTTTCTCCCGTACTGGCCTTCTTCAGCGTTCTGTTTGCCCAAAGGACGTGCGGAAGCTCGTCCACCCAGCCGGATCTGTGTTCCAAGAGTCTTTTCTTGATGCCTTCGACGATGCTCTTATTTGCTCTTTCCACCTCACCATTACCTTGCGGGTGTGCCACTGAGGTAAAGGTGTGGGTGATTTGAAGTTCTTTGAGCCACTGTTGTAGCTTCTTGTCAGCAAAGTTGGTGCCGTTATCGCTCACCAAATTCTGTGGAAGTCCAAAACGACAAATAATAAATTCCCAAATAAATTTTTTGATATGTTTTGCGGTTGTTTGGGCTAAGGGTTTTGCTTCTATCCACTTGGTGAAGTAGTCGATGGCTACCACTAGAAACTGAACATTTCCTGCTGCTGTAGGAAATGGGCCTGTCACATCGATGGCCCACTTCTGAAATGGCCATGAAGAAGTGACTGGAACAAGTTCATTCTTCGGGCGGTGCGTGTTGGGTGCGTAAAGCTGGCAAGACCTGCATTTTCTGATGTATGCCAGTGCATCCGTATGCATCCCCGGCCAAAAGTATCCCGCGTTGTTTAGCTTAGCTACAACAGCGCGGGGACCTGCGTGTACTCCACAGATGCCTTCGTGTACTTCCCTTAGGAGGTAGTCAGCATCTTGGTTGTCCACGCATCTTAAGAGTGGGCCAAGAAAGTTACGTCTGTAAAGGATGTCATCGATGAGTTGATAATTCAGTGCTTTACAGCGTAGTTTTCTTGCCTGTGTTTTTGATTCTGGTAGTGTACCTGCCGCAAGGTATTTTATTATTGGTGCCATCCACGTTTCCGTGCCGGTTTGGATGACACAAATTTCCTTGTGCGGGACCGAAGGTGCCTCGAGGAGTTCAATGCGGATATCCTTTCCTAAGTGGGTGAAGGCTAATGATGCAAGCTTGCTTAACGCATCCGCAGATTTGTTTTCACTTCGCTTGACGTGTATGACTTTGCAGTCGTTGAAATCGCGCATAAGGGATTTTGCTTGTGCGAGGTACAGGGCCATTGTGTCGTTCACGGCCGTGTACGTCCCGTTTATTTGATTGGCTACCAACATGGAATCCACATGGGCTTCCAAGTTTTTCACCCCCATCTTACGCGCAATTCTCAGCCCAGCCAAGAATGCCTCATACTCAGCTTCGTTATTCGTACTTGGAAAATCCAGTCGAATAGCGTAAGTGTATTCTTGGCCTGCTGGGTTGGTTAGTTTCAGCCCTGCGCCTGAACCCTCGTTACTGGCTGCTCCATCAGTGTAGAGTCGCCAGACGTCATTGATGTCTTGTGCTGGAGAGGGTTGAGCCTCTTCCTGGCACTCTTTTTCCCGCGATGCAGGCACTTCTGCAATAAAGTCGGCCAGAACCTGGCCTTTTATGGCTGGTCTTGGCTTATACTTTATCGCGTATTCCCCCAACTCAATTGCCCATTTGGCTAGGCGTCCCGATAACTCGGGTTTGCCTAGAACGTTTGCAAGTTTGAAGTTGGAGAGAATGGTGATTGGGTGACCCTGGAAATATCGTCTTAACCTGCGTGAAGCGTGTATAAGTGCTAAGACTAATTTTTCGAGGGTAGAGTACCGGGTTTCTACGTCTGTTAGGATACGGCTGACATAATAGATTGGCATCTGGATGCCTTTTCGCTCTACTAGCAGGACTGCCCCGGTTGCTCTATCTGTTGCAGAAAGGTATAGGATTAACTCCTCTCCCGCTTTTGGTGCTGTGAGCGTTGGGAGTTCGATCAAGCGTGACCGAATCTCCTGAAAAGCTGCTTCCGCTTCTGGTGTCCAGCGGAAGTGCGTTTTCTTTAAACAGTTTCTCAACGTTGACACGAAAGGAAACGACTTTTCTGCGTGGTTTGCCAAAAAGCGATTAAGTGCCACTAGTCGTCCATTCAGTGTCTGAGCTTGTTTGATGGTAGTAGGTGATTCCATTTTGATAATGGCTTCGACCTTTTCAGGGTTCGCTCGAAAGCCATCTTTAGTGACGATGACCCCCAAGAACTTCCCTTCTTCCATTCCGAAGGCACACTTGCTCGGGTTGAGCTTCATGTTTATCTTCCTGAGCGTGTTGAAAGTCTCTTCGATGTCTTTCAACATCGCTTCTGGGTCAGGGCTTTTGATGACCAAGTCATCCATGTAGACTTCCAAGTTCCTCCCAATTTGGGCATGAAACTGGTTGTCCATCAGGCGTTGGTATGTGGACCCGGCATTCTTAAGTCCGAATGGCATCATTTGGTAACAAAATGTGCCATCGGGCGTCCGAAAAGCGGTTTTGTCCTGATCATCAACGGCCATGTGGATTTGATGGTACCCCTTATACGCGTCCAGGAAGCATTTAAGGCGGAACGGTGCCAACGAGTCCACCTTAAGATCAATTTCGGGTAACGGATAACAATCTTTGGGGCATGCTTTGTTCAAGTCCTTGAAATCTATACACATGCGCCTTTGTTTGTTATTCTTCGGTACCATGACGGGATTTGCAACCCAAGTTTGATATCTACTAACGCGTACGATGCCTGTGTCAAGGAGTTCCTTGACTTGGGTTCTACACGCGTTAGTTTGTTCTGGCCCCATTACTCTGCGCTTTTGTACGATCGGCGTAACAGCCGAATCGCATTTGAGCTTATGCTCTGCCTTACTTCGGGGTACACCAGTCATGTCAGCTGGTGTCCACGCGAAGATGTCAGCGTTTTTTTGTAATAAGCGCTTGAGTAAGGTGCGTGTGGGATCAACAATTGTTGGGCCAATGGTGACGGCCTGGTCAGGGTACTTGCCGTTGAAGGCCCATCTTTCTGGTTCAGTGATGGTTGGTTTAGCCATCTTTGGTTTGGGTTTAGATGAGACAGATGCGATGCATACCTGGGGAATGCCGGTGATCATCGCTACACCCTCAGCTGTTGGCCATCCCATCATGCCGTGGACTGAGGATACCACGGCGTTGAATCTTGCCATCCCGTCTCTCCCGAAGAGGATGTCGTATGTGTGGTGTGGCTTCCTCATCACGACAAAGTCCACATCTTCTGTGCGGGAGTGTTTCCCATCCGTAAAAGTGACGGGGAAAGATAGGATACCCATGGGGGTATTTGTGCTGCCATCAAACCCTTCCATCGAGGCGCAGATCGTTTCCAGGCGTTCCTTGTCTTCGTCATTTAGCTTGTCGAAGAACTGCCTGTACATCACCGTTGACGAGGCGCCGTTGTCAGCAAGAGTGCGAGAAGTGATGTAGTGCCCCAGCTGGCTTTTGATGACGATAGGGCCTTCTTTGCTGGGTCCTCCTGGCACTCGCGGGAAGCGCACTTCAGCTTCCTTCCACGCACATGGTTCTGTCGTTCGCCTTTTTCTTCCTCTGATCTTACCATGAACCATGTTGATGCTGATGTCAACGGGCTTTCGTCCGTTGCCTCGGTACCGGTTGTCGTTCCTTCCTCCCTTCTTGATTGATGCCACCAGGTGTGCCAGTCTTCCATCCTTGACGAATGCTTCAATAATATCCTTCAAGGATGTACACTCTTCCGTACTATGACCTTTTGTCCCGTGGAAGTCACAGGATTTACTCTGATCCGCATTAGGTCGCTGCCGGATCATTGGAGCTTTTGGCCATGGTAGCTTTTCAGTGGCAAATATCTCCGTGACGCTTTTGGTAAGTGGCGTCCACCGGTGCTTTTGGCTTGAAGGGTGTGTGTGATTTCTTCCGCCAACAAGAGGGTGAGAGCTGGATGAGGTGTCAAAGTTTACCCTTGACTGCCAGATACCTAGCTTCCTCTTTTTGTTCTGCCGGGCGATCTGAACATTGTTCTCTCTTGTCCTCTGCGTGTAGAGGTGTGTACTCTGGGGAAGATCCCTTCCCAGTTGCTTCTCTGTCTCGGCAAAGCGCTTTGCCGCCGTCATGATGGCATCCCATGTTGATGGCATGCCATCCTTACCCGTCAATGTGCGGATAAGCTCTGGGTATTCGGCGCCTTGGATGAAAGCGGCGCGAACAAGATCTTCACTTATGTTGCCGAGACTTAACTTTTTGGAGTTGAAGCGGGTGATGAAGTCTAGTAAAGATTCATCCTCCTCTCTAACGCAGTTGAGGATCGTCCACGAGGATGAGGTCACCAGCATGTTACAACATAAACTTTGAAAAAAAAAATAGAGAGGTTGGTTTGGGTAAAGATATTTTAAGACATTAATAGGTCAGTTGAAAATTCATCTTATTATTTTCGGTTAAAAAAGGTAAACATCTTTAAAAAATGAATCGATGTGAGTTAGTGTCTTAAAGAAATGAGATATGTTTTGGATTTGAACATGTTTCATGTCGGCACAAGTATCTGCACAAGACGGGTTACGGCATGAAACGGGTTTGGTTCGGTTTCGGGCCGGCACACGTTTATGCACACGATGAGTTTTGGGTCGTGGCGGGTTTTAGCATGGGACGGTTACGTTTTGATTTCCGCTTTTTTGTCTTATTTTGGTCGGTTTTTTAAGTTATGATTTTTCAGTTTTTTTTTTTTATATTGTTTTGGTCTGTTTCATTTCAATTTTTTTGTTTTCAATGAAACAATAATAATATCAAACCTTGACAAAATTGATTTGTTTCCCCTGTGATTAAGGCTATGTTAAACAAGTGGTATAAATGAAATAATACTAAGACTATCTCTAACGTTAAGGGAGCCTTTCAGACGTCTTTAGCAGTTCAGTCAGCTAAGTGCCCTTAGTTGCCTACTCAGCTGTCATCTCATCACATATTTTTGCTTTAAATTTAAATGCTTCTCAAATATTCAGTTTGTATAATTAGCATGATAATTTAAAAATAATTAATTAAATAAATAATATCTAAATAGAAAACAAACAAAATTAAAAAAAAAAAGGCATTTATACATAGAACTTAATAATATCTATCTAGCTAAAATTAAGATTAAATATAAATAAAATTTCATTCATTTAAATTAATATAACTTAACTAAAAACAAATTCTTTTCCTTTAAATTAAGTTAACAACCCACCTTCTCCAAACTCATACTCCACCATCTTCTCTCTCAGTCCATCACTCCATCTTCACGAAACCTCATCAGTCATCAGTCAACAGCTGCCATCATCAAACATCATTATTGCACGTTACCACCAGTAGACTCGCCGGATTTCTCTCCGGCCACCAACATCTCGTCATCTTATAACTTGGGCTATCTCGTGCATATGTATATTACACACTGAAATCTTTTACTCTTTCTCTTTTCAAGTTTCCGGTGACTTCCGTTTTCTTTCAAAGAGGTACCGGGTTATTCCTTATGTTTATAGTTGCTTACATATATATATTAACAACAAAACATTAATTACTCCTCCACTTTTCATACAGATCTTCAATGGCTTCTGATTTTTTTATTTATGGAACTCATAACCATTGTTATTCTTATGGAACTCAAACCCCTTTGGAGAATCATCACGTGTTTATCCCCTTAGCATTTGACACTTTTGGTTTCTTAGCTCCGGATGCAGTGGACCTTTTGAATAGGGTTCAGAAAGTTTTTTGAATAGGGTTCACAAAGTTGTGTATAGTAACGTATCAGCCCATAAGAATCAAAACTTTGTTTTTAGTTGGATTGGGTTTGCTATCCAAAAGGGGTTGCGACACAGCTTGTTGCCCGCTTACCTGCCACTTCATTGTAAATCGTTTGGATGTTTCTATGAAATATAAAATGAGCCAAAAATAAAAAATGACAAGGTATGGTTTGTCTTCTTAGCTCTGAAATTGAAGAATAACATAATAATAATAATAATAATAATAATAATAAGTTGTTATTCTTCTTGCTTACACATGGTGCTCGCTTCACTTGTCATGGTTGTTCAACTTTATCCAAAGTACAGTTTAAGTGAACTTGGCTTCATGTTTTTTTTGAACAAAAACTTTATTCAAAGTAATAGTTATGTCTGACCCGACCTCGTCTAGGCTTGTTTGAGACTCAACTAGCGTAGTTTATTTTTAAACCTATATTGGATTTCTATATATTAAATTAACATTTCACATGCGAGCTTGATTCGAGCTTTGATCCATATAAGGTGCTAAACGAGGCTCGTTTAAGATTTTTATTTCTTAAAATATAAATGTTCAAATGTTCAAACTGCTTGTCGTTTGATATTCAAAGATCTTTATTCAATGATTTGTATTTTTACTTTGTTAAAATATATATTATATCAGCATGTTTTAGTTGTTAAATCCACAGGACAAAAATATTTATGTCAATTTTTGGAGATAAAGCTTCTGTAATGTCAAAACAAAATGTGTAGTTTATCACTTTATCCTATAAATTTTAAATTTTTTGATTTACTTTTTTTTAAAATAAATATTTCAGCAAGAACGGTAGAAGAAAACACAAGAGGCTTCGGCCACTTCAGGGGGCTTCCGCTGCACACGCAACATCATGTGGATTCTCTTCTCAGATCCACCATCACAGGTGGTTGAGAGGGGACGATTTGAAGGTCCTGTTTATAACAGGATCTACTATTCTCCCTCTCCACCACTATCGGCATATTTTCCGGTCACTTTGCTCCGGCGAGACCTATTCTCGCCGGAGTAGATACCGACTTGGCTACGGCCAAAAAGGTGTCGGAGCTACTCATAGACTTTCTCCCACGGGAGTTTATCCCGATAACCCACCTGAAAGGTCTCCGGAAGCTCGGTGTCTTCCGGAAGACTCACCAAATTGCCATAGTTGGGGAGGATAACTTCGAGTTTTCGGCGAAACTTGTTGACGCCATCGGAACGGCTGAAAACTTCTGGGCCACGAGCTATCATAGAATGGGTATGATATGTTTTATTATTATTATGTTGTTTTTATTTGTTCAATATGAACGATTTGTGTTTATTTGCTCCCTTTGATGGTGATTTAATCATATATTTTAATTGTTTACTCAAAATAAAATGGAGCTAAAAATCTCAAAGTCACCCGTGTGTCTTTCTATTATGCATGAAATATGTTTTCATTTTGTTTATAATGTTGAATTATTGGTTATCTTCCATGTTATAATTCCATGTTATAAGGACTATTGCCTTCATGTTAAAATAGAATGTATCGTTCATCACTTTATCTTATAAATTTTAAATTTTCTGATTTACTTTTTTTTTTTAAATAAATATTTCAACAGGAACAACAGAAGCAAAAACAAGAGGCTCCAGCCACCACATGGGGCTTCAGCTGCACACACAATGTGGGGTGGATCCTTTTTTGATCGACCATCACAGGTGGTTGAGAGGGGACGACTCAAAGGTATTGTATAACTGGATTAACTACTATTCCCCCAGCTATCAGCATATCAGCCTCTTCCTTGAGAATGCCAAGATGGCCCTCGAACCCGAGGACGAGCAGATTACACTTCTGGTTAGGAGGTCGTCTCCTGCCCAGCTGTTGGCGCTTGAGCGCCTGGCTCACTTCCGAGGGCTATCTTGCTCTTGAGAAACCAGGATACCATTTAAGGGGGGAAAAGAGAATAACCCCTACCAACTGGTCTGCATTTGCAGGCCGGGGGTAGTTACTAGCAAGATGGGGGTAGTTAGAGCATTCTCATCCCATTTCCCATCGTTATTTCTATAATTACACTAAAAAACACTACATTTCTCTCTCATGTTCAATTAAATAATATTTTTTATACATTTATCATTACAGTTTTCTCTCTCCTCTACTCACAACCAATCTAACAAATATTAAAAAATAAATAGGGGCAAACAATGTTCCCAAAATGTTTCCCCGAGTTTACAAAAAATCACTACATTTTTCTCTGCACCCTATAATTTACACTCACAACCACTCAAAACCTCACCCTATAATTTACATACTCCCCTCACATAAATTTAGGGGATGGAATGTGGATGCTCTTACTAGCAAGATGTCACTTTTGATGATGAAGATGCTAATTGATGTATAATTATTTATACATCTTTATTGCATCATTTTATACCCGATTCATGTTATTTTCATGATAATATTATTGAGAATCGGTTCTAATAAGCCTCTATTTGTTTTTGCAGGAAAAATGAGCTTAGAAAACCAAACATGAAAAAAACAAAGAAAATAATCAAGAAAAATGAAAGTCTGTCAACTAAGCATGTGCAAAGCCTCAGACAGGCATGCCCCATGTCCATCTGAAGACACATCAGCTAAGCATGGGTCATTCCTCAGCCAGACATGCCCCACGCCTCCTCAGAAGATGACAAAATAAAGTACACAGTACATTGTCCCCCTTTTTGAGACACACAGGGTCATGCCTTAGCCAGACATGCCCCATGCCAATCAAATCTGCCAAGAAAGTACAATCAGTAGCATGCGCATTTAATGCTTGAGGGACCAACACAGCCCGTGCCTAGCTATATTCCAAAGAGTACAACCAGGGAGCACGTGGTGTACAACATGGGGACCAACATGGGTCATGCCCTATTAAGCATGGGTCATGCCTTGTGCACAAATGAGCCTATATAAAGACCATGCATGTTGCTCATTTAGTGTGCACAATTTTTGAGGAAAAACACACCCATTTAATGCTTGAGGGACCAACACAGCCCGTGCCTAGCTATATTCCAAAGAGTACAACCAGGGAGCACGTGGTGTACAACATGGGGACCAACATGGGTCATGCCCTATTAAGCATGGGTCATGCCTTGTGCACAAATGAGCCTATATAAAGACCATGCATGTTGCTCATTTAGTGTGCACAATTTTGAGGAAAAACACACCCATTTTCACTCTCATAATCCATAGAAGTAACAAAAGATAAGCTCTTGAACCTTCATACAACATCAAGAAGAAGTCTTAGCATCATCATAATTATCTAGCTTGGTTAGATTATCTTAATATTAAACTTGACTGTTATATTCTTCTATTTTGGTGTATCCTTTATAATTATCATGAGCTAAAACTCTTTATATCATCTTAACCCATGATGAAACTTGACAACTTTTGATGGTTGGAATTAATATATGACAATTTTATGTTAAAATAATGACTAATTCTTGGTTATTCTTTGATGAAATATTGTGTTTAAACAATTGAAAGTAATATACAAGAATTATAAATGGTACATTGTAAGGCCCCGAACCCGGTAGCCTTACTTTAGCGTCGGATTTACTCATAAACACAGTTCTTGCAATCAGAGTTAATTAAAACTTTCGCGGAAACGTTTACTTGAAGCATTCGTTACAGAACATTCAATCTCTTCTCTGATACTATAAAACAAATCATTATATTTAAAACATCTTTTCTTCCATCTTAAGATGCCAGCCGTTCAATCCATGCCATGTGCCATCCTTATGCTAGTTCTTTGGTCTGATCACCTGCGTGCATACTAAAAGTCAGCTACGCTGAGTGAGTTCTAGTTAATCAAGCAACTTATCATACAACCACTACATGCATCATATACGTATCCGCAGACACGTAGTCCACTATCTAACCTGCTTACCTTACCACTTAGCCTCTTATTTACACCTACCACCTTGCCACTTTGCCACTTTAATAACGTATAACGTTATGCCACTTTGCCACTTTAATAACGTATAACGTTATGCCACTTTGCCGCTTTAATAACGTAGTCACGTATAGGCTTACCCTACCACGTACTATCGTCGTGCCACTAACACTCTTACTACACTCTTGCCACTTCTAACACGCTCTACCTCTACTTGTCTACAACATACTTCATATCATTTACATAATAAGCAAGTCACATCATTGCATTCATACACACTAATAACCACTTGGCAATCACTATCCTTGGCGATGCGTGCAATATCCGAAGATCGTTCACGCACCAACAAGTATTATATAATAGCTACCTCGTATAACGTCTATAGCATACACTTACCACTTAAGGTAAGTGTATTCACACTTCACATCGAGTATGCACACAGCCCCGAAAACATAACAAGGAAATGGGGCTAGAAACTCACCTGAACTCTGCTTCTTCCTTCGATAGTTGTAAATCCTTTCTTTAACTGAGCTCGGCTGACTGTATAAGTTACACGTATCAATACTCACCTGATTTAATCTGGTGGCCTAGTATTAGCTTACTTTTACTTATCGTTTTTAATTTATTTTCTAATCGAACTTGACTTTAGGCGAAGTTAAACCTTAGGCGAACTTAGCTTTAGGCGAAGTTGTCATCAGGCGAACTTAGCTTTGCAGGCGAAGTTCATCAGGTGAACTTAGCTTGTAGGCGAAGTTGTCGGCTGCAGCTACTGTTCGTCCTTAATCATCTTCGTTTCTTAACCAAATAACTCGATTTAGGTATCCACGGAATCGTCTGACCAGCGCCTACAAACCCCAACCATCAAATCGACCTAACATCGATGTTTAAAGGGTGCGATTTAGGCATATAGGTTACGGGTTCTTTTATCAATCGATTAACCCATCAAATCATATCCATTTTCAGTAAGTTTAGCTTTGTTGGATTCGTTTTTACCATACAAACACAGATCTATCATTTCTATACTAATCCAAACCTAAACGAACAAGTTCTCGATATAAACGTACCGTCTGTAACACCCCGACCAAAGGCGGATTATACATCGGGGCGCCACATATTGCTTCATTACTCGCGACACTATTGGTGTCAATATTTATTAATACACATTTTATCGCGCACGCGCAGCGGGGAAAATAAAGAACATAAATCAAACATAAATCAATATATTATAAATTATAACATTCAAACAACATTAACTTGTCTTGATACATTTTAATTCTAGGTCCAAAAGTAAAAACGTCCTACGTGTCCGCAAGCTCCAAAACAGCTACTGCAAACCTGAACATGTGTTAAAATAAACGTCAAACACTTGCGTGTTGGTGAGAAATCAAGTTTAATAGATAATCATAGATAATCACAGTAAATCTGCGCGCAACACGTGTATGTCTAGAGTTTAACAAGGGTGTAATCAGATTGTGATCAAGCCTAAGATAGTTCATAGATCATAGTTCAATCCATGCTCCCAATTGAGCATAAAAACGAGAAAACATCTGTGCAAGTGTAAACCAAGAAAACCGTAAACGATAGGTCTCCCGTGTTCAACTAATGGTACCAACGGAACTGCGGAATAGGCCGAACAAAGCGGTTAATGATACACACATACAAATAAACAGCCAAGTAAACGTCCTCAACACATGGGATACTGCGCGACTAAAGTTCATAAATAGTTTAAGACTCAAGTTTTGTACGAACACATGAACATCCCAAAACATTAAAACTAAAAAGGGATTAGGTACGAGATTACTCACATGATAAACGATGCGGTGATAGATAAAGCAAGAACCAACTTTTAAACAAGCAAGGTTAACCTATAATTAAAGATTATTGTTTTAATGATTTGTTTTAAGTCTTGATTATAAGTTAGCATAATTAATAAGTAAATTATAATATATATTACCGGAAAAGCAGGAAGAACAAGGAGGAAGACGGAGGCAGAGAGGAAGACGGCAGAGAGAGCAAGGGGCAAGAGAACAGGAGAGATTAAGTGTTTTGTGTGTGATGTGTTAGGAAAAATAATACTATTATTTATAGAGAAACCCTAGGAGACATAATCCCTAGAAAAGGGGAAAAGATCTCAAAAAGCAAAAGATATCGAAAAGCATAAGAATCCAAAAGCAAAAGATATCAAAAGATATGGCAGCTGCAGGGGGCAAGATAAAGCTGACAGGGCACAGTAACAGGCATGGGCGGTTCAGATAAAGGTACTGGTCAAGCATGGCAAAAGCAGATCTCAAAAGATAATGTCAGTCACTTTTTCTACCAACCAATGGGGGTTGGTACGCATGCTGCGCCGAAAGTAACTATTCAGACATTAGATAGGTTAGGTCAACAGCACAGAAGATAAGACAACACAAAAGCAAACGGCTAGATTTAAACAGAAGATACAAGGGTTAAGCGCGGGAAGGCTGAGTGCGCGAGCGCGAAGGCTGGCACAACAATCCTTAGCGCACTGCGGGAAGAATCACAAACCCTTAGCGTGCTGCGTGAAGAACAAGAATTCTAAGCGCATCGCGGGAAGAACATACATTCTTAGCGCATTGCGGGAAGAACATGCATTCTTAGCGCGCTGCGAGAAGAGTTCTCTTCACGCATCGCAGGAACAAGATGTCTTCACGCAGGCTTCCATGTAAGGAGTCTGGCGCGTGGAGCTGCAGACATCCTTAGGCGGGAAGAACCAAAGGACAAGCAAAGAGAAGGAAAAGGGTTAAGCAGGAGGGCGGGACGGCGACAAGACAAAGAGGCGGGACGAAAATATATATTATTATTAAAAGTAAAATATAAGTATAAATATTAAATAATAAAAGAGAGATCGGGTCAGAGAAACGGGTACCTGGGTCGGGTCGGATCGGGGCAGATGTCACACCGTAAATGAGTCGAACTACGAACACGAGCTGGTCTTGTTGCTTTGGTTCGTCACGACGATCTAGCACCAACGAGCTCGGGTCCTCGCCTTTGGATCTTGGTTCGGGTTGTGTGTGTTTTGGAGTGTGTAGAGATTAGGATGGATAAATGGATGGAATGGAAAGGATTGGGGTTTAAGGGGGTATTTATACTCCCTTAAGCCCATGGACCGAAGGCCCATATTTCCTTTTGGTCCATATCTAATCCCATCTAATTATCCTACTAAGTCTTCATATTTTGCTATTATTATTATCGTTCCACTAACTCGTTTATTTCACCCGACAAAATAATATAATAAATATTACTTTAGAAATTTCGGGATGTTACATACATTTTGTTATGTTTAAAGACTCTTGATTTTATCATTTATTTATAAATGTTGTTCATGTAACTTTATAACTTTTAATCTAAAAATAGTTAAAATAATTATTGTATGGTACATGAAAATTGGTTAAACACATATCCTCGTGTTTAGATTTGAAAAGATTGAACATTTGTTATGAATTGATATTCTTGTTAAGTAATATTATAAATAATTTGTTAACACGACTATTTTAATATTACACTTGGGTTGAAAATTCATAAATCAAGGGAATACTTGAACTTAGTCTAATTTAATCAACCATAGGTGGATTATGTGTTCATGTAATCTTTCCGAACGATTGTTAGATTTGAGTTTCGTAATTGAATGATAATCTATATCTTTAAATTTCAACATAAAGATTCACTTACATTATAGTATGATTTGAGGTGATTAGTTTGTATAATTCATACTAAGTTTTCCAAAAAATTATTTGGATGGTTATCTATAACTAGAAACTATTTTTTTTAAAACAAAATAGTGAATTTATCATATATTTAAGTTTACCATCATTAGGAGTCAAGTGGATTCTAAGTTAAGGTGATAGCTTCTTAATTCTTGTTTATCTCCATTATCGTGTTACTTGCTTTAATTTATTGTTACAAGTTTTTCTAAAAATTAATCTTAAAAACAAATCAATTAAGTTTATTTCTCACGATTATTATATTTGCAAAGGTTTGATATTAAAATTTAAGTGTCCATGGATTGATACCCGGTTCTCGACGTTACCATATTACCACACAACGTGTACACTTGCCTTTTGTGTGTGTGGTTAAGTCTAGGTGAACCATTTTTAAAACCCGACAAAGTGTGAAAAATCTTTAATAAAAATATATATATCTCACACCACATCACTGATGTATGATGATGGATGTGGCTCTAGTCTGTTTTTGTTTTGATTTGTAATCATAATTATTATGAATTACTTGTTGGATGTTTATATATTATTACATGATGATTATCAAATGTATGTATGTTGTTTTAAGTACCGTTTTGATGTGTAATCATGAGTAAGCTGATTTCTTGATAATCACGGATCGTTAAGAATTTTCTTACGTTACGCCTTTGGTCAATCTTTCGAACCTGTCTTTGCGAAATACGATGTCAAAAACAATATCTTGAAACTCTTCAAAACTTCGTACAAGTCCCCTAGTATCACCTACATCTTATGTCTTTGGTCTAAGTTATGAATGCATTTTTATAGTAAAACATTTACAAAAGATTAACTTGTAACTTATAAGCTTAATAATGCAAAAGCAAACCATCTTTGGCATATACCATCGTTTCAAAGGCAGACCATGGGCAAGCTATCATATACACTTTCTTTCTCTTACATTTGTGGTTACCATTTCTTGTAAGGACTTAAAAGACAATAAATAAAATCCACGTTGGCATTTTATCTTAGATCTTTAATCTAATGCCGTATTTTTTTAACTTACGATTTTAACACGTTAGTACTATATAAAAGTAAATTAGACATAAATTATGTCGATGCGAGAAACAATTGAGATATTGCACCTGAAATTACTAATGCAACCTTTTGACTTGTATATAGTTTTATGTCAATTGAGATACCGACTCGGGAAGTTCTTGCTTTTCGAAATATTCCGGTCAATACGACCAATTGTTCTTTCTGTGAGGTCGGTTCGGAAAACACAAATCACTTGCTTCTCTCGTGTCAAATGGCAAATCGCGTTTGGCAATGTATTGGCTCTTGGTGCAAGATCCCTCCCATTTTCGCATTCGTGGTTCGTGATCTTCTTATAATGCATAAAACTCCTCCTCTTTGAAACAAAAAGAAAAAGGTTCTACAAGGTATTATGATGACTACATGTTGGTGCATTTGGAAAGCAAGGAACCAAAGTACCAAACTATCTTTGAAAATAAGGAGATCTCGGTTGATAAAGTGATTAAAGACGTTAAATCGTTGGCGTATCTTTGGATAAAGAACAGATCGCCGTTTAAAATTTTATCATGGAGAGACTGGTGTAATTTTTCTTTTAAGTGTTTTCTTTTGTTGTATTGTTTTCTTGGCCTTAGCATCTTGCTACTTTGGCTTGTTTAATGAAAGTTACCGTTCGAAAAAATATATAATTTTATGTGATTAAGAGACAAAAACTAAATATAAGTCAAAAGGTTACACGAACGGGTAAAATTACCGAAACGAGCCAACTTAAGTACGGTGGAAGAGATATTAGATTGCTCAAGAAATAAATATCAAGAATAAGGAGGAATGTCTCGCGGTTTAATCTATTGCGACGGTAACATGTTGGATGATTTGGAAATCTAGAAAATGACCTCATCTATAATAACAAGCCTTTTTCAAATATCCAAAGTGGTGAACGATATCAAACACGCGCCCTGTATGTTGGTGAACCATCGTTGTAAAAGGTCGAGCCTTGAATGGGAAAAATGATGTTTAATTTCTTGAATTTCTCTTTATAGAGGTTATTGATAAATGTAGTTATATATATATATTTAGTTTTCTTTTTATGTATGGTCAGGCTTTTCACTTTTTACTAGTTTCTATTTCTTTTAATACTATGTGCCTTTCAAAAGATAAAAAAAGACAAAAATTCAAGATGATGACAAAGAAGGGAAAAAAACAGAATGATAAATATATGTGGAGTGAGGTGGATGGATTGTTCTCACAGAATTTAAGTATCCAACCTCCAAATCTCTACACTTATTATACCATATTACCCCCACATTAATATTCACGTTTGTTATTAGAGCATTTTTATTCAACCTTTTATTTTATAAGTGATATTTTTTATAACTTAATAGTGTAATTTGTAGCGTTGTGAGTAAAAATAATTTATATTTTATAAATTAAGTGATTTTTTGTATATTTAAAAAGTTACTATTCACGTCATATAATTTTTTAATATTTTTTGAAAATGGTTGTGAGTGAAGAAAAGATAAATGGTAATGATAAATGTATAAAAATTATTATTTAACTGAAATGACATAAAAATGAATTGATTTTTAATGTAATTTTAAATTTAAATATAAAAGGTTAGATGTGAATGCTCTTATGATTTTATAATGGGAAAATTCTCATAATAGCCATTTTTAGGAGAGTGAAAACATTAAATATCCATAAATCCTCAAATATTACCAAAATAACCCACTAAATTTGGTCTGGGGCGACGCATAGGAAAAAGATGAGATTTTTAGGTCAATAGGTTTTTGGCATGTGTAAAGATTTCTAAAATTCGACGAGATTTTCAAAAATATATAGGGATCCGTCCATATTTCTTATTTATATTTTATACTTACATTCTTACGGTACGCCTTTGGTCAATCTTTCGAACCTGTCTATGCGATCGATATATGATGTCGAAAAAAATATCATGAAACTCTTAAAAACTTCAAAAATCTCGTCGGATTTTCATAAAACTTTACAAATGTCAAAAACTATTGGCTTAGATATCTTGTCGGATTTTTTACATATGCATCGGCTCAAGCCAAATTTAGTAGGATATGTTGAGAATATTTAAGGATTTAGAGCTATTTAATGTTTTCTCTCTTCTAAAAAAAGGCTACCATGGGAATTTTCCAAATTATAATTTGGAGAGGAGCGTATTTCTTTGTTTGTAACGTACCCCTATTCAGTAGATTCAAGTGTCAACTTGGTGTGTCAGTGGACAACACCTTAGGCTACAACCCTACCTTTTTTTTTTCTTGCACAGGCTTTAATTTCTTTCTAGTTTAATTGGCATCCAAAAAATTTAATCTAGTTAATTTGGCTAAGATATTTTGATAGGAATCTCTAAAAACTTTTTGATGATTGTAAGGCCGTATGTAATCGAGGTAGTTTCCGGCGTTTTGAGTCTAAAACGCCAAGGCCCCCCCCCCCCCCCCGACGTTTTGGGTTTGTTTATTTACATAACTTTGGTTGGCATGAAGTTTGAAACATATTATCGTTGGTTCAACGACTATATTAAAAAAACAATATTTTTCCCATATAATCCACTTTGCAATCAATACTTATACTTTTATAAAATTTTCTTCTCAAACTCTATACTACACAACCAGCTCTCTACAAAATCAAACCTATGGATTCTCCCACTACTATATCCATCAATTTTCTTTGCACCGAACAACAAGCCGGTTGATGTGTCATGTGTGGGTGAAATAACGTGCTTTAATTGTTTTGTATTGCGTGTCTTAATTGTTTATATGTTTCGAACACGAGTACTTTGAGTGGTTTATTAATCGCAGTTGCTTGGAGCTTAAAGTAACAAATTTAGAGCTCTTCCATATTTAAGTGGAGAAAACCCTAAGGTCGACCATCCTTCATATTCTATTGTAACATCCCGAATTTTATAACGATAAATCAAAGAGGTTTATGATTTAAAAATGAGTGTTAATATTTAATTAATATTAAATATAGAAAGAATCATGGACTTGGGTAATTAAATGGATTAAGATGGTGGGATGCGCCTTAGGTCCATGGGCTTTAAGGGATATAAATACCCCTTAGACCATCCTAAAACCCTAACTTCTCATTTCATCTTTCCATAATCCCTACACACACCCAAAACACACACACAACCCGAACCAAGATCCGAAGGCGAAAACCCGAGCTTGTTGGTGCTGGAACGTCGTGATAAACCAAACCAAACCAAACCAATATCAAGACTTTACCGTGTTCATAGTTCGACTCGTTTAAGGTACGTTATAATTAGGAATCGTTCGTTTAGGTTCGGTTTTGTTTGGAAATTCATAGATCTGTTTTAGTAGGTTAACAACGAATCCAACACAACAAATCATACTAAAATCCGTTAACGTTTGATAGGTTTATTGATAACCTAAAGGAACCCGTAATATGAATGTATAAATCGCACCCCCTGAACATGAATGTTTTGCTGTTTTGAGGGTTAGGGTTTGTAGGCGCTTGGATACCGAATCTATTGATAACTAAATCGAGTTATTTGGTCAAGAAACGAAGATGATTATTTGGGCTGATTAAGAACGAACAGTGGCTGCAGCTGGGAAACTTCGCCGCAGCTAAGTTCGCTAAGGTTAACTTCGCCCACTAATAACTTCGCTTCTGTTTAACTTCGCTAAGCAAGTTCGCTGCAGAAAGTTCGCCTGGTTAACTTCGCTGCTGGTTAAGTTCGTTTACCGACATGTTCGCCTAATGATTAAGTTCGCTTGATGACTAAGTTCGCTTAATGATTAAGTTCGCTTGATGACTAAGTTCGCTTAATGATTAAGTTCGCTTAATAACTAAGTACGCTTAATGATTAAGTTCGCTTGATGATTAAGTTCGCTTATTGTTAAGTTCGCTTAAAATGCTAAGTAAAAGCAATCCAGTACTAGACCACGAATCGGGCTAACGAATTAGGCTTAATTCACTGTAACGAATGAGAAGGTGAATATAATAATAACTTAAAATCCTAATGGAAAATGTGTTAAGACAGTTAATGGAAATAAAATTTTCCCAGCTTAACCCCAGCCAGGGGCTCTGCCCCTTGGACCCTGCCAGGGGCTGCCGCCCCTAGAACCCCGCTACCAGGGGCGCTGCCCCCGGACCCCCGTTCGTTGTGGGTAATAATTAAACTAGAAAGACGATATGGGTAGTGACAGTTAATTGATACCTGTAATTGTTATACAGTTAGTCGTGTACTACTCAAGGAAAAAGTAACCATTAACTTATGCTGGACATCGACTTGGCAGGTGATGGCGTAGTTAAGGACTGTGGGCCTTATACATGATATAGATTATAGATGTAAACGTAGATAGAGACAGTGGGCCTTATTTCACACCCCCAAATTTCCACTAACGGAGTTTTACCGTAAGGCGGGTGACAAATCAAGATCCGAACACATTAATCACACCAAACGACATCTACATGGTCTTAAAAGTTTTAACAAATCAAAATAAAATGTTCAGAGTACTTAAGTGCTAGTGCGGAAGCTAAACAAAGTGCGGGAGCCATCTCCCAAAACAAGTTTAAATAATTCATGGCGCTACAAGCGCAAAACCAATATCAAATAAATGTTTTCAAACTTAAACCAATGCGAGTCCATGCATGCAATGTTATCCTAATCCAAGTGCTTGCTAGTGACCTGAGGAAAACATGCTAAAAAGAGTCAACACATATGGTTGGTGAGTTCACAGGTTTTCAAAGTAAGTTATGCTCTATCAGTTCATAAACATTTATAAATAAAAGTGGCCCATGGTTAACTACACTTAGTTAACTCGTTGCCGCATAGTGTTATGTTTCCATCACGACCGAAGCTGACTAGTTATTGCCTCAAGTCAAGTATTGCCAAAACTTAACAATGTTTGGTCAAAGTTACACCCCGTTCGACCTCCAGTCGAGAATAATGCAGGGTGGGGTTTGTCAAACCCAATAGTACTATTTAAATTTACCACGCCAGTTAACCTTAGTTAACGGTCCGATGTTCGTGAGGACTTTCCATGGCAAAGAAACACTACGTTATAAGCAACCAAACGGTTGTGTAAAGATTTAGAGCAAGTAAAGTAAAACAGTTTTGCATGTTTCCTCCCCCAAAGGAAAAGTATAAAAGTGGGGCCGTAAACTCATCTTGTTGGTGCTTCGGGTATTACACAAATCCGACCGAAGTAAATGCGTCACGTGCTAAGACCCTAAAAATGCAAGTACGTAAGTAACTTGTGGGATGGTTCCTAGAACCACTAGTATCCAACAATCTCCCATTGTTTTTAAAAAGACTTTTGACCAAAGTTTGACTTTTGTTGACTTTGACTAAAATATTGACCTTTGACTAAAATATTGACCTTTGACTAAAAGGTTGGACTTAGAATGTTTACCTTATAATTCTAGTCACACTTAATCAATCATCAAGTATACACACTTAGCCATATTCCTTGAAATTCTATGATCAATACACTTTCACAACATCACAAGCAAGACTAACTATTTAGTCAACTAGTTCTAAGTTGACTTAAAAAGTCAAAGTTCTAATTTACCACAACTAACATATCACAATTTGCAATTATCTCAATTCAACTAACACCTTTATCACCTTTAACAATTTATACCACCTAAACCGATTTTTCTCATCAATCAAAACTCACAATTAAATTACCAAATAAAACACACATGTACACATCAGTATTAGGTTCAACATATATTTTTCTCACAATTTTTGGATTTACCAATTCGTCCAGAATATTCTTATACTACAACAACATGATTTATATTTCTACAACAACACAGCAGTAATCAAAAATTTGTCAAAAATTTCATATTTGTCCAATTGATGCAAGACCAATTGGACTAGATTCCTAATTCAATTTACAACATCCTAGAAGTAGAATTATATCCATATCTATTTTTATCATCAAGTTATGAAATTTACAACTCAACTCAGAAATTATTATCCCTAAATCAGCTTTGCATCCTGATTTTATAAATTCATAAAAAGTACTCAAACAGAGTCCAAAAATTAAGATTCCGAACTTTCTGAAAACTAGATTCAAAGTACATGTTCATAGAATCAAAAATCGATCAAAAACTCAAACATATCATCAAGTTATCCACAATGCAATCCGGAACATCAAGTCTGCCAACAAGCAGTTTTAGGCACAATCCACTACAAATCACAACTTTTCTATCCTTTTGATTCAAAATCATCAAGAAACATTTATGATTCAAAATCATCAAGAAACATTCTTACCAAATCAAATTTCATGTCTTATTTTTATCCATTTGATTTCATAAGAGAAGTAAAAACACATGTATTTATAAAATACTCAAAAATACTAATCAAGACACATACAAAAATCCTTTTTACTTGTCAAACTTTGATCATCCCCTTTCATGATCCAACCATTTGGATACAAGGTTAATATGAATTAAAAGAAAAAGAAACATATAAACATAATAATCTACTCACTTTGCTTGATTAAATGCTTAAACCCTTGTTTACCAAAATCACCAACTCTTGTGTTATGGAGAAAATACTAGAAGATGATTGTTCGTATGAAAGAAAATGAGAGTATGTGTGTGTGTGTGTGTGTGAGTATCACGGCCAAAGAAAGAGGAAAAGGGAAAGGAAAAGGTGTTGGCATCCAATAGTTGTAACCTCCTTGTTATTAACAACCCCTTTATGATTGATTTAATGAATATGATACTTAGGTTATCTTTTATTTATTTATTTGTGACATGGTACATAATTTAATAAACATTTCCTATGTAACATAAACTAAGGTTCCATTTAAATAATAAACATGTTACATGACATACAATATAACCTATTTAATCATTTAGCTTACTTACAATTACATCATCATGTAATAACCATAATATAACATATTAATCACATAGCACATTATACTTATCATACATGTTATATGACATGTTTATTATAACATGCAAGACGAGTTTATTATCCTAGTTATAATTAGTCACTTATCCTTGTTTAAGTCACCAATGACACGTTGACTTAAATATACGCATACATGACATCACATGTACAAGAGTTCATACTCATAGTTAACAGAACTAACTGAGTTTACTGACACAGTCAACAGGATTTAACTGGGTTTAGTTAACAGAGTTAACCTGAAATTTGCAATTGTCACACCTTATACGTGTTGGAGGTATGGACGTCAACGTAGATAATGACTGCGGACCTTATACGTATTGTAGATAGGCGTCAGCACATGAAAGGACTGTGGACCTTATACGTGCTATATTTGTGTTGTGGTAGCATAGGGGAGGACTGCGGACTTCGTACGTGCTATGGCTTAGGTTGCAGCATAGGAAAGGACTGTGGACCTTACACGTGCTGTATTTGTGTTGTGGTAGCATAGGGGAGGACTGCGGACTTCGTACGTGCTATGGTTTAGGTTGCAACATAGGGAAGGACTGAGGACCTTGTACGTGTTGTTATTATAAGATGGTACAGGGAAGGACTGCGGACCTTGCACGTACCAAAAATTGTGAACATAGGTAAGGACTGCGGACCTTTTACGTGTTCACGACCTTGAGTACAGGTATAGAAGGCGGACTATAAACGTACTCTCGGCAGTCTGAGGTTAGTGATTGTAGATATGTATGTATGTATGGTAGTAGGGTAATTGACTAAGTATGAATATGTATCTTCGGCTATGTATGTATGTATGTATGATATACGTATGTATTGTGTGTCGCCTGATTAACTAGAACTCACTCAGCGTAGCTGACTTTTAGTATGCACGCAGGTATACATGTTTATCGAGATGGCATGAGGATGACACGTGGCATGGATTGAACGGCTGGCATCCGAGGATAGAAGAAATGATGTTTTATGTTATGGTTTTAAAATAAAGATCAAATGTTTTGTAGCAGATGATTGATGTTTCATATTCCGCGAAAGTTTTAATAAACTCTGATTTGTAGAACTGTGTTTATGAGTAAATCCGACGCTAAAGTATGGCTACCGGGAACGGGGCTTTACATATATTATCTTGGGCGATTTGGGAGCTGTCACTCACCATCCTAACACCTACCAATCACCGCAATCATCCATGTTGTCATCATTTCAACCAAGAATCAAGAACTTCAAGATGCATATGCTAATCTAAATATTTCGTGACCATATTTGGGCTTAAGGTTGAGTTGTATTTTGGATTTCGGTATTTTGAACCTTAACTTCGGATTTGGATTTAATTTTTTGGTTAATTATTCGGTTAGTTGAATATTTTCATTTGTTTGTGTGCTTAAACAATTTTTCGTAATTAAATGTTTTAAGATTTTGTCAGTTAATTGATTTGAGATCATCAACATTAATGATTGAGTTCTTAATTATATGAGTTCTCCTCCACGCTCAGTTACGAAAAGAGCATACAATGAACATGATCAACGCTCATTTGATGGCAGCATACTTCGATGATCGCCAAGATACAAGAACCCGAAGACTTACAGACGTCGATTTTGTATGTGTAAATGTCTATTTTTTGCATTACCGAAGATTTGGAGCGCGAGTTTGGTTACTTTAAGTAGAAACCGGACGGTCGAGGGACGCTAGGAATCACCGCAATCAAAAGGTTACTTCAGCTACGCGCGTGCTCGCCTACATATTCACCACCGATATCAGTGACGAGTACTTAAAGATGACCGATAAAACAACCCGAGACACCTTGGAGTATTTTTGATACAGTATATTTCAATACTAACACACACACACACACACAGAGACATATATATATATATATAAATATTTCGCTTGTAGTTTTTTTTAAATTGATTTTAATTAATTATGTTATATAATAATAATAAAGATGTATAATTTGTAGGAACTTGGGTAGCGTTTGTTATGCAGTAATGACAGACGGAATGGATTGATTCATTACGTGGAAATGAAATAAGAGGTGTTTGGTTGCACAATGGAATGGAATCATCCATTACACATGGAATCTCATTCCATCAAAACCATTCCTTCCTACCTCCCTTCTTTTTTTTCATTCCATTCCTCCTTCAACTATGGCTGTCCAAAATGTTCGCCACTCGCCGCTCATTCTTCGTTCGCTCGAAAATTGCTCGAAAAATGCTCGTTCGATTTCAGCTCGATTTGGAAGTGAGTCGTTCGGTTCTGTTCGGTTTAAAAACAATCCAAGCACGAGCAAAGCCTCGCTCAGTTTGGTTCGGTTCATTTTGCTCGAATTATTTTTTATTTATTAGTTTTATATATAAACTTTATGAATATATATAAAAGTATACTATTTTATTATTAAAGTTTTAAAATTTCAATCTTTTATGTTGAATTCAAAGTTCAAATTTAAGCCAAAGTCGCTCGTTTTATATATGTTTTGTTGTTAACTTTGAGTTTTATACATTTTAAAGGTGGAACTTTAAACAATTTAGAGTTGAAAGTCTTGAATTAATGATATTTTGAAGTTTCAGAAATTTAAAATTGGAAACTTTGTACGAAATCAAGCAAAACCAAGCCGAACCAAGCCGCTCGTGTAACATCCGGCCCTCGCACCACCAATATTGTCCGCTTTGCTCACGAAGAGCTCACGGATTTTTTTTTGGTTGCCCAAAACTCGTTGGTGATTGAAGAGGCAGGACATTACTTATGAACCAGGGATCTCTCTTGTCCACGGCCGATGTGGGATAGCCTAAGAGTGGGACGATGTTGTGTTTGCCAAGGGTGTTACAGCTCGGTTTCAAACCGAACCAAGTTCAAGCATAAAGATATCGCTCGTTTCTTTAAATTCAACCCGCTCGGTTCGGCTCGCTTTCAAACCAAACCAACTATGAGCATGTCCGTGTTCGGTTCGGTTCGGTTCGTGAACAGCCCTACCTTCAACCTACTTTCTTAACAACACCATCATCTACCAACAACCACCGCCACCACCACCACCACTACCATAGCCACCACCATCATCTGACCACCACCGCCACCGTCACCACCACCACCACCTCCGCCGCCACCACCACCTGACCGCCACCATCGCCATCACCACCTACACCACCACCTTACCACCTAAGCTACCACCGCCACCATCGTTGCCATAACCACAACAAACATTGTCACCGTCGCCACCCGACCATAACCGCCACCACCACTATCACTGCCTAACCACCACCACCGTCATCACCACCCTACCACCGCCATCGCTACTAATGCTACCATCGCTTGACCACCACCACCACAACCACCACCCCCGCCGCCTGACCGCCACCACCACCACCACCACTACCATAGACACCACCATCATCTGACCACCACCGCCACTGTCACCACCACCACCACCTCCGCCGCCACCACCACCTGACCGCCACCGTCGCCATCACCACCTACACCACCACCACCTTACCACCCAAGCTACCACCGCCACCATCGTCGCCATAACCACAACAAACATTGTCGCCGTCGCCACCCGACCATAACCGCCACCACCACTATCACTGCCTGGCCACCACCACCGTCATCACCACCCTACCACCGCCATCACTACTAATGCTTCCCTCGCTTGACACCCCCCCCCCCCGCCTGACCGCCACCGCCACAACCACCGTCGCCACCGCCACCCCCATTTTCATCTCCAGAGCTACCACCACCGTTGTCATTTCAGATTTTTTTTTTTTTTTTTTTGTAAAAAAATTATATATTTTGAGAGAGGAATTTTTTATTATTTCTATTTCATTCATAAAATTTTTTTCGGATACCAAACAACATAACGTAATTATTCATTTGATTTCCATATATTAACCAAACAAGACAAAGGAATGGTAATGATCCATTTCATTTCTTTGTCCATTCCATTTCTTCTCCCATTCCATTCCCCCTTCATTCCATTCCTTTCAACCAAACATACCCTTGGTGGTCAACATGAACATTTTGAGAATTTTTCTATTTTTTAATCTCAATTCGGGTGAGCATATTTCGGGCCAACATGAACAACCGCTGAATCAAACCGAAATTGACTTAGGCACCGACAAGAATAATTGTTTTTGGTTCAGTTTTTGCGTCGGATTTAGAATTGGTAAAACCCGAAACCTACACAACCCCAACTTACCACCATTGTTCTTTGTCCTCTTCAGATGAAATTGGAGTTATGAAAAGAGAAATATGAAAAATAAGGACATCTCAACGGTATAATTGAGTCAGGCTAAATATCGAAACGTTCAATAAAGACTTGACCAGATTCGGGTTTGTAAAAAAAATTTGTCGGCACTTAGATAAAAATAAGGATGTCTCAACGGTGTAATTCTATTAAACTTTATACATTAACAGATATTAAAGTCAAAGCAAATTTAAAAAAAAATAAATATAATAATATGAATCAAAATTTAAAACTTAAATAATATGTTCGGTTCAAAAGTTGTCCGAGTTGACAAGTTTGGCTCAAAAGTAATTGGAATCGACATAATTGGTTCTAAATTTGACGGGGGCAACCAACTTTAGTTTTTACTGGAAGGCGGGTTTTTTTTTTCAAAAGTTGTTGGAGCCGACGAGTTTGATTCAAAATTGTTTGAACTGACGAATTTGACAGATTTTAACTGGCTCAAATAAAACTCGTATCCACCAAATAGTTTTGAACAGATTTTTTGAAATATTAAAAATTAAAGGAGTTTTTTTAGAAACGATTTTTTTAATGGATGTGTGAAACAGTGTACAGTTTGCTTGGACTAGAGAAATGTTTGGACTTCGATAAAGTAGCAAGTAGCAAATGTATGTCAATAAAAGTAGTTTTAGTAAGCAAAATCAATTATAAAGTCAATAGTATAAATGAAAGAAGACAAAGATTCATTAAAGTTATTTTATACATTTGGGTAAGATACTTTTTTAGTGCCAACGTAATATAAGCCCAACTTTGTTAGCTTAAAAAAATTTTGATTGCTCCGTTATAAGCTATACACAAATGTATTAAGTTATATTATACATTTTTTTGAAGGTATTTTCGTTGATTATTTATCTAATATATGACAGAGACGTTTCTACTCATAAAATCTAATAATTATAGTAACCGTTCATGTAAATAAAATAAATAAAGTGTTATATTAAACAAAACACAAAAGAAGTTAAATTACAATACGGAGGATCGTGTTAGACATGAGGCTCTAAAACAATTTCCGAGTTTCGCGAGAGAACTCACTAGTTTTTAGGGTGCTACTGCCTTAGTTGACCGAAAACTTGAAAATATTATCTTGAAAGAAAAAGAAAAGAAATGTAGAAGAGCATATTGGAAAACCTTTAATATGTGAATTCACTTGAAACTACACTTAGCAGCCGTCTTTAACGCATTTATATTTATCTCCTCTTTCATGTGGGATAACATTCGACTTACATTATTTCCTTTAAACAAATTCAAGATACACACTTTATTTACTAAACTCTCAACAATTGTTATGATGTATTTATAAGCCTCAAATAACAACATAGACTTCATACATCTCACGAGAGAGTTAGTCTATTTCTACTCAAGGTGCATAGATAGCTTCTCTAATTCTCATGCGCCTATTTGTTAATAAAAATGTACTTTTTAAAGTCCGTTAATTGAATTTGTAAAGTCATATGTATTAACTGTGCTATAATGATCTACTAATAACCTCGTATGTATTTAATTTAACAAACGTTTGGAGCTAATGGTTTATTGATTTTTCTGATAGGATCATCAAATGGGATATATATTTAATGTACGGTAAAAGCTCCAATCATCTACTTATATACTCATGTATTTAACATACAATTTGATGCTAATGATTTATTGATTTTCTAATAGAATCTGCCTATATTTATGAATAACATCATTCTTGAAAAAGATGCGGAAGGTATTATTCATGCAAATTCTTATTTATAATCGGTCAATCACATGTGAAATATTTGCCAACATATTTGACATTTTTATACTTGACAGATCAAACGACACAAAAGAAAGATGAAGTATGTTTAAATCCTTGGAGGAACGGTGCATCGGCATGAAAAAGGTGAAAGTATAAAAGAACAACAATTCTAATGGTTTTGAGAGCGCCAGATAAGGGTTAAAAGTATAGGACAAACGCTAAATATGTACTTTAGATAATTAGTAGGTCAAATGTTGTTTTTTTATCTAGTCAATTTAGTGTATTTGACTTAAATGAATACTTCAATCTATGTTTTAATAACCCAGCTTTTATTTGTTGACTATTTTAATCTAAACAGTTTAGTAAATTTGACTTTAAATATATGTTTTAATAACCCAGATTCTATTTGTTATATTACTAACAAATTATTTAAATAACCCAAATTCTCTAAATAAGGCCAAACTTTGTTTGATATGTTTGTCTTAACATCAATGTGTTTGTCTTAACATCAATTCACTTTGGATTGAAATTGAGGAGATATGTTTGTATTTTGAAAGTGAATATGATTACAGAATTATTAATATGACATTAAAGTAAAAACAGTTAGTTAATTAGTTATTTTTAACGAAATAGAAAAATGTAAATTTGTGGTTTAAGATGAGGAAATATGTAATTGATTTTTAAGAGGTAAGTAAATATGTGATGACAGCACTTAGTAAGAGAATATATATAAATTATTTTATATCTAATAACCAATAGACTTTTATGCCAAAGAGGGGGGGGGGGGGGGGGCACTTTTATAACTTTTCACACATTATTTGTTTTTTTAAATTGCATCTTACGGTAAGGGTTAAAAGCCCATACAAAAGTTGAGACATACGACGACTTTAGGCCACACAAGATAAGACATGACGATATAAAAGATGCGACCATAAAGTTTTTTGTGTAGACATACCGTCCAAGTCTTCGGATACAAATGAATGAAATGATGTCGATAAACTACTACGGACATGGTTACTATTTGGGCGATATGATATATCCAGACTATGCGATTATCGTGAAAATGTTTAGAGACCCAATCACTGAAAAAATAGAGGTTATTTTAAGAAAATGCAAGAGTTTTCGCAAAATGACATCAAGAGGTGTTTTTGGGTTCTTAAGCAGTGTTCATTTTGTTAAAAATCCATGTCGACTATGGTCGTTGGAAAAAAAATTAGAAGCACTATGTATACGACAATCGAGGTATATGGACAAACTTATATACCGGACGATCCACCACAAACTCCAGCAACTTTGGAGCCGAGACTAGAAAACGCGTATTTTGCGCAATTGAGGAAACACATAACGTTCTTATGGTTGATTTGGTCCAACATGTGTGGATGTTTCGGCACCTTCCGAGTAAAAATGAAGTCGAGGACGAGGGCAACGATGAAAACAAAGACTAGCTTGATGATGAAGACGAAGAGGACGACGGTGGTACAAATGAAGATGCAGACGAGGGAGCTGGGTAGTTTTTTTTTAAATATAATGTTTATTTATTTAATGAAATTTATTTGTTTAGTTTTAATTAAAGAAAATTAGAAATGCAAAATAGAAAAAAAAAATGATTTATAAATTGGATGCGGCTCAATGGTAGAGCACTCACTTTACTAGTGAGAGGTAGGGGGTTCAAATCTCACTATCACCAATTTATATGGGAGATATGAGGGATGACCCTGGCTTGCCAGGGTTCGAGTCTTGATCTCACCCGGTTTTACCGGCTCCTCGCTATCGGGCCATTTGTGGGGGTCGGGTTTTATCCGGTGAATCCCTCAATAGATGGACCACTAAGGGCTCCGTCCGTCCAGACTAGTGGCCGGCTCGGGCTACCTTTAGCCAATGGGGGCCGCGTACGGAGTACCCGACGTTACTTAGTTGGTCGTTCAAAAAAAAGAATAAAAAATGATTGAGTAATGATTCTTGTAAAGTTAGGACTACACCCCATTTTTACAAAAAAGTGGAAAAGCTAATTGGACCACATGACCACATTTCGTAAACGTTTTTTATTACACATGGTCTAAGTGGTTTTATAGGAGAGAGAACTTTTAAATAAATGAGTAAATTTAAAGTAACACCATCCATCCTATGTTTAATTTTAATATATTTGAAAGTGTTTCTGAGTAACGAAGATTGAAAATATAATGATAAATATGTAAGAAAATATACTATTTTATAGTTTATGAAAATAAAATGTAGTGTTTTTAATTAATTATAGAGATAGAAATATAAAAGCTACGAAGATGCTCTAACCAGTGGATTCATACGTTGCCTCTGGATTGTTGTTGTAACTCACTGGTTCAATCAAATTATTTGTTTAGATCTTACACGATTATAATTAAGGATATGAATTTCAAACAAGACACACCTAACATGAAAAATTGTGGGTTTAGGTTTCGTGAAAGCAAGTTGTGGTCAGTTTAATATTAAACCCGTGAACACGTTTAGCTTAACAGGTAGGGTTCGGGTCAAGATGATAGGTTTATAGGTTAACTCGTTTAACTCTTCTATTGTCTATTTATTTTTTAATACTAGGATTTTAAATGAAAAAAAACCAAATATAACATAATATATTCAAATGTAATTCTTTTATGTTTCTATTAATTAATATTTGAAAAGGTTAAAATATAAAAAACCTTCTTGTCAAACGAGTCAATCCTTCCATGAATACTAAGACTGAGGGGTGTGGGGCTTTAAAAGGGGCGCTAGAGCCCCTCTGCTTGCGCCCCCAGGCGCTAATACCACACCAAATGGGCGCTAGAGGGGACGCTACTGAGACGCAAACACCATCCGTGAGCATGGTAGCGGGAGAAGAGAGAGAGGATGTGGGGCTTTAATATGGGCGCTAGAAGGGCGCTACCCACACCAGTGCCAGGGGCTCCAACACCCCCATTATCCAGTTTCTATCTCTGTCACACGTCATAATATTATTGGTTCTTAGCTCTGTTGGAGCCCCCACTAGAGCCCCCACACCCCTTAGTCTAATGTGAGCTCTCGTTTTGCTTGTATAGGCTTGGATTTTGTGACCAAAAAGTCTTGTGTAGCTTTGCTTTTCTGAACAATGGTCATGATGGTTGGCCGTAGTGATGGTAGCCTGCCCATTTTCGTCTGCCTTTGTAAATAGTAATGCTAAAGACATAAAAGTCTATATAGAATGTAGACGGATACTATGGACGTGTTATTAAGCCAAATAAATTAATATGAATATTAGCATACACAATGGAGTTTATACCCAACTTTAATTGTGAACATACATAACAAGAATCATATTAATCCAAACCGTCGGATCAAGTTAAAATTTGATCGGTTTAACCCGCTCTTTACAACGTGACGCTGTGTAATTGCTCTGTTAATACAATTGTTTAGCATATAAAAATGGACGGGGTATGACACGTTTGCAATGTACGGTTTTAGAATTATAGATTTTGGTGGTCAATCTGTAGGACCTTGGTGGTCAACATGAACATTTTTGAGAACTTTTATATTTTTCTAATCTCAATTCGGATGAGCATATTTCGGCCAAACCCGAAAAACCGCTGACTCAAACCAAAATTAGGGCATGTTTGGGATTCCTTATTTACACCTCCTTATTCCTTATTTAAGGATTTTCCATAAGTTACAAAATCCTAACTTATGAAAACTCCTTTTTTCTTCTTTAAAATGTTTAATAAGTTACATTACCCAAACACTATTTTCATATATAAAAGTGAATAAGTAATAAGGAGGTAAAAATAAGGAAACCCAAACACCCCCTTAACATAGGCACCTACAAGAATATTTGTTTTTGGTCCAGCTTTTGCGTCGTGTTTAGAACTGGTAAAACCCGAAACAGACACAACCCCGACTTACCACCATGGTTCTCCGTCCTCTGTTACTCAGATGAAATTGGAGTTACGAAAAGATAAAGATGAAAAATTAGGACATCTCAACGGTATAATCGAGTTAGGCCAAATTTATATCGAAACGTTCAATAAAGAGTTGACCAGACTCGGTTTTGAACATAATTTTTGTTGGCACTAAGATAAAAATAAGGATCTCTCAATGGTATATTTGAAATTTTATCAAACTTTATACATTAAAAGTTATTAAAGGAAAAACAAATTTTAAGAAAAAATTAAATATAATAATATGAAATTCAAAATTTAAAGCTTATATAAAATGTTTGGTTCAAAAAGTGTTAAGAGTCGACAAATTTGGCTGAAAAGTAATCGTAATCAACATATTTGGTTCTAAATTTGGCGGGGGCGGCCAACTATGGTTTTGGTAGGATGACGGTTTTTATTCAAAGTTGTTGCAGCTGATAGGTTTGGTTCAAGATTGTTGGTGCCGATGAATTTGAAACATCTTGTTGGTTTTGATTGGCTCAAATAAAACTCATTTCGAAGACGATTTTGATTCAACACTTTTATCCACTAGATAGTTTTGAATAGATTTTTTGGGATAATAAAAGTGAAAGGAGTTTTTTTGAGAAACGTTTTCTTTGATGGAGATATGCAATAGTGTACAGTTTATTTGGATTGGGAAAAGGCTTGGACTTCGATAAAGTAGCAAGCATCAAATATGTGTAAGTAGAAGTAGGTTTAATAAGCTAAATCAATTGAAAAGAAACCAGTATAAATGAAAAAAAGAAGGACTATTGGTTTTTATTGGTCCCAAGTATTTCATTTTTGCCGGCGCTGGTCCCAACTATCACTTTAACTGTCAACAGTCCCAACTTTCACACATGTGTCTGCCACCAGTCCACGACTAACCGAGTACTAACTCCGTTATGTTTTAGATGACGTGTCCATCCTACGTGTTAAAAAAACCTTGACGTGGCTGCCTGCGTGTATATTAATAACAAAAAACCCAATTTATATGTGTTGATTGGCAACCTCACCAAACTCTCCGACCGAGACACCCTCTCCGTCGCCTCAACTGAACTCGAATCCATCGGCTGTCGAGGGCGATGGTGGAGTCGGCCATGGAAGGCGGCGATGGCGTTGACCGTGGAAGGCGGTGAGATCTGGGTTTGGTTTTGATGGTTAGGTCACGGAGCCTGAGGCCGCCGGAGAATGAGAGAGTTGGTGAATTGACGGAATGGATTTGTGGGTATCGAGATTGAAATGTGACCGGATATTTTTGAAGAGTGGTGGTGGCAGAAGCGACGGTGACAGCAGCGGCAGCGGCGACGGCCATATGGTGAGGGGTGTTTCGGGATGAATAAAATTGGAGTTTGGAAGCATTTTGTGAAGGATGAGATAATAGGGTGGACACGTAGCTACTGATTCCAGCAGCCAGAGAGCAACGCCGGGAAACGGGGGGCCTGAGACTGGAGACAAAACAGAAAAGAGAAAAGGAAATTGGTTTTTTGTTATTAATATACACGCAGGCAGCCACGTCAAGGTTTTTTAACACGTAGGATGGACACGTCATCTAAAACATAACGGAGTTAGTACTCGGTTAGTCGTGGACTGGTGGCAGACACATGTGTGAAAGTTGGGACCGTTGGCAGTTAAAGTGATAGTTGGGACCAGCGCCGGCAAAAATGAAATACTTGTGACCAATAAAAACCAATAGTCCAAAAAAGAAAGACAAAGATGTAAAAGTAAATCTAAAAGCAAAACCATTATTAATTTCGGATAGTTTATTCTATGTAGTTTTTTAGTACTTCGTATTTTTAAAAGTCGTTGAGCATGAAGAGTAATTTAAATGTAATGATAAAAATATAAAAAATTAATATTCGGATTCAATTACGCAGTTAGTCATTAATGTTTTCTAAAAGTAACAATATTGGGTACTAAGATTTAAAAGTCACATAGTACTAAAGCTTTAATTTAATAACAATGTTAGGCATTGACTTTAACTTTTGTTAAATGTTAATAGAATGATAGGCATGTGTAAAAAATTTGAGGACATTGCTTTGTAGTATCACTTTATCCTATAAATTTTAAATTTTCTGATTTACTTTTTTTTAAATAAATATTTCAACAGGTTCGACCGATGCAAAGACACGAGGCTCCGCTTACTACATGGGGCTTCTGCTGCACACCCAACAAGGGGTGATCCTCTTGAGATCGACACTGACGCTTGGCTGGGAAGGGGTGGCTCAAAGGTCCTGTTTAACAGGATCATCTACTATGCCCCGCCCCCCAGCTATCGCCATATCAGCGACTTCCTAAATTGGGCCAAGATGGCCCTCGACCCGCGAGGACGGGCTGGTTACGCTCCTGGTCAGGAGGTCGTCTCCTGTCCTGCTGATGGCGCTTGAGCGCCTCGCTCACTCCCGAGGGCTATCTTGCTCTCGGGAAATCAGGATGCCTTTCGTGGGGCGAAAAGAGATTAACCCCTACCATCTGGTATGCATTTGCAGGCCGGGGAGTAGTCAAGCCAGTGATGATGAAGAGAAGAGGAAGATGCATGATTTGATTTATAAAATATTATTATTATGAATTATGTATGTGAAAATTGCTTGCTGGATGATGTGTATATATTTAAAACACAATAGAAGGCTGTCCTGATGCGGTTGTATATGAATTATGTGTTAAAAATAAAAATAAAATTATATTACATTTAAGGAATTCATAAAGCCAGCGTTTTTGGAGATAAAAGCTTTATGTATGTCAAAAGAAAATGTGTAGTTTATCACTTTATCCTATAAATTTTAAATTTCTGATTTACTTCTTTTTTTTAATAAATATTTCAGCAGAAACAAAAAGAACCATGCACGAAAGGCTCCGGCCATTACAGGGGGCTTCTAGTGCACACGCAACTTGGAGTGGATCCTCTTCAGATCCATGGTGACAGTTGGTTGAGAGGGGCCAACTCGAAGGTCCTGTATAACAGGATCATATACTATTCTCCGCCAAGCTATCAGCCTCTTCCTCGAGAAGGCCAAGATGTCCCTCGACCCCGGGCAGATAACTCTTCTGGTCAGGAGGTCATTTCCTGTCCTGCTAATGGCGCTGGAGCGCCTGGCTCACTTCCGAGGGCTATCTTGCTCTCGAGAAATCAGTATACCGTTCGAGGGGCTAAAAGAGAATAACCCCTACCATCTGGTCTGCATTTGCAGTCGGGGGGGGGGGGGGGTGAACCCCCCAGGATGCTAATTTTGATGATGTATGTGGCCTTTTGATGTGTAATCATGGTTAAGCTGTTTTGTAACATTTTGCTACAATTATGGATGACTTGCTGGATTTTTGGGGGGCAAAAAGAGAATAACTCTTACCATCTGGTTGGCATTTGCAGGCAAGGGGAGTCACTAGGATGCCACTTTTTGATGATGC